>NC_090440.1:1799831757-1801101757 GCF_031143425.1 Pleurodeles waltl
GTGAAGAACATTTTGACCCTCTAAGCCTCTACCAATCGTATAACCCTACAATACTAAAATTAATATAAAACTATCATAATTTTAAATCAACTCACTTTTATAATCCTTATGCACGCACAAGCTGGTGATGCTTTTTAGGACAATAATACAAGGATCACTGTCAAGAGTTGTGTATCTTATCATACTTCATAACAGATATGTGTCTACATTTTTGCAATGGATCCATACCAGCACTACGATATCCATAAGCCACTTTTGTTATCTAAAATACTCCTGGGCATTATTTAAATTTATGATACACGCTTTTTATTTCATCTCCCTTAGAATAACGCAATGTCCCTTCCAATGTTTTGAAACTTACAAAAAATATACTTGCTTCATAAGAATCACAATGATGTTATTTTTTCAAATTCATCCTTCTCTCAAATTCACAAATACTTTGACTCTGAATACCAATAAATATCATAATTTATTGGTAAATATGTATTTAAATATCAGCACCATAGTATAATGTGGGATGAAATGGAGTATTACATAAACAATTGGCAATCTTCGATATCAAAGTATTAGAAGACTCAATTGCTGTTTATTAAATATGACATAAATATATATATGTTATTGTTATGTATGGCTTATATTGGAAGCCTCTATCATGAAACCCTAATTCAAAATTGGGTTATTCGCTGCTGTGACATATCAACAGTGGGAAACCAATCCTGCTTCTAAAAGGAGCAATGCCACAAAGCAATTCCAGACTCCTCTGACATGGTCCTCTGAGAGTATGTCAATGCAGCACTAGCTCTAGTGCAACTTTGGGAGGGGGAGGCATGCAAGGGCACAGAGGATGGGGTGGTGGGTGGCAGTTTGTCCAAATTGTATCTGCTTTTTAGACAGGAAAAAGATGGAGATGACTTTTGGGTCTCTACCTTTACTCTTCCGCCCCACAGAAGTATCTGAAAGCAGAGGTGGATGATTTTGTGGCTAATACATAACATAATATTAATTTATAGCTGGGTAAAAACTCCTTGATAAGACTGTTGTTCATTCTGGTTTCTGATTGACATAATATACAGCTGTGGCTTCCCTCTGGTTGTCAATATGATGTTACACTGAACTCCTTATTGAAAAAATGTCTATATTATGATTGTATCAATAAAGCCACTTTATAGAACCAGACAGATGATTTGGATATCACTATGCCAATACTTTTAATATACAACAGCTTTAGAGTGCCTCCTAATCAACAAGCAAAACCCTCTTCTGGAGCCCGAAGACAAATTTGTGAGCCTGTGGATACAGAAATTCCAACACTGTCCTGCTGGGACATGTCAACAGTAGGAAACCAATCCTGTTTCTAAAAGTTGCAATGCCATTAAGCGATTCCAGAGTCCTCTGACATGGTCCTCTCAGTGTATGTCAATTCAGCGCTGGCTCTAGTACAATGTTGGGAAGTGAAGGCATGAGAGGGCACAGAGGGTGGCGGTGGTGGATGGCATTTTGTCCAATTTTTATCAGCATTTTGGACAGGAAAGAAATGACTTGCATGTCTCTACCATGTCTCTATGCCCCCTAGTTGCAGCTGAAAACAGAGGTGGATGATTTTGAGGATAATTCATAACATTTATTTACAACTGGATAAAAACTTCTTGATGAGGTAGTTGCTCATTCTGGTTTCTGAGGGACATCAAATACAACTGTAGCTTCCCTCTGTCTGTCAATATGATGGTATACTGAACTTATTGTGAAATATCTATATTAATACATCAATAAAGACACCTTATTGCACCATACAAAGGATTTGGATATCAATTTGCCAAGACCTTTAATAGACAGCAATTTAAGAGTGTTTCCTAATCAACAAGCAAAAAACCTATACTAGAGCCTGAACACAAATATGTGAGCCTGTAGATGGAGAAGATCCAGCACTGACCTTTGAAATGTATATCCACAAGGCACAAGAGAACATTGTCACCAAAATGAAGAAGGAGATGAAAGCCCTCTCTCACACCCTTCAAGGAGTCTTCAGATATTTTAGACTTAATAAGAACTTCACATAGTCATATAACACACATATATTTGGAGCCATGACATTGACAATTCTTTGACTGACATTGTAGAGCACCTAGATAAATGTTTCAAAGGACAAAACTCAAATACATATCTCAAATGAATATTACAAAATATATAAATGGCAGTTTACAAAATATTGAAACATCCATCAAAATGTTATAGCATGGATCAGAGAAACAAATTGAGTCCTTCATCAGCATAATGGGTTTCCTATTGTATAATATTGTTACAGTAATTGTCTCACAGTAAACCCTCACCATAGATATACCTGCCCCTTCTGTTGTCTCATTCCACCTATAGGCAAGATGCAATAATTCTAGACACTTCAGGATAGATACACAGCTCCTCCTGCAATAAGAAGATATTTAAGTGATGTTTCATCATCTTTGTAATGCTGACAGTCAAGAGTAATCCAGCTCTGGTTTCACAGCAGTCCTCTGATCACTCTGAAGAGCAATCCCTTCTTTGGCCACACAGGAATTGAAACATGATCAACAAGTGGGATGTTGTTGTCCCCATATTTTACTTCAAAATCGTGCATGACTATGTTTCAACTGTGTTCAAGGGTAGAATTAGTTTGAAGTAGTTATGCTTTTCAGTATAAATTTGAGGCTGATTTCTAAGTGCACCCTTTAGACTGATGCTTCTGTCACTAGTGTAGTGAAGCACTCACAGCAAAGGTATAAAGAGGGGAAAGGTTTCTGACTATGGCTGACATAAGACAAAATTAAGAACTAATCAGGATAGACAAAATAGCAGCTTTAACCTTAAATTCAGAGTCAGCAGTTTCACCTCTCACCCCCAACATTCTCCAATTGTTGGTCTTCAGGAAGTGGAAATACCACCTCATTGACCAGCAAAGTGTCACAATCAATATTTAGAGCACACTAATTCCACTTCTCCTCATTAGGTGTGTAGGTCTCATACCACCAAATATGAGTTATGCTCTTCCACTACATGTGAGAAATAAATTGTCAAAACCCCAGTCCTTGAGTATCCAAATAGTATACAATCAGCAAGGTATACACTCAGGAAGTCATTGGTTGGAGCTAGAAAATTACAAAGAAGCAGAACTCAACATAGGTGTGCTGGTAAATATCAACTCTAGCTCATTTCAATGAGAAAAATGTTGTTTTTCACTATGTGTTCACAAAACATGTCATGCTGCAAACATCGCTCTATGAACTAAACCCATGACAGAGGCAGTTGTCCAATGGTTGTCAATGGGGACATGCTTGCCAAGTTAACAGTATATTTCCAAAACGTTAATCATGTCAAAGCGATAGACCAAGCTTGCATGCACAAGCTACATTATCATGAATGGCACTGCCAAATTGAAAAACAGATTACAAGATACACATAGTTGGGAATGTATGTCAGGGAAACATAAATTTACACTGCTCCCCCCAACAAAAGAACATACAAATGTACATTTTTATAATTGTAGTCATCCTAAGATCTGATGGCAATTAATATATATATCATTTTAAACAATTCAAGAAAGTAATGTACAGTTACACACCTTTAGCACCATTGCTGAAGTTTAGATCAGGATAAAAATAAAAGTACAGATACATAGTCTATTAAAACCATAATTTAAGACTCACACACTGCATTTGAACATTAATTATTAGAGACAAATAATTTTCCAAATTGTCATGAGGCATCTTCAAAGTACTTTAATCTCACTGTAATTACTGTGACTAACATAATTGTTTAGTACAAATAAATTCATATAAAATTAAAACATGAACACCTATCCCTTATACAAATGACACATGAAAACGAGCAGACTTTATTTTGAAAAAATAATTATTATATGAATGGAGGGGAGTAGCATCATGAATTATTAAAAGTTGCACATCTTGCAAATCATTTGCTCTGCACAAACTCAACAATAGTAATACAATTGTATTACACTCTGGTCATCAACATATACAATGCTTATCAAGATATTGGTAATTTCCATATTGTTACATTTTTCAAAACCTGTACATCGTTTTCCCTTTCACTCTCTCTCTTTAACTATATTTGTTGGTTTGCAATATATTTGTTAGTGAGTGCTGTTGATATTTATCTTTTGTGCTGTCTTTTTTTTTATCTCTTGTGGTTTGTGACCAATATGCCTCAAGGGGACTGTGAAGGGATTTGTCAGATTAATTTTTGGGAACAAGTGTTGGCTGGTGCTCCACTACCTTCATCACACGCTTCAAGCAGGGGATGGAATAGCACAGATGTATGTTCAACAAAAAAGAGGAGAGCACTGGGTAAGTGTACAGCATCTTCTAGCTGTGGTTTCAAATGTTGATCAGAGCCCCCAGCAAGTCCAACATAGATGGGCTGTCTCAATCTCTTGAAAGGGAGTCCTTATTTACCACCATGGGATTACAATCAATAGCAAAATTCATATTTTTATTTTATCATTCTTATAATCTATTTATATAATCATTTGTTTTGGCATTTGTTGGGCTTGACCCTTTCTGCATTGCCATTTCCAAATGTTTTGCCTCTGCTCTCCTGTTTTCTGAACCTGTTTTTGTTGGCATTTAGGACTCTGCACATTTTGCCACCCCTAACCATTGCTAAAGGTCTAACTCCCTTAAACATAGTAACATTGGCTTATACCCAATGGTCATATTTCATTTACTTGTAGGGCATTAGCGAAGTGGCACAACCTGTGCCCAGGGATTGGAAACTCAGTGCTACTAGTGGACCTGTAGAATTTATTGTGCCACCCACTTAAATAGCATTTTAAAAACATGGAAGGCCTGCCGTTGCAGTCTGTGTGTGTAGTTTAAACTGCCATTTCGATCTGACAAAGTAATCCTTTTTTACTTTTTGCACTGGTAGTGAAAAACTAAATTTGTTGTTCACTCCTGCAAAGCCCACCGCTCCCATAGGATAAAATTGGGGTAACTTGCCAAAATGGAAATGGATTTCATCTATCATACTGCAATATAATGGAGCTGAAGACGTTCTGCAAGGACTGGTTGTAAAGAAGGGGTCCATGAAGTCCTGTATAATTATGAGGTAGCATGCTGGCGGAGGACTCCCCCAGAAGACCAAAAGGGTGATGATCCTGAGAAGAATGATGGAGAGGAGGAGCGTAATGACTTAGCAGTGGCACCAGAGGAGAAAGGATGGCTCACAGAGATGGAGCCCCCTGCTGGATCCAATATAGGAAGAAGTGTGTCCCCCCACAACCTATCTTCTGATTAGCTGAAGGGGCTGAAGAAGAGCTCTTCTCTTTTCTGCTGCCAGTCTGGCTAGCTGCAGGATCAGGTACCTTTCATTTGGCAAGTTTATTTCTGAAATGCAAAATCAAATGCATGGCATCCCACTACGTCTGATATTGTATCACAGAGGTCCTCATCGAGTGGGCAGGGATCTATAACTGTGGTGGGCAGTCCTCAGCAAGTGAAGTTTAGGCTCAGAGCCGGACAGGCCTTTTATTCCACTGGGCATTTTTACTAGGGGCTGGAGCCACTGGAGGCTGGTTTTGAAAGCTCTGCCACTTTCCCTAACTCCCAGAGGTTAATTGAAACAGACACAGAGAGAGAGTGTGAGTTAGGCAGTTGGGGAGGAACCAAACTGAGAGGGAGAAAGGAGAGAAGAGAGAATGAGGGAGAGGGAATAGATGGGTGGCAAGAGTGAGATTATGCAAGGAGGCCAAGGGAGCGGGCTGGTTTGAGATTTTTGCCAGGGCTACTTTTGGTTGACCAGTCAACCTTTTTAGGCTAGGACCTCTGCTAATCTGGCAGCCTGTCTGACCTCCTGCCATGTTCTGGATAATTGTCCTTGTTTTTGTTTTATGTGCTCTATAACTGTAGCCTGACACAGTCCTTTAAGACTTCCTCCTCATCCTTTCAATTATAATATTGGTAATTCTTCTAATTATTTACTGCACCCAGACTACATCGCATTTTCCTTCCACCAGCCTCTAATGCATGCTCCTTCTTTTTTTATCTTTTCCCCAACATGATTCATCCAGCAACTCCACGCCACATTTTAGTTAAAATCTGAGTGCATTTTGTGGCAAGTTATTAAATGGGGTCGCCTAGTTCCCAAACAGTGTATAACGCATGGCAATTCTGATTTACACTTTGCATTCTGATTTTGCTTCAGTTTTAGAATCCTTGAAACCTGTTGCTTTTCATTATACCACTGTATCAGCAACTTTTTGAATTCTTCAAAGTTACATCTGTGCCACTTAACTGTTATCCCTCATAAGCAATGCTGTTATTCATGTGTTTCCTGGATACACATATTTATTTTGTAAATGTCTTAATTAATGTCTATAATTTCTTTTTAATTTCCCTCTTTTTCATTGGACCCAATAATAAACATTTACAAAATGTATTTTTAATAAGGTAATTGTGTTGATATTTCTAACTATGAATTGAATGTTAAAGTCTACATCTATGTTTAGAAAACAGACAGTGTGCCCCTGTTAATTTACGAATCATCTTAACATTGATCTCTTTCATTCATGCATTTGGTAAACAGTTCTTATATTTCATGGATTTGTAATGAGTAGCAACAACAAACTTTAAAGTGCTGAAATGTAACATTGACTTCAATTTAACTCATAATGTGAGTTTGGCTACTTGGAATGGAGTTCCCTCACCCCATCCCCCAACCCCACCGACCCCCCCCCCCCCGAATCCCGAAAGCATTAATATCATGACCAGAATATGAAGGCCCAAACATCGAAAGGTGAATAAGTAGAGATGTCTATACCTAACTCCATACACATGTATCTTGACAACATACACGCACATATACGCATTTGTATTTGAAAACCGTTTTTCAATGTCTCCCACACGGGGAATTATGATTTGCTCCTGTCAATGCTGGAAGTGAATCCCTTTTCTGTGGTAGAATAGAAACTCCCCAAGACTGGTAAATCGGGAAAAGATGTAACTTTATTCATGAGTGCAAATCAACTTTTTAACTTGTGACTGGTTGGCTTTGCACTCATAAATCTATTTATTCAATTTGGTGAAAAGGCCTTAGCGGTTTGTGCACTGCCACATATTTACACATATGTGGTTATCTACAAGGCGTTTTATTACCAATTCTCACCCTACAAGTGACTGGAGAGTTATAGCTGCTAAAGGCATGAGTAATCCCGTCCCATTTTCATAACAAGCAGGGACAAGCGAAGCAGTGCTTCATTTGAAAAATAAACGTGCCGGTGCCCAAAACTCTCCTCATAAACACGCGGCTCCTGCATTTCAATGTGCGAGCAGGGAATACTGAGGCAGCGTAATCCTGAAGCCATCTCGGGCCTCTTCAATCCATTTACAGCCACTCCCGTCCCTTTAGCGCATTCTGGCAGTTTTCTGCTTTCTACCTTTGTGACGCGTTTGCGTTTTTCTCTTCCTCCATCTTTATCATGTGTCTTTTGCTCGCAGCAAATGCTTGAGGCAGAATAATAAGCGCCGGCTCTAAGTGCCGGTGCTCATCACCGGAAACAATAAGCACAAATGAAGCACTGAAGCGAAGTTATAAACTTTGCGGTGCGGTGTTTTATTTATTTATTTCAGAATGATGTCTAATTAATTTTTGATGCCCATTTGTGGGCCTGCATATAAGATGCGTGTGGATAGATTTGGAGGGGCTCTAGATCAGTAATTTTATTTTGTTTATTTCCTTAATTGTTGTTTTGGACCGACCCAATATTAATCAAGAACAAACAGCAAGGAGACTCAGTAAGGAACAATACACATGCATGTGATACAGTATGACTTTAATAAACATAATAGCACAATCAAGTATATTGGGAATGCTGGCTAAACAGTAGCAGAAAGGGTTACATATATTTACAAGGTAAAATGCTAGCACAAGATAGCAGAACAGTCTGGAATCAACTGCAATACAGAAGATATAAAGCACCATATTAATAGCTATTATTATTAATATCCAGCTAAACCTTTTGCGTCACAATGTCTTCCACACTCTATTCTCTAGTCTATACACTGCCCTTTTGTGATAAATTTGTTCTTGCAAGCCTAAGTGTATTCACCTGACATCACGCACGTTTGTGCTAGCACATAGCAGGTTTTTCCCTCCCTTTTGCATATTTGCATGTTATCTTCTGATGCAATCAGCAATTTGCCAGATATGTTCTCTAAATCCAATATCAGATTTTCTAATCTTGTTTGTGCATATAATGTGTATTTGCAGCTACACATCATATGTATACCCTGTTTATAGAGCTTAGATATGAAGATACACAGTGACCAAGCTATGATGAGCCAAAATTAGGTAGTATTTGGCTTGACATCCTTGGTGTGGTATTCCCATAAACTTTCTGCCTTTAGTCTCTCCTGTTTGCTGAATTTCTTTTTTTTTTTTTTAGGACCCTGTCCACTTCACCAATGCATACTAGTGCTAAAGTGCTTGTGCTCTCTCCTTCAAACATGGTAACCTACACCTAATTGGCACATAATTTACTTGCAAGTCCCTAGTAAATGTTACTACTGGTACCCAGGACCTGTAAATTAAATGTTACTGGTGGGCATGTAGCACTCATTGTGCCACCCACTAAAGTAGTACCTTAAACATATGTCTCAGGCCTGCCACTGCAGCCTGCCTGTAGTGCAATTTTGAACTGCCATTTCCCCCTGGCAAAATAAACCTTGTACCATGCCTAAACCTTCCTTTTAAATTCCTATATGTCAACCCTAAGACAGGTTGCAAAGGCTCACCGGGCAAGGGACACTATAAGTATGATTTAGGAAGTGTATTTATTTAAGTTTTATATGTCCAGCACTGAAAAACTTCTAAAGATGATTTTCACTGTTGTGAAGTTTCTCTCTCCCAATGATTAACACTGGCTTCCCTTATTACGTTTAATAAATGCTAACTCTAGATTGGGAGCTATATAGAGATATTCTGTTAACACTTCATTTACAATTTACAATCCTCTTTAATGATGTAGACAGAATTAGTGTTATAATTCTGAAAAATGCCACTTTTTTAAAGTTGTCTTTTTCTTGTCCTAATCAGCTAACTATGCTGTTCTGCGGGCGCCCTGCATCATATGATTGGATTTGTGTATTAATTCCAGACATGACACAAATGGTGCATAGAAATGGACAAGATGGGCCATCCTGGCAGGATGACTGGGGAGGGACTATACTCACCCCATCCTTACACTTCAAAGGGCTTTGCCTACATGACATACGCACAGGAATCTGACTCCAGGCCTGCCCTGCCTTTTCTCACTCTAGACAGTTTGGAGGCTTGACCAGGGAAAGGTGAAGAACTTTCTGTTTTGGAGTAGTTCATTGAATCTCCCACACAAAGGCTGGCATGCAGGGCCACTCATCAGAACACTCCTGATCTGTAAAAGATTCAGAACAAGGCCTGCCCTCCTGACCCTAAGATCTGACTTCATTTTATGTAGGTCCAGACGTCATCTTGGATAGTGGAGGTTGCCATATTTTCAACCTCAGACAATGGAAGTCGCCATGTTCCCTGATTTATGTAGAATCATTGTGATGTCTGTTATTAGATACAGATGTTGCCTGACCTTATCTTTCCTAGAACTATGAAAGCATCAAGCCATTTGAATAATGACATAGATGCAACACTTGATGCAATACTTCTCTGGGTTAAATGTCTAGTCTTCATCAGGTCAAGGTAAAGTAGGATGAAATACAGACATTTAGTTGAAATATTGTAGTCTGAATTGATGTCCTTTTACCTCATATCTTAATAAGGAAACATATGTGATTCACACATTGTTGCACATAATTTATATCAGACATTCCCAAACGTATGTCAGAAATTCCAATTTCTGATCAGATTTAGTACATAAGGACTGTCACTTGACCACTTGTCATGAGAGGCCCTTTACCCAGATCATCACCAGAGATTCTGCCAGAGGTGGTCTCACCTACTTCCAGCACACTTCACACTTTACAAATGATACATCTCGCTTGGAATCGATAAAGCTGCGTACTGGGGGAAGGCTGCAGCATGTGTTTGCTCTTAGCAAGGAACACTTTGTGAGCCTCTGCTGATAAAGATAGCCTTTGCTGTCAACAAGGTATGTAGTGTGTCCCTTCTCTCTAAGAAACTCTAGATTGCAAGTTGCTCTGCTTTCCATGCTATATTAGTGTAGTGCAAAGATGTAGGCCTTAGGGTGCTTTACTCATTTTGGAAAAGTTCATTTCATTCTTGTTATTTATAACATCTTCTTTCTGTTTCTGTGATATTCTGTGTAGTTGTTTGAGATGTATTTAGAAAGAGATTGTTCCTGTAGTTTAAAATACGTTTTGCTTAAAAGGGTTAATTCATTTTAGGACACTGTTTGTGTGATACTGTGAATAACGAAATAGGTCTGTTACTGTTACTTCGGTGCCCCAACCCCTCCATGAGAGAATGAAGGTAACTCAAAAGCAACACCTCTATTTCAATAACACATTGAATAGTATTCTGTGGGGCTGGAATAACCTGTCTTTCACATTCATCATTAGTTTATTGAACCAGGTTCAACCCTGGGGGGAAGCACACTGTGTAAAGCTACACCAAATTCATAGCTTGTGCAACACAGATGTCAGAGGACTTCCATGTAGCTTGAAGGACTACCTTGACATTTGAAGTAGGAAGATTAGGCATGCTTGCCAATTTCCCAGGATATCCAGAGTGACTACAAATGTCAGTTGGCTGACCTCCTGTGTAAGCTACATGGACATAAAAAGCTTCAGAGTCCACCCTGCAAATGCTAAGCTGACCAGTTGCAGTTTGACCTCTCTGGACCTGCCTGAGTCCAGCTTCTGCCTCTACTGAAGTATATATTGATCCCCAAGAGATACTCCCAGGTCCTGGACCCTTGGCTGACATTAGTGGAAAGTTTGTCTAGATGAAAAGATAAAAATACTGAAGTTAGGGCTCCGTGTAACCGGGAACTGGCCCATTCAGGCCAAAGCTCTACTGCCACCAACTACCACCAATGCGAAGTTCTGGTGAGCACGGCTCTTCATGCCGACAGTGACCGTCCACAATGACGGGAAACTTAAGTCCTGCACGTCGGCCAAGCCAGTGGCCTCTATTATCGTATTACGATGTTTCCACCTGCAGGAAACTGTTGTATTATGAAGTCTCCACCAGTCAGCCTGGTGGAAATAGTGCAGTGGCATTGAACTCAGCTTCGTTAGGGAGCCAAGGCCAATGCCTTCGCACCCAGCACTCTTGAAATGTGCAATGTCTGCATAGCAGACAGTGCACATTCCAAAGGTGCTGGCATGAGGCCTCTGCACTGGCCACAACATGGTAGTGCAACAGCCATGCAAAGGCTGACAGAAAGGGAAGTTGTGATCAGTAGCATGCTGTTGAGCTTAGCACCATAAAGGCTGACCATGACTTCGACCACTGCCAACCCGTCGAGATCCCTGGTCTCCTGGCGGTCCGACTACCAGGATCATAATCTTATGGTCAGACTGCCAGGAGTACAGCGGTCTGACCACCACCATGAGTTTGGCGGTCTTTGGACCACCAAACTCGTAACCAGGCCCATAGTCTGAAAAAAATGTGTTTTTTTTTCCTGGTGTGCTTCCTACAACACAGCACAAGCCTTGTCATGCAAAACATTCTGTAAATAACATTTAAAATATAATCCTTACTTTTCTATTTTTGTCCCATTCGCTGCCATTTCAGGTGCAAATCTTCACATATGTGCCCATGGTGAAAATGCAATGCTGTTTGTTCATAGAAATGTCTTAGGATAAAATTTGTAAACATTTACAATAAAAATTCCAACGGACACTTTTTACATCCCAGATCCCATTGTTATTTTTCAACTGTTTGCTGACGCTTTGTCAATATTCACAACAGCAGTGACAACATTTGGTATTCTTAGTGCTGAATGGCAATGGTAAATAATCGTTTATGTAAGTGAACGGTAATAACACCACATTACGTGAAGCCATATGGATGATGAAATACATGTTAAACCAGTAAGACGTGCACAGGAATCATTCAACTGTAGAAACGTTCTCAGACAACATCAAAATATGTTCAGTTTGACATTACTGGTATATTTGTTTCAAAAGTCAAACACTGATCAGAGGAAAATATTTCTCTATCTAGAAAATTTTAAACCAATATATTTTCTTTAAAATCATGTTTATTCCAGTCACATTAGCGTCACATCACTTACAAATAATGTTCATTACTTTGAGTCCTATTCTTCTTCACAGTTGTTATATGGGTAAGGATGTTGTACAACATGTATGAGGCTCCAAATTACCTCCTGCATGGAAGTATATGTTCTCAGTTTATGTATTTCTAAACCACTGGGGAGAGTACTAAGCAAATATAGCCTAAAGAAACACTTCTCTGTAATCTAGCAGAGCAATCTTCTGGGGCTCTGGTGGGAGTTTGGAAGGGGAACTGGGAATACCATGATAGGTTAGTATTCACTATGTAGTGTACTAGTGATTAATTAGGCATTTTACCTTCTTCCTCTTTCAGTGCATAATGTGTGAAAACATAGCAAACAGTACAAAGACTGTGGTGAGTAACTTCACAGGGCCACATCAAGGCACTATCAATAAATCCAGGTTTCTTGGACTGCATTTCTGAGGATACCTGTCCAAAATGAGCATATGAAATGTCCACAACAAGTAAGTAATAAGAAATTTAAATGTCTAAAGAGGCCCAATTGAAGAGTTCAGAAAATAAAGCCTAGGCATTGGATTATACATTTCAATGAACAAACATCAGCAGGAGCTGAAACTTCTGTCAGACCATGCCATATAAATCACAAGATATTCTATGTAGTTAGTGTAGTTGTAGAAGGCTTCCTATGCTTTGGCATGAAAGACATAAATCAAGACACAAGGTCACAAATGGAGGCTGTGTGATTTAGGTACATGTTTGCTGTTCTCTTCATGTTTACTGTGAAAAGGAACCTGACAAAAGGACAATGTCCTGATTCAAATATAAATATTACATTACAATGGATACCAGAACAGTAAACAGGGAATTAATGGACTCCTCAGGAATGAAGCATGGTTAGATGTTTTGCAGTATTCACCCAGACAGGTTTGGAGAGAATAAGAGTATTGCACACAAAGAGAGAAAAGGGAGAGTATCTTTCCATGTATGGGGAAACTGTGAACAGGCAAGTCTGGCCCGTTCAGTTCATCATCAGATCACAAACGTGGTGATCTAGTTATCGGCATTGGATATGGTAATGGTGACTGTGTGCTCATTAGATGATGGGGGTGTTCCCCTTACAGAATAGATGGTCTCACACACATTATAGTGTCATGCTTCATCATTTGACCACCTATCCCCTACCAGGTAGGATGGTGCCACCTGGGCGAACTCAACCTCATTGTTAAAAGAACTCTGAGGGACTGCTGAAATACAATCTTGCTGGATAGAGCGGGGATCCAGTCGAATGGGAAGAAAAAGATCAAATTACCTAAGAAATCACTGGGATATCCTATTACTTTAATGGCAGTGTTGGTTGGTAAGATTAAAAACCATTGAGACACTCCTGACTATAATGGTTCAAGGTTTCATCTAAAATTATATGGCCAGCATGTTTCTGCCCTCTCATATAGCCAAAAGTGTCTGGAGCATTTGTCAGGGCCTAGGATCCCTCATAAGAACGGGGGTAGCTAGATAAGCTATTAAGTGAGCAATTAAGTTAAAATGTACACCAGGCCTACCTGAAAGGAATTACAGTAAAGGAAGGCCTAAGAAGAAAGAAAAGGTAAATAGGATTAAGAACACGGCATGCATATGGTGTGTGTTATAAACACTTCAATTCACTGCACACAACTGTAAAAAAATACATACTGTGGATGACTCATAAAACCATGCTGTAAAGGTGATACTATGGGGCTCATTCTGAGCCCGGCGGGCAGCGGGAGCCGCCCGCCTGGAGGGAGCCGCCAAATGGCCGCTCCGCGGAGGCCATTCTGGCTTTCCCGCTGGGCTGGCGGGCGACCGCCAGAGGGCCGCCCGCCAGCCCAGCGGGAAACCCCTCCCCACGAGGAAGCCGGCTCCGAATGGAGCCGGCGGAGTGGGTATGTGCGACGGGTGCAGTGGCACCCGTCGCGTATTTCAGTGTCTGCAAAGCAGACACTGAAATACAAAGTGGGGCCCTCTTACGGGGGTCCCTGCAGTGCCCATGCCATTGGCATGGGCACTGCAGGGGCCCCCAGGGGCCCCACGACACCCCTCACCGCCATCCTGTTCCTGGCGGTCGGAGCGGCCAGGAACAGGATGGCAGTGAGGGGGTCTGAATCCCCCATGGCGGCGCTGCAAGCTGCGCCGCCATGGGGGATTCCCAGGGCAGCGGAAAACCGGCGGGAGACCGACGGTTTTCCTTGTCTGACCGCGGCCAAACCGCCGCGGTCAGAATGCCCTGCGGGGCACCGCCAGCCTGTTGGCGGTGCTCCCGCATCCCCGGCCCCGGCGGTCCTTGACCGCCGGGGTCGGAATGACCCCCTATATGTGATTTATATCATGGCCCTAAAACACTCGCATAGTGCTGGGTCTCTTACCCTAATATGGTAGGGCAATTAGCCCCAGGTCTGGCAGCTGGGGGTGGGGGGTTGCCCCCCTTGTAGTCACACTCTATGAAGGGATGAAATTCAGTATCAAAAAATTAGAAGGGAAATCCAATTGGGTGTCAAGACAGAGGAACAGGCATGCGATCAAGAAATAAGAAATATTATCTGCAGTGGAGAAGATTCCAGAGCATCAACTTGATAATGTCTCTCAAGCTGAGGCCAAAGGACTTACTCCCTCAAAGGTGGCAGTCCCTAATGCAACCTAGGTGTGCCCCGTCCCAGATGCTTGCATTAAAGGGCTGAGACCGGGACAAGCTCAATTATACCCTGGAGTCCACAGTAGTCGGCGGACGTAGGGGGGTGTCCTGCAAGAAGCGCGGTATGCACGACCGCAGTACGCATCGTGATTGCCTCACCGACATGGGGGCTCATGGGAAATGTACTTCCATGAGCCCAAAGGCCTCCCGAGTGGGCGCAGAGGTGAATATTAATCAAAACAATGGTGAATAAAGGGTGGTGGGGGTGTTGGTAGTGCCCCCCCACTTCCTGTTCCCTTTTTAAACCCCCCTGAAGGAAATCATCTAAAAACACATCATGTTAGTGTCGCTGTGGATAATATGAGGATGCAAAATGTCTACAACCTTCTCCTTGGAAAATATCTCTCCACTCACCCATTCACCACTAGAGCTTCTTGATGATGGATGATCTAAGACAACTCCATTGATTGTAGACCGAAATGATCTAGGTGATATCAAAAGAGAAGATGTAAGTAAAACATGGTACGGGGATTTGTGAGAAAGTATGCTCCCTAAACCTGAAGCTAGTTACATGCCAAAGATAGCTTGGCAACATCAAGAGAACCATGATATGACTGAGGGCCTGATTATGAGTTTGGTGGTTTTGGGACTGCCATGGTGGCAGCGGCAACTGTTACTCCAATGCAGTCTTAATGCATGTGGTTACATAGATGAAAGACTGTCATGGTCTCATCCGTGCCACCAGCAAAACTAGACTGTGGCTTTGGCAAGATAGATCAATGTGTCTGTTGGAAGTGTTACAGTCAGAACAATTACGAAGTGGCTTCTCACAGATCTGACTGTGGCAGTCCAACTACCACATCTGAGCTGGCAGAAAGGGAGGGGTATAAGGCTGAAACTCACGTGTACTCAGCTTCACCCATCCTGTAATACCATGGAGCCTATCGTACATGCACTCCCACTGCTTGTGCTGCTCAACGATTCCCCAAACCAATATCAGGGTGGACACAACCAACGGTGAGCTAAACCTACATGTTTTGATCAAATTCACAGCAAATAGATGTCCTGCCAAGGGCCTGGCATGGGTTTTGTGGTCCGTGGGCCAAACATATTTTAGTGTACTCCTGTCTGGAGTTGTACTGAATGCATGACCCAATGGCAGCCCTATTATGCCCTCTTTGGCCAGCTCAATGACACTGCATAGCCACACTCTACTAAAGTTGATTTGTGTGTACATCCCATAATCAGGGATAGTGATGTGTCTATTACATTTTGTCACACAACAACAAGACCTTATCAGTATCACACCTAATAATGTAAGTGACACCATCACATTGTTCACATGCCACGGCCAGTTGTGATATAAAAGATGCATCTATATGGATGTGTTATTGAAATGAAACATACCTTCTCTGCAAAATCTCTGTAATGGACTTCCACATATCACCGACATTCCAAGATAATGTTAGGGAAATGGGATGCAAAATACTTAGGCCCTTGTTACTACTTTGGCGGTCAATTCATGGCAAGTGCATGGGCAGTGCAGGGGCCCCCATAGGAGCCGCTTGCCCCCTCTTTCTGCCAGTCGTTGCGTGGCGGGGCTACCACAAAGAAAAGGCTGGCAGAAAGGGACTTGTAATCCCCAGGGCAGCGATGGCAGATTGAGACCGTCATGGCGGCTCCAACACGTTTGTAATGTGGCAGTCATACCACCATGACTGTGGTGGTCAGACTGCCACTACAAGTCTAGCAGTCTTAAGATCGCCAGACTCATAATGAGGGCCTATACACGTAAATCTCCCATTCTGATACATACAGGGGCATAAATACACATTTTTTAAGTGAACTGCTGAATATCCACAACTCTGGTCATGGCCTACACTGACTAAGGCAATCCGTTAACATCAAGTAGCCCAGGGCCAACCAACATGCACTGTGATATGAGCCACCATGAAACACAAAACACCACATTGACCTTCTGAAGTGTGAACTACTTTTGCATGACTGTACATACCTTTACACCCAGGCACATTGACTTGTTGCAGATGGTCCATACAGGCTACTTCCATAGTATACACTACACCCTAAGACAATGAAAGTGTTGGCACGGGTGTCACTGAGACCTTCCTCCCTGCGGATGTGTGGACATGTGGACTACCTAATGGAATATCATGCTACATCTGAGTTTATGTAGTGGTATTACAGGAAACTCCTTTTAAAATGTGTGGCACTCTTACAGAGTTGACATTCAACATGCCAAGGTATGTTTGGCCTGATTGGTTGAAGGTAACACAGCTACTGATTCATATGTAATGATCTCTCCAGAAATAACCAACTATATGTTTGTCACTTGTGCAATAGTCCTGTACAGTACTAACATGGTTTATGGAAAAGTGGTAACAGACCTGTGGGAGTAAAGAGCCTGTCAGTAGTAAATGTCACACATTGACAATGTGGGTCATTAGAAAGATGGACCAGGTGAGGGGTCAGTCACTGTTCCAAATATAGTAAATGTAACAGTATTCCGGCCTGTTATTGGTTCTGAACTCTCATTTTGGCAATATCAATGGATCACCAGGTCTACAGGGAGATTAGCCTGTGTATCATTTGCATTGACACAGTAACCATGCCCCAGCCTGGGCTATGGCCCATGATGGGCAAAACTCTTTGTCAGGCCTTGCTCTCTGCATACTACGTACTGAACCAACATGAGCATCACATTTCAATCACTTCAGTACATAACAGTACATCTTATAGCCATCCTATATGTGAGCTCAAGGATGTGCAGCACTGTGAAGGGGTCACTGAGGTTTAACTAATGCTCAGACAACAGTCTGCTAAGACTTGATCCAAGCTGAGCAATATATGGTACTGTACACATTGCTGATATCCTCCTCAACGTCTTCTAACAGTATACACACAGCACATTCTGTAATGCAATTGTATTTATTTTGTCATTTACCATTATCTGACTATCAAATATATCTTTGGTACCCTGAACAGTTTTCTTGCATAGATATGTCAATGCAACAGAAGGAGGATTTAGGGTTTATCACATATCATACAACACAATGGGCTTTTGAAATACACAAAGTACAGGGCTCCCTAATCCATAACATGTACATCTTATGTATGGAGTACAAAATGTAACTACAGTCATCCAAAACATTCTCAGGGAGTCAGAGGCACATTGTAGCCTGTGAGTAAGGAAAGGATAGTATTGAACAGAGTCAAACACATATATGAGGTATGTACCTGTTCCTCTGATAGGCCATAGAGCTGACCATACAGGGAAAGGACCTCTTCAGAAAGTTTCTCCAGCTCCTCTGGAGAGAAGGCAGAGGCCCTTTCACCTGCTTTGCCTGGTATGACTGCTCCCTGAGGTGGCTGACAGCAGCTTAAATGGCGGAGGTGTTGATGGCAGCAGTGTCAGGGGGCAAGCGAGTTATTTTTCAAACCATGACATACATGTACGCCACGTACGCAGCCATCAGCATACATAAGCACAGCGACTAGGTCATAACTGGCATGGTCAACTACATTAGCCAATGGCTGTTGTTGCCATGGATTAATCCCGGCACTGCACAGTTGACTTCTGCCGGTGGCGGCAGCTTCCAAAATTCTAATATACAAGGTCAGGCATCCACCATTTTAGCGGTTGAAATTACAGTATTTGCGATTGGTAAATGAGTCACTTCCACTGTAAATGTGTTGGAACATGTTAACATATGTACTACTCCATTAATCTGTAATTTATTCGATTCAATCATAAGTGTGGGCGTTACTGGTCATAAATGGCATACAACCACGGTATACTGTACGAAGCCGGTGACAGTATTTTGGGCGAACAAAACATACTTTTTAATATCAAGGTGCACATGAGGACCATTGAGGTGTATAATGTGCAGATATATATTGTAAACACATGTAGACAGCAATGGAGATTATAGATGGATCTTGAGTAGTAGACAATTGGAATGTGAAATCTGTGTAATGGTTTTTCAGCCAGTAATGTTTTGTCACATGACTTTTGCCTTACTCATTATTTATGTTGCTCTGGACACTTTGACTAATGCGCCAATGTATTTAATTTCACACATACCTACCCCGGGAGAGGGAGGAGATGACAACCTCCAGTGTACTGTCCATTTCCAGTCCTTCGGGCCATGGAAGAAAGGGATGTTATTAAGAAGTTTTGTCTGAATAGGCAAATAATACAAGATTTACGTCATCAGTTGGAGCCAGATCTCATGCATCAAAACACTAATCAAACATGTATCCCACCTATTATGAGACTCATGGCAGTATTGCACTGGCTACAGGGTCCTTTCAATATACAATGGCTATATCTGGGGGTATGTCATAACCTATGTTCAGTGGTGTTTTAAAAGACATGCTATCAACAATGCTGAAACACATTAACAGCTATATCAGGTTCCCCTGACATGAGAACTTAGCCAATGTGAAGGTTGACTGCTATGGATTTGGTCTCCTCCCACATGTGGTGGGAGCCATTGATGGCACCCAAATTGCATTGGTACCACTGCATGCCAGTGAACAAGTCTATCAAAACAAGAGGCATTTCCATTCTAATAATGTGCAAGTTGTCTGCTTGCCAGATTTGTACATTTCAAACAACTGTACCCGGTTCCCCAGTTGAGCCTATAATTCCTTTGCAATGCGAAACAGCACCATACCCCAGCTGATGTCACAACTGCAACCAAGATGGCCTGGTTTGTTGGTAAGCAACATCTGTCCTAATTTTGTGCGTGAAATGTCAGGTGCTACAATCAGGAAGTGTCTGACTCATTGTAGCACTTCTGTCTCATTACAAAAGAGGAGACTCAGTATATCCCAGCCATCCTTGGTTGTTAACACCAATGAGGAATACAACTACGCCAGGGGAAGTATACTTCAATGAGGCCCATGGAAGAACATGGCAGCCAGTGGAGCAGGCTTTTGGACTCCTGAAGACCATAGTTCCCTGTCTGGACAAGACAGGTGGAGCCCACCTATACTCACCTATGAAGGTGTGTCAAATCGCCATGCTGCATGCTCCATAACATCACCCTGTAAAGGACCATACCGGACAACACAGAGGAGGGAGAGCCTGAGATGCCACAGGATGAGAATCCTGAAATGCCAAATGATAATGATAGTGGTGAAGACGAAGGAGCTGACTTGCGACAAGATCTCACCGCCAGCTCCTTCTCCTGAGTGTAAGTATGTCATGTGATATCATGATTTTGACTGTACAATGAACTCTTGTCATGATGTAAAGAGCATATTTTTTAACATGTTAGGAAACTGAAGCTCTGACTTAATCTGGCAAAGGGTGTTTGGTGAGGAAGGTTGTGACATATTCACATTTTGCTTTGTTTGTGTCAGATTTTTGAACAGCGATAGCGCCTGAACCACTGGACAGAATTACACCAAATTCGGCAGAAAGGTGCTCTTGGTTCAGAAAGCGTCATTCTTGTTATTTGGTGTAAATCTGTTCAGTAGTTTTAGAGAAATTAAAAAAAAAACATTTGTATATGTAGGGGCGAAAAGGCTTTGTGAACCATCCCGATCTTGTGGTGAGATCTGAGGAAGTGTTGGCAGCCATGTTGGAGAAAAAAAGAGGCAGGGACACCCTGACCCCTTAGCTCTGGTGCTGGCGTCCTAGAGGGACTCTCCCAGATCAAGAAAAACATATTTTTTAAAGTTTTTTTGTGTTATGTCGCGGTAGAACCGTGGATC
Organism: Pleurodeles waltl; assembly: GCF_031143425.1. Classification (NCBI taxonomy): domain Eukaryota; kingdom Metazoa; phylum Chordata; class Amphibia; order Caudata; family Salamandridae; genus Pleurodeles; species Pleurodeles waltl. The sequence continues at coordinate 1,799,852,369 of NC_090440.1, forward strand.
CTCTGAAAATGAAAGAAAAAAACAAGCATGGGCTTCTGTGCGTGTTTCTGTGAGGCCCTCTGATTGGCCAGGTCCTGGGAGCATTGACATTATCAATGGCCAACTGCCACCACGCACGGCCAAAGGTAACTATAACTATAACTTGCACCCTCTCCATGCACTGTTAATTACCCCACAAATTACAGCACTCAGGACATCTTTGATAACATACTTGATACTATCAATATGATATTTGCAGTAACATTTTTGATCAAATACTTTGCATGGCAAAGACACAAGTTATTGTTACCTTAGGGCACGAGTTATAGTTACTTGAGATAACTGTAACTGATTTTCTAGGGTTTGGTACTTTTAAAATGTGGGCCTAGCTATAACGTCCCTGTAACCTTTTTGTTTTTTTAAAATGAATTTCTTTGTTTTTTAATTCTATTTCGTAACTATAACGTCCCTTTAACCTTTGTTTTTTTCAGTGAAAAAAATAAAAATATAAATATACATATATATATATATATATATATATTATATAAAACACATGTACACACACCTGCATGTGTATATAAGTATACGTCTATTTATCAAATTATACTATAATATATCATAATGTTAGTGGGTTTTATTCCATTTACATTATATTAATGTTATTTATTATATTGTTTAAGATTTACTACTTTAGACTGTATATATATTGAATAAATAATTATTTTGTATGTTTTTCGAAGAAAAATATTTTTCAGATATTTAACTGCAGTACCTTGATATTGTGGTAAATGATACTTTTGATACAATATTTTTATCAGCAATATTTTTCACATCTATGTTGTGTCAATGATCCAGTGTTTCTGTGAGTGGCGTTGGAGGTCCATTTCTCACACCTGGCACCTGCCATTATGTAGGAATACTCCTTATTTTACTCACACATCTAGATCTGGAAATTTCTTTCCCTTCCCTTGTCAAGGCACCAAACTTTTCTGGGGGTAACAAAAGGCAGGGCATGACTGATGTCAGCTTTCTTTATGTGTCCAGTAGGGAAAGCTCTTTGAAGAGCAGGTGTGGCTGGGTACAGCCCATCACTAGTCATCTTGCCAGGATTGCCCATACTCTACATACATAAATCCCCTTTGTGTTTCTGTCTGTAAGCAATATATAAACCCCAACAGCAGAACCAGTAGACCCAGGGCACTGGAAGGAGGCACTGATGATTGAGACAAGAAAATGCTGACTTTCTAAAAAATGTTTTTCAGAATTTTAACTTAAGATCTGACTTTACCATTAAGTAGGATATTACATTACAATTCATTTGAATGTAAGCAGCATTTCTCTATATGCTCCCAATCTAAAGTCAGCACTCATTAATTGTAATAGGGTAACACAGTATAATAGTCAATGGGTGAGAAAAACCTCACAGCAGTGAAAAACAACTTTAGGAATGAATCACTGGCAGGACATATGAAAGTAAGTACATATGTCCTACCTTTTAAATACAATGCACCCTGATCCCTGAGCCTTTAGGGTATACCCTAAGTATGACACATGAGTCCTAAAATGGAAGGCTTAGGCCTTGCAAGAAGTGTATTTGCATGGTTGAGTAGACAGTTTAAAATGCACTAAAGGCTGCAGTGGCAAGCTGAGACATGATTTGTAAGGCTACGTTAGTGGGTGGCACAATGAGCATTACATGCCATTTAATATGCAGGCCTTAAATGCCATTAGTGCCATTAACTAGGGATTTACAAGTAAATTGAATGTATCAATTATGTGTAGTGCAACTTTACCAAGTTTAAAGGAGGCAGCACAAACACTTTAGCAATGGTTACCATTGGTAAAGTTCACAGATTAGTAAAGCCAACACAAATGGGTTCAGCAACAGTAGGCAAACATTTGAGAGTGACCTTTCAAAAAGGGCCAGATTATCAAACACTCAGACCTACCATATGTTATCTCCCATTTAGGTCCTCATGACTAGTTTGGAAGTCCTGTGACTGGCATGTTGGTGGTCTGACCGCCAACGGTCTGACGGAGATGACCGCTGTATAACGAGTAGGGTGGTTGTAGAAATTGAAGACTACCAGCGGTCCACCAGCACCACCAGCCAACACAGACAACCATGGTCACCCGAAAGCACAAAAAGGCCGGTGAAACCTGGGTTTTCACCGGAGTCATTACGAGGTTGGTTGCACACCGCCAATGTGACCGAGGCATTCCAACCAACAGGGTGAAACTGACGGAAGTGAACAGTATAAGTGAGACACTCACCTGCAGACAGCTTCACACGTCTGCAGCTGCCATGGAGCCCTTCGCAAACCTCATGCTGCTGCTCATGCTCGCTGAAAGACAATGAAATCAATGCTGCCATGGACAACAGCGACCATAAGTACACACACCTATCTGTATCATTAACCTTAAAACAGATTGTAGCGCCGACAAATACATCAACACTTACAATATGCACACTTTGGCCAGCACACTCACACTCCACTGCAATAATACACAAATACACACGGCCACACAGCTCAGGAAAAATTATACTGAACACTATACAACATTGTCACACACAGCAACAACAACACACTTCCACCGGATATACAACTACAAATCACACACTCACATTCAACACTGGCCAGGGACTGTCCACATATACAACACACAAATCTATCGGTGTTGCATGGAATACATTCAACACCACCATGCAACGACCCTGCAATGGACACACACATCACACAACAACGGAAGCACAATGGCATACACAATAGAGACATATGGACAAAATAGACAAAGTGCACCATAGCAACAATACCTGCACAGTTTGGATGTGACCATCAGGAGCATACATGGAAGGAGGCTGCACTGGGACACATGACAGGTTGATCAAGCCCCTCAAGCAACATGCGCACCGGAAATGGACCAACCACACCAAAACCAATCGTCATGCACAGCTACACAATGGGGAAGGGCAAGTCAACAAAGCACATACAACCCCTGCACCATGCAACATATCTCTACATGAACTAGCTGCAAGGGACACACACCTAAATGGACATATGCACACCCAAATGCAAAAAAAAACCTAGCACAACTGAGCATACTCCATGTCTGCAATAACAAAACTCAATACACTCACATTGGATGACAAGATGTACTTTCCATTCCAAATAGTAAACAGTGTCATTAAACCAGCGTTGCACATGCACACACACATACCTAACATACAATATATACCCTTCCCTTGGGGGACAAAAGCACTGCACACAAACTCACATATTGCAGACAAAAGCACATGAATCAGCTAGCTGGCACAAACACAGACAACTGGAGGCACACAACCAAAGTCACTCAGGAACAACATCACCTGAGGAAAGGAATTACAGCACAGAGGAATACCCAACAAAATAAACTCTTTGCAGGGGGGCAGGGGGGCCTTAGAGGTGGAAGGATGACCCTGGGGGTTGGTTGAAGACCTTTTGGGTGTAGTACTGGGGGAGAACACGGGTAAGGTCTAGTTTACGAAGAAAAGGTTTTTTGGCGACACAGGGTTGGTCATTTGAAGGGGGGCGGATTTGGAGGTTGAGGGAGTGGTTGCCTGGTGTGCAGTTGTGGATGTCTTGGTTGCATGCTTATAGGACGTATTCTTATGTGTGATGGTTGTCTGTTGGGTGGGTGAATGAGGGTGTTTATGTGTCTTGGGCTTAGAGAGGTAAAGGTGCTGGGATTGCAGTGATGGGTGGGTGTCTGTTGGGGTGATGCCTGCAGGTATTGTGGATGGGCTGGATGTAGGTGTGTCAGTAGTTGTGGTATCTGCGGGGGTGGTGTTTGGGATAGATGTCTATGGGTCAGCTGGGGTGGGTTTTGTGGGTAGAAAGGGTTTTGTGGCTGTGTCTGTGACAGTTGTGGTAGTGTCTGTAGGTATGCTTGATATCGTGTGTATGCTGCTGTGGTGGGTGGGGTATCAGAGAAAGTAGTGACTGTTGCTGTGTCTGCAGGTGGATGTTGTTTGTGTGCTTGCTGGTGGTGTGTCTTGTGGCATTTGTGTTTGTGTGCGCTACCTAATCTTTTGAGGTGGATGCCTGAGGATCTGTTTGTGTGATTTGAGTAGGTAGGGGAAGGGGGAATGTGGACTGGGGCGAGGGAGGTGAAAGGGGGACATAGGAGGGGGGTGATTAGCTGCCTTCAGTGTGGAGGCCAGAGCTTGAAAATATCTCTGTAGGGCAGCCATTCCATCATGAATACCTTCCAGGAATGTATTGGTCTGCTGGAGTTGACCTGCCAATCCCTGAATAGTTTTCACAATGGTGGATTGACCCACAGAGATAATTCTCAGGTGGTCAATAACCTCCTCACTGAGGGCAGCAGGGGTAACAGGGGCTGGGGCAGAGGTTTCGTGTCAAAGGAGATGCCCACCCTCTTGGGAGAGCGGGAATGGCCAACTGAGTGGGGAGCAACAGGGAGAGTGGTGATAGAACGGATGGTTGCAGACAAGGATGTTACTGGGGGGTCCCCAATGGGTCCGCCACCACTAGGGAGTGGCAACTGGAGGAGGAATCCAATGATGATGAAGAATTTTTAGTCTCCACTGTGACACTCTCATCGCCCTCCAGGCCACTGGGTCCTTCTGTGTCAGTGGTACCTTGACCCGAGGTCCCGTGACCTGATGCTTCCCCACTCAGCTATGCCCCGTCTCCTTTGTTTCCGGTGTTGATGCTGCAAAAATAAAGAGAAATAAGGTCACAACATGTACCTGATAATACTTCAATCACAACTCTGAGTAACAAAGCACACCATCAGGTCAAGTTGCCCCCAGCAAAAGCTCACACCTAAGTGACACATACATGTGCCATTACATATGCATGCATGCCATCTGGTTTTCCCAATGTTCCCCACAAGAAAATCAGGATTTCAGACTACTACAATTGTAGGGATGAAGTATGGCAAATCCCATAACCATACTATAACTAGGTGACCTCTCAATCCCCAATGCTGTGCCACATGCAGCAGTTGTAGCCAACAAAAGTATCCTATTGTAAAGTACACACCCATTTTTCCACACAAGTTGGTGCACACATACATTTTGCACTTTTAGGATGTACCAACAATTTGGGATGAAGCCAATGACAGCCATCTAAATCTGATACAAAGGTGCAATATCCTAGAGTATTTGAAATAGAGATACCCATGTCATAATGGACACATGTCAGCAGTGTACAGATATAAAAGTGACCCCTATCAATAGCGTCAAAGCTGTGTTATCAGTGTCACAGAAAGAGGCCTTACATGTGTCAATGAAAGGAACACCACTGATATCAGGTTCAATATGTCAGAGAGTAATGTTATGACAATGACAACGTCTGAGTATGTCAGTTGTACAAATCTGTTCCTTGAATGAGTCACAGAGCTCACAATCACAAATAGATGGACACTAACCTGTTGTCCAATGAGAAGCAGCATCACTACCCAAATCTTGGACTTGCCAAACATGGTAGCTATCTGTGGATGGATGCATGAACCCAAACACATGTGATGTCAACATCAATGCAAGAAACTCCATGATGCATGACAACAGTCAGGGAACAATCCTCAATCAATACACGTGCATTAAACTCTTCAACATGATGCAACATCATGGGCATAGATAAACACATATTGATCCCACCATCTTGGGCCGCCTATCATATCCTTCATTGCTACAGCACTTCTGTATGCCAAATGACATGCTATGATGCATGAAGGTACATGTCAGACAGTACACAATGCCAACATGCTCTTGTCTGTGACACAACATAGAATGTATCACCATTGTAAATGTACCATACCACTAACAGTTTTCCTAGCACATATATGTGAGGGGACACAGACATCATGCCATCAACATGGCTAGGACATGCCTGAAATTTCAGATAATGAATGCTTCCTAAAGGGAAAAGGACACAGGCTGACATGCAGGCACAATAAATGTTGGCAACAGTCATGGGACATGTTTCATGTCAATGGACATTCTCCACTTATAAAGGAAAAGTGGTTTGCTACATCAGCAAACAATTTTCCAGGTAAGCGATGTCACATATATGATGGGCACCAAAACAGCACAGACTGCAGTGAGGCACCAATACCCATTATCCTGAGGATAACTTACTTTTGGATGTCAGATGTCTACATACACATATGCCCAGACACATGGCAGAGGACAGTAATCCATAATACAATTACCTTTTGTCTGACATTCAGGGGAAGTGATTATTGGCTTACATATAGCACCCACTGTAAATAACAAACAGCACATGAATGAGGAGTGGACACAGCCCTTTTTCGACTCTGCAGAGTAAGTGGTTTGTGAATTCTCCCAAAGTTTGTACTAGGTCTCAGGTTCAGAAGGCAAGGTACACCAGTTAGATACACATGATATGCCAATACGAACAATCTCCCAAATACTGTGTGACACATGGCTTATCCATATTTGTCAGGGGTAGCAGTCAGGACCCCACACAATCACCTGGCAAGGGGACAAGCATTAATTCTCTGTGCACTCACCCCCTTGTGGATGCTGTGCTGCTCTCAAACGCCCATTCAACTCGGGTAGGCCACCAGCAGAATGCAGGCCATGAGCTGGGCCATGGTCCGATGAGCACAACACCCACGTTGGGAGGACAGCCCCAGCTGGGACTCTGCGATCTTCCGGGCCCAGTATCCAAGGTCCTCCCACCTCTTTCTGCAGTGGGTGCTCCACCAGCTGTGAACCCCAGGGTCCGCACCTTCTTGGCAATGGCTGCCCAAATCCCTTTCTTTTGATGGGCGTTGACCTGCATGGATGCACAAACACAAGACAGGAAATTATGTCCTGAGATAACATACTTAATGGCAGTCACATACATGTCACTACACATTGCAATGAAAAATATGTTTAGCCCAAAATGCCCAAGTGGGGCACATACCAGTTACTGAGTAAATGGACCAGACTACAAAAAAATTTCAACATGCAGACCAAACCACCACCCTGCTCAGTCCTACCACTAACTTGGTTGGTCAACTGAATCTTTTGGGATATGCCCTTGCATTCTAACAGAGATTTCAAAAACGATGTGACAAAACATAACTCTGTCACTTCCAATGCCACAGCGACTGCAGCTCCAGGGGCTTTGCTTAAAATGTTGCCACACATGGGCACAATCTAGCCTGTGAGGAGGGAATATATGATGAAGTACAGGGAAAAAAGTGGACATGTGGCACCTACCTGCTCGTATGGTGCACCATGATGCTGTTCATATAGGAGTAGGACATCCTCCATCAGCTTCTCCAGCTCTTCTGGGAAGGATGCAAGGGCCCTATCACTTGTTGGACATTGGATGATTGCTCCCAAATGCAGTACACAGCAGTTCAGGTTGTGGAAGCCTTGTTGGCAGCAGTGTCAGAAGTCAAGTAAAGGATTTTTCAGAACGTGGCAGTCACGCCTGTCACATACACAGCCATCGCCATCGGCAGACACAGCCATTGGCCCAAGACTGCCCCTGGCAACATTAGCCCATGGCTGTGTCCACAGCAGTTGCAACCACCTACCTTCATGATGGCTTCCGGCAGCGTACCTGGGCGGTTCCTAGTGTCCAGTGGAGTAGGTCAGGCATCCACCATTTAAAAGCATTTTATGTTGTATGTGGCTAATAATAAATTAATCACAACTCTGAATAATGATATAAAGAACTGGTGCTGGTCTTGCCCTGTAATGTATGTCCTTCTCCTTTAACAGCATTTTTATACATTTCAAGGCACATATGGCAAATTGTTTTTGGGCAAAGACACCCCACTTGGTCATTTTAAATTAGGGAACTGATGTCACATTCCAAGTAGCATGAACACAAATTGTTGCTCTCCAGATAGATGACGTATACACGTTTGTGGTAAAGCAATGGGGAAACATGTTACTTCTGTCAAATTGATAGTGGTAACCTGTACTGAGCATCGTGTCGACAAATTATGGCATTCCTTGTCACAGTATGTCAATAACATGCATTATGTATGTTGCAAGAAATAAATTGGATGATGGCTATACCCATTTCTTGTCCTGCATAGGTACCCAGAGAGGGGAAGGATCACATATCTAAAATCCACTGCTAGACCTTCATGCCATGGAAGACAGGCACATCATCAAGATGTACCATCTGAATAGGCAAACAATTGTAGATCTCTGTCGTCATTTGGAGCCATATCTACTGCCTGCCATTTCTCAATCAAATAGCATACCACTCATTGTAGAAGTTATGGCAGTGTTGCACTTCCTGGCAACAGGGTCCTTCCAAAATAGAGTGGCCCTATCTTCTGGGATGTTCAAGCCTATGTTTAGTCTTGTATTGTATTGAAGGATGTATTCTCAGCAATTTTGAAACACCTGGACAGTTATATCTGGTTTCCTCAATGTAAGGATTTTGCACATGTGGACGCTGACATCCATGGTTTGGCACACATATCACATGTGGTGGGAGGCATTGATGGTGCACATGTTGCCTTTGTTCCACCTAATGCCAATGAACAAGCCTATCAGAACAGGAAGAACTTCCATTCCATTAATGTCCAAGTTGATTGTTTGGTGGACTGCTACATTTCAGAGGGCTTTGCCTATTATCAGGGTTTAGTCAATGATGCCTTCATCATGCAGACCAGCACAATTCCACAGCTCTACAGAGAGAGGGCCTGGCTGGTTGGTAAGTCACATATGTTATGTGTGTTTGTATCAAATATGTGCTGCAGAAGAACCACAGAGAGGGACTAATTGTTGCACATATGTCCCATTCTAATACAGGGGACAACCATCCATTGTTGTTGACACAGGTGAGGAATCTAACTATGCCAGGGGATGTCCACTTCAGTGATGCCCATGGAAGAACACGTTGTGTCGTGGAGCAGGCTTCTGGGCTACTGACAGCCAGATTTAGGAGCATAGACAAGACTGGTGGAGCCCTCTTCTGCTCGTCCAAAAAAGTATGTATAATAATTGTGGCCTGCTGCGTGCTTCACGACATTGCCCTGAGGAGGAACATCCCATAGATACCAGATGAGGGGGAGCTAAGCAGTGCCACCGGGAGAGAATCCTGAAAAGCCAAGTGAGGATGACAGTGATGAGGAGGATGGTGAAGACTTGTGGGTGAATCTCATCAATCAATACTTTACTTGAGTGTAAGTATGTGGCAATATGTGATTCTTGGGAATGTATGGAAAACTGTAGTTGACAGGATGTGTGGAGTAGGGCATGTTTTTCACAAAGGTTAGGGGATCTCATGCCATCCAGTGTACAGCCAAGGTGTGACAGCAAATTCTGACAGAAAATGAGCTAAGACCATTGTTATCTTTTTTGTTTGTGTCAGTCTAATGGAAATGTGAATGGATTTACTGAAGTCTAATATGAGGTTATGGTCATATGGTCGCATTTTTCTTGCATAAACTCCTTGCATTGTATTTCATTCAGGTCTCTTCACCATGCCCTCTCCGTGTGGGCATTTTAGAATTATGACATTGGCATGTAGCTGTTGCTGTCCTGACATCTGAAGTGGACTTGGATTGATCCAGGTAATGTTGGTCACAGATTTGGGGTGTATAAGTCCTTTGCCAAAAGCAGCTACGGCAGTGGGTGGGGGAATTCTGAAGTGCACAATATACTTGTTTGATGTGGTGTGTTGATTTAATTGTCTCATGTGTGTGATCATATGGTCTTGATACATGTTGTCATCCATTTCAATCCATGCATTCTCCCTTCTCCCTTCACATTATGTTGACAATGATCCTGTATGACCTGTATGTATTTGTTGAAGTGTTTCCTCACTGCAGAAGACAGTGCCTGTGCCACAATACTGACAAAGTCTGTTCATTGTAATAGAGTGGACCTATGATAAGGGACTGTTGTACTGCCCTCAGTCTGTGTCATGGATTATGTCAAATTGGTAGGTGTGATAAGGCTAAAGCTGGTGACAACATCCACTAATCTGCTAGCCTATTCTACAGGACAAAGTCTGACATTGCCCTTTCATCTGCGGTCTGCGGGGCGATATCTTTAGATGTCTGGCCTGACTCAACATAATTCTGCCATTCTTGGCTATGATAGTCTAGACATTTTGGCAGCCTAAGTGCCGTACAGTGCAATAAAATCTTTGGTGTGACTAGTCACGTGTCATTGTGTTAGTAGTAATCTTTTGCATGCCACTAACTGTGACATATCCCTCCTCCCATTACCATCTTATGTATTCATCATTTGCATCACATGGATTCAGCATTCAAATTCTCAAAATGATGACAAATTACTAGTAGGCATTATTTTAGTGTTAGGTGTGCTTATTTACATGTGCACAGGCAATAAAGGTCAAACTCAAAAAAATAAATTGACAGTGAAGGAATCAGTCATGATAGATGTAATCATTATAGTGGATGCCACAAGATTTGAAGTCCAAAGTCCACTGTCCTACTAGCATGAAAAATGGAAAGTGTTTGGAGAACAGTCAACAGAGTGAATCACTAGCACACAAAGAAGATTTATCAGGAAAAGCTCTCTTCCTGGCAGTGATTTGTGTCTTGTCATCCGCACCTCCTGGATGCTTGGGTGGATGTCCCCGCTCGTGGGGGGATTCTTCAACTACAGAGACAAGGGTGTCTCCCTTCCAGTGTCTGCCACAGATGTATAATGGGCTGGAGTAGACTGGCCAACGGAGGGGTCTGGGGTTATTGATGATCCCTGCTCAGGGTGGTGTTGATGTCTCTCAGCACTCCTGTGATCGAGGCTATGTTGTTAATGTGGGCCTCTCACTGTTCACGAATTTCCCAATGGAAGTCCCTCTGTAATTCCTTAAACTCCCTGAGTTCGGCAAGTACCTGGCCCATCGTGCCTTGGGATTGTTGGTAGGCTCCCAAGACTTGGTTGATGGTGCCACATGCTGCTGGCCCACACCATCTCTCCCAGGCACCCTATCCCCACATGCCTGCACCCTTGGACAGCTTGCACCCTACTACTGGTTCCTGTACCATCCTTGTCGGAGGTGTCTTGCTGTGACTCAGGATCTTGGACTGGGGCGCAAAAGATTGTTGTCACTGTCCTTGGGACACAGGTTTAGGGGTGACTGGTTGCCTGAGATGTTGATGCAACAGGGATGGGAGGAGTCAACGTGGTCACGGTGAGGCTGACAGGTGTCATCTGAACAGGTTGCCGGATGGGCCAGAGCCGTCCTCAACGTCCACACATCCAGGAGTGTTGTCCTCACTGAGGGCTTCATTCATGGGGGTAGTGGCAGTCTCTTGAGTGGTCTCTGTGCTGCGAATGACAGGTAGACCTGTGGATGTGAGAGATAGAATGTTACAGGTTGTATTATGTATCTACCTCTGATAGTTAACAGTGACATTTGACTAAGGACATGTACACATTGGATTTGCATATTTACTGTATGTGACAGGCACACATGCTATCAACTGTGTCAACCTGACATTTGGGTAACATACCAAATCCATTTCAGTCAACTAGCTTCAGGATGTCTGAGTTTATTAGCACCTGAAGGGTTGGTCATAGACCTTTATCTTGCCAGCAGTGCAGTAAAAAGAGTGGCTGGGCAGAATGTGGTTTAGGTTAGCTAAAGGCCTAGTTTACTGACATGGAGGCAGATCTAGAACCTTGTTGTATATGTGATAGTTGTCATCATGTGTTCAGTGCTTTGGGAATATGTCTGCTGCCCATAGCATTCAGATGATCCATTTTGGGGGCTTTGTTCTGTCTTTAATGTTTTTTGGCACACAGTTTGAGCTGTCCTTCTGATCCACAATTATGTCATCTTGGTATAGCTGCTCAAGATGAATTTAGGTGGATGGCCACATCACAGAATGTACCATGATCTGTATCTTGGTCCCTCCCAGGTGGGTAGACTTCATCTGTGAGTTTACAGGCAGATGCACATTGTAATATGGACACTGGACTGGTACTTGGAGGACTGCTGTAGCAAAACTTGAGGGGGCACTCCTGCAAAGTACCTTGAAGGGGGAACCTGCCCCCTGGAGCCAGTCAGGGGCTTGCCATCTGTGCACAGTGTACTGGGCTGAGGGGCCTCCTGGAGCTCGAGGTCCTCCCCAAACCACAGGGGCTATGGGGCCTTTGTTACATTACTGTTTTGGAGTTACAGGGACTGGCCCTCCTTGGATATACATTCATGTTACTTCAAGATATACACACAATATACATGGGTCATCCTCTCAGGTGAGTACAGTTCTATTGCAAGTTCATGCACAGGGATACTTGAACAGATGCATAGTGGTCTGATGTTTTGCATTGGGTATACAGTGACTCCTGGCCTTAGCATTGCTGTCAGTGCCCGTCGTACACACAGAATATACAGATGCCATCCTCGCAAGTGAGTTGTTTAATGGTTGACTAGAGGGAGAAGGCTCATAGTGCCAGAGGACAGTTTTGAGGCTGAGTAGAGTTAGAGTAGCAGTCCCTCCTGGCCTTATCATTCGTGTCAGTACCTGTCCTACAATCAGTCTGTACAGATCCCATCTGCTCAGGTGAGTACACTCAAATGTTGAGTTTGTACTAAATGTTAATTTTGAGTAGGCTACACTGTTGTGGTTTTAGTAATGTTTGAACAGTGCCTATTGGGAGTTGTAGTACTGTCAATCCCTGTACTACACTCACTATACAGAGATGTAGTTCCCACAGGTGAGTCTAGTTCACATGCTGGAGGCCAGACAGGGGTGTATGGATAGGTGAACACTGGACTGTTGAATGGGGTGACAATGAGGGTGGCAAAAGGTGTCCAGTCAGCATTCAGGCCAATACATTTTGGTGCCATTTTTATTGTTGTGACCTATCCAATTCTACTCCCCCAGGTACTCCTATCAAGCCCTCAGGATGCAGGATGGCCAAGACCTTCTCCTCTTCTGGAGCTGTAGCTGGTGCCTGGATGCCAAGGAATGGACATTCCCCATAAGGTTGTTCAACCTCTTCCCGATGTCATCACTTGTGCACGGGGGCTAGAGAATTCACTCTGGTGACTATCCTTGCCACATTTCCATTTACTTTTAAATAATAGTGTTCTGGACTTAGGCTATAAATAGATGTGGCTCTACTCTAATGATTTCATCCACCCTGACTTTTTACTCATCTTCAGTGAAACAGAGATTTTTCAGTGGTGACATGGTGGTGAAATGAAATAATCAATAATAAATATAGATGCTGAGAAATGAGACGGTGATGGGTAGTAAACAGAGTTCAAATGGGTATGATGTGGGTGTGTTGAGGGTGTGGAATATTTGCTCAGTGAGAGATGGAGGGGTGCCAATTAAATTGTATTTTTTCTTTTTTGGGCACTCTGGATGGTGTATTTTTCGTGTGAGTTGCACAAGGTTTTTGGTGCGTGAAGGGGTGTGTTTTATAGTGTCGTTTGTGGGTGTGTCAGGGGAATGAATGTGTGTGCTGTGCTGTTTTTTTAAATCATCCAGTGTTGTTTGTGTATTACTGTGGTTGGTGTGAACCGCTGTGGTTCAGACCGCCACTGGAGGACCCGCCACAGCATGACGCCACTGCAATTTTGAACTTGTATTAGGTTCAGTGGTTGGTTGACAGGCTGTTGGTGATGGTGATAGGGCTGCCTATTTGACACCCCCCAACATAATGGCATTGTTATTTTTGGCTGAGTTTTGGCGGTCCTGGATGTGTAACCCCTAATACAGAGGTCTGTATGACCACCAACATGACAGTCTTTGGGGGCCGCCACTATGTCGGTCTAGTGGTCGGACCACCAAACTCGTAATGAGGTCCTTAATCTGATTTTACGTGCTGTGATACCTTTTCACCTCGCTGACCCTCCTCCACCTCGATCTACTGCTTGCACTGTTAAAATTACTATAGTCTACCTTGTTACATCTTCATGCCATCTGTATACATGTCATTCTGTAAGATATGTGTCAGACATGGCTGAACAACATGCAAGGTGTTAATTATTTTATTGATACTTCAAGCCATGTTTGTAGTTAGTGGTTACACTATTAGGGATGTTTTCAACAATAGAATTTGGCCCTGCTTGAAGATCTCTTTAACATTAATAGAGTATGTTGCTCCCTGCACTCAACGCCGTCCAGGTTGTGAAATGGATAAGGCAGGTGAGCCACGTTAAAGAAAAAAAAAACAATCTCCTGAGTTATATGGATTTTTACATATGTGCTACAGTCACCTTCACCACTAGTAGTAACGGAAAGACATACTGCTACCTAAAACCTTATATCCTGCAGCCCAATCTCAGTGGTGTAACATCCCAGGATTGGTGAACAGGAAGGGTAAATGAGCACATAACCCAGTGCCGGCCTCACACTTCACTGTCGATCCCCCACTTTGAACAACCCCTTAAGGCAAGCCCATACTGGTGCAGTCAGCACTTACCTAGACAACAGTAGGAGAAGGGTTTGACTTTGGATGAGTTAGATTTACCTTTTCCAAACCAATGTAAGCAGAGCACATTTTATAAATATAATCCTTACAAATGATATGAAATAAGAATAATTGTAAAAGTGTAATAATACAAAACTAATTTGACAAATGTAAAACAGAATAAATACATTCAAAATAAATCTACTTCACTCCCTATTACCCAAATAAATTACAAAACAAACAAGTTATAAATGAAACATGAGTCACATAAATATAGTAATGAAATAAAATTCAAAAAGACAATAAATATATATTTTTTCATCAATGTGTATCACTAAATAATCACATTAATCAATTAACAGTTAGTTAAAATATAGCACATTTTTGAAATGTCAAATAGTAAATTAAATGATTTTCATTGCTAATTATAATGTACTCTTTCACAAAATCCTAAAAACCACCACATTTGAGCTGCTGGTAATGGAGGAATATGAGGCCAAAACTCACCTATAGGCAGCCTCACACATCTGGTGCCACCATGGAGCCAATGCTACATGTCCTGTCGATGCTTGTGCTGCTCAACGGTCCACAAAATCAACATTGTTGTGGATGCAACCAACTGCAAGTCAAAGACCTACCTATTTCCTCCAACTCCACAGCAACTCGAAGGGCCACCATTGACCTGGTATGTATGCTGTGCTCCGTGCCCTAAATATATTTATTTATGTCCTGGTTTAGAGTTATACACAGCGTATGTCCTAACACCAGCCGATGGCGCCTCCTTTGGCCAGGTCACTGACACTTCACCGCCACACTCTACAAACCTTGATATGGGTGCACATATTAGTTTCAGGGATAATGATATGTTCATAACATTGTGCCACACAACAACAGATCCATATCAATATCTCACCTGCAAACTGAAGTGACACCCTCACATTGTACACATGCCATGCCTGTTGTGAAATAACACAAACATCTATATGGTTGTGTCATTGAACCCAAACACATCTTTCCTACAAAACCCTTGTAATAGACTCACACATACCACCCATATTGCAACAGAATGTAAGGTAAATGGGATGCAGAATAACTTGCATGACCAACATCATAGGCACACATTGTAGACAATACCTGCAGAATAGGTATGCCGGCATCAGGGGGACTCCAGGAAGGCTGTTGTCCTGGGACACATTTCACTTTGCACATGCCTCAAAAAAAAAATTCACACATGAACTGTGGCCTGATGAATATCAGGGACAATTGATAGCAAAATCAAGTGCCATGCTCATGTGAAAAAGTGTAAGTGCAAGTCTAGAAAGTAAATACACCAGTAACAGAATGGGTCACACATATAGATAAAGTAAGTGTCAGGTACACACATTAAAATGGACACACAGCCCTTTGATTGCATAGGAATGTAGCACATTTGAACACCCTCCATGTGTGGACAAACAAACCTCTAGCTTACACACATTAAACAAATGTCCAGTCTGCACCAGGGGGAGAAATGTAACACAATGGATATTGACAGTGGCCAAGCCAATAAGAAATACTTACCATATGAAACAACACTCAATGCAATGCCAGCCCAATTGGATCACATCCTACATATCCAACCATAGAACATTTCCCCTTGTCCTGGGTGAGTGTAGCACTGGTTCCAAAGTTAATTATTACCAACCTTAGCAAATGGATCATCAATCCGGGTGAAACAAATACAGCTGTAGTCATACCTAATATATTAATCATGCACATTGGGAGAGATGGACTTCACTTTGGGAGGGGTAAATTTCTTCTTGGGTTTGACTAGGGTATGGCCGGGCGGGGAGCAGGTGCCACAGGGGAGGGCTTGGATGTGGAAGAGATGAGTTGGGGTGTGGTGGAATCCCTTTTGCTTTGGGAGGGGGATGGGTTTCAAAGAGGAAAAAGCAAGGATAAACATAAAACCTTATTTGGGAAAATGGGGAGAGTGTACAGGAGGGATTATGGGTTGGGAGTTTGAGGAAGTACCTCTCTCAGGTGTGGTGTAGGGTGTTGGTGTTGGTGCTGGTGTATGAATGACTGAAGTAAGTTTGTGTTCATTTGGTATCTTCTTGTGTGTGTGCCACAGTTTGCATTTACATCTCTTGGTGGGCTGTGGTGTGGATGTGATGGGTATGGTGGGCGTGGTAGATGTGGCTGTGTGGTTGTGGGTGGTGTCTGGAAGTATGATGGATGTGGTGGCTGTGTCTGTGGGTGCTGGGCTGGTGTCGGGGGATATGGTGGATGTGGTGGTTGTATCTGTGGATGTTAGGGTGGTGTCTGGGGGTATGGTGTATGTGGTGGTTGCGTCTGTGGGTATTGGTGTGGTGTATGGGGGTATGGAGGATGTGGAGGTGGTTGTGAGTGTGATGAGGTGCTGTTGAATGCTTGTGTGTCTTTTGGTGTTTGTGTTTGTGTGTGCTGCTTTTGGCTGTTGAAGTGTGTGCATGCATATGTGTAAGTGTGCTTTGGACAGGAATCGGAATGGGGAAAAAGAATGGGGAAGAGGAAGGTGGGTGGGGAAGGATTATAGGGGGTGGAAGGCTGCTGTGAGGGAGGAGACCAGAGCCTGAAATGATCTCCGTATGGCAGTGTGAATGACTTCCATGAACGCAACTATCTATTGGAGCTGGGTAACCTGACCCACAGAGCTGCTCCTCAATATGTCAATAGTCTCCTCATTCAGGGCAGCAGAGGTAACAGGGGCAGGGGGTGAGGTGCCTCCCTCTTGGGTGAGCGAGCCCGGCCAACTGCGTGGAGATCAGCAGCGAGGGTGAAGATGGAACTGGGGGTGACAGACAAGGATGGAACAGGTGCAGGTTCTGAGTGTTTTCCGCCACGGCTATGGCGTGTCCACTGAAGGTTGACTAAGAAGACGATGATGTGGAGCCAGTCTCCTCCTTGGCACTCCCCTCACCTCCTGAGTCACTGCGTCCCTCTGTGTCAGTTGCCTCATGACCGGAAGTACTGTGGCCAGCTTCTTCCTCACTGATGTCTCCTTCACTTTCCTGTGATGATGCTGAAATGACAAAGGCTAATAGGATCAGTCCATGTGCTGTAACGCACTTGAACAATAGCTTTGATTAGAAACCATTACCATAATGTTCAGTAGCGCTCAACCACAAGGTCCTCCAAACTGCCTCCAACATTTGCAACACCACATGCATGCAAACAACATGAACTGTAAACATTTGCACATAGGGAAATCTAAATCACAGACAACTTCAGTTGCATGAGTGAAATTGTCCAATCACAATACCCATGGTTCAAGTAGGAGGCATAGGCCCTCATTATGACATTGCCCGTAAATCCCACTTATCACCACGCTGACGACCGCCAACTTACCACTGCGGTGGCGGATATCCGTTCACCATATTATGACACACACACGCCAATCCAACAGAATACAGCCACACACACAAATCCGCCAGCCAAAAGGTCAGTGATAAAGTGGTGGTATCAAACCATACCTTTACGCCAACAGAACAAAGCTCACTGACCCACGAATCACCACAACGGTAAACCACTGGCGGTACAAACTGCCACGCTCACAATGGACACCCACATACAAAACAACACCACATTGGGTAATTCAAACAACACACACCTGACACCCATACACACACCACACACTCACACCACTATAAAAACATACACCCACATTACCCACAACCCCTTATGAATACAAACCATTGCCAACAGAGAGACACCAAGACCTCTGACACAACTAGAGCCACACAATACTCACACCTATATACCACTCACACACTAAACATCACACACCCCAACACATTACCCAACATACCCTCACCAACACACCTCACAGAACACCCATGGCACCACAAAGACACGCCCATTTAACAGAGGAGGAGCTAAGGGTCATGGTGGAGGTAATTGTTAGGGTAGAGGCACAGCTTTTTGGAGCACAGGTGCAGCATTTATCAATAACCAGGAAGATGGACCTATGGCGGAGAATCATGGACAGGGTCAACGCCGTGGGACAGCACCCCAGAACTAGGGATGACATCAGGAAGAGGTGGAACGACCTACGGGGGAAGGTACGTTCCATAGTAGCAAGACACTAGCTCGCAATCCAGGGGACTAGCAGTTGACCCCCACTTCCTCCCCTACAACTCACAGCATGGGAGGAAAAAGCCTTGGCAATACTACAACCTGATGACCTGGCCGGAACTGGAGGAGAACTGGACTCTGGTAAGTCAGCTCTCTACTATTATCACCCCACTTCCTGCATGCCATCACATACCATCACCCTCACCCTCTCTCCCATCATTACACTACATCCCACACACTCCACCAACACATCTCACTAATTCCAATGTCAAGCCCTGCATGCTGTACCAATGCATGGACACTCCTCACAGCCCTGCATGGGCACTCATCACTAAAGCATGCACACCATGGAGAACTAACAATCCCACCATACACTAACATACACAAGTGAAAGCTGGCAGGGCAAATCAAACCATAGGGGGGAAGCCACAGCTGTACAATATGTCAGACACATAAACCAGAACACATAATTTACATCCCCACAGGTACCCCAGCCAATGTCACCGGAGAGGAGGTGCCAGCACTATCCTGTCCCCCAACTGAAGAAGCCCACAGTGATGACAACAACTCTGGTCTTCAGGATCTGGATGACCTACCTGGCCCATCAGTGACCACTGGACAGCTGGTTACCCAGGCCCAGTCACACACCACCACAGAGCCTCCCCCATCAGGAAACAACACCACAGCACCCACCCAGCATACCCACACCTCTGTCCCCAGGACACATCAATCAGCAGTGTGTCCACCTCTACAGAGACCCCAGGCCACACCTCGCACACAAGACAATCAGGGACCTGGGGTCAGTGGCAGAGGGCACACGGTTCAGGGGACAGAGGCACAGGCAACGAGGGACACTAGAGGGAGGACTGCGGTGTACAAGGGGGATGAGAGGCCCAGAGAACCAACTCTCCAGGAGGCACTCGCCGAGATCCTGGAAGCCTATCAACATTCCCAGGACATGATGGGCCAGATCCTGGACAATGTGCAGGAGAACAGGCGACTGCAGGAGGGACAGTGCCAGGTGATCAGGGAAGACTTGAAGGCCATCAACAACACCCTGATCTCCATAGCAGGGATACTGGCAGACATGGCCAACATTGTGAGGGAGTCAGTCTCACACCAGTGGGCCCCTGCCACTAGCCAGACATCTGAACAGCCTTCCACCTCCGCTGCTACTAGTGGCCAGGGGGCCCCGCCACAGGACTCACAGGCCACCAGCACCCCTCCCCCTGCAGAAGGTGAACCACCCCAAAAACGTTCCCTGCGATCCAGACAGAAGCCATAGACACTTACCATGGCCCCCACCAGGAAATGAGACTGTCCTGATTGTTCCCCTTGTGTCCCACTCAGTCACCCTGTCCACCTTGAACTGCCATTGCTCCCCTTCCTATGTCCCCTTGGACAATGCACCTGTGCTACAAACAGACTGGAACAATACCCTGGACTTTCCTCCATTATCACCCCATTCCATTGCACTTTCCCCTCTATATTTTAACACTTCAATAAACACCCTTTGAAAAAAATCCATTTGGAGTATGTCATGTATATCAAATATGTATTCATTAAAACAGGTACAAACATTGCAAATGAACTGTAGATAGAATGAGCATAGATGAATGACCTGTAGCTGGCTGTAGGAATCACACCAGGAGTATATGTCAGGTCATTAACATCTGCAAAATGAATTGCCAGAGGGAACAGTAAGTGGACATAGAAGTGGGAAATATCAGCATGCCATTGCCACACAGATTACAGCCAAAGTCATTGAAATGTAAAGTTACACTGTCCTACCTGTGTGTCATTGGAAGTACTGACGGATCACAGGTGTTCTGTGGCCTCATCTTCTGCCTCCTCATTCTCACTGACCACAGGGTCTACTGCTGCCACACGGGCATCTACAGTCTACTCCTCCTGCAGAAATGGGTCATGGCGTCTAAGGGCCAGGTTATGCAACATGCAGCATGCCACTACTATCTGGCAGACCTTCTTGGGTAAGTAGCACAGATATCCACCTGTTAAATGGAGGCACCGGAACCTGGCCTTCAGGAGGCCAAAGGTCCTTTCAATGATCCTTCTGGTTCGCCCATGTGCCTCATTATAACATTCACCTGCCATTTTCCTGGCATTCCTCCAGGGGTCAGCAGCCATGATAGGTTTGGGTAACCAGAGTCACCTACAAATATTGAGTGACAACATTTAGCCACACACTATCCCATATGGCCCACACCATACCCATACACCAACATATACTGGGTGAGAACCAGGGCTCACCTATTAGCCACACCCTGTGCCTCTGTAGTTGGTCCATCACATGTGGGATGCTGCTACTCCTTAGGACAAAGGCATCATGCACCAACCCAGGATATTTAGCAGTGATGTGGGAGATGTACTGGTCCGCCAAGCACACCATCTCAACATTCATGGAGTGGAAACTCTTATGATTCTTGATCACCTGTTCATTCTGGCGGGGGCCAAATGCAATATGTGTTCCATCAATTGCACCAATTATGTTGGGGATATGTCCCATTGCATAAAAATCGGACTTCACTGTGGCCAAATCCTCAAACTGGGGGAAATCAATGTAGCTGCAGATGTGTTTTATTAGGGCAGATAACACTCTTGTCAGCACGTTTGAGAACATTGGCTGTGACATTCCTGCTGCCAAGCCCACTGTCACTTGGAAAGAACCAGTTGCCAGGAAAAGGTGTACTGATAGCACTTGCAAAAGAGGGGGGATCCCAGTGGGTTGACGGATAGCAGATATCAGGCCAGGCTCCAATTGGGCACACAGCTCTGTGATTGTGGCCCTGTCGAGTCTATAGGTGAGGATAATGTGCCTGTCCCCCAGTGTTGCCTAGTCCACCAGGGGTGGAGGGACTGGTGGAAGTGAGGGAATTCCTCTGATGCTGTGCGCCATTGTGGGAGGTGGTCGGGAACTGCTGTGTAAGTCCTCATTGGTTAACATTTGGCCCTATGTGGCACAGTGGCCAATAGTGATATACGCCAGCGATGACAGTATGCACTGCCGCAGACGTGACTGCCATTTTCTATAATATTCCTCACTTGCTACCTGACCCTCCATAGGAGAGGACCTACACTGCATGTGCTGCTGGGACCTGTGTCTGGAACCTACCATGCCCCCTGTAACTGGGAAAAGGGCCCAAGCCTTCACTTCGGAGGAGTTGGAGAGACTGGTGGATGGGGTCCTACTCCAGTACGGACTGCTGTATGGGCCTCCAGAACAACAGGTGAGTACACTGTGGGCACAATGCATGTAGCATGAATGCATGGAATGGTGTTTGTGAAGGCCTTGTTTAAGGGGTTGGGTGGATGTCCTCTTGGCGTACAGGTTGTGTGCTGGGCTATGCTTGTGCCAATGGTGATGGGAACGGGTATGGTGGGCCAAATGTATAACAGGCTGGGCTCGTTGTCTAATTGCATATTCCTGTGTGCATTGCCTCTGCAGGTCAATGCCCATCAAAAGGAGGGTTTATGGCTTGCCATCGCCAAGGAGGTGCGGACCCTGGGGGTCTATGGCAGGCGGAGCACCCACTGTTGCAAACGGTGGGAGGACCTGAGACGCTGGGCACCGAAGACGGCGGAGGCCCAGCTGGGGATGGCCTCTCATTGAGGAAGGGGTGCCCATCGAAACCTGACCCCCTGATGTCCTGCATACTGGCAGCGGCTTATCCAGACCTGGATGGGCACTTGAGGGCAGCACAGCAGCCACAAGGGGGTGACTACAGTGCCCATCATTGCAACTTACGCATGGTAGGGTGATATCTGTGTGGTGGATGTGTGTCAGTGGGTGCTCCTAGGCCAGGCCTGACATTGCAGCGTAGGTCCCCTGGTGGCTAGGGTTCTGAAGGGATAATCCTGATACCTAGCTCGTAGGCATCCACTACTGTTCAGGGCTATGTGGGTCCCAGGTGTGCTACATATGCTGATGTGTGCCCCTCCCCACGCTGTGGTGGCTAGCAACATCAGTGGTAGTGCAATGCATAGTGCATAGGGCTGTTCCCTGTGTGTGAGGGTGCTGTGTACGCCAACGGTGGTGTTGGTGCAGCCATTGACCCAGTGCATCATTTGTCTCTTTCTTTTTTTTCATACTGTCCTTATGTACATTGGCATCATCTGGTGGAGGAGCAGAGGCACTGGGAACGGAGGGAGCTGCATCCTACAGGACCCAGGAGGCAGAGTCCACTGACGGTGAGGCACCAGTGGGATGGAGGGCAAGGGGAGCACCATGGTGGAGACTGGAGGGGACACTACAGACACAGATACCTCCTCTGATGGAAGCTCCCTGATGGTGGTGGACTCTTCTGTGACCATCCCAGGTACAGGTGCATCCGCTACCCCCGTACCAGCAGCGCCCTCCAACAAGCCCCTTAGCAAGTTGCTCGTGCACGCTCACCCAGGAGGGTGGGCATCTCCTTTGCCCCAGGCAGCTCAGGCCCTGCCCCATTGAACCCTGCTCCCCTGAGTGAGGAGGCTATTGACCTCCTGAGATCCATCTCTGCAGGGCAGTCAACCATTGTGAATGGCATTCAGGGACTGGCAGCCCAGATGCAACAATCTAGTCCATTCCTGGAGGACATTCACACTGGATTGGCGGTCCAACAGAAATCGATTCAGGCTCTGGCCTCCTCTCTGATTGAAGGCATTGTCCCTGTTTCTACTGTCCCCCCTCCAACTTCCACTGCCCAGTCCCATTCTCCTCAACCCCAACCCATCCCAGGCACACTTACAGACGAGCATACACACAAGACAACACCCTAGAGTGTCACAGGCAAACACACGCACCATACTTCATTCCACAGGTACTCACACAAACACCATCCAGTTGCAGACACAACAACATCCACTATTTCCACTGTCTCCTCCTCTTCCTTCTCCTCCACCTCCCACCTAGTTACGTCCACACTCACACCTGCATGCACTACATAATCATCCACTACCAGAATCATCACCACACCAAGCAGTACACACACCTCATTGGCAGACACCTCTACAACATCCATGCACAAGTCCCCTGTGTCCTTTCCCACTGTGTCTGTCCCCCCTCCTAAAGTACACAAACACTAGCACTCAGACACCCAACAGCCATCCACCTCATAATAGCATACAGCCCATGTACCTGCACCCAAATCCAGCAGACAGACACCTCCAGCAACCACTCCCTCATCCTCCACTCCCATTCCTTTTCCCTCTTCCTGCCCCAATGTCCCTAAAAACCTGTTCCTATTAACCATTGACCTCTTCCCTACCCCCCGCCGTCCCCTTCCCCCACCATCCAGCACGTATGGCCAGGGTATCACAAACCCAGCCAAGCACCTCAGCCACACAGTCCACGGGCCCAGTTCCATCCGCACCCACTCGTGGTGGAAAGGAATCCAAGACACATTTACTGAATGGGAAGGAGCCTGCACCAGCCAGCCTAAAGAGGAAGGAGCCTGCACCAGCAGGCAAGAAAGGCAAGGAGCCTGCACCTGCCAGCCAAAAGACAAAGGAGCCTGCACCAGCAGGCAGGAAGACCAAGGAGACTGCACCAGCGGACAGGAAGGCCAAGAAGCCTGTACCAGCAGGCAAGAAGGGTAAGGAGCCTGCAAAAGCAGGCAAGATGTGCAAGGAGCCTGCATCAGCAGGAAGGAAGGGCAAGGCATTATGGCCCGCAGCTGTGACGGAGACCCACCACCAACCATGGTTGTGCATCCATCTGAGGGTGCAGGGGATGTGCAGAAGCCTCCCACCACCAGCAGCACCACCACTGTGCATCCATCCAAGGGTGCAGGGGATGTGCAGAAGCCTCCAACCACCACCAACACAGTGCAGAGATTACCACCGGGAGACGCAATGTAATCCTGCATCCATGGGCAGCTGTGCAGCATGTCCACTCCAGAACCAGTGGGCTAGACACCCACGCAAGAGATTGTGGTCTTGTACTCCCCAGGACAAAGCACAGGGCATGTTGCGCCCTCCAGAACCAGTGAGCAAGACACCCACTCAAGAGACTGTGGCCCATACTCCCCAGGACAAAGAACAGGGCATGTTGCCCCCTCCAGAACCAGTGGGCAAGACACTCACTTGAGAGACTGTGGCCTTGCATTCCCCAGGACCAAGTACAGGGCATGTTGCCCCACCAGAACCAGTTGTCTTGTTTCAGCTCCCGGCTGAGGTGCCCCCTGTCCCCTTGAGGTGCCTGCCTCTTTACCAACTGATGCAACTACAGTATTCTCTCTGTGTTGATGCAGGTGACAAGTGGGGCCTTGGACTTTTGCCCTTGTTCTGTACACTTATATATATCTGTTACATTACCTAAATTATTATTTCTACTGCGTTGAGCTTATTACAATCACTTTAGTAAATTATTTTTGTCCTTGCATTATTCAGCCAATTTAGGGGGCAGCTGGTTGTGTGTATGGTGTGTGTGTGTGTGTGTGTGGGGGGTGTGTATGGTGCGTGTGAATGTCATTTTCCTTCCCTCCTCCCTTCTGTGCTAGGCAGCTGTACTCACCGTCGTCGTCTTCACCGGCATTGGTGTTCATGGTAGAGCAGAACAAAGAATATAATCGGGAAGACTTGCAATTCAGGTTCCATGGTGGTGTGGTTCTTGCCTGTGTCTCCAAAGGTGAGTCCTTTCTCTTATGAGCTCAGTTTCCCCCAGGCTTTTGATGTTGTTGTTACCACCCCGGAAAAGGTGACAGATTGTGTTGTTGTAATATGGTGTTGGACCTTTGACTTTCTCCTAGCTGTAGGCGGCTGCCGCCGTGGTGGTTGTTATTTCTGCCGCTGTGGTTGATGTGGTACATTGGCTCTCTTTTGGAGGTCTTTCCGCCATAATCATAATTTGGCGGTAGTTACCACCAGCCTGTTGGCGGTATTACTGCCACTTTATCACCGACCGCTAGGGTCGTAATGAGGGCCATAGTCAGCTTGAATTGTCTGGCTCTTGTAGCACCCTTCACTAACCTGTTGGCATCAAATATAATAACAATGCCAAGGACATTCTCACAGGTTCTACACATGGTCCTACAATCAGCAAATGTTCATATACACAACATCCTATCAGGATGAAATGATGGGCAAATAATCCAGCCATATTGCAGTAAGAAGTACAGTAACCCAAAGAAGAAGACGTGGAAACACCCTTGTCATAGTGTAAAAAGTCTCCAATGATGATTTCACAATATGTACATTGTCAAAATAGTGTAAAGGGAGTTGTACTAATGCTGCTTTGCTAGATAACATATCTTACACAGAAAAGTACACTGGAGATAATCTGGTAAAAATGTCTGAGAGATTTATTGACAAATGTCCACAGCACAATTAATCAGCTAGGCCTAGGCAAATCACCTGTTTGGATTGGTACTGCTGAGAACACCTTTGTAATACTGCATTACTTAAAGGCAATAGTTCATTGAATGTTGTTGTGGTTCAGGGAATCTCCAAAATGTGAAGATGACCTTTAACATGTTTCTCAATGAGAAGGTATTTCTCTGTACATTTATTTCATACAAACAGAGATTCCATTGGATTTCTGAGTGTACACTCACTTGCGATTCCAGTATTTCTGCATGTCACTCCCTGATACATGTCAACAGTCAGGTAACTACCATAGCTACACAAACCATAACTCATCTTGTTTATTGTAAGTCGGGAGTGCAGCTCCAGTTGGACCTCCACATTCTTTCAGGCCCAGCGTTTCAGATTCTGGCACCTTTTTCAACAGTTGACGCCCTGCAGGCGATAGACCCCTAGGGTCTGCACCATCCAGGTGATGGCTGTCCAAATCCCTTGCTTCTGATGGGGCTTGACCAGGATGGATGTAATAGACAAATGAAGAGGTCACAATTGAACTTTTTAAGGGTAACTGGTTGTATAAAACACATTTTTGTAACACCTATCACAAGTATTTTGTAATCGTCAACACACAACTAATGTAAAGCACACATGGTAATAAATACAGGGACATAATTGCACACTTTTGGAGTCATCTGCCGGCTATCCACAAGCCTGGTCATGGCCTACACTGACTAAGCAAGCCCACTGACATATTGTAGCCCAGGCCAAGCAACATGTTCTGTGATGAGAGCCACTAGGAAACACAATACACTATTTTGACCTTTGGAATGGTAAGCTACTTGTGCATGATTGTACAGATACCTTTGCACCCAGGCACACTGA
This sequence comes from Pleurodeles waltl, assembly GCF_031143425.1. Taxonomy (NCBI): domain Eukaryota; kingdom Metazoa; phylum Chordata; class Amphibia; order Caudata; family Salamandridae; genus Pleurodeles; species Pleurodeles waltl. The sequence continues at coordinate 1,799,879,019 of NC_090440.1, forward strand.
CTCTCTGCATATGATCCATACAGGCAACACGCATGGTACAGACTGCACCATAAGATGTAGGTGACAATGAAAGGGCTGGTATGGGTGTCACTGGAAGCTTCTTCTATGTGGATGTGTGGAATTGTGATATACATAATGGAATATCATCCCAATTCTGAGCTGATTTGCTAGATATGTACTGGTTTCACAGGAAACACCTCTTACCATATGTGGAACTCCTCCAGAGATGATATTTAACATACCAAGGTATGTTTGGTGTGATTGGTTGCATGTAAAAAAGCTGGTGATTTACGTGTCATTATCTCCCCTGCATCAAATAAGTATCAGCACTGTGGGTTTTTTATTTGTGCAATAGACCTGTACTGTACAAACATGACTTCTGAAAAGGTGAGAAAAGATGTGTGGGAGTAAGGGGCCTCTCATTAGGCAATGACACAGAATGACAATGAGGGCCAATGGAAATAAGTACCAGGACAGATTGTTACCTCAGTCCCCATTCTTAATGTAATCAATGTAAAAGCACGCAAGCCACATCTTGCTCCAGAAGATTCATTTTAGCCACATCCAAGGATCAGTAAGTTTACAGGGAGTGGACCCAATGCCTCAGCTGCATAGCCACAGTTACTGTGCACGAGCCTGGGCTATGTCTAATACTATGAAATGGCTTTCAACAACCTTACTCTCTGCAGGCTGAGCATTCAATATCTTCATGAACAGCACATTGCCATCACTTCCATGCATGAAAGTACATCATGTGCCATTCTATATGTAAGTTCAGCGTTGTGTGGCACTCTGAAGGGCTCAGTGAGTTGTACATGGGTCTCAACCCATAATTTACCAAGGCCTGATCTGGGCTGAGTGATTTGTGGAACTTCACACTTTGCTAACAACATCCTCAATTGACTCAACCAGTATACATACACAGCTCATGCTGTAATGCAAATATGTGTACAGTGGTATTTACTATCATGAGATCATCAGACAAATTATTGTTTGCCTATACATTTACTTGCATAGATATTTGAATGCAGCAGAAGGAGGATCTAGACCTTTTCACACATCACAAAACACAATGGTTATTTGAAATACTCCACAATCCAGAAACTGTACATCCTGTTTATGGACCTCTAATTGTGACAACTGGCAACCAAATGAATCACAATCGCATATGTTAGCTTGTGAGGATGAAAAGGATGGTTTAAAAAAAAAGACAAATATGTATGTAGGATAGTCACCTGTTCCTCTGGTGAGCAACAGAGCTGACCATACAGGGGAAGGATCTCTTCAACAAGTTTTTCCAGCTCCTCTGGAGAGACGTCAGGGGCCCTTTCACCTGTTTGGCCTGGCATGATTTCTCCCAGAGGTGGCACACAGCAGCTGAAGTGGTGGAGGTGTTGATGTCAGCAGGGAGGAAAGTGAGCTACTTTTCAAAACCATGGCGTACATGTTCATCACATACACTGTCATCATCGTTGACTGCACAGCCATTGGGCCATGACTGTCACAGTCAACAACATTAGCGTATGGCTATTGAACCGCCCACAGCATGGTCAACTTTCCCCAGTGGAAGGAGTATTTTAAAGTCCATTGAACAAGGTCAAGCATCTCATTTTGGCAGCTGATTTTAAATGCATCACATCTATTAATGTGTAGTAACATCTCAAAAAATGTAAAGCTCACTTGATTTGTAAATTTGCCTGCACAGTCATCAGTGTAGTGCGTTGCTGATCAGACATGCCGTAGAACGGTGGTAAACTGTACCCCATCAATGATGTTTTTTTTGGCATTCAGAAAATACTTTACAATATCCGCATATAGGTGTGTTATGTGCATAAAAATGTATGAGACACATGACTAGGCAACCATGGGGATCATAGCTGGACCATGAGTAGCACACAGTTTTGATGTGTAATGGGTGTAATGTTTCTCCAGTAAGTAATGTTTTGTCACATGACTTTGGTCTTAATCATGAGGTATATTGGTCTGGACACAGTGACTAATGCTCCAAATCATTTCATTCCATACATAGGCACCCTGGGAGAGGATGCAACAACCTCCAGTCTACTGTCCATTTTCACACCTTCAAACCATGGAAGAATATGACATAATGAAGCAGTTCTGTTAAAAGGCACTGTTAGAAATGGGGTTTCTGGTTGGCTAGGGTATGCACCTCAGTCAGGCAGAACTTACCCACTCTAGTCAGGGCAAGGGAGTTACACGTCCAAGATAACCCCTGCTCACCCCCTTGGTAGCTTGGCACGAGCAGTCAGGCTTAACCCAGAGGCAATGTGTAAAGCGTTTGCACAACACACAGAACACATGTGACGCAATATCCCCACCACAAAGGAAACACAACACCAGATTATATGAAAATATACTGTATTGTACACAACGCAATTATCAGACCAAACATCACATATCAGTACTATCCTACTACCTTAGCAGTTGTCAGAACGTTGCACATTAGTTACTCTGCAAATTAGCAGTAGTCACATATAACACACAGGTTACTCAGTATTCTGCAACATAAGCAGTAGTCAGGAAACATGTTATTACATTAGAACACTTGTCATAAGAATATCATAAAACACCCATAGTAGGAACCTTAGAAAACCTATGGCAAGTTAGGGAAACATATTAGCAAGTCATGCCCATAAAAGGAACATTTGCACACATGTATAAAAACATCATGGAACAGGTAGGCAATATATAATGCTATAAAGTCTCTAGTAAGAACTTATGTTCTATATATTGTTCCTTTAACAGTACCTGGCTTGATGAAGGCACCTCCAGTGCCTAGAAGATGAACAATGGGGCCCCCGGCGCTCCTATGCGCAAAATGGGGGCCTCCGACATCCTTTTGAGGAGAAGAGGGCGGCACACCTCCTCTAGACCATTGACGGTCCCCTCCGGGGACCGTGATTACTGGGGGCCATCCAGGAAGTGCTTTTCAAAGCACTAAGGCCATACTTATAGCCTGGGTTGCGGCAGTGATTCCAGCATGAAACAGGTGCCTCGAAGTGTCTGAGGGCACGGAAGAGCGCTCTATCAGCGCAAAGGGGATATCAAGGCAGCACTCCTTGTGCAGGGAAAAGTTATAGGGGTCAGGGGCTACGGCACCCAGCCCCTGGGAACAATGAAGCAGGAAGGAGCACAAGGCTGGTGGGTCAAGCTACAGGCCAGCACAAGGGGTGCAGATGATGGCAGTTCCTCCTAGTGACCAGGCAGGTCACAGGTTAGCACAGCATCAGCAGTCCAAGGCGGTTTCCTGGTGAGTCCATTCAGCAGCGTCTTGTGTCCAGGTTCAATTTCCAAGAGTGTTCAAGTTGTGGGGAAAATTCCCCTGTACTAAAAGTCAGTTCTTACAGTGTTTTACAATGGTAGGGAGAGGAGGTTCCAGCCAGTTACAACTGGTTCTGGGAGTGCCCCCTCTCTCCTTTCAGCACAGGCTCCAAACATCAGTGGGGGTTAACGACCCTATTGTGTGAGGCCAGGGCACAGCCTTTACAAATATAGGTGTGCCCCGCCTCTCCCTTCTCTCAGCCCAGGAAGACTATTCAGTATGTAGATGCACCTCTGTGACACCTCCACCCTCCCTGTGTACAGGCTGTCTGAAAAGTATGCACAAAGCCCCAACTGTCACTCTGCCCAGACGTGGATTGGAGTCAAGCTGCAAAACACCAGAGTCAGAAGTACAGATAAATGTGCACTTTCTAGAAGTGGCATTTCTGTGGTAGTAATACAAAATACACCCACACCAGTAAGCAGTATTTATTATTACCATCACAACCATACCAAACATGCCTACGCTACCCCTCATAAATCAGACAATACTCTTTACACATAAGGCAGGGCATTTCTAATGCAATCCTATGAGAAGGCAGCACTCACAGCAGTGAGACACCAAGTTAGGCTGTTTGTCACTACCAGGACAGGCCATGCAATATGGCACATGTCCTGCCTTACTACATACATGGCACCCTGCCCATAGGGCTAGCTAGGGCGTACCGTAGGAGTGACTTACATGTAGTAAAAGGGGAGTTCTGGGCCTGGCAAGTAAGTTTAGATGCCAGGTCCCTGTGGCAGAAAACTGCGCACACAGGCCCTGCGCTAGCAGGCCTGAGACAGGTTTTGAAAGTCTACTTCAGTGGGTGGCGCAAGCAGCGCTGCAGGCCCACTAGTAGTATTTAATTTACAGGCCCTGGGTATAGAGATACCACTGTACAAGGGACTTATAGGTAAATTAAATATGCCAATTAGGTATAAGCCAATCATACCAACTTTTGATGGAAGAGCACCTGCACTTTAGCACTGGTCAGCAGTGATAAACTGCTCAGAGTCCTAGAGCCAACAGCGAGAGGTCAGAAAAACCAGGAGGAAGGAGGCAAAAAGACTGGGGGATGACCCTGCGTAAGGCAAAAAGTCCAACAGGCACACAATCAAAGATCAATGTCATCAGTTGGAGCCAGATCTCATGCCTCAAAACACTAATCCAACATGTATACAACCCATTGTGAGACTCATGGCAGTATTACACATCCTGGCCACAGGGTAATTTCACTATTCACTGGCTATATCTGGTGATATGTCACAATCTATTTTCAGTGGTGTTTTAAGAGACGTGCTATCAGCAGTGATGAAACACAATGACAACTATATCAGGTTCCCCACACGTGCGGATTTACCCAAGGTGAAGGGTGACTTCTATGGATTTGGTCAAATCCTGCATGTTGTTGGGGCCACTGATGCCACCCATATTGCATTTGTGCCACTGCATGCCAGTAAATAAGTCTATCGCAACAGAAAACACTTCCATTCAATCAACATGCACGTTGTCTGCTTGTCAGATCTGTACATTTCAAACGTCCGAGCCAGTTTCCCAAGTTCAGCCCATGATTCCCTTGTAATGCGGAATAGATCCATACCTCAGCTGGTGTCACAACTGCAACTGGAGAGGACCTGGCTTGTTGATAAGTTACATCTGTTGTGATCTTGGGTGTGCAATGCCAGGTACTCGAATGAGGAAGTGTATGATTCAGCATATCGCAACCATACTTGGTTGTTAACTCCACTGAGGAATCTAACTATGGCATGGGAAGTTTGCTTCAATGAGGCCCGTGGAAGAACACAGCGGTCAGTTGACTGGGCTTTTGGGTTCCTGAAGGCCAGATTTTGCTGCCTAGACAAGACTGGGAAACCCTCCTCTACTCACACGGGAAGGAGTGACAAATCACTGAGGCATGCAGCATGCATCATAACACCACCCTGAGAAGGAACATACAAGAGTAGCGTTGCCACTGGGTGAGAATCCAGAAACGCAAAATGAACATGATAGTGGTAAAGAGGAAGCAAGTGCTTTGTGACAAGATCTCATCAATAGCTTCTTCTCATGAGTGTAAGTATGTCATGAGATGCCATGAGTTTGACGGTACAATGAACCCTTCTGATGATGCGAGGAGCATATTTTTTTAACAGTTCTGAAGCTGAATCTCTGGCAAATACTGGCAAAGTGTGTCTGATGACACAATAACATTTAGGAGATGTTGCTTTGTGTGAGATGTATAAAATGGACTGCATTCTCCAGACATTTGCATGTGAATTATGTCACATGTATGGTGAAATAACTATACTCCTTGTTTTTGTGTTTGTGCAGGTATGATCACCCTGGTATCTTCATTGAGACAATTCTGAGTTGTGACATTCGAATGTATATGATACTGTTTGGACATATGAAATGGACATGGATTGTTCCTGGGAATGTAGGTCACAGACTTTGGGTGTACAATACCTACTCTAAGACAGGATGGAAGGATAGGATGAAAGTTTGGTTGGAAGTTAGTAAGACTCCATTGGAGTTGTTCCATGTCATGTGGTGGCCCTGATACATCATGTGTGTCATCATGAGCTCAGAAAATATGTAGTCCTAGGTCAAATTCATTTTAATTAAATTTCCCTTCACACTCTTCTTGTATGAACTGTATGTAGCTGTCTGAGTATTTCATCATTGTACAGCAAAAGACCTGTGGCACATCACTGACATTTGGTTGTGTCATACCACCAGATGAGCACTGTATTGTAATGACCCTGTGATCAGAAACTGCTATACTGCCATCTGTTTGAGTCTTGAATTACATGATGTTGGATTCCTTTTCTGAGGTTGGCGATGTGGCTCCACCATTTTCATGTTTGCATATTATACAGGACAATGTCTAATATAACCCTTCCTTCCATGTTCTGGAGATCTGTACCTGTAAACTTGAATATTTACCCCAAATGATTCAATCATGTTTAATTTTCTAAGTTTCAGACACATTGACAGCCTATGAGCTGAACAATGTCATACATTTTCTTCTTTGAAAAGACACTTGTATGTATGTTTTTGTGTGGAATGGTTGTAATCATGAGCTGAACACTGTGTACATGTAACATATGCCTGCTTTCGCAAGTAGCTTGTTTTTTCATTGTATGGTTCACATGTTCTTACGTATCTACATTGCTAAATGTGAAATCTAAAGTAGCAAACAATGAGTTTGTGACCCATGACTTTATTACAGTGAAAACAAACATTTGGCAAAAGTAACATAAATGAAAACAGAAGAGGTCAGTCATGGTAAATGAAATCAAAGGAGTAGATGCCACACTATTGAAATTCCAAAGTCCATTATGAGTTTGGTGGACGGGAACACTGTGAGAAAACAGGGCTGATTGCAGAGGCCCCCTGACTTTTTGCCCCCATTTTTAGGGTCGAATCTGCGTCGTATCGCTTGTGAGACGCTATTTTAGTTAGAAAAGGGCTCGGAGCCCTGTCCATGTCACGTCAGTGTCTTTCATTGGTTCGTGGGCTTGCCTTTTAAAATCTGCTTGCTTTCATTAGTAAAAGGCATGCATACGGCATGCCTTTTCTGGTGGTTAGCCCTCCTCAAGCGCAGCGACGAAGTACTGAAAACATATGAGGTTCGCTGTTTTCTGTCCGGTTTGTGGACTACTTTTTATCTTTTTTCGCAGCGTGATCTTGCATGTTTTTTAAATCCTGCTACCCTTCTTTTTAGAAGCGATGTTGAGGAAATCAGCTTGTATTGAACGTTTTCATCACACTTATGTTGGCTCTTTATGCCAGCTGCCTCTAGTCCTCTCTAATGCCTTCAAATTAGGGTGTTCGACAAAAGCCAATGGATGGCACATTTACTCATAGGGTGTAAATCACCTCCATTTCTTTCAGTGCCACTTCAACTACTTTTTAACAGCAATTTAAGCTTCCACTTCTTTATTAGTTAGAGATTTGCAGAAAAACAGAAATGTTCCCAATTTAAAGGGAATCCAGGTGGTTCTTGTCTGTTTTCTTCACAAGCACCTTTTTGTGAGAATAACATTGTGTAGTCGAATTGTAATTAATATCCCAACATTTCCCTGGCAAACAGTTTTATCAACATTAACATAAAAGATGAATGTTTAATTATTTAGCGTACGCATATCTTGTAACACTTAAAAAATGTTTGAACTGGAACAAAGTTGTTGTGCAGTGTAAAGTGAAAATCCTTGATGGATTCATATTAAGCAAATACTGTTTTCAGGCTCGTTTAGAAAACAACCTTCCTTCCTTTCGTACAGTGGGAGGAAATTAGTCATGAAGACAAAGAACACAGTGTGCAGTTTTTTTTAAACAGCTTTTCAAAAGTATGTGCCAAAAATACTTTGGAAAACAGAGTGCTGGTGACGCAGCAGTCCTGTATAATAAACTCCTTCTTGGAGTAGTGGCTTTCAGCGGCATACCAGGCTTCTCATGCCAGAGGCAGACCTGTTCAACCGGTCATCCCTCAGCTAGACGCAGGCTCGTTGTGCTTAGCTTGTGATTCTGAAGTTGTCCCACCTATAGCAACCGTTTGTACACAGGGCATATATTTTAGAGTAGCCAGAGTGAGATCTGTTTGAAATGACATTATGTCCACCATAGACGTTTATCTGCAAGTTGCCAACTTCTGCCAAGGACTGCTTTTTTAGGGTTGAGTGCACAAGCACTCCGTTCCTGTTGTAATCTCTCCTTGGGCTTTTAACCACGCCCATGACTCGCCTATCACTTTCATTGGTTCGTGGGCTTGCCTTTTTAAATCCGCTTGATTTCATTAGGGTGTGCATACGTCATGCATTTTCTGGTGTACAGCCCTCCTCGAGCGCACCTGACAACTACTGAAAACATACAAGGCTCCATGTTTTCAGCTTGATTTCTGCACTACTTTATCTTTTTATTTTCAACGCATCACGTTCGTTTTATTTCTTTTAATTTATGGGGCAAGAAAAGTCCGTTTAGGAGTTTACAACTCTAATAGCTCTAACTCGAGAAATGCAAGACCCGTTGCATTGTAAATGCTTGTTCACATTTTGCTGGTGTTTTCCTGACTCTAATGGTAGTCTGGGTACTGCTAACCAGTCCTAGGGCTTGTGCTCTGTGTAAAATCAGCATGCAAATTAGGCTAATTATAATTGGCTAAGTCAACCTACCTATAAGTTCCTAGTATATGGTAGGGCATGTATGTTTAGGGACCCCAGCATAGGTGGTGCCCCCATAGGTGCACTGCTGAGGTGCCCAGTGTCATTTTACTGGCAGGCCTGCCTGGCTGGCTGCTTTTCAATTAAAGTTACATGCAAATTCGAACTAACTATAAGCAAGGACCTTATAAGAATAGTTTTATAAGCCCTGGTGAGGTAAAACAGGCACATTATTTTTCCCCTCATTGTAGTGAATGGCCTTCATAGGCTAGAATAGGGAGACTTTATTTTAATTTTAAAAGTCCCTTTAGTAACAGATACCACAAGTTTGGTATCAAATTAATTGTTATAATAAATCTCACAACTTACAGTTGTTGGATTTAACATAACTTATTCAGGTAAGGAGTTTTTAACTTTACCTGAAAAGTTGCCAACTTCATCCCTGCAGTGTGTTGGCGGCTTTTCTCTGATTGGCCAGCCTCTGGAAGTCTGGCCAGGCTGCCAGGATGAGGTGTGAAGTGGCCTGGCTCAACACAAAGTGATGTGCCTGGGTGAGGAGATCTCCCCTCAGCAGATGGGGAAGCAGGAAGAGGGGGGCTGCCAAACTGGTCTTCAAAGGCAGGGAAGGACCCTTGGAGCAACCCAGTAATACCCTCACATCCTGCAAACCCAGACAATTAGGTGCCCCCTTGATTAGATTAGGAGAGGGCAGGAGAGGGGTATGTTTAGGACTTTTAGCCACACCAGTGGGTGGGCTCAGCCGGATGTAACCTCAAAACAATCACTTTCAGCCATGATGGATTTTTCAGGAATGTTGCTCCTTGGGATTGATGTTTGCCACACTTCCCAGGAAGGGGTCATCAAAGGGGGAAGGACCTTGCCCCTGACTGGAGAACCAGGACCCCTCTGTTTTTCACCCAGGAGCCAGGATAAAACTGGCAGACCTGCACCCACACCTCAGATCCCTATCAGATTCCAACAAGGAAGAACTACAGAAGAAGAAGGACTGCCCTGCTGGACCCCTGACCTCCACCTGGACACTGCACTCTTGAGGACTGCACCAACTTGGGCTTCACCACAAGGAGGACTTTGCCTGGCTTCAACTGGTTCAAGGAGGGACTCCCTGTTTGCTACAGGTAAAATCTTGCTAACCAGAGACCCGTGCACCTACTCCTGAAGAAACCAATCAGCTGACCACTACCCAGTGGCCAAAAAGGAGTTTGCTCTAAGTGCATTCTTAGAGTTGTAGTCCACACCCTCAAGGAGCATCTCAGAGCTTCCGGAACCTTGGGGTGAGGTGTGGACCTCAAAATACCCTTAACGGAATATCTGGAAGAAGATTTAGAGACGTTTTGAGAACTTTTGGAAAAAAGCTCCATAAAGGGACTGACCCGCCACAGCAACTCTAGCCGGCTTGCCTCAACCGCAACTCGGCCTGACTTGCAGGTTCGTCCTGGTGAAGAAAATCTCTGAAAAAGTGACTAAGTTTGAACATATGAAGTTGAGAGGGAACTCCCAGGCAGTGTACCGGAAGAGGGCTCCAAGGATGTCGGATCAAGATTCAGGTTTGCCCCGGTCGAAGGATTTTCACCTCGAAAAAACGACTAAGTCTGAAGGTAAAAATCTCCACCGAGGGCTCCCGCAATGCGTATCCGAGGAAGCGCTCTAGGAGGTCGGATTGGACTGGTGACTTGGTCCTGTTGAAGAAAATCTCCAGAAAACAGCTAAGTCCTAAGGTAAACTTTTGACCGAGGCCTCCCGCGGGCTGTATCAGAGCTGGGCTCCATCATGGTAGGGATTAAACTTTGCGACCAGATGACCAGATTGGCACTTTTTGTTTCTATGCACTAGAAAGCATTAATTCTTTAGAAATTCATATCTCCAGTTCCCCTTATTCCATTTTATTCGGTTTGGTGTCATTTTAAACATAAAAATATAGGCCCTCATTACAACCCTGGTGGCCGGTTATAAAGTGGCAGTAAAACCACCAACAACCCGACGGTAAAAAAAAATGGAATTATGAACATGGCAGAAACCGCTAACACAGACAGCCACTTTAACACACCAACCGCCACGGCGGTAGAAACAATCACCGCGGCGGTAACCGCCAACAGACAGGCGGAAGACAATGTACCACCCACTGTATTACAATAGGCCTATCTGCCACCTTTTCCGGGGCGGTACCAACGACAACAAAAGCACGGTGGAAACAGATCTCAGAAGTCAAAGGACTCACCCCTGGAGACTCATGGAAGAACCACGATGCCATGTAGCCTGAATTGCAGGTGTTCCACATGCTGGTCTACCTCCTCCTACACCAAGAATACCAACGCCGGCGACGATGACCACGATGAGTACTGCCGCCTAGCACACAGGGAAAGGGGGAGGAAAAAGAGAGTGAAACACACACGCAACACGCAACACCCCCACCCCCAACAACATATACACAAAAAGATGCAACAACATTACACATCCAAACTGTAGCCCTCAGTAATAATGCAAGGACAAAAGGAAGTGATTGAAGTGAGTGTAACAAGATACAAATCTAGAAATACGAATTAAAAACAGTATTTACATATATGCAAATGGAGGGACACTGCCCAGTCCATAATGCCCATGGGCCACAGGGCCCCGTCACATAGGACAAGGCCTTGTCTTACTCCTGCATCAACACAGAGAGAACACTGCTGGGGCATCAGGTCCAAAATACACAGGCACCTCAGGGGGACCGGGAATGGGTGGGGCACCTCAGCTGAAAGATGGTACAACACAACCTGTCCTTGAAGGGGCTACGTGCCCTGTACAATGTCCTGGGAAGTGCAAAGCCACAGTCTCTCTAGTGGGTGGTCTGCCCACTGCTTGGTCCTGGGGAGTGCAAAGCCACAGTCTCTCAAGTGGGTGGTCTGTCCACTGCTTGATGCTGGGGAGTGCAAAGCCACAGTCTCTCTAGTGGGTAGACTACCCACTGCTTGGTCCTGAGGAGTGCAAGGCCACAGTCTCTCTAGTGGGTGGTCAGCCCATTGCTTGGTCCTGGGGAGTGCAACGCCACAGTCTCTCTAGTGGGTGGTCTGCCCACTGCTTGGTCCTGGGGAGTGCAAGGCCACAGTCTCTCTAGTTGGTGGGTTGCCCACTGCTTGGTCCTGGGGAGTGCAAGGTCACAGTCTCTCTAGTGGGTGGTTTACCCACTGCTTGGTCCTGGGGAGTGCAAGGCTACAGTCTCTCTAGTGGGTGGTTTGCCCACTGCTTGGTACTGGGGAGTGCAAGGCCACAGTCTCTCAAGTGGATGCCTTCTCCACTGGTTCTGGAGGGGGCTTTGTGCCCAGTGTGCTTCATCCTGGCAAGGAGGGGGTGAGTGGATGCCTTCTCCACTGGTTCTGTAGGGGGCTTTGTGCCCAGTGTGCTTCATCCTGGCAAGAAGGGGGTGAGTGGATGCCTTCTTCCACTGGTTCTGGAGGGGACTGTGTGCCCAGTATGCTTCATACTGCAAGGAGGGGGTGAGTGGATGCCTTCTTCCACTGGTTCTGGAGGGGGCTTTGTGCCCAGTGATGCAGATCTTGGGGAGTGCAAGGTCACAGTCACTCACCTGGGTGTCAGACCCAAACGATTTGCAGTGGGCAGGAGGTATTACACTCCATGGAGACAGGACTACACGCTGTCCGCCAGCGGCGACGGCTGCTTAGTAGTGGCAGTGCCGATGCTTGTGGCAGTGCTGGCAGTGGTGGGGGGAGGCTCCAGCCCTTCCCCTTCAGCCTCGGACGGCTTCCTACTGGGGCTGCTGCTGCTGGCAGTGGCGCTGGTGGCGGTTCAGGTGGCGGTGCTGATGGCGGTGCTGGTGGTGGTGCTGGCAGTGGTGGGGGAGGCTCCAGCCCTTCCCCTGAAGCCTCGGACGGCTGCCCACTGGGGCTTCTGCTACTGGCAGTGGCGCTGGTGGCAGTGCTGGTGGTGGTGCAGGTGGGAGTGCTGATGGCTGTGCTGGTGTCGGTGCTGGCAGTGGTGGGGGGAGGCTCCAGCCTTTCCCCTGCAGCCTCAGACAGCTGCCCACTGGGGCTGCTGCTACTGGCAGTGGCGCTGGTGGCGGTGCAGGTGGCGGTGCTAATGGCTGTGCTGGTGTTGGTGCTCGCAGTGGTGGGGGAGGCTCCAGGCCTTACCCTGCAGCCTCGGACGGCTGCCCACTGGGGCTGCTGTTGCTGGCAGTGGTGGCGGTGCTGGTGGCAGTGCAGGTGGCGGTGGTGGTGCTGATGGCCGTGCTGATGGTGGTGCTGGCAGTGGTGGGAGAGGCTCCAGCCCTTACCCTGCAGCCTCGAATGGCTGCCTACTGGGGCTGCTGCTGCTGGCAATGGTGCTGGTGGCGGTGCTGGAGGTGGTGCAGGTGGCGGTGCTGATGGCAGTGCTGGTGGCAGTGCTGGCAGTGGTGGGGGGAGGCTCCAGCCCTTCCCTGGCAGCATTGGATGGCTGAAGCACCATGGATGGTGTTGGAGGCTCTGATTCAGTCACAGCACCAGGCCTCCTATCCCTCCTGCCTGCAGGAGCATGCCCTTTGCCCTTGCCATCTGGTGGTGCCTCCTCGCCCTTGCCCTTGCTGTCTGGTGGTGCCTCCTTCCCCTTGTAAGCTGGTGGTGCTACCTTGCCCTTCCCCTTGTAAGCTGGTGGTGCCTCCTTGCCCTTGCCTTCTGGTGGTGCCTAGTTGCCCTTCCCCTTGTAAGGTGGTGGTGCCTCCTTGCCTTTGGCAGCTGGTGGTACATCCTTTCCCTTCCCCTTGGCAGCTAGTGCAGGCACACTGCCAGTGCTGATGGGTGTTTCCTTGGAGCCTCTCACACCGGCAGTAGCTGCCGAAACTACAGTGGCTGTGGACTGGGTGGCTGAGGTGCTAGCCTGGGTTCTGACCACCCTGGCCCGACATGAAGGACGGGGGGAGGGGTTGGAAAAGCTTCTTAGGGACACTGGGGTGGGAAGAGAGTGAAGGTTTGGGAGTGGAGGAAGAGGGAGTGGTTGTAGGAGGTGTTTGTCTGCTGTGTTTGGTTGCAGGTGCATGGGCTGGATGCTGTTGTGAGGTTGATGGCTGTTGGCTGTTTGAGTGCTTGCGTTTGTGTAATTTGGGAGGAGGGGGCACGGACCCAGTGGGAGAGGACACAGGGGACGTGTACATGGATGTGGGGGTGGTGACTGCCAGTGAGGAGCATGTAGTGATAGTTGTGATTGTGATGGAGGCAGTGGGGGTGGATGTAGTACATGCAGGAGTGAGTGGAGACGCTACTAGGAGGGAGGTGGACGACGGGGTGGAGGGAGACACAGTGGAGGCAGTGGATGTTGTCATGTCAGCATCTGGATCGTGTTTGTGTGAGTGCCTGTGGGATGATGTGTGGTGCTTGTGTTTGCCTGAACCACTCCTGTGTGTTGTCTTGGGTGCATGCTGGTCTGAATGTGTGCTTGGGATAGGTTGGGGTTCAGGGGAATAGGATTGGGTAGAGGAAATTGGAGGTGGGAGGCTAGAGAAGGATCAATGGCTGTCATCAGGGAGGAGGCCAGAGCCTGGAATGATCTCTGCTGAGCCACCACGCCAGAGTGAATGCCCTCCAGGAATGTATTTCAATGTTGCAAATGCCCTGTCAGGCCCTGGATGGCATTCGCCATGGCTGACTGCCCAAAAGAGATGGATCGCAGGAGGTCAATAGCCTCCTCACTCAGAGCAGCAGGGCTAACTGGGGCAGGGCCTGAGGTGCCTGGGGCAAAGGAGATGCCCACCCTCCAGGGTGAGCGGGCATGGGAAACTCGCTGAGGGGCTGCTGGGAGGGCGGTGCTGGTGCTGAGCAGGGAGCTTCAATCGAAGGAGGTATCACTGTCAGAACTGCCCCATCCTGTCTCCACCGTGGTGCTTCCCTCACCCTCCGTCCCACTGGTGCCCTCACCGTTGGTGGATTTAGCCTCCTGGGCCATGTGGGATGCTGCTCCCTCCATCACCGGTGCCTCAGCTCCTCCACCAGATGATGCTAATGCACATAAGGACAGGATGACAAAACAAAAAGGGGGGAAGAGACAGAGGATACACTTGGTCAATGGCAGCAACAACACCACTGTTGGTGTATACAACACACAGGCAACAACCCTACGCACTAGGCAATGCACTACCAGTCACAATGCTAGTCACCAGACCATGGACAGTAATACCTAACATCAGTTGCAGCATACCTGAGACCCACAGAGCCCTGCCCAGTAGTAGATGCCCACCTGTTTGGTTGGAGGTGGAGTTCATCAGCCCCTGCCCAACATGGAACCTACCCTGCAATGTCTGTCTTGGGCTTGGGGCACCAACAGGCACACATCCCCCACCCGGAGACCACCTCACCAAACGCAAGTAGTATATTGGGAACTGTACTCACCCCCTTGTGGCTGCTGTGACACCCTCAAGCGCCCATCCATCTCCAGATAGGCCACCGTCAGCATGCGGAACATCAGGGGGGTCAGGGTTCGACAAGCACCCCTTCCTCGTTGGGAGGCCATCCCCAGCTGGGCCTCCGCCATCTTCCATGTCCAGTGTCTCAGGTCCTCCCACAGTTTGCGACAGTGGGTGCTCTGCCTGCCATCGACGTCCAGGGTCCGCAAATCCTTGCCGATGGCATGCCATATACCCTTTTTCTGATGGGCGCTGACCTGCAGGGGAAATACACATAGAAAAAGGGTATCAGTCATACCGTCCGGCCTGTTACACTAATGGCCCACCATATCCCTCCCATCTCCTTGTACACATACATTGCCCACCATACATTTAGCGCACAGCCCATTACCCCTCAACCACCCCACCTTACCCGAGGCCCTCACATACAGCACTCCATGCATTCATGCCCCATGCATCGTGCTCACAGTGTACTCACCTCTTGGTTTGGAGGCCCATACAGCATTCGGTACTGGGGTAGGCCCCCATCCACCAGTCTCTCCAACTCCGCAGTGGTGAAGGCAGGGGGCCTTTTCCCAGTGACACGAGCCATGGTCGGTTCCAGACATAGGTCACAGCAACACTTGCAGTGTAGGTCCTCTTCTGTGGAAGGTCAGGTAGCAAGTGAATGAACAGATAGAAAATGGCAGTCACGTCCGTGGCAGTGCGTACTCTTAGGTCCCATGTTAACCAATGAGGAGTTACACAACGGTACTCGACCTCCTCCCGCAACGGCACACAATGTCAGCGGCATTACCTCATTTTCACCTGTCCATCCACACAGAACAGACGGCTGCCATTTAAGGGGGATTCAGTCCATGGCACCTAAATGCGTCACAGCACACATAGGCACCATTTGGGCCTATACATCAACATACTGTTTCTGTCACAACATGCAATGCACTGTACATTTAGGAAATGTTGAATATTGACCAGATGCTTATCGTTTTGCCACCTAGATTACAGCCACTGCGGATGAATTGGAGATGGAGACATCCCCCGTGTACAGGACCCTGGTGGACTTGGCAACAATGGAGGACAGGCACATTATCCTAACCTACAGACTTGACAGGGCCACAAACCAAGAGCTGTGTTCTCAATTGGAGTCAGACCTGATCTCTGCTATCCGTCACCTCACCGGGATCCCCTCTCTTGTGCAAGTCATTTCTGTGCTCCATTTCTTGGCAACTGGTTCCTTCCAAGTGACAGTGGGCTTGGCAGCAGGAATGTCTCAGCCAATGTTCTCAATAGTCCTGACCAGAGAGTTGTCTGCCCTGATGAAACACATGTGCAGCTACATTGTTTTCCCCCAGGTGGAGGATTTGGCCACAGTGAAGGCTGACTTCTATGCAATGGGACTTATCCCCACCATTATTGGGGCAATAGATGGTACACATATTGCATTTGTCCCTCCCCCCCCCGGAGAAATGAAAAGGTGTTCAGAAATCGAGAGAGCTTTCACTCTATGAATGTGAAGATAGTGTGCCTGGTGGACCAGTACATCTCCCATGTGAATGCAAAGTATCCTGGGTCTGTGCATGATGCCTTTATCCTGAGGAATAGCAGCATCCCATATGTGATGGCTCAACTCCAGAGGCACAGGGTTTGGCTAATAGGTAAGCCCATGGTCCCCACACAGTATATGTTGGTGTATGGTATGGGGTTGATCCTAAGGGTTAGTGTCTGGCTAACAAGTATTCCTCACTGTTTGCAGGTGACTCTGGTTACCCCAACCTCTCATGGCAACTGACCCCAGTGAGGAATCCCAGGACAAGGGCAGAGGAGGGTTACGATGAGGTACATGGGCGAACAAGAAGAATTATAGAACAAACATTTGGCCAGGTTTCGTTGCCTCCATCTAAGAGGTGGTTCCCAGTGCTACTCACCAAAGAAGGTGTGCCAGATCATCGTGGCATGTTGCCTGTTGCACAACCTTGCCTTACGTCACCAGGTGCCTTTCTTGCAGGAGGATGAGGCTGGAGATGGGCGTGTGGCAGCGATGGATCCTGTGGACAGTGATGAAGATGAGGCAGAGGATGAGGATGTGGACAACAGAACAGCAATCATCCGACAGTTCTACCAGTGACACACAGGTAAGACACTGTAACTTCACCTTCCATTGCAGTTTTGTACAGTAAATTTTCATTGGCAGGCTGATATTCCCACTATTATGGCCACTTACTGTACCCTTTGACATGTCTATTTGCAGAAATCTGTGCCCCACTCTGGCTCCTTGTGTATTGACTGCAGCAAACTACAGGTCATACCTAAGTATACATTGCTGTACAGGTGAATTGCAATGTCTACAGATTGTGAAACGAATCCATAGTTCAATCACTTGACAGACTCAATACTTGTGATTTTTACAAGGATGTTTATTCTTGTGCTAATAAGTGAATGGGGTATTGCTATAGGCTGGGGGGGGTGGGGGGGGGGGTGGAGGAGAGTCCAGGATAGAGTCCAGTTTATTTGTATCGGAGGTGCATTATATAAGGGTGCATGGGAAGTGGAGCAATGGCAATTGAAGGTGGACAGGGTGACAGCGTGGGAAACAAGGGTGACCATCAGGAGAGTCTTATTTCCTGGAGGGAGTCTTGGCAATGTTCTCTGGCTTCTGCCTGGATCGCAGGGACCATTGGCGGGGTGGTTCTCCTTCTGCATGGGGTGGGGTGCTGGTGGCCTGTTGTTCCTGTGGCGGGCCTCCTGTCAACTGACGGCAGCGAAGGTGGAGTGCTGTTCATCGGTGTGGCTAGTGTCAGGGGCCCATTGGTGTGCCAATGCCTCCCTCATGGTGTTGGCCATGTCTGCCAGCACCCTTGCAATGGTGACCAGGGTGATGTGGCTGTCTCTCAGGTCCTCCCTGATCCCCAGATACTGTCCCTCCTGCAGCCGCTGGGTCTCCTGCAACTTCGCCAGTATTTGTCCCATCGTCCCCCTGGGAATGGTCTTATGCTCTCATGATGTTGGTGAGTGCCTCGTGGAGAGTCGATTCCCTGGGCCTGTCCTCCCCCTGTCGCACAGCAGTCCTCCCAGCTTCCCTGTAGTCCTGTGCCTCTGTCCCCTGAATCGTGTGCCCACTGCCACTGACCCCAGGTCCCTGATCGTCCTGTGTTTGTGGGGTGGACACACTGCTGATTGACGTGTCCTGGGGACAGAGGTATGGGCCCGCTAAGTGGGTGCTATGGTGGTATTTCCTGAAGGGAGAGGCTCTGTGGTGCAATGTTCCCTCTAATTTTTTTCCACTGTGAGCGGCAGTGTGCGGTCTCTGTGCGCTGCAGCCGAGGATACGTGCGCCAAGAAATTGACCATTCACGCGCGCGCAGCGCATAACTAGCCAAGATCTTTGGCAGTAGCCTCTCCATACCACTAAAGCAAAAAAGGGATATCATTGCTCCATGCAATAGGGTATCAAGGCAGTTTTGTGACCTGGTTGCACACCCCAAGGACATGACCTGTTAAGTGCCACCTACACCCCAGTTAGAGAAAACAGAGGAACATTGCCCGCGGCCTTTAAACGCTGTTTTCATTGACTTCAATCCAGATTCAAATATGAGCATTTTCTGCAATAGGAGAGCACGACTATCGCTCTAAAAGGCTTATTTGAGCTGAGAAAGTGATAATTGATATAAACAACTATGAAGTATGAAAATGATGGAAAAGTTGATAACAGCACATTTCCTACTGTTCTGAAGCATTTCCTAGCTCATTAACCATTAATTTTCAACATAAATATCACTTGCTCGCTTGTATGCTAAAGTACGCCAAATGATGTTTAAAACACTCCCCGCGGCATTTAAACACTGTTTTCATTCACTTCTATCCAGATTCAAATATGAGCATTATCTGCCTTAGGGGAGCACGTATATCGCTATAAAAGGCTTATTTATTAACGTGCGCGCTTGCCGAAGGGGCCTGCGCGATGGGGGAAGGAATGGTGCGCGCGCGATTGCGCGCGCGCCTTACAGGGAACATTGCTGTGGTGGTATGGTCCTGTGCCTGGGTAACCGACTGTCCAGAGGTCCCTGATGGGCCAGGTTGGTCATCCAGATCCAGGCGTCCAGAGCTGCTGTCATCACTGTGAGCATCTTCTGGGGGGGGGGGACTGAATGTTGATGGTACCTCCTCTCCAGTGTCGTTGTTTGTGGGACCTGTGGGGATGTCAATACAGTGTTATTGTTTCTGCATGTGACATCTTGTGCATGGGTGTGTTGGCCTATATGGTTGTGAGTGTCCTGTCAGCTTTGCCTTGTGTGAGTAGTTATTTTGTGGGCTAGGTGATTCTCTCTAGTGTGCATGCTATGGTGATGGGTGTCCATGCAGGGCTGTGAGTGGTGTCCATGCATTGGTGGTACATACAGTGCTGGGTACTGGGATGGGTGGGGTGTATGTGAGGTGGTGGGGTGATGAGGGTAAGGGTAGGGGTGGGGGTATGTGATGGCATGCAGATATGGGGGTGATAGTAATAGAGATTTGACTTACCAGAGTCCAGTCCTCCTGCTACTTCTGCCAGGCCCTCAGGATGCAGAATTGCCAAGACTTGCTACTCCCATGTTGCTAGTTGTGGGGGAGGAGATGGGGGTCTACCATCAATCCTCTGTACTGCTATCTGGTGTCTTGCTACCACGGAATGCACCTTCCCCCATAGGTCGTTCTACCTCTTCCTGATGTCATCCCTTGTTCTCGGGTGCTGTCCCATGGCGTTGACCCTGTCCACGATTCTCTGCCATAGCTCCATCTTCCTAGCGATGTATGTCTGCTGCACCTATGATCCGAATGGCTGTGACTCTACCCGGATGATTTCCTCCACCATGACCATTAGCTCCTCCTCTGAGAACCTGGGGTGTCTTTGTGGTGCCATGGGTGTCGTGTGAGTGGTGTGTGTGAGGGTGTGTGGGGTGATGTGTTGGGGTGTGTGCTGTGAGGTAAGTGGATGGTGTATGGGTGATGGTGTTCTGTGGCTCTGGTTCTGTGGCTGCTCTTGCTGTATCTCTCT
The DNA here is from genome assembly GCF_031143425.1 of Pleurodeles waltl. Lineage (NCBI taxonomy): Eukaryota > Metazoa > Chordata > Amphibia > Caudata > Salamandridae > Pleurodeles > Pleurodeles waltl. The sequence continues at coordinate 1,799,898,926 of NC_090440.1, forward strand.
CTAGTGGCAATTTTTGTTAGTCGTAAAGGGATGTGGGTAATGTGGGTCTGTGTTTTATAGTTGTGTGGGTGTGGTGTGTTTATGTGTGTCAGGTGTGTGTAGTTTGAAATGTCCAATGTGGTGTTGTTTTGTATGTGTGTGTGTATTTTGAGCGTGGTGTACTGCCAATGGTTTACCGCGGTTAAATGTCCGCCGCAGTGATTCGTGGGTCATAATATTGTGGGCGTGGTTCTGTTGGTGTAATGGTGTGGGTTTTGGTACCGCCAGTTTATCACTGATATTTGGGCTGGCGAGTTGCGTGTGTGTCTTTATAGTGACGGATTTCTATGTTTGGGTCATAATATGGGTAGCGGTATACCGCTGTGGTTGCAGTATGTTGGTGGCAGTCAACATGGCTGTAAGCGGGACTTACCTCCAATGTCCAAATGAGGGACATAATCTATTTTTATAAATTGGTGTTGGATTTTTATTGTGTTTTGTGTTTTCCTTTTTTACTGTTTTGTGATTTTTAAATGCTTTGCACAAACATCTCCTAAGTTAAGCCTTGTCGCTCATTGTCAAACTACCAAAGGTTGAGCTGGGTTTAATTTATTGAGACCTAACTGGACCTAAGTGGAGGTTAGTGGCCTATTGCTAAGTGTAGGTACTTACCTGTCCTTACCAATAACCCATTATCCAAATAAATGCTTATAGTGGTGACAACCCCACTGGACCTATTAGCATTTTCCCACTAGGCTGGCCTAATTGGAAACAGGCTACAGCATTGTCTCCGGCTCGTAATTGAGCCACCAGCAATGCTGTAGCCCACAGGGTGCACCAGCACCCTCTAAATGTGTACTGTCTGCACAGTGCTGGGCAGGCAGACCCTTGCACTTCCCATGCCAAGTGCATGGGCAGTGCAAGGCCCCCCCTGTTCCCCCTGCACCTGTTCTCCGCCAGTCATGAAAAGGCTGGGGAAGAACAAGGTTGTAATTTGCAGCACTGCCCTGGCCGATTCCAATCTCACCAGGATCACCACCAGGGTCTTTATTTGGCGATCAGAGCACCACAGCAGTGGCGCTCCTGACCGCCACCCGGGGGCCAACAGTCCGTAGAGGCCCCAACTGTTGTAAATACACCAGAGCTGCAGCAGCAGATCTAATCCCCTGTTTGCAGATAGTTGGTACTAAAAACTACATTGTAAGATCCTTAAAAACTTGCAGAAGAAGATAAAATGCAAAAGGCTTTGCGAAAAGGTTTCATCACACAGGCATAAAAGTACTTTAGATTAATCAAATTAGCCCAAAAGGAACCTCAAATTCCACCTTACAAAGCCCAGCCTGAATCTAGTGATCAAGCACCTATCCTGTGGGTTATCCACCCACTCAAGATAAGGCTCCATAGAAGGGGAGAAGTGAACATCTTCATAGCCTCTTGCAGAACGCTTTCCAAACTCTAGGCAACACATTTTTGACCCAAAATGCAACAGAATTTAGTATAGAGGATGGATCAGAGAAAAGAGATGGCCGATCCAACTTGTTAAATTTAGAAGAAATATAGCCAAGCATGAGATTCTCACACCTTCAACACAACTCACACAATCAGAAATGATTTCCTTGTTAAACCCAGCATGGGGGTTGACCCAGATGGAGCACCAGAGGAGCAGAGGGACAAGCTTAATACAGTCTGATATGTACTCCATCCCAAGTTCCTGGTGGATGATGAAAGTAGAAAATGTGGGTGATACTCCCAAAAGTCTCCTTAGAATCTTATTGTGCTTAACCTGAAGTGCTCTAGTTTTAATGTAACCATCCCAGTGCCATAATTAAGGATAGGGAGACATATCCTTGTATACACTTCCAGAAGAGGGGCCACAGGTTTCTTACCAATATTTTTAGCCAAGTTAAAAAGTTAAAAATGAAGCCTGCCACTCAAACAAATCTACACCTTACCTTGGAAACACAAGCTCCCCAACTGGACCTGCCATCCATAACCACCCTAAGGTATTAGAACTGATACTAGAACTCTAAGACCTGGGCAATAGGTTGACCATTCAACGCAATACCCCGCTTCCTGTTGTTCTAAAGATTACAAACCCTTGTAAAGTTTTTTTGCTTGGTTAGTGGCCAGACCTAGAGAGCCCATAAAGGATACAAACTCCTGAACTAAAGAGTGAAGGTCGTTAGGGGTTTTAGATAGTAAGACCACATCATCTGCATATAATAGGCTAGCACTTTTCTTCTGTCAACATTGGGGACAAACAGAGTGGCGGCTGAAAGAGCTGCCCCTAAGCCATTTATATACAAAAGAGCAGCATGGAGGCCAAAACACAGCCTTGTCTCACTCTGTGACCCAGGTTAAAGCTGTCGGTCCTCTCCCCGAGTTGGCCATATCTCACAGAAGCCAACAGGTCAAAATGAAGGGCTTTTAAAGACAGGACCAAGTCAGCATCCTCCCTCAAATCTAAAAGGATCTTTCACAATTTAGACCTCACAATGCTGTTGAAAGTGCATGAAAGGTCCATGAAGGCCAGATAAACTGAGCCCTGTCTTCCAACTGCATAAGTACTAACCAAAAATGTATATTTAGACATTGCTCAATTATGCCAAGCCCCTTCCTGAACCCATACTGCACTTTCAACATTATGTCAGTCCTTTCAGCCATGTAAGAAGGTATTTCAGAACAACACAGCCGCTAATTTAACTGCACAATCCACAAGTGATATCGGAAGGTAACACCTTAGTGAGGAGGGGTTGCCCTTCTTGAAAATGGGAATGATAACTGCAGAGCGCCTGGTAGGGAGGACGGCAACCTTACAAATCACATCAATAGAACTACAGATTAGGGATCCCAAAAAACAGGACTGCTTAGGGGCACAGAGCTTTGTTAGAAGGGCTCCTCAGGATAGCCTCCATAATCTTTTCATAAGTAAAGATAATAGCTAGAGTAAAAATATCCTCCTCTTCTGCATAACAGTGATAGGCCCTCAAGCTATAGACTGACTTCAAATGGTTGACCTAAGCCTCCTTGCTAATAGATGTAATTACTATATGAGGCTTGGGGACAAGGGGCCTAGCCCCATTAACCTCATGTCAAAAAGCGCTGGGGTCCTCCAACCTACATGCAATAATCAAGTTGTCTTATTTTGTAATTCTTTAGTTCTTGCCCGAAGAGCTAACTTATACTGTGATCCACAGCATTTAATTTTGCTTTTATCTGGTGGGAATTCTATGATAGCTTGTTGCAAAGACTTTGAGGCCAACCTACAGAGCCGGTCAAACCACCTGAACTCCACCAATCAGGTTTACATGGCTTCATATGCAACTTATTAATTTCCACATTCAGCTGGACAAAAGAAACAGCTCACTCACTAAAATCTTTGGCTAGGCTGAGGTAATTGAATACCAGAGAGGGGTGTGTGGTGCACAAATTGGAAAAGATGGTGTTCAGATTTGTGTTTCTCCAGGAAAATTGTAAACCAGGGATCTTAACTATTAGAGTGGCCTCGGCCATACTCTTAGAAGCCCAACCCCCCTTATGTTCTGATCTCTATGTATACTGGGAACTATTGCAGCCCCCTTTATGTTAGCTAACATGGTCCTGGTCATAAATACAGACTCAATAACAGAGGAGCAATCGCCTCTCTCAAATGTAGCTTTAACTCAATAGTTTGGGTCACAAACATCAATAGAATTCACCATACCAAGGGATTTAATTAGGTGCAACAAGGTGTGAGCCCTCTTATGTCTGTGTGGGTAACCTGGCTCAAGTTCTAGCGCAACACTCAGTCAAACTGCAAACAAGCAAGTTTGTTCCTCCGGCCCCAATAAAATCATGAAGTAAACTAAAGATTGCAGAACATTCAGACTCCTGAATACCATTCTAAAAATGAACAAAAACTGTATTACAACTGTCAGGCCACCTAATAAGTAATGCTTGGAATAGCGAGTAGTTAGAAGGGAACATTCTAGCTCTGCAGTCCAAGGTAGTTTTGATCCAGGTCATTAGCCCCAACCTAGCTCTACCAGATGGTGGGCCCATAGGCACAAGCTGGGGAGTAGATAGAGCAACAATAGGGGCTTGAGCTATGCTTGAGTTGTAAAATAGTGACTAGCTGCAACGGGCAAGGCTACTGGACCAGAGGCTTCCAGGCCAGTGACTATACCAACTGCTGTCCCCTTGCCTCCCCCACACCCTTCAGCCTCCTCCAGGAGGCTATCCCTGATGGTTTGACCGGCACTTGAGTGAGTAGGGAAGACAGCCAGGCTTAGTTTCAATAGCTTATTGGAGGGCCTGAATTGAGTCAATTTTGATAGAAAAGGAGGCCTTATGATCCTCAAACATCAAAGTAATTTCCCCAAGAACATAATCTTCATTGGACAACCATTTGGAAGGATCAATAATTAAGCTGGCTGCACAAGGTTTCTTGGCCCTTATGGCATCACCTTCCTGTAGGGTTATCCATAGCCCAGGCTAGGTAGGACTGCCTCTGTCAAGTACAGCTTAGCTGTTGTTGGACTTTGTACTATCTCTGAAACTCCTGTCTCATCAGAAGGCAACTCCCGAGAAACATCCACTGAAGTCATCAAAGTGCTGGCAGAAATAGAAGATGTACCAGGAGAAGATGAAAGTGACAAGCGCATTCTGCCAGTTCAATCTCCTTTGAGATGACCCCCACTGTCCTTAAGATAAAACCATAAAGGGTGGAACCAGAGGCAGCTGATGGAGCAGTAACAGTTTTACACTTTCCCATGTTTAATCCAATTATCCCCGGCAAACATGTGTAATATAAGTAATTTAGTAAGAGTACCTCAAGGAGAGTGCAGCAATGAATGTGGACCCAGCCCAGCCGCGTCCAGGCAGGGACAGGTGCAGACAGGCCAGCTCTTGCCCCGGTCTTCCCCTGGGCATGCACCTGGGCGCATCCTGCGTGCGTCCCAAGCCACAGAAGCCTCCAGCAGTTAAGTGGAAATGAGGCGTCCCGCACTGTGGAAGCCTCCAACAGTTTAAAAAGCACTTTGGGTGCAGTGGTGGCCTGGCTGCCCTCCTGCTGCAAACATCCCTGGTGCTTGCAGTCCACCCGCGCTGTCAAGAAGTAATGAGGCTTTCCATCAGAAATGGAATGGGGTTCAGGATCAGTCAACAGGGTGAATGTGTGACACACAAATGAGGACATTAAGAATGAGTTTTCTTGCTGGCAGTGGTGGGTGTCTTGACATCTGCACCTCCTGGATTTTTACATGGAGGACCTTGCTTGTGAGAACAGGGGTGTTCAGCTGCTGCAGAGGTGTCTGAGGGTGGTTGGTCCTCTGGCAGGGCCTCCCTTCCTGTGTCTGCCACAGATGTACTTAGGCTTGATATAGTTGGCTCACAGAAAGGGGTAGATGTTGGGGAAAAAGCCCTGCTCAGGGTTGTATGGATGCCCCTCAGCACACCTGTTAGGGTCAGAATTGTTTGATTTGCACCTCAGAATCCAGGACTGGGGGACACAAGATGGTAGCAACTGTGCTAGGTGCACTGGTTGGAGACCATGTTGTCTGTGATGCTGAAGCAGCTTGAGTGGGAGGTGTTATTGTGGGCACAGTGAGACTCACTGTTGCCATCTGACCAGGTTGCCCAGATTGGCCAGGGCCATCATCCACGTCCACATGTACAGGAGTGTCGTCATCACTGAGGGATTCATCCAGAGATGTGTTGTGAATCTGGTTGGTGGACGATGTTTGTCTAGGTGCTGTGCCAGCTCGACCAGTTGAGAAATGGAGTACATTGTTATTGGTTGAAGTGTAGAATCTACATCTAAAGTTTTTGCATGACTGTAAGTAGAGACCTTAGACACTCTGAAGTGGTAGGTTTGCTGATTGTGTTATGTTAATATGGTATGGAAGTTGTTGACATAGCACGTGTGAAGCTTGCAGAAACTATACAGCTCATTAGATGTGCTGATCAGTTACATTTTAGATAGGGGGATGCCCATGACGTCTTGGAAAAAGTTAAGCCAAAACAGTGGAGAGGAGACATGTGATTTGACCATTTCAAGGCCTAGTTGTGTGAGATACAGATGAACACACAACTTTGTGGTATATGTAGCTGTAGCTGTAGCTGTAGCCACCATATGAGCAGTGCTGGTTCAACGTGTCAACCACCACTACCAATCTGATGAAGCTGCATAATGTATTAGGAATACTTGATGTTCACACTTGGTAAGGTGTCATTCCTGTCCTCAAAAATTTCATTCTGTAATACCAGGAAAAGAGCAAGCTAGGTAGTCAGAGTTGAGCATGATATGTGGACTCTGAATTCCCAGGGGAGGGTACATCATTTGAGAGATGCCTCACAGATTTATTTGACTAAGAACAGGAAGGCCTGGTGGTTAGGGATACAGAAAGAGGGACTCCTGGTAGTTGTAGTTATGTCACTTTCTGCCTCCCCCACTACACAAATGCTAAACTCACAGGGGAGGGTCTGTTATTCAGAGGTACAGAAACAGGGCATCCTGGTAGTGGTAGTCATGCCACTCTCTGTTCTTCCCAACACTTGACAAATGTTTAGTCTTACATATCTGTTGGCACACTGCAGTTAGGTTGGCCCATACAGTTACATGTTGACAATTACCATGGGTACTGGGATGATCTGATGTTGTAACACTTACAGACCCCACTCCAACATATGGAAAGTAATGGGGATTGATACGTATGATGCTCTGTACAACATGCATGTTGACAAGCTTATATCCCTGCAACTCTGGATATTGTATGCTGGGAAAGTAGATGAATAACACAGTGGAAAAAGTGAGATGTGGGCATGCAGGGCATTGAAGATTTGTGACAGATTTTGGGCCTCATTACGAGTTTGGGGGTCAGACTGCCAGACCACCATAGAGGCTGCCGCCAAAAGACCGCAATGTTGGCAGTCATACAGACAGCAGTATTACAAGTCTCACAGACAGGACCGACAAAAGTCTGCTAAATATCCAAAACCATCATCACTTTGGAGGGTGGGAAACACGCGAACACACCCCTTCACTGACCACAATCCTTTGCATCTACAATACCAAACACCCAAGCCAGAGCACATCAGAAAATCTCCTCAACTTTCCCTAAGCAGATCTCCCACATCCTCAACACACTCCTAGTTCCAATCACATCCATTTGCACTTTCCATACCCATTAACTCATGTCACCTGCTCATTTCCCACCACTTATTTTTTAATCCCCATCATGTCACCCCAGAAAAATCCCCATTTAACTGAAGATGAGTTAAAGAGTCATGGTGGATGAAATCATATGAGTAGAGCCACATTTATTTGGAACCCAGGTTCAGAACACTACTATCTCTAGGAAAATGGAAATGTGGGAAAGGATAGTCAACAGAGTGAATGCTGTAGGCCCCACCCTGCGCACAAGGGGTCCACATCAGGAAGAGGTGGAATGACCTCATGGGAAAGGTCTATTTTATGGCATCCAGGCACCAGCTGCAGCTCCAGAAGACTGATGGCGGGCCCCTACCTCCTCCCTTACAACTGACATCATGGTAATAGAGGGTATTGGCCATCCTGCACCCTGAGGGATTGACAGGAATACCTGTGGGGGTGAAGTCAGGTGAGTCATATCACCTAAATGTATTGTCATGCATGTTCACAGCTCACCTTTTGCCAACTTGACTGTCAAACCACTCAACAGCTCAGTGTCCACCAGTCCAGAGACCCATGCCTGGCCTCCAAAATGTGAATGAGACTCACCTGGAGCAACAACAACTCTGCATAGTGTGTGTAGTACAGGGATTGACAGCACTACAATTCCCAGCAGACACTGTTTCACCATTACAAAAACCTGAACAGTGTATCCTACTTGAAATTATCTTGATTGTCACCTCCACATTGGAATGTACACACCTGAGAGGATGCCATCTGTATACTATGTGGGTAGGACAGGCACTGACAGGAAAGGTAAGGCAAGTAGGCACTGCTTTTCTCATTCTACTCAGCCACCACAGTGTCCTCTACTCCAATGACCCTTCTCCCTCTACTTAGCCCTTGAACTGTACTCACCTGAGAGGATGAAATCTGTATACTCTGTGTAGCACCTGGAGTAACACAACTGTAGATCCCAAGAGGATCGCAGGAGACTGTAGACTGCTATAACCACGCCCGTGCCCATATGATATTGTGCATTTGCCTGTGAACTTTCAAATTAAGTCTACCAACCTGGGAGGGACCAAGATGCAGATCAGTGTGTACTCTGTGATGTGGCTAAATGTCTACATCAATCTTGAGCAGCTATGCCAAGATGAAAATATTGTGGAGAGGAAGGACTGCTCAACCTGTGTGTCATAAGAAATTTGAGACAAATCAAAGGCCCCAAGATGGATCATATGAATGGTTTTGGCAGCAGGCACATTCACAATGTACTGACCACATGATGACAACTATCACATACACAATAAGGTTCTGGGCCTGCCTGAATTAGAGTCAACTAGGTCTTAAAATGACCTAAACCACATCCTGGCCAACCACAGTTTAGGCTGCAATTCTAGCCATAAATAAGTTTATGGCCATACTTCCAAGTGCTAATACACTTAAATATTCTGAAACTATTTGACTGAGATGAAAGTGGTATGTTACCCAAATGTCAAGTCAATACAACTAATAGCACATGTACCTGTCACATAATGGAAATCTGCAAATGCAATGTGTGCATAGCATGAACTAAGGCCCATATTTATACTTTTTGACGCAAAACTGCGCTAACGCAGTTTTGCGTCAAAAAAATTAGCGCCGGCTAACGCCATTCTGAAGCGCCATGCGGGCGCCGTATTTATTGAATGACGTTAGCCGGCGTTAGCCGGCGGCGCCGTCTAGTGTGTGTTAAAAAAAACGACGTACACCAGGCAGTGCCGGCGTAGGGGGATATGGGGCTTGGGCGTCAAGAAATGGGGCAAGTCAGGTTGAGGCAATTTTTTCGCCTCAACCCGATTTGCGCCATTTTTTTTCCACTCCCAACCCCCATAGAAATGACTCCTGTCTTAGCAAAGACAGGAGTCATGCCCCCTTGCCCAATGGCCATGCCCAGGGGACTTCTGTCCCCTGGGCATGGTCATTGGGCATAGTGGCATGTAGGGGGGCACAAATCAGGCCCTCCTATGCCACAAAAAAAAATAAAAAAAAACTTACCTGAACTTACCTTAATGTCCCTGGGATGGGTCCCTCCAGCCTTGGGTGTCCTTCAGAGCCCACAGGTCCCTTAACGCCTGCCTTTTGCAGGCGCTAAAAAAAAAAACAAAAGCGGCCGTGCGTCATTTTTTTTGACCCGCCCACTCCCGGGCGTGAATTTTGCCCGGGAGTATAAATCCGACGCACATGCCTCGGAGTCGATTTTTTAGACGGGAACGCCTACCTTGCATATAATTAACGCAAAGTAGGTGTCCACGCTAAAAAATGACGCTAACTCCATGGACTTTGGCGCTAGACGCGTCTAACGCCAAAGTATAAATATGGAGTTCGTTTTGCGTCGGAATTGCGTAAAAAAAAACGACACAATTCCGGCGCAAACAGAGTATAAATATGCCCCTCAATGTCACTGTTTACTATTTGACGTAGATGTCACAATATAATATTTAACATTGTATTTCTCACATCAACAGGTACGGCTGCCACTGCAAATGCTGAGCCCACGGAAGAGACTGCTATGACCCCCCCTGGATAAAGCCCCCTATGAGGACACCACTCCTAGACAACTGGACATTGAGAATGGTCCAGCCCATCTAGGCAATTTGTTCAGCGGACACCGGTGTCAACCGGAAACCTGTGTCCCAAGGATTGTGACTATCTTCTCATGCCCCCAAGTCTGATACCAGTGAGACTCACAATGACCACATCTACTCCTGTCAGATCAGTTGCTTTAATATCTCAGCCAGCTATTCACCCCCAAACCTGTGTCCTGAGGATTGTGACAGCAATCTTATGCCCCCAGTCCAGGATCCTGAGTCCCAGTAACACACCTCCAACAATGATGGTCCTGGAACCAGTGGTAGGGGGAAAGGTGTGACAAGGGTGCTGGCATGTGGGGGTAGGGTACATGGGAGGCATGGTGTGGGCCTGCGGCATGAGGCTGCTGGTGATAGTCATGGCCAGGTTACCTTCAGCCAAGTTTTGGGAGCCTACCAACAATCCCAAGGCGTGATGAACAAGGTACTTGCCAAACTCAGGGAGATGAAGCAGCTGCAGAGGGACTTCCATAATGAGTCTCAGGAAAAGTGGGAGGCCACCAACACCATCCTGGCCTCCCTAACAGAGGTGTTCAGGGAGATCAGTACTGTGAGCAACATAACACACACCTTCCTTTGGTCAAGCAACACCAGCCCCTTCAACATCTGTGGCAGCCACTGTGGTACTGAAAATTCTGGACCCGTGTTATAAACATCGTCGTATCACAACGATTTTGGTATCAGCAGACCGAGAATGATTAGAATAGTATGCACAAGCATTGTATTCATATTCGGGTAACAAATTCACCCGAATATCAGAGTTTCCGTCCTGAACCCTCGTGTTCCATTTAAACGACAGCCATTTTGTGATTGCCCTCACATAGGCCAATGTCTAATGCTGAAAACGAGTCTGAAGGACACGTACATCTTTGCTGACTCCTCTGTGACCTTGGCAAGCTGACTCCACTGCCTGAAGCCAAACCTGTTCGGCCAGTTTCTTTCCCAGTGGCCGAATGAGATTAGTATCAAGGCACAACACATCATAAAACCTTTCATCACACACAAACCGTGCCTAATCTTACACACACCTGTCCCTGTTTCTTTCTTTATGACTTGCTTTACAAGGAGGAGGTGCCTGTTTATATTGGGGGTCCGTTGATATCTGATGAAAGTACTGAGCCTTGCCGGGTAATTGATTGAGGGCTGGACAAACTGAAATATGGGCTTGTCATCATAACCCTGCTATTTCTTTGTAGTGAAAATATGTGAATGGTCAACTTTAAAATAAGGAATGTTTGCCCAAAGCATAATATTTTGTAGAAAAGAGAAGGTTAGCTTTGCAAGAGGAGCAGTCTCTTGAGAATATACACTGTGTTGTACTTCTAGGATACCTGTTACTGGCTGCAGCCAATAAACAAGATCTTTGACTTCACCAAGAAGACTCTGTGTTTCTGTAGTCTGAAACAGGAAGGACTCGAAGTCTTAGGGTGTGTTCCCTGGCACCACTGTGTTCTGAAAAACCCAGTACTTCACCACTGGAAGGAAGGCCCTGTCAGGGGAAGGACCAACCTGTAGCAGCAGATCCCCCCGCAAACACGGATGTCCAACCAAGACTTCAAGAGGTGCAGATGGCAAGATATCTATTACTCCCAGCAAGTGACCTCTTGTAGGAGGAACTCCTTTGTGTCTCACAGATTCACTCTGTTGACTGTTCTCCTACCACTTTCCATTTTCCATTATTGTAGGACACTGAACTTTGGACTTCAAATGATGTGGCATCTACTAATTTGATTTCATCCACCTTGACTGACCCCTTCACTTCACTTTTTTGTTGAGTCTCACAACTATGTCCTGTACATATGTAAATAAACACACCTATCACTAAAACACTGCATAGTTCAATTTTTTCAACATTTTGAATGGTTGAATTGTAAACCCATGTGATGGACATGAGGAAGACATAGGATAGTAATGGAAGGAGGGATATGTCCCAGCTAGTGCCATGCTGAGGAGAATTAGCAACACAACGACACAAGTGTCTGGTCACACCACACACTCTGTTGCACAGCTATAAATACACCTATCACTAAAACACCAAAACACTGCATAGTTCCATTTTTTCAACATTTTGAATGGTTGAATTGTAAACCCATTTGAGGCACATGAGGAAGACATAGGATGGTAATGGAAGGAGGGATATGTCTCAGCTAGTACCAATCTGAGGAGAATTAGCAACACAATGACGCAAGTGTCTGGTCACACCGAACATTCTATTGCACAGTACAGCACATAGGCTATTAAAATGTCTGGACTGTCATAGCCAAGAATGGCAGAACCATCTTGAGACAGGCTAGATATCACAAAGGTACTGTCCCCAAGACCACAGAAGAAAGGGCTTTCTCAGACGTTGTCCCTTAGAATAGGCTAAGAAGTTACTTTATCTTATCACTAGCTAGAGCCATGTCACATACCAAAACCATGTCAGCCAGAGGGAAGTACAGCGGTCGCTCATCACAGGTCCATCCCATTACAATGAGCAAGCATCTGGTGGCATGGCACAAATCTATGTCAGTGTTGTGGCACAGACACTGTCACCTGCAATGAAGAAATACATTAACAGCTACACAAAGTTCAGGATCATTGTCAACACAATGTGAAGGGAAAATGCATGGATTGCACTGGATAACATGTTTCAAGGGCACATGATCACACCCCTGAGACAATTGGACCAGCTCACCACATCAAACAAGTGCATTGTGCACTTCAGAATTACATCCACACACTGTCCATGCTGCTTTGGCACAGGACTCATACACCCAATATCTGTGCCCAATATTACCTGGATCAATCTATGTCCACTTCATATATCAGAACAGTAACAGCTACCTGCCAATGTCACAATTCCGAAATGCCCACATGAGAATGGCACGGTGAAGGGACCTGGATAAAACACAAACCAAGAAGTTTAGGTATGAAAAATCATACATATGACCTAAACATCATATCAAACTTTAGTAGATCCACTCACATTGCAATGAGACTGACATAAACAAAGCAGATAATTAGGGTTGAAACATTTCCAAGCCTGACTTATCAAGCAAACCTTGGCTGTATACTGCCTAGCTTCATATCCCCTGTCGACAGGAAACAAATATCCTACTCAACACATCCTGACCCCTACAGTTCCCCATGCAGTCACAACAATCACATAACATTACTTACTTACACTCAAGTGAAGTATAGTGATTGATGAGATCTACCTGCAAGTCTTCACCTTCCTCTTCATCACTGTTATCCTCACTTGGCATTTCAGGATTCTCACCTGGTGGTACTGCTAGTTCCCTTCATCTGGAATATATGGGATATCACTCCTCAGGGTAATGCTGCAGAGCACACAGCAGGCCACAATATTCAGACATTGGCTTTCAGGAATCTGTCTTTCAGGAGCCCAAAAGCAAGCCCATTCTACAACATGCTGTGTTCTTCCATGTACATAATTGAAGTGGACTTCCCCTGACATAGCTGGGTTTTTCACCAGTGTCAACAACCATGGATGGTTTGGGTGTACATTCTGTAATGGAATGGTACTTATTTGCATCTATGAGTCCTTTTCATCCGAATTTCTTGCTGCAGATGTTGCAATACAAACAATCATGTCATATGTCACTAACCAGCCAGACAGGCCCTCTCAGTGTACATTCATGACATCAGTGGTGGAATTGCACTGTTCAACATGATGAAGGCATCATGGACTGAACCCGGATAAAGGGCTCACACCTGTGAAATGTAGAGGTCCCCCAGACAAACAACTTGGACATTGATGGAATGGAAGTTCTTCCTGTTATGATAGACTTGTTCATTGCCATGCGGTGGAATCAAGGCAACATGTGTACCATCATGTGTGCCAAATCATGCTTGCTTATGCTTGTGCCGTTGTTGGCAGTATGTGTGCAGTGCTGTTGTCCCCCAGGAGAAGGGTATATGTTGTTTGTATATGTATGTAAGGGTGAATGCAATGGTGGTGTAATGGTATTATGCACTGTTTGGTATGGTAAGTAATTCTTATTTTGATGTCAAATGTGGGCATGTATGATGTGAGACTTGTCTCCCTGATCTGACTTATGTATTCATGAGATGTGTGTCATCTTGAGTTTTGTTTGTGCAGACATGAAGGGGGTCATTGTGAGTTTGGTGGACGTTTTTTACTGTCTGCTGAACTTCTGACAGGAACGCAGAACTTCTCACACACAGGCTACCTCCCTGCTGGCCCCATTAAGAGTTTCCCACTAGATCACTGGGCTAAACCTGAATTTCCGCCCATTGGCCTAGCAGGAAACAGCCTGTAGCATTGTCTCTGGCTCATAATCAAGCTGGCGACAATGCTGTTGCGAGCAGGGTGCACCAGCACCCTAGAAATGCTCCTCACTGTCTGCAAAGCAGTCAGTGATGTCCAGGGGGAGCCCTGCACTGCAAATGCAAAGTGCATGGGCAGTACCAGCCTTTTCATGGCTGTGGTACTGACATGAGACCGCTGGTGGAGAAGGAGGGTGCATCTCTGATCCTGGCGGAGCTGGCGGTTCCCTGGCTGCCCGACCTCCAGGTTGTAATATGGCACTCAGACCACCACATTGGTGGCTGTCTGACCACCATCCGTGAGTCTGGCAGTCTTGGAGCCACCAGACTCGTAATGAGGCTCACAGTGTGTTGAATTGTGCTAGCTATGTTTGCATTTGCCTGTACATGTGTCCATTTAGGTGTGTGTCCTTGCACCTAGTTCCTGTAGAGGTATGTCCCAAGCAATGGGAGTTATATGTGCTTTTCTGACTTTCCATCCCCCATTGTTTAGATGTGCCTGACAATTGGTTTTGGTATTGTTTGTCCCTGAAACCCATGTAGGGGCATTTCCTGCAGAGATGTTGTTTGAGAGTCCTGTTCAAAGTGTTATGTGTCCCAGTGCAGTCTCCTTCCCTGTGAGTCTCAGGTGGCCTCATCCCAATTGTGTAGGTATAGTTGTTATGTTGTTTCTGGTGTATTTGTGTTTCTGTGTTTTATGCATGCCATTGTGCTTCCATTGTGCTGCGATGTGTGTGTGCTGCATGTGTATGGCAAGCCACATCAATAGGTATGTGAGTTGTATGTGTGGGTGATCCCTGGCCAGTGTGGAATGTGGTGGTGTAGCTTTGCTGAATGTGTACCCCTGCGGATGACTGCCATCAGCTGACTGCTCAAGGAGACCGCCATGTCGACACAGCACAGGCCAAGTGCATGGGCAGTGTAGGGCCGCCCCCATGCCCCCCTGCATCTGTTCTCCACCAGCTTTTTCATGGCGGTGGTACCACCATGAAATGACTGGCAGAGAACAAGGTTGTATTCCGCACTGCAGTGCTGTCCTGGTGGATTAAAATCTCCGCCACTGTCAGGCCATCAGGATCATGGATCCTGGCGGTGCTGGTGGTTCGGTTGTGATGTGGTGTTGGGACCAGCGATACAGCGGCAGTACTGACCAATCACCACGAGTGTGGTGGTCTGTAGACAGCCACACATAATGAGTCCCATTGTCTTATTGTTTTTCCCCACATTCACTTGTCTTGTTTAGTTAGTCACTATCACCCACTTTAATTTTTAGTCATTTCATGGCCCAAACACCCCAGATTTTCAGAGGATGAGTTGAGAGTCATGGTGGATGAAATCATTAGAGTAGAGCCGAAATTGTTTGGGGCCCAATTCAAGCACACTCTTCTCAGGAAGGAAACAGGAATGTGGGACAGGACAACTGATAGAGTGAATGCTGTAGGCACCACTCTGTGCACGAAGAAGGACACTAGGAAGAAGTGGAACAATATCAGGGACAAGGCCCGTTCTATGGTCTCCAGGTACCAGATGGAGGCCAATAAGACCGGCAGTGGCCCTTAAGACTCCTTTCCTCGGAGGAGAAGGTGTTGGCCATCCTGGGGGAGTGGAGTCTGGAAAGTTACAACACAAAAACAGTCACAAAAATGCAATGTCATATATGCTCACAGATCAGCGTTTGCCACTGTCTTGTTCATGTACCTCACCAACATTCAATAAGGGGGTATCTGAGATTTATCAATGTTAATACGTATAATTGTATCTAACATCACAGCTATCGAGGCCCATCAGATGCCATATGTTCACATAGTGCTGGTACATCTCACAATACCAAAAACACATTCCAGGATTTTTTGCAATGTCACAAGTTATAAATGTATTATCAAACCTAAATGCAGCCTGCATACAGATATGTAATAGCAAACATTTGTTAAGTGTTGGGTAGAAGAGAGAGTGACCTGACTGCAACTCCCAGGAGGGCCTGTTTCTCTAACTCCAACAAGCCCAGTGTCAACTTGGCCCAATATATCTGTTAGTGTAATCCCACATGAGGTGTTCTCACTTGGGAGGATATCATTTGTAAAGTGAGTGACCTGACTGCAAATCCCAGAAGGCACTGTTTTTCTAACTCCAAATACCAGCTCAGTGTTCACTTGGCCCAATACACCTGTATGTACCCTCTCTAATTCTCCTCACTCACATGGGACTATACCATTTGTTAAGTGTTGTCAAATAGAGGGAGTGGCCTGACTGCAAATCCTAGGAGGCCAAGTTTTTCTAGCTCCAAACACCAGCCCAGTGTGCACTTGTCCAGATACCCCTGTTTGTGATCTCTCAATTGAAGTGTACTCACCTGAGAGGATACCATTTGTGTAGTTTGTGTGATAGAGGGAGTGACCAGACTGCAACTCCCAGGAGGCCCTGTTTCAGTAACTTCAACCACCAGCCCATGGTTTACTTGTTTATGAACTCTCAATTGAAGTGTACTAACCTGGGAGGATACCATTTGCATAGTGTGTGTAGTAGAGGGAGTGATCTGACTGCAACTCCCAGGAGGCACTGTTCCAGTTACTCCAACCACCAGCATAGTTTACACTTGTCCAAATACCCTTGTTTGCTAACTCTCAATTGAAGTTTACTCACCTTGGAATTTCCAAGATACCACAGTAAGGGACCATGATTGACCCCTTCACAATTAATTTTTTTTGTTGATTCATGACACATATATTTTCTGTTAGTGGTAGCTTTACAGTAAAATCACCCATCACTGACTCATTGTCTGCTCATTTTGACTTCATGTTTAGCCATGTAGATATGTTAGACCATGTGAACAATACACATATAAACCAAAGTACTTGTTCAAGATGAGAATTGTTGCACGTACACAGTGTCTAGCTCAGAATTACAACCATCCCACACAAACACATACATACAAGTGTCTGGTCAAACTAACATTCTAGTACAGTGTTCAGCACATAGGAATCCAAAATGTCCGAACTATGGGAAATCATGCATAAATGACTCATACTGAGTAAATTAACATATTTACAGGTACAGACCTTCAGACCATGGAAGGAAGGGATTTCCCAGACATAGTACTGTAGAGCTGATTCATTGTGTTGTGCATTTTAGATACATGTCTCCCTGTAAATTTGCACAGTTTGTCTACAGTGGACATTTCTTTGCCAAATGTGTAGTATATCTGAGTAGCATTAGCACTACCTACATGACTCCATTAGGACAATGTACACATGGTAAAGTGTGCATTTTTTTTTTTTTCTAGTGTGACATGGGTATTTCCATGTCATCTTCTTCATGCTAATTTACTGCTGTCAGCAGATACTAAGATTTTGGAGCATCATTTCTTATTGTTGTGGTATGTGTCTATAACAAATAGATGTATGCATGACCTTGTGTGGTTTCTGTGGGAATGAACTTGGCATTGTGGTAGTACAGTATGACAACAGGCAACTGAGGCATTCTCCATGAGGCAAAACATTGAAGGTTATGAGGTTTCCTACTTGTTCAATGGTTACTGTGTTGCACAACATCGCCCATGCAACTGTAGTTGTCTGATATCCTGAGTTTCCTGTAGACAACTGTTGATAGTCCATGTGGCATGCATTCATATGGTATGGTACACATAGAAGCCAATTTGATGTAGTTTGTTACTGGGGCCTACTTGATGTCATGGAAATGTTTGCTAAACACAGCTGTTGTTGAGGTGTGATCGGGAACATGTGGTGACCCTTTTTCTCTTTGTATTTACAGCATCATCCCAGGCAAGCCAAGGAGACAGGGTTGAACCAAGTGGGGAAGTATGTGGCCATGGTACCTCTAATCATGACACCACCAACAATGAGGGACCTAGTGGCCCATGGGGTAAGAGGAGTTCCACGGAGGACACAGGCTCAATATTGTCATCTTCAGATTCTACCTCCAGTGGCCACTCCCATCAAGACCTGTTGCTATACTATCCTTGTCTGTCACTCCCAGTTCTACCACCACCCTCCCTGTTGACCTCTACCCATGTTGCCGTGGCAGCGCACTCAAGAGGGTGGGCGTCCCCTTTGCCCCAGCCACCTCAGCCCCTGCTACCTCTGCTGCCCTGAATGAGGACGCTATTGACCTCCTGAGGAGTATCTCTGTGGGGCACAATGCCATTGTGAATGCCACCCAGGGTTTGGCAAGCCAACTTCAACAGAAAAATGTTTACCTAGAAAGCATTCATAGTGACAGGTCTGGACTACAAAGATCTTTTCAGGCTTTGGCCTCCTTACTGACGGCAGCCATCCACCTCCTCATTCCTCCCCCACCTCCATCTTCCCAATCCAAATTCCCTATTCCTCTAGCTGTTCCAAGTACACAGACACATCCACACGCACCCACCTCAATACACACACGTAGCACACATAAACACAAGCACCACAAGACACACTGGCATGCAGGCACAAGACAGTCACCCAGAGAAACCACAATAACTACTATTTACACAAACACTGCCACCACCCTCACCTACACACACACACCACAACCATCATACCTACAGATACCATCACAACACCCAGTCACATATCTACCACATATATTATACACCCAGGCAACATCTCACAACCCATAGAGCCACACACCTCAGACACCATACACCAGACACCACCACAACAGCCAGAGTCACATCCCCCATACCCCCAGACACCATTCGAATACCCACAGACACAACCACATCATCCACCATACCCACAGACATCATCCGAACAAGCACAGACACATTCATAGCATCCACTATTCCCACAGACATCACCCCAACAGACACACACACATCTACCACTCCCACATCACCCAGCACCTCTACCTCCTAGCACCCAAGATACGCATGCACTCACACTGTTAGATTTGGCATCCTTGGTGTGGTCTCCCCTAACTTTTTGACTCTGTTTCCTAGGTTGTTTACATGTGCTGGACTCTGTTTTTGATACTCTGGGCACTTTATCACTGCTAATCAGTGCTAAAGTGCAAGTGCTCCTGTATAAAATGTGAATGTAATTGGCTTTCCATGGCTGGCATATTTGATTTACTAGTAAGCCCCTAGTACAGTGCACTAGAGGAGCCCAGGGCCTGTAAATCAAATGCTACTAGTGGTTCTGCAGCACTGGTTGTGCCACCCACATGAGTAGCCCTGTAAACATGTCCCAGAACTGCCACTGCAGTGTTTCTCTGTAAAATGTTAACCTGCCACTCGACTTGGCAAGTGTACCCAATTGCCAGGCCTAAACCTTCCCTTTATCTACACATAAGGCATCCCTAAGGTAGGCCCTAGGTAGCTCCATGGGCAGGGTGCAATGTATGTTTAAGGTTGGATATATACTATTTTACTTGTCCTAACAGTGAAATACTGCCAAATTCGGCTTTCACTGTTGCAAGCCATATCTCTCTCATAGGTTAAAATAGGGGTTGCCTTTAAGTATTATTAAAGTGCAGATTCCCTGTGGGAACAGATAGGAATATGGAGTTTAGGGTACCTGAACTCACAATTTCAAAATACATCTTTTAGTAAAGTTTGTTTTTAGATTGTGTTTGAAAATGCCACTTTTAGAAAGTATGCATTTTCTTGCTTAAACAATTCTGTGACTCTTTGTGGATTCCTTGTCTGGGCCAGTTTGGAAGTTGGGCTGTTTGCACCTCTCCTCTAGACAGTGACACAAATGGAGCTGGGGTGTGGCCTGCATATCCTGATGAGCCATCTGAGCTGGTGGGAAGAGAGGAGAGGTCACTTACACCTGAATGGGTTGTGCCTGCCCTCACACAATACAGTCTCCAACCCCCTGGTGTGTGCCCAGGGCCCGGCCTGGGCAAGGCAGGCTCTTACGAACAATATCACTTCTAGATTCAAGAGGAACCTGCGCCAAGGAGAAGAGCTGAAGAGCTGAGGAGAAGTGCTGCCCCAGCCTGTGACTGTGCTTTATTGGGCTATCCTGCAGTTGCTGATTCTGCCTCTGAAAGGGGATAAAGACTCGACTGTTTGAGAAGAATCTCCAAGGGCTTGGACTGAGCTTGCCCCCTGTTCTGAAGTCTCAGGACTATCAAAGACTTCCTCGGCCAGCACCTGGACTCTTTGCTGAGATGCCTGCCCTGCCAAGTGGTGCCCTATCGAGTCCCTGGTCTCTTGAAAGGAGAAGCTGGTGGAAAAACCAAGGAAACCGACTGGATGACTCTGGACCGACACTGGAGTGCTCAACCCTGCAGGCCCGACACTGCTGCAGCCCCGCCAAAGTGCACAACTCCTCAGAAGTCACCACACCATGCCATGACTACTGTATCGACTCTGCCTGAAGAGAGTGGATTCAAAGATTCGCACTGACACCGCCTCACCTCCACCACTCCACAGCAAGGACCCGACCCCTCTTCATGATGCCTCTGCTCCTTCGCTCCACAGCACCAGAACTGACGCCACCTCGGATTCAGTAACGCCACGATCGCCGACTCTATGCACCGGCTTGTTTTCGGATTTCAATAAGTTACTGTATCTGGGGGTCTGCATGACTCCGTGACCGGCGCCATTGGCGTTGGATTGTTGGGAATGACTCCGCCACAATGTCTTAATAACACCTAATTTAAGCATTTGTGTTTCTAAGCACTATTTTTGTGTTTAATCCTTAAAATTCATAACTTGACTTATGTAGGTTGGATTTGTGTCATTTTGGTGTTGTTTTGTTTAGATAAATATTGGCAATTTGTCTAAACCTGTGTAAGTTTGTAGTGTTTTCACTGTATTACTGTGTGTTGATACAAATACTTTACACATTGTCTCTGAGTTTAGCCTATCTGCTTGTGCGAAGCTAACAAGTTGGTGTACGGGGCTTAACTGAGTGTGATTCTCCTTTACCCTGACTAGAGTGAGGGTCCTTGCTTGGACAGGGGTAACCTGACTGCCAACCAAAGACCCAATTTCTAACACACACACACACAACAGACACCACCAAAACACAAGCATAACTCACACACACCCACAAACCAGGCATCAACAGAAACAGACAAGACCACCATTCCCTCAACCTCCAAATCCTTAATCCCTTCTGATGACCCTACACATTTTCCCAAGGAGAGTTTTCTTTTTGATCTTGCCCTTTCCCCTGTTCACTCCACCCCCTCCCAAACCCAACCCCACCCACATCCCATCCCATTCACATCGAAGTCCTCCCCTGTCAGATATGCCCCCCTGCAAGTACCCATCCTCCGTAAGGAAGAAGCACAGCCCTCTGAAGAAAAAGCCCTCACTCACATTTGGTATTAATAAACCCAAGTTGTTGTTTTATAGGTACACATTTGTCCTGCCATTGCTTTTCTTCTTTTTTGTAGTTTGTGAGTAACTTGCGTTATATGCCTACAGTTGTATGTGTTTCACCCTGGAGCTGATCCATTAACTGTTTTTTGGTAAAATCTGACTTTGTGGACAGTTCTGGTGTCACCCAGAACAAGGGTGAATGTTCACTGCGCGGATATGTGTTTGTTAATCCAATTGGGATGTCATTATGCTTGCTGTGGTAAATATTTGATCTTGTGTTGGCAAATGTCAGCATGTATTTATTTATTTTTTAAATCTGTTTATTAAACTTAACATGAACAAGGTTTTGGAAATGGCAGAACATTACATATGCTTTGGTGATTACTCACCTATCTTCTAGCAATTGTACATTACATTGCACAGCATAACTTTATTACGATGCCCCGGCTTTCCATAAACATTCCACAACATTTAACATTTGACATAATGATTGATATTATTAGATATGTATTTTGGCGTCCATGATGGTGAGGGAAGCGTAGAGCGATATTTATCTCAAGGGTTGTGCTTCTGCATGTGTTCTTTAGTGTAGAGGTGTCGTTGTATCATGGGTCATTCAAAGGGTAAATGTGATATGTACTAGGCCTAGCAATGTTAAAGTTTGGATCTATTTTTGGCAGCCGCAATTAATGTGTATGTTTTTAGGTAATCTAAAAATTATTAAGCGGCGTACCTCAAGGTGGATATTTGTCATCCCTAGCTTCAATCCTGACTACAAAAAGATCCCAATTTTCAATCCCATCTCTTGATTGACTTCCATACTGTGATTGCTTCAGGGTTTGAGATTCCGCCAGTGCATAATCATGTAGGTCACGTAACCAAAGTGAATGGGGAGGAGCGCCAGGGGCCTTCCAATGTGTAGCTATCAGGCGTTTATATGTCACGAATGCTAGATCTGCAAACTTGTGTATATGCTTGTCTTTTTTTGCGCGGTATCGTATGTTAAGCAAGCAGGATTCTGGAGTCTGGATAAGCGGATGTCCTGTTAGGTCTATAGTTGTATTTACAATTTGGTTCCAGCCTGTATTGATCGTGCTGCATTCCCAGACCATGTGATAGAAGGTTGCCGCAGGAGCGGCACATCTTGGACATATGGAGTCAGCTCCCATGTATATTTTCTGAATGCGGGCTGGAGAAAGATAAGCCTGGTGCACATAATTAAATTGCGTATATCTTAGTCTAAAATTGCGAGATACGGATTTAATCGACGTGAGGGCTGAGTCCCAGGTTTTTTGTGCTAATGGTGTAGTAAGAGCGGAGTCCCAGCGAAGTTTGACCTGTGTTAGGGTTTTACTATTTCTTGTCAGGAGAATTTTGTACAATTTAGTAACAGTATGTTTTGCCTCCCCCATAGATAGAATTGCAGAAAGTAGGAGGGATTCATTTGGTTCATTTTGCCCGCAACCCCATATGTTGCGTAGGAGACTATTGATGGCATTGAATGTCAAAAAAGCTTGTGGTTGCATTACCCCTGTCGCCGTCAAATCTGCAAACGAAATGGCTTTGGTTTCGTTATATAGGTCCCCTGTATTCAGAGTATTAACCATTCGTGTGTCATGATAGAGGGATAGGGAGTGAAAGCCCGGGAGCTGTAATATTGGAATTAAGGGAGAATAGGGAGGAGGTAGCAGTTTTCCTTGTACATATCTCTTCCAGCAATGTCTGGCCGCACTAAGCAGGGGAGTATTGTGTCGTTGTTGAGGAAGACCTGTTAATAGCCATGACAATATCTGTGTGGGTTTTATGTAGTCCATTATTGCTGTAGCCTCTGTGTTAGATGGTTCAGTGAGCCATTTAGTGACCCACTGAAGTTGGGCTGCTGCATAATAGAGCTCGAGGTTCGGCATGCCCAGGCCTCCCTCTTCTTGTGGATATTGCGTGATGTTTAGGGCTACCCTGCGTCTGTCTCGGCCCTAGAGTAAGTCAGTTAGGAGGGAATGTACTTTATGAAAAAAAGAACGTGGCAAGGCCAACGGGAGTGCTGAGAAGTAATACAAGAATCTCGGCAGTATTAGCATCTTGGCTATTGCTATCCGGCCCATGGGTGATAATGGCAAGGAGCTCCAAAATTCCAGCGAGCCTCGGGTGGAGCGGAGCAATCTGTCTAGGTTACCTTCCCTTAGGTCTGCCATAGAATGATACACCTGTACACCCAAATACTTGAAGGTTTGGTACGACCAAGGTAAATGGTCTATAGAGGGAGGTGCTTGTTGCTCAGGGGGCAAACAAGTAAGGGGGAAGATACAGGATTTAGTCCAGTTCACTCGTAGGCCAGATATAAGAGCGAACCTATCTAATATATGCATTATCTTGGGTAATGAGTCAGATTGGTTGCGTAAGTATATCAGGGCGTCATCTGCATACAAGGAAATTATATGGTATGTATCGAACTCCCTTATGCCCCATTTATGTGCATATTTCCTAAGCTTAATGGCAAGTGGTTCCATAGCTATTGCAAATAGCAATGGCGATAGCGGGCATCCTTGTCTGGTTCCTCTATTCACAGGAAAGGCTTCTGATACTATCCGACCTGTTTTAACTCGGGCTGTTGGTTTGGAGTATAGTGTGGTAATCCAACTGATGAAGCCATTCCGAAATCCGAACGTTTTGAGTGCGCTAAATAGGTATTTCCAGCCCAGCGTATCAAACGCCTTCTCGATATCAAGTGATACAGTCACACTCTCTGGATCAGTGGTGTTATGCATGATGCGGATTAGGCGTCTTATATTAATAAAAGTGTTTCTACCCGGGATAAATCCCGACTGATCGGGATGTATCAAGCTTGCTACATGGGGGAGCAACCTATTTGCTAGGATTTTTCCCAAAAGTTTGCAATCAGTATTCAACAAGGAGAGCGGTCTATATGATCTAACGTCCGTAGGGTCTCGCCCCGGTTTTGGTAGCACCACTATTAATGCTTCCCTCATAGAGCCTGGTAACTGTTCTCTATTCCGCGCTTCATTAAACACCTCTACCAAGGGTTGTAGCAGGTGAGTGCTATGCGAGTTATAATATTCTGGTGGTAAGCCATCAGTGCCTGGGGTCTTACTTCGCGCCATTTGAGATAGAGCTAAACGAAGCTCTTCAATAGTAATAGGGCCGTCTAGAATATCAGCATTGTTGACAATGTTCGAATTTTGGGGAATCTGTGTGAGAAATTCGGCCAGTTGCTGTTCTGTGGGAGAAGTAGGGGATTGATATAGCGCATTATAGTATGTATAGAATGCCTTATTGATGTCGGCCTGAGTGTTGACTACTATTCCTGTTTGTAACTTGATGGCCCCTATCGGCGATGATTCCGGTGTTTGTCGTACCAACCATGCCAATAGTCTGCCCGATCTGTCTCCCTCTGCGTGTTGTCTTGTTTTAAAGTGCCTATAGTCATGTCTGCCAAGACTGTTGTCTGCTTCTCTATACTTAGCTTTCAATGATATAAGTGTTTCTGACGGTGTTTTATTTATTGAGGCCTCTATCTCCGCCTTGCGTATTTTGGCTTCCAGTTTTAATAATTCTGAGGACAGCATTTTCTTAATGCCCACTGATGCTGCCAGACAATGTCCTCTGACTACTACTTTATGGGCATCCCATTCAGTAGCTCGAGTTGCCGTTGTATTCTTATTAAGAGAGAAATAGGTCGACAGGCATGATGCTAATTCTGTATTGAAAGGGGGGTCAGTCAAGGCGTCTGTCTGTAAGCGCCACGTTGGGATGCGAGCATGAGTATAACCCCAGATCAGCGTTAAGTAATGTGGATTGTGATCTGATATAGTGCGGGCTAAGTACCCAGATGTAGTCACCTTTGGGATTATGTTAGACGTAGTGAAAAACATATCCAGCCTAGTGTAGAGTTTGTGTACTGGTGAATAGAACGAGTATTCGCGTGAAGTGGGATGAGAGGTTCTCCATATTTCAGTTAACCTGTTATTGGCAGCCCATTCCATCAAATCAAGCGATGCTCGCTTAGCAGGGGCTTGTTCAAGTGGGGGGGTGGAGCGATCTTTTAGGATATCAATAACACCGTTGAAATCTCCGCCCCATATGGTATCGATTGCAGGATCCCTGAGCAGGCTGCTGCCCATTGTCCTAAGAAACTCACGTTGGTTTGTATTAGGGGAGTATAAGGTTATCAGGGCTAATGGGTCGCCATCTAACGCGCCCTCTAAAATTACGTACCGCCCATTTGGGTCGCACTGTATACGGAGCACAACATATGGGACCCCTGGGGCTATCCAGATTCCAGCCCCTCTGGCATATGACGAAAAGGTAGTTCCATGTAATTGACCCTTCCACTTTGTTTTAGTTAGTGCAAGCAAGGATTTATCCAAATGGGTCTCTTGCAACATGGCAATATGTATTTGGTGCCGCCTAAGGTATGTATAAATCCGTTGTCTTTTATTTGCGGAAGCCATGCCCTTTACATTCCATGTTAAGATTTTATATTGAGTAGCATAGCTCTTATTTTGGGATGACATGGAATTTGAGTTAGATATTTGGTGGGGTTACCACCTGTGGTTATATATGCCCAAATTTTCTTTGTGCTTTGATATCTATACCCTACAACTAGCTTCCCGGCTCCTGAGATATGTGACTTATTTTTGTAGTTTACATTATGGTGTGACGCTCTGTAATTAATACATGTCAATACGAATAACAATAAAACTGAACGTTCTGCTACAACTACAAGATCCGCTATATTTAACAACAGTAGCGGATATGATATGAACAAGGGGGTGACAGAACTTGTCATCTTGGGGTAACAGTCCTTATAGTGCGGAGGGTGTTCCATGGCTACGGGTAGTTGAATGATGTAGAACCGGCCTATTTTACGTATGTTGCAAACGTTGCCAGATCTAAGCAGCGGCGGGGCGGGCACACATTTCCCCGGGAGGGTTTATTCTATTTCAAACAACGACAGTGCCCAACCAAGGACAGCAGGTTGTATAGTATCCTGTATCTGGTAGCAAGTTTTTAACAAATGTCATCAGCTGCGCGTGGAGTGAGGACTGGACCCCGGTCAGTTTCCGTGGAGTCTGAATTTAACTCTAGATCAGGTTCGGCTTCTGATTGCTCAGAGTAATGTGTCGGTGACACATTGGCAAAGCGTTGCGCGGATTGTAACAGATGCGATCTCTCAGCTCGAGATTGTTCAGGGGAAGGTCTGCCGCCTTGTTTACTGCGAGGTTTGTGCTTATTTCTCTGGGGTAGACTTTTATCAATAGGAGATGGAGGGTCAGCTAGGCCTTTTGCATGAAGCCATGTCCATGCATCTTCAGGAGTAGTAAAGAATAAAGTACGGGAGGCATCTTGTATTCGGAGTTTAGCTGGGAACAGCAGAGAATATTTAATATTGTGTTCTCTGAGACGCTCCTTAATCCGGTAGAATGAGTTACGTTTCTTTTGTACCTCCATTGTGAAGTCCGGGTAAGCGGTTATTTGTGTGTTCTCAAAGTGCATTGGGTTAAATTTACGAAATAGTTGTAATATAAGGTCTCTATCACGATAGTTCAATAATTTTGCTATTAGGGGGCGTGGAGAGGCACCTGGTGGCGGGGGTCTGCCTGGTATCCTGTGGGCGCGCTCCACCGAAAAGAACTTTGGAACATTCTTCTTGAACACCGTTTCAGTCAGCCACTTTTCAATAAAGAGTTCTGTGTTTGGGCCTTCGGCTCGTTCTGGGAATCCAACGAATCGGATGTTATTCCGGCGCGATCTGCTTTCAGCTTCTTCGGCTCTTCGCTTGAGTGTCTCGACTTCTGTTGTTATAACACTTAATTGGGATTTAACTGTTGACATGTCTGGTGTGAGGTGTGACGTATCTTTTTCAAGCTCGGCGAGCTTTTCCGCCAGCACCTGTTGATCCGCCCGAAGCAAGTTAACATCTTCTGCGATTGAGCCAATTTTCGCTTCCAGAGTTGTTTTGGTATCCAGTATAGCTTGCAACACTTTTTCAAATTGTGTTGAGGGCTTTTGCAGTGTCTCTTTTAGATCTTGAAGGGTTTGGTGCGTGACTGTGGTCTCAGATGATGGAGGCATTTTAGTTGGGTCCATGTTTTCAGGTGGCACACGTGGGGCCTTTGGCTTTCCCATCAGGTGATTCGCGTTTAAAGTTATTGTTGAACTCTGAATTCAGCTTAGTATTGTTTGATTGTGACACAGAGATTATCGACAGTTTATCTCTGGCGCTGAGTAGGCCCAATGCCTGTAGACGTCAGGTAGTTTACTTTCCTCCTCTCACCGCACACTCACCGTACGGCACTACCAAGGACCGACTTTATTACTGTTTATTTCTGCGCTATTATAGCAACGGAGCTTCTGCAAACTGCCTAGTAGGTACTATTTTTCTTTCCATGCCTTAATTACTTTGATCCATCACTTTCTCACATTGCTATCGCCTATTCAGGATCCAACACGTCCCTTTTACGCTTTTTTAAAATCTATGCTTCTATGTGTGCAGAGGCATTCCGAGCATTGGTCTGCCGTCTAGAGGTCTACCTATCCTTTTTAGGGATCCAGCAAGACTGTGGGGTACGCTGCTCAGGCCGTACAGTATCCCTCTAGTGTGAGCACGGCAAAACGGGGCTCCTCGAGATTCGAGCCTATTGTTTCCCAGCCATTTTTGTTATTCGAGGTTAAATCAGTCAACTGTTATTTTTTTTTTTTAAGGTCATCAGCACCCTGGTGCCTCCCTGCGCGAACAATCGACCTGGTGTCACGCTGCAGTCCACATTCAGGTTTGAATTGCGGCATATGTCCCAATCAGACCCCCCGGGGCCGCGCGCCCACTCGCCTCTGTCTCACCAGTATTACAGTCAGGGACGGATGGCCCTCACTCTCGTAGCGGGACGTCTTTACATGCGAGTCTCTTACTCACGATCTTCCTAGGGCACCGCGATTCGTAGCCAGCCCGGCTCCGGCCGCCTCTGGCCTTCAGCCCGGGTCCGCCCAGGCGCCTCTCCGAGCGGCCACGTGTTTCGCGGTCAGCGCGACTCAAGCCACCTCCAATTTTCAGCCCGGGGCCGCCCCGGCTCTTCTTCGAGCAGCTACACGATCCGCATACCAGCGCGGCTCCAGCCGCCTCCGATCCCCAGCCTGGAATCGCTCGGGCGTCTCCTCGAGCGGCCGCGCAGCAGCGCGGCCGAGAGCGGCGATGCTAGGATCCCTCGGGTCGCACTGGACAGCCCGGTCAGCTCCTCCGGGTCCGTGCACGCACTCGCAACCGCCACGCTGGCTTCCAAACCGGGTAGGGATCGTTTTCACCCACCCGGCGTTGTTTTTTCAGGATTTTAGTTGTAGGCCGGGTCGGAGCTGCAGCTTATGCGTCCGACCCGGTCGCCATCTTGGACACGCCCCAAATGTCAGCATATATAATGTTAGAATTGTCCACCTGACATTGATTGTATATTCATCTCATGAGTGGAACCTAGAGTTGTGTTAGTCCACACATAGAGGGTGCTCAGTTGTGCTACCTTCCTTTGTATTTGACTGACCATGTGTTCATTATGATATGTGTAGCTTGCAGCTACTTCATCGAGATGTATGGCCCATGCTGTTGCTGGTGTATTTGCTTCATTGACTTGCACATACACATTATGTAGATAGGCATGTCACCTGGCTCAAATATTGTTTGCCCTTGAGATACACGAGGGCCGTTTTGTGTGCAAATGATGTTATAGGGCATGTGCAAAGCGAAATGTGTCCCAGGGCAGCAGTCTTCCGGGAGTGCATCTGATCCCCCCATACCTATTATTCAGGTATTGTGAGCTTTGGATATTTGTCCCACCAAATATCGTGCATACCATTGACCTCCTATTGTGTTGCAATGAGTGTGATGTGTGAGTCCATTGCAGGGATGTTTCATGGGAGGGACATTTGTCTTCCATGCCACATCCACAAAATGTATCTTTAATCTGATGACAGTCCATGGCATGCGTGCAATGTGAAGGTGTCAATTGAATTGTTGGATGTGATGTTGATGTGATGTTATTGTGTGACACAATATTCTGTACACTTTATTGTCCCTGTGCCTAAGATGAGCAGATGTGTGTTATTGTGGAGTGTGGCAGTGCAGTGTCAGCGACCTGACCAAATGTGTCATTCTCTGTGAATTTCACTGAACCGGAACTCAATGATCTGTGTACTTGGTGCCCGTATCATGAGCCCCATATCATGTGGATGACGGTGCGACGATCTGTTGTTGAGTGTAATGACAAAGGTAGGTGTGTGTTATTACCATCGGCTGCATCAACGGTGGTGTGGATTTTGGGCTCCATTGATGAGATGCAACAGCTGCAGGAATTATGGCTCCATGGCAGTGGAGGACATGTGATGCAGAACACAGTTGAGTTGCTTCCTTTACACTTGCAGTTTCCGCCTGCTTGGATATGGTAGTTGGACAACCAAGGTCATGTTGGTAGTAGGCAACATCATAATGTGTGTGGTGGAAAAACTGGCTACATCAGCCTGATTAGCCTGTCTTGCCAACGTGGCAGTCTGAGCTGCCTGCCGGTTACAGCAGGACCACAGCATCCTAATGCAGTGGTCCGACCACCAAGCCAATGGTGGTTGGACTGCCGTCACCGTCATGGCAGTCCAACCACCAAGCCAATGGTGGTTGGACTGCCGTCACCGTCATGGCAGTCCACAGATCGCCAAACTCATAAAAAGGCCCTTAGTTTCCACCACCTTCCTTGAGTCACTTTTTTTTGGACTGGGAATAATATATTTAACTCTCTTAGTGTCCAATCCCTTCCCTAAGACATGCTTTACTTAAGTGTGAATATCATAATGTTGCTTCTTTAGTGTTCAGCACCTGTGTTAAGTTTGGAGTGGGAATAGGTAATGTTGTTCCTTTGGTATCTATCACCTTCCCTGAGTTATTTTACCTTCAAGTGTGAATAGTATATTTAACCCTTTAGTGTCCAAAGTCTGACCTGAGATGTTTTAGTTCAGTGTGAATGGACAATGTTACCTCTTTAGTGTCCAGCATCTTCCCTGAGTTTTTTTTATTTTGTAGTGGGAATAGTATTTTTAACCCTTTTAGTGTCCAAAACTTCCCCTGTTGTTTTTTGTTGTTGCCCCCAGTACATTCCCTGTGTTGTTATATTCAAGGATTACAAAAAGACCTAGGTAAGGAGCCCTGAGATGTTTTGGGTAAATAGTATTGTTTGTTCAAAAGTGTTTATTTCAGCTACCTGTGTCTGTTTTACTGTGGACTCTATGTGTTTCAGGCAGCCTGGCCTCTTTTAAAGTGGTGTTTTTTTAAAAATTGTTTTTGCCGTGACTGTGTGAATTGCCTTGCTAGTTTGTGGCACATACCCCCACCCCCTTTTTACTTCTAAGTAAAAAGGCTACATACATCTTGCAGAGTGTGTTTTTAGGAGACTGTTTTAATCTGTTTCTGTGATTTAAATTGTGCTTAAAAACTGTCTGCCCCCCTGTATTTTGTGCCTTTAAAAAAGCCTGATTTCAGAGTGCGCGCCCAGCAGTATTCCAGTGTTTGTTTCTTAAACAATCTCTCCCTTACCTGGAAAGTAGACTCTGCTAGCTTCGAAGTGTGGATTCAGCCTGTCTGTATCCAAGGAGATTCTGAATAGAGCAGCAGTTGTCTTTCCCCCTGACCACAGGGACTGGACTTCAGTTAACTTGCTCCTTATATAAGTTCCTATTGGTTGTTGCATATGTTGTTGTGATAGGTTGTTGGTAGTTGGTCTTTCTATTGGTTGCTGGCTCTAGTGCTGGGGTTATGATTGGTGGATAGGACTGAGAATCTGATTGGCTGTTGGTTCTAGGGCTGAGAATCTGATTGGCTGTTGGTTCGAGGGCTGTGATTGGTGTATAGGGCTGAGATTCTTATTGGTTGTTGGTTCTAGGGCTGTGATTGGTGGATAGGGCTGAGAATCTGATTGGCTGTTGGTTCTAGGGCTGTGATTGGTGGATAGGGCTGGGATTCTGATTGGCTGCTGGTTCTAGGGCTGTGATTGGTGGATAGGGCTGAGATTCTGATTGGCTGTTGGTTTTAGGGCTGGGGCTGTGATTGGTGGCCGGGAATAAGGCTCTGATTGGTGATTAGGGCTGGGTATCCCATTAGTTGTTTAAATCAGGGCTTGAAATTGGATTGGCTAGGGTTAGGACCAGCTTCTTATTGGCCAGTAGGGCTATTAAAGGCTAGGATTCAGGGCGTCCCAGCCTGGGCGGACAGGACAAGGGCAGCTGCCTGTTTGGGCCTGTTCGGGACAGGTCTGGACTAGGGACTAGGGACAGAAATGCTGCCCAGTTCTCAATGGACCAAGATTGGTTCCAGCCCCTACACATCCCTCAACATGCAAACACATATTCTACAAAGGCATCCAACTCATGCATCACAAACTGACCACAGACAGATTGCATTGTCCCATCACCCAACACAATACCCTTTATACAACACATACACACATATCACTCTGTCCACTCCCACCAACACAACCTGCCATCACCCACACAACACAAAACTACAGTATACATTTCTCTCAGTATCAGCCTTCCAGATACACACTCTCTGCTCATACTATCCAACAACACTATCCGCTGTTTGCTCCACCCGAGCCACCTGTCATCATAACAATGCCCAAACCCTGCCTTCAAACACACCATCTACAAACACTCTTCCCCTCTCTTCACCAATTACACACAACCATACAATCCCCACATTTCACTCCACCACACATATTACCTCTTCCAGTCATCGCATCTAACACTAACTTCCCTGACACACATCCATCACCTCTTACACACCTCGTACATTCATCTCCAAAACACATCAACACCCCATTTAACACTCAACTTCCACTCACCAGCACTAACTCACATACAAATCCCTCACCAAAAAGAACTACAGCAATATCCCCTCTCACTATTCCACAAAAACAATACAGACCACAAACATCAGCACATCAAATCAACACAAACTTACATTACACTTATCGTCATACCCACTCCCACCCTCAGAACTACACAAAGAATAAAAATGCCATCCTATCTCCACCCCTACTTTCTCACTCTTCACAAAAACCTACCACAAGCACCCCAACCCAGCAACTTTAGAGCTTTACATCATGATCCACATGCTCCTCCACCACCCCTAACCCATACTCCATCCACACTAAACAAATGCAAACAAAATAAAAAAACATGCCACTCATAGCAACCTAGCATCCCCTTGTCTATTACATAATAAAACTACCCTACAAAAAACAGTACACTCCTCATGGCTCTCTCAGCCACCAAGTCCAACACCCACACACACAGACCCAACAAAATGCCTCCTTAACCTGCTGGAAGAGGAACACTATATTGAAAAGCAAGACTATTGTGACCCCCAAACAGTTATCACAACTAGCAACACTCCTGCTTCAAGCTCACAATATACTACTTACCCTTCTCCTAAACAAAACAACACTACCACTAACACACCTTTTCTAAACTGCCAGCTCATAAATGCTCGATCACTCTCAAAAAACAAGCACCACATCTACGACCTGTTCACAGACACACAGCCTGACTTACTATTCATAACTGAATCCTGGTTGGGAGATGACATGGTCCCAGTGTTGCACGAAGCCGTTCCTCCAGGCTATCAAACCATCACACAAAACCGTATAGGCAAGAGAGGAGGTGGACTAGCTATTATTTTCAAACAGGCATTGAA
This sequence comes from Pleurodeles waltl, assembly GCF_031143425.1. NCBI lineage: Eukaryota > Metazoa > Chordata > Amphibia > Caudata > Salamandridae > Pleurodeles > Pleurodeles waltl. The sequence continues at coordinate 1,799,931,982 of NC_090440.1, forward strand.
CCTCAGTAAAACAGACAACATCTCCATACAAGGTTGTGAAGCCCTCCCTACCAGATGCCACCCTACTCCAACTTCCTCCTGTAACTTTCTCCTCCTTTACAGACCTCCACCTAACAACTCCACATTCCCAGATGCTTTTCTAGACACAGTCTCAAAACTTATTACACTATACTCCAACCTATGCATTCTTGGGGATCTAAACATTTGGTTTGACAAACCCAATATGCCCCATCCAAAAGCTATCACCACCGGTCTAATCGCATTGAACCTACATCAGATTGTACACAATCCCACACACATCGCTGGTCACATCCTAGATGTAATTTTTGCTAAGCCTGAACTAGTTACTATTCATAGCATCACGCCAATCACTTGGTCAGACCACCATTTGATAACTTTCCGACATACAGCTCCACAAATCAACACACCCCACAACTACTTACATACATACACCTATCGACCATGGAGCAAACTCAATTTGGATGACTTAGAAACACAACTAACAGCCAACACAGATCCAGATACAATTAATTATGTGCCAAAACTTTATGAGTGGCTACAGGAAGCTTTTGCTATCCTAATACCACTCAGAAAAACTAAACACAACAAAAGAAAACCAACCCCTTGGAGAAACACAGAACTTAAAAAGATAAAGCAACAAATCAGAAAGTTACAGCGGACCTGGCTCAAAACAAACAACAGTCAAGACAAACTGCAGCTACACAAACTTAACAGGATATTCAAATCATGATTCAAAAAAGCTAAAAAAAAGGTACTACTCAGACAGAATTCAAAATGTTCAATCTACAACCAAGGAATTTTATAAAATTCTCAATGAATTTTGAAAACCTACATGCATGGAAGAAAGTCATCCCACTACTCAAGATTTCACAAACAAATTGGCAACTCACTACACAACCAAGGCAGACACATTGGACTCCTATTTAAAACAGAAGAAAAACATCAGCACCAACCCCTTTCCTAAAATACCCTCTAAGAATAAACCAACCCAACCTCTACAGTCCTTCAAACAAATATCCCAGGATGAATTTATGGATTTGGTCAAAGCAAGCAGACCTTTTGGTTGCCCTTCTGACCCTTGCCCACCACAAATCTTCAAGAACATTCTTCTATCTACTTCTGCTGCCACACCTGTAAGAAGAATCATCAACAACTCTTTAACTTCAGGAACTTTTCCTGTAGACCTGAAAAAGGCATACATACAACCTTTATTAAAGAAAACAAACCTAGACCCGCAAGACCCCAACAACTACAGACCAATCACAAATGGACCTTTCCTGGGCAAATTGATAGAAAGAGCAGCATTCGCCCAGATGTCACAATTCATTGAAGACAATTCTATACTTTCAGACTTCCAAACTGGATTCCACCCAGGAAGAAGCACTGAATCGGCACTCATAGCTATCTCGGATGATCTTAAAAACACAGTCGACTGAAATGGAGTTGCTGCACTACTTCTCTTGGACCTCTCGGCTGCCTTTGATACGGTTGAAAATGACACCCTAATTCAAAGACTTCACAAAGCCGGCATACAAGGGATTGCTCTCGACTGGATTACTTCCTATCCCCAAAAAAGATCTAATATCATCCACTCGCCCCCTTTCTCGTCCGAACCCTACCTCACAAAAGCAGGGGTCCCCCAAGGATCAATCATCTCACCTTTGCTTTTCAACATCTGCATGATATCTTTACCAGAACTGATCAATGATTTCCATCTCACATGCTACAACTATGCAGATGACACACAAATACTAATTACATTAGAATGCCCCAAAAAACATTGAAAACTCACAAATCTTCAGTTGCCTCACAGCCGTTGATCAGTGGATGACCTGGAGCCATCTCAAACTAAATACCTCCTAAACAGAAATACTCACATGTGGTGACTGGAAAAATTGTGACCCTCTGTGCGTCTGGCCTGACGATCTCGGACCACCTCCTCAATTATCCAAGGAAGTTAAAAACCTAGGAATCACCATGGATTCCAAGTTAACTATGAATGCCCAAGTGGACAAATTAGCACGAACAAGCTTCCTCACCTTGAAGACTTTACGACGCATCTTCCCCCACCTCGGATTTCCACACAAGGTGCAAGCTACTATCTCACTTGTACTGTCCAAACTGGATTATGCCAATGGCCTCTATCATGGATCATCTCGATCTATTATGTAAAAACTAGAACGTATCCAGAATTCCGCAGCCAGGCTACTATACATGTAAAGCCGCAAGCCCACATCTCGTCTGCCTTAAGAGCACTAAACTGGTTACCCGTTGCCAGAAGATGCACTTTCAAGCTGCTTTGTATCACCCACAAAGCTATACGTGGAACAGGACTGCTTCTTATCAGAAAAAAAATAATCAAATACATCCAACAAAGAAACCTCCGCTCAAGATTGGCACCCCGCCTTAGAACACCACCATACAAGAAAAAGACTACAGGTGGTACATCCTTCTCCGTTCAAGCAGCCAAACTATGGAATTCATTACCCCCAACTATAAGAGCCACAGATAACTTTCTTGTCTTCAGAAAACTACTCAAGAGTTGGCTCTTTCCTTCATAACCACCATATTCAAACAACTATGGACTGCATATGCCTATGTTGATAAATATGGTTTTCAGATTATGTGTATATTTCTAGTTATGTATAGTTTCTTTAGAAAATATGTATTGCTACTATGTCATAACAATAAAATACACACACACTCTTTAAACCTGTTTGACTAAGTATATTTTACCCATGGTTCTAATTATGTATTGCATGTGCATATGTGTGTGTATTCATGTGTGTTTGTATGTGTGTGTGTATGTGTGTATGTATATATATATATATATATATATATATATATATGTTTATATGTTGTTTCTGTGCTTGGCATGTTTGTGGGTCATTGCATGGCTCCCGGGTGGGTTGTTATACTAGATATCTATGAATTCCTGCTCTCATATTATCACACTTATCTACCCATCATCAAATGTCATGTCTCAATCAAACTATCCTCCATTCTCACTCTGACTCATCCCAAATCCTTTCTACTACTTTCATCTCCTAAATAACTCTGCCTAAGCTCTTCCCTCCGCTTCCACATCTAACTCACCAAACCTCACTCTACTACCGTGACCTCCCACACAACCCTACTAATTTCTCCCGCATTTATCTCACCCTGCTACTATGCTCTCCCTAACCCTTCCACGTACTCTTCCCTCCTCCATCCCCCTTTACTCATCCCAAGCCTTTGGGTTGAGTAAATTAAGGATATACTCCCAATGAACACTCCTGGATTTCTTTCCTTCTCCACCCCTCCATTACTCCAGTCAATCTAACTAACAAACTCTCATATCCGCGGCTCAAATTAACTCATAATAATACTAAAACTGTACTCATTATTTCCCGATACTAATCTATCACTAATTCTTGTTGGGTTCCAGAGTAGCGTGCTACTCACCGAAAAGCGCTTTGACGCCTCGTCAGGGGTAGTAAGCGCTATATAAATATGATTACAATACAATACAATACAATACTGGAGTAGTAAATGTTTCATATTTTGTGTCCAATACCTTCCCTGAGTTATTTTATACTGGAGAGGTAATAATGTATTTATGTTTTTTAGGGCCAGATGTATCAAGCTCCCAGTTTGCATTTCTTAAATAGTGAATTTTAAGAAATCACTATATAAGAAATGCAAAATGGGATGTTTGAAAATTACGAGTTGGTAATACCGATTTCTAAAAGTTCGGCATCACAATTTGTGAATTGCAAATACCGATTCGCAAAAAATAGTAAATTGGTATTTGCAAATCACAAATTAACCTAGACAGCCTGATGACATCACGACCAGGAAATGAGTCAGTCCATGCTGTTTCCAGAAGCCCCACCCACAGGAGCACGCAGAGAGAACTGGCCAAGCACCAGGGAGGCAATCTTGAGAGTCAGCCAGGAACAAACAGGATGATGGTTACTGATTAGAATGTGAAGGAGAAAGGAGACAGGAAGCGCAAACTCAAATTCAGTGAGCAGGAATTGGAGGTGTTCACGGAGGAGGTGGTCAGGAACCAAAACAAACTTTTTGGAAAACACTCACTACAGGTACCTGAAAGTGAGAAGAGGAAACTGTGGTCAGACATCCAGACCAAAATACGCACAGTGCGTATTGTGCAGCGCTCTGTCGAGGCGATACGCAAGTGCATTCTCGTACCAAAGAGAGGGTAGCAAGCAGGCTGAAGAAGGCAAGGAGCACTGCAGGAGGACTACCCACCCAGACACCGTCTACACCAATAGAAGACATGGTGGAGTCCACACTGCTTCCTGAAGCTGTCAGTGGTATTACTTACATTGACACCTCAGACACACCCAGCACCAGCAAAGGTAAGGTCATTAATTATGTGTTTCCCCATATGTGCATGTACAAATGGCCCTTAGAAAATAGCAATGGCACAATGCAGTGTGATAAGTAGTCCATGCCACATCTTAAATATAACACATCAATGCCTTATGTGAGTGGTAGTCCACACCCCTAAAGTGCAACTACACATGCTGCGATTTGCAAATTCACATCTGTATTTGCGAATTGCAGTATGCGATTCGCATTTACTTCTCGCAGTGGCAAGAAATCGCAATTTTAGCGATTACTTATATTTGCACAGCAAATGCCTTTCATACATCGTCAGAGGTGATTTTGCATATGCAAACGGTGGAAGTTACCAATTCGCACCGTTTGCGAATGCAAAATCCTTTGATACATCAGGCCCTTAGTGTCTAAAACCTTTTTTGAGGTAAATTGTATTGCAGTGTAAAAAGGGAATTTAATTTATTTAGTGGTATAGTTGTGTGTTTATTTTGTTTGTAGTTAAGTGGATGCAGTATGTGTTATGTTTGTAATAATAAATCATTTACATTTCAGCATTGGTATGGTAATAAATGATAACATGAGCAATTTATTGTTTCATTAATAATAAAAAATAATTTTTTTTAAAGAAAACAATGCCTATGTAATATTTTATTATTTTCAATTTGAAGAAAAAAATGTATTTCCACTTTTTCATACTTTTGGTATATATTGTTTACTATTTTATTTAATGCTTGATATATTTTTAATGATATTTAAAGAGAGCAAAAGACATATTTTTAAATACATTTCAGTGATATACATTTTTAATAACTTCTTAACATTCAATATTTTAAAATGTTTTTGTAATATATTTGGTATGCATTTGATAATGTTATTTAACATATGTAGTTTTAATATATTAAATAATGTTATATAAATTAGAAAATTAAGTAATATAAGATACATTTTTAATACTTGTTAACAAATACAAATTAAACATTTTTCAATTAATTTCAGTTTTAGACATTTTCATATTGTTTTCAACATTGTACATTGCTTAATATTTGTTAAAAATATTTAACAAATTTTATACTGTTATTTAACGTAAATATTGTAATATATATTAAATAATGTTCTATATATATATATATATACATATATATATATATATATATATATATATAATGAAATTATTTAATATATATTGAAAACATTTTATGCTTTTAAACATTTTTTAAGATTGAAATAAACATTTTAATAATAATGTTGCTATTTTCCCATTGATTCCTATAGGTAGATAAGGGGCGATTACAAGTTCGGTGGTTAGACTGCCAGTCTGCCATGGTGGTGGCGCCAAGAAGACCGCTGTGCGGGCAGTCTCCCGGCCACCATATTATGATGTATGCAGGTTGAAGCGCTGACTGGGTCGACATCTTGCTGCCTGCCAATGGCGCAGTGGGGTGCAATGTTTTTGGTGCATACTCTGTTAACGTCATGGATCTGGCAAACCGCCGACTCAATTACAAAAACACAGTTGACATAGTGGCCCCCTTGTGGGGATTAGCTGGCAGCAGTTGGGCATCACAGTACGCTCTTGGTAAAGCACAGGAAAAAAAAGCCCATTGGATGGATTCAAAAGCAAAACAGCTGACATACATTGGCCAACTGAAAACACCTGCAAATTACACTATAAAATACACCACATTCCAGACTATGATTCTTTGCCTCTTCTCTGCAGCACAGCAAGTCAGAGACCACACATAATTTTTTCATTTTAGTGACAGAAGGCAGCCCTTTTTTCTCCTCCCCTTTAACACTTTTCACACTTCTCCTCATTCCTTTCACCCGTATTACTTGTCTTGTTTCGTTAGTCGCTGTTACCCACTTTAATTTACAATCATGCCATGTCCCAAAAAATCCAAATTTTTCTGAGAATGAGTTAAGAGTCATAGTGAGTGAAATCATAAGAGTAGAGCCACAATTGTTTGGAGTCCAAGTCCAACATACTCCTCTCAGTAGGAAAATGGAAATATGGCTAAGGTTAGTCGACAGAAGGAACACCGTAGGCACCACCTTTCGCACAAAGGAGGATGTTAGGAAGAGGTAGAATGACCTCAGAGGGAAGGTGCATTGCCCGGCCTCCAGTCAACACATAGAGACCCAGAAAACTGGTAGTAGTCCTCCCAGCACCCCATAACAATTCTCTACCTGGGAGGAGAAGGCCCTGGCCATACTGCACTCTGAGGGCTCGACAGGAACAGCTGAGGGACCGGAATCTAGTAAGTTACACCACAAAAACTGTCACAAAACGTCAATGTCCTGTATGCTCACACCTCAGATGTTGCTATTGTATTCTTCATCTACTTTCCCAACATGCAATACCCAAAGTATCAGAGACGGTTACATTGTCAATGTGCATTGTCTTACACAACATCACATGTACCAATCTCCATTACATTCCATGTGTCAGAATGGGGTCTGTAAGAGTTTTAATATCAAAAGGTAATTCCAGGGCCAATGTAATGAGTCAAGATGTAAATGTATGGTCCAGCCTAACTGCAGTGTGGCAACAGGTATATCAGACTGAACATTTGTCAAGTGTTGCGAAGTAGAGAGAGTGACATGACCACAACTACTATGAGGCCCTGTTTCACTCAAAACAAGAGGACAATGTTCTATTGCGCAAAGACACTTGTTAGCCATGTCACAACTGATGTTCCTCATCATGGTGTTTACATTTGTCTAGTGTAAGAGTCAGAAACTCACATGACTACAACTACCAAAAAGTTCTGTTTCTGTAACTCAAAACAAGAGGCCATTATGCTCTTACACAAAAACAATTGTTAGCCATCTCACAACCGAAGTTTACTCATAATGGAGTTTACCATATGTCTAGTATTGGGAGCCAGAAAGTGACATGAATTCAACCACCATGAGGCCCTGTTTCTGTAACTCAAAACAAGAGGCCACTGTAATCTTGTTCAAACATACTGGTTTGCCATGTCACAACTGATGTTCACGCATCACGGAGTTAATCATTAGTCTATTGTAGGGAGTTAAAAAGTGACATGACATGACTACAACTACCATGAGGCCTTCTTTCTGCAACCCAAAACAAGAGGTCATTGTGCTCTTGCACAAAGACTCTTGTTGTCCAGGTCTGAACTGATGTTCACTCACCATGGAGTTTACCATTTATGTAGTGTGGGGAGTCTGAAAGAGACATTGCTACAACTACTACTAAGCCCTGTTTCTGTAACTCAAAACAAGAGGTCATAGTGCTCTTGTGCAAACACACTGGTTTGCAATATCTTGATCTTGCACAAAGACAATTGATAGCCATGTCCCAACTTATTTTCACTCATCATGGAGGTTACCATTTGTCTAGTGTTGGGAGTTCGAAAGTGACATGATTACAACTACTACAATGCCCTGTTTCTCTAACTCAAGGCAAAAGGCCAATGTACTCTTGCACAACAACACTTATTTGTCACAACTGATGTTCACTCATCATGAAGTATACCTTTTATCTATTGTGGGGCGTTTGAACGTGATATGACTACAACTATCATGAGGGCCTGTTTCTGTAACTCAAAACAAGAGAGCATTGGGCGCTTGCACAAAGGCATTACTTAGCTATGTCATAAATGATTTTCACTCATCATGGAGTTTACCATTTGACCAGTGTCGGGAGTTCGAAAGTGACATGTCTACAGCTACCATGAGGCCCTGTTTCTGTAACTCAAAACAAGAGGCCATTGTGCTCTTGCACAAACACACTTGTTATCAATGTCACAACTGATGTTCACTCAACATGGAGTTTACCATGTGTCTAGTGTCGGGAGCTAGAAGGTGACATGACCAAAATTTCTATGCACCCTGTTTCTGTAACTCAAAACAATAGGTAATTTTGCTCTTGCGCAAAGACGCTTGTTAGCCAGGTCATAACTGATGTTCACTCACCATGGAGTTTACCATTCGTCTGGTGTGGGGAATTAGAAAGTAACATTATTACAACTGAAACAATGCCCTATTTCTGTAACTCAAAACAAAAGGTCATTGTGCTCTTGCACACAGACACTTGTTAGCCATGTCACAACTGATGTTCACTCATCATGTCTAGTGTTGGAAGTTAGAAAGTGACACGGCTACAACTACCTTGAGGTCCTTTTTCTGTAACTCAAAACAAGAGGCCATTTGCTCTTGTCCAAAGAAATTGGTTTGCCTTGTCACAACTGATGTACACTTATCATGGGCTGAGCAATCTATCTTTCATGCTTAACTCTGAGACTTGTCTGCCGACCTAGCTTGGTGTTATCCCACTAACCCTAAATGACACTATTGATGCCATGGATGACACCTTACCAAGGGTGTTTATCAAGTAGCTGTAAGGCATTAGGCTACTTCAGCCGATTGGAAGTTGCAGGTAACCCATTGACTCTGCACTGCTCACATGATGTCTACTGCTACATATAAAACCAAGTTGTGTGTTCACCTGCATCTTTTACAACTAGGCCTTGGAATGGTCAAACACACATTCTACTTCTCCATTGTGTTGGCTTAACAGTTTGGTAGATGTCATGTTCACTCCTTAATCCTAAATGCAACTTATCAGCACATCTAATGAGCTGCTCAATCCTGATAGTTTCTGCAACCTCCACAAGTGTCTTGTCAACAACTTCAATACCTTATAAATGTATCACAATCAGAAACCATACTTATTAACATCTTCCTACGTCTCTACTTATTGTGACCCAAAACATTTGGATGTAGATTCCACACTTCCACCAATAACAATGTACTTTTTTTCAAAACAGGTCCAACTGGCACCGCACCTGGGAAAACATTGTCAGTCGAACAGACTCAGTGTGCCCACATCACATCACCTTCCACCCTAGCTGCTACAACATCTCAGCCAACAACACCCCCGACCTGTGTCCCTACCACAGTTAGAACAATGTTCTGTCACCCAGTCCTGGTTCCTGACCCGCAGGACCCAGTTGGAGAGGGCACCCTAGGCCAAGGACACAGGCTCATGGGGGTAGGGTCTGTGGGAGGGATGCTGTGAGCCATCAGAGTGAAGCCATTAGGGCCACTCATGACCAGGATACCATCAGCCAAGTCTTGGGGGTCCATCAGGAGTTTCAAAGTGTGAAGGCTAGGTAGTTACAGAACTCCGGGAAATTAGACAGCTGCAGTGGGACATGTACCAACAGACGGAAGCCCATACCTCCAACATGGGCACCTTAACAGGGGTGCTGATAGATATCCATACAACCCTGAGCAGGGCTTTTATACCACAATCTACCCCTTCCTGTGGCGCAACTTCATCAAACCCATCTACATCTGCAGCATCTGCAGGAAGACAGCCCTGCCAGGGAAAGAAACACCATCTAACACACCTGCCTCTATAGCACCCGAATCCCCCCCACATTTCCAAGCAAATATCCAGGAGATGAAGATGACAAGACACCCACCACTGCCAGCAAGAAACCTCAATCCTAATATCCTCCTTTGTGTATCTTACATTCACTCTATGGACTAATTCTGGACACCATTCTATTTCTGATGGGAGGAGTAATTTACACTTTGTAATTCAGATGATTTGGCATATATCTATATCTATATCTATCACTATACACACATATATATATATATATATATATATATGTGTGAAAAATATAGTTGTCCTCTGGACAAAAGCGCACTCCCAACAGGTTGCAGTTTATTTTAGAAAACAGGAAAGCCAGTAACATTCAAAGAATTCTTTATACATTTTCCAGGCTTTATGCGTTTCAGACATATCGTCCTTGGTCACATGCCAAATGCTTGGGTTGAGCAAATGATTGCAGGCATCTGATTACTTCATTAAATGTTAGGGTGATTTACACAATGCATCCAGGTAGTGGTAGTCCTGCACATTTATATTACATCTTTAGCAGACAACCTTTTCTGCCTTGGTAGGTTGCTGCAGTCAAACACACATTAAAGCACATTTATAAACCTTCATAGGCGAATTCAACGTACAGTTACCGAGTTTTGCTGAAATTATCCCATCCTATTGCTCTTTCTATGACGATGTAGTAAAGTCACATAAACTTTGTTTTGCATATATATATATATATATATATACATATATGGTTGCTTTCATCATGACTGAACTACTTCACTTTTCTTTTATGTAGGCCTGGGCGGAGTTCACAGAGTTACACTCTGCGGAATTCTGCGGAGTTGATTAAAAACTCTGTGGAATTCTGCAGAGGTGGAGTTCCATGGCCTACGGAGTCCTGAATGCGCTTGATCTCGGAAGCGCTAAGCAGGGTCAGACCTGATTAGTCAGGCCCAACCCTGATTAATGCTTATGAGATGGGCGCATTCAGGAGTGGGCCATAGACAGTAAAAGCTGCTGTTTCAGGCTTGTCCCATGTGCACTGCACAAGAGGCTGGCTGGTGTAAAAGAGGCCTGAAACAGCAGCTTTCTTTCACTGCCTAAAGCCCCGCCCTGAATTCAGGCCAGGGCCGTAGGCAGCAGAAACTGCCAGCCCTCTTGTGCACCAGCCCGCACCATGTGCACTGCACACAGTACAGGCCGGTGCACAAATGCCTCAAACTGCAGTTCTCACTGCCTACAGCCCTGGCCTGATTCGAGGCCAGGCCCAGAGGGAGCAAAAGCTGCTGTTCAGTCTTTTTTTGTGCACCAGTGTACAAAAACAAGGAAAAAAGAAGAGATGATGCATTGAGTTCCTAAAACTTTGTTAGCTAAACCAGCAGAGGAGCTCCTAGCACACCCCTACATTTATTTTTGTTTTTGCACCTCGTATGTCTCCACCTTTAACACTAATACATTCACAAGTTACAAACTAATTTTCTGCTGTAGTAATTTTCACATTTAGAAATGTAGATATGTAAGATCATGTTAAATAAACATCGACAAAACAAGCTACTTGTTTAGGCATGGACATATTGCATGTACACAGTGTTTAGCTCAGGATCACAACAGTGCCACACCATCACATACATACAAGTGCCTTGTTTAAAAATATTTTTATTACATTGTTGAAATCATAGGCTGTCAACATGTCAGAAACATAGAAAATCAAACATGGTTGAATCATACTGTGTAAGTGATCAGCTTTACATATATAGACCTCCAGAACATGGAAGGATGGGATGTATGAGACATTGTCCTGTACAATAGGCAAAAATGTATTTGGTTGATGTCATCAGCTGGAGCCATATCGTCTACCTCACAAAAGGAATCCAACTTCATATATTGCAATACATAGACAGATGGCATTACAGCAGTTCCTGATCACAGGATGACTACAATCCGGTGCTTCTACATCTACAGTGATGAAACACATCAACAGCTACAATGTTTAGCCAATGTGAAGTAAAACTAACATGAATTTGGCATACAGCTACATATGTTCTGACCACATGATGACACACATAATGCCTAATGGCAGCCATGACCACACGGCAAGTAACAACTCTATTGGAGTCTCCTTAACTTCCATCCTATCACTGTGAAAGCTGTCCCGGCACAGGTCTTGTACAATCAAAGTCTGTGACATACATTCTCAGGAACAATCCATGCCTAATTTGTATGCATCATATACCTGTCACAACTCTGAAATGCCCAAATGAAGATGTCACGGTGAAGGTACCTAAACAAAACAAAAAAAAAAAGTATAGTTATACAACCATACATATGACACACTTCACATAGCGAACCTTTGGAGAACGCAAACCATGACAAAACTCTGACATAAACAAAGCAACATTTACTAAATGTGAATGTGTCAGAAGCTTCTTCACAAAATACCCTTTGCCAGATTTTCCCAGAGCTTCAGCCTCCTAACACCTTTCAAAAAATATACTTCTCACATCATCACAAGGGTTTATTGTACAGTCAAAGTCATGACATCTCATGACATAGTTATACTCATGAGAAGAAGCTGTCATTGAGATCTTATTGAACGGCACTTCACCACTATCATCATAATTTGCATTTAAGAATTCTCTCCTGGTGGCACCTCAGGCTCGCCCCCCTCAGTGATGTAAGGGATGTCCCTTCGCAGGGCAGTGTTATGGAACATGCAGCAGACTATGGTGATTTGACACGCCTTTCTGGGTGTGTAGAGGAAGGCTCCCCCAGTCTTGTCCAGACATAGAAATCTGGCCTTCTGAAGCCCAAAGGCCCGCTCAACTAGTTGCTGTGTTCTTCCATGGGCCTCATTGAAGCTGACTTCCCCAGGCTTAGTTGGATTCCACAGCTGAGTTAACAACCAAGGATGGTTGGGATAGCACCTGTCATTTCACACACAAAGTTAGGGTGGTATACATGTTGGATTTTATGTTTTGAATCATGAGATCTGGCACCAACTGACAACATACATCTTGTACAGTTTACCTATTCAGGAGAAACTTCTTAATTACATCCCTTTCTTTAATGGTCTGAAGGTTTGAAAATGAATGTTACAATGGAGGTTGTCGTCTCCTCCCTCTCCCAGGGTACCTATATGTGGAATCAAATAAATAGGAGCATTAGTCACAGTGTCCAGAGCAACATATATGATGAGTAAGACAAAACACATGTAACAAAACAATACTAGCTAAAAAAATGTATACACATTTCACATTTCAAATGTCTACTATCCAAGATCCAGCTATAATTCCCATTGTTGTCTACACATGTTTCCACAACACACATGAGCACATTATATACCTATATGGTCCTCATGTGCACCTTGATATAGAAAAGTAGGTTTTGTCCTCCCAAAATCCTTTACCAGTGGTGTACAGTGCACCGTGGTTATATGGCATTTATGACCAGTAATGCACTACGCTGATGATTGTGTAGAAGAAATTACACATCAATGGATTATTACATATGCTTACATGTAATCACACATTTGCAGTGGTAGTGACACATTTACCAGTCAGCAATACTTTAGTTTCAACTGCTAAGATAGAGAATGCCTGACCCTGTATATTGGACTTTTGGAAGCTGCTGGTGGCAACGGAAGTCGACTGAGTGGTGGACGGTTTCAGTCACGGCAGTCACAGCCATAGGCTAGTTTTGTTGACTGTGACAGTCACAGACCAATGACTGTGTCCTCCTACACTGATTACCACACATGTGGTATACATGTATAGTGTAGTTTGAAAAATAACTCACTTGCCTCTGCCATCAACACCTCTGCCACTTTAGCTGCTGTCTGCGGCCTCTGGGAGTAATCATGTCAGGCCACGCAGGTGAAAGGGCCCCTGCCTTCTCTCAGGAGGAGCTGGTGAAACTTGCTGAAGAGGTCCTTCCACTATATGTTCGGCACTATGGCTCATCAGAGGAAAAGGTAACTACTTCATAATCATATTTGACTATGTTCATCGCCAGCCTTTCATTTTTCACAGGCTACAATGTGCCTCTGAGTCCCAGATACTTTTTGGATGACTTAAGTTACATTTTGTGGTCCATACATTGGATATACATGTCATGGATTGTGGAGCTGTGTACTTCGTATATTATAAATGAACATTTTGTTGTGTGATGTGTGATAATCCCTAAATCCTCCTTCTGTTGCATTCGTATGTCTATGCAAGTAAACCTTTCAGGATAACAATGATATCTTTGATGATCAGATGATGATAAATGACAAAATGTTTTGTTTGCATTACAGCATGAGTTGTGTATGTATGCTGTTAGAAGCAGCTGAGGAGGATGTTAGCAATGTGTAGCTAAACCTCACTGACCACCTTCAGAGCGCCACACAACCTAGAGCTCAAATATAGGATGGCCACAAGATGTGCTGTTATGCATTGAAGTGATGAAAATGTGATGTTCATGATGGTTCAGTATGCTCAGCCTGCAGAGAGCAATGCCTGTCAAAGGTTTTTCCCATTATGGGCCATAGCCCAGACGGGGGCAGAGTCACCATGGCAATGCAACTGATGCACAGGGTAAACTCCCCGTAGATCTGCAGATCCTTGGATCTTCCCAAAATGAGTCTTCTGAACCAATAGTAAGTCTGAATGCTTTTACATTGACTACATTTGGAATGGCGACTGAGGTAATCACCTGACCTGCTATACTTTTCCACTGACCCATTGACCCACATTGTCAATGTGTGACATTTTCTACTGACAGATCCCTCACTCCCACAGGCCTGTTGTCACGTTTCCCTAAGTCATGTTTGCACTGTACTAGCCTATTGCACAAGTAACAAACATGCAGTGCAGATAGTTGGTTAATTCTGTTCAGATCATTACGTGTGAATCACTAGCTTTGTTACATTCAAACAACCGCAGCAAACATACCTCAGTAGGTTGTCATCTCTGTAGGAGTGTCACATAAGGTAAAAGGTGTGTCCTGTGATACCAGTACATATCACACAAATGCAATCAGATGTAGCAAGAGATTCCATTCAGTAGTCCACATAGCCACACATCCACAGAGAGGAAGCTCTCAGTGACACCCCTGTCATTCCATTCATTGTCACCTAAGTCTTAGGGTACAGTTTATACTATGTTAATAGACTATTTGAAAACTATGCAACAAGTCAATGTGCCTGGATGTAAAGGTGTCTGTACAGTCATGCACCTGTAGTTTACCCATTAGAAAGTCAGAATGGTGTGTTGTGTTTCATAGTGGCTCACATCACAGTACATGTCAGTTGGCCCTGGGCTACATGAAATTAGTGGGCTGGCTTAGTCAATGTAGGTCATGACCAGGGTTGTGGATAGTCAGCAGATGACTACAAAAGTGTATATGTAAGTCCTTGTGAAACGTCCACATGTAGCCCCGAATTTAAGAAAAGTGGTACTGCATCCAATGAGGCACCACTTTTCTAGCACCCCTCTAACACCACCATGTGTGCCGTTTATTTAATATATAGAGCAACATAGAGTAGGGTATGGGCAATAGCGTCAACATTTTTGATGCTATTGATGTACTGTGCAGGATTGGTGCCAACATTTTGACGCTAATCCTGCAGAGTACATAGGGGCCCATTGAAAACAATGGTATGCTCCCTTTTAATGCCTGTTTGTGCAGGTGTTAAAAATAGCCATTAAAAATGGCACAGTGGAATCTCTGACATTCTACTGCATCATTTTTGCTGTCCCACTGGTGCAGGCACAATGTGGTGCAAGGGTTGACAAAGTGGCACAACGCATGCATTGCTCCACTTTGTAAAATGACGCTAACGTGGAGCAAGGAGGCACTAGGCCCTCTTAAATCTGGGCTGTGGTTTGTTAACAATTCAAAAATGCTTGTGCTAGGTGTCTCCAAAATATCTGTTAACCAAACAGATATCCTAAATTATGCAATGATATCTCTTCATTTGTCTATTGTATCCATACTGTACATGTCAACACACATCAGAAGCAAGCCATTTGGAGAGCTATCACCCTGAAGGTGCAGACCCAGGGGTCTATCGCCGTGGCAGCGTCCCTTGCAAGAAAAGGTAGGAGGACATAGCTGCTGGGCACAGAAGACTGCAGAGGTCCAACTGAGGCTGTCCTCCCAACGTATAAGAGGCACACACCAGACCCTGGCCCCAACAATGGCCCATACTGGTGGTGACCTACCCAGAGCTTGATGGGCTGTTGAGGGAATCACAGCAGCTACAAGGAGGGGTGGGTCCTGGGCGGGCAGATGCATACATGTTACATTGCCAACTTTATGTGTTAGAAGTAGCCATCTTCCCCTGAATATTGGTGGTGGCCCATGAGCAATGCACAAGAACAGTTATTGTTTGTGTCGGTCTGGTAGTAGGTACATGCTGATGTGCCTTGTCTACTGTCCGAGTGACCAGGAACACAGCAGAGTCTAGTCCCCTATCAATATACTCACTTGAGCAGACACATGACTGAGTACAGGGATTAATCAGCTAATGTTGCTTGATGTTGTTGGTGACATTTGTACCCAACTGGCCACTTGTCTTCAGTGTGTCATCCACAACATCAAACAACATGGGTTGACTGATCACTGTACTCAGCCTTGTGTCTGGTCCAGTATATTGACATTTGTAGCCAAAAGGCTATTCCTCCTCGGTTTTTCATGAGTGCTGGTACCTCACTACTGTGTTTCATGTGATGGTGGCCCTCACACATGTGACATAGCAGACAGTGCACTCTTGGAGCAGTCACTCAGTGAAACCTCCCATGGGTGATTGGGGAATGTACAGTTACATGAGTTTGTTAACATCACTGTTGCCAATAGTATTTGGCTTGTACATTTAGGCATGTGTACCTTTCACTTTTGTAGTATTCTTTACATTACTGTTTCACACAACTTGTCTTCATGGGATGATGTCTGATTCCATCACATATGTGTGCATGCAAAAATGTATTGGAAAATAGTTTTATGTGATAGGCATACAGTTCAGGTGTTACCACAGACAGGAGGGTGTAAGCTTTGGTTGGTGGGTCACACCTACTCTAATCCATTACGTAATATCATTTGTCATGTCCTATTGCTGAAGCAATGAAGGACATAACAGGTAGACCAACAGTAATTATTCACAATGGGCACTTCCATGCAATTGATGTGGATTTATTAAGTTAAGTGATTTGCACATGTTTATTAGTAGAGGTTTAATTACTGACTGTTGACATGCATGCATCAGGGAGAGGCATGCAGAAAAGTGGGAATCATATGTGAGTGTATACAATGGACTTTCTGTTTGCATGAAAAAATGCATAGTGATGTGCCTTTCCATTGAAAAACAGATTAAAGCGCCTCTCCAAGTAGTGGAGATTACCTGAGCCTCAACAACATTCAATTGACTGTTAGCTTTTAGTTATGCAATATTAGAATGTTGTTCTCACTACTACCAATAGTGACTGGGGATTTTCCTAGGCCTAGCAAATTCACTGTGCTGTGGATATGTGTAGACAAATGTCCCAGACATTTTGACCAGATTGTCTCCAGTGTGCTTTTCTGTGCAACATGTTTTATATAGCAAAATTACATAGGCACAACTTTCATGAGACTATTTCTACAATGTGACACAGTTTTTCCAAGTCACCCTCTTCCGGCTGCTGTACATTTTGCTGCAACATTGCTGTATTAGTTGACCATCATTTCATCATGATGTGGTATTAGGTATATGGACTTTTTCTGATTGCAGGGTCTTGTGTGGAAACTGTAGAAATACATTTGGAGTTGTCATACTATTTGATGGCAACAGTTTACTGAGGTATTCTACAAGAGCCAACCCATTCAAGGTGACAAGGCCCCGTACTTGATGCATGGGTATTGTAATTGCATAACTTCACTAATGTAATTGGAGTTATCCGTGGTTTTGACTTTACTCTGGTCAACTGTTTACAGTTCATGTAGCATGCAAGGATGTGGCTTTGCAATTGTTGGAGCCACCGTGGTGGACCTTGTAGCTGGGGTCTACTGTACATTATAATAATGTTTTGTGAACCAAACTGTTGGTAGGTGTGTTCTGGTACATGCAATGACCACATTTGTATTTGTCATTTCAGCTTCATCCCAGGCAAGCGGAGACAGGGCTGACATCTGTGTGGAAGCAGCTGGCCATGGTACCTCTGGTCATGACACTACAGACATAGGGGGACCAAGTGGCCCAGAGGATGAGGGGAGTGCCATGAAGGACACAGACTCTACATCATTGTCATTCGAGTCCAGCTCCAGAGGACACTCCCTAGTGGTGGTGGGATATACGTGACCAGTTCCTACACTATCTTAGTCTTCTACCCCTACTACCATCTCCACCTCCCTGTTGCTCCCCACCCAGTTAGCCTGATCCACTCACCCAAGGGTTGACCTGTCTCCTTCACTCCAGGAACCTCACCCCCTGCCCCTGTTCCCCCTGCTGCCCCAAGTGAGGAGCATATTGACCTCCTGAGAAACATCCCTGTGGGTCAGATGGCACTACTGAATGCCATCCAGGTGCAGGGCAGCCATCTGCAACAGATGGTGGCCTACCTGGAAGGCATCCACAGTTCTATGTCTGTCGTACAGAGATCTTTTCAGGGTCTGGTCTAATCCCTCACAGCAGCCTTCCACCTTCCCCATACTTCCACTCCACCACCTGACTCTCCCCCATCCAATTTCCCTATTCCCATACCTGTCCCAAACACACTCACATAGAAGCACGCACACACCTCAACAGCCCCAAGCAGTACATGTAAACAGAAACACCACAAAACACACAACCACTCACCAGATACTCATACCACTCACAACCACCATCACCATACCCCAAGATACCACATCCACACCCACAGACCCACCTACCACCCCCGCCATCCCCCAGACACCACACACACATGCACACACACACACACAGTAGCATCCACCACCCCCACCATATCCCCAGACCCACAGACGGAGGAACTGCTCCCACTATACCCTCAGACACCACACCAACAGACACATTCACCTATCTCACCATACCCCCAGACACCACACCCATTCCATTAGACAGCCCTCATCTTCCAGCATACCCATCAAATCCACATCACACACCATGAAGAAACACAAACACCCACACTCACCCAGACAACAGCTAACTACAAAACACAAACATCATACTTCAGACACACAGACAGCAGCACTAACAACACACATTCCCACACCTGACACCTAACACTTCCATTTCCTCAATCTCCCAACCCATAATCCCTACTGGACACCGTACCCATTTCTCAAAAGAAAGTTTAATGTATGCCCGTGCCCTTATACCTGTACAAAACCCCCCCCTCCCAAAGCCAAAGGGACCACATCCACACCCCAACCCACCTCTTCTGTATCCTAGTCCTTCCTGTGACACCTGATCCCCCCACTAAACCCAGTCAGACCCTAAGAAAATTAAAAAAAGGACACCCCACCTAAAGTCAGGCCCACCCCTCTCAAAACCAAACCCATCTATCCCAAAACGACCCCTCCCAATGGACATAATTGAGGTGCCTGGACTGCCTACTAAATGCCCCATCCTGGGGAGTTTTCCATGACAGTGTTCTGTGGGACAAGTTTAGTGGCAGAGCAGTGTGCTGAACCACATGTGAACAATTGGGCTGGCCATTGGACTTGACTACATGTCTTAATTATTATAATAAACATAAGCTGGTAGTTTTCATACACATTAGTCCTGCCATTACTTTTCTGCCATTTTGATGTCCATAGATACTTTAGGATGTATGACTACATGTTTGTTTCACCCAGATTAAATCCATTTGGTGTGGTTGGTATAATCTGACCTTAGAACCAGTACTGGAGTTACCCAGAAAAAGAGGAAATATTCTATTGATGGACATGTGGGAAGTAATCGTATTGAGGATGACATTACATTGGCTGGTGTTTAATATGGTAAGTATTTCATCTTGGCTTGGCCAATGTCAACATTCATTGGGTTACCTCTCTCCCTATGATGTAGGTTGGTCATTTATTTAATGTGTGCAAGCAGGAGATCTGTTCCTCCACACATGGAGGGTGTTAACTTTTTCATACATGTGCATACATTTTACTGGAAATGTGTCCATTTTCATGTACGTACCTTATGCCTACTTTAACTAAATGTTTGACCATGCTGCTGCATTTGCTTCCATGACTTGAACTTACACATTTCCCACATATGCATGCCACTTTGTATTGTATTGTATTGTAATAGTATTTATATAGCGCTTACTACCCCTGATGAGGCGTCAAAGAGCTTTTCTGCGAGTAGCATGCTATTTCGGAACCCAACAAGAATTATTGATGGATTAGTATAGGGAAATATGAGGACAGTTTTAGTATTATTATGATTTAATTTGAGCTGTAGAAATGAGAGTTTGTTAGTTAGATTGACTGGAGTAATGGAGGGGTGGAGGAGGAAAGAATCCAGAGTGTTAATTGGGAGAATGGGATTAGGATTTAGACTTAGGATGAGTAAAGGGAGGATGGAGGAGGGAAGAGTCTGTGGAAGGGGTTAGGGAGATCATAGTAGCAGGGTGAGATAAATGAGGGAGAATATAGTAGGGTTGTTTGGGAGATCATGGTAGTAAAGTGAGGTTTGGTGAGTTTGATGTGGAAGCGGAGGGAAGAGCTTAGGCAGAGTTATTTAGGAGATGAAAGTAGTAGATTGCATTTGGGATGAGTCAGAGTGGGAATGGAAGATAGATTGATAGAGACATGACATATGGTGATGGGTAGATAAGTGTGATATAAGATGAGAGCAGGGATTCATAAGTATCTAGTAGAACAACTTATCTAGGAGTTATGCAATGACCGATGAACATGTTAAGCATAGTATAACATACACACACACACACACACACACATATATATATATATATATATATATATATATATATATATATATATATTTGTAGGTTCACTCATTCAATCCAACGAGAGATCAAGACACCAAACGAATAGTTCCAAAATATATTGTAAAGAAGAAGAAAGAAATGGTGTTCCTACCAACGCGTTTCAGCCGTAGCCTTATTCACGGGTGGGGGTGTGTAACAAACAACAGGTATAAATACATAATCACAAACCTAAAAGAAGGACTAATCACAAAATACAAAGTATATATACAGGTCCTTCTAAGAAAACATGAGTGCCATCTTATAGAGGTATGTAAGGCAAAATGCATACCCAAAAGAATCATGTACGTATGGGAGCTATTCTTTAACCGATGCATATGAATTTAACACATCTTGTTAACTCAACTTGTGTATAAACATGAATACATACCATAAGTTCTGAGTTGTATATTCAATGTCTAATATTGCAGTATGCATTTCATATTACCGCGTAATCCTACTAACTTCATCCTGGTTAGACACTCATAATTACATAACACTTAAAAAAGTGTAAAATTATCAGCATAGAAGCTCGAAGACTAGAGCCTTACTGAAATCAGAATCATATTAACTACCCAGATGGGTGTTCATCTCCTCACTTAAATTTAACCCATTAGGCGACAGAGTCATGAATTTAATAATATAATTTGATTCTAGGGCACGTAATTTTTTTTGTCTATCTCAACCTCTCAAGTTGGATTTAATTTCATCACAGACCACATATGTCAGTTGTTTTTCATCGCCTTGATGCACTTCGTGAAAGTGGCGTGCCACAGGGTAATTCCGATCAAGATTACGAATAGCTCTTACGTGCTCCAGCATTCTCTTTTTCGCCTTGTGGATTGTGCTACCCACATATATCTTATCACATGGGCATCGTAGGCAGTATACACAAAATTCAGTATTACATGTAAAGAATCCCTTTATAGCATATTGGTTCTGCCCACCACCCCATGTTACATTTTTGCAGTCTTTGCTGTATCTGCATGCTTTACATTGGTGGCAGCAAAAGAACCCGAAAATGTCAGATCTCTCATTCTCAGATTCGATGCTGCTACACACTATGTTGGGGCTGAGTCTGAACCCTGAGCGATCTGCCTCTACGAAAAGTTAATGCTGGGTTATTGCCCACAACCTAATGTAAGTCTGGGTCTGTCTGAAGAATATGCCAGCTCCTAGTAAGTGCTTTTCTTAGATTGAATGTTTGGTTAGAGTAGGTCGTAATAAATCTGATCTTCTCATTCTTGGTGGTGCAGTGCTGTGTACGGTATAATAATTCTGACCTTGTCACTTCCTCCACTTTAACTACCGCCTGACGTATAGCATCTGCACTATATCCCCTTTCACTGAATCTCATACACATGGTCGTACATTCTTGCTGGTATTTCTCATTGGTACTACAAATACGTCTTGCTCTAAGGAGTTCACCATATGGGATACTTTTAATCAAATTTGTGGGATGTGCACTGTTGGCATTCAATAAGCTATTGCCTGCAGTGCTTTTCCTGTAAAGCTTAGTGTGTACCATGTTGTTCTCAACATTTAGTTCAACATCCAAAAACTGAATGGATGTTCTACTATGCTGCTCACTAAACTTAAGGTTACATTGATTCTCATTCAGAGTTGTAACAAAATTGAGTGCCGAATCAACCTCCCCCTTCCAGATGATAAAAATATCGTCTATATACCGGCACCAGAGTACCACATTGTCCTCATAGTTACTTACATTAGATGCTACTTGCTCCTCCCACCAGCCCATAAATAAATTCGCGTAGCTGGGGGCGAAGCATGTACCCATCGCGGTACCTTGGATCTGTTTGAATATTTGGCCATCAAATAGGAAAAAGTTGTTAGTAAGGCTGTACCACATCATGTCACAGACCATCTCAGTATGCATCAGGTATGATAAAGATCTAGCTCTTAGGTAGTGTCTAACTGCTTTAAGACCCAGTTCATGCTGGATACAGGTATAAAGGATGGTGACATCTAGGGTCAGAAATAAAAAATCATCTTCCCAGCCCAAGCCAACCATCATTCTTACAAATTGTGTGGTATCCTTGACATATGAGGGTAAGCATTCCACAAAGGGTCTGAGGAAAAAATCTATATATCGCGAGGTGTTTTCAAGTAGCGAATCCATTGCTGACACAATCGGTCTACCTGGGGGGTTCAGTCTGTCCTTATGTACTTTGGGCAGGAGATACAACACTGGTGTTCTGGGGTGATCACATTTCAAAAACAAATACTCATCCCATTCCAGTAAACCCCTGTCTCTCCAGTCAACCAACATCCCAAGGTATTGGAGACTAGACTTTTTTAACTCGGCCTGATTGGCAGAGATATAGCAATTACAATCACTCAGCTGACGTAGTCCTTCCCCTAAATATTGTGTCTTGTTTAGGATGACTACATTGCCCCCCTTGTCTGATTCACGAATTACAATATCAGGGTCTTTGTTCAAATTCACCAGAGCTATTTTTTGTTTCTTAGTAAGATTATCATATTTAGCATTTCTAGTGCCATATCTCATATATATATATATTTTTTTAAATTGGTTAATCATATCTTTTTCAAACACATAGATGGCTTCACTCTGTATAGCTGGCAAAAAAGTTGATTTTGGTTTAAAGGGGCTCGGGCAGGGTAACTCAGTTTCTATACCCAAATTAAATAAATTGATATATGGATCATCATGCGCACTCATGTCAGCATCCAATACTGATAATGTGTGTAGTAGATCTACATCTGAAATGCATAATTTGCTGATGTTATTGATTTTTTCTATACCCTTATTTACCGTTACCTTGGTTTTATACCATTTTTTCAGCTTCAATCTGCGTGTAAAATGAAAAAGATCAATCCGAGCTTGTACATAGTCAAAATTATTAGTGGGGCAGAAAGATAAACCTAAAGCTAATAAATGTTCTTCCTCCTTAGTCAAACGTCTCTCAGATAAATTAATTACAGTCATTGTGGATTTTTGCGTGCTCTTGTAGTCATTGCCATTGTCATAGGAACCTCTTTTCTTTCTTCTTGCCTTCGCTGACCGGTTCCTCGTCCTCTTCCTCTCTGTCCTCGACCTCTGCCTCTGGACTGAAAATCTTTTCTCTGTTCTGTCCTCCCTTGGTTTAGGAGACAAAACTGTTTTAAAAAATTGGATCTGTTGACACTAGCATCCACATCTCTGATTTGTTCAGCTGAAATCTCAGGTGCATCCGAAAGATTTCCGTCTGACACATCACTTTCCTCTGTTAGTCCCAGATTGACACCAGAACTTAGGTTATCGCCTGAGGGTATTGGCTCCTTATAACCCTCTGTATACATATGGTCGTATTTATGGTGAAAGGAAAGGATCCTTCCTGATTGGTAGTCTTTATAATCACGTATAAACTTTCTTTGTTTTTTCACAGTAATCTCTTCCTCAAATTTGGAGAGCTTTTTATCCAGGTTATCCTTAACTTCATCAAATGTATTTTGTGACACTAGAGTAAGAATCAATTTTGTAGTTTTATCAATCTCCTCAACAATTTTTATACGTTCTTTCGACGCATATTTGATCAAAATCCTCATCATATTGAGGGAGCTGGTCTTGGAATTTTCAGCCCATTCCTCCAATAGTTCCGGGTCAGGGTCTTCGTATGAAGGGATTGTATATATATGTAAACCCCTCGGAACGCGTTCTACCTCAATATATTGTTGAAGAGATTCGATCTCCCACCATTTTGAAAGTTCCTTTTTCATAAGTTTCTCTAACTTATCATACATGACTTGTACTTGCAAACCAGAGCCCATATTAGATCCCCCTTGTGTTGCATCTCTGTCACGAGTCTGTTGGGTAAAGAAAAGCTTATTAGATTTTTCTTTTCTTCGAGCTTCTAATGAGGAAGCCATTCCTTCTTTTTCAAAATTAACCACAATTCAATAATTGTGGAGCTATCCGATTTGTGGGCACTGCTCCAATTCAAGTCTTATGCTTCAGTGAGCCCACTCCATACCAGACACCCTCTTATGTACACACTGATATAATCAAGTCAAATTGGCAAAGTCTCAGTCAGACGTAATTAAATTGTAGTCATATCTAAATTTAAACGTGTGCACAAAAAACAGTTGGACTCTATAATCAATAATAGCCAACCCTGTGGAAACGGTAATTGTTTGTTGTTAATAGAACTACTTATATCCTGTATGTGGAATAATTTATCTTTCTGTTTGTGAAATACCTGTTTTGCTGAGTTGTAGTTGAATTACATGCCGGCAAAAGCTTTGTATTTACCGATGGTGAAAAACGAGCGATGGATCCAATGGTAGAATCACAGCCGCACGCTTCGCAGAATCCAAAAGCGGCACCGGATCGCCAGGCGCGCGAACGCAAGTAGCATAGAGCGCCCAGGCTCTGGAAAAAGAGCCACGCTCACAAAAAGTAACTAAATGCCGCCCAGCGGAATTCTCCCTCGCCGGCAGTATCGAGACAGCGTCACAGAGCCACACCGAGTTGCGGCCCGCAGCCGCACGCTTCCTGAAGCGGCGCGGGCTCGTACTTGCCCGCAGACTCTGGGAACAAGGTGTGTTTCGGCTCCAGCGAGGCCACAGTTCCGGGTCTCCGTCAGCACAGTACCGAGCGCTCAGCACTCCAAGGTAAACAGTAACTTCAAAATGGCGATCGGATCAGTCGCAGCTAGATGTACTCGTCCAAACGAGGTCGAATTCCCGTTCCACAGGGAGTCTAAGAGTCAAACTTTAAAAGCGGTGTGTGGGAGCCTTTGGAAAAACAATTAATAATCAAAAAACAAGCACCCGATTTACCAAGGCTCTATTATGGCGGTCTTGATATGGGATCGGGTATCCCATATAATATTTGTAGGTTCACTCATTCAATCCAACGAGAGATCAAGACACCAAACGAATAGTTCCAAAATATATTGTAAAGAAGAAGAAAGAAATGGTGTTCCTCCCAACGCGTTTTAGCCGTAGCCTTATTCACGGGTGGGGGTGTGTAACAAACAACAGGTATAAATACATAATCACAAACCTAAAAGAAGGACTAATCACAAAATACAAAGTATATATACAGGTCCTTCTAAGTAAACATGAGTGCCATCTTATAGATGTATGTAAGGTGAAATGCATACCCAAAAGAATCATGTACGTATGGGAGCTATTCTTTAACCGATGCATATGAATTTAACACATCTTGTTAACTCAACTTGTGTATAAACATGAATACATACCATAAGTTCTGAGTTGTATATTCAATGTCTAATATTGCAGTATGCATTTCATATTACCGCATATTACTAGGAGCTGGCATATTCTTCAGACAGACCCTGACTTACATGAGGTTGTGGGCAATAACCCAGCATTAACTTTTCGTAGAGGCAGATCGCTTAGGGACAGACTCAGCCCCAACATAGTGTGTAGTAGCATCGAATCTGAGAATGAGAGATCTGACATTTTCGGGTTCTTTTGCTGCTACCAATGTAAAGCATGCAGATACAGCAAAGACTGCAAAAATGTAACATGGGGTGGTGGGCAGAACCAATATGCTATAAAGGGATTCTTTACATGTAATACTGAATTTTGTGTATACTGCCTACGATGCCCATGTGATAAGATATATGTGGGTAGCACAATCCACAAGGCGAAAAAGAGAATGCTGGAGCACGTAAGAGCTATTCGTAATTTTGATCGTAATTACCCTGTGGCACGCCACTTTCATTAAGTGCATCAAGGCGATGAAAAACAACTGACATATGTGGTCTGTGATCAAATTAAATCCAACTTGAGAGGTGGAGATAGACAAAAAAAATTACGTGCCCTTGAATCAAAATATATTATTAAATTCATGACTCTTTCGCCTATTGGGTTAAATTTAACTGAGGAGATGAACACCCATCTGGGTAGTTAATATAATTCTGATTTCAGTAAGGCTCTAGTCTTCGAGCTTCTATGCTGATAATTTTACACTTTTTTAAGTGTTATGTAAATATGAGTGTCTAACCAGGATGAAGTTAGTAGGATTAGGCGGTAATATGAAATGCATACTGCAATATCAGACATTGAATATACAACTCAGAACTTATGGTATGTATTCATGTTTACACACAAGTTGAGTTAACAAGATGTGTTAAATTCATATGCATCGGTTAAAGAATAGCTCCCATACGTACATGATTCTTTTGGGTATGCATTTCGCCTTACATACCTCTATAAGATGGCACTCATGTTTTCTTAGAAGGACCTGTATATATACTTTGTATTTTGTGATTAGTCCTTCTTTTAGGTTTGTGATTATGTATTTATAGCTGTTGTTTGTTACACACCCCCCCGTGAATAAGGCTACGGCTGAAACGCGTTGGAAGGAACACCATTTCTTTCTTCTTCTTTACAATATATTTTGGAACTATTCGTTTGGTGTCTTGATCTCTCGTTGGATTGAATGAGTGAACCTACAAATATTATATGGGATACCCGATCCCATATCAAGACCGCCATAATAGAGCCTTGGTAAATCGGGTGCTCGTTTTTTGATTATTAATTGTTTTTCCAAAGGCTCCCACACACCGCTTTTAAAGTTTGACTCTTAGACTCCCTGTGGAACGGGAATTCGACCTCGTTTGGACGAGTACATCTAGCTGCGACTGATCCGATCACCATTTTGAAGTTACTGTTTACCTGGGAGTGCTGAGCGCTCGGTACTGTGCTGACGGAGACCCGGAACTGTGGCCTCGCTGGAGCCGAAACACACATTGTCCCCAGAGTCTGCGGGCAAGTACGAGCCCGCGCCGCTTCAGGAAGCGTGCGGCTGCGGGCCGCAACTCGGTGTGGCTCTGTGACGCTGTCTCGATACTGCCGGCGAGGGAGAATTCCGCTGGGCGGCATTTAGTTACTTTTTGTGAGCATGGCTCTTTTTCCAGAGCCTGGGCGCTCTATGCTACTTGCGTTTGCGCGCCTGGCGATCCGGTGCCGCTTTTGGATTCTGCGAAGCGTGCGGCTGTGATTCTCCCATTGGATCCATCGCTCGTTTTTCACCATCGGTAAATACGAAGCTTTTGCCGGCATGTAATTCAACTGCAACTCAGCAAAACAGGTATTTCACAAACAGAAAGATAAATTATTCCAAATACAGGATATAAGTAGTTCTATTAACAACAAACAATTACAGTTTCCACAGGGTTGGCTATTACTGATTATAGAGTCCAACTGTTTTTTGTTCACACGTTTAAATTTAGATATGACTTCAATTTAATTACATCTGACTGAGACTTGGGCAATTTGACTTGATTATATCAGTGTGTACATAAGAGGGTGTCTGTTATGGAGTGGGCTCACTGAAGTATAAGACTTGATTTGGAGCAGTGCCCACAAATCGGATAGCTCCACAATTATTGAATTTTGGTTAATTTTGAAAAAGAAGGAATGGCTTCCTCATTAGAAGCTCGAAGAAAGAAAAATCTAATAAGCTTCTCTTTACCCAACAGACTCGTGACAGAGATGCAACACAAGGGGGATCTAATATGGGCTCTGGTTTGCAAGTACAAGTCATGTATGATAAGTTAGAGAAACTTATGAGAAAGGAACTTTCAAAATGGTGGGAGATCGAACCTCTTCAACATTATATTGAGGAAGAACGCGTTCCGAGGGGTTTACGTATATATACAATCCCTTCATACGAAGACCCTGACCCAGAACTATTGGAGGAATGGGCTGAAAATTCCAAAACCAGCTCCCTCAATATGATGAGGATTTTGATCAAATATGCGTCGAAAGAACGTATAAAAATTGTTGAGGAGATTGATAAAACTACAAAATTGACTCTTACTCTAGTGTCACAAAATACATTTGATGAAGTTAAGGATAACCTGGTAAAAAGCTCTCCAAATTTGAGGAAGAGTTTACTGTGAAAAAACAAAGAAAGTTTATACGTGATTATAAAGACTACCAATCAGGAAGGATCCTTACCTTTCACCATAAATACGACCATATGTATACAGAGGGTTATAAGGAGCCAATACCCTCAGGCGATAACCTAAGTTCTGGTGTCAATCTGGGACTAACAGAGGAAAGTGATGTGTCAGACGGAAATCTTTCGGATGCACCTGAGATTTCAGCTGAACAAATCAGAGATGTGGATGCTAGTGTCAACAGATCCAATTTTTTAAAACAGTTTCGTCTCCTAAACCAAGGGAGGACAGAACAGAGAAAAGATTTTTAGTCCAGAGGCAGAGGTCGAGGACAGAGAGGAAGAGGACGAGGAACCGGTCAGCGAAGGCAAGAAGAAAGAAAAGAGGTTCCTATGACAATGGCAATGACTACAAGAGCACGCAAAAATCCACAATGACTGTAATTAATTTAACTGAGAGACGTTTGACTAAGGAGGAAGAAAGTTTATTAGCTTTAGGTTTATCTTTCTGCCCCACCAATAATTTTGACTATGTACAAGCTCGGATTGATCATTTTCATTTTACACGCAAATTGAAGCTAAAAAAATGGTATAAAACCAAGGTAACGGTAAATAGGGGTATAGAAAAAATCAATAACATCAGCAAATTATGCATTTCAGATGTAGATCTACTACACACATTATCAGTATTGGATGCTGACATGAGTGCGCATGATGATCCATAAGTCAATTTATTTAATTTGGGTATAGAAACTGAGTTACCCTGCCCGAGCCCCTTTAAACCAAAATCAACTTTTTTGCCAGCTATACAGAGTGAAGCCATCTATGTGTTTGAAAAAGATATGATTAACCAATTTAAAAAAATGAGATATGGCACCAGAAATGCTAAATATGATAATCTTACTAAGAAACAAAAAATAGCTCTGGTGAATTTGAACAAAGACCCTGATATTGTAATTTGTGAATCAGACAAGGGGGGCAATGTAGTCGTCCTAAACAAGACACAATATTTAGGGGAAGGACTACGTCAGCTGAGTGATTGTAATTGCTATATCTCTGCCAATCAGGCCGAGTTAAAAAAGTCTAGTCTCCAATACCTTGGGATGTTGGTTGACTGGAGAGACAGGGGTTTACTGGAATGGGATGAGTATTTGTTTTTGAAATGTGATCACCCCAGAACACCAGTGTTGTATCTCCTGCCCAAAGTACATAAGGACAGACTGAACCCCCCAGGTAGACCGATTGTGTCAGCAATGGATTCGCTACTTGAAAACACCTCGCGATATATAGATTTTTTCCTCAGACCCTTTGTGGAATGCTTACCCTCATATGTCAAGGATACCACACAATTTGTAAGAATGATGGATGGCTTGGGCTGGGAAGATGATTTTTCATTTCTGACCCTAGATGTCACCAGCCTTTATACCTGTATCCAGCATGAACTGGGTCTTAAAGCAGTTAGACACTACCTAAGAGCTAGATCTTTATCATACCTGATGCATACTGAGATGGTCTGTGACATGATGTGGTACTGCCTTACTAACAACTTTTTCCTATTTGATGGCCAAATATACAAACAGATCCAAGGTACCGCGATGGGTACATGCTTCGCCCCCAGCTACGTGAATTTATTTATGGGCTGGTGGGAGGAGCAAGTAGCATCTAATGTAAGTAACTATGAGGACAATGTGGTACTCTGGTGCCGGTATATAGACGATATTTTTATCATCTGGAAGGGGAGGTTGATTCGGCACTCAATTTTGTTACAACTCTGAATGAGAATCAATGTAACCTTAAGTTTAGTGAGCAGCATAGTAGAACATCCATTCAGTTTTTGGATGTTGAACTAAATGTTGAGAACAACATGGTACACACTAAGCTTTACAGGAAAAGCACGGCAGGCAATAGCTTATTGAATGCCAACAGTGCACATCCCCCGAATTTGATTAAAAGTATCCAATATGGTGAACTCCTTAGAGCAAGACGTATTTGTAGTACCAATGAGAAATACCAGCAAGAATGTACGACCATGTGTATGAGATTCAGTGAAAGGGGGTATAGTGCAGATGCTATACGTCAGGCGGAAGTTAAAGTGGAGGAAGTGACAAGGTCAGAATTATTATACCGTACACAGCACTGCACCACCAAGAATGAGAAGATCAGGATTATTACGACCTACTCTAACCAAACATTCAATCTAAGAAAAGCACTTACTAGGAGCTGGCATATTCTTCAGACAGACCCTGACTTACATGAGGTTGTGGGCAATAACCCAGCATTAACTTTTCGTAGAGGCAGATCGCTTAGGGACAGACTCAGCCCCAACATAGTGTGTAGCAGCATCGAATCTGAGAATGAGAGATCTGACATTTTCGGGTTCTTTTGCTGCCACCAATGTAAAGCATGCAGATACAGCAAAGACTGCAAAAATGTAACATGGGCTGGTGGGCAGAACCAATATGCTATAAAGGGATTCTTTACATGTAATACAGAATTTTGTGTATACTGCCTACGATGCCCATGTGATAAGATATATGTGGGTAGCACAATCCACAAGGCGAAAAAGAGAATGCTGGAGCACGTAAGAGCTATTCGTAATTTTGATCGGAATTACCCTGTGGCACGCCACTTTCACGAAGTGCATCAAGGCGATGAAAACAATTGACATATGTGGTCTGTGATCAAATTAAATCCAACTTGAGAGGTGGAGATAGACAAAAAAATTTACTTTCCCTTGAATCAAAATATATTATTAAATTCATGACTCTGTCGCCTAATGGGTTAAATTTAAGTGAGGAGATGAACACCCATCTGGGTAGTTAATATGATTCTGATTTCAGTAAGGCTCTAGTCTTCAAGCTTCTATGCTGATAATTTTACACTTTTTTAAGTGTTATGTAATTATGAGTGTCTAACCAGGATGAAGTTAGTAGGATTAGGTGGTAATATGAAATGCATACTGCAATATTAGACATTCAGGGGCATATTTATACTCCGTTTGCGCCGGAATTGCGTTGTTTTTTTTTACGCAATTTCGACGCAAAACTAACTCCATATTTATACTTTGGCGTTAGACGTGTCTAGCGCCAAAGTCCATGGAGTTAGCGTCATTTTTTAGCGTGGACACCTACTTTGCGTTAATTATATGCAAGGTAGGCGTTCCCGTCTAAAAAATCGACTCCGAGGCATGTGCGTCGGATTTATACTCCCGGGCAAAAATCACGCCCGGGAGTGGGCGGGTCAAAAAAAATGACGTACGGCCGCTTTTGCGCCGTTTTATAGCGCCTGCAAAAGGCAGGCGTTAAGGGACCTGTGGGCTCTGAAGGAGCCCAGAGGTGCCCTCCCATGCCCCCAGGGACACCCCCTGTCACCCTTGCCCACCCCAGGAGGACACCCAAGGCTGGAGGGACCCATCCCAGGGACATTAAGGTAAGTTCAGGTAAGTATATATATATATTTTTTTTTGTGGCATAGGGGGGCCTGATTTGTGCCCCCCTACATGCCACTATGCCCAATGACCATGCCCAGGGGACAGAAGTCCCCTGGGCATGGCCATTGGTCAAGGGGGCATGACTCCTGTCTTTGCTAAGACAGGAGTCATTTCTATGGGGGTTGGGAGTGAAAAAAAATGGCGCAAATCGGGTTGAGGCGAAAAAATTGCCTCAACCTGACTTGCCCCATTTCTTGACGCCCAAGCCCCTTATCCCCCTACGCCGGCGCTGCCTGGTGTACGTCGTTTTTTTTAACGCACACCAGACGGCGCCGGCGGCTAACGCCGGCTAACGTCATTCATTACATACGGTGCCCACATGGCGCTTCAGAATGGCGTTAGCCGGCGCTAATTTTTTGGACGCAAAACTGCGTTGGCGCAGTTTTGCGTCAAAAAGTATAAATATGTGCCTGAATATACAACTCAGAACTTATGGTATGTATTCATGTTTATACACAAGTTGAGTTAACAAGATGTGTTAAATTCATATGCATCGGTTAAAGAATAGCTCCCATACGTACATGATTCTTTTGGGTATGCATTTCACCTTACATACATCTATAAGATGGCACTCATGTTTACTTAGAAGGACCTGTATATATACTTTGTATTTTGTGATTAGTCCTTCTTTTAGGTTTGTGATTATGTATTTATATCTGTTGTTTGTTACACACCCCCACCCGTGAATAAGGCTACGGCTGAAACGCGTTGGGAGGAACACCATTTCTTTCTTCTTCTTTACAATATATTTTGGAACTATTCGTTTGGTGCCTTGATCTCTCGTTGGATTGAATGAGTGAACCTACAAATATTATATGGGATACCCGATCCCATATCAAGACCGCCATAATAGAGCCTTGGTAAATCGGGTGCTCGTTTTTTGATTATATATATATATATATATATATATATACACACACACACACATACATACACACATGAATACAATGAATACACACAAAATATGCACACAGGTTTAAAGAGCATGTGTGTAGTTTATTGTTATGACATAGTAGCAATACATATTTTCTAAAGAACTATATATAACTAGAATATACACATAATCAGAAAATAATATTTATCAACATAGGCATATGCAGTTCATAGTTGTTTGAATATGGTGGTTATGAAGGAAAGAGCTAACTCTTGAGTAGTTTTCTGAAGACAAGAAAGTTATCTGTGGCTCTTATAGTTGGGGGTAATGAATTCCATAGTTTGGCTGCTTGAACGGAGAAGGATGTACCACCTATAGGCCGATATGTACTATCATATTTGCCCGTAGACATAGAATGGGAAAAACCTTTTCTTACATAAGGCCAATAGTCTTTTTCTTGTATGGTGGTGTTCTATGGCGAGGTGCCAATCTTGAGCGGAGGTTTCTTTGTTGTATGTATTTGGTTATTTTGTTTCTGATAAAAAGCAGTACTGTTCCATGTATGGCTTTGTGGGTGATACAAAGCAGCTGGAAAGTGCATCTTCTGGCAACAGTAACCAGTGTAGTGCTCTCAAGGCAGGGGAGATGTGGGCTTGTGGCTTTACATGTAATAGTAGCCTGGCTGCGGAGTTCTGAATACGTTGTAGTTTTTGGTTGTACTATTGGTTGTCTCTGATATACTTCAAGCCACAGGTGCTCTGCAAATAGTGGTTTTAAGGTAGGTGCAAAGTGGAATGTGATCCAGGGCACCAGCATTCCAGGGTTCCCCCCAGTAGATTCTGCAGGGATTCTTTACATTGTGACCTTTTAATGTTTCCCACACTGTTTATTTTGCATCACATTTACCTTATATTATCTTTAAATGTGGGTGATATGTGGAAGTCCATTACAGAGATTTAGCAGAGAACATGTGTTTCAGTTCAATGACACATCCATAGAGATGTATCAGGCCATGGCATGTCAGCAATATGAGGGTGTTACTTAGATTTGATGGTGGGATATTGATGAGGAGTTTCTATCAAAGAGGGCATCATAGGGTTGTGATTGGGTTATATATTGAGTTCAACTCTAAACAGGGGCCCACAAAATATGATTGGCCCACTGACCATGTATCCCATGCCACGTTTATGGTAGGGCATCGATTTGCTGTCTAGTTGATGGACACAGGTGTTTGACTTACTGTCGATTGCATCCACAACGGCGCTGGTTTTGGGCATCATCTAGCAGAACAAGCAGGGGACGTGCATAAGATCGGCTGAATGTCACTGCCGCAATGGTGGTCCCAAAACCACCAAACTCGTTATCAGGCCCTTAGTGTTATGGTTGTGTTGTTTGTGGGAAAGAGAAGTTGCGTTTGGGTGCTGTTCTTTATCGGAAAAGGAACGTTCATTTTAAGTTACTTTTAGGGCATTTTTAAGATGGGGAAGTTAGTGCAGTTGTATGTATTGTATGTGTACTGTTGTTGATTAGTTTCTTTTTTGTTATTTATTGTTGTTTTGAATGTGATTTGGTGTTCTATAGTTATATTATATGTTTTAGTAATTAATGTGTTTTTAGTGGTAGTTATGTCTAGTGTATGTATTTTTAAGTAGTTTTGTCTACAGTAATGTAATATATGAGTATGTTTGGGAATTAAATGTTTTGTGTAGGAGGGTGTTTTATCATTGTTAGAAATGGGGTCTTTGGTTGGCAGTCAGGTTACCCCCTGTCCAAGCAAGGACCCTCACTCTAGTCAGGGTAAGTCACACACAGTCCACATTATCCCGTGCCCACTCACTGGTAGCTTGGCACTGAGCAGTCAGGCTTAACTTAGAAGGCAATGTATAGAGGATTTGTGCAATAAATCATGCAATAACACAGTATAACACACAAAAATATACCACACAGTGTTTAGAAAAATATATAATATTTATCTGGTTAAATGCAGGTCAAAACAATTGAGATTTGATAAGTACACATTGAAATATCACTTTAGAGAATGATAAAAAGAGTATTTTGTCTTTAAAAAGCAACTAGTTTCTCTTGCAAGCAAAAAGTACTTGGTTTGTGTCGAAATTATCGGCAGGGGGCCACAGAGGAGGAGATGTGTGGAAAATGGCGAGGTGTGCATCTGTTTCTCCGGGTGCACACAGACGATGCATCAATATTTTTCCATGCAGTCAGGGCCTTGCGTTGATTTCCAGCGCCAAGACTTGGATCCCTTTTTGAGTCGCAGGGTATTTGGACCCCCCAGGGATGATGCAGAGAAATCCTGAGCATGCAGGACACGGTCACAGGAGCTCCTTCGATCCGGTGGGCAATTCGGAGAAATTCCTGTCCTATCGCAGGTGCTGTGCTGATTCTTCTCACAGGAGGTCGGGCTGCGGTATTCCGGCTCAGCTATGCATCAATCGAGTGGGCTGTGCGTCAAAGTTCCGGTTGCAATGCCAGCGCTGTATCAATCTCCTCTCGGGGAGCCGGGCTGCGTGTGGTGATTTTCTAACTGCAATGCAGGCTGTGTGTTGTTTCTGGCAGGCTGAACGTTGAATTTTTGCTGCACAAGGAGTTCTTTGCAGGATTAGGTCTTTTTGGCCCTGAGACTTCAAGGAACAGTAGGCAAGCTCTATCCAAGCCTTTGGAGAGCACTTCTCCGCAAAGCCAGAGGGCAGCAAGGCAGCAGGGCAACAGCAGGGCAGCAGTCCTTTGTAGAAAATCAGTCAGATGAGTCCCTTGGGCAACCAGGCAGTTCCTCTTGGCAGGTTGCAAGTTCTGGTTCAGAGTTTCCTCACCAGTGGTATCTTATCCAGAAGTGTCTGAGTTGGTAGGGTCAGAGGCCCTGTTCAAATACCCAAATATGAAGTGGGGGAGACTTTAAAGAGTGGCTTAGAAGTGCACCGGATCCCTTCTCAGTTCCATCCTGTCTGCTAGGGTCCTAGTAGGGGGTCTGGCAGTCCATTGTGTGAGAGCAGACCATTGTTCTTTCAAATATAAGTGTCAGGCCCTCTACCCTCCCAGGAAGACCCATTCAGTATGCAGATGTGTGCAGGTGTGACTGAGCATCCTGTGTTTGTGAATGTCTGAGTGATATTGCAGAAGGGAGCTGTCAACTAACTTAGCCAGATGTGGATTGTAAGGCACAGAAGTATTTAAGTGCAGAGAAATGCTCACTTTTTAAATGTGGCATTTCTAAAATAGTAATATTAAATCCACCTTCACCAGTCAGCAGGATTTTGTATTACCATTTTGGCCATAC
Organism: Pleurodeles waltl; assembly: GCF_031143425.1. Taxonomy (NCBI): domain Eukaryota; kingdom Metazoa; phylum Chordata; class Amphibia; order Caudata; family Salamandridae; genus Pleurodeles; species Pleurodeles waltl. The sequence continues at coordinate 1,799,968,211 of NC_090440.1, forward strand.
TTAATATGACCCGGTTTCTCTTTTCAGATCAGAATCTACCACTCAAACAGTATATGAGGGTAGCCCTAATGCTACCCTATGAAAGGAGCAGGCCTCAAAGCAGGGTAAAATGAATTTAGGAGTTTTACACTACCAGGACATATAGAACACACATGTTCAATTCCTGCCTTTTACCTACATAGCACCCTGCCCTACGGGCTACCTAGGGCCTACTTTAGGGGTGACTTATATGTAGAGAAAGGGGGGTTTAAGGCTTGGCAATTACTTTTAAATGCCAAGTCAAAGTGGCAGTGAAAGTGCACACACAGGCCCACTAGTAGTATTTAATTTACAGGCCCTGGGCACATGTAGTGTACTTTGTTAGGGTCTTACAGGTAAATTAAATATGGCAATTGGGTAAGAGTTAATGTCACCATGTTTTAGGAAGAAAACATATGCACTTTAGCACTTTAGCAAAGTGTGCAGACGCCTAAAGCCAGCAAAAATGAAGTCAGAGAAAGAGAAGGAAAAAGGCAAAATGTTTGGGGGTGACCCTGCAGAAAGGCCATTTGCAACAATCACTTTTTTGCAGGGTTCATTTTCTGGGTTATTTTTAAGGCAGATTAAACATTTTTTAAAGGAAATCTGTATTAGTTAAACTTTTTTTAAGCAAGATTCCCTTGTGTTTTGGGTTTCCTGGTGCGTTTAACTTACAACAATTTTTGAAGATTTTTCATGGAAACTATAGACTGTGGATTGCTTTGAGGGGTCCCAATTTTTGGAATACATTTTTGAGTTTTTTTGGGTGACCTTTTTAACATGGTTTTTAGAACTTTTTAGTCTGATGCTTTTTGGAAGTATACACATTTAGAGAGATATCTGCAGCAACAAAATCCTATGTTAATTTTCTTTATTCTCTCTGGTTGGGATATGTTTAATATTGATTATTATGTTATGTTTGTGGATTTATTATGTTGTTTTGTTCTACGTTTTGTACAAAAGAATGATGCATAGGAAGTTTGTTAGCTTGTTTGATCTGTTGAATAATTAAAAAAAACAATAATAGTATTTTTATTTTTATTATCTCAGTGAGTAATGCTAAATGTAGTTTTAGTTTTTCACTGATATTATAATAAGTTTTAATAGTTATTAAAAAAAATATCAGGAGCAAAGACACAGGAATAGTCAATTTCCAAAAGATGTATCCAAGCCAGATGAGACATGACTTGATTCAATATTCTTTTTATTCCAGCGGAGAAAAAAGCAGTCAATACGTGTTTCGTCAAGGACGGCTTGTTCAAGGCTGTATGCATGAAAAAGTAAGTATGTAGTAGGGTCAGTGATGTAAGAGGAAGAAATGCGGGGTCAATCTTCTTGAAAACTGTAATTCCGATGGTGGAATATAAATCCCTCTATGGCCAGGAGGCCGTAGTGCAAGCTCTGGGACACAATCTAGTCATATTGGAAATAAAAATAATAGTATCAAAAAACCGTGAGAGAGTCCAATTCATACCCCCAGGCACCTATTGGTGGAGAAAAAGAGCTCAGAAGCCAGGAGGCCGTAGCATGAGTCCTGGGCCATAATTAGACCATAGTGAAAACAATAGTATCAACTGCCACTTTTGTTACTGACTTCAAAACACATATGTGGTACCTGTGGCCTTATCATGGCCTCTCTCATTCTCATTGATACTATTGTTTTTACCTATCTTTTGTAAAACCATCCCACTCTACACATCCTGACAACTACTTTTCCTCTTACAGTTACAGTAATCACATACACTCAGTTGTGATTGATCAGATCTGCCCACAAGTCTTTACTTTCCACTTCATCACTGTCATCCTCCCTTGGCATTTCAGGATTCCCACTCAGTGGCACTAACAACTCCCCCTCATTTGGGATGTATAGGATATTCCTCCACAGGGCAATGTTGTAAAGCATGCAGCAGGTCAGAATGATCTTACACACTTTATGGGTGAGTAGAGGAGGGCTCCACCTTTCTTTTTCAGAAACTTGAATCTGGCCTTCTGGAACCCAAAAGCCAGCTCCACAACACGCTGTGTTCTTCCATGGTCATCATCTAAGTGGACTTCCCTGGCGCAGTTGGATTCCTCACCGGCATCAACAACCATGGATGGTTTGGGTATACAGAGACCACTGTTATGGAATGGGACATATGTGCAACTATGAGTCCTTCTCATCAGATTTGTTGCAGCAGACATTGCTCTCATATAAACAGGATATATGTGACATACTAACCAGCCACTCCTTCTCTGGGTACAGTCGTGACATCAGCTAGGGGATTGCTCTGTTCGGCATAATGAAGGCACCATGGACTGAACTCGCATAATGGGCACAGACTCTGTGATGCATGGAAGTGATATTAATGGAGTTTCATGTAAGTGCTGTCTGCTCAGCCTGCAGAGACCAGAGCCTTGCAAATGTATATCAGAGTATGGGCCCAAGTCTAGGCTGGTGTCAATTCACTTTTGCTCTGCAACTGTGACACTGTCTCCATTTTTACTCTTCTTTTCTTTACCTGGGAGGCCATTTTCGGCCGCCATCTTTGTTAGCGGTCTAGCTGCTAGCTCTTCCGGCGTCAGGCTTTCTCCAGATGGGGGATTTAAAGTCTGCTGCACCGCTGGGGCGGCGGAGGCACACCAGAAGCAAGCCAATCTGCACCCGTCCACGCCCAGACGAGCCCAGAGCCCAGAAATGCCAATCCTCTGGATATTAATAGGCTAATTTATTCCCCTTTACAAACACATGCACCCAAATCCCTGATGACTTGTGCGTGCCTCTCTAACACTTCATACTCTTGTGACCTCTTACCATGTCCCAGTTGCTCCTGGAGACCCATTACTTTCTAATGTTAGAAGATCTCCAACCTGATGCACTATTTCTTACTGAAACATGGTTGACGGATAATTCATCTGTTGATATTTGTAGAACCTTACCATACACTTACCCAATATTTAATGTGGATAGACCCCTCACAAGGGGGGGCGGTATTGCTATTATCCATAATACAGCAATTAAATGTGTTGCCTCGTCATTTGATTTTGCAGGGTGTGAGAGCATGACCTTTACATTATATTTATTGCCTACCTTCACTTTCTCTGGCATTCTCCTTTATCGACCCCCAGGCTCCTGTGTTAACTTCTTAGAATCTTTACCCGACGTCGTAGCCAGTCTCATCTGCAATACTCCCAACTTAACCATTCTCTGAGATTTTAACATTAATTCCGAGAATGCAGATTGTCCTCTGCCAAATCCTTATTAGCCTCTCTGACTGCTCTGGACCTGGTTCAATATTTGACCGATCCCACTCACCTTAAAGGCCACACTATCAATCTCATTTTTAGTAATGTCCCTGACTTTATGATTTTTACTCCTCTGCCCCTATCTTGGACAGATCATTATCTCCTGTCTTTTTCTTTTTCATGCAAACACCCTCCAGGTGTACATCCCAAGATTAAGACATCGGGACGAATCTGGTCCAAGTTAGTTCCCACAGAATGTCATAAGGCGCTCTGCACTTCTCCTATGATCTAAACTCATTCATCTTTGATCACTGGAGAGTCGTTCAATAACTGGATTTCTACCTCCTTAAATCTACTCATAAGACTAATCCTTGGTTTTCACCTCTTCTGTTAGAACTTAAAAAGAACTCTAAAAAACTTGAAAGAATTTGGAGAAAGAACTATAGTCTTCCCTCTAAAGAGCCTATAGGCAAGCCATCAGATGTTACCATCAAAATATTAAAGCAGCCCAGATGGCTTACTATAGTACTAAAATAGAAGAATCTTCTAACTCCCACAAAGCAATCTTTCAGATTTTTAAGGAACTGACTTTGGTTCCGCAAACTGATTCCCCTATAAAGGCATCCATTAAACAGAGTAACCTATTAGCTACTCATTTTCAGGACAAAGTCTTTAAAATATATTCCTCATTTCCCTCTGCTCCACCTCAAGAATCCCTGGATTATCAGTCAACCGACCCTTCTTTCTCGAGCACTGCATTAAATGTCTTTCAACCCCTTACAGATACTCTGGTAGCTAATTTACTTCTTAATATTAAATCTGGCTCACCTCTCGATCCTGCCCCTCCTTCCATTTTGCTGTTGGCTTCAGACATTATCTTTCCGCCATTGACAAAAATGTGAAACCGCACATTGTCTCTAGGCACTTTGCCTCCGTCTTTTAAACACGCTGTCATCAAACCCCTTCTAAAAAAAAAGAAACTGCATCCTGCTTCTCTAGACAACTATAGGCCTATTGTTCTTCTTCCCATCTTAGCAAAAGTCTTGGAAAAACATGTTAATCATCAACTGGCAAGCCATCTAGAGAACCAGGAACTCTTGGATCCTTCTCAGATGGGCTTCAGAGCCCAGCATAGCACTGAGTCTGCTCTTTTAGCAGTTACTGAATCTGCCAGACAACTTTTAGATCAACGGGGCCATGCCGCTATTATTTTATTTGATCTTAGTGCAGCATTTGATACTGTAGACCATAACCTTCTCTGCCACAGACTCTCTAAGATGGGGATAGGAGGCATTGCTCTCTCTTGGCTTTCCTGACAGGAAGATCTTTTCAAGACTTAGACTGTTCATTTTTTTCAGATATCTATCCTTTGACCTGTGGAGTTCCTCAGAGCTCCTCTCTGAGCCCAACTCTTTTTAATATTTATTTATCTTTCTTAGCTAAGGTGGTTTCGCCACATAACCTCTCCATGGTCACCTATGCTGACGATACTCAGTTAGTAGTATCACCTTTCCAGCACTGGGCATTCCTCCTCCGCCAGTCTCTCTTGCTGTTTGGCAGACATTGCCAATTGGATGACCCTATCAAAATTTTAATTTAACAACGGAAAATCTGAGGTAATGATTGTGGGTAATGGTTCTCCTGCTTTTCCTCTGACTTCTTATCCCCTTCGCTGCCAGGCCTTTTCCACCTCCTGTGGCGGGCCTTTTTTTGGCTATTTGGGGCAATTCGCGCTTAGGCCCTCATAACTTTTTGTTCACATAAGCCACCCACGCCAAATTTACGTCCTTTTTTTCCAACATCCTAAGGATTCTAGCGGTACCCAGACTACGTGGGTTCCCCTGAAGGAGACCAAGAAATTAGCCAAAATACAGTGAAAAGGTTGTTTTTTTCAAAAAAATTGGAAAAAAAGGGCTGCAGAAGACAGTTCGTGTTTTTTTTCCCTGAAAATGGCACCAACAAAGGGTTTGTGGTGGCAAGATCACCATCTTCCCAGCTTTCAGGAACAGGCAGACTTGAATTGGAAAACCCAATTTTTTCAATACAATTTTGACATTTTACTGGGACATACCCCATTTTTACTATTTTTTGTGCTTTCAGCCTCCTTCCAGTTAGTGACCAAAATTGGTGAGAAACCAATGCTGGATCCCAGGGAGCTAAACATTTCTGAAAAGTAGACAAAATTCTGAATTCAGCAAGGGGTCATTTGTGTAGATCCTACAAGTGTTTCCTACAGGAAATAACAGCTGAAAAAAAAACATACTGAAATTGAGGTAAAAAAAACAGCAATTTTTCTCCACGTTTTACTCTGTAACTTTCCTGCGATGTCAGATTTTTCAAAGCAATATACCTTTACGTCAGTTGGACTCTTCTTGTTGCGGGGATATATAGGGCTTGTAGGTTCATCAAGAACTCTAGGTACCCAGAGCCAATAAATGAGCTGCACCTTGCAATGGGTTTTTATTCTATACCGGGTATACAGCAATTCATTAGCTGAAATATAAAAAGTGAAAAATAGGTATCAAGAAAACCTTTGTATTTCCAAAATGGCCAAAAGATAAGGTGTTGACAAGCAGTGGTAATTTGCACATCTCTGAGTTCCGGGGTGCCCATACTAGCATGTGAATTACAGGGCATTTCTCAAATAGACGTCTTTTTGTTATTCTGTGTTCCCCCAAGTCTCCCGATAAAAATGGTACCTCACTTGTGTGGGTAGGCCTAGCGCCCACAAAAGGAAATGGCTCAAAACACAATGTGGACACATCACATTTTTTCACAGAAAACAGAGGTGTTTTTTGCAAAGTGCCTACCTGTGGATTTTGGCCTCTAGCTCAGTCGGCACCTGGGGAAACCTAGCAAAACAGCGCATTTCTGAAAACTAGACACCTAGGGGAATCCAAGATGGGGTGACTTGTGGGGATCTGACCAGGTTCTGTTAGCCAAAATCCTTTGCAAACCTCAAAATTTGACCCAAAAAACACTTTTTCCTCTCATTTCGGTGACAGAAATTTCTGGAATCTGAGAGGAACCACAAATTCCCTTCTACCCAGCGTTCCCCCAAGTGTCCCGATACAAATGGTACCTCACTTGTGTGGGTAGGCCTAGCGCCCATGAAAGGAAATGGCCCAAAACACAACGTGGACACATCACATTTTTTCACAGAAAACAGAGGTGTTTTTTACAAAGTGCCTACCTGTGGATTTTGGCCTCTAGCTCAGTCGGCACCTGGGGAAACCTAGCAAAACAGTGCATTTCTGAAAACTAGACACCTAGGGGAATCCAAGATGGGGTGACTTGTGGGGATCTGACCAGGTTCTGTTAGCCAAAATCCTTTGCAAACCTAAAAATTTGACCCAAAAAACACTTTTTCCTCTCATTTCGGTGACAGAAATTTCTGGAATCTGAGAGGAACCACAAATTCCCTTCTACCCAGCGTTCCCCCAAGTGTCCCGATACAAATGGTACCTCACTTGTGTGGGTAGGCCTAGCGCCCATGAAAGGAAATGGCCCAAAACACAACGTGGACACATCACATTTTTTCACAGAAAACAGAGGTGTTTTTTACAAAGTGCCTACCTGTGGATTTTGGCCTCTAGCTCAGCCGGCACCTGGGGAAACCTAGCAAACCAGCACATCTTTGAAAACTAGACACCTAGGGGAATCCAAGATGGGGTGACTTGTGGGGATCTGACCAGGTTCTGTTAGCCAAAATCCTTTGCAAACCTCAAAATTTGACTAAAAAAACACCTTTTCCTCTCATTTCAGTGACAGAAAGTTCTGGTATCTGAGAGGAGCCACTATTTTCCTTCCACCCAGCGTTCCCCTAAGTCTCCCGATAAAAATGGTACCTCACTTGTGTGGGTAGGCCTAGCGCCCACGAAAGGAAATGGCCCAAAACACAACATGGACACATCACATTTTTTCACAGAAAACAGTGCCTACCGGTGGGTTTTGGCCTCTAGCTCAGCCAGCACCTGGGGAAACCTAGCAAACCAGCGCATTTTTGAAAACTAGACACCTAGGGGAATCCAAGATCGGGTGACTTGCGGTGCTCTGACCAGGTTCTGTTACCCAGAATCCTTTGAAAACCTCAAAATGTGGCCAAAAAAACACTTTTTCCTCTTATTTCAGTGACAGAAAGTCTGGAATCTGAGAGGAGCCACAAATTTCCTTCCACTCAGCGTTCCCCCAAGTCTCCCGATAAAAATGGTACCTCACTTGTGTGGGTAGGCCTAGCGCCCACTAAAGGAAATGGCCCAAAACACAACGTGGACACATCACATTTTTTCACAGAAAACAGAGGTGTTTTTCGCAAAGTGCCTACGTGTGGATTTTGGCCTCTAGCTCAGCTGGCCCCAGGGGGGGCAGAAATGGCCTAAAATACATTTTTCCCCCAAGCCGCCGGGGAGCGACCCTTGCCTACGGGGTCGCTCCCCTTGCGTGACGGCGCAAAAAAAAAGATCCCTGGTGCCTAGAGGTTTCTGCCCCCCTTGGAGGCAGATTGACCTAAAATCGTCCGATCTGCCCCCAAAGTGGGCAGAAATGGCCTAAATACAATTTGCCCCTCCATCGGAGCGACCCTTGCCTAAGGGGTCGCTCCCCATCTGTAAAGCAACAACAAAAATCCCCGGTGCCTAGTGGTTTCTGCCCCCCTTGAGGGCAGATCTGCCTAATTAAAATAGGCTGATCTGCCCCCCAAGGGGGCAGAAATGGCCTAAAATAAATTTTGCCCCCAGGGGAACGACCCTTGCCTAAGGGGTCGCTCCCCTTACGTGAAATTCACGAGAAAAAAAAAACTCCCTGGTGTCTAGTGCTTTCTGTGCCCCTTGGGGACAGATTGGCCTCATAAAAATAGGCCAATCTGCCCCCAAGGGGGGCAGAAATGGCCTAAATATAATTTGCCCCCCTATGGGAGCGACCCTTGCCTAAGGGGTCGCTCACCACCTCTAAAATAAAAAAGAAAACAAAAACAACAACAACAACAAAATTATCCCTGGTGCCTAGAGGTTTCTGCCCCCAGGGGGGACAGAAAGGCCCTTAAAAAAAAATGCCCCCCCTGGGAGCGACCCTTGCCCAAGGGGTCGCTCCCTCATGCCAGTTTCATTTTTTAAAATAAATCCCTGGTGTCTAGTGGGCATTTCAAAAGCCGGATTGCTTTGCAATCTGCCTTTTGAAACGCTCAGAGAGACTTCAAAGGGAAGGAAATTCCTTGCCTTCCCTTTGAAGCCTCGCTGGGCCTCCTCACGTGATCGGTAGAGAAATGCTTTGCATTTCTCTTCCGATCGCCCTGGAAGCTCATGCCCTGTGACAATCAGCGCGCAATTGCGCGCTGACGTCACGGGGGTGGGGGGGTCGGGGTGGAAGGGAAAGGGCTTCCTCTTCCATCCCTGCCTTGGGGGGGTGGGGGAGAACCCCACAGAGGGAGCGCTAGCGCTCCATCTGGGCTCTGTGCCCAGGACATAATGGTTACGTCTTGGGCACAGGAGCACTGTGCCTCAGGACGTAATCATTACGTCCTGGGCACAGAAGGGGTTATTCAGAGGGCTTTAGCAGCATCCCCCTCCTAAGATACACATCAAGAGCCTTGGTTTTTGGCTTGAGCCCCGTCTAACTATGGAGATCCAGTCTAAAAAGGTCTTGTCTATGTGCTTTGGACTTTTGGGGTCATTTAGGAAGATCTTGAATCTTCTACCTTCCATGGCTAAAAGAATCCTTGCTCAGGCGCTGATTCTCTCCTGCCTTGACTACGGCAACTCTTTGTTCCTTAGTTCTCCAGACTACGTGATAAAGAATCTCCAAGTTTTGCAGAATGCCGCAGCCAGATTGCTCACTAATCTACTTAGGCATCTTTCTGCGAAGCCAGCACTTGCAGCACTCCACGGGTTGCCTATAAAACAACATATTCAATTTAATTCCTTATGTCTGGTTCATAAAGCCCTACATGATAGGGGTCCCTTTTTTCTTAGATATTGTCTCTATATTTATGCCCTGCTAGACTTCTGTGTTCATCCACCTCCTGGCAAGTCCATATAGCACGATTTAAGAGATCCTGGGGAGGTAACTCCTTCTCGGTGAGAGCTGCTCGGCTATGGAACTCCCTTCCTTCAGAGCTTCGCCATGAATCTTCCGAACGTCTATTTAGGAAGAAGCTAAAAACTATTCTTTTCGCTGCTAATTCTCTGCCTTAATTTTTCCTCTTCTCTCTTTTCCTTCTTAGGAGCTTTCATGTATCTCAGCACTGGGTCGCCCTAGGGTAGCTACGCGCTTTACAAATTCATAAACTAAACTAAACTAAACTGTGCCCACTCCTTGTATCCAAGCAGATCCTGTTATGAGGCCATATCTTTGCTCGGTACTAATATGCAGCTTAATGCATCTATTTTCCTTGATTAGAATGTAAATGGTTTTAGGGAAGAGTTAATGATATGTCACTAATGTGCACTTGGCATCATTGTCAATGTGTGCCTCAGACACCTGACAGGTACCTAAATCCCACAGCCCTGTTGTCACCTTCATATAGGTCACGTAAGTCCTGTGCAGGCTCATAGCATTTCAGACATTTCAAAAGTGGTAACAATGTGTTGTTTCCTGGGAACCCATGATATTTGACTCAGTAGTTTAGTCACATAGCAAGAAATGGACAAAGCATGTCTATGTTGTTTTGGATGCAATCTATGTATTATGGAAACATATGTCCAAAAGTATGTTCTCTGTTAATGACAAGACAAACAGAAACCCACCCCCCGAAGTGGAATAAGTCTGCATTTGTATTTGCGCACGTCCACACATGGACACACTAGACTCTTTCTGTACCCTCCATGCCAGTCCCTTCATTGTTACCCATGTGTAATGTTTGAGTTTGTACTCTGGTAATAGCCTGTAGGGATTATTTGGAAAGGACCATTCTCACCAATTGTGAGTGTTTTGATGCATTCATCCCTAAGGAGTCTTCCTTTCAGAAGCCACAGTGGTATGATGTATCACATAGTTTCTCAGATCTCAATCAGATTGTTAGATTATGTCCTACAAAATGTCAGTTGACCTCCCTATTTAAATCGCCTGGTTGATGGAGGGTGATACCCTGAAACCGGTCCCAGGATGCTTGTTTCCAGTTCAGGGAGGACCTGGCCTTGCAGTTCCGGCTGGACTGTTCCCATGAGGAACAGGGTCAAGACTGATCTGCATGCGGATGGGTCCAAACTGAGGTAGCATGGTGAGCAAAAGAACAATGGATTAAACCCAGATCCATGACTGGGGGTGAGTGTTTGCATTGTTCAGCACTCCGTCCATCATCCTTTTGTGTTGTTAAAGTGGCAAGCATATGCCCAGATGTGGGTACCGTCCTCACTGTGCCACTGGATTCAAGCTAATCTGGCTAAGGAAGGGTGATACCTTGAAACTGGTTCCAGGATGCTTGTTTTTGGTCCAGGGGGGACCTGCCCTGCAGGTTTGGGCTGGACTGTTCCCTTGATGAACAAGGTCAACACTGATTTGCATATGGCTGGGTGCAAACTGGGGTAGAATGGTAAGCAAAAGAACAATGGATTAAACCCAGATCCGTCACTGTGGGTGAGTTTTTGCATTGTTCAGCACTCTGTCCATCATTCTTTTGTGTTGCTAAAGTTGCCCTAAGTGGCAAGGGTATGCCCAGATGTGGGTACCGTCCTCACTGTGCCACTGGATTCAAGCTAGTCTGGCTGAGGAAGGGTGATACCTTGAAACTGGTTCCAGGATGCATTTTTTTGGTCCAGTGAGGACCTGCCCTACCAGTTTGGGCTGGATTGTTCCCTTGATGAACAAGGTCAACACTGATTTGCATATGGCTGGGTGCAAACTGGGGTAGAATGGTAAGCAAAAGAACAATGGATTAAACCCAGATCCGTCACTGTGGGTGAGTTTTTGCATTGTTCAGCACTCTGTCCATCATTCTTTTGTGTTGCTAAAGTTGCCCTAAGTGGCAAGGGTATGCCCAGATGTGGGTACCGTCCTCACTGTGCCACTGGATTCAAGCTAGTCTGGCTGAGGAAGGGTGATACCTTGAAACTGGTTCCAGGATGCATTTTTTTGGTCCAGTGAGGACCTGCCCTACCAGTTTGGGCTGGATTGTTCCCTTGATGAACAAGGTCAACACTGATTTGCATATGGCTGGGTCCAAACTGGGGTAGAATGGTAAGCAAAAGAACAATGGATTAAACCCAGATCTGTGATTGGGGGTAAGTGTTATTATTGTTCAGCACTCTGTCCAACATCCTTTTGTGTTGCTAAAGTTGCCTTAAGTGGAAAGGGTAAGTCCAGACATTGGTCCCGTGCTAACTGTGCCAATGGATTTAAACTAGCCTAGCTGATGAAGGGTGATATCCTGATACTGTTCCCAGGATGCTTGTTTCCAATCCAAGGAGTACCTGGCCTGGCAGTTTGAACTGCATTGTTCAGCATTCTGTCCATCATCCTTTTGTGTTGCTAAAGTTGCCCTAAGTGGGACGGGTATGCCCAGACATGGGTTCGTGCTAACTGTGCCACTGGATTCTAGCTAGCCTGGCTGATGAAGGGTGAGACTGTGAAACCGGTTTCCAGGATGCTTCTTTCCGGTCTAGAGAGGACGTGGCCTGGCAGTTCGAGCTGGACTTTTCCCATGAGGAACAGGGTAAAGACTGATTTGCAGTTGTCTGGGTCCAAGCTGGGGTGGCATGGTGAGCAAAAGAACAATGGATTAAACCGAGATCTGTGACTGGGGGTGAGTGTTTGCGTTGTTCAGCATTCCGTCCATCATCCTTTTGTGTTGCTAAAGTTGCCCCAAGTGGGAAGGTTATGCCCAGACGTGGTTCCCGTGATCACAGTGCCACCTGATTCCAGCTAGCCTGGCTGATGAAGAATGATATTCTGAAACTGGTCCCAGGATGCTTGTTTTCAATCTAAGGAGGATCTGACTTGACAGTGCAGGCTGGATTGGTCCCATGAGGAACAGGGTCAGGACTGATTTGCAAACGGTTGGGTCGCGACTGGGGTGGCATGGTGAACAAAAGAACAATGGATTAAACCCAGATCTATGACTGGGGGTGAGTGTTTCCATTGTTCAGCGCTCTGTCCATTATTTTTTGTGTTGCTAAATTTGCCCTAAGTGCAAGTGTGTGTCCAGATGTGGGTCTCGTGCTCACTGTACCACTGGATTCAAGCTATCTTGGCTGATGGAGGGTGAGGCCCTGAAACCGGTCCCAGGATTCTTTTTTTTGGTCCAGGGAGGAACTGGCCTGGAGGTTTGGGCTGGGCTGTTCCCACGATGAACAGGGTGAAGACTGATTTGCATATGGCTGGGTCCAAACTGGGGTGGCATGGTGAGCAAAAGAACAATGGATTAAACCCAGATCTGTGACTTGGGGTGAGTGTTTGCATTGTTCAGCACTCCATCCATCATTCATTTGTGTTACTAAAAATGCCTTAAGTGGGAAGGGTATGCCCAGGTGTGTGTCCCATGCTCACTGTGTTACTGGATTTAAACTAGCCTGGTTGATGAAGGGTGATACTCTCAAACCAGTCCTAGGATGCTTGTTTCCAGTCCAGGATGTACCAGTCCTGGCAGTTTGGGCTGCATTGTTCAGCACTCTGTCCATCAGCCTTTTGTGTTGCTAAAGTTGCCCTAAGTGGGAGGGGTATGCCCAGACGTGGGTCCTGTGCTCACTGTGCCACTGGATTCAAGCTAACCTGGCTGAAGAAGGGTGAGACCCTGAAACCAGTCCCAGGATGCTTGTTTCCAGTCTAGTGAGGACCTGGGCTGGCAGTTTGGGCTGGACTGTTCCCACGAGGAACATGGTCAAGACTGATTTGCATATGGCTGGTTCCAAACTGGAGTGGCATGGTGAGCAAAAGAACAAAGGATTAAACCCGGATCTGTGACTGGGGGTGGGTCTTTTCATGTTCACCACTCTGTTCATCATCCTTTTGTGTTGCTAATCTTGCTCTAAGTGGAAGGGTATGCCCAGATGTGGGTCCCATGCTCCCTGTGTTACTGGATTCATGCTAGTCAGGCTGATGAAGGGTGATACCCTGAAATCGGTCCCAGGATGTTTGTTTCTGGTCCTGGGAGGACCTGGCCTGCTAGTTTGGGCTGAACTATTCCCATGAGGAAGAGGGTCACGATTAATTTGCATATGGCTTGGTCCAAACTGGCGAGGCATGGTGAGCAAAAGAACAATGGATTAAACTCAGGACTGTGACTTGGGGTGAGTGTTTGTATTGTTCAGCTCTTCGTCCATCATCCTTTTGTGTTGGTAAAGTTGATCTACCTAGTCAGTTCAGGGCCTACGTAGGATGGTGGGTTGGTTTGCAGATAGGGAAGTGTTTGTAGTTGTGTCCATGTATTCAATGACTAGTATGTGCCACACATGGGCATAATGGGCAAAATAGAATGTTCTCACCTTGGTCTACTGACATGTGTATGACTCAGTCATTTTGGATGAGATTTTTGAACGTAGGTTCTTGTCTTGTCTATTGCATTCATGTAGGTCAATGCCCATCAGAAGAAAGGGATATTGAGAGCCATCACCAAGAAGGTACAGTCCCTGGGGGTCCACAGCCAGCAAAGCGCCCACTGTCACAAGAGATAGGAGGACCTCAGACACTAGGCCAAGAGGATCGCAAAGGCCCAGCTGGGGCTGTCCTCCCAACATGGGTGGGGTGCCCATTGGACCATGACCCCCTTAATGGCCCGCGTTCTGGCGGTGGCCTACCTGGAGCTTGATGGGCATTTGAGGGCAGCACAGCAGTCATAAGGGTGTGAGTACACAGCACATTCCTGCCTGTCCCAATGCCAGGTGATTGAGTGAGGTACTGACTGCTCCCTCTGAAAATGAGGGATGAACCATGTGTCACATAGGTGATGGGAGATTGTTTTTGTTGACATGTCAAGTGTATCAAACTGGTGTGCCTTACATTTTGGACCTGGGGCCTAGGACAACACTGGGGAAATTCACAAACCACTTTCTCTGCAGGGAGCACAAATGGCTGTGTATCATTCATGTACTATTTCTTGTTGTAGTGGGTATAATTGGTATACAAGAGATTCCTACTCCTACATGTTACAGGCCAAAGGTAAGTAGGTTATGGATCCCTGTACCCTGCCATGTGTCCGTGTATTTGTGTAGTAGACATTTGCCACCCAGAAGCTAGTTATCATCAGTGTGTGATGTGTGATGGTGCCTCGCTGCAGTCTGTGATGTGTAGATGTCCATCATACATGTGACATGGCTTTATGGCTAATTGTTTGCAGGTGTAGCAAACTACTTTCTCTTGGTAAGTGGGGAATGTCCATTGACATGAATGATGTGTCATCACTGTTGCCAACATTCCTTGTGCCTACGTGTCAGCATGTGTCCCTTTCTATTTGGGAAAAATGTGTAAGCTGCAATTTCATGCATGTTCTACCTATGCTGATAGGATGATTCCTGTATTCCCTCACCTATCTGACTCATCTGGCATTCCCCTATACCAGCTTTGTCCACCACCCCTCTTGTATCACCTCCCTCCCCCTTGCCCCTACCCAGTTGGCTGTGTCCATTTATCTAAGAGGTTGGGTGTCTCCTTCACCACAGCCACCTCTACCCCAGCCCCTGTTAGCCCTGCTGCCCTCAGTTAGGAGGCTACTGACATCCTGAAGAGTATCTCTATGGGTTGGTCAGCTTTTGTGAATGTCATCCAAGGATTGGCAGCTCCGCTCCAAAAGACCGATGCATTCCTGTAAGGCATTCATGGTGCAATGGCTGGCCTACAGAGATCTTTTCAGGCTCTGGCCTCCTCACCGATGGCATCCAGTCATAACCCCACCTTCTGTCCCCCATCCACCTTCCTCTTTCCCCCCCAAATTCCTCCCCCCCTTACCTACCCAAGCACACAGACAGATCCAAAGACATCCACCTCAACACCCAAGAGTAGCTCACACAAACACAAGCACCACAAAACACATCAGCACACATACAAACAACATCCACCTACAGACACAACAACACTCCCTACTTCCCTGGACACTCCCACCACTCCCAGCTTCACAGACACTACAGCAAGCATACCAACAGGCACAACACCAACAGTCACAGGTGCATCCATTATACCCATCAAAACCACAGACACCACCCCACACATCCATCCAACCCACAGTCATCACTCCAAGACTCACACACACATATGCCACTCCCACATCCCCCAGCACCTCCACCTCCACCTCTGGTCTCCCCAAACACCCGCACTCACCCAACTAACAGACAGCCACTATACACAAGAATACCTCCCATAATCACACAACCATGACATCCACACCTTCACAGCCTACAACCACTCCCTCAACCTCCAAATCCCGACCCTCTGCCGATGAGCATCCCTGTGTGTCCCAAAACATTTTTTTTTGTCTACTCTTGACATTTGCCCTGTTACCCCCCATCCCAGACCCAGAAAGACCCCACCCAGCTCTCAGGTTGTCCCTTCCACCTCCAAGGTCTCAGTTGCCCCCCTGCAAGTAGCCATTCCTCTCCTCTCGAAGAAGACCACCCCTCCCAAGAAGATGACCACCCCTCAGAAGCCCAAGACCAAACCCCCCTCCCAAATCTGATCCCCCCTCACTTCCAGATAATCTCTGAGATGCCTGCCTGCCCCCTTGATGCCCCTTCCTGTGGAGATTCCCTGGGAGAATCGAAGTCCAGTTTTAGCATAATACTGTGTTACTTTGGGACCAAATATTTGAGCTGGCAAATGTCCCATGGTCATTTTGTCATTAAGAAACCTCAATCAGTTATTTTTTTAAGGGTATTCATTTGTCGGACAATTCCTTTCCTACCTTAATGTTGTTCCAGATTGACTTGTGTTGAGTGGTTACATTTGTGTGTGTCTTTGAGCCTGCTTGCATCTCCATGTGCTATTGTTTGGAGTATGTGAGTTTATGGGCAGTGCTGGTCTCCACCAAGAGAAGGATATATGTTGTGTGTATTGGTATGTGTATGTAAATGAAATGTTGGTGCAATGGCATTGTCTACGGTTTGCTATGGTAAGTATTTCTGTTTGTGTTATCCAATATGGGAATAGATGATGTTAGACTTGTTCCCCTGGCATGGCTTATGTATTCTTGTGATGTGCATCAGCTGGAGTTTTCTTTGTGCGTATATCCCATGCAGTAGCAGTTGTATGGGCTCTCTTGACTCCCCCCCCATTGTGCAGATGTCCATGGCATTTGGGTTTAGTATTATTTGTCCCTGAGACCCATGTATGGCCATTTCCTGTGCACTTGTTGTTTGAGGGGCCTGTTGAAAGTGATATATGTCCCACTACGATCTCCTTCCCTGGGTGTCCAGATGGTACCATCTTAATTGTGCAGGTATAGTTGGCTTGTTGTTCTTTGTCCTTTTGTCTCTCTCTGCTTTGTGCATGCAACTTTTCTTCCATTGTGCTGTGTATGTGTGTGTCCATTGCAGGGTTGTTTAATGGTGGTTTTGTTTGTGTTGCATGACACATCAATACATATGTGTGTTGTATGTGAGAACAGTCCCTGGCCGGTGGTGAATGTGAGTGATTTCATATTTATAAATGTGCTGTTGGTGTGCTGTTGTTGATGTGTATGACAATGTTGTGTAACCTCCAGTCTCCCTGTGTGTGAACTGTGTGACCATGTGCATTTGTGAAGTGTTGCAGTGCAGTGTAAGTATGTCTCCCAAATGGGGCGTAGTGTGAATGTGTGCATGTCCATGTTGATGTATGTTTATTAGTGTGTATAGGATGAGACTTGTATCTGCTGTCTGAGGCATGCCTCTCCTATGATGTGTGAACTGGCTCTACAGACAGTTTTGAGTGTTAATGATACAGGTAGGTGTTTGTACTTATGGTTGGTGGCGTCCATGGTGGCTTTGATTTTGTTGTCTTTCGATGAGCATCAGCAGCAGCATGATGTTTATAAATGGCTCCTTGGCAGCAGGAGACTTGTGAGGCTTCCTGCAGGTGAGTGTCTCCCTTTACACTGTCTGTTTCCGCCAGCTTGCACATGGTGGTTAAACCAAGTGCTATAATGGGTATTGCGGCAACACAGACTCCGCTGGCCTGTTTGTGTCTCCTCGTGACCGTGGTGGTCTGTGCTGCCTGGTGCAAGGATGCCTGCATTGGTGCAGCAAGAGCAAATATGATTACGGGGAAACACAGAAGTGTGCCGTATTCCAGTAAACATGGTGCATCCCTGCATTTCAAAAGGGGCGCAGCGCAGGACATCTTATGTTGTTGCTGCAATGAGCTGTGCCACTTGAGAAAAAATCAGGCCCTAAGTGTGCAACCTGTGGAATGCAAAGTGCACAGGGTGAACCAACAACTCCACACACCTCCATGCGCCATTTAGGAATGGGCACAAAGGTGAACTCATATGGCAGTCATTCCAACCTCAGCGGTAAAAGGCGCTTACCGCCGTGCAGAAGTCCGCCATAACACCGCAGCAGGCGCGGTAAACCGCCACGGTCATTCTGACCCACAACAGGCAAACCGCCAAAATACAGACATCCACAAAAGTCCGCCACACCAAAGGCCAGGGAGAAACTGGCGATGACCAGACCTCCACCGTCACGCCAACAGAAATACGCCCACACTATCACGACACACGAATCCATGCGGCGGTCTTTCAACCGCGGTATTCCATTGGCGGTACACACCGCTGCGCTCAAAATACACACACACTTACAAAACACAGCCACATTGGATAATTCAAAATACACACACCTGAGTCACATACAAACAACACTCCCACACACCCAACACAATATAAAACACACACCCACATCACCCACAAACCCCCACTCCTAGAGATTCGTGAACACGCACAGAGAAAAGAGACCCGAGCACCCAGACGCGCAATTCACTGTCACCCAGCAATATTACCACGCACTTCAAACTACACACCAATACACATCACCACACTTAGCACCACACAATCCACCCCACACATCACCCACACCACCCCATGGCACCGCAAAGACACCCCAGGTTTTCTGAGGCTGAACTCAGGGTCATGGTGGAGGAAAATGTACGGGTAGAGCCACAGCTCTTCGGGACACAGGTGCAGCACACCACCATTGCCAGGAAGATGGAGCTATGGAGCAGAATAGTGGACAGGGTCAACGCTGTGGGACAGCACCCAAGAAATCGGGACGACATCAGGAAGCGGTGGAACGACCTACGGGGGAAGGTGCGTTCCATGGTATCCAGGCACAACATCGCGGTGCAGCGGACTGGCGGCGGACCTCCACCTCCTCCCCCAGAATTTACAACATGGGAGGAGCAGGTCTTGGCGATCCTGCATCCTGAGGGCCTCGCAGGAGTAGGCGGAGGAATGGACTCTGGTAAGTCAAATCTTAACTACTTCATCCCCCCACCCCACCAGCATGCCAACTCATACCCCCACACTCACCCCCACCCCCATCACACCTACTCCTTGCAAATGTCTCACCCTCACAACCCACCCATCCCAACACCAAGTCCTGCATGCGACCACAAAGCATGGACACCCATCACCTAAGCATGCCCACTGCACATACCCATCCCCCCCCAAAACCACCATCACAAAAGCCCCCACACAGGAATGCAAGCACAGGGGTACACGGGCACCCACCCATTGCACGCTATGGCACACACAGAAGTAATAATCATACCTTTATACCCCTGCAGGACCCGAACGCCACGTCACCGCACAGGAGGGGCCACAAATGTCCACCCCACCCCCAGAAGAGGCCCACAGTGATGACAGCAGCTCTGTCTCCCTGGATCTAGATGACCAGCCCGGCCCATCGGGGACCTCTGGACAGTCGGTTCCCCTCAGACAGCCACAGGCCACAGCAGACCTTCCCCCCTCTGGGAACACCAGCACAGCACCCACACAGCGGGCCCATCCCTCTGTCCCCAGGACACGTCAATCAGCGGTGTGTCCACCACTACAGGGAACCCAGGCTAACCCACCACCCCAACAACAACAGGGACCTGGGGGCAGTGGTAATGGGCACACGGTCCAGGGGACAGAGACCCAGGGAAACAGGGGAACTGGGAGGGCTGCTGTGCGACAGGGGGGGGGACAGGCCCAGGAACCCACTCTCCACGAGGCCCTCTCCTCCATCATGGGAGCATACCACCACTCCCAGGAGACGATGGCCACGGTCCTGGCCAGGTTTCAGGAGATCCAGTTTCTGCAGGAGCAACAGTATATGGGGTTCAGGAAAGAACTAAGAAACATCAGTTCTGCCATGGGCACCATCGTAGTGGCTCTGAATCAGGTAGTCACCACATTGCGGGACACTGTTGCACCACAAAGGGCCCCTGACACTAGCATGGACCAAGAACTGCCTACCACCTCTGCCGGCGCTATTGGACAGGAGGCCCCGACACAAGACCAACAGGCCACCAGAACTCCACCCCCTGCAGAAGGAGAACCACCCCGCAAGCGGGCCCTGAGATCCAGGAAGAAGACAGAGTAAGATGCCAAGACCCCAGCCAGGAAAGGATACCTCCCTGATTGTCATCCCACTGTCCCACATTGACACCCTGTCCAACCTTACACTGCCCCTGCTCCACTTTCCACAGGCATCTGGACAATGCACCTGTGATACTGATAGTCTGGACTCTGCCATAGACAATCCTCCACCATCACACCTCAACGATTTGCAACCACCCACCAATTTAGAGCACTGTAATAAACACACTTATTGCATAAAACAATCTGGAGTCTGGCTGTGATTTTGTACAAATGTATTAGACATTTCCGTGCCAAATGGCTTATTCACATTGTGATGCCAACATACCACTGTCACACAGCTGTAGTCCATGGGGAAATAAAGCAGATGTCACGCAGTGGGGCCCACATCTCTGAAATCGGAAGGGAAAGTCACAACTCAGTTACCATACACTGGGGGAAAAGGTCAGACAGTAGAGTGGTAGTAGGGGTTAAGTATATGTAATATGCCGGTGTGGATTCTTACCTGTGTGTCATTGGAAATACTGCTGGATTACTTTGTTCCTGTTCTCTATGTCGTCCTCTTCGCCTTCCTCCTCTTCACTCTCCACATGCTCCACAGCTGCTACAACACCACCATCTGGACCATCTTCCTGCAGAAAAGGCACCTGGCTTCGCAAAGCCAGGTTGTGAAGCATACAGCAGGCCACAATGATCTGGCACACCTTCTTTGGTGAGTACATTAGGGATCCACCAGTCATATACAGGCACCTAAACCTGGCCTTCAGGAGGCCGAAGGTCCGCTCGATCACCCTCCTAGTACGGCCATGGGCCTCATTGTACCATTCCTCTGCCCTTGTCCTGGGATTCCTCACTGGGGTCAGTAGCCATGACAGGTTGGGGTAACCAGAGTCACCAATTAGCCACACACGGTGCCTCTGGAGTTGACCCATCACGCAAGGGATGCTGCTATTCCGCATGATGTACGCGTCATGCACTGACCCAGGGAACTTGGCATTAACATGGGAGATGTACTGGTCAGCCAAACAGACCATCTGGACATTCATGGAATGTTAACTCTTCCTGTTCCTGTACACCTGTTCACTCTTGCAGGGGAGGACCAAAGCAACATGTGTCCCATCAATGGCACCAATGATGTTGGGTATATGTCCAAGGGCATAGAAATCACCCTTCACTGCAGCCAAATCCCCCACCTCAGGGAAGACGATGTAGCTCTGCATGTGTTTGAGCAGGGCAGACAACACTCTGGACAACACCTTGGAAAACATGGGCTGGGACATCCCTGATGATATGGCCACTGTTGTTTGAAATGACCTACTTGCTAGGAAATGGAGTACTGACAGCACCTGCACTAGAGGGGGGATCCCTGTGGGTTGGCGGATTGGTGACATCAGGTCTGGCTCCAGCTGGGCACACAGTTCCTGTATAGTTGCTCGGTCAAGCCTCTATGTCAGTATGACATGTCTTTCCTCCATTGTCGACAGGTCCACCAGCGGTCTGTACACGGGAAGATTCCTCCATCTCCTCGCATGTCCCAGCGGACGGTGCCTATGAAGGACAACAGCGAGCACAGAGTCAATCAACCCACAGGTACGTAACCACAGCTTGCACATAACACGATTCCCAATGCATTGAATGGCTTGTATGAGTGTCGATGCAAGGCCTAGGTATGTGTGACGCAGTAGAAATTAAGACATGTGGGCCCTTGAAATGGCGGCTGCCTGACCTGTGAAGTGCGACAATGGGATGTGAGGTCAATGCGCTGGAGTGGCACACCGTGGCGGTAGGCGGTCGAAGACCGCGGCGCAAAGCAGCATTGGTTAACATTGAACCCTATGGGTCTCAGGAGCCAATGACGATGTGCGCCGGCGGTCGTGGTACGCACCGCCGCGGTACGCACCGCCGCGGGCGTGACCGCCATTTTCTATCTGCTTAATCACTCGATACCTGATCTTCGACAGGAGAGGACCTACACTGCAAGTGCTGCTGTGACCACGGTCTGGAAGAGACAATGGCTCATGCGACTGGGGAAAGGGCCCCTGCCTTCACTGCTCAGGAGTTGGAGAAACTCGTGGATGGGGTCCTCCCCCAGTATGCGCTACTCTACGGTCCTCCAGACCAGCAGGTAAGTACACTGGGACCATGCTTTGTGGCCAATGCCTGTGTTGAGTGGGGTGGATGAAAGATGGTGGGGAGGGGAGCAATTGAGGCATGCATCAAACGACAGATGAGAGCATGTGCCACATGGCAACGGTGGAGATGGGGGGGCCACTCACATCGAGCATGCAGAAGGTGATGATTATTCTTCTCTCCCTGTACATGTCACATAGGTCAGCGCCCACCAGAAAATCGATATTTGGCGTGCCATCGCCAAGGACGTCCGGACCCTGGGGATCCACCAGAGACGGGGCACCCACTGCCGGAAGAGATGGGAGGACATCCGATGCTGGAGCAGGAAGACGGCGGAGGCTCAGCTGGGGATGGCCTCCCAACGTGGGAGGGGTGCCGGTCGTACTTTGACCCCCCTGATGTCCCGGATCCTGGCGGTGGCCTACCCCGATTTGGATTGGCGCGTGAGGACATCACAGCAGACACAAGGGGGTGAGTACACTCAAATCCTGGTGACTTTGCGCGCAGTGGAGGTGTCTGGGTGGGGGAGGAGGGCTGTGGGTATCCCTAGGCCAGGGCGATATCTGTAGGCCAGGCTCCTCCGTAAGGCATGGCCCTGTGCCCCCGCCCCCCACCTCTGTAGGGTGCAAAGTAGAGCTATTCATTGCCCTGTGTCATGTATGTGAGCAGAGGTCGCCCATAGGCTTGTAGGCCATGTCCCACGGATTGTAGATGTCGACCCCAAGTGCGTGGCGTAGTGCAGGGGGCTTCTGTGTCTGCCCGGTCCGCCAACGGTGTCGCCAATGCATGCACTCAACATTTCTTTATTTGTCCCCACCCCCCTTTTTTTTGTTGTCTTCCTGTTCATTTGTGCATTAGCATCATCAGGCGGAGGAGAAGTGGCATCGGAGCACGAGGGAGCTGCATCTCACATGGCCATGGCGGGCCATGCAACTGAATCGGAATTCACCAGTGAGACGGAGGGCGAGGGGAGCTCCACAGCGGGGACTCGTGCGGATGTCAGTGCCAGTGACTCGTCCTCTGAAGGGAGTTCCCTTGTGGTGGCGGCAACATCTGTGCCCCCCGCAACAACAGGTACAGCTGCCACACAGCGCACCAGCACCGCCCTCCCAGCAGCCCCTCAGCATTTGCCCCGTGCCCGCTCACCCAGGAAGGTGGGCATCTCCTTCGCCCCAGGCACCTCAGGCCCTGCCCCTGTCACCCCTGCTGCCCTCAGTGAGAAGGTCATTGACCTCCTGAGGACGCTCATTGTTGGGCAGTCTACCCTTTTGAATGCCATCCAGGGTGTAGAAAGGGAGGTGCAGAGTAATGCATACCTGGAGGGCATTCATTCGGGTTAGGCTGCCCATCAGCGATCGTTCAACGCTCTGGCCTCAGCTCTGACGGCAGCAATTGTCCCTGTCTCTAGCCTCCCCCCTCCAACTTCCTCCACCCATACCCTATCCCCTGTACCTCTGCCTATCCCAGACACACCATCAGACCAGCCTGCACACACCTCAACACCCAAGGGAAGCTCATCCAGACATAAGCACCACACATCACACAAACATTCACACAAGCAACATCTACATACAGACATACCAACACCCACTGCCTCCACTGTGTCCCCCTCCTCCTCGTCTCCCTCCTCCCTCCCTGTCACGTCTCCACTCACACCTGCATGCACAACATCTTCAGCCACTACGTCCATCACCAGCACACCCACCAGAACCCCCCTCACACGTGCAGTCACCACCCCCACGACCATTTACACGTCCCCTGTGTCCTCTCCCACTGTGTCTGTGACCCCCTCTTCCAAGCTACACAAACGCAGGCAGCCACCCACCCAACAGCCATCCACCTCACGACAGCCTCCAGCCCAAGCACCTGCACCCAAAGACACCAGACTGAAGACTCCTACAACCACATCCTCTTCCTCCACTCCCATACCGACTACACCTAGACGTCCCTCTCTTTCCAAATTGATTTTCCTTTCCAAACTTGACCTCTTTCCAACAACTCCCCCACCCCGTCCATCTCATAAGACTGCAATCAGTACCTCAGCCACCACCAAACCAGGACCTATCAAGACTGTTGTCCAAGGACTGTGGAGTCCCCCACCCTCAAGGGCAACTAGTTCTGCTAGGAGCCAAGGCACGGCCAGCCCACCCCCGGAAAAGCACCCAAAGATTACCAGTGCCCGGCGCGAGAGGCCAAGGACACCAGGGACCAAAATCCCTACCCTGGCTCCGGCTGGAAGTGGGGTGCCACCTGGCACACCGCCAAAGGTGGGAAAGGGCCACAGACGACCAGGGAAGGGTGGGAAGGGCAGCACGCCCGAGAAGTCCGGCAGCAGGCCAGCTGCCCAGGAGGGCCCCACCAGCCCCATCCCAGGTGTGCAGGAGGACGCCCAGAGGCCCGGTACGGCAGCCCAGGAGGGCCCCGCAAGCCAACAGACAGATGGGCAGGAAGGGCCCGCCAGCCACATGTCAGGTGGCGAGTGACATCCATGCCTGGGCCGGAACCGCTGCACTGGACACTCATCTCAAGCACCGCTGAACTGGGCCCTTTCACTCAAGCACCGCTGAACAGGGCACCGCCGTCTCAAGCACCGCTGAACTGGGTCCTTCATCTCAAGCACCACTGAACAGGGCACCGCCGTCTCAAGCACCGCTGAACTGGGCACCACCATCTCAAGCACCGCTGAACAGGGCACCACCGTCTCAAGCACCGCTGAACTGGGCCCTTCATCTCAAGCACCGCTCTGCTGGGCACCGCCATCTCAAGCACCGCTGAACTGGGCCCTTCATCTCAAGCACCGCTCCGCTGGGCACCGCCGTCTCAAGCACCGCTGAACAGGGCCCTTCATCTCAAGCACCGCTGAACAGGGCACCGCCGTCTCAAGAACTGCTGAACAGGGCCCTTCATCTCAAGCACCGCTGAACAGGGCACCGCCGTCTCAAGCACCGCTGAACAGGGCCCTTCATCTCAAGCACCGCTCCGCTGGGCACCGCCGTCTCAATCACCGCTGAACAGGGCACCGCCGTCTCAAGCACCGCTGAACAGGGCCCTTCATCTCAAGCACCGCTCCGCTGGGCACCGCCGTCTCAAGCACCGCTGAACAGGGCACCGCCGTCTCAAGCACCGCTGAACTGGGCCCTTCATCTCAAGCACCGCTGGCCCATTGGCGGAAGGAGCAGCGCCGCATCTGTGTCGGGCAGGGCTGCACGAAGCACTCTGGGCACCAGTCCCCCTCCAGAACCAGTGGACACTGTCATCCACTTGAGAGACTGTGGCTTTGCACTCCCCAGGATGGTACAGTGGGCAAGCCACCCACTGTATGGACTTGAGAGACTGTGGCTTTGCACTCCCCAGGATGGTACAGTGGGCAAGCCACCCACTGTATGGACTTGAGAGACTGTGGCTTTGCACTCCCCAGGATGGTACAGTGGGCAAACCACCCACTGTACGGACTTGAGAGACTGTGGCTTTGCACTCCCCAGGATGGGACAGTAGCCATGGAGGCCCCTCGTGGATCTGGCGTTGTGTACTCATGTGGCTGAGGTGCCCCCCTTCCCTTCCCCCTGAGGTGCCTGTAGTTTTTCTATCTGATGCCCCTGCAGTGTTCTCTCCGTTGGTGTCAGGTATCCTGTGTGGGCCATGCCCATGTGATTTGGGCCCAGTGGTCCACGGACAATGACTGCTAAAAGTATCAGACTTTTTATATTTATGTATGTATTAATTTTAAATGTGTGATATTTTTATATGCCAATAATACAATATATTCCACTGTTTATGATCATTTCATTTTGTCTTTGCATTCTTCTGGGGGGTTTGGGGGTTGTAACAGTGATGTATTGCTATGCATTGATGTGTGTGTTGTAGTGGGTGAGGGTGGTGGTGGGTGTGTAGCGTATGTGTGCCCGTAATATTTTCTCCTCCCCCCTCCCCTGTGTCGTAGGTGCAGTACTCACCGTAGTCTTCTGCGCCGGCGTTCGTGCTCCTGGTAGAGGAGCAGGAATACAATAGCTTGTAGGATGTGTAGTTCGGGTTCCATGCTGTCCAGATTCTTCGTGGGGTGTATGGAGGTGAGCGTTTTCCATTTGAAATGTCTGTTTCTGCCGTGTTTTTGTCGGCGGGGTTACCGCCCCGGAAAAGGTGGCGGATTGGTAGGTTGTGATAGGGTGGGCGGTACATTGACTCCCGCCTGTCTGTTGGCGGTGACCGTCGCGCTGTTTGTTTGTCCCGCCGTGGCGGTCGGAGTGTTAATGTGGCGGTCTCTGTTGGTGGTTTCCGCCAGGGTCAGAATTCAATTTTTTTATCCGCCAGCCTGTCGGTGGGTTAGCCGCCGCTTTAACACCGACCGCCAGGGTTGGAATGACCCCGTGCTACGGTGAACATTGAGCAACTAATATGCGTAGTGGTGAAACACAAAGTCATTGGTCAAACACAATTAATAGCATCACAACACTACAAGGGGGCTGTGGGAAAACAGGACTGTTCCAGAGGCCCCTAATGTTTGCCAAAATCTTTCAATGTTTGCTGGTGCTTTCCTGACTCTGATGGTGCCATAGGTACTGCTAACCATTCCCATGGCCTGTGCTCTGTGTAAGATGAGTACGAAAACTAGGCTAATTATAATTGGCTATGTCAACCTACCTATAAGTCCCTAGTATATGGCAGGGCATGTAGGTTTAGGGAACCCAGCAAAGGTGGTGCACCCTTAGAGGCACTGCTGAGGTGCCCAGGTTCATTTTAAAGGCAGACCTACATTGGTAGCTGCTTTTAAATTAAAGTGATATGCAAATTCGACTTTCAAATTAAAAGTACTTCCAAACTCTTAAAATAAATTATTTTTATATATAAGTCACCCTTAAGGTGTGCCATAAGTGCCCCTAGGGGTGGGTGCCATGTAACTATAAGCATAGAACTTATAAAAATAGTTGTATAAGGCCTGGTGAGGTAAAAAAGCCAAATGTGTTTTTCCCTCACTGTAGTGAATAGCCTCCATAGGCTAAAATGGGAAGACTTTATTTTAATTAACAAAGTCCCCATAACAGACAGATACCTTGAGTTTGGTATCAAATTAAGTGTTATAATAAATCCCACAACTAGTCATGTTTGGATTTAGGATAACTAGTTCAGGTGAAGCGTTCTAAAACTCTACCTGAAAGTTGCCTACTTCAACTCTGTAGTGCCCTTCTTTGATAGGCCAGCCTCTGGAAGCCTGGCCAGGCTGCCTTGATGAAGTGTGAAGTGTCCTGGGCTAAACACAAAGGATGTGCCTGGTGGAGGAGATCTGCCTCAGCAGATGGTGAAACAGGATGGGGGGAGAGCAGGCAAACTAGTCTTCAAAGACAGTGAAGTACATTTGCAGCAGCTCAGGGCCTCCCCCATTTCCTGCAACCCCAGACAAGTAGGTGCCCTCTTGATTAGATTAGGAGAGGGCAGGAGAGGGTTGTGTTTGAGCCACATCAGTGGGTGGACTCAGCCAGATCTAACTTCCAAAAATCAGTTCTAGCCATGTTGGATTTTTGAAGAATGTTGCTCCCTGGGATTGTTTTTTGACACACTTCCCAGGATGTGGTCATCCAAGGGGGAAGTGGCTTGCCTGTGATTGGACAATCAGGCCCCTTTGCTTTTCACCCCAGGAAAAAGGATAAATATGCCAGAGCTGCACCCACACCTTAGATCCCTACAAGGAACAAGATAAAGAATAAGAAGGACCACCCTGCTGGACCCCTAACCTGCATCTGGACACTGCACTCTGAAGGACTGCACCAGCTATGCACTTGGGCTTCTCCACTTAAAGCACTTTGCCCGTCTTCTTCTGCTTTAAAAAGGGACTCTCTATTTGCTACAGGTTCGTGGGAGCTGCCCAGAGTCCCCTGCATCAATTCCTGCAAGCAAAGCCCAACTGACCAGCATCCAGTGACCATTTGTGGAGTCTGACCAGGTGCATTCTGGGAATTGTAATCCTAGCTCCCATGGAGAAACTTAGAACTACTGGAATCTTGGATTAAGTTGTGGATGCATCAATAACCCAAAAATGACGTCTGGAGAAGATCGAGAAGTTTGGAGGCCTATGTAGCAACTCCATAAGTTGAAGAGGTGCATTGTGGGGGTCGTAGTTCCAGACCCTAAGAGTTAAACCATAGCCTCTGATCCCTTGGTTGGTGCTGTGGACCACCTTCCTGAATCAAGAAACACTTCTGAAAGTAGGTGTAACAGTGTTAACTTCTGGGTGGCCTGAACTTTGTCCCTGTCCAGTGTGACTTTTTGTTAACCCTTTGAGCGCTAGTTGCTTCTATATGCTAGAAAACATTAATTCTTTAAAAATTCATATCTACGGTTCCCCTTATCTGATTTTTATTCTTGCTCACAATGGTCCCACATGTAAAGGTTATGTTTAGTGCCCATACTGTTTGGCCAAAGCCTGAACAGTACATCTATGTTGTCTACAGATGCAGATGTTGTACCTATTGCCCCCTACCCTGTGCTATGGTATGCCAATTGTGTAATGCAGCACACACATGGCGGCTGTATGAGTGCACTAACGGGCACAGTAAGATTGACACTGCACCGGGTGCAGCTACAGTATTCCTATGTATTGAACAACTTGTGCACATGCATTTCAGATATCTCCTAAGTACCAGGTATACACTCAGCATTCACATTCTATGCATGTGTGATGTGACTAAGATTATTCACAAATATCATGATGGGTAGACCATGTTGGTAATTCTGCACACATCAAGCCTGCTACAATCGGTAGACATGTCCTACAACGATCTGTAGCAGGGTTGTATTGTTATTGTGTTCTCAACTGACTGTTGGCCAGCACAATAAGCCTGACAAAAGCCCCCTAGAGACCTCAAAACATGTACATCATCTGTACCATTTCACCAAGTAACTGAAAGCTGTGTGTGGCAAACAGAGCTGTAAGAAGTGCTGTGACAAATATGTTGGCAACCGGCATGCTAATCAGATAAACAGCATCTCAGACACATATCATGATTGACTTGAATGTATATGTGGGCATCCTTTCCTTTTCTTAACACCCTCAATTCCGTAGCTGCACACGTTGGCACGTGTGCAACAATCAACTCATTCTCCATCCTAAACATAGCATCAGGCTGATGTTCATATCCTAACTCAGATGATGTAATCTCATTGGTCACACAATGCATTTCATCATTGCATTGCACACATCAGACCCTCTCACAAAAAACCCTGGAATGAGGTATGTGACCCACAGGATGACACTTACTGGCTGCATCAGGGTCTTCAAATCAGGACACTTCTTCACTGGTGTAGGGTGGAGGCCAACCTGCAATACACGATAGAAAAACATAGCTTAGTGATTTTTGCACATTTCTGTGCATGAACAACAGTTTCACATTCAACTTGTGAAGCTGAGTAAACAAGTCAACTTAGTGGTAAGTCTGAACACCTGCTAAACATTATTAATCTATCCGTGAGACAAAGGGCCAGATAATGGAGACCCTGGCACCACCAAAGCATCCCTTTCCCTGACACTCCTGTGGTGAATTTCACTGCACCATATGTACATAGATTTGTCATGCAACTGTTTTGTTGCGTTATACGTCCCTGTCCATACGGGGCAGCATGACACAGTCTTCTGTATCAGAGGGGCATGCAATGGTTGTTGAAGTGGCCATCCCATTGTAACACCAATTGCTTTTGACCTTGGCCCAGATGTTGAATACATCTTACTCATTATCAGCGCTAAAAGACTAACAACTGCCAAGGGGGTGGTGTGAGCATAGCAAAGTGTTGAGAAATGCATTGATAAATCCGTGTTTCTTCTTTCTAATATATGTGTACCACTTCAAGGCACACATACTAGAGCTAAAATGCCATGGCAGTTTCCTTATGTTTATGTAATTGTTCCTTCCTACACGTTAAACTGAATAACTTTGTGGATGTCTTGCCAATACCGTGTGGGCAGCCATTGTTACCGTAGTAGAACATTTACGTCCAGAAAGGGATACCAATCTGCGCATATACACTCCCCTCAACACAGACACACTTGCACTGTGGTCCAATTATTGCCTGCGTTGGTTCAGGCTTCTGAGTAATGTGCTAGTGCTGGCAGAGATGCAGGCCTGCCCCATGCTGTCTGTGAATGAGGCAGGCAAGTGGTACTAATACAGCACATGTGTGTTGGATAATAGAAACATTATGGGGTGTATGTGATATACCATGTACGGAAAGAGGAATGTGAAAGTAGTCTGGACCCAGTGCATAGCTAAGCTCCCTTAAATACCATTGGCCAAAGATACAAAGGGGCAGATTTAAGGAAAGTGGTGCTGCACCTAGGGCATTGCAACTGTACTTGTGTCCCTTAGCGCCCCGCTTTCCCCCTCCATGTGTGTGCCATATAAAATATACAGCACACCATAGGGCAGTGTAGGGGGCCATCACGTCATGTTATATAGATGCAAATGATGTACTCAGCAGGAGTAGCACCAAAAATGTTGCACAACTCCTGCAGAGTACATAGGGGCCCATCATACATAATGGCATGTCCCCTTTTAATGCCTGCTTTGAGAAGGTTGTCAAAGTGCGGGAAAAATGACGCAAAGATATATAAAGAAATTTCCTGCCTCATTTATTTTTCCCCTCTTACAGGGGTAGGCTCCTCCCATACATGATACCTGGCGCAGGCATCACGCTGCGCAATGTTTAACAAAGTGGCACTATGCATACATCATGGTAATGTGGAGCACAAAAATTGGCACTTCAGCACTGCCTTAGCGTCATTTATGAATTACACAATGGCAGCTCTAAGGTGGCTCTAGGGGCTCCTAAATCAGGCCCAAAACAACCTGTCTTGACAGAATATGCTGTACTCATCCTTATGTCCGCCTGTCGTGCACATGCAAATAAGAATGTTGCTATGCAAATGGGGTACTTACGACTGGTCTACCAATCTGAATCCCCAAGTGATCCAGTCACTCTTGCTCCCATGCTATGAGGTCAACCCAACGGTGTTTCAACTGGTGGTCGGTGCGCACAACTCTGAATATTCTGTGTAGGTGGTGAAACACATTGTCCCAATGCAGCTTCCGTGCCTCTGTGGGATAGTCCTGTATTGCACAACTACCCAAAACTAGCATCATGAGAAGGTAATGCTGCACCAGCAAGATGAACCCTCCCAGTTCATTCTCTATTATCTACGTTGCCCTCCCTTTCCCAGACATTATGCAGTATGAGCACACTGCAAATGTAAGAGCCAAAAGAAATAAACCTATTTAACTATCCTACCTAACCCAAAATACCCCAACAAACTATGCTACCCCTAGGCAAACCCCCACAATACAATAACAAATACAGGACAAAATCACTACAAAAGACTGAGGTAAAAGACAAAAAGCACACCACAGCAACAGCACACAGCACAAAACTCTCCAACAGTATCATTCTTCCACCAGCACCAGCTCCACACACCCTCACACAGTCAAAGACAAAAAGACTGTGAAGTGAAAGTGAAATCACTGCACCATGTGTGCAGTCAGGGAGTCCTGTTTCATCACTTCCTGGGCCTGTGTGTCACATTTTCTAATATGTGTCTTTTTTTGATGCATGACTGCCATGCGTTGATTTTTTCCCATTGAGGATCAGAAGACCTCAATACTGCAGTGTGTTTTTTTGTCAAAAAAATTGACGCATGATGGTTGTTAGACCTGACAGCCTTAGGGTGGTCACCCCTAACTTTTTGCCTGCCTCACTCCATTTTTAGATACTGTTTTTGCTGGTTTTAAGACTCTGGCCCTCATTTCAACTTTGGTGGTAACTGCCGCTTACCCACCCAATTGGAACATTTAATTTGCTTGTAAGTCCCTAGTAAAGTGCACTATATGTGCCAGGGCCTGTAGATTAAATGCTACTAGTGGGCCTGCAGCATTGATTGTGACACCCACTTAAGTAGCTCCTTAACCTTGTCTCAGGCCTGCCATTGCAAGGCCTGTGTGTGCAGTTTCACTGCCAATTTGACTTGGCATTTAAAAGTACTTGCCAAGCCTAAAACTCCCCTTTTTCTACATATAAGGCTCCCCTAGGGTATGCCCTAGGTAACCCATAGGGCAGGGTGCTTTGTAGTCAAAAGGCAGGACATGTACCTATGTAGTTTCCACGTCCTGATAGTGTAAAACACCTAAATTTGTTTTTACACTGTTGTGAGGCCTGCTCCCTTCATAGGCTAACATTAGGGCTGCCTTCATATATTGTTTGAGTGGTAGCTGCTGATTTGAAAGAAGTAGGAAGGTCATATTTAGTATGGCCAGAATGGTGATGCAAAATAATGCTGACTGGTGAAGTTGGATTTAATATTACTATTTTAGAAATGCCACTTTTAGAAAGTGAGCATTTCTCTGCACTTCTGTGCCTTACAATCCACATCTGGCTGGGTTTAGTTGACATCTCCCTTATGTATTCACTTAGAAACACCCCAAACACAGTATACTCAGCCTCACTTGGATACATCTGCATTTTTAATGGGTCTTCCTGGGCTGGGAGGGTGGAGGGCCTGACACTTACATGTCAAAAAACAATAGCCTGCCTTCACACAAAGGACTGCCACACCCCCTACTGGGACCCTAGCAGACAGGATTGAACTGAAAGGGGTCCTTGCTCACTTCTAAGCCACTTCTAAGCCACTCTTTGAAGTCTCCTTCACTTGGTTAGGGCGCATTTGGGTATTTAACCAAGGCATCTGCCCCTACCAACTCAGACACTTCCTGGAGAAGAGAACCTCAACCAGAATCTGCAACCTGCCCAGAAGAACTGCCTGGCTGCCCAAAGGACTCACCTGACTGCTTTCTGTGAAGGTCTGCTGCCTTGCTGTTGCCCTGCTGCCTTGCTGCTCTCTGGCTGTGCTGAGAAGTGCTCTCCAAGTGCTTGGATAGAGCTTGCCTCCTGTTCCCTGAAGTCTCAGGACCAAAAAGACTTCATCTCAACAAGAAGGACTCCTTGTGCGGCAAAAATCGATGCACAGTCTGGCAGAAATGACGGACAGCCTGCACTGCGGTGAAAAATTCACTGGATGCCAAACCAGAACGACTTCACAATAAGAAGATCGATGCAGCGCCAGCGTAGCAACTCGAAATTCAATGCACAGCCCACTGGATCGATGCATAGTCGAGCTAGAATGGCACAGCCCGACTTCCAGAGAGGAATCTACGCAGCACCTGAAATTTCCATGCAACGCCGACTGGATCGATGCAGCCCCTGTGAATTCATCCTGTCAGCGCTGGAAATCTATGCAACGTCCCTGGGGCGTCCGAAAACCCCACAACCAGAAGAGGATCCACGACCGAGTGCCAGAAATCGGCGCACAGCCGTCCCTGCATGAAAACTAAATGACGCATCACTGTGTGTGGCTCGAGAAATTCATGCACACCCCCTTTGTTTCCACGCATTTCCTCCTCTGCGGTTCTTTGCAGAGATTTTGAACGCGAACTAGGTACTTTGTGCTTGAAAGAGACATTTATTGCTTTTAAAAGACAAAAGACACTTTCTATCACTTTTGCAGTGATATCTCAACATATACTCATTGCATTTTAATCGTTTTGACCTGCATCTTATCAGATATTTATTATTTATTTTTCTAAACACCATGTGGTGTATTTTCTGTGGTGCTATACTATGTTATTGCATGATTTATTGCACAAATACTTTACACATTGCCTTCTAAGTTAAGCCTGACAGCCCAGTGCCAAGCTACCAGAGGGTGGGCACAGGATGATTTGGATTGTGTGTGACTTACCCTGACTAGAGTGAGGGTCCTTGCTTGGACAGGGGGTAACCTGACTGCCAACCAAAGACCCCATTTCTAACAACTGTCATGCATAGTATTCCTTCCCATGAAGCCTGACAAGGCCTGTGGACTTGAGATTAACAGACAGAGGCCAGGCATCATTTTTTGGCAAAGCAAAGTATGAATTATTGCTGTTTGCGTCAAACTATTTGACGCATATCAGGGATGAGTGGATTTTGCTGGGAAGGCTGAAAGTGCACGCAGATTCACATACCATGTCACAGGAGCTATGCATGCATGTTGTCAGTATGGTATGGCTATGCATGTATGTAGTCAGTATGGTATGGCTGCCTGTGTGTGCATGTTCGTTCATATCTTAATGTTAACATCAGTATGTGTTACCATTATGTTTGTAAGTGTGTGATGCATGCGATGACTGATATCGTTTGCATATGTGCATCTGTTGCTAGACTTTGTCTACACACCATACATTTTACCACATGTGAACTAGGAGTGTACATATGTGATCTAACACATATTTGTGGGTCTACCACATTGTTATGTCTGATTTTCAAATGTACATTTAGCAATGATATGATGTGCTATGTCCAATACATGGTAATGCATGTGATACCCTTGACAAATCATACTCAGAGGATGCAGTGGACTACGGCTGGGTTGATTTGACATTACCCCTGGCAATGTGAGTGCATGTGTTCCCACTGTCGTGTGTTGTTTAGGCTTTATGATGCTCTGCTCCCAGAGTGACAAATAGATCACCATGCATCTATGGTGCAGGTGATAGTGTACTCACATGTGTCAATGAAGGTTGGTATGTGCTGTGTGTTTGGAAAGACCTGTGTAGTGTCATATGTGCAAAATTTACAACAGCAGTATGTTAATGGGATATGAAACCTCACATATCGATCTTCCTGCATGGACGCATGTTGGACGTTGTTAAATGGCTGTGTATTCACATCAGTGTCACCTATGTGTCAGTATGTATGAACACATTTGATGGTCATTTAAGCCTTCTATGATCATGTGATACAAATGCATTTTCATTAGTGGAAAGTTGACTTTTGTGTAGACTCCAATACACAATACCAGACCTGTGCCAATTAAGTGGTACTTGTGTGCAGAGATATTAGACATATGTGTGCATGCAACAAACTAGGTACTTACAATTGATCACAACATGTTTGTTATGACTGTCACATACAATGGCATGCAATTGTGAAGCAGTGTTGCAGTCAGGCAATGATGGTAACCTAGTCATCATTACTTCTGTGGGAATTTTCATGCTGACACAGACCCATGGTTGCATGTTGTGGCACAGGTTTATGGTGGTCCACTCTGCTCAGCCCACTGTGCACATACGTTAGGCCTCTGACGGTGTCAAAAGCCAATGTAGCCTCAGCATTGGGTTCAGGGGATGTTGGGCGGGGATCTAGCCTCATCGTGTTAGCTCTTCAGCAGAGCAATGTGCAGTCCCCTTCAGACTGACACATGCACATTTGTGATCAGATGGCCTGGGATTTTCATTTTCCTTTGGGGTACGTGATGTAAGGCTTGCTCTATCATGTAAAGAAGACTGGTTCCTTGTACCTGTAGGACATCTGATCATTTGGAAAGGTCTGTCAGACATGGTAATACATTTTTAGTAATTTCCATTTGCTGCTTGGTTAGGGCTTGTACCTCTAGTGTAACTTGTAATTTTAATATGACCCAAGATACAGATGATGTCATCGGTCACTGCCTTCTGTCAGAATAGTATGCAATGGGCAACTACAATGTTGTTGTTGTATCAAACATGAGTGATTTATGTAGTGACCTAGGCATTCTCTCTGAACATATGTTGGATGATCACATTGTGGCATTGTTCAGTTGCACACTCAGCACTGGTCTGTGTGTGTACCTGCACAATCAGTTATGTTAATCTTGTTTGGAATATATTAGGTCCTACATTGCTGGCATTATTTAGGCTGCTTACACTTTATACACATCTTCTACTGCAACATTGTCTGGTCCTACATGGACAGGATTCAATGTGTGACTTGTGTTATTTGATGAGGTACACATCTTTTACTACTGGCTACAGGTTAGTTTCCCTCCCATTTCCAGACTTTGCAGGATTACATGACTTCCACACCCACATGACAGTACACCTGCCACAGCACTTGTGTAGTCTCCAAGTGACCCCCATGTTGTATCTCCAAGTATCTCTGGGATTCTCTCAGCTGTCCTTCCACATCCTTTGGTGTACATGGGTATGCACTAAATTCTGCATTCCACAACCTATCTCACTATCACCATGAGTGTATCTTTGTTAGTGTGGATTTTTTATTTACCGCACGCAACATATCTATCTCCTTCTTTGATCGTACATTTTAGGATAGGTCTGTGGCATGTTTGGACATTGCTATACCTACTTGCACATCCCCCTCCTGAGTGGCATGTTGGAGACCTAGACATTTTAGGGAATTGTTTCACTGTTGGTAACTTTCTCTTGGTCAGGCATGTGAGTGTCAATTAGAGGTGTGTTTTCATATGTGTTGTGTGATTGTACATACAGACTAAACTAGGTTACCTTACTCAAACATGGCAACTATTGTAGAAAATTGCAAAGCCTTTCCTACCTAGGCCATACACCCATACATCAGTCTTCACATGTATATCCAGATTAGCTGTAGAGATGTATCAAGACAGCAGATTTGTGTGACAAGTGTGTTAGAATGTACATAGGGAGTGGAACATACTCTGCCAACATTCCACTCAGACTTTAATTTGGTGGTGCATTCTCCTATTTTATTGTTAAATCCTGGCTATGGGCGATATGTATGGAGAGTGCATCAGCACTAATTGCTGCTTCACTTGTCTAGTAACCCTTAGCGCATTCCACAGCCAACATGTGTGTGTTATATTTGAGGTACAGCACACCATGTAGCATGGTTGGGGCCAGTGGGGGTATCAGAATGTAATACCATTGATATACGGTGCATGCTTAGGCTCAAAACTTGGTTCCTAACCCTGAACAGTCAACGAAGGTCCATTGATTCCACTAGAGTTCCCCTTGTCACACGTGCTCAGTGTTGGCATAGCAGCTATCCACCTGAGATGTGACACAGTTCAGTTCCTACTTTTCTAATGCACCATTTGGAAACAGCCCCTACCGTATGTACGCCCCTCTTCCACACATCTTGCCAGGCATGTGGATGATGTGGGGAAAGGGGTAGGAATTTGGGCAATGCCCACTTAATGCCACATATTTTTTGTAGTGTGTGGATCTAGCTCTTTGAGAGCCACATAGCCGTGAGTTATGTGACACTATTGTGAAGCATGGAGGTGCTAGGCCTTCTTACATCACAACCTATGTTCCAACCATCTTTGTAACTGTTGTGTTTCTTTCATGTTCTCTGAGGTATGACCAATATTCCAATGGTATATGTAGTGGAGAATGGGTAGACCATGGACATTCTGGTGCAAAGTGATTTATTGGTGATGTTTACAAAGTGATATTATTTGTACAGTGTCTAGGTGTAGAAGTTCTGTACAGTTTGTAGTCTCCTGCAAACTCCAGCAGCAGTATTTTGTAGTCCCTCTCCACCTGTGCTGCACCATTATCATCCTCCGCCTCACTGGGGACATCTACCAGTTCATCCCAGGGAAGATTGGTCCGTATACATATGTTATGCAAGAAAGCACATACAAGTGTCATCTTGCATTCCAGGACTGGTGCATAAACAGGCTTCCTCCTGTCAAGGCCAGGCACTTGAACCTTGAACTCAGAGGTCCAAATGTCTTCTCCCCCATATTTTGTGTCCTTCTGTGCCCTTCATTGTATGCCCACTCTTCCACCGTTGTCGGGTTGCCAGAAGGAGTCATCACCCATGGCTAAATGCCTTAACTTTGGTCAGCTGCAAACGAATGAGAGAACATGTGTCGATAATGCATATATGTGTTTTTGTAGGTTCCATGGCAGATGTTAGTTTTAGGTTGAGTGGTGACTCAGACTTGTTTCTGGTATTGTGTGTGTTCCTGTTTTGTGGATAGGTTGTATTGGCTCGTGTTGTTGGACATTACTATCATGGGTTGAAGCTCAGGGACCAGGTGATTGTCCAAATCAATCCAAACTGACAGTTCAACCATGCCAAAAATTGTGGTATATTGTCCATATTTGAGGCTGTGTCCTATTGCTAGAGGAACCTACCACCTCCTTGCATGACAATTGTGTCATCTGTATTGACACCATGGTAGCCCTGCACTGCTAAACTCAGGCCTCCATGTTACTATATGGCACTACACATGTAGTGCGACACTTAGGCCCTCATTATGAACATGGTGGTAAACACCACTCCGCCCGCAGTGGCGGTAACTACCGAAACAGTTATGCAGTCTGGACCGCCGAATAAAGAACCACCTGAAAAATAGGCAGCCTGAAAACCACTCACTGCCATCAGAGCAGTGCCGACAACAATGACAGAGGCCGCCCACAGGCCGACGGAAAGGCCCTATTCGCCCATAAAATAATGAAGCACTAGACCGGCGTCAGTTTCGGGGTGGGAACCACTGCCACGCAAAGCCAGGTGGAAACGAACCAAATAAAAGGAAACACTCACCAGAGGCACACACAACACGCCAAAGCAGACATGGATAGAGAGTTGCAAATCATGCCAGTCCTGCTCCTTGCCATATAGCTCCACGATCGAGACTTCCAACGAAGGTAAGTACCAAAACCTACTAAACAAGGGAAGAAAGGGCACAGTTACATAACCACCCACTCCACCCACCCCACAACGCACCCACAACCCCTCACAGCAGCACAAGCCATACACCCCACAGCAAGATATACTTACCAGACACAAGGCAAATTAAACCTGCCCAAAGTACACACATGTGCACAACACACCCACACAAAGAAATGATGAACCACGAAACCTGAGTGTGCCAAAACCAACACTGGCCACACAAACCTCAATGAAGCTCCATGAGCAACAGAAGTCCAAAAGAAGGCCAATGGCCAGTCCATACTCCAAAGTCCCATAGGCCCAAATGGCCCCAACTTGACTCCGACAAGTGCAAAGGTACTCACCTCATAGGGGCAACAATGGGGCATCCAGTCACCTCAGGGAACAGGGGCAGAGGGTGGTGGGGGTTGGGACTTACCACTGGGAGGGAGAGCTTGGCTTTACGTTTGGGAGGTGGGGGGGGGGCTTGGGTCTGGTTTTAGAAGCTGGTGGAGCGGCCTGGGATTGGGGTGTGGCAAATGTTCCTGGGCCAGCATGGGGTCTCTTGCTCACAGGTGAGGTAGCATGAGAATGGGAAGGGCAGACAGGGGTGGGCTGTGATATGGGAGGAGTGGACAGGGCAAGGAGGTGGGCACATTTAGGGACGAGACGAGGTGGGCCACTAGGTTCAAATAGGTCAACACGGGATAGGAAAAGTTTTTCAGGGGCAATCCGGATGGACCTAGAGGAAGGTGTGGGAGTGGTTCTGACAGGTGTAGGTGTGCGTGACGTGGGTGCAGGTGACTGTACAGTATGCTGAGATGTGGTGGATGTGTGTTTGGTGGGTGTCTTGGAGTGTTTGAGTGTCTTGGGAGGAGGGGGTGGACACAGTGGGACAAGACAGGCTGCCAGTGTAAATGTATGTTGTCTGTGGGACTGCAAGTTTAGTGAGTGTGCTGCACGTGTCAACTAAAGTCGTTGTAGTGAGTGCAGAAGTGGTGTCTGGGGTGCATGAATGGGGTCAGCAACAGTGAATGAGGGCGCAGTGTCTGTGAGTGTGCATGTAGAGGTGACAGACAGGGAGGAGGAAGAGGTGGACACACTGGGGGAAGTGGATGTTGTTGTGTGTGCCTTTGTATGTTGGCTGTGTGTATGCCTGTGGTGGGAAGTGTGGTGCTTGTGTA
This sequence comes from Pleurodeles waltl, assembly GCF_031143425.1. NCBI lineage: Eukaryota > Metazoa > Chordata > Amphibia > Caudata > Salamandridae > Pleurodeles > Pleurodeles waltl. Next base: position 1,800,007,730 of record NC_090440.1, read on the forward strand.
TTGCAGTGTGCTTCTTGTGTCTTGAGGTATGTGCATGGCTGTCAAAATGTGTGCTTGGGACGGGTGAAGGGAGTGGAGTGCTGGAAGAGGTAGAGGTGGTTGGAGGGGGGGATGGAATGACCAGGGACACTGGCTGCCATCAAAGAGGAGGCCAGAGCCTGAAAAGATCTCTGTAGGCCAGACAGGGCACCGTAAATGCCATCCAGGTAGGCATTGGTCTGCTGAACCTCCAATGCTAGCCCCGGATGGCATTGATGATGGTTGCCTGCCCTACAGAGATGTTTCTCAGGAGGTCAATAGCCTCCTTCGTGAGGGCAGCAGGGCTGACTGGAGCAGGGGATGAGGTACCTGGGGCGAAGGAGACGCCCACCCTTCTGGGTGAGCGGGCACGGGCAACTTGGTGGGGAGCAAATGGGAGGGCAGTGATGGTATGGGGGTGGTGGAAGATGTCACAGAATGGGTGAGCCCACTAGGTCCGCCACCGCCAGGGAGCTCCCATCAGAGGAGGTATCAGAGTCACTACCTCCAGTGGTAGTTGCCTCCCCTGTGGTACTCCCCTCGCCCTCCAACCCACTGGTCCCCTTGGCGTCACTTGACTCTGCCTCTGTGGAACTATGAGCTGCTACATTCTCACTCACCGGTGCCTCAGCTCCCTCACCAGATGATGCTTCTGTACACAAGCAACACAAGAGAACAGGAAAGGGTAAACAAAACAGGAGAGACACTTGTTAATAGCTGAATGGAGGTACATAACTGGCTCACACATATACCCACCCTGTAAATATTCCACCATGCAGCACCTACTGCTATACACGTGGCTATGCCCCTGACTTGTGGCCACAAGCCTGCTCTTCAGCCATTCCCTACATCACTGAAGGACCTGAGGTACTGCAGACCTGACCCTTACAACCCAACTCCCCACGGGGGCCATTATGTAAAGGGACATCAGTCAGAGTCCCTGCCACTAGACAGCATTCATATCACAGCCAATCACACATCCATCAAGGAGGTATACAATGGTTTCTGTACTCACCCCCTTGTGTCTGCTGTGCAGCCTTCAAGCAGCCATCCAGGTCCGGATATGCCCGCCAGAATGCGTCAAATTAGGATGGTCAGTGCCCGACGGACACCCCTTCCTCATTGGGAGGACTTCCCCAGCTGGGCCTCGCAGGTCTTCCTCCCCCAGTGCCGCCAGTCCTCCCACCGCTTCCTGCAGTGGGTGCTCTACCAGTTCTAGACCCCCAGGGTCTGCACCTCCCTAGCAATGGCATACCAGAGTTCCCTCTTCTGATGGCGCTGACCTATATGGGACACACAGAACAAGTAACACAGAGGTCAGACAATGCCCATTAGATACAGCTGGCTATACATCCCCTATGGGAGAAACACCTACAATAGCATAACACGACCTCACACACGCAGTATGTCATGAATCCCACAACTGTACAGTGTCAAATGTGCACACATGTCTACAGCCACCTACCAACATTCGACACAATCAATGCCCCCCAATCCACCTACTCACCTGTACCTCTGGTCAACCGTAGAGCTTGGCGTACAGGGTCAGGATCCTGTCCACAAATTTGTCCAGTTCCTCACTGGTGAAGGCGGGCCCTTTCCCCTGCATCTCGTGTCATTTCCCGGACCAGAAGCAGGATACAGCAGTACCCTCAGTGGAGTACCTGCGTGCACGTAATCTGGGAGTCAAGTGAAGTTTGGGTGACTAGATGGCATACGCTCTGCGACAGTGTGCACCGTCACCGCCGGCAGCGATCATAAATTGCTAAAAATCCCCATTGACAACCATGTTAACCAATGAATGATTGCACGACAGTGAACACCACCTCACGCCATTATGACAACTGCTAGCGGTATGAGGTCACATCCACTACAACATTTCTGGATTACAGGGGGCAGATATTTTGGCCATTGCTACACAGTTATTATTTCCTCATTTTCCCCATGCAGGCCCTATTGTCCTCAACACTCATAGGCATTTACAACTATTAATTTACTCACCACAACAGTCCTCATGTATCATTGAGGACATGTCACTCCAGTTTAACATCCTACAATGCATATGTGTTGTCGACTATTATGCCAGCAGTACTGAATATTTAACATTGTGGTCATATGTATGTGTGTTCCTCACATGCGTTCTCCACTCCTCCTAGGTACAGACCCATGTGGTGTGGGAGGGCCCAATCGGTGTATAGACCACTTGTTGATTTGGGGACTATGGTGGAGCAACACATCATTATCAATTACAGACTCAACTGTGCTACTATTCATGAACTTTGTGCATTATTGGATCCAGCACTCAGACAGGCTAATCGGAATCAGCATGCCATCCCTACTGAAGTGCAAGTGCTCTCTGCACTCCATTTCCTGGCGACGGGCTCATTTCAAGTGACAGTGAGCATGGGTGTAGGTTTTTCACCGCCAAAGTTTTGCATTATACTGTCCAGATTCCGGAATGCATTTGTACGACACCTGCAGACAAATGTGAGGTTTTCCCAAAGTGCTGACCTCCCTGCCAATAAGTCAGACTTCTATGCCTGTGCCAACATTCCCCATGTGATAGGTGCCATTGATGGAACCCACATAGCTCTCATCCCCCCACAAGTAAGTGAACAGGTATACAGAAACAGGAAGAACTTTCACTCCATGAACATTCAATTGGTGTGTACTGCAGACCAGTACATCTCACATGTGAATGCCATGTTCGCTGGATCAGTCAGTGATTCCTTTGTGCTGAGGAACAGCAGTGTGCCACACATGATGGAACAACTACAAGGGGACAGAGGATGGATCATAGGTAAGTGTTACTGACACTTTTTGGCACATAGCAGACAACAAGGCTGCCTGCAAATGAGGTTTGTCAGTGACAGCCCTGTTTTGTCCCCTTTTTCAGGTGATTCTGGCTACCCCAACATGCGTTGGCTCCCGACACCAGTGAGAAATCCTAGGACAGATGCAGAGAGGAATTACAATGAGGCCCATGGACGTACTAGGAGGGTGATAGAGTGCACAAGAGGTCTCCTGAAGGCTAGATTCTGTTGCCTCTATATCTCTGGGGGATCCCTGGCCTATGAGCCTGAAAAGGTGTGTAGAATAGTGGTGGCCTTCTGCATGCTGCACAACGTGGCTGTGAGGAAATCTATTCCCCTCTTGGAGGTGGAGGGTGCTGTATATCCAGGCCAGCTTCCTCAGAGAGGGGATGAGAGTGATGGTGATGATGAGGAGGGGAAGATGTACCCTCCGCGAACCAACTGATCTTACTGTACTTCCAATAACTAAGTGGTACTATTTGATGCTGTTGCTGTCTGTGCAGCATACTGTCAGTATGCCTTATCCTCTGTGGGGGTGTTGGGTCTGTCACTGTGACCAGGTTTGCATGGGACATGTGTCATTATAGACAACTTGTTTGACAATTCTGTTGGCACAACCACATGTTATGCGTGGGGTGCCATTCCTGCTATTAAGATATGAATAAATGATTTCAGAGACAATTGCATGCACGCTTCATTTTCATTCAACATAATGACAGGGGAAATTTACATTGGTGAACAGGTGTTTTATTTGGTGTCAGGGATGCCATGGTGCTCTTTACAGTAATGGGAGTAGGCTACTGGTGGATTTCCATATTGGCTACATGGTCTGAGTGATTGTTGGCAGTGGTAATAAGTCCATCTGTTATTTAAAGCTTTTGGGATTGTTATTGCACGTTGTGGACGGTGGTTCAGTGGCACACTTGGAGGACAGTTCTTGTCAGAGTCACTTCTTAGAGGGGGCCTTGGTCTGGCAGGTGTACCAGTGACATATCTGGGCCTGAGGGACCATTTGGGTGCCTGGTATTGACCTGTACGGGTTGAGGTGCAGGTCTCCTGTGTGTCCTGGGATGGTGGGACAAGTCCAGTTGCTGCTGCTTTTGTTGTTGGCCGGTCAGTATCTTGACATATAGTAGGGGCTTCCTGGTCTGTGGGGATCTCAGGCTGGGTTGGGACAAGGTGCAGCAGTAGACCTGCTATGGTGGCCATGGTGGCATTGTGCAGTTTCTACTGCTCCATGGTCTCTAGGTGTTGGGCTCTCCCCAGCCTCTCACTCTGCTCCAGGGTGGCAACAATCTGGGCCAATTTGTCCTGGGTATGGTGGGATGCTCTCAGGACCTTACAGATCACGTCCTAGGCTGTAGCATCCATCCTGTGGCCTCCCCCTGGGCCTCTGATGCCCTCCCACTGGGCCCAGCCCCCTGCGTATGTCTGGTGGTACCACTTGTACTGGGGCCATAGTCTTCCTGTCTGTTGGTAGGGGGTGACTGTGGCCTCTGTCCTTGTTTTCCACCAGTCTGTGGCCTGGATACACAGGTGTGAGGCCGGTTGCCCTGGCCTGATGTTGGTGGCTGGGTGGTAGGGTTGTCAGTGGTGTCCTGGGTAGGGCTGCTGGATGGTGACAGTCCAGGACTGTGTGAGGGGCCATGGCATTCCTCACTTTCCAGGGTTCCCTCTCCAGTGTCCTGGGTGGTGCCTCTGTCTCCGTGTGGGGCACTGCCACTCCTTGTCCTGTCCGTTAAGGTGGCATGGGTGGTGGTGCTTGTTGGGGGGAATGGACATGTCTGTTACAGTTGTATTTTCGGATGAGGGGCACAGGGCTGCGCTGTTTTGTGCGGGTTTTGCGCTTTTTGACCATGCTTATCTTGACAGCCTTTGTGAGGTTGCCATTGCATTTTGCTTAGGATGTGGTGGTGCATTGTGGGTGGTGTAGTGCCTTTGTGATTCCTTGCAGGGGTTGGTGGCTGTGCACAGGGAGAGGTATGTGGGCCTGTTGATGGATTTGTGGGCATGCAGGGTGACTGGCTGTAGTGATTGTGGCCTGGGTGGGGTAGTGGTCCTGGTGGATATTGGAGGGGTGGGGTGGGGTGGTGCATGCATTACAGATGTGGTGGATAAGGGGTAATTGTAGACGACTTACCCGAGTCCATTCCTCCAGTGAGTCCAGTGAGGCACTCAGGGTGCAGGATGGCCTGTACCTTTTCCTCCCAGTCAGTGTAGTCGGGTGGTGTTGGTGGAGGTCCTCCCCCAGTCTTCTGGACTGCAATGTTGTGCCTCAATACCATGGTCCTCACCTTCCCACGCAAGTCGTTCCATCTCCTACAGATGTCGTCCCTCGTGTGTGAATGGTGTCCCACTGCGTTGACCTTGTTCACTATGGTCTGCCATAACTCCATCTTCCTGGCGATGGGTGTGTGCTGGACCTGTGCCCCGAATAATTGTGGCACGACCTTCAGTTTCACGTCTACCAGGGTCCTTAGCTCCCTTTCTGTGAACTGTGGGTGTTTGGGGGGTGCCATGGTGTGTGTTGTGAGTGGTGTGTCGTGTGTTGTGTGTTGTGCGGATCTAAGTGAGGGTGCTGATGTGTGGTTGGGTGTGTGATTCGTGTATTGTGGTGTTCAGGATCTGCTTGTGGTGTTCTCTATCTCAGTTGTCCTATTGACGATTCAAAGGATTGTGGGGTGTGTATGTGAGTGTTTTATAGTGTTGTGGATGTGTGTCAGGTGTGTGGGTTTAAAACTTGCCAATGTGTGCAATTCTTACTGTTGGGTTCCATTGCTGGCTGTGGCGGTCTGTACCGTCAATGGTCGTTCGACTTCCACTGACCGCCGTGGTGATTTGTGCATCACTATTTGGAGGGTGGGGAGTTTGTGTGCTCGGCGGTGGCGGGTGGGATGTCCTGCATTTCCGCCGACAATGTCTTGGTGGTGACTGCTGGCTGTGAAAATTTTTGCAGATTCAGATTTTTGCATCTTTATATGGCGGGTGTCAGTTCACCGCCAATGGTGGGATTCTGTTCAGCGTCGCCATAGCGGGGAACAGTGTTTACCGCGATGTTCATAATGAGGGCCTTAGTGACCCTTTGTGGCAAATTATGCCTGTTCCAGGCATCATGTGTACAAGCGTGTGATTCACACAATTGAAGGAGTAACAAAATAGCTGCAGTGGAATCTCCAAGTTCCTATAGATGATTTATCACAGACACCTTCAACACATGCACAATGCAGGCATTCGGAGGTGGCACACTATATTTTTGTATGGGTCCCTATGTAAAGTGCATGAAAGGTCAGGTATGTTCTCAATAATCCTACAGAGTCCTTCTATGGCATCCATTATCTTGACAGCATTGTACCTACTCTGCACTATGGTGGGCCGTTTTTTGTATGGTGGCATTAGGGGCAACTAAGGGACGCATGTGAAGTGGCACTGGTCTAGATGCTGCACAACTTCTCATTAATCTGCCCCATGGTCTTTCATGGCTGGTGGTATTGTATTCCTATGTGTGCAGCACAATGCAGCAGGTACGTCCGGAATGTGTAGGTGATATGTAGTTGGTAATGGCAGCACTTGGGTGGCATTTAATATTGGTGCCACCAGAGGCTTCAACACCATGACAAATGTGGGACTGTGCCTATGTGTGACTTTCTTTACATTAATATGACCTATTGACCTATGCCATTCACATAGCTGGGCTATACATTGTATGGTGTAATGTGTGTGGGATTTGTATTTAGTTGTCAACCAGAGGACACTTGTAGTGGTTTGTGCCCAGTTTCTGTATGCAAAGGGGTCATAGCTCCACCTGTGCTTCATGTGGTGTGCCAGTCAGCTTGTGCTGTATTATGTACATATAGATGTATGTGTGTGTGATGTGCAATGAATGCAGTGTAGTGTGGCATGTGGCATATGTGTTGTCAGTACATCTGTGTTCGCCTGTCCATGTGTGTTTAGTGTGGTGTATGTCTTGTTTGTCCTACAAGGTTAGTGTGTTGTCTGTGCACTGATTGTTATGGTGGCTTACTTAGGAGTAGCTCATTGCCACATTGCCCATCTTGGAACCGCTCATTGATGGTGGAATGCCGGAATATGTAGGCATCATGGACGCTGAAGGGATATTTGGCTAGGATGTTTGTGAAGAGCCCACAATAGCCTGCATATTAATCGAATGGGTGTGTTTGCTGTTCCTGTAGAGGTGTTCCATTGCTGCAGGTGGCACAAGTTGAACATGGGTGCAGTCCATTGCACCAAGCACATGCTGTCAGCAATTGGGCAGAAACCTTGCTTGGTCTCCTACAAGGTTTCAATGGAACACCTCTACAGGAACCGCAAACACACCTATTTGATAAATGTGCAGGCCATTGTGGACCACCGTGGGCCATTCCAGGGTGGACAACGTTCCAGGATGGGCAAAGTGGCAATGGGCTACTTGTACGTAAGCCACCATACCATCAGTACAAAGACAATACACCAATGCCACAACATGCAACCTTAACTCCTGGATCATCGAATGCGCCAACTCCTTAGCACCCCTCTGATCAGCTTCGGTTAAGCACGTCCCTAACAAAGCCAGCTTGTTTACCGCGGAACTCCAAAAATCCAAACACACCTGCAGAGAAGAAATTAAGAAACAGCAAAACCAGAGCCACCATTGCCACCCATCACCAATGCATCAAGAACACAAAAAAGCCAAACTCTGTGAACGCATCAAAACCTCCCTGCACAACGTGAGACAACGCTTCACGGTACGAGACAATCCTCCCTCCGAAGCCACCAACATCCCCCTTTGAAAGACCTCTGTGACAAAGTGCCCACTTTCTTCCACCGCAAGATTAAGGACATTTATGACAACCTCCTCCTGCAGAACCCACCAAGCGTCTGAACCTACGACCGGCCCAGCCCCCAAGAACCCACCCAAATCATCCACAGCTGGTCCACACTCACTGCAGAAGTGACTGAAATCATCATGAACAGCATTCACTCCGGATCTTCAACAGACCCCTGTCCTCACCACATCTACAACAGAGCCAATGCTAGAGGATAGAGACAGCTCTTCTTGAAGCCACCAATGACATCTGCACCCTCCTCAACTGTGGACACACCGCAGCACTCCTCGACCTCTCAGCAGCCTTCAACATGGTCACCCACAGAACCTTATGCACCAGACTCCATGACGCAGGAATCAGTGGAAAAGCCTTGCAATGGATCCACTCCTTCCTCACTGGAAGAACACAGAGAGTCAGGCTCCCAACCTTCAGATCTAAACCATAATTCAGTTGCAGAGTTCCTCAGGGATCCTCCCTGAGCCCAAAGCTCTTCAACATGTACATGGCCCCACTGGCAGCCATCATCAGAGACCATGAAATGAACATTGTGTCATACGCCAATGACAAACAACTCATCATATCCCTCACTGAAGACCTGGAAAAAGCTAAGAGGAACTTTCACACTGGAATGAAAGCTGTCACCACCTGAATGAGGGAATGCTGCCTCAAGTTTAACTCAGAGAAGACCGAGCTCATCATCTTCTGAAACTTCACCTCAGCCTGGGACCACTCCTGGTGGCCCACATCACTCAGGGCACCACCTACTCTGAATGACCTCGCCCGCAACCTCAGAATCATCCTCAACTCCTCCCTATCAATGACCTGACAGGTAAACACAATCACCTCTCCCTGCTGGCATACCCTCCGCCAGCTCTGCAAAATCTTCAAATGTATCACGGTTGACTGCTGCAAAACAATCAACCACGCCCTAGTCACTATCAAGCTCAACTACGGAAACACACTCTACGCCGGCACCACAACAAACATCAGAAAACTTCAACACATCCAAAACGCCATGGCAAGACTCGTCCGGAACCTCCCCCACCAAGAACATATCTCCCAAAAGCTGAGGACCCTCCATTTGCTCCCAGAAGAGAAGCAAATCAACTTCAAACTACTCACTCACACTTACAAGGCCCTGCACAACATCAGACTGACCTACCTGAACCATCGCATCTCCTTCCATAACCCCACCAGACCCCTCTGCTCCACCGAGCAGGCAATAGCTACCATCCCAGGCATCTGGGAAACCACTGCTGGAGGAAGATCTTTTGCATACCTCACAGCCAAGAGCTGGAACAACCTGCCCATGCACCTCAGACAAATTCCATCTCTCACCATCTTCAGGAAGAACCTCCAAACATGGCTCTTCCAATAAGGCCAAGACCCACCACCAGTGCCTTGAGACCCTCACGGGTGTGTAGTTGCGCTTTACAAAAACGGATTGATTGATCCAGCCTTCCGGGATAATACTGTACTCCCCATTGTGGTTAATTTGCAGCCAGCCAGTGATCTAGATTTAGAACAATTTTTCCCTAGGACCCTGGCTTCAGTGCACAATGTAAATGTGGCAAAACCAAAAGCATGGAGAGCCATGTAAGAACATGTACCTGGAGCTCCCCCAGAAGGTCTCTATGGGTCTTGAGACTTCAACTTCGGAATTTATGACATGGAATGTGGCTGGAATTCGTAATAAATTAGATTATGTTGATTAGGGGGAGTACATTGATAAATTTAATATCTGTTTGTTTCAGGAAACCTGGGTCACCTCACATTTTTATAGACAGGGATATAGCTACTTTTGCAAGGAAGCTAGCCCTTCTCCTGCTGGGAGAGCAGCGGTGGTCTTATTATTTGGATACGAATTTCCGAGGTGGGCAAAATTAAGGAAATCTATGTGGATTCGGCTGATGTATTGGCCCTATCAATACAGTCAAAGCAAGGTTTTCTGTTATTGTGTGTCAATGTTTACAACAGACCAGGCCCTCCAAACCAAATGTCTAAATCCATTCAGATGTTGAATGTCCTTGTGTTGGATTTTCTTTCTACACACTTTATTATTGTAGCTGGTGATTTTAATGTGTCCCTTGAGCCGAATTCTGCCTTCTCTAAGATTACACAGATAGAAGACTCCATATGGAAAATTCCCCCTTTTTCATCTCAGAAAAACCCTTGTTTTTTAGAGGGTCCTAGAGTAGTATACTTGACCTTGTACTTACTGATGTGAGGATATGGCACACCATTAAAGACAACAGGGTGGGTAACCAATATAATAATGATCACGCTCCAATCTTGGTAACATATGATGGGCAGTTTTTTGCCAAAACAGACGTCCAACAAAATTATGAAGTCACCTCCTTTTTAGAGGTGCCTTCCAACAAGCATGCCTTGAAATTGGATTCCTTCAGAAGCTCCAACAAACTGTGGGCAAAAATGTGTGTCCTAGTATCAACCGATCAACTTTCTGACAGTTCTTGTTCATTTACCCCGAAGGGGGTTATGGTCTTGCACGTAGGCCTTTTTTCTTCCTTGAAAGAGTTATTATTTAGAACTTCTAGGGAGAATAAGCATTTGAAAGCAGGATCGCACCATAGGTGGTTTGGTAAGGAATGTAGAGAGGCTAAGAGTAGTCTTTTAAAAGCAATAAAATCAAAAGACAGATCTATGATAATCTCTGCATCTGTATTGAAGACCAGCAAAAATAATTTGGAAGAGACATCATGGCAGGAATTATTATTAGCAGCTAAGGACAGAAATCCAAAATGTTGTTGGTCCTTGGTGGCCAATAATAGATTAAATGAGAATTTTAGACCTGACTGCCATGTCCCCTGAAAATTGGATTGGCCACTTTACTGAGTTGTATATTTATGAGCCTCTATTTCCCATTGCTAATGATAGTGAATCAATATATGTTTGTTCTTCTGCAGACAGTCTTACACCCTTTAATCTCAAGGAAACCGAGATAGCCATTAAGGCCCAAAAATCAGGAAAGGCATCTGGGTTGGATGGTATACCCACCGATCTGTTTAAATCTGATCTTGATTATTTGGGTCCCTATGTTAACAGGGTGTCAAATGCCATCTTGGCAAGTGCCAATTACCCCTGGTCTTGGAAGGGAGAAATTATTGTTCTCATTCATAAAAAGAGGGAATAGGGCTGTCCCGTGAAATTACAGACCAATTAGTCTTATGAATAACCTCCCAAAAATATTTTGTTACCAGGTCCTGAGTAGGCTTAAGGAATGGATAGAAGAGATTTAAGCCATTAGTCACTTTCAGGCGGGCTTTAGGCAGAGAATAAGCACAGTTGATCAGGTCTTTCGCTTCCTTGCGATTAAATGGAAGACGGTGGACCTAGACGCAGGGAACCTCTTGGTTGCTTTTGATTTGGTCCTGTGCTGTAAATTGTGGTAGGTCCTGGACAGAGCCGGAGTTCCAGGACCCGTACTAAATTTGAATAAGGACTTGTATTTTGAGAGTTATGCCAGAATTTGATAGGGTACAAATAAGGAATTAAAGAGAGAGATCCCAATTCGTAGAGGGGTGAGACAGGGTTGTGTGTTGGGCCCCACTCTCTTCCTATTGTTGATCAATGCTTGCATTCCTTACTTATTGGATTGTGTTTATGAAGCTCCCAAATTAGGCGGGGTAAAGACCCTATGTTTGTTGTTTGCTGATGATACTTTGTTATTATCGCAAACTGCTTCTGGACCAGCTAACTTACTTGAGAAGTTTATGGGCTTTTGTAAGGACCATGGTTTGAAATTCAATACTTCCAACACCAAATACATGGTTTTTGGTGACATAAAACATAAAGTGAGGAAACAGATATTTTTGGATGGCGAAGCACTAGAAAGAGTGTCTGCCTTTGACTATTTGGGAGTCAGATTGGAGGACTCATACAAATGGCCATCTCATTTATTGAAGTCCTTCATGAGCCTGAAACAAAAGTCGGGCGGTATTTTGAGATTTGCCGCTAGATCTTCTAGATTTGCCATCACTCCTGCGATAGAAAGATATAAAACCCAAGCCGGGGGGGGGGGGTTATATGGTGAAGAGCTATGGGGACATAGCAACTTGAAGGATCTAGAGAGAGCGGAACATTTTTTCATAAAAACCTTACTAAAACTACATGCAAGCACCCCCACTCTGCCTATTCAGATGGATTTAAATCTACACTCCATCTCGCATATAGCTGCTCTAAGGCCACTATTGTATGGGATTAGGATCTGGTCTATGGACATTTTTAGCCCATATAGAACATGGCTGAGTGCCTTGTTGAGTACGTATGCAACTTAAAAAAATATGTGGTTCAATTATGTTGAAAATACTTTTACTAAACTTGGATTAGGTGTCTATTGGTTAAACCCTTCTCATCTCCCCAAAAATGCCATGCAGTTTGTAAAGGATGCATATTGGCTTAACCTACAAGTAGAAAAGTTAGCAGAGGTGTCCTCTTTTAGTATGACAGACAGCTTTATATCACTCAAATGCCACTATGAATTTGAGCATTACATGGATTTGATTATATCTTCTGTAGCATGTGCATTTTGGGGCATATTTATACTCCGTTTGCGCCGAATTTGTGTCGTTTTTTTCGACGCAAATTCGACGCAAAACTAACTCCATATTTATACTTTGGCGTTAGACGCGTCTAGCGCCAAAGTTCCTGGAATAAGCGTCATTTTTTTGCGTGAACACCTTCCTTGCGTTAATGATATGCAAGGTAGGCGTTCCCGTCTAAAAAAATGACTCCGATGCTATTGCGTCGGATTTATACTCCCGGGCAAGTGGGTGGGTCTAAAAAACCCGCATTTGCGCCGGATTTTAGCGCCTGGGTCAGGGCAGGCGTTAGGGGACCTGTGGGCTCAGAATGAGCCCAGAGGTGCCCTCCCCTGCCCCCAGGGACACCCCCTGCCACCCTTGCCCACCCCAGGAGGACACCCAAGGATGGAGGGACCCACCCCAGGGGCATTAAGGTAAGTCCAGGTAAGTGTTTTTTTTCATTTGTTTTTTTGTGGCATAGGAGGGCCTGATTTGTGCCCCCCTGCATGCCACTATGCCCAATGACCATGCCCAGGGGACAGAAGTCCCCTGGGCATGGCCATTGGGCAAGGGGGCATGACTCCTGTCTTTGCTAAGACAGGAGTCATTTCAATGGGGGATGGGCGTCGTAAAAAAATGGCGCAAATCGGGTTAAGACAATTTTTTTGCCTCAGCCTGACTTGCCCCATTTTTAGACGCCCAAACGCCATTTTTCCCTACGCCGGCGCTGCCTGGTGTACGTGTTTTTTTTTCACACACACCAGGCAGCGCCGGTCGGCTAACGCCGGCTAATGCCATTCAATAAATACGGCGCCCGCATGGTGCTTCAGAATGGCGTTAGCCGGCGCTAATTTTTTTGGCGCAAAACTGCGTTAGCGCAGTTTTGCGTCAAAAAGTATAAATATGGGCCTTTATATCAAATTTAGATTAGGATCTCTACCACTACGCACTTTCACTTGCAGATGGACCCAACATGGAAGACACTCAGACTTATGTTCAGTGGGATATGGAATTCCTGACTGCACCACCCATGTTTTATTTCATTGTCCCGCCTATTCCAAGCAGAGGACCCGTTGGATTATACCACTTTGCAGATCCATGGGTTTTAGGAACCGGCCTTTAGCCCTTAGGAATTGCAAAAACAAACCCTAATGGGACTGTGGCATGTGCATTGTCAAAATTGTTAGAGGCAATTTGGCATATTAGATGAAATTGGGTGGTAATTTATAATGTATTGTATCAAAGTTGATTAAAGCGTGGAGTCGCAGCCCAATAGTTTAGTATTTTATAGATAATTTATGAATGTCTAGTATTAAGTTGAGGACAAGACCTTTGTTTCTCTTGTGAGGTTACGTTTTTAATATTTGGTTATAAACTCTAACTTATATATGTTATACTGTATTTTTATCTCTGCATTTTTACTTTTGTTTTAGATGTCGTTTATGGTAAAAAATGTGTTAATTGGATGTTTGAAATTATGAGCCAGAGGATTTCATTCTTGTCTTTTTTCTCTTTTTTATATTTATCAAAGTGTCTTGTAAAATGTGCTTTAAAGGTATTTTTTTACCGAAATAAAGCTAAACTTGAACTTGGTTGATTGATTTGTATTTTGCTTTCCCAGTTAGTTAGTTAGTTAGTTAGTTTGGTATATCTTCTATTTATGCACAGCCTTGCTCTATATATTCCCTGTTCCTTGAAATATGGCCCTTCTTTTTCTGAGCTTTGTTTCACATTTGCTAAACTCACCCGTTCCCTCTGTCTCAGAATGCAGTCCTGCCATTCCTGTTCCACGCTTCTGAATCCTCTTGCAGTTTTCCCTAACTCCTTTCTTGTGTTTGTGTTTACATCATTGTTATTGTCACTAGGGTGTCCACTTAGATTGACTTCAAGTGTTGCTGAGTGGCTCCCAAGATTCTATGAGAATAGTTGTCCTTCACCTTATTGTGTTCTCTTTTCAATTCCACACAGATCATTTTCCACAGAGCATACAAGCTATAATTTGTGGTAACTTGAACCTCTGTAGTGTAATTTCCTATTGCCATTTTTGTTGTTTATTGTGCTGTACATATGTTGCCTTTCACATTTGTCTTCTTTCGCATTACCCAGTTCTATCTCAGAGTCAGCATTCAAAAACATGCTCCACTCTTCAGCTTTTGTCCCGTTCTTTTTTTTCTAGGTTCCAGATATTCCCTTGTATATGCTAATTCCCTCCTCCAGAATTTCCTTCTCCTTACAGAGAGCAAACTCTGCCTTTAGATATGTTCTGGTCTCAGCAGGGGTAAAGACAACATGAACCTAATCCTATCAAGTGTAAGATATTTGTCAGAATTCATCCTACTTTGGAACATGCCACCCAGTGTATTGAAAGGTATTGACTGTATACCTACTGTGAAACTAAACAGACCAGTTGTGGTGGATTGCCACACATGGTTTGGGGCTCACTAATTAATGGGTACATACTAAGGGCCTGATTACATGTTTGGTGATCTTGGTACCGCCATGGTAGCAGCGTCAGATACACCACTGCAGTGTTGCTAGTCCGACAGCTGTATTATGATGCACATAGTTGCATAGACTAAAGATCGCCACGGTTCCATCCACACTGCCAGCAAATCTAGACCGTGCTGGGGGTTATTTAGGCCAATGCATCTTTTGGAGGGCAGACCACCAGTGTAACCGCAGGACCGATTATGAATTGGTTTCCCGCCAACGTGATTGTGGAGGTCAAACCATCACACCTGATCTGGCGAAAAGGTACGAATATAAGGCTGAAACTCCCCTGTACTCAGCTTCACACATCCTGTGCCACCATGGAGCCGATCATACACATACGTTGCTGCTTGTACTGCTTGATGATGCTCAAAACTGACAAATTTGTGGACGCAACCGATGGTAACCTAAACACTTACCCCGTTTCCATCAACTCCACAGCAAACAGATGCCCCGCCATGGAACTGGGAAGAGGTAGCTGGTCCCTGGGCCAAACGTATGTTTTGGGCATCTGTTCAGAGTTAGTCTCAAGGTATGACCTAGTCAGAGCTCCATGACGCCCTCTTTGGCCAGGTCATTGACAATTGCACAGCCACACTCTGCAAAAGCTGATATGTGTGCACATCCCCACAGTCTGGCAATACTTGCTATTTTATTCTGTGTATGGTTTTACTTACTCACATTTATTTTAGTCTGTTTTAGGTTACCAGTAGTCAGAAAATACAGAGAAGTTGGCACTGCACGCAGGGGCATGAAGGGGTTGCCAGACCCCAGTTAGCCATTTGTTTGTCCAAACTTTTGAATCTTTAGCACTCTAGGGCATCTTAGCTACTCAGCAGCACCCTCTGCCATGCCCCCCCAAACATGGCTCACTTGGGGTTCTGCAAAGCGCGTCTGCGCAGTGGGTGTGCCAAAAGTGGACCTCAGTCAAGCCTATCTTTGCATGTCCATGGCCTGGCAGCACCAAGCGGCAGAACCATTAGATCCCATGCCATCCATAAATACTCAAGCCTCGAACTCCTCACCATTGGTAGTGAAGGTAAGTCTGTGGAATGCACTCTCTATAATACCAGTGCTCACCCTTACAGTTTTGCTTCTCAGTGTGTGGCTTTCACTCCAGCCAACCTCCCAGTTTCCTTTCCGTCCTAGTGATGAGCAATGAGCTCAGACACAAACAAAAATTCAACTGGGTAATCTGGAGCAGGGGATAAAATGTCTTCTTCTTAGTACACATTCTTATATAAAGCACAAACAAGAATTTGCTGATCTCATCAAAGTTGAAAGATCAGACATTTCTTTTCTGACTGAAACCTGGGCAGATGTAGCATTAGACCAGGATTTCAAAGCTGGCATTCCTCAAGGTTGCAATGTAGTTAGGGTAGACAGGCAGCCCAAGAGAGGAGCCTGCATTTACTGCAGACATATGAAGGTTACTTATGAGTCCATACACAGTCTCAACTGAGAAGCTTTGTTGTTTCGTTTAAAAATCTAAAACACCTATGCTTTTAAATGCCTACTAATCTACCGCCCACAGGCCCCAGAGAGAGTTTCACTCAATCTCTCTTAAGTTCTCTGGAATCATGTATTGATTAGCCCAGTTTTACAATTCTGGGGGATTTTAATTTCCATCTTAAAAATCTAGAGGATAATGATACAGAACACTTAACAGACAACTTTCAATTTTTTTGCTTATTCAGCAAATTAAAATCCCAAACCATGATGCTGGTCATACACTTTTGTTGGCATTTTGACTAGCAATTTTGATTTAAGAATCTAAAAAATCCTGCCTCTAACATGGACCAACAATTAGGCGGTATTTTTCAAGATGATCAGCTGTATCTTAACACCGACCAATATGAAATGCCCAGGTATCTCAAAATAACGTCCATGGAAAAATATAGATGCCTTACATTTTCAAAAACTCTTGCAAACCACCATTCCTCCAATGGCTGAAGAACCCATGCAAACAGCTGAAGTAGTTGAGCAAGAAGCTGAAAATTGTGAATGGATCAAGCTGTTGTAAAACTCTTAACCTGACTAGATTGATGGTCCCTGCTTGGATGGAGTGCAAACTGATGGCCAAACAGAGACCCCATAAAAAGAGTCTTAATCCATAGAAATCAATGGATGTGCAGTTTTTATCCAAAATACCTGGTTTGTGTCAAAAATAAAGTTACACGGGCGAGCATGCATCAGAAAAGTCAGCGATGCGTCGATTCTTTACTAGCAAGTGAGACCCAGCATTGTTTCTTCTCCAGTCGGGTAGGCAATGTGTTGTTTTCCTCTCCCGTAGAAGAGCGATGCGTTGATTTCTGGACGAGCAGCCTCGGGTCCGTGCAGGTTCATGGTGGTTTTGACACCCAGAGATGATGCATGTGAAATCCTTTTTGTGGGTGATGCGTTGATTTTGGCAGCTGCAAGTAGATGCCGTGTGTATTTTCTAGCCGCGATACGGCTGGTGCATCCATTTTTCAGCTGCGAACCAGGTGCTGGTTCAATTTTTCTCTTTGATTCAGCCTTGTTTCCACTAGCTTCTCCTATCAAGGGCCCAGGGACTGGATAGGGCACCACTTGGCAGGGTAGGCGTCTCAGCAAGAGTGTCCAGGTACTGGCAGAGGATGTCTTTGATGGCCCTGAAATTTCAGAAAGGGGGCAAGTTCAGTCCAAGCACTTGGAGACACATCAGAAGCAGGAAAACACCACAAAGTCCAGTTTCTGTCCTCTCTAAGGTAGAAGCAGCAACTGCAGGCCAACCCAGCAAAGCACACTCACATGCAAAGGGGCAGTACTCCTCCTCCAGCTCTTCAGCTCTTCTCCTTGGTGGAGTTTCCTCTTGATCCAGACTTTAAAATCTGGGGTTTTGGATCCACTACTTATACTCCTTTCTGCCTTTCAAGCAGGCAAACTTCAAAGGAAAGTCTCTGTTGCTCACAACATTCTGCCTTTCCCAGGCCTGGCCATAGACACACACCAGGGGGTTGGAGAGAAGATTGTATGAGGACTGGCACATCCCTTTCAGGTGTAACTGTCAGCTCCTCCCTCCCCACTCTAGCGCAGGAGACTCTTCAGGATATGCAGGCTGCATTCCAGCTCAATTTGTGCCACTGTCTAGAGGGAATTCACAAACAGCCCAATTGTCAGTCTCACCAAGACTGGATTCCACAAGCAGACAGAAACACAGAATGATTAAGCAAGAAAATGCCCACTTTCTAAAAGTGGAATTTTCAAACTGAGAATCTGAAAATCAACTTTACCAAAAGGTGTATTTTTAAATTGTTAGTTCAGAGACCACAAACTCCACATCTCGATCTGCGCCCAATGGGAAACAGCACTTAAAATATATTTAAAGACATTCCCCATGTTAACCTATGAGGGAGATAGGCCTTGCAATACTGAAAATCGAAAGTGACAGTATTTCACTCTTAGGGCATGTAAAACATATCAGTACATGTCCCACCTTTAGCATACACTGCACCCTGCACAAGGGCCTACCTAGGGCCTACCTTAGGGATGCCTTGCATGTACAGAAAGATAAGGTTTGGGCCTGGCAAATGGGTACACTTGACAGGTTGAATTGCCAGTTTAAAACTGCATACACAGACACTGCAGTAGCAGATCTGAGCCATATTTATAGGGCTACTCATGTGAATGGCACAATCAGTGCTGCTGGCCCATTAGTAGCATTTGATTTAAAGGCCCTGGGCACCTGTACTGAACTTTACTAGGGACTTACTAGTGAATCAAATATGCCAATCATGGAAAAGCCAATTACACATACAGTTTACCCAGACAGCACTTGCACTTTAGCACTGGTTAGCAGTGGTAAAGAGCCCAGAGTACCAAAAAACTGCAAAAACAAAGTCCAGCACACAGTCAAAACATAGGAAGCAGAGGCAAAAGAACAGGGGAGACTACGCCAAGGATGGCATGCCTAACAGGCTGCTAAACAATTTATTACAGGAATGAACAACATAGCAAAGTGGATGCATAGGAATTACCTGAAATTAAACTCTGACAAAACAGAAGTGCTTCTACTTGGGAGGGACATTTCCTTCTGGAACACTTCATGGTGGCCGTTGGATAGTGGGTCTCTGACTGCAACAGTTCAGAAAGCTAGGAATCTAGGGATCATGTTTGACTCTAAACATACCTTCAGAGAGCAAACAAACAATGTAACATCTTCCTGCTTCTTGACTCTAAGAATATAAAAGAAAACTTTCCCATTCATTCCACTTGATTTAAGGAAAAGTGTCATCAGTACATTAGTCATATCAAAACTGGATATTAGACACCATATACATTGGCACCCAAATTTGCATCCTAAATAAATTTTACACCCTTCACAATGCAGCAGCCAAGGTCCTGCTGAAACTTCCAAAACACTGCTCAGGATTTCAAGCCATTAGAGATCTGCAGTGGCTACCCATCAGAGCCCGAATCAAAATCAAGGCCCTTTGCTGGGCCCCCAGAGCCCTTCTTTCATAACATCTTTAAATGCAATACAGGTAGTCGTCCACAGAGTGAACAAAACGAAGTCATGAGGACGGAGTTTCTACCATGCGATCCCAAAAAATTGGAATACTCTACCTGATCACCTTAGAGCTCAACCCAACCTACTCATGCTTAGGAAACAACTAAAAACCTTGCTCTTTTTGATAATGGTGTGAGTTTCATCCTGCTTTCCTGCATGATCACCATCAATGTAGCACTTGTCCATATCACTGTGTCATTTTTTGACACCAGCGCAAGACACCTTTCGCCATTTGCTTGCTTAATAAACCTATTAATATTAACATTAACATCCCATTATCAGAGATAGTGATGTGTGTATTCAATTGTATCACAACTCGGCATCAATATCACAACTATCAATCTAAGTGACACTCTCACATTGCTCACGTGCCATGGCCTGTTGTGATATAAATGATACATCACACATCACATCACACATGTGCCATTGAATTGAAACACACCTTTTCTCCTAAACCTCTAGAATAGATTTCCACATATCACCCGCATTTCAAGGTAATGTAAGGTACATTCAAAGGTCACAAAGTAAAGAATCACTACAGAATAGGTATGCCTCTACCAAAGGGGCCCCTGGAAGGCTGGTGCCCAAGGCCTAATTCCACTTTGCACATGCCTCAAAACCACTATTTGCAGAGGACTTATGGCTTGAAGTGCATCAGGGAAAACCAATAGTATAACCGAGTGCCATGCATATGTTAGAAACGTGTAAGTACAAAGCATGAAAGAAAATACAGCAGTAACAGCATGGGTCACACATTTAGATAAATTAGGTATAAGGTACGCACATGAAAATGGACACATGCCCATTAAAAGGTATAAAAAGATATGACAATTAAGCACCCTCCATGTGTGGAGAAACAAATCTCTAGCTTGCACACATTAAACAAATGTCCAACTCATATTATAAGGACAAGTGTAACCCCACAGATGTTGACATTGGTCAAACCAAGATGAAATACTTACCATATGAAATACAAAACAATGTAATGCCTGTCCCAATTGGATTACACCCCACATATCCATCCATTGAACATTTCCCCTTATCCTGAGTGACTCCAGCACTGGTTTGAAGGTCAGATCATACCAGCCATTTCATATGGTTTGTCAATCAGGGTAAAACAAACACAGCTGTTGTCATACATCCCAAAATATCCTTGAACATCAAAATGGTAGAAAAGTAATTGCAGGACTAATGTACACAAAAACTAGCAACTTCCCTCTAATTGAAAACAATAAACACATGTATTAAAGGCCCATTGCCAGTCCAATAGTCCAATAGGTGAGCCAGCACACTGCTGTGCCACTAAACATGCCTCTCAGAACACTGCCATGAGAACCTCTCCAGGAAGAGGCATCTAGTAGGCAGTCCAGGCACCTCAGTGATGTCATTTTGGAGGGGTAGAGTCGGTCTAGGGATGGGTGAGCTTGGTTTTTGGACAGATGGGCCTGAATTTCGGAGGGGGGTCTTTGTTTTTTAGTTTCCTTGGGTTATAGCTGGCCTTAGTCAGGAGATCAGGTTTCACAGGGGAGGACTTGGATGTAGAAGGGATGGGTTGATGTGTGGATGAGGTCCTGTGGCCTTGGGAGGAGGATGGTTTTGACAGGGGTAAGGGCAAAGGCAACAGTAAACCCTCCTTCTAAAAATGGGTTGAGTGTCCAGAAGGGATTAGGGGTTGGGAGGTTGAGGGAGTGGAAGTGTCAGGTGTGAGTGTGTGTTTTGGGGCTGCTGTCTGTGTCTCTGAAGTATGATGTTTGTGTTTTGTAGGTGCCTGTTGGGTGGGTGAGTGTGGGTGTTTCCATTTTTTTGTTGTTTGTGATGTGGATGTGGTGGTTATGCTGGAGTAGTAGATTGATATGTTGGTATAGGGGGATGGTGGGGATGGTGGAGTATAAAGGGGCATGTTGGGAGTAGTGGATGTGTCTGTGAGTGGGTTATCTGGGGAATGGAGGAGGTAATGGATGGGTCTGTGGGCATGCGTATGGTATCTGGGGGTATGGTGGGGTGGAAGATGGGTCTGTGGGTGTGGTGTCTGGGAGTTATGGTAGTGTGATAGATGGGTCCGTGGGTATGGGTGTGGTCTCTGGGAGTATGTTGGGGTGGTGGTTATGAGTGTCTGGTGAGTGGTTGCGCTCTTGTATATTTTGTGATGTTTCTGTTTTTGTGTGCTGCTTGGGCTTGTGAAGGTGTGTGCATGCTTATGTGTGAGTTTCTTTGGAACAAGTATGGGAATAGGGAAATTGAAGAGGCAGGAGGTGGGGTGGAAGTTTGGGATTGGTAGAAGGCTGCCATATCGGAGGAGGCCAGAGCCTGATAAGATCTCTGTAGGGCAGACATAAAACTGTGCATGCCTTCCAGGTATGCCACCATCTGTTGCAGATGGCTGCCCTGCACCTGGATGGCATTCATAGTGCTGCCTGACCCACAGAGATGTTTCTCAAGAGATCAATAACCTACTCACTAAGGGCAGGGGTGAGGTGCCTGGAGCAAGGGAGATTGGTCCCTTCTTGGGTGAGCTCGCCCGGCTAACTGGTTAGGGAGGGTGGAGATGGTAGTGTGGGTGGCAGACAAGGATGGTGTTGAAACCAGTCATGTATGTCCTGCCACCACTAAAGAGTGTCCACTGGACCTTTACTCAGATGATGAAGTTGTTGAGTCTGTGTCCTCTGTGGCACTCCCCTCAACATCTGGGCCACTGGGTTCCTCTGTGTCTGTAGTGTCATGACTGGAGATACCATGGGCAGCTGCTTCTCCACAGATCTGTCTCTTTCACTTGCCTGGGATGATGCAGAAATGACAAATATAAATAGGTTCATTGCATGTGCCAGAACAGACTTGACCAGCATCTTTGATCACAGCACATTACTGTAATGTACAGTAGGCCCCAACTTCAAGGTCCACTAAAGTGGCTCCAACATTAGCAAGGCCACATGCATGCATGCTACATGACCTATAAACAGTTGTCCACATTAAGGTCAGATTCACAGACAGCTCCAATTGCATGAGGGAAGTTGTTGAGTCACAATACCCATGTATCAAGTAGGAGACCTTGTCACTTTGAATGGTTTGGATTTGTACCATACCTCAGTAACCTGATGTCATCAAATAGTATGGCAATGCCAGGTTAATTTACACAGATTCCGCACAAGGCCCTGCAATCAGCAAATGTTCATATACTTACTACCACAACAAGATGAAATGATGGTCAACTAATATTGCTATGTTGCTGAAAGAAGTACAGTTGCAAGAATAAGGTGACATGGAAAAACTCATGTCACACTGTTGAAAGTTTGTAATGGTAGCTTGCTAATATGTCCATTGTCAGAATAGTCTCATGAAAGTTGCACTAGTGTAGCTTTGCTAAGTGACACATATAACACCGAAAAGTAGACTGGAGACAATCTGGGAAAAATGTCTGGGAGATTTGTCCACAATATCCGCAGCATAATGAATAAGTCCGGGTCTAGAGAAATCACCAGTCTTGATTGGTACTGATGAGAACACCATTCTAACATTGCATAGTTAAAAGCCAAAAGTCCACTGAATTTTGTTGAGGTTCAGGGATCTCCATTAACTAAAGAGGTAGTTAAATCTTTTTCTCAATGGAAAGGCACATCACTGAATCTTTTTTCATGCAAACACACATTCCATTGTATTTCTGAGTGTGCACACACCCATGTTTCCCACATTTCTGCCTGTCACTCCCTGATGCATGTCAACAGTTAGTCCATGCACCTTCACCAAAAAACATGTGCAAATCACTTAGCTGAATAATTCCACATCATGTAACTTCACATTGTGAGAAAGTATTATAGGTCTACCTGTCATGTCCTTCATTGCGTCAGCAATTTGATATGACTAATGACATTAAGTGATGGCTTGGGGTATGTGTAACCCACCAACCAATGTTTGCACACTCATGTCTGTGGTAACACATGAACTGTATATCCATCACATATAAATATTTTCCAATAAAGTCTGGCATACACACATACGTGATGGAATCAGACATCATCCTATGACAACACGTTGACCATGCGTGAAACAGTGATGTAAATTATGCTATAAAAGTGAAAGGTACACATGCCAATTTGTAGGCACAAACACAGATGGCAACAGTGATGTTTGCTAGCTCATGTAACTGTACATTCCCTACTTACCAAGGGAATGTATTGCTCAGTGACTGCACCCAAAGTGTACTGTATGCTATGACACATGTAAGAGGGTCACCATTACAGACAGTAGTGAGGTAACGTCACTCTTGACACACTGAAGACAAGTGGCCAGTTGGGTGCAAATGTTGCCAATGTGACATGTATGATTCTGCCCAGGAATCAACCCCTAGTAGCTGCTGTGATTCCTTCAACTACCCATCAAGCTCCGGTTAGGCCAACTCAGTATGTGGGCCATTTGGTGGGTCAGGGTCCACTGCACGCTGTGTCCATGTGGGGAGAACCACTGGCTGGATCTCCGTGAACTTCCAGGCTCAGCATCTCAGGTCCTCCCACCTTTTCTGCAAATGGATGCTGCACCAGCTATAGACCTATAGGTTCCACACCTTCCGGGCGATGGCTCTCCAAATGGCTTGCTTCTGGTGGGCATTGACCTATATGGATGAAATAGATGAATAAAGAAATCAGAATTGCATATTTTAGGATATCTGTTTGCTTAACACACTTTTTGTATACACCTAGCACAAGCATTTTTAAATCATTAACAGGCCACATATGCATATCTCACATGCTGATAAGTACAGGGACATAAATGCACTGTTTTGCAGTCATCTGCTGAATATCCACAAACCTGGTCATGGCCTACACTGACTAAGCAGCCCCCTAACATCATGTAGCCCAAGGCCAACCAACATGTACTGTGTTGTGAGTCACTATGAAACACAACACACCATTATGACCTTCTGAAGGGTAAACTACTTGTGCATGACTCTACAGCCAACTTTACACTCAGGCACAACGACCTGTTGCATTCGGTCCATAAAGGCTACTAACATAGTATAGACTACACCCTAAGACTTAGGTGACAATGAAAGGTCTGGCATGGGTGTGACTGAGGGCTTCCTCTATGTGGATGTGTAGACATGTGAACTACCTAATGAAATCTTATGCTACGTCTGATTGAGTTTGTGTGGAATGAACTGGCATCACAGGACACACCTCTTACCATTTGTGGCATTCTTACATTCAAGATACCAAGGTATGTTTGGTTTGATTTGATGAATATAACAAAGCTAGT
Organism: Pleurodeles waltl; assembly: GCF_031143425.1. Classification (NCBI taxonomy): domain Eukaryota; kingdom Metazoa; phylum Chordata; class Amphibia; order Caudata; family Salamandridae; genus Pleurodeles; species Pleurodeles waltl. The sequence goes on from NC_090440.1 coordinate 1,800,032,196, forward strand.
GATTCACATCTAATGATCTCTCCACAATTAACTCATTGTATGTTTGTCACTTGTGCAATAGGCTTGTACAGTGCAAACATAACTTATGGAAAAGTGACAACAGTATGGGAATAAGGGGTCTGTCAGTTGTAAATGTCACACATTGACAATGTAGGCCATTTGAAAACTGTACCAGGTCAGGGGGGTTATCTCAGTCACCATTACAAATGAAGTCCATGTAAAAGCGTTCAGGGTTACTATTGGTTCAGAAGTCTCACTTTAAGAACATCCGAGGATCTGCAGGTCTACAGGGAGATTAGCCCATACATCAGTTGTATTGTCACAATTAATCTGCCCCAGCCTCCAGTATGGCCCATAATGGGCAAAACACATTGCCAGACCTTGCTCTCTGCAGGCTGAGCATAATGAACCCACATGAACATCACATTTCCATCACTTCAATACATAACCGTATATCTTGTGGCCATCTTATATGTGAGCTCGAGGTTGTGTTGCACTCTCAAGGGGTCAGTGAGGTGAAGCTAGCTCTCAGAAAACAGTTTGCCAAGGTGTGATCTAGCTTGATTGATAGCAAGAAGACTAGCTGCACTGCCCTGAGCCAAAACGTAAATGAGGCATGGTGTAGATGCAACATATTCATGCTTATACAAGTAGCTTGCTTTGTCATTGTATAGTTCACATGGTATTACATATCTACATTACAAAATGTGGAATTTGCTTTAGCAGACAATGAGTTTCTGATTTGTGAATTTATTAAAGTGGCAAAGATGGAGACATACTTTGTGAAAAAAGAAACATAAAAGATGAGTGAACTTGTCCATTATGGTGAATGAAACCTTAGATGTAAATGCCAAATTATCTGAAAACCAAAGCCCAGATCACTCCTCCCATCAGAAATGGAATAGCGTCCAGAGTTAGTCCACAGAGGGAATGTGGGACACACAACAGAGGAAATTATGGTTGATTTGTCTTGCTGGCAGTGGTGGGTGTCTTGCCATCTGCATCTCCTGGATATTTACATGGACGTCCAAGCTTGCGAGGGTGGCGGGGGGTTAAGCTGCTGCAGGAGCAAGGGCGTTTCTTCTTCTGGCAGGGAATCTCTTCCTTGTGCTGCCACATATGTAGATGGACTTGATGAAGCTGTATTACAGGAAGGCATAGATGGTGGTGGAAAAGCCCTGCTCAAGGTTTTATGGATGTCTATCAGCACCCCTTTTAGGGAATCCATGTTGGAGTTATGGGTTTCCATCTGTTGGTACATTTCCCTCTGCAGCTGCTTAATTTCCCAGAGTTTGGTAACTACCTGACCCAATACATCTTGGGACTCCTGATAGACCCTCCCCAAAGTCTTGGCTGATGGTGTCCAGGTCGTGAGTGGTCCATGAGGCCTCACTCTGCTGTTCCACAGCATCCATCCCATGCTCCATACCCCCACAAGCCTATGCCCTTGGCCCATAATGCCCTCTCCAAAAAGATCCTTCTGTGTCAGGGCTGGTGACTTTGTGTCTTCAGGATCCAGGACTGGGGGCACAAGATTGTACTAACACAGGTTGAGGGGTGGGCTCAGGGCTTCATCTGGGTAGTTTGGGAGTCTGTTTATTGGAAATCTCTACCCAGGTGCTATACCAGATCAACTAGTTGTGTAAAAGAGTATGTTGTTATTTGTGGAAGTGTGGAATCTACATCCAAATGCTTTGTGTCACAATAAGTAGAGACCTAAGAAAATGTTAATAGGTAGGGTCCCCTTTTGTGATATATCTTCATGGTATTGGACTTGTTGACAAGACATTTGTGGAGGTTGCAAAAACTGTATTAGATTTGAGCAGCTCATTAGAAGTGCTCATAAGTTGAATTTTAGATGATGGAATGAACACAACATGTAACAAACAGTTATCCTAACGCAATGGAGAAGTAACATGTATTTGAACATTCCAAGGCCTAGTTGTGCACGATACAGGTGAAACACGCAACTTGGTTGTATATGTAGCGGTGGTCACCATGTGAGCAGTGCAGAGTAGAGACCTAGGAAAATGTGAATAGGTAGGTTTTCCTATTGTGATATATTTCCATGGTATTGGACTTGTTGACAAGACATTCATAGGGGTTGCAAAAACTTTATTAGAATTGACCAGCTCATTAGAAGTTCTCATAAGTTGAATTTTAGACGAAGGAATGAACATAATGTGAGCAGTGTAGAGACAATGGATTACCTTCCACTTCCAATCGACTGAAGCAGCTTAATCCCTTACAATTAATTGATGTACTCACTTGATAAGGTGTCATTCATGCCATCATTAGTTTCATTCTTGGATACCAGGGCAACATCAAGCTATGTAGGCAGACATGTCTATGAGTTAAGCATGATATGTAGATTGCTCAGTCCAAGATGAGTGAACATCAGTTGTCACATGGCAATCAAGTGAATATGGGGAGGAGTACAATGGCCTCTTGTTTCAAGTTACAAAAACAGGGCCTCATGATAGTTGTAGTCATGTCACTTTCTGACTCCCAACACTAGACAAATGGTAAACTCCATGATGAGTGAACATCACTTGTGCCATTGCAAACAAGTCAATATGGGCAAGTGATGTTATGTACCCATTTACAATCTAATGTCGCTGATACTTTGAATATTGCATGTTAGAAAAGTATATGGAAAACACAATGGCAAATGCTGAGACGTGAGTATACAGGACATTGAAGTTTTGTGGTAGTTATTGTGGTGTAAATGACCAGACTCCACTCCCACAGCATTCCTGTCAAGCCTTCAGGGTGCAGGATGGCCAAGACCTTCTCCTTCCAGGGAAATAGTTGCAATGGGGCGTTGGGAGGACCACCACCAGTCTTCTGGGCCTCCATGTGTTGCTAGGAGGCCAGAGAACATACCTTCCCCCTCAGGTTGTTCCAGCTCTTCCTCCTTTGTGCGCAAGGTGGTGCTTATAGCATTTACTCTATCGACTATTGTAGGAAAGTACCATCTTCCTTGGCCTGTTACCCCCATTTTTACCTGTATGTCAGTATGTATTTGCCTGTCTCACTGGGATCCTGCTGGTCAGGACCCCAGTGCTCATAGTTTATGGCCTAATGTGTGTGTCTGTGTAGTGCTTAACTGTGTCACAGATGCTCTGCTAATCAGAACCTCAGTGCTTATGCTCTCTTTGCTTTTAAATTTGTCACTGTTGGCTAGTGACTACATCTACCAATTTCAATTGGCACACTGGACCCCCCTTATAAGTCCCTCGTATATGGTACCTAGGTACCCAGGGCATTGGGGTTCTGGGAGATCCATATGGGCTGCAGCATTTTATTTGCCACACAAAGGGAGTTCAGACAAATCCTTGCACAGACCTGCCATTGCAGCCTGCGTGAAATAATGCACACATTATTTCACAGCCATTTCACTGCACTTAAGTAACTTATAAGTCACCTATATGTCTAGCCTTCACTTGCTGAAGGTTAGGTGCAAAGTTACTAAGTGTGAGGGCACCCTTGCACTAGTAAAGGTGCCCCCACATAGTTCAGGGCCATTTCCCCTGATTTTATGAGTGCGGGGACACCATTACATTCGTGCACTACACATAGGTCAATACCTATATGTAGCTTCACAATGGTAACTCCGAACATGGCCATGTAACATGTCTAAGATCATGGAATTGTCCCCCCATTCCAAATATGGTGTTGGGGAGCCTATTCCATGCAGCTCAGTGGTGGCAGCAGCAGTTTTATAAATACAAATGTTAGGGATCCTTCATTTGACTCTAGAAATCTGCACAAAGTTGTCCCTCCTTACAAGGATGGATTTGACATCTATAAGTGGTTTGCTGCACTGGAGAGGGCCTGTAAAGTTCAGAGGGTCCCTCATGTACAGTGGGCTACTATCCTTTGGTTAGGAGAGAGACAGACTTCTTATTGTCAGAGAGGATGATGCAGATAATTACCAAATTCTTAAAGGTGCACTCTTAGGTAGTCTGGGCTTAACCACTGAACAGTACAGTCTTACGTTCAGAGAGACCAGAAAGGAGTCATCACAGGACTGGACAGACTTTGTAGACTGTTCTGTGAAGGCCCTAGAAGATTGGTTAAATGGAAGTAAGGTGACTGATTATGAAAGCCTGTATAACTTAATTCTGAGGGAGCATATCTTGAATAATTGTGTGTCTGACTTGTTGCATCAATATCTTGTGGGCTCAGATCTGACCTCTCCCCAAGAATTGGGAAAGAAGGCAGACAAATGGGTCAGAACAAGGGTGAGCAGAAACGCTCATACAGGGGGTGACAAGGATGGCAAGAAGAAGGATGGTAAGTCACATGACAAGGGTGGGGACAAAGATAAAAATTCATCAGAGTCTTCATCAGGCCCACAAAAATCCTCTGGGGGTGGTGGGTCCAAATCCTCTTCTCACGAAGATAGGAAACCTTGGTGTTATATGTGTAAAGACAAAGGCCATTAGGTAACTGACAGTCATTGTTGTAAGAAAAACACCAAACCTCCCACCACCACAACCCCAACTGCAACCACTAGTGCCCATAGTAATAGCAGTTGTGGGGGAAGAACACTACTAATAGCCAGTCAAAGAGTGTAGCTGGGCTCACCATTGGTAATGTAGTTGGGATTGGTCTTGTTAGGGAGATCACTGAGGCTGTTTTAGTCTCGGATGGTGGCATTGACCTAGTCACTTTAGTTGCTTGTCCCCTTAATATGGATAAGTACAAACAGCTACCCCTGTTTAATGGTGTTCAGGTTGAGGCCTACAGGGACACAGGTGTCAGGTTCACAATGGTGATGGACAAACTGGTTGCCCCTGAGCAGCACCTACTTAGTCACCAGTACCAAGTGACAGACGCCCAGAGCAACACCGTAAGCTACCCCATGGCTGTTGTGAATCTCAACTGGGGGGGGTTACTGGTACAAAGAAAGTTGTGGTAGCCACCGATTTACCTGTAGAATGTCTGCTAGGCAATGATTTGGAGACTTCATCTTCGGCTGAAGTGGAGTTGGATGCCCATGCAGCAATGCTGGGCATTCCAGGGCACATCTTTGCTCTTACCAGGGCTCAGGCCAAGAAACAAAGAGTACAGGGAAACTTTGATCCAGGAACAATGGACTAAGGGGGTCATTCTGACCTTGGCGGTCCATGACCGCCATGGCGGAGTGCGGCGGAAGCACCGCCAACAGGCTGGCGGTGCTTCCTGGGCGATTCTGACCACGGCGGTCGGAAAAGGGGAGCCGGCGGTTTCCCGCTGGCCCAGGGAACCCGCCATGGCGGCGCTGCTTGCAGCACCGCCATGGGGATTCCGACCCCCTTACCGCCAGCCTGTTTCTGGCGGTGTCCACCGCCGGAACCAGGATGGCGGGAACGGGTGCCGTGGGGCCCCTGGGGGCCCCTGCACTGCCCATGCCATTGGCATGGGCAGTGCAGGGGCCCCCTAACAGGGCCCCACAAAGATTTTCAGTGTCTGCTTAGCTAACACTAGGGGAGGTACCCACAACAAACCAGGCCAGCCTCCTACAACTATCCTTTGCAACATTTCCATTTCCCTACTGAGAGGGGTATGTTGGACTTGGGCTCCTAACAATTGTGGCTCTGCTCTTATGATTTCTTACACCATGACTCTCAACTCATCCTGAATAAAACATGTTTTTTAGACTGTGACATGACTGTAAATTAAAGTGGGTAACAAGGACTAAAAACAAGTAATATTGGCAAAAATAATAGAAGAAGTGTGTGGAAAGTATTAAATAGAATGGGAAAAAAGGGCTGCCTTTTTTTACAAAAATGAAAAGGATCATGGTCTCAGATGGGGTGTGTTTTATAGTGTGATTTGCAGGTGTGTCCACTTTGCCAACGAATGTCACCTGTTTTGTTTTGTAATCCATCCAGTGGCCACTGATCGGGTGCTATGCTGAGAGTGTACCCCAGTGGCCTACCATCATCAGCTAACAGCCGCAAGGGGACCACTGTGTTTTTGCAATCAGCTCAGTGGTTAACCGCGGCCTTAATGGTGGCAGAGTATGTTCTCCCAACATTGTACCACACTGCTGTTGGTGTCACTCCATCAATGAGGTCGGCAGTTCAGCCTGCATACATCATAATACTGCAGGGGTAGACCACAGGTGCAGCGATTTTCTTGGGACCACCGCTGCAGCGGACTGGTGGTGCGACTGACAACTCTTAATTGGGCCCTTAATCAACAAGCGATCCTATGTTCAGAAACAATTTGTAAGATAAAGCCCATTTCCCAGGGTTATATTTCTTCCTAGCTGTCATTATGATACCAAGAGTATCTATGAACAAAATGCATCCCTGTGTATGATCTGTCAAATGAGCAAGCACACACTGGTCTTTGTGGGTAATGCTTGACCACTAGTATGTGGTAGACTACATGGGCCTAACTGAACAAGGAGAATAATGTGAACCACAGCTTGCACATATTTTAAGGCCTATGCAGACTGGTCCATGAGACCAGATTTTTAGCTTGGTGCGTAACCTTATACATTTCACTGCTGTGCTCAATGCAAGAGCCCCTCCAGGTGTCATAGTAATGGCTGTCTTCAAAAATAGTTTCAGAGTGAGGAATTAATGCATCCGACTGTGACTGTCCCAATGATAAAGACCAAAAAGAAATGTCTTTATATGGCAGCTAGGATGTAGCTGATTTTATGTGGCTGTTGATACAAAAGGCAGACCAAAACAACCATTGTATACGGAGCCATAGGTCTCGCTAAAAAACAAGAATATGGTAAATTAACTTCAACTACAATACTCAAAGACATCAGTCTTGTCATTACAGCCTAACTTTCTTTTCACAGGACAATTATAGATTTTCATGGAAAAGGTCAAATGGGCCTGGAATTTAAGACTATAGGAATTGTAAGAGTTCAATTAAAAATAAAAAGGGTGAGAAGAGTTGCAGTAGTCCTTCTTTTATATCTACTGCTAGCCAGTAGAAAAACACTTGAGGAATGAAGACGAGTCACAGAAGAATTGAAACATGAGTGTGAATAAAGTCTGGAAAGCCCCAGGAAGGTATTACGGGAGGGAGTGAAGCAGAAGAAGCTCCAGAAAGGGAGCGCTGCCCTGTGCGCCCTTAACAGTACCTTGGTAGCACTGTACTTACAAAGCAGCGTACCATGGTGCCCATTAGCACAACTACAGCACAATTTTTGGTGTAGTTGTGGTGCTTTGCTGGACTAGCACCAAAAATGTTGGTGTTAGTCCAGCAAGGCTCAGGGAGGCCCATAGGATATAGCACTATCATCAGTTGGACACTTGCCCTGGACAGGCATTTTAAAATTACACTAGAATGGCACAGTGAAATCTTGTAGATTTCACAGTGCCATTTTTTGGGCCTCCATGCGGGTAAAAGACCTCCCGTGAATGCATTATTCCTGGTGCAGGTATAATGTGGCAGAATGGTTTACAAAGTGGCGCAATGGTACCATTGCGCCACTTTGTAAACACGGCGCAGGGTTAGGGCCTGTTTAGCACAGTTGCGGGATCAATAGAAATTGTGCTACAGTGGCGCTAAGGCGTGCAAAGGGCTTAAAAATATGCCTCGGAATTAGTTGGAAGGCAGAGCGGAATGTGATGGGAAAAGCTTTGGGGGCTTTGGGGGAACCCTCATCACAGAAAAAAATGCGGAGGAAGTAAAGAAGCAACTAAAATGTTATGGGTATAGCTCAAAACGTGTGGTACTACAAGAAGGAGAAGTGAGCATGCTCTGCTTCTATTAAATAGGATAGTTGGCAAGAAGACTGTAGCCTGCCAGCACGACAAATGGGGCATCATCAGCTTCATTAATACAACTTGTACTGGACAAATGGAATAAAGCATCTACCAATTGCTGCAGTGCATTCTAAGCCCTAACAATGTGGTTTAAAATTGTTCCGACAAATGTCATCAAGTGGGTATTCTTAGATGAGAGGAAGCTCGGATTTATCATAATGTAGTGACTGAATTTCACATTTAATTAACCCTAAAGATCATTGTTGTTCAAATAAATGATAAGCAGCATAATGGATGCTTGTGTATAAATTTAATATATTATCCAGGAACCATAAGTGCCCCTTTGTAGGTAATCTACTCTGCAAATACATTGAATGTTGCGCTCCTGAATGTTTAAGCAAAAGAATCAGTCTCTGATTCAGGCATGTCATGGCTACACCTGAAGCAAAGCAGCTCTCAAGAAGCTGACCCAAGAGGGATTCTAACTCGCTTTCTCATTCACATTAAGGACTTTATTTGTGAAGGGAGGGTTACACACCATTTGTGTTTTGTGCCGTCTAACGGGTTTGAGGCTCTACCTTCATTTTGTGATGGTGGGAGCTGCAAAATCTCCTGTCTTGTTAATATTTATCAAGTAGAAGGCTGCTATACCATACTCTTTACTTGCAATGTCTGCAAAGTTTAGTAAGGGTAAACTTTGAAATTAAATGCCCGAAAAATGTAACTAATAACAATGAGTAGGATGTTATTTAAATGTCTGTTGGGATACACCATTTTTATCAGGCTAATTAAGTGGTTCATAAATAACAATAACTGACCTGCCCATACAGTAGTGCATGGCTTGTATTTACAATGGGGCAGTGGTAGGGGAGGTACAATAATAATAAAAAAAACAGCACTTCTTTAGGACGTCCTCCTCCACTCTAGTCATTTCTCCTTCTCTCCTGAATCAAAACATGTGACAGGACCCAGAAAACTGCACCAGCCAATCCTGGTGCTGCTTTCATGTTGGTAACCAGCATAAAAGAAGCATCAGGATTGGTGGGAGGGCTCCCTCTCAGCGCTCACAAGAGTGTTGGAGGCCTGTGCTTTCTCTGACACAGCTGGGTAACAAAAGTTTAGAGTGCGTATGTCAGGCTGGCCGTCACAACGGCCGGCCAAAGGGACATGCACACTTTAAACAAGTGCACAGCTCCCTGTTGCCACTCGCCAGCAATTGCCCCACCTCATCCTGACACTCGGTTTAGGACAGGGTTCTGAAAAATAAAATGGTAATACTAATAAAGTAAGTTTATGACCATTTCTTTTTTCAGTTCTGGAGCATTTATTTAGCAGAGTGACAATCGTCCACTCTTGTGGCAGGACCACCCCAGTAGTCATAGGTCATGGAGTTTCATGTTTCTACCACACCACCTTGCTAGTGTTTCATGCCAGCTGGCACTGGTTCTTCTCAAGTACTAGATATTACTGTAAACAGAAGTGCTGTTTTTAAGTCTTAGAATAACTTTATAGAAGTTCAAGCTTTGAGCATGGCAAGCTTAGAAAATGTTAGGAGCTATTGTACCAATCATAGTATTCTTTAGAAGTATAGAAGGTCATTTTGTTGTATTTGATTGGTGTTCCGTCTGTTCTTCCTGTTGTAGTTGCTGTTTTATCATTGGCATTGTTTTTGTTGACAGGCATTAAACAAATGTGCCGGTGTAGCAACAAATTGTGAAATCTTTATTCAGTTTTTACATAAATTACTATCCTCTCTGAGTAGTGTGAAAAAGGAGTAAATTTATAAAACGTTTAGTTTCTTTTGGTTGTTTTATGTATTTTGCTTCTTATTGTTAGTGTAGCAACTCAGAACTAAAGTTTGAAATGAATATCACAAACCCGAAAACATTCACAGAATGAAAAAACTAATAAATGTAATGTATGCCAGAGGCACTGGGTAGTTAAATGGCTAAACTATAATGTTCATCCATGCAAGAATGTCAAATCTCCGTTGCAGTTAAAGGCTGTGTAAGTAATACGACTTTAAAACAGATATATTCTTCTAGCACATCATATTCAATATAGAGACGTTATAAATCTATGCTTAACAATATTGAAGGGCCATTAACATTGGCAATAGACCATTCATCTAAACTATGTGCATTTTTGGCAGTTCAGTTTAACAAAACAGATTAAAACGTTTTTTGCACACTTCTACATTTAATATAATCGGGCATCTCGTCCTTCCGTGGATTTTTAACATCATTCATTTTTCTACAACATCTCTAAATGCGTAAAGCACATTAAAACCAGGTTTTCAAAATAGTTTTCTCAACAAAACGCTACATTTCTGAAATGTTTCCACATCTAATCAAAGTAGTCACCGTAATTTTGTGATCAGCCTTGTCATCAATTAAACGATATAGGTTGAAATAAGGGGCATATTTATACTCTGTCTGCGCCAAATGTGTGTCAAACATTTTGACGCACATTCGGCAGAAACCTTGCATCATATTTATACAATGACGCCCGAGCCCACGAACGCCAAAAGTCCGCTGTGTGTGTAATTTTCTTGATGCTGGAAACCGCCTTGCATTAATGACATGCAAGGTAGGCGTTTCCGTTCCAAAAATGACTTAAACACCCATGCACAATATTTATGCTACCGTGCAAAAATCCCGCACGGCTGGGAGGCAGAGTCAGAAAATGGCGCACAGCCTAATTTGCGGAAAAAAATAACGCCTGGGTCAGGGCAGGCGTTAAAATGGGGCAAACACACCACTACTGAAGGAAAACACACAGAAGCAACAGCAGAGCTCTAAAAGGAAGACATGGAGGTGCTTTTCATCCAGCATGCATGCCGACGCAGAGCACAGGACCAACAACAGCAGCTTCTACAACACCATCAGGGCCCCCAAAGGCAACGCAGAAGGCAGGAGAGGGTATTCCGCACCAGGACAACACTTCTGGGACTCCGGCAACAAGACATCATCCAGAGGTACAGACTCAACTGGCAAGCCATTCAGCAGCTGCTGCGCAACATTGAGCGTCATTTGGCACCCAGCTTGCAGACACCCCACACCATTCCACCAGAAACCAAGCTGCTAGCTGTACTCCACATGTTGGCAAGTGGCTCCTTTCAAACCACTTGTGCCCTGGTTGCTGGGATCTCACAGCCCTCATTCTCTGCCTTCCTACTAAAGGTATTGGATGCCATCATCTCCCTCACACCCCACCACATCAGCTTCCCCAACACACAGCAGAAACAGCAGGAGACCTAACAGGGCATCTACCAAATCAATGGCTTCCCACACGTTCTTGGTGCCATTGACTGCACACATGTTCGCAGTGTGCCACCTGCTGCAACTGAACATCTATACCGTAACAGGAAGCACACACACTCCATCAATGTGCAGGCCATTGTCGATCACCGGGGATTGTTCACCAACATCATGGCAAAGTATCCTGGGAGTGTACATGATTTATTCATCTTCCGTCACTGCACCATCAATCAACACTTCCAGGATGGACGATGTGGAAATGGCCTACTTTTTTATAAGTACAGAAACCCAGTTAGATACACACTGCACAGCAACCCTCTAGGACAAATAACACATACACAACTACATTGACACGTAGCCAGGAAGACACTGAGGTTGTGACACCACTAGGCATGTTTGATATCCTCACCCAATGGGATACACACCTAGGGACATTTGACAGATGCAAATAACAACAGATACCAGTCCACAGACACAAGGGAACAATTTAAAAACAACACAATGACAATGACATGGCCTTAACTGATAACTTTCAATATCACATCAATAACACTCAATCAAACACCCTGCCAACCAATAAGTACTGTGTAAGGTGTGTGCAATGTGTTTTGCTGCAGGTCAAACACCATGAGACACATAGCATGATGATGATAACTACAATGAAGGTGACATGGAATCAATGAGGCTGTAACAATATCTCACATCACTCCTGCTCTGACATTGCCCACTACCAATAAGCAAGTGGACTGTGCGAAGAGCACATATTGATGTGACAATATTGAATGTGCGCATTCCTACACATATGGTTTGAGACAATCACACATATACACAACATATGTACAGGCATATGGACCTTCTGACACTGTGAACGACAACCTCACAACCAAGTAAGCCAGCCGAACTGGAACAGGTTCAGTAGTATAGGTACACGTTTGAACCTGAGTCGACTCAGCAAGGGCAGAGAAATAGGTCTGCAGAGAACTTGTCACACATGGGATATTTGTGCATAGTCAATTGTCAACACGTCAGTACTGACAACTTATGGAGATGTGTTGTACATTGTCACGTTGCCAAATCTAGGGGCCTCACTGATGTTTAACTAATTCTATTGCATATGTTAAATTGGATGGGATGTCCGTGCCATATAGATGCAACCGTGTTACCACCACTGTGGAATTGATTCTGTGTATGGAAGTATCATGTCACCCCCAGTTAAGACACAGGGACACCTCTTTCACATGACATATTGCAAGGGAGTACACAATGTATTGCAACTCTCCAAAAATACCGCTGACATCCGATAAATCCGCCAAACACCAGTTCAGATAATGAAATAACCCAATGCTCATGGTCCATCCTAGAAGCCTAGGATTCCACACAATAACACAAACACAGATGAGTCACGGACAACACAAGAGAACAACTGCCATGCAAAGTGATAATCATGGTGCAAGCAACATCAACATTTTCTCACTCATTTTATCTTTCAGCTGATCAGGGGTATGGGATCCAGCCATGGATCATGACCCCATTTGCAAACCCAAGCACAGCATCAGAGCGTGCCTATAATGAGGCATATTGGAGGACACACACCATAGTCGAGAGCACCTTTGGCATCCTGAAGTCAAGATTCAGTTGCTCAACATCACCGGAGGCAGCCTCCTATACTCACCAGAAATGGCCTGCAAGATCATTTTGACCAGTGCCATCCTGCTCAACATTTTTGTAAGGAGGAACATTCCCCTATATGAACCCGACCCACAAATGCCTGAAGAGGAGGAAGAGGAGGACGTTGTCCATCAACATGAGAGGGACCATCCAAACACAGCTGCAGGATTGCGTCGGAGACAACACATTGTCCAAAATTTCTTTTAACTCTACTCACCATCACCACTGTCTTACCATATGTCAATAAACACCTATCCTAATCACTATATCATGGTCTAGGTAATCATTTTTGCATAACATTATCCCTAAGAATCATAATCAGAGTGTAGCCTCATGGAGCATTCCAGAAATACATATTAGGATACTGAAAAACCCACATCACAGTTGATGGGTATGAATGTACACCCAACCTCACACACACTGTAAATGACACATATCCTGTCCAACTCACATTTGAATGGCAAACAGAGGACCACAGCTATTTCACACATAAATGTTGGCAACGTGGTTCATTGCAGCATATGGCACACAACTAAGACACCATCATTCACTAAGGAAAAAAATGTCTCATGCATGAGGCAGTGGATGTGCTATAGCATTGGTAACAAGAAGGTATGACCAGACCCTTGACAGCAGTAAGTGTGACATCAGCTATCTTTGCAAGGAGTATGTGTGACTAGAAATCCATGTAAGCAGCAAATGGATAGCACAAGTGCCCCAGGTATGACTAGCATTGCTCACAAGACATCCCCTGCACATGCCATCCCAGGCCATAAGACCTGTCACTGCCATGTTCTCAGTCTCACCCCACCCTTCTTCAGGGGGCCCTAGAAATTGAATATTTGTACCCAGATAATCCCTCATCTACACACACCCAGACTCACATTCTGACTCCAGTGTGCTTCCCTCTTTATTATGTTATGCCATAGACATTGTTCTTCTGTCTGCGTGGAATTCTGGTTGAATAATGCACTGCCTTGTAGTCTGTAGGACCTGTAATCACCTGTCCATTGCTTCCCATGTGAAAGGTACTGTTGGCCCTTTGAACTTGATTCTTACCTACAGGACTTGTGAGAGACTGAAGCTGCACACACCTGTGTGCACCTCCATGCAGACCAGCCATTTGAACATGCACTGCCCTTGCAGCTGCCTGGAACGGCATAGAAACTGCCATTATATGTATATCACAGTATAAATCACTTGGGTAACACAGGCCTTGGGTTATTGTGTTATGTTGCAACACACAGGACAAATACAGTTTTCATTTTCCACAGTGTTGTTCCAGCTTTGACCAGTCTCAGTCTGCTCACTGTGTATTTGCTTTGTTCATGTTTGTTCCTGAATGACCCTGCATCCTGTTAGCCTGACTGGTTCCTGTCTTTGCTTCACCATAAAGGTTCCCAATGGCTACATTTGTCTCGTAGTTGCTTACCATGCCCTCACTCTCCTCCTGGGGTATTGTGTCATGTAGGTCTACAATGAATACTCAAATACATTGAAGAGTGTAATCAGTTTACTTATTGTATCATGGGGTGGAGCTTGTCTTCAAATAGCCTATTCATGTCCCATCCCTTGTCTGGGTTTCATGTATGCATGAGTGAAAAATAGTGACATTGGGTATGGTGCCTCCAGCACAACAAACAACTTTAGATAATGTGCCTGAAATGTCAACACATGTTTGTACCCTGACAGTCCACACACTGATTCACATTGCCCCCGTCACATTGATGGGGCTTGCGTGGTGAATAGCTGTGAGATTAATTAGCACAGAGGCACTAATGTTTCGGTCTGCAGTGGGAATTTTAGAGGCCACCCTGTGTACAAATGTTGTGATGAAACCTGCCGGTATAAAATTCCTGATACATTAAGTTTGTGAGCAAACCAAGGTTTCCCTGTTGTCAGTATCATAAAACATCTGCAGTGCCATAGCTGGACTATCCCCATGTGTGTTCTCAATTCCTCTTTGGCTTTGGTTCAATTCAGCTGTGAAGGATACTTTGTTAATGCAGGAAATGACTCCACAGACTCATGAGTAGACCTGCACGTAACTGTGACAACATAGACCCCAATAATGACACAGGCTACACATGGCCCCACACACTTGAACTGGACACCTTTGTGCAATTAACCACTGGAAATAAGTTCACACGTGCTGCTTGGTCTGCTTGTCCTCCACTGCCACAGGAGAAACATAGGTCATTTATATAACTCAAACTGTGGGGTGACATTACATTTGTGGATTGGTTTTGGGTCTCAGTGTCACAAACAACGTACCCACATAGCATTTTCCAATGCCTGGCTCATGGGTAGTATACAACAAGTGCCCAGGAAGTGGCATCCAACCTTCCAGGACATGTGATGGTCTAGTCTTGGAACTTTGCCATGATCAACCGTCTTCTATCTGTCCTGTGCATGGTTTGTCATTGGAGATGCCTATGTCCCAAAAAATCTGGGAAGTTCACACAGCATTTGTTGCTACGTTTATGACAAACACATTTCCTTTCTCATTTCCACATTGAATAGCATCGGATGGTTGGCCACACTGAGAACACATGCATACAAGCACATTTAAGAAAACACACCTTGTGATGTTCACACAGTGGGACAACTACATTAGTAAGAGCCAATTCACACACATTGACACACAGGCAATGAGTTACTGTATTGAGTTGTGTAGCCTTGCTATCCTCAATTGACGCACAACGTGCCCAAACTGGGTAATACCAATTTGTAGTCCACACGTTTGGCCATCTATTGCGTCAGTGAAGAGTGCAAATCCGGTACAACTAGAGGATCATGGTCCACAGTAGTATGATCTGTCACATGTGCCCATACACCGGAATGCACAATGTAGGTGCAAACAGCGTATCTCTGTACAGTATAGTCACACCTGTCATGTACTATTAAAATTGAGAAATGACCCAAACCCAGTAAAAGACGGAAATTTTGACACATATGCGTCAAAAAAGATGCACATGCATCAAAAAATGCTGCATATACTTGAGAAAAATGATGCTCATTGCCATGATACATCCATTGGCCATGAGCGGTAATTCCCACACTGTACCCCATGAAATTGGTTAAGTATGAAAAATAATTGAAAATATGGATGCAGGGTCATTTCTAAGCATGTGCGTAAAAACAATGACGCACAGACAGTAAGCTTTATAATATTATGATGCATACGAATACAAACGCACCACATTTGAGGCAGGAAGTGATGTAATAGGATATCCTGTTTACAGAATTGGTACAGTGGGTATACTTTCACTTTCACTTTGCAGTCTGTGATTTTTCTTGACTGTGTGGCTGTGTTTGGACTTGTCTCTCTGTGCATATTGTGAATTTGTATCCTGTGTGCTCTTTATATTGTCTTTTGGTGTTTCCTAAGTGTCTGTGTTATCCTGTGTAAGTGTATTTTTGTCATTTCTGGTGTCTAATTTTGTCTTTGTACCATTGGGAGTCTGTTGTGGGTAGTGGTAGTTTGTTTTACTGTTACTTAGTTTTCATTTCCCTCTCCTCCTTTCCCTTCATTATTCCCTGTACCCCTTAATTACTTCTTTTTTTCAAGCATGTTGGGTAGGCCACGTCTTGGTAGGATGGGAGAGGAGGAGCTGGGGGGATTTATTTGGCTGGTGTGCCACTTCCTCCCATTAATAATTGAAGCAGGTGGCCGTGTGATACAAGTATAAATAGAATATACAACACACTGCACAACGACCACCAGCTAAAACACAGTTGGGCTGAACTGGTTGCCAGGGAGCAAGACCTGCTGGACCACCTGGGGATTGTGATTGGTGGCCCTGTTGGTGAGTAAAGTTCAGAGTAATTTGCACATTTAAATGCTCTGCAGTGACAGTAGCAGATTTGTTCATATGCTGCAGGCAATGTTTTTGGGCATGTGGAATGCAAGTTAAACATACAGTTGCCATGAGTTATACAATAATTCCTACACATTACCATCATTTGTTGATGCAACAGCTGCACTAACGTACAAAACACAACTGGAGCCTGTAAATTAGTGCTTCCTTATGTTTTTAACCCAGATATTTTCAAGAAATAATATGTCCCCCAATAATTTCTGATACATTTCTGAACTGGATTCTGACACATACGTAACAAGTTATATCTGACCTCAGGTAACATCTTAGGCTGATATTTGGACTTGGTTGTGCCGCAATTAAATAAGGGATGGATGCCAAAAGTAATGCACACGGGTTCATATAAAAATGTTTGGTGCAACTTACCATAGCTGTGGCACATAAAATGATACAAATGATGCAAATTATACAAATTGAGGGGTAACAACTATCCATGGCCCACTGT
This sequence comes from Pleurodeles waltl, assembly GCF_031143425.1. Taxonomy (NCBI): domain Eukaryota; kingdom Metazoa; phylum Chordata; class Amphibia; order Caudata; family Salamandridae; genus Pleurodeles; species Pleurodeles waltl. The sequence continues at coordinate 1,800,049,177 of NC_090440.1, forward strand.
ACATTGTACCTATGTGTTTTACATTGATCTTAGTCACAATAGCTGGCCCGAGCTAATGCATTTGCCATCTGTGTTACTCTATTGCCATATACTTCTCATAAGTTATGGGATCATCATGGGATACCTGAGGTTGTGGAATGCATGATCACAATGGACTAAGTGCATGGTGTCATGCAAGGGACCACTGACCAATTCCATCATACATATAAAGTTGACTAATACTTAGCTAGTTTAGTTTGGCACACCCATGCTGATCAAGTGCAGCATATGTTTAATACCTTAGGGCCAGATGTAGGTACAAAGCAAATTGCGACTTGCAATTTGCGAGTCCGAGCGACTCGCAAATTGGAACTCGCAATTTGCCATGCAGAAAGGTGTCTCAGACACCTTCTGCGACTCACAATGGGGTCGCAAAGACGCACCTCATTAATATTAATGAGGTGGGTCGCAGTTTGTGACCCCATTGCGAGTCTGGGCACTCACGGGGATGGTGGTCTGCTGGAGACAGCAGACCACCATGTCCACGACTGCTTTTTAATAAAGCAGTTTTTTTTTCCATCTGCAGCCCGTTTTCCTTAAAGGAAAACGAGCTGCACTTGGAAAAAAAAAAAACGAAACCTTTTGTTTCTGATTTTTTCAGAGCAGGCAGTGGTCCATAGGACCACTGCCTGCTCTGAAAAAATATTTTTGTGTACATTCACAAAGGGGAAGGGGTCCCATTGGGACCCCTTCCCGTTTGCGAATGAATTACCATCCACTTCAAGTGGATGGTAATTGCGAGTTCATTTGCGACCGCTTTCGCGGTCGCAAATCAACTTGCATCGCGTTGCGAGTCGCAAATAGGAAGGGAACACCCCTTCCTATTTGCGAGTCAAAAACGCATTATGCGAGTCTGTTCTAACTCGCAAAATGCGTTTCTGCATCGCGTAGAGGCTTTTGCGCCTCGCAAATGGCGTTTTTCGCCGTTTGCGAGGCGCAAAACCCTTGCTACATCTGGCCCTAACCTGCCAGTATGGAGGCTATCACTGACATGGGTGTATGCTAAGATTAGTAGACCAGCATTCCTGTGACTGCTGTCATCCGAAGGTACATACAAATTGAAAACTACATTATCATGATTGACACACTGGTACATTTGCTAAACCATGTATTAATAATATCACAGTGTCAGTTTGCTATATATCCACTGATCAATCAAATTGGCAAATGTAAGATGATGAATGTGGCTCATCTGTGATTTCCGAAACCCATATTGGGTAAACAGGGCAATGAGAGACACATTTCAGGTGCAATGACTACACCTGTGCCCATGCCGTCTGTCATGGATGAATAAAATATACACTGTCAACATATATCTTATTGTTGTATCCAAATATGAAAACTGGGCAATCCATTGCTAGCCTCAAACTGTCACCAAATCATGCACAGGATCCCTGCCATCATGGTGTCATAGGGGGCATATGTGGCTCAGGGTACCCTGTTAATTTATCATATGTAAACCTAGACACAAAACAGGCCCTACATGTAAGGGACCATAGAAAGCATGATAAATCATGACCTTAATTCAACCCACAGGTGCACCACACAGTAAAGGATTGTCCTTTGATGCCCAAGCTACAATACCTGAGTGACTGGTATTGCAGTCCTCCAAGAAAGTGGCCTTGCATGTCTCTCATTGATACACATGATGAGAGGAGTACACTCCATCAATGAGTCTGCAAAGAAATGATGGAGCATATTTGCCACCACATCATAGTTAGGGCCACTGCATGTGTGCAGATATGTGTGTACCACTCACTGGAGTGCCCGGGTCTGTACATGTTTGCAGTGGTATGTCGGTTGCAGTATCATCATGCCTGAGAGGATGGACTTTCTAATTTAATCTTACACACAGTAATTGTATTTGGAAGTGTTGTACAGTGCACAAACATCGAGCACATTTCTCCCTTCCATGCTTTACAGGTGGACCTGCCCCCTACACAATCGGAGAGGTTGCTGGACTTGCGGAACCAGACATCTCCAGTAAGTGTTGATATTTCTGTTCTGTGTGTGTTTGCTGCTGTTGTGTGATTGACTCCTGTGTGTTGGACACATAGCAAGGTATGATACGCTGGTAAATGATCGGATATGTTACTTGAGTGCAGTATCATTTTTTTTCCATCTTTGAGTTGGACAATCATTAGCGTATAGTCATATTTTGGGATTGTAGTGCAGCCCTGTAGGCACGGCCATGTGAATAGGGTGACATTTGTTGATAAAACTTTTATTAAGAAAATTTAGCAGAGGACCATATCTATGATTTAGTCAGCAAGTCAGACCCTGTCACAGAATAGTGATGCCAAAGTCTTACCCACAGACTTGAGCCTCCCTGTTTACTAATGAACATGTTTGACTGTATGTTTGACTTCCTAGCAGCATGTAGCTCCACATGTTGTGCTACATGTATGTGGCACTTGAGTAAAATGTCATAGGTGTGCATGCAGCTCATGTCCAGATGTGTGCTTGCATTTTTCTGCTTGTTGTAAGTCATGTATCACTGGTATGAAATTATGTTGACAATTGTCTGCATTTCCAAACATAAATGTGGATGGGATTGTCCACGGTTTGGGTGTATCCTAGTTGGACATCCTCCTTACCTGTGGGTGGACTGCCCAAACCCATGTACAGCTGTCCAAAGCTTCCTGGGAGTCCTAGATGTTGGAAAGTATTTGTTGCTTGTCAACTACCCCTCAGGCACAGGCATAGGGTTATGAAATGTGTACCTAGGACTGATGATCCAGGTTTAGTCCACAGACATGTAAATCTGTAAATCACTTGTCCAAAACTAGGATACCCACTCATGATTAGCAACTGCATTCTATCCTGACAATTCCATTTACAAATCACAGATCTTGTGACCCTTGATTGTCATCCAGAAGTTAGTCACTAGTTGGCCTGTCACATGTGGATAATTTGCAGCATTTTTTACGTGACAAATAGCTGAACAATGATGCATAGGTCATTTAAGTTGTTACACATCTTTTAGAGCATTGCTGTGCTGTTTGATAGGACATGTGTAGGCTGCGTTGGCATGTACTTCCTCAGGAACAATCAGTGATATGTATGATGATATGGCCTGTTTCTGGGACATTAGATGTATTGTTTGATTTACTTCTGGAGCCATATCACACAATGAAGTACCTAATGTTTGGTATTATATTTTTTTAACAGCAGCCAATATGAATCCCATCCAGATTCGGGAGTTTCAGCGCCGGGCGATGCGTTACCACCACATTCTGGATGTGGATTCTGAGTTCCTCAACATGGCACAGCGTTATAGCCATGAATAAGCCTCTGGAGTGTGGAGGGCATTTGCCCAAGGGGGCCCTTCCGTGTCCACCACAGCCACCACCACCACTACCACCCAGGTGGCACCAACCATAGGAGGCACCACTGCAGGACTGGCAACCTCCACTGCTCCCAGACCTATCACAGCACCACCTGCACCTCCTCCTACACGCATGGCACTGACACCGGGACATACATCTTCACGGTTGATGTGTCACGTTACACAGAAACAAAGTTGTTGTGTAAGTGCTATTTATTTCAAAGTGCTGTAGTGCTATATGTACATTGTCCATGATTGTAAGCCCATTAGTATGACATCTTCCATTGTGATCCTACACAAGTGCAAAAGAACATGTCATTGAACATGTTGGGGTGAAGTGTCAGACAGTGCAGAGGGACAGGATTTGTCAATGAGTTAGTGAGAGACAATCACAGGTAAGGGTGACACAATAAACAGTGGGCTGGAGAACAGTGCTTGTGAGCAGCTGTTGCAAGACTGGCATATTACAAAGCACAGGACCTTGGTTATAGGTGGCCATGTGGCATGGACTAGTGCTCCCGGGTACTCTTACGGGTGAAGGTGATCTGTTCCACGTCTTCATCTTCTGATGTGTGTGTTGTCTCCTCTGCCCTTGGTGGTGGTGGTGTTTGTGAAGGGGCAACACACACCTCAGTGTTTGAAGATGTGGAGTCAGACATCCCAGTAACTGCCAACTGTGGGGCTATTAAGGGCAGTACTGCAGCAAGGAGGAGCTGCTGGTTCTTAAGTGAAGCAGCCACATCACTGTAGTAGGCAGCCAGGTCAGCCCTGAGGGGGTCAATATTGCATTCGTGCATGCGTTGAAAAGTTTGTTGTTGGAGGTGTTGTGTCAACTCTCTTACAGCTGTGCTGATTTCCTTCACACTTTTTTCAAGATCCTGCAAGATTGATGTTCACCCTTGCATGGCTGCTGCCTGTTCTGCAGTTGGCATCATGCACAAACGCACCCCCTCTAGGCTGGCTGACATATTTTCCATCCCCACTCACACCTCCTTGGCCAGCTCCGCTGTACTCCAAATACAGTTCTCTTAAAGCTGGTGCCAGTGTCGTCAGAATCCGCAGCTGGGTTGGAGCTGGTAGGTCGTACAAATCGGGTGGTGGCTGGGTTCCTCTGTCATGGCTGCTGTATCTGTGCTCCTCCTTGCGACTGAAGGTGGGGTCTGGAGGGTCCCAAGGATATCTTGGAGGGTCTGCTGGCGGATGTTTGTCAGCTCGTCATCCATGTCATCAGGGAAGTCCAGGACAGGCATATCCCCAGGAGAGCCATCTTCCTCTGCAATGAGATATGTTACAATTTGTGTGTCTGTGTTGTGGGATTTGTAATGTGACATGCCTGCCTTCCTATTTGTTGCACATTGTGATCTTGGTTCTGGTTCATTACTCCTGTCTTTCATATTAGCATTCTCCCATGGCCTGTGCCCCTCCTGCATGTCACATGTATTGTGGTCAGTTTGTGGACTTGTCAGCATCACATCCTCTAGGTGTTGGTTCTGGCCAAATTGTGAATTGCCACCTTCTTGTCCTACACAACCCTCCGTCTTCTTCCATTCTCATGGTGAGCCTTTGCACTGGCTGTGTTTGTTTTGATGGCACAAGCACCACACTTCACAATCTGTAACTGAGGCAGTCTCAGATATTTCACATCCAGCTATATGTTGCTGAGACCTAGCATATACTATGTATAGCATTGGCATGGAACACTACATATGTCAGCATTGGTAGTGAGTAATGTTGATGTTGGGGAATGTGTGCTACATTGGATTGCACAGATGGTCCTAGAAGGGTTTCCTCTTCTGATTGTGATGGTGAATTTCACTAGCCGGTGACATATGTCCTCCCCCTCAATGCTGTTGTCTGAGCAGTATGACATTTGGGATATTTCATGGTGTCATTTGAGCTATTGTGACCCAGGCACAGGGTGTACCCTGACATATGCATCATGGGTATGACATTAGTGCTGTGTACCTCATAATGTTTATGACAATGGCTAATGTTTGTGGCATCCATGGACAATCACATTTGACAGGATTAGAACATTTTTTTTATTACAGGGGATTGATAAAGTTGTCATTCTGAACCCTCTAATTTGGGTGTGTTTGATCCATGGGGACGTTACTGCCATCAGCTACTTGACCTGTACACACAGCAGAGGTGGTAGTGGCAACTGTTGTTAATGTTAAATTCCACTTGCAGATATGGCCTGAGACTGTTAATTGAACCCTAGTTCATGTAGGGAGAATACCAGCTGACGTGTGACAGCAGGCCAGTTTTACGTTGTACCCTACCCTCCTGGACTGGCTTTACCTTTCCAACATCCTTGGCATGGCAGCATACCCCCATGTAAAGGTTGTTGGTGTAGTGTAGTACTGTGCCCCAGGTTTCCTCTGAATGGGCCATGCCCCCGTGCCGTGCCCCTTTGCCCATTCCACACCATGAATATCATGACTTACATGCTTTGTGTAGTAGGTATGTCCCCCCTGCTTACAGTTGACATCTGTGCATTTTAATTACCCTGCATCTGTGTTGTCGCCTGGTTTTCTGCATTGTCCTGTCCTTGAATCCCTGTGACGATCTCCTCAAGGATGGAGGCTGCCACCATTTCCTCCTTGTGGTCCAGGGCCTCCTGCTGTGCTGGACTCCCACCTCCAGTCTGCAGTGGGGCCTTCCAGTTCCTGGCCATATTTTCTTTGGTCCTGCGCTTGCAGTCATACCAGCATTTCTTGCACTCAATGACTGTTCTCCGTACTCCTGCCACACTCTTTATCTTGTCAACAATTTGTTGCCATATTGCCTCTCTCCTACTGATTGGCAGCTTTGAGGTGACAAACAGTTGGTGCTGGTGTTCTGTCAACTCTTTCACCAGAATTTCCTGCTTCTCTGCACTGAAGTGACACTTTCTTTTCTTCTTCTCCCTGTCCTGGTCTTCTGTGGGTCCTCCTGGCTGGTTCCTGGTCTGTTGTCATCTTCCTGGGGTCTGTGAAAGCATCTGGAATCCATTTTGGCTCTGCTTAGCACATTTTGCTGTGTTTACGCCGCTTTTTGACGCAATTGCATCTAAAAAAGGCGTGTATCCGGTTTGCGACGTTGTAAACTGGCTCACAGTCATTTTCGCCTCGTTAACGTTGTTTTTCTTTACCATGTGACACATTGGTTTGAGTAAAAAATAATGACACACCAGTGTTTAGCACCGGCGTGCGTCAAAGTATAAATTTGACGCCCGAGCGGCGCAAAGAAATGGCATTAGCCGGTGGTAAAATGTTTGACGCACAACTGCGTTGGAGTAGTTTTACGTCAAAAAGTATAAATAGGGCCTTAAGGGCCAGATGTAGCAAAAATCCAAATTGCGACTAGAAATTTGCGAGTCCCTGCGACTCGCAAATTGCAAGTCGCAATTTGGTATGCAGAAAGGTGTCTCAAACACCTTCTGCAACTCGCAATGGGGTCGCAAAGACCCACCAATCAATCAATCAATCAATCACAATATTTATAAAGCGCGCTACGTACCCGTTAGGGTTTCAAGGCACTGAGGGGGTGGGCCGGCTGCTATTGGTCGAAGAGCCAGGTCTTGAGGAGTCTCCTGAAGGTGAGAAGGTCCTGGGTCTGGCGCAGGGGGGTCGGGATGGAGTTCCAGGTCTTGGCGGCGAGGTAGGAGAAGGATCTGCCGCCGGAAGTCTTTCGTGGAAGCGGGGAACGATGGCGAGGGAGAGGTTGGCAGAGCGGAGTTGGCGGGAGGGGACGTAGAAGTTAAGTCTGTTGTTCAGGTAGGCAGGTCCGGCGTTGTGGAGTGCTTTGTGTGCGTGGGTGAGGACCTTAAAGGTGATCCTCTTGTCCACGGGGAGCCAGTGGAGGTCCTTCAGGTGGTGAGAGATGTGGCATCGGCGGGGTACGTCGAGGACCAAGCGGGCGGAGGTGTTTTGGATGCGTTGGAGTCGTTGGATGTCTTTTGCTGGGATGCCTGTGTAGGGTGTGTTGCCGTAGTCAAGTCTGCTACTGACGAGGGCCTCGGTCACCGTTTTTCTGGTTTCCGTCAGGATCCATTTGTAGATTCTACGGAGCATGCGGAGGATATTGTAGCAGAAGGAGGAGACTGCGTTGACCTGTTTGGACATGGTGAGGGCGGAGTCTAGGTTGCGCGCGTGGTTGGCTGGTGTTGGGGGGGGTCCCAGCGCGGTGGGCCACCAGGAGTCGTCCCAGGCCGAGGGGGTGCGTCCCAGGATGAGGACCTCCGTCTTGTCGGAGTTCAATTTCAGGCGGCTGTTCCTCATCCACTCGGCGATGGATTTCAATCCCTCATGGAGGTTGGCTTTGGCGGTGTGTGGATCTTTAGTGAGGGAGAGGATGAGCTGGGTGTCGTCGGCGTAGGAGAGAATGCTGAGATTGTGCTGACGGGCCAGTTGTGCGAGGGGTGCCATGTAGACGTTGAACAGTGTCAGGCTTAGCGAAGAGCCTTGGGGGACGCCGCAGATGAGGTTAGTGGCTTCGGAGCAGAAGGTTGAGAGTCGGACTCTCTGGGTTCTGCCGGAGAGAAATGAGGAGATCCAGTTGAGGGCTTTGTCTTGTATTCCGGCTTCGTGGAGGCGTGTTAGTAGGGTGCGGTAGCAGACCGTGTCGAAGGCAGCGGAAAGGTCCAGAAGGATGAGGGCTCAAGTTTCGCCATTGTCCATCTGCTGTCTGATGTCATCTGTGGCGGCGAGGAGTGCAGTCTCGGTGCTGTGGTTGCGTCTGAAGCCGGACTGGGAGGGGTCAAGGATGGAATTGTCCTTGAGGTAGTGGGTGAGCTGGGTGTTGACGATCTTCTCGATGACCTTCGCTTGGAAGGGGAGGAGGGAGATCAGGCGGAAGTTTTTGAGGTCGTTGGGGTCGGCCTTGGGTTTCTTGAGGAGGGCTTGGATATCGGCGTGCTTCCAGCTGTCCGGGAAAGTCGCGGTTTCAAAGGATAGGTTGATGATCTTTCGAAGTTGGGGGGCGATGGTGGAGTCGGCTTTGTTGTAGACGTGGTGTGGGCAAGGGTCTGAAGGGGATCCTGAATGGATGGAGTTCATGACCTTGCAAGTTTCGGCGTCGTTTACGTGGGTCCAGGTGGTGAGGCGGTTGGCGTGGGAGGAGTTGTCGGGGGTGGGATCTAGCGGAGGTGTGGTGTTAAGGCTGTCGTGGATGATGGCGATCTTCTGATAGAAGAAGGTGGAGAGTGCGTCGTAGAGATTCTGGGATGGTGGGACGTCGTTGACGTTGGCGCTGGGGTTGGAGAGCTCCTTCACGATGCAGAAGAGCTCCTTGCTGTCGTGTGCGTTGTTGTTTAGGCGTTCTGTAAAGTGGGAGCGTTTGGCGAGTCGGATTAATATTAATGAGGTGGGTCACAGTTTGCGACCCCATTGCGAGTATCGGCACTCACGGGGATGGTGGCCTGCTGGAGACAGCAGACCACCATGTCCGTGACTGCTTTTTAATAAAGCAGTTTTTTTTTTCTAAGTGCAGCCAGTTTTCCTTAAAGGAAAACGAGCTGCACTTTGAAAAAAAAAACGAAACCTTTAGTTTCAGATTTTTTCAGGGCAGGTAGTGGTCCATTGGACCACTGCCTGCTCTGAATTTTTTATTTTTTTTCCAGTCACAAAGGGGAAGGGGTCCCATGGGGACCCCTTCCCGTTTGCGACTGGGTTACCATCCACTTCAAGTGGATGGTAACTGCGATTCTATTTGCGACCGCTTTCGCAGTCGCAAATGGAAATGAATTGCATTGCGAGTCGCAAATAGGAAGGGAACACCCCTTCCTATTTGCGAGTCGGAAATGCATTTTGCGAGTCGGATCCGACTCGCAAAATGCATTTCTGCATACCGGTGAGGCTTTTGCGCCTCGCAAACGGCGTTCTTCGCCGTTTGCGACTCGCAAACGCTTTGCTACATCTGGCCCTAAGTACCTACTTACCACTACAAAGTTAGGCTCCTATTTATGAGGAATTGGCAAAGGGCAGTGCTGCAAGTCTTCTTGCAGGGCTGCCCAACGCCAATGTGAAAGGGCAAGAATGCACTGTATTTATGCAATTGGGTGCATTCTTGACCTCTCCCCATGTGTTGGTGCACAATTGACCACCTTGCGCCAATGCAAGCACCTTTGCACCATGCTGCAAGCGCCCCTGTGTGCATGCAGGATTGTTTTTAATGCAGGAAGGGATGCCTTCCTGCACAAAAACAATTCCAAGAGGTGTTTTCCTCTTTGTATGTGTGCTGCAGAATGCAGCACATATGGAAAGTGGAAAAATGAGAAGAAATTAACATATTACTCCCCTTTACTCCTGCTCTGGGGAGACTGAAGGGTTTGGCACTGCTCCAGGTTTAGGTAAATGTGGGGCAGAGTCAAATTACATGGGTGTTGCATTGGAAAATCATCTATAATGCCCATAGAACTCCTCCCTGGTGCAGATTAAGTCAGTGCAGTGACTTGCGCTGCTTTTTCTTACTCCATATCCATGAGGTCGAGAAAAGACACACAAAGGAGCATAAAAAAAAGTGACACTACAGTGGTGCAAGCCTGTCATAAACATGCCCCCTAGTTTTCGACCATACACAATCTGGACCTGAGTTGACAGGAGCCACACCCTTATATAATTCTAACCACTAGTATTCATTAAACAATCCAAGAAACAGTTTTTCATCTTCTCCAGACCCCCTGAGATTGTAGTATTAACCTCTCTCATTCTTCCTCTGAAACAGACAATCCTTGCCTTACCTGCTAAGCAAAGCGTATACTGTGTACTTAGCCAACCACCTCAAATATGTTTAATACTAGGGCCCATATTTATACTTTTTTAGCGCCACAATTCTGTCTTTTTTGTGACGCAAAAACAGAGCAAACTTACAAAATACAATTGTATTTTGTAAGTTTGCACTGATCTGGCATCAAAAAACAACGCCTATGCGGCGCTACAAAAGTATAAATATGGGCCTAAATATTTTAAGTTCTCCAGCCAACCAAAAATTCCTCTCTAGAACAAACAAGTCGTAGAAAGCCCTGGCCAGGGTAAGGCTAATTTCCATACAAAAGTTTGAAAGATATGGCCCTTGAGCTGTAAGGACACATCCTATTGAATTTTCACTCTGGTGATTCTCTGTATGGACCATGCGTCCACCCACTACATAGCCCTAAAGTCTGGCCCATGAGGTATCTGTGAAGAATCTGTTATGTTGAACTAAAACAAAACTCAATATACTTGGACAGTTTTGCTTTGGCATTCTATTCCACAGAACATGGAACACAGGAAGTACCTGTGAGTGTATGTTAATGATATCAACAAGCAGAATATGGACTGAAATGTAAAAAGGTTGTTATTGGCCCCTATGAATTCAAGGAACATGGGACCCTTTCACCCCAGTCAGGCAATAAAATAACACCGTAATGGGAGAGCCCTAAGTGCCGTAGCCACTGCACTTGCTCACCCACTGATAGCTAAACCCTGAATATGGGCAAATATTGGCAAAATATATTTGCCTGGACAATTCCTGTACACAAAGGGGCTGATTACAAGTTCGGCAGAATGGAAGACCCATCCGACAAACTTCCGACGGTGAGGTTGCTGCCTTACTGGTGACCTTCCTGCTGACCCCATTATTAATTTCCCATTGGTCTGATGGGCGGAAACCAAGGTTTCTGCCCGTCTGCCCAGTGCGAAAGTGGCAGCAGCATTGTTTCTGGCTCGTAATCGAGACAGTGTGCATTACAAGGGTGCTGGGCAGGGTGATCCCTGCACTGCCCATGCACAGGCCTGGGCAGTGCAGGGACCCCCCAGTGGCCCTTTGTGCCTGTTCTTCACCAGCTTCACCGTCATAAACAGGCTGGTGAAGAACCAGGTTGTACTCAGGAGGGCGGCGGTGATTCCAACCAGCACTACCATCATCCAGTTAGGAATATTGTTCCAAGTGGATACGGCAATCATTTGGCAGTGAGACTGTCAAACTCTTAATTACCAGTCGGACCACCAACCTGAGCCTGACGGTCTGTTGACTGCTAGACTCATAATGGGTCTGAAAGTCATTGAGACAAGAATGAGGGTAGAAAAGTGTTTCTTGTTTTATCAATTTTGTCTCATTTCCCTAACACACCAATTCTTATCACATCTTCCCTTTTTCTGAAGAATTTGCTATTATCAAGAGTTGGTGCATCCATATTAATTGTTTCTCTCTTGATAAACTCATTTGTGACTTACCTCTAGTTGTGAAGAAACTGAGACTGCTTTGCCGTACTGGCACTGTCTCTAGACCATTCTCATGGGACATTTTTCCCAATACTGGTACCTTGTCTATCATCACAAGTTTATTACACAAATGCTCCTTTTGCTGCCAAAGTCATAACAATATTTCATTAAAAGGTATGTGTTTAAGTTTCTTCCAAAATATGCATTATAGGACCTTTGCTTTTATTAGAAACATGAGTTTAATCTCCCTGCTCTTCATTACTATGGGGTTCTAAGATCTACATGTTCTCTACTCTTTGATTCCAGAGAAGTGCAGATCATACAGAGTTATAATCCCACAGACAATGATTTGAAAGTTGTTCCTAATATAGTGATGTGTGCCTATCCGTTTTTGTTAATAACACACTTTTATTTAGGATTAGCTGACAAAAATTAGGACCTTGTAAAAGCAATTTACTGATGGCCAGTAGATTTATCATGTGTTTGTGAAAACACAACCAACCTCCCCATTGCTGTCTAATCCAAAGGGGGCTGGTCAAATGTGGCTTTTAAGAAAAATAAGTGTCTTTCTTTAGAACTAGTTAGTCAATTTTTAAATGAAATCCCTAAAACATGAATGTTTGCTCCAAACTTCCCACAAGAGGGCTCAAACACGATTAGAAGATATCAAAGTATAAAGTGAACACAAAGGCTTACACATACAAATGTTGAAGCAGACAGAGGCTGTGAAATGAAACCTAACACTGGTGCTACCTCCAAACTTCCCACAAGAATGGCCAAACATGATTAGCTGAAGTCAAAGTATAAAGTGAACATGTCAAAGTTTAAAGTGAACACAAAGGCTTACACATGCAAATGTTGAAGCAAATGGAGGATGTGAATTGAAACCCTCCAAAACAGAGATGCTTGCTCCAAACTTCTCACCAGAATGACCAAACACGATTTACAGATGTCAAAGTATAGAGTGAACACAAAGGCTTACACATATAAATGCTGAAAAAGACAGAGGTTGTGAAATGAAACCCCCACCCCAAAAACACAGATGCTTGCTTGAAACTTCCCACAAGAGGGCTCAAACATGATTAGCAGATCTAAAAGTATAAAGTGAACACAAAGGCTTACACATACAAAAGTTGAAGCAGACAGAGGCTCTAAAATGAAACCCGAAAACACAGATGCTAGCTTCAAACTTCCCACGAGAGGGCTCAAATGTGATTAGCAGATACCAAAATATGAAGTGACAACCCAGGGTGACACAATCATTGGTTGAAGCATCCCAATGTTATGGGATGGATCCTCAAAACTCAAACACATATTTCTGCGCTCACCCCTCCATAAACAGGGGCCTGTGCATAATTAGCATGCTGTAACAAGTACAGAAGCCCCCTCAGGGATGAATCACTCAACTATATTCACATGCCTCTTTGAACTATTTATATGAAGTTGCGGAGAGCAGGGCTACCTCCAGGACATCAATGAGAAATGCATGGCTCAAAAGGGCAGGGCGCAAAATGGTGGTGCAAGCTTTCTTCTACTTAAGGTAAATAACTATGGCATGTTTTATATTTACAATGTAGTTTTGATAGGCTTTTAACAGAGGTTGGTTTGTGTTTATTGTGACTAATCGTGCTTCATATTGCTTGAGGTTTTGGGTGACACCCCTTCTTGTACTGGTAAGGCTTTTACAGCTCCTTGAAACCACTTTTTATGGTGTGTGGTGCTCTAGGGTCAGAGCGTCCCCAATATACTAAACAATTTACAAATGAAAAACAAGCAATCTTTTAACTCTAAAGTACTTAAACACCAAATTAACCTGGCAGCATAAATTTAAAGCCACCTTAAAATTATGACCTAAAATATCCTAACTCTATGAAGATGTGATACACTTTTAAAGACTTGGAAATTGGCCTTATCTGAGTGATAGGTTCACAATACACACAATAATTTACAGGTACAAATTAAAGATTTTTTTTATTAATTCACAAGCCGCTTTGAACTATTTATTTGATGTTTCCAGAGAGCAGGCCTTCCCAACCTTTCCCTCAACAGAGCACAATCTTGACATGTTACCGCAACACCTGTTCTTTGCTGTGTCTCGGGGGTGACCTAGGGACAGCAGCAAAAGGGTGGGCTTTCTTCCCCAGGCCTCGCTACAAATGTGTGCAAGAGTAAGTGGTGCCCTTCACTGCCCTGCAGGCCTGGCCCAGCCACCTCCTTCCTTCCTCGGGCACAGGAATGGTGGTGTGGCAAGGGAGCCACGGGCTCCAACCTAAGCAATCACAATGGGCCCTCTTTCCCCTTGTTGACTACTAAAAGACAGCCGCAATCAGGGTGCTCTTTGACTGCGGTTTCCACGTCATTACCGGTTGTTTTTAATAGTTAGCTAAGCCCTTTCATGACAGAAGTTGTGCATACGTTCTCTCTCTCTGTCTGTCTCTCCCTGGAGCACTCACTCCCTCTCTCTCTTTTGGGTGCACACTCTCTCTCAGGCACTTTCTCTCTCATGGGCACTCTCTTTCTCTCTCTCTCTCTCACGTGTGCTCTCTCTCACATTCATTTAATGGTAATTTCATATTTCCACTTAACTGATTTTTATAAGCCAACAGTATTGTCATTTTTTGCCCATAACTAAATTATGTGAAATTACATTAGTGATGCAAAATGCACTTTGGGGTAGCTTGAGTATGCCAGGACATACCTTAAGTTCTGAGAGAATCCACTTGACACACCAGATAATATCTTGTGTCATGTCTGCTTCAGGCTATTCCATGCAAGGCATTATATGCTCAAACTAATCATTTGCAACATAAATATTGTGCGACATTTTGCACTGGCATAACTTACACAATTTTGTGTACTTTGTGCAGAATTGAACGGATTTCACAAATTATATTGCGTAACAGACCATTTTGCACAGGCCTAAGATTTAAAATACAATATCCTGCAAAGAAATGTTACGAAAGTCTGTGTCATCTTGGTGGCAAACAACTGGTATAATATGCATTCTTTTTGTCACTTGATGCCTTGGTGGCAAAAAGTGGCCGGCGCAATGCCAGTAGTTCCAAATGTAGGGGAAGAGTATGCTGCTACATGAAGTTGCTTGTGTGCATCAGGTGAATTTTTGTTGTTGTCAGTGATGTTTGCGTGAGGGATGCTGGCTGTACGTAATCTGTGCTATTTGAAAGGAAAATTTGCATTTCTGCTCCCCTGCCAAACCTGATTTGTGAGCATGACCAGCCTTGCACTGCTGCTGCCTACACAGTATATGTGCTGTGTCTCTGAAGGAAGCTTGCATTTGTGCTGTCAAGGCGAATCCTCTCTTGAGTGTGCAAGGACATTTATACTGTTGATACTTTTGTTGTGTACCTGTATAACAGTTTTTACCACCTTTTTATATTTTCTTTATTTTTTAATATGTGTATTGGGCATGCAGTAAATCTCTTAAAACAGAAAAGTAAGGGCCATATTTATACTTTTTGACGCAAAACTGCACCAACGCAGTTTTGCGTCAAAATAATTTGCGCCGTCTAACGCCATTTTGAAGCGCCGTGCGGGCGTCAAATTTATACTTTGACGTACGGCGGCGCAACCAACAGGTGGGAGTCATTATTTCGTGACGCACACAGCATTGGTCTGTCGTAAAGGAAACCAACGTAAAGGTGACGCACATCACTGTGGGTCGATTTACGACAGCGCAATTCGTAAAGCGCTGGTTTTTTTCACGCTATTGCGTTAAATTTTTGCGCGAAAACTGCCCTGTCAGCAGAGGAGACCCAAAATGGATCCCAGATGCCACAACAGACCCCAGGAGGATGAGAGCAGACCAGGAACCAGCCAGGAGGACCCATACAGGAACCAGGACATTTTTTTTAAAAAAAGAAAGTGTCGCTTCAGTGAAGAGGAGCAGGAAATCCTGGTGAAAGAGGTGACGGAACACCAGCACCAACTTTTCATCTCCTCTAAATTGCCACTCAGTAGGAGAGAGGCCATATGGAAACAAATAGTGGACAAGATCAACAGTGTGGCTGAAGAACGCCGCACAGTCACTGAGTGTAAGAAACGCTGGCATGACTGCAAACGTAGGACAAAAGAGAAAATGGCCAGGAACAGGAAGGCAGCAATGAAGACTGGAGGGGGGAGTCCAGCACAACAGGAGGCCCTGGACCACATGGAGGAGATGGTCGCAGCCGTCATCCCGGAGGAGATCGTCACAGGGATTCAAGGACTGGACAGCGCAGACTACCACGACACAACGCACATGCAGGGTAAGTCGCATGGGGAATTCAAATGCAATAATGGGGACTGTAAGCAGGGGGGGGGATACCTACTACACAATGCATGTAAGTCAGCACATATATGAAGTGGCATGGGTAAAGGGGCACGGCAGGGGGGCATGCCCAGCACAGACCGAAGCTGGGGCACGACAAAATACAGCAACAACAACAGTCCCATGGGGACATCCTGTAATGACAACAATAGAGCCAAGGGAAAGCAGCGACAGGTGGGAAGGCCACTAACACAAATCCACATCCAGGCACTTGTATTGCAAAATCTATCCTACATCAACTAGGTCCCTATCAGTAATGCAGTAGCCAAAACAACAACTGCAATGTAACTGCCACAACAGTTGACAATAACACCTCTCATCTCTGTGCACCTATAGTACCAAATGGCAGGAACCTCCCCATGGAACATACATACCTAAATTAGGGGGTGAGGATGACATCCGCAACTATTCATAGAAATAAGACAAAGGCACCAGTACACTCAAATGCTGAATGTCCATACCTGACACAAACATAAGCCTAAGTAAACAGCAATAGGAGCCACACAGCACTAACGACACACACAGGCTGCATACGTCACTGTCCCTCACGTGCCTGGCTAACAAGGCTACATCACTAATGTCATACTGCTCAGACAACAACATTGAGAAGGGGACACAGGCAACTGGTCACTGAAACACATCTGCAAAGTCTGACAAACAAATAGGACATTCATACGATAAACAGGCCAATCCAGTAAGACACACATGACCCAACATCATCTTCAAACATCAACAATGTTTACATCCATACCACATCCTAACATTGACATTCATAGGTAATGCCACGTAACATGTACAGTTCATGCAATGTGAATAAAAAGTGTATGGGGCAGGGCCTGAGAGGCAAGTGTGCTGGCAGGGCAGTCACAACACCCATAGTCAGTCAAAGTGTATTGTGGCAAGTGTAACGTATACTTTGCGCATTAGCCTCAGGCTGGAGGCCTTTGTGCATCTTACCCTGAATTTACTTATACTTATTTGCTCACATCTAAGAGCCTCAGAGCACTTTGCACTAAATGATTCTCATTGCCCTTCCTATCAGTTAATTTAGCAAATAGCCAGTCCTAAGGTGTTGTCAATTAGTCAAATCACACTGTTTTGCCTACTTCTGCATTGGAGTTTGCCTGAACATATTCACTCTGTGCCCCAGTCAAGTATACAGTCTGGTATGTTGCTGATAGATGTGGTAGGGGTTAAGGTTTGGCATTCCTGCGTAGGGAAACTTTGTCATCACGATGACATATGACTTATAAAATCACTTCCTTGTCCCAAGATATGCAAGAGGGAGTTTCCAAACAGAGAAACACAACTAGATGCTGCCTGCCTTGCTGCTGATGCACAACCAGATCACAGCCCATTCCTCTGATATGAGGGATGATGTCTCCCCTGTGATTCAGACAGGCAAGCTCCAAACTTAACATGCTGTGCTATACATAGAACAAGCAGAGGGAGAGTAGAAACTGTTAGGCACCATGATAGCTGTGTACTAATGTATTACTCTCCTGCGGACTATTTCAATTCTAACAGTGTGTATTGTTTGGGTTATTGTGGCTCACACCTAAATTTCTACAACTCAGTTGTACAATGAAACCTCATATTAAACAAATACTGTCTATGTCATTTGTGTATGGTAACATACCGGAAAAGACATAATTGAGTAGGATCTGAGTGACCACGACTTGCCTGAGAAGTTCCAAAGATGTCGTGCGCTCGGATGTCTAAACATTCCTTTGATGTGGGAGACCAGAGGCACTGCTAGTTAGTCTGAGCAAAATGAAATATCAGGGTGACAGAGTTATTTACAAGTGGGTCAGACTTAGTCCCCCACACCATTAGCTATCCTGCTGCCTAGAAAGCCAGTAATCACATGTAGGATAATGAGAGCCCACCCAACAAAATGTCCCTCCATAACAATAGTTAAACACCGAGGGAGGAGTAGGACAAAAACACGCATATTCCTAAATAATTACAAAGCAACACCTAGAGGCGATCTGGCAGACATGTCTGATAGCTCCATATCATACATGTGACACACAGGTGGGCCATAGGCCTACAACAATGCCCTATGACGGACAGCAGATACCAAGACAAACACAGAGCACAAAGTTAAGGCATCCCAAGGCTTGTATTTTAGTGCAAAATTGTCACAACACAGACACACTAATTGTACCCTGTTTCATTGCAGAGGAACACGGATCTGCTGCCGATATGCCTGTCCATGAGTTCCCTGATGACATGGATGACGAGCCCATAAACCTCCCACAAGAGACCATTCAAATGGTCCTTGAAAGCCTCCAAACCCCACCTCAGTCACAAGGAGGAGCACAGAAGAAGCAGCCACCACAGGAGAACCACCCGCCACCCCAATTGTAAGACCTGCCAGCTCCAACACAGCTGAGGACTCTGACGACACTGGCACCAGCTTTGAAAGAACTGTCGTTGGGGTCCAACGGGAGCTGGCCAAGGAGGTGCGGGTGGGGATGCAAACTATGGCAGCCAGCCTTGAGGGGGTGCGTTCGTGCATGTTGTCAACTGCTGATCAGGCTGCTGCAATGCAAGCCCGAACATCGCTCTTGGAGGAACTTTTAAAAACACAGAAGGAAATCTGCACAGCTGTCATCCAGTTGACACAACAACTCCAACTGCAAGCCAGTCAACGTGTGCACGAATGCAACATAGAACCCCTCAGGGCCGACCTGGCTGCCTACCATCGTGATGTGGCTGCCATTCTGAAAAACCAGCATGCCCTCCTTGATGCAGTACTGCCCTTCATAACTCGACAGGGAGCAGCCCCCGGGATGTCTGCCTCCATGTCTTCTAACACTGAGGTGTGTGTTGCCCCTTCACAACCAACAACAACAAGGACACACCAGGCAACACACCCATCAGAAGAAGAAGACATGGAACAGATAACATTCACACGCAAGAGTACCCGGAAGCCCTAGTCCCTGCACCATGGCCTACTCTGACCAACGTCCTACGTTTTGACAAATGCCAGTCTCACTCCAACTACACTCAATGACTGTTTGGCAATCCACTGTATGACTTGTCCCCATTGCCAGTGAATGTCTCTCTCCTACTATTTGGCAATTCCTGTCCCTCTGCACTGTCTGTGACATCACCCCAGCATGTCAGGAGCATCATCCACACCCCGTCTGTAGGATCACCATGTAAGAATGCACCAGAACGGACTCAGCTAACATTGTGAATGGACATTTTGCACTACAGCACCTATAAAAAAATATCACTTGCACACCTATTGTGTCTCTGTGTTATTTCACACTTCAACTGTGCAGTACATAACTCCAAAGTGGCTGTGTGGCAACCGTGTCGATTCTCTATACTACTGTCCTGATTTCATGTATACTGAAACATCTGTGCAGTGGCCAGGAATGCATCATAGCCTTACTATACTGAGGAAAATAACTGATGAAGGGACTAAGCACACACAATCATGCTGTGTTGGACAGAATGATGCACCATCTATAGCTATTCTAGACAACTAATGGTGGCTGAGAAATGTAGGCACCATGCAATACTTAAATAAGAAATAATGCTGTAAAATGTAAGGAATCATTAACAAATTACACTGCATCAATCACCCTTACGGAGTATACTTCCATGAAGGAAAGTCATGCTGAATCAGTACACACATGATGTAGGTCAGCAATGACAGCAACAAGACAAGAGTGTGAACAACTCCTCATCTACAAAGATCTCCCTGAACTTCACACTGCTGTCCGACCTATCTATTTACATACAATAACAAGTCTGGAAGCACTCTTTGTGAAGTGGGATACATGCCAACCCAAAACCTTGATGATCAATGCACACTACCAATGGTGGGTCTCCCACATGCTGGATACTTACCAAGTTAGCACACGGGTAGCTGGCATGTTAAACCTCAATATCCAGGGGATAGCGAGAATAGGACACAAATGTCATACTAAAACATTCTGCTACACTGATGTCAAGGCCATGATAATGTAGCACCTAACGCATCATGTAAAGGGTTCAATTTTTTTTTATTTAAATGAAGTAATAAAAGAGGCAACTAAGGGAAAGGTAAACCTAC
Organism: Pleurodeles waltl; assembly: GCF_031143425.1. Lineage (NCBI taxonomy): Eukaryota > Metazoa > Chordata > Amphibia > Caudata > Salamandridae > Pleurodeles > Pleurodeles waltl. The sequence goes on from NC_090440.1 coordinate 1,800,069,132, forward strand.
ACTAACCTAACCTGACTACTACTAACCCACAACTGTCCCTAACTAACCTAAGCTAAACTTACTCTACACATGTAACGAAACGATCTAAACATCAACCCCCCACCCACCATTATGAGACAAGACACATGCAGGACAACACTTACTAACCTACACACATACTATACTATCCTAAACAAACATATATTTTTTGGGTAATATTTTTTTAATAATTATTTTTTTTAAAAAAATGTTTTTTTTTTTTTTTAAACAGGAATCCCAACATTGCCCCCCACCCACCCACCCACACAAAAATATAAGATAGAAAGAATAAGGACCCCCCACCCTCTTCCCTAACACTAACTAAGCTAATTACCTATACTTATCCTATAACTAACCCCCAAAACCCAACTAACAGTATAAAATAGGAAAGAGGTGAGAGGGGAGGGGTAAAAGTTCAGGAGGGCAAAAGTACTACAGATTTGCCCTCGGTAGTGTGCGCCTGATGGAGCGGACCTTCTTTTTCACATAACTCATGTCCTCCCTCAGGTTGTCCACCTTTTTAACCAACTTGTCCAATTTTCGGGACAATGCCAGGAAGGCAGCTGGGTCGACAGGAGGGTCTGTGCTGGTTTGCGTGCCGGCGGAGGTGGATGTTGTGGCAGGAGTTGTGTGGCCACGGGACAGTCCTGCTACCACCACACGGCTGGGTCCAGGTCTGGAGGAAGATGCTTGGTCCGTTGCTGGGTCCACTTGGGCAGACCTGGTGGATGTGGTGTCAGTGGTTGTTGGTGGCACTGTAGGGGGAGCCTGTGGTGTGGCCCACCACGCCCCGGAGGCCCGATCTTCATGGTACTTGCGGGCCATCCTCCGATACCCACACTGCACCTGTAGGATGTGCCTGTATCTCATCGCACGGCGCTCAAAATGGTTGCGATCTGGGGCACTCAGGTTTGCAGCTGTGAAGAGAAAAGGCAAATATTTAGCTTTGGATTTGCATTGGGTGGAATACCACAATGGGTCATTTGTCCATTACTAGATATGTATTGGTTGTAGCAATTGTCACAACATAGTTCACGGAAAGGCTCAGAGGAAGTACATGTGAAACATGCATACATAAGGGCATATCACACCTAGCATATCCGTGTCTCTACATGATGGATGACATCACCCTAAACTACTCATCCAAATCATACCTAAGGCATTTGACATCATGGCTGCACCTCTTCTGCATACTGACTTCACTACATATGTCATTCTATGTGATAACAATCACACTCCTCACTCAATGGCATTTGGAATTAGTTGTGTGCTAAGATTGAACCCATGGGCCAGAATCAAATGTCAACTCTAGGGGCCAGATGTAGGAATTTGGAAAATGCAACTAGCAATTTGCAATGCAGAACGGTGTCTCTGACACCGTCTGCGAGTCGCTATGGGGTCGCTAAGACCCACCTCATGAACATCAATGATGTGGGTTCCAAGTTGCGCCACCTTAGCGACTATGGGCACTCACTGGGATGGAGGCCTGCTGGGAACAGCAGACCTCCATGGACGTGACTGCTTTAAAATAAAGCAGGTTATTTATCCCCAAGTGTAGGCCGTTTACCTGAAAGGAAAATGAGCTGCAATTAGTAAAAAATCACAACAACTTCAATCTTGGAATATTTCACGGTAATTAGTGGTCCCTTAGACCACTGGCTGATTTGTACAGGATTATTTCGGTCCACTCACAAAGGTGAAGGGTTACAATGGGGACCCCTTCCAGTTAGCAAGTGGGTTACCATCCACTTCAAGTGGATGATAACTGCGACTCACTTTGAAACCACGTACTCGGTTGCAAATGGGATTGACTACCACTGTGAGTTGCAAGTAGGTCTGGAAAACCCCTTTATATTTTGCATTTTGAAAAGCATTTAGCTAATATGTTCATGACCACCAAATACATTTCGGAATAGGAAACAGACGTTTGCAACTCACAAACAGAAATTTATGCCATTTGCAACGTGTACACAGTTTGCTACATCTGGCCCTAGGTACTAACTCAAGTCACAAAAGGTGTCAAGTACGTGTAACATACTGGTTGCTACAGTCCTAGGTATCCTGTTTCACAGTAACATCCCAGTCTTTGTGGGTGGTGTGGGAAGAACAACCAACAATCCCATGTTCAATGCACACCCAGGAGTGTATAGAAAGTTCAACAAGTATGTGCCTTCACACACAACACCTATGAAGGGCTAGCAACACGTTGTAGTCAGCCAAACATTGTCACATCCCAGGTCCACACATGTCAAAATGATATGACTTAGGCCAACGTGACATACTATCAGTGAGGCATGTTTTACAACACACACAGAGGAGGTAGAACACCCATTCTCATGATTCGACAGAACACCTAGGCCATTGCACTCAAGTCACACACACTTCTAGTTCACCTTGTGGAAGTACATGCCCCCGGAAGATCCGACCTACAGTGTACACAGTCCATCCTCAACTAGGAAGAAGCACTTGTCATCAGAGCCATGTGCCTAAGCTATCTGGGAGACTGTCAGGCTGATATGCAGACTCAGTTCATGGCAAGTCCCTGACCAAGTCTAACATTGACCATTGTATTCCAAATGAGTCATCCCATTCCCCATTGCCGCACAACTGGAATGACCTACAGCCCCTCAATCTGAGAGATGGCTAGGTATTGCTCTACAGAAACATAAGTCCTATTTGATATCACACTAAAACAACAATGCCAATGAACGGCGAGCGCATCAAATCATGAATTCTCTTGAACACACAGTAATCCATCATGCTTCATTACCAAACAATGAAAATAGCACTCAGGCGACACTCACTGTAGGTATCGGGGTTGTCAAAATGTGCCACCTCTCCCACGGTGTACGGGGCTGGTCCACCTGTAAAGCATGAAAGGAAGAATATACTCAGACTGGGTGAACTGACAAATAATTTCTGTTACAATGACACTGTGTGAATATGACATGGTAATGATAGACTTTCCCACATGCTCATACTGCATGGATGACTTTGTATTCAACATTATCATTGGATGAGTCTCCTGCTACAGTGACACACCCTACTACACACATGCAGTGGCCAGGACAGTCATGTGTCGTCCAAGTTAACCCTCCATTAGTATGCCCCAACAATAATTTTATCCCTACATCTCAGCATGTGCATCCCAGAGAGACATTCCAAAACTGGTTCCATGAGGACTGCATGACCACTCACAATCAAACAGGCTAGGTGGACATGTTCAACACACAGCAACCACACACACATGTGACATATGTGTGGACAACATAACTAACTTCAGGTGACGTGAAGGCAACACACATGTATAGCATCATCATGTGTTTCTAATTTTCTGTCTAGCTATGGCGTCTACATATGTAGGTATGTGGTTTCTACATGACTTACTCACTGGCCATTATGACCACTAGAGTACAAATAGAGCCGTTCACGTGTTGCTTGTCTGACACAAATGCAACACTACATTACATACAGCTACAGGCATCTAGTATGTGTTGCAAAAATGAGCCATCGGACTGGTAGCATTGGTCTTCATACACATTCTGCAACAAATACACATTAGGGCACATATGGATACCTTTGGAGCGCATCATTTGCATCATTTTGTGACGCAGAGAGGGGGCTAATTAGCAAAATACAGATAGATGTTGCAATTTGCTGCTGTTATTGCGTGAAAATGTGTTGCAAAAATGGGGATATATGTGTATAAACATGGGCCTAGGTTCCCTAGCATTACACACAGTCAGCTACTTATTTAGCAGATTGGCTAACAATCATCACATGTTCCCACACAGATTTCTATTATTCCCATGTAATTGATTTGTACTCACCAACATGGCCACCAATCCTGAGTCCCAGGTGGTCCAGCAGGTCCTGTTCCCTGGTGATCAGATCTGCCCAGCGGTGCTTCAATTGATGGACATTTCGCATGCTCCCGTAGACCCAGACCAGGTGATGGCGCACCTTCTCCCACCGGATTTTCCTAGCCTCCGTGTGATACCCCTGTATCACACGGCCCCCAGCATCAGTGGGAGGAAATGGCTAACTAGCCATATAAACCCCCCAATTCATCTTCACCCGTCCTGGACAGGCGAGGCCTACCTGACATATTGATAGCTAGAAAAATGGACAAATGAAATAAGAAAGTAAAAGTGGGAAATGGGGAAAGGTAGAGGTGTGAAAGAAAATGAAAAAGGAGAAAAATAGCCCAACTAACCCCCCAAACTATGCTACCCACAACAGACTCCCACAGACAATACAAACAATCACAGGAATAGACAAAACAAGACTAAACAGACTGAGACAATGTTATACAACAAGAATAGATTGACAAAAAGACAAAATACAAGGGACACAGGACACTAAAGCAGTAAAACACAGGACAACACCTTTCACACAACCACACAGTCTAGGAAAATCTGAGACTGCAAAGTGAAAGTGAAAGTTAACTCCCAGTACAGATTTTGTAAACAGGATATCCTATTACATCACTTCCTGCATAAAATGGCCGCCGTTTTTATTTTCCCGTTATGCGTCATATTTTCACGCATACACAATTGTGCGTCATTTTTTTTTACGCATTACATTGCACATGATGCCGAGTCAAAAAATATGATATGAATATTAATAATTTTTACTGTACATGAGATGACCAACATATTGTCCATGTTGCGTCAATTTTACCACGCATACATCATGGGTGTCATTTTTTTCCACGTACAGTAGTGCACATGATGCTGAGTCAAAAAATATGATATGAATATTAATAATTTTTAATGTACATGAGATGACCAACATATTGTCCATGTAGCGTCAATTTTACCACGCATACATCATGGGCGTCATTTTTTTCCAAGTACAGTAGTGCACATGATGCTGAGTCAAAAAATATGATATGAATATTAATAATTTTTAATGTACATGAGATGACCAACATATTGTCCATGTAGCGTCAATTTTACCACGCATACATCATGGGCGTCATTTTTTTCCACGTACAGTAGTGCACATGATGCTGAGTCAAAAAAATGTATGATGTAAATTATACTTAGATGGCTAAATATGTGACACTTTTGGACACATTTATATTTGACTCTGCATTCTGTGCACTCATGTACGTGAACAAATTATGACGCCCATGCTGTATGCGTAGAATGTGGAGCAAATATTTCCTTATGTCTTCATGTTTTTAACTTTGGAAAGGTGATTTGTCATGGTCAAACGGTGCTATGTGATACACATTTGTGTTTGGATATGACACATGTCCGTTGTTGTATGTATAGAAGGCATTCACAATGTAATGTTTTGGATACGTTAACTAATGTATTGACCATATTTGTCAACATATTTGGGGTAATTGCTGATGGCTATTTTTAAATGATGGATGGGATACCATGATGTATTCCTTCTCCAAAATGTGTCCACAATTATGATGGTGATGCTTTTATCTGTAGTCCTAACAGGGAGTGCAATAGTCACTTACAGTTTTTATGGGGCTAACCATGTCCCATTATGATTTAGTGTTTCAGATTTGTGTTGGACTTTTGACATGTAGCCCACACATGTGCCTTATGCATGTGTTTAGTTCACAAGTACAAGATTCTTGTATGTTTTGGGGGCGGTAGAGGTGGACTTACGCCCCCAGCACCCTAGGATTTGACCATCCAGAATAGCTACTGTATCCATGGAGTATATTTATTATATCATGGCAAACCTGCAGCAGCAGGCTAATGTAAGGCCATATGGTATGAATGACTGTTGACCATTCATTCATCTCATTAGCCCATTTGACGTTTGCAGTAATGATGAATTGGAGCAAACTTGCATACCATTTTCCAATGACTATGTTTGCAAGACTCTCAGCGTTCCCGATGTGATAATGAGAATAATTTTGTTGTTGTCTGTGTCCCTTTCTGCATAAACTGGTTTAGTGGCATGTTACATTCTTCCTGCTAGGTTCAAACTGGGACCCAACTGTGATGGTCTACTTTCAAATATTAGGTTGATTGTATGACATATGTGTACATGTGTGTTGGAATGTGGATCCACTATCACCTGTCTGGGTGTATGTTGTCACTGTGACTTCAAGGTCTCCTCCTGAGTTAGTGGCAGCTGATGTTGTTCCAATTGTGTATTGCTCATATCACACACTTGAGAGAAGCCATTGATGACATGGTCACGTACACATGGATGGTCCCACCCTGTCTCTGAACACGTGTGATGTGACTTTCAAATGATCTCAAATTTTGGGCTGGATGAGAGACTGTTTCAGGTGTTTGGATCCAGCATGTGTAATTGCCACATTTGTACTCCTGTTGGGCTCTGTGTATGGTAATGTATCATGTCACATCCTACCCTCTGTGCATACAGTTGTGATGTTTATTTTTGGTGTGATGACTGTTATAGCATTCTTGCTCAATGAGACGACATTCTTCTTCAGCGATTTCAAAATAAAGGTGGTCAGAAATGCATAGGCCAAAGCATGATGTGGTGTTGGTTATCTGTGTTTATTTACAAGTGTGGAATACAAGTTATTATAATATATTAAGAAAAAAAATTATTGACAAGCTGTTGGCGCCTACGCACTCCTGCTGCCATGTTAGGTTGTTCCCCCTCCTGTTGCAGGCCAGCATCCTCCTCTTCGTCATCCTCAGGCATGTCTGGGTCTGAATCAAGGAGGGGAATGTTCCTTTTTACACAAATATTGTGTAATATGGCACAAGTGAGTATGATCTTACAGACCATCTCTGGGGAATAGAGTAGGCTACCGCCAGTTATGTCAAGGCAGCGGAACCTTGACTTTAGGATCCCAAAGGTCCGCTCCACAATGCTGCGTGTCCTCTTGTGGGCGTCATTGTATGCCTGCTCAGCAGCAGTATTTGGGTTCCCATATGGTGTCATTATCCAAGGCTGGATGCCATACCCCTGATCAGCTGAAAGTGAAACACAGAATGGTATCAATTAGATGTAGGAGGCACTGTTGTACGTATCTTGGATGGCAGTAGTTGTGTTGTTTTGTGTGTGACTATTTTGTGTACTAATGTGACAACCTATGGTTGTTGGTGAAAACTTTTGCATTGATTTTTTTTCCTTGGCTGAGCAAGTGTTTGTTGGCTAACTGTTTGTCAGCAGGATGTATTGGTTTCTCCAGTACAGTGTGCCCTCCCTTGCATTGTGACTTGTGATACAGGTGTCCGTGTGTCCTCACTGGGGGTGTGATGATAGTTCCATGTAGAGTTGAAACATGAAAGTGTATTAGAAACGTTCATATGAACATACCCAGGCCATCCCATACCTTTAAACTTATGCATTGTATTAGTGTACAGGTTATTGTGAGACTTCCAATTTGCAAGGTGACATTTAGGCAACCACAGTCATTAATGTCTTCACACTAAGCTGTAGAGTAAATTCCAATGTGTGAGAGGTTCAATGGTGACTTGTGAAACATGGCTAGTGATGTGAGTACCTCAGTGTGTTCCTGACTAGGTGTTGCTATTGTGGTGTATGTGTTGTTTATCCTAGAGGGTTTCTGAGCAGTGTGTATATGAGTTAGATTTTTGTCCTTACCAACAAGTAGTCCATTGCCATACCGTCCATCCTGGAAGTGTTGGTTGATGGTGCAGTGACGGAAGATGAATGCGTCATGTACACTCCCAGGATATTTAGCCACAATGTTGCTGATCAGTCCTTGGTGATCGACTATGGCCTGCACGTTGATTGAATGTGTGTGCTTCCTGTTGCGGTAGAGGTGTTCACTCGCAGCAGGTGGCACAAGGCGTACGTGTGTGCAGTCGATTGCACCAAGGACGTGCGGGAAGCCACTGATGGCGTAGAACCCCTGTTTAGTTTCCTGCTGCATCTGCAGTGTGTTAGGGAAGCAGATGTGGCTGGGTGTCAGGCGAATGATGGCATCCAGTACTTTAGGCAGGAATGCGGAGAAAGATGGTTGTGATATTCCACCAACCAGGGCACCAGTTGTCTGAAACAAGCCACTTGCCAGCATGTGAAGTATGGCAAGCAGCTTTGTTTCTGTTGGGATAGTGCGGGGATTCACTAAAGTGGGGGCCAACTGCTGTTCAATATTTGTCAGCAGCTGCTGAATGGCCTGCCAGTTCAACCGGTACCTCTGGATGATGTCTCGTTCCCTGAGGCCATGCAGGGTTGTTCTTGGGCGGAATATCCTCTCCTGCCTTCTGCGCTGTCTTTGGGGTCCCTGCTGTTGTTGTTGTAGCTGCTGTTGTTGCTGCAGGGCTCTGCGTCTACGTGCACGCTGAAGAAAAAGCACCTCCATGTCTCCCTGTTGCTGCTCTGCTGCTCTGCTGCTCTGTTGTTTGTTCTGTGTGTTCTGATTAAGTACAGGTGTGTTTGCCCCATTTTAACGCCTGCCCTGACCCAGGCGTTAAAATTTCACGATATTCGTGCTTTGCGCCATTTTTTTGCGCCGCCTGCCGCGCGGGAGTCATTTTTGCCCAGAAGCATAAATACGACGCACCGCTGTGTGCGTCGGTTTTTAGACGGCAACGCCTACCCTGCATGTCATTAACGCAGGGCGGGGTGCCGCTTCCAGAAACTGACGCACATAGCGCCATTTTCCTTGTGCGCCGGATCGGGCGTCAGTGTTTAAATATGGGGCAACGTTTGCGCTGAATGTGCGTCAAACTTTTTGACGCACATTCGGCGCAAACAGAGTATAAATATGCCACTAAGTGTGGTGCAGGGTCTAGCCTGGATCATAATTTAAAACACCAATTAAAAGAGACTTCTTGAGGGTCTTGTGTTCATATGCATAACTTTTCATGCAAAATACACATTTTTAGTTCTGAACAGATAGTGTAAAAACATCATGGTAATCAGTGTCCTTTTGTTATGGTTTTAGCAGTATATTACTCTTCACTAGTACATAATTCAAAATGAGTCATTGTCAGGTGTTTATAAAATCTGGTGCAGAATGAGTTACGGTCTTATGCCACCTGTGAGTGTTCGAATTGTATTTTAAAGCAAAATTTGTCTCTTCTGTATGCAGGATTTCCCAGAACTAATTTGGACTACGAGGAAACACCTGCCTTTCAGCTAGGTTCATCTATTTAGGACGCTATGGTTCAGAGACCATTGTTAACCTACCAGTCTCAACAGCACTGTTTTATTTATTAAATGTTTATTTTCTAAAAATGTTTTCCTGTGTATGTGTGTTTTTTACAGGTTATGATGTCAAAGTACAGCTGGTGGTCCTAGAGGCTCAAGACACAGCACCCATAGTGCAGCAGGACACAGTTCCTGCAGGTAAATAAAAATGGGCCTTGATTGTACATGCTACGTAAGTATCAACCCTGACAGTCCAAAAACCCCTTAGAGGCCCTATAGGTGGAGCCCTCAAAGAGCATGCCAAGTCTGTGTACTGTATTGTAAGTGTGATTTATTCTTTTTTTTCTTTCCAGATCCCCTGGATGCATATAAGGGCACCATACACTCCCAAAAGGTAGAACTGCAAGCGAAATAGGTGGTCCAAAAAGGAAGGCTTCAGTGCCTAAAGACGGTCCTCCTAGAAAGAAAGGGACACACCAAGTGAACATATCAGGTGTGTTTTTACAAAATGCAGAGTCAAAAGAATCCTAATACATTTCTCTCTCAAACATCTTGCTCCTCTAGCATATACTAAGGGGTGTAGTATGTATTTTTTAGGTTTACATTGTGGAACCGCCAAAAAAGATCTCTGTAGGAGTCCCATTAAGGCTAAGTGGATGTCGATGCATCTAAAGGACATCACCAAGACCCTTCAAAACACCCAGACGTCAACACCCGGTGAGAGCTGCATTCTGAGCCAGAACAAAACAGGCAAGGCCCATACAAGCATAGGCCTTAAAGAAATTCTTTGCTATAACCATTACAGCACTTTACAAGCAAAGACAAATTCATTGAACACTCTAACAGGAACTCCATTTGTACCTAGGGCTGGAGACCCCAAAGGATGCATACTTCCAGCTGCAGACACACAGCAGCAGGGGCTGTGTAAAACCATTGAATGGGATCTCAAGTTATGTAAAAACCCAAAAGGCGAATATCCTTTCCTTAAAAAATTGGAAGAAGAAGCTGGAGGTCCCGGAGCTGCAAACAGTTCCTTTAGATCTATCCTTCAAAAATACTGCTACACCTCAGGCAGGTCCCCATAATCTAGAGGTCTCTAAATATTCTACACCTGAGGTGTCTAATGTAGATGTGCTCCCCAGAGGACCATCATTAAAACCGTTTATAACTATGCAGCATAGCCTTAGGGACTCAAGGCTTGAAAATTATCAAGTGTAAATCTACCATTACCTGCCTCAACATACCCCGACAGTAGTACAGGATGGAACGAGTTTCAAAATCAGAGTTTTGAAACAGCGTCTAGCGGGGAACAGTCTTCTGGATCACCAGGGTGCTCACATTGGGACCCTGCTTTTTTGATCCCCCCAAGTCCTGACCTTCAGAATGGTGCTATTGACGGTAACCAGAAAACTGTAGTAGGTGCACTTCGTGGTAATATGCACCCCACCCCGACTGCTGCAGCTAATGCCCCAGAATATAATGTTTTGGAACAAGAAACTGTACTAAAGACATATATCAAAGACATATAACAGGCTGTCAGAAAGCTAAATTCCAAGCTGAACTCTAAGGAAGTAATTATGAACATGGCGGTAAACACCGCACCACCAGAGGTCGTGGTAACTACTGCCAATAGGCTGGTGGTCCGGACCACCAAATAATGAAGCCAATGAGAAATAAGTAATGGTCCATCCACACACCACCACTTTTGTAGTCCCGACGACAATGGAGGAGGCCACCCTCAGGCCGGCGGAATGGGCCTACCTGCCCACCAAATAATGAAACACCACACCACCATCTGTTCCGGGGCGGGAACGACCACCAAGTAAAGCGTGGCGGAAATTAACAATATGAAAGGAAACACTCACAGGAGGTACACAGAACACGTCAACGCAGACATGGAGCAAGAGTTGGAAATAATGCCAGTGCTTCTCCTTGCCATATTCCTCCAGGACTGTGACTGATGATGAAGACGACAACAGTAAGTACCGCAGCCTAGTACACATGGGAAGAAAGGGCACAAATACACACCCACCTACCCCGCAACACACTCCGAATCCCTCCCACCATCCCAAGCCATACATACCTTAACAAAATGTACTTACCAGACACAAGCCAACAAATACCTGCACCTATGTACACACCTGTGCACACCACAACCCCACAGTGAAACGCTGCACAACGTCTCTATATTGTGCCAACAGCACTGCTGGGCACTTAAATTTTATTGGAAGGAACAAACGCAATGTCCAAATAAGGCCATTGGCCAGTCCATGATAAAGTTCCTGAAGGGCAAATATAGCCCAAACTTAACCCCACGTGCGCCTCAGAGAACAGGGTCAGGGGGTAGTGGGGGTGGGGACTCAGGTCTTAAAGAGGGGGGTCTTGGGCTTAGGTTTGGGAGGTGGAGGGGATTTGGGCTTGGCCTCGGAAGGAGGGGACTGGGGCAGACTTAGACGAGGAAGGAGTGGGCTGGGCAAGGGCATGGGACCGTTTAGGGACAAGACAGGGTGGGCCAGTGGGTTCAAACAGGTCAACACAGGATAGGAAAAGCTTCTTAGTGTAGTTGTGCAGTTGGAGGGGATCTGGAGCCAGGTCTGGGAGTGGAGGTTGAGGGAGTGGTCCTACCAGGTGTAGGTGTGCTGGACACGGATGCAGGTGCCTATTTAGTATGCTTATGTGTGGTGGATGTGTCTGGTGTGGATGTGTGTGAACGTTTATGTGTTTTCGAAGGAAGGGGGTGGACACAGTGGGAGAAGACAGGCTGCCAGTGTAAATGGATGTTGTGTGGGTGTCTGCAGGTTTGGCGAGTGTGCTGCATGTGTATGTGAATGTAGTCATGGTGACTGCAAGTGTGGTGTCTGGGGTGCATGTCTGGATATTAGTTGTTGTGGTGACTGCAAGAATGGGGGCATCAGCAGTGACTGAGGGCGCAGTGCATGTGGATGTGGATGTTAAGGTGACAGACAGGGTGGCGGGAGAGGTTGACACACTCAGGGAGGTGGATGTTGTTGTGTGTGCTTTGGTATGTTGGGTGTGTGGCTGCCTGTGGTGGGAAGTGTTGTGCTTGTGTTTTTCTGTGTGCTTCTTGTGTGTTGATCTGTGTGCATGGCTTTCTGTTTGTGTGCTTGGGATTGGTGAAGGGAGTGGGGTGTTGGAAGGGGTAGAGGTGGTGGGAGGGGTACAGAAAGATCAGGGACACTGGCTGCCATCAAAGAGGAGGCCAGAGCCTGAAAAGATCTCTGTAGGCCAGGCATGACACCGGGAATGCCTTCCAGATATGCATGGCATTGCTGCATCTGGGATGCTAGTTCCTGGATGGTATTCACAATGGTTGTCTGCCATACAGAGATGGTTCTCAGGAGATCAATAGCCTCCTTGTGAGGGCAGCAGGGCTGACTAGGACAGGGGATGAGGTGCCTGGGGCGAAGGAGACGCCCACCCTCATGGGTGAGCGGGCACGGGCAACTCAGTGGGGAGCAACTGGGAGGGCGGTAATGATATGGGGGTGGCGGAAGATGACAAAGAATGGTTGGGCCAGTAGGGTCTGCCCCCACCAGGGAGCTGCCATCGAAGGAGGTATCAGAGTCACTACCTCCAGTGGTAGATGCCTCCCCTGTGGTACTCCCCTCGCCCTCCAACCCACTGGTCCCCTTGGCGTCAGTTGAGTCTGCCTCCTTGGAACCATGGGCTGCTGCATCCCCACTCGCCACTGCCTCAGCTCCCTCGCCAGATGATGCTAATGTGCACAGAGACATAAGAGCACAGGGGTGGGGAAACAAAACAAGAAAAGTGTCTGTTAAATCCCTGAAAAAGGTAAATTTTGGGACACAGACCCTCCCGCACAGGTCAGGCACGAACCCTCAGCAGACACAACATACATTATTATTGTGCCCATGACTAGTATGCATGACCACATCATATACCATATTACCTTTATGAAACATAACTCTGATACACTGTGTGAAGTGGACACATGAGAGACCATGCCAAGCCAATACAGCTACAAGTTCATAAGGCCACAATGAATAACAAATGATATAAAGGAGACCATCTCATAGGCCCACAGACCCTGCCAAAACTAGCTATGGCACTATCCCAAGGACAGGGAGGGGGGCAGGACTGCAGGGACACACCTGTCTAAGTGCCTGTCACTACAATGCATGCACCCCACAGCACCCAAATACACCCATCATAGTGATATCACAACAGTGTTGGTACTTACCCCCTTGTGGCTGCTGTCCTGCCTTCAAGAACCCTTCCAAATCCAGATATGCCACCGCCAGAATGTGGGCCATTAGGGGGGTCAGGGTCTGATTGGCACCCCTTCCTTGTTGGGAGGCCTTCCCCAGGTGGGCCGCTCTGGTCTTCCTGGCCCAGAGCCTCGAGTCCTCCCATCCCTTCCTGCAGTCAGTGCTCCGCCGGATGTAGACCTCCAGGGTCCGCACTTCCTTGGTGATGGCTTGCCACGGGTCTCTTTTGTGATGGGCACTGACATGCATGGGACACACAGAGTTAAAAAACAGACGTCAGTGTGGGTGCCCCATACACAAATGCCATGCCCTTTCATACTGACATGACCCATGGAGACATGCAGATGAACAAATTACAAGGAGAAAGTGCCAGACAACCTATGGATGGGCAGTCACAGATTGAACACACATGCATACAGGCATCCGCCACAATCACACACATCTAAGGATGACAGATGGCAACTCACCTGCTCCTCTGGTCGCCCATACAACTTCGCATACAGGGGTAGGACCCTGTCCACCAGCTTCTCCTGCTCCTCCGCGGTGAAGACCGGGGCCCGTTCCCCAGTCTCAGGTGCCATCTCAGGTACCAGAGTCAGGACACAGTAGCACACGCAATGGAGTACTACCCTTCACGTGATGCGGCAGATACCTTTGCGGTGTGCACCATCACCGGCCGCGATCATGATTGGCCTAGGTTCCTCATTGACAACCATGTCATCCAATGATCAGGTGCACGGCGGTGAACACCACCCACCGCCATGACGACTAACGCCAGTGGAATGAAGTCACTTTCACACTACCATACCTGGATGGCAACAGACTGCCATTTTGCTTTCACCACATCTCCATAGCCTTGCCGGGGTCCTTGTCCATGGCCCCATTCTCTCTCTCCTTTGTCGATTACTGACATGATTATTTGATCCCCATATGTACTCACAGTTGGAAGTGTGTATACAATGTGATGCCATTATGACAGAGAAACCTCAGCACACATTAGCCTGACGGTGTACCTTATTCTTTCTGTTTGTGTGCGTTACCTATGTATTGCATTTTGAAAAAGTATAGTGACATCATGTGATGCAAGTGTGTGTCAACACTCAAAATGTGTTCTTTCTTCACCCATAGGTACAGACCCATGTGGCGAGGGAAGGCCCCATCTGTTTACAGACCCCTGGTAGATCTGGCCACTATGGAGGAACGTCACATCATACAGACTTAGTCGGTCATTCTGACCGCGGCGGGCGGCGGTCGCCGCCCGCCATGCGGTTACCTCCGAATGACCGCCCCGCGGTCAAAAGACCGCAGCGGTCATTCCAACTTTCCCGCTGGGCCGGCGGGCGACCGCCAAAAGGCCGTCCGCCGGCCCAGCGGGAAAGCCCCTGCAACGAGGAAGCCGGCTCCGAATGGAGCCGGCGGAGTTGCAGGGGTGCGACGAGTGCAGTGGCACCCGTCGCGATTTTCACTGTCTGCTAAACAGACAGTGAAAATCTGTATGGGGCCCTGTGAGGGGGCTCCTGCACTGCCCATGCCAGTGGCATGGGCAGTGCAGGGGCCCCCAGCGACCCCACAACACCCGTTCCCGCCATCCTGGTTCTGGCGGTGAAGACCGCCAGATACAGGCTTGCGGGAAGGGGGTCGGAATCCCCGTGCAGCGCCGCCATGGAGGATTCCCTGGGCCAGGGGAAAACCGTCGGGAAACCGCTGGTTCCCCTTTTCTGACCGCGGCTTTACCGCTGCGGTCAGAATAGCCCAGGAAGCACCGCCAGCCTGTTGGCGGTGCTCCAGCTGCCCTCCGCCCTGGTGGTCATGGACCGCCAGGGTCGGAATGACCCCCTTAGTAGAGCTACAATCCATGATCTCTGGGCATTAATGGATCCTGTTCTGAAGCCGGATAATCGGAATCAGGATGCCATCCCTACAACTGGGCTATCTGTGCTCAATTTTTTAGCCACAGGCTCATTTCAGGATACAGTGGGCATGGCTACAGGGGTATCACAGCCAATTTTCAGCCACATCCTGTCTAATTTCCTGGATGCATTTGTTCAACACTTGCAAACTTATTTATAGTTTCCCCAAAGGGCTGAACTCACCACCCTCAAATCTGGATTCTATGCCTTTGCTAATACCCCCCTTCTAATTGGTGCCATTGATGTAACCCATATAGCCCTCATACTTCCAAGAGTGAATGAACATGTGTATAGGAATCATAAGACTGATCACTCCATGAATGTACAATTGGTGTGTACTGCTGATCAGTACATTTCACATGCCAATGCCGGGTTCTCAGGATTAGTCCATGATTCATTTGTCCTGAGAAACAGCAGTGTGCCACACATGATGGGACCACTACAGGGGGACATAGCTTGGCTCATAGGTGAGTGTGTATGACACTGGATCAGTTACATAGCTGACAGCCAGGTTATGCAAGTAAAATGTGTGTGGTCAAGACCTCTTTTGCCCACTTTTGCAGGGATTCTGGCTACCCCAACTTGCAATGGCTCCTGACACCTGTGAGGAATCCCAGGACAGATGCAAGAGGAATTATAATGAGGCCCATGGTCGTACTAGGAGGGTAATAGAGCGCACTTTAGGACTCCTGAAGGCAAGCTTTTGCAGCCTCCATCTCCCTGGAAGATGTCTGTGCTATCTGACAAGATGTTAAGATAGTGGTGGCCTGCTACATGCTGCACAACTTGGCTGTGAGAAAAGCTATTCCACTTCTGGAAGAGGAGGGTGCTGTTTATCCAGACCTGCAACCTCAGAAGAGGGATGAGAGTGATGGTGAGGAAGAAGAGGGAGAAGATTTAAACTCCAGAACCCAGCTAATCCAGCTATACTTCCAGTGATTCTCAGGTACTGTTCAATGATGATGATGTCTTGACTGCATAGTTTCAGTCTGACTCATGTAACAAGTACTGTGGTGTCTTTTTTCAGTGACAATGCTAAATCATGACTTAAGTGGCAGGTGCCAGGGAACACAATTTTATGTACAGTGTGACACAGTTCAGACACTACAGTGTGTTGGATCCCCTCCTGCAATAAAAGTGGGATTATGATGGTAACTGGCTAATGCACTCATATTCACAATTGATTTCTTATATTGATTGAGGACATATCATTTGAGTGCACAGGTGTATCTATTCAATGGCAATATATACATAAGTGTTGGGACAGTGAAAAGGAGTGGGCACATAGTGAACAACATACTCAGGTAAATATGCTCAGCTGTTGGTTGCACAGGGGTATAGTCCAAGAGGCTATTGGAAGATGGTGAGATGGCAGTGGAATGTCAACAAGGTTGCTCAGTGGCACACAAGCGAGACAGTTCAGGGCAGAGTCACTTCCTGGTGCTGGGCTTGGTCTTGACTGGTGTTTCAGTGGCATATCTGGGTCTGGGGGCACATTTGCGAAGGTGCAGCTGGGATGCATGGGTAGGGGTGCTGATGTCCTGTGAGTCCTCTGGCAGTGCCACCATTCCAGTGGATGCTGCAGATGTAGATGGCAGGGCAGTGTCCTGGCTAGTGGTAGGGGCCTGCAGGTGGGTGGTGGCTGGCTGTGGTACTGGCGCTGCAGAACCCCTGCAATGGAGGACATGGTGGTATTAAGCTGTTTCCATTGCTGTATGGCCTCCTAGTGGTGTGCTATCTGTAGCCCTATAGCCTCTGATGCTGCTCCAAGGTGGCCAGGATGTGGCCCATCCTGTCTTGGGAATGGTATTATGCTCCCAGGACATCAGAGATCACCTCCAGGGCTGCTGCATAGTCCTTTTGCCACCCTTCTGGGCCACTGATGCCCTCCCACTGGCTCCGGCCCCCTGTGCCTGTGGCCCCTGCACAGGTCTGACAGTCCCACTTGCATTGGGTCATTTATCATCCTGACTGTGGGTGGGTAGAGACTCTGGCCTCTGTACATGTAGGGAGCCAGTCTGTGGCCTAGTGACACGTGTGTTGGGTCGTTTAGCCAGAGTTGATGATGGTGGCTGAGTGGGAGGGTTTTCAGTGGTGTCCTGGGTGGGGCTTCTGGAGGGTGACAGTCCAGGGGTGTGAGATAGGCCAGGGATTTGCTCTGTGTCCAGACATCTCTCTGCACTCTCCAAAATGAGGCCTCTGTCTTCAGGTGGAGAACTGGCACTCCTTGACGTCTCCATCCGGGTGGCATGGGAGGTGGTGCCTGTATGTGTGAGAATAGAGATGTGGGTGTCCTGTACTTTTTTGGCAATTGCAGCACTGGTCTGCACTAATTGATAGTTATATTCCCCTGTAGTGGCATGCAAGGTCCCTTCCTGTACATTTTGGTGCATTTTTTGTGTGGGGTGGAGGGGCACTGTGGGTGCTGTAGTGCCACTGGGAGTCCATGCAGGGATAGGTGAGTGTACACAGGGGGCTGGATGGTGATTTGTTTTGGGGATTGTGGGCATGCAGGGGACTTGGATGTGGGTGTGTGGGTGTTGTGGACTAGGTAGGGGATGGGGTCCTGGTGGTAGTGAGGGGATGGGGTGATAGATGTGTTACAGGTGTGGTGACTGTTAAGGTATTGTAGTTGACTTACCCAAGTCCAGTCCTCTAGTGAGTTCGGTGAGGCCCTCCGGGTGAATGATAGCCAGGACCTTCTCCTCCCAGTCGGGAGTATTTAGTCCACCATGGTCCTTAGCTCCCTGTCTGTGAAGCGGGGTTCTTAGGGGTTGCCATGGTGTGTGTTGAGGGCGGTGTGTTGTAGGTGTATTGGTGAAGGTACTGTTGTGTGGTTGGGTGTGTGGCTTGTGATGGTGTTTCGGGAATGTATGTGTTTTTGGTGGTCTTTTTGTGTGTGTGACTTGTGTGATGGTGAGTTCAGTGCACGTGTGTTGTGTTGTCAATTTCTGTCATGCTATTGGCGTTGTAAAGGATTGTGGGGTGTGTATGTGTGTGTTTTATAGTGTTGTGGATGTATGTCAGGTGTGTGGGTTTCAACCTTGCCAATGTGTGCTTTTGGTGTGTGTGGGTCCCATTGCTGGCTGTGGCGGTCCGAACCACCAATGGTTGTCGACATTCACTGTCCACCAAGCTGATTTGTGCATCGTTATTTGGTGGGCAGAGGATTTGTCTGCATGGCGGTGGCGGGGTGGGGTGTACTGCCTTTCTGCCATCATTGACCCTGGCGGTGGGTGGAGGTTGCAGGATTTTTGGAGGTTTGTCTTTTTGGCATCATTATTCAGCGGTGTGCAGTTCACGGCCACTGGTGGTCTTTTGTTCACCGTCAGCACTGCGGTCGGCGGTGATTTGTGCCAAGTTCATAATGGTGGCCTAAGATCTTAAAACTGTGGAAGGCGGGTAGCAAAAACAGTCCCTTGAGGGAAGCCCAGATGGAGATAATTCAGAGGATGGAAAGGTGTAGAAGAGAATTGTTACAAGCTTGTGAATCAGCCGCTGCAGACTTAGGTGTTTTACCAGGATGACTAGGCCTACGACACTCCCTCAAGAGTGATGGTTCCACATTTATCAATAAAGCTGCCCAGAAGTCAAAATATAAAAAGAAGGTCTAAAATCTACTTACTAAAGCCCTTCAGTTCTTATGAGTCCTCAAGAACAAAACACAGCTAGAAACCCTTAACCAAGGCCTAAAAGTTCCAAACACATGGACAGCACCATAAAAATCAGCCCATGTAAGGCCTAAACTTTAAATTTAGGAGAGAACATCACAAGCTCCAGATGTTTCCGGCACTCACAGGGTAAAGTTGAGAGACTTGAATGCCCTGAACACCCAGAAGGTCCTACTGCTGGGTCTGTAGTAGGGGAAGCTGCAAGGACATAGTTCACAAATACAATTGCGCCCATTCAAATAGGTTGTAGGCGTTTGCCTCAAAACGGGTGGGCCTGTAAGAAACAAAAGTGGACTAATAGTGCTGAGTAGCACAGGCTTTTAATAAGTAAATTAAAGAAGGAAGAATATGTGCTACACAGAGGCTTAAAAATACACCTGCCCAGAACCAAAGTTAGCCATCCCAAAATGATTCACCTGAGAGCTCACCATCCAACACCTATCCCCAATTGAAGATTCAGAGCCTGTGTTTTTAGAGAGTCTTAGAAGGTACAGTCATACTGTTGAGAGATTTAATGCTACAGAGCATTACAAAGAATTCAGGTTTGTTAACCTAGAGAGCATAAATTCATCTGATTAAGGGGTTTTAGCTAGCCACCATGATATACAAACATTCATTGAGCGGTTGTTACATGCTGTGGGACCTAATCATTTATTTCAACTATGCTTCCAGGGGCACGGCATTGACAGTCCCTTGTTCATCTGACCAACACTCCATGAGGTGTTTGACACTGTGAAATTTCTAGAAAACCTCTCTAATCTTTTACAGAGTAAGGCAGAAATAGTAGCATATGGAACCTTCAGAGTCATCACCCTTGTTGTTCGTGGTGGTGAGGTAGGTGTTTCCAGACCTTTAAAGAGTATCTTATACAAATAATTGGAAAGAAACAGCATTGTCTGGCGGCTATCATCGCCGAGTTACTGCTGGATCACAGAACCCCTGATGCAGATTCATGTCTAGAGTGGCTGAAGCTCATGCAGCTCTAGAAATACCACACGACAGACTAGTCATGGTTGAGGACACATGGTTTTTTGAGAAGTATTTTGGCATTACAGTGAAACTTCTTCATCACAACGTATCTTGGAATTACTTCAAAACCTTGGGGTGTGTGAAAAACAAAACCATTTATGTTCTCCATTATGAAAATCACTTTTATGGCATCTTGAACCTGTATCATTTCTAGTAGCGAAGTACTTGTGCGCCCATTGAGACCAACAACACTCAGTCAACTCACCATTGTAAAATGCACTGTAAAATGTGTTGAAGAGATGGCTGCATCGTACGCATAACTCAAAAGCGTATCACTCATTCTTTATTTTGCAAAATACGATTCACGTAAAGATGCCCATAGAACTTATCACCCAGGGCTCCAAACTGAAGCTGATAACAGCTGTGCCTTTACAAATAAGGTTCATAAATAACCTCTTCTGCCCATGAAAATCAGCGAGTTGCCAAAACCCTTTGGTTTTCCAGGGTATAAAGGTTATTTCCCCCACTTTTTTAACACTTGGGAAAATCAGAACTATGAGAGTCCCATGCCTCTGTCTGACAGCTACGGTGTCGACTATATGATGCCAGCGGAGAAAGAAAGCTTTCTACAATGGTTTGGTGAAAACCATGAAACAAAGTTTCATTTTCAAACAGAGTTGAAAGCTTACTTTCACGAGGATCAAATGATCTTGTGCAATGCATTCAATATATTCAGAGACTTTGTGGTGGAGATGACTAAACAGGAAAATGTTTTTCAATCCAACACACACAATATGACAAAATCCATTGAATACATAGACCCTTTTCAAACACATTACAATGGCTATATTGTGTATGTCTATCTACAAGCACATGTTTTTAAAACCTGAAAGCATAGCTCCTGTACTGCCAGACCTCTATAATGGTAAACAAAAGGAGTATTCAACACCCTCTATCCAATGGCTCACGTATGTCTCTGACAAGGAAAACATCTTTATTCAGCATGCCTTACAAGGTGGTGAATACTGTTTGGGGCCTTGTTATCTAGATGGGTACGCTATAATTAATGGCGTGCCAATGGCCTTTGAATCAACGGGTGCTTTTACCATAGTTTTCTTCATTGTTACAAGGCCCACGAGTTTAACAGGTTTTTAGGGACCAAGTTTAAACACCCACACCGCCGTACTCTTGTGAAGGCTTTGTTATGAGATCCCTTTGGGAGCATGAGTGGATAGATATGCTAACATCAGATGCGGAACTCAGCTCTTTCATTAAGAGTCACAAGTTACCCAAACCTATGGAGCCACGCAATGCCTTATTTTGGGTTATACAAATGCTATCAATCTGTACAGGGCCATGGGTGAGGGTGAAAAATAAATTATTATGATTTCACAAGTCTGTATCCGTTTGTGAACAAACTGAAGTTATACCCCTGAGGCCATCCCACCATCATATATAGGGACTTTAAACCTGCAGGCAAATACTTTGGGCTAGTTAAATGCCAAATCTATCTACCCTGGAGGCCTTACTTCCCAGTTCTACTGTACAGAGTCAATGGTAAGCTAATGTTCCCATTATGATGAACATGCCCTGAAAGTATAGAGACTAGTGAGTGTAGACACATTGACGAGCAAAGGACGCTGGTGGGGACCTGGTGTAGCATTGAGGTATAAGTGACCTTAGAGAAAGGATACCGACGTGGTAAAATACTGGAAATATGACACTTTGAAAGGACTACAATCCAGGTCTTTTCTGACTACATCAACTTATTGTCAGAGATAAGTAGGAGCGGGGTTTCCAGAATAGTGCATTAATGAAACCTCTAAGCAAAAGTACATTAATGGTTACTATGCTCATGAGAGTACAAGCTTGAGACCAGAGTTCATCAAGGTCAACCACACCAGGTATCAGTTATCCAAGCTCTGCCTCAACTCCCTATGGAGAAAATTCAAACAGCATACAAACTTGTCAAACACAACCATAATAACAGATCCTGATGGACTGTTTAAGTACCATTTTGTACTATGTTACAAGGTGTCCAGCTGCAAGTTTATCGATGATGAAACCGCAGCTCTGAGTTGAAAATACACAAAAGAGTACCCCACAACATGTAACAATATAAACATCTTCAAAGCCTGTTTCACAACCACTCACGCTCTTTTAGAGCTTTACAAGTTGTTGGATAAACTTCAGGACAAGTGTTTGTGACATGATACTGACTCTGTTATTTTTGTGAGCAAAGTAGGAGATAAAGACCCTCCACTAGGAGATAATCTAGGAATTTTGATCAGCGAGCTGGAAAAGGATGGATACATAGTCGAGTTCACTTCATCTGGACCTAAGACCTATTCATACAAAACATCTAACAATGCAGTGTGTATGAAAGTCAAAGGCATCACCTAAAATGTTAACAGCACAGTCAAAATAAATTTTGATAGTCTAAAGGACCTGGTGAACAAATACGCTATATCGAGTGACCATGAAAATGATAAAACAATTGTAAAACAGCCTAGCATAGTCTGGTCCAATGAACGGTGGGAAATTACAACCCAACCATTGCATAAAACCTTACCTATAGGGTTTGATAAAAGGGTCCTGACTGAAGACTACAAAACCCTACTGTACGGTTATTATTAAAGATACATTTGAGTCTTGAATCCTCCCAGACTACGGACACCAGATTGCAACATCAGTTCCCCTGCCTTTTAGTACATCCCTCAAATTGAAGTAAAAATTATTTTATAAAGAAGCTATTAGAAAATTCTCCCAGGGTTTTATTCCAAACCTATAATCATATTATATGGCTTTATTCATGCTGGCAAGATCTTTATACAGAACTATCCGTAAGGTTCCCCAACACCAAATTTCTAGAAGGCATACCTAGTAAACTCAATGACGACACATTGTTACCTATAGGCCTTGTAAACATGGTGATTGTAGACAATCTTATGTGCGAAGGTGGGGATCACACTGTGATAGAAAAAGCTTTTACTCAATATTCACACCATTGTCATCTAAGCATAGGCTACATCCTGCAGAACTGGTATTAAAAGGGTAAGAGCAACCGTTTTATAGCTCTCAATACCTCATACATTGTTTTATTTAAACACCCCATGACAAACATCAGATATCTATCATAGCTAAACAAATGTACCCCGGAAACACATTGTTTTTCTTGAAACAAAGCTTCACACTGTTTTTCTTGAAACAACGCTTCAACAACGCTACCAAGAAACCCCACGGCTACTTATCGGTAGACTTAAATCCCAAAAGTCTAGAAGACTACAGACTATGGCCCTCATTACAACATCGGCGGTAAAAGCCACTTACCGCCGTGCAGAAGACCGCCAAAACACCGCCGCGGCCGCAGAATACCGCCACAGCTATTATGACACACATCTCGGAATCCGCCGATATTCAGACACCCACACAACTCCGCCACACCAAAGGTCAGTGTTAAACTGGTGAAAACAAATCCTCCACCGTCACGCCAACAGAAACACGCCCATGCTATCACAACACAGGAATCCACGCGGTGGTCTTTCAACCACGCTATTCCATTGGCGGTACACACCGCTGCGCTCAAAATACACACACATTTACAAAACGTTGCCACATTGGACAATTCAAAATACACACACCTGATACACATACAAACACCACTCCCACACACCCAACACAATATAAAACACACACCCACATCACCCACAAACCCCTACGACCATAATTCACGAACGAAGGCCAGAGAGACAGAGAGCACAGCAATTGAGAACCCCACCACACAGAGGCACACAACACTATCACCCATATAACATTCCACGCACAAAACACCACACACCACTACACATCACCACACACATCAACACTTACACCACCCCACACATCACCCACACCACTCCATGTCACGCCACAGACACCCCCGGTTTTCCGAGGAGGAGCTCAGGGTCATGGTGGAGGAAATCCTACGGGTAGAGCCACAGCTATTTGGCTCACAGGTGCAGCACACCTCCATAGTCAGGAAGATGGAGCTATGGCGCAGAATCATGGACAGTGTCAACGCTGTGGGACAGCATCCAAGAAATCAGGAGGACATCAGGAAGAGGTGGAACGACCTACGGGGGAAGGTGCGTTCTGTGGTCTCCAGGCACAACATTGCGGTACAGCGGACTGGCGGCGGACCCCCACCTCCTCCCCCACAACTAACAACATGGGAGGAGCAAGTCTTGACCATCATGCATCCAGAGGGAATCGGAGGAGTCGGTGGAGGAATGGACACAGGTAAGTCAAATCTTAACTATCATATCCCCCACCCTACCTGCATGCTATCACACACCCCCACCCTCACACCCTCCCCTATCACCCCAAATCCTCACTAATGTACTAATAACACAAACCACTCATCCCAACACCAAGCCCTGCATGACACAACTAAGCATGGTCTTCCCTCACCAAAGCATGCTCACTGCACATACCCAGAACAACCCCCTAACCATCATCACACAAACCCACACACAGGAATGCTTGCACTGGGGGACACGCACACCCACCCATTGCACACCATTACACACACACATGCAATAATCATGCTCTCATATCCCTGCAGGACCACTAAGGAACGTCACCACACTGGAGGGTCCAGACATCTCCACTCCACCCACAGAAGAGGCCCACAGTGACGACAGCAGCTCTGCCCAGCTGGATCCTGATGACCAGCCCGGACCATCGTGGGCCTCGGGACAGTCGGTTCCCCTTGCACAGGCGCAGCCCAACACTGACCTTCCACCCTCTGGTAACACCAGCACAGCACCCACGCAGCGGGCTCATACCTCCGTACCCACGACACGTCAATCAGCGGTGTGTCCACCACTACAGGGAACCCAGGATAACCCAACACCCCAACAACAACAGGGACCTGGGGGCAGTGGTTGTGGGCACACGGTCCAGGGGACGGAGGCACAGGAACACAGGGGAACTGGGAGGGCTGCTGTGCGACAGGGGGCGGACAGGCCAAGGGAACCCACTCTCCACCAGGCCCTCTCCTCCATCATGGGAGCATACCACCACTCCCAGGAGACGATGGCGACGGTCCTGGTCACGTTTTAGAGACCCAGCGCCTACAGGACGAACAGTATTTGGGGTTCAGGGAGGAACTCAGAACCATCAGCTCCACCCTGGGCACCATTGTAGGGGTGCTGAAGGACATACAAAACACCATGCGGGACACCGTGGCACTCCAAGGGGCCCCTGACACTAGCATGGAACGATGAACTGCCCACCACCTCCGCCGGCGCTAGTGGCCAGGACGCCATGCCACAGGACCACCACACCAGCACCCCACCCCCTGCAGACGGACAACCCCCACGCAAGCGGTCCCTGAGATCCAGGAACAGGACAGAGCAAGATGGCAAGACCCCCGCCAGGAAATGAGACCACCCTGATTGTCATCCCACTGTCTCACTTTGTTACCCTGCCCATACTTTAACTGCCCCAGCTCCACTTCCTATGCCCATATGGGCAGTGCACCTATGTGACCAATAGACTGGACTCTGCCATGGACATTCCTCCACCGTCCCCCATCACCATTTGACAACCCCCCTCCATTTTTGAGCACTTACATAAACACCCTTGAACCACAAAACAATCTGGAGTCATTCTGTGATTTGGTGAATTTTTATTATCAATGACAGTGTCAAAATGCGTTTTCTATTGTAAAGCCAACATACCTATGTCACACATCACAAGTCCTTGAAGGATGCAAGCAGATGACACACGTTCGTAACCACACCTGTGAAACCGTAATGGAAAGGTACAACTCAGTGACCAAATAGTGCTATGGAATGACAGACATGATAGAGGTAGAAGTGTGAAAGTGAATGTAATGGTAAGAAAGAAATGTTCTCACCTGTGTGTCACTGGAAATACTGCTGTATGACTGACTCCCTGTTGTCTATGTCTTCTTCCTCAGCTTCCTCCCCATCACTGTCCACAGGCTCCACAGCTGCCACAACACCGCCATCTGGACCATCCTCCTGCAGAAAAGGCACCTGGCGTCGCAAAGCAAGATTGTGAAGCATCGAGCAGGCGATGATGATCTGGCACACCTTCCTTGGTGAGTAGAATAGGGAACCACCTGTCATATGGAGGCACCTGAACCTGGCCTTCAGGAGGCCGAAGGTGCGTTCGATCACCCTCCTAGTCCGCCCAAGGGCCTCTTTGTAGCGTTCCTCTGCACTGGACCTGGGATTCCTCACTGGGGTCAATAGCCAGGACAGGTTGGGGTAACCAGAGTCCCCTAATAGCCACACATGGTGCCTCTGGAGTTGACCCATCACATACGGGATATTGCTATTCCGCAGGATGTAGGTGTCATGCACAGAGCCAGGGAACATAGCATTTACCTGGGAGATGTACTGGTCTGCCAAACATACCATCTGTACATTCATCGAATGATAACTCTTCCGGTTCCTGTACACCTGTTCACTCCTGTGGGGGGGAACCAGAGCTACATGGGTGCCGAGAATAGCACCTATGACGTTGGGGATATGTCCAAGGGCATAGAAGTCACCTTTAACTGTAGCCAAACCCTCCACCTGAGGGAAAATGATGTAGCTCCTTATGTGTTTCAGTAAGGCAGACAACACTCTGGACAACACGTTGGAAAACATAGGCTGGGACATCCCTGATGCCATGGCCACAGTTGTCTGAAAAGACCCACTTGCAAGGAAATGGAGCACTGAGAGCACCTGCACATCAGGGGGGATTCCAGTGGGATGGCAGATTGGTGACATCAGGTCTGGCTCCAACTGGGTACATAGTTCCTGGATAGTGGCACGGTCAAACCTGTAGGTGATGATTAAATGTCGCTCCTCCATTGTCAACAGGTCCACCAGCGGTCGGTACACCGGAGGATTCCGCCATCTTCTCACATGTCCAAGCTGACGGTGCCTAGGAAGGACAACAGCGACCACAGAGTCAACAAATTTCCAGGTATGTACCCACAGATACACAGAACACAACACCAAACACAAAACTCTTCCTGTATGTGTGTTGAGTGTAGGCCTAGGTATGTGTGACGCAGTAGTAAATGAAGCCATGTGGGCCCCTGAAATGGCGGCTGCCTGACCTCTAAACTGGGACAATGGGATGTGAGGTATCTGCTCTGGCGTTGTACACCGTCGCAGTAGGCGATCGTAGACCGCGGCGCAATGCTGCATTGGTTAACATTGGACCCTATGGGTCCCAGGAGCCAATGAAGAAGTGCGCCGGCGGTGATGATACGCACCGCCGCGGACGTGACTGCCGCAGACGTGACCGCTATTTTCTATCTGTTCAATCACTCGATACCTGATCTTCGACAGGAGAGGACCTACACTGCAAGTGCTGCTGTGACCTCGATCTGGAAGATACAATGGCTGCTGCGTCTGGGGAAAGGGCCCCTGCCTTCACTGCTCAGGAGTTGGAGAAGCTAGTCGACGGGGTCCTCCCCCAGTACACGCTACTCTACGGTCCTCCAGACCAACAGGTAAGTACACAGGGAGCACGTTGTATGGGCTATGCCTGGGTGGAGAGGGCTGGTTGTAAGAAGGAAGGGGGCACAGTTCAGGGAACATGAAGGACTGTGAATGCATGTGCCACATGGCAAGGGTAGGGATGGGGGCCACTCACATCGACGGGGCAGTTGGTAATGACTTCTCTTCTTCCCCTGTGCATGTCATGTAGGTCAGCGCCCACCAGAAGAAGGACATTTGGCATGCCATCGCCAAGGACGTCCGGACCCTGGGGGTCCACCAGAGACGGGGCACCCACTGCCGGAAAAGATGGGAGGACATTTGCCGCTGGAGCAAGAAGACGGCGGAGGCTCAGCTGGGGATGGCCTCCCAACGTGGGAGGGGTGTCCGTCGCCCCATGACCCCCCTGATGTTCAGGATCCTGGCGGTGGCCTACCCCGGAGTTGGATGGGCGCTTGAGGGCATCACAGCAGACACAAGGGGGTGAGTACACTCACATTCTCATGACTTTGCACCCAGTGGAGGGGTCTGGGTGGGGGAGGAGGGCTGTGGGTTTCCCTAGGCCAGGGCGACATAGGTAGGCTAAGCCCCTCTGTAATGCAGGCCATGTGCCACTCCATCCCACCTCAGTAGAGGGCCAAGTACAGCTATACATGCCCCTGTGGCATCCATGTGTACAGATGTCCACCATAGCCATGTAGGCCAGATCCCAGGAATTGCATCTGTAGTGGCCAAGAGCACAGCGTAGTGCAGGGGGCTGCTGTGTCTGTATTGTCGGCCAACAGTAGCGGTAAGCCATGCACTCAACCTATCTTTCTTCTGTCGTCCCCCCCCATTTTTGTGCTCTCCCTGTTCTTTCGTGCATCAGCATCATCAGGCGGAGGTATAGTGGCACCGGAGCACGAGGGAGCTGCATCCCACATGGCCATGGAGGGCCACACCACAGACTCAGAATACACCAGTGGGACGGAGGGCGAGGGGAGCTTCACGTCGGGCACAGGATCACCAACCAGCGACACGGACTCATCTGCCGAAGGGAGCTCCCTTGTGGTGGCGGCACCATCTGTGCCCCCCACTTCTACAGGTACAGCCGCCACCTCCCCTACCAGCACTGCCCTCCCAGCAGCCCCTCATCGTTCGCCCCGTGCCCGCTCACCCAGGAGGGTGGGCATCACCTTCGCCCCAGGCACCTCAGCCTCTACCCCAGTCACCCCTGCTGCCCTCAGTAAGGAGGCCGTTGACCTCCTCAGGTCACTCACTGTTGGGCAGTCTACCATTGTGAATGCCATTCAGGGTGTAGAAAGGGAGTTGCAACACAGTAATACATTCCTGGAGGGCATTCATTCTGGTCAGGCTGCCCATCATCAAACCCTGCAATCTCTGGCCTCAGCACTGATGGCAGCCATTGTCCCTGTGTCTAGCCTCCTCCCTCCAACTTCCTCCACCCAGACCCAATCCCCTGTACCCCAGCCTATCCCAAGCACACCATCAAACAAGCATGCATACACCTCAACACACACAAGTAGCTCAGGCAAACATAGGCACCACACAACCCACAGGCACTCACGCAAGCATCATCCACATACAGACACAGCAACATCCACTGCCTCCACTGTGTCCCCCTCCTCGTCGTCTCCCTCCTCCCTCCCAGTGTCGTCTACACTCTCACCTGCATGCACTACATCTACAGGCACTAGGACCCGCACCAGAACACCCAGCACCACACCCCACTCACCTGCACTCACTACCCCCACTACCTGTGTCCACTCCCAGTGTGTCTTTGACGCCCCCGACCAAAGGACACAAACGCAGGCACCCACACACCCAACATCCATCCACCTCACGACAGCCTCCAGTACCTGCACCTGCACCCAAAACACCTAAAGTGACATCTCCTACAACCACCTCCTCTTCCTCCACTCCCAGACCCCCTCCAGCTACCCATCCCAGTCTTCGTCAGCAACTCTTCCTCAGCAACGTTGACCTCTTTGCCACCACCCCCACCCCTCCAATTCATAAGTCCCGTAGTAGCACCTCAGCCAAAAAAACACCAGGACCTGTGGTGCGTGTTCAAGGTGTGTGGAGTGCACCGGCCACCAGGGCAGCCAGTGTGACACGGAGCCAAAGCACTGCCAGTCCACCCCCTGTGAAGCACCTCAAATTGGAAAGTGGCCGACGGGACAGGGTGAAGACTACTGGCGGCAAAACTGCACACAAGGGTCCCAGGGGGATTGCAGAGTCAGCTGTGACTCCTCCAAAGGTGGTGAGGGGCCAGAAGAAGTCTGGTAAGAGCAGCACGGCGGATAAGGGCGCCATCCTCCCCGGCGGCCGGGATGCCACCGCCAGCACCGTCGTCACTGGTCAGGAGACCACCGCCAGAGTCAGTGCCCAGGAGGGCAGCAGTATCCTCACTGGTCAGGAGACCACCGCAGGAGTCAATGCCCAGGAGGGCCCTGGCAGCCACAGCCCCGCTGGGCAATGAGGGAGCGTCATGCCACACACCAATGCACAGGTCAGAGACCGCTATGGCTAAGCACCGCTGCTCAAGGAAAAGACCGCCATGGTGAAGACCGCTGAACAGGGCAAAGTGCCTCTGAACAGGTCAGAGACCGCCATGGCAAAGCACCGCTGCTCAAGGAAAAGACCGCCATGGTGAAGACCGCTGAACAGGGCAAAGCACCGCTGAACAGGTCAGAGACCGCCATGGCAAAGCACCGCTGCTCAAGGAAAAGACTGCCATGGCAAAGCACCGCTGAAAAGGGCAAAGCACCGCTGAACAGGTCAGAGACCGCCGTGGCAAAGCACCGCTGAACAGGGCAAAGAACAGCTGAACAGATCAGAGACCACCATGGCAAAGCACCGCTGAACAGGGCAAAGCACCGCTGAACAGGTCAGAGACTGCCATGGCAAAGCACCGCTGCTCAAGGAAAAGACCGCCATGGTGAAGACCGCTGAACAGGACAAAGCCCCGCTGAACAGTTCAGAGACCGCCATGGCAAAGCACCGCTGCTCAAGGAAAAGACCGCCATGGTGAAGACCGCTGAACAGGGCAAAGCACCGCTGAACAGGTCAGAGACCGCCATGGCAAAGCACCGCTGCTCAAGGAAAAGACCGCCATGGTGAAGACCGCTGAACAGAGCAAAGCAGCGCTGAACAGGTCAGAGACCGCCATGGCAAAGCACTGCTGAACAGGGCAAAGCACAGCTGAACAGGTCAGAGACCGCCATGGCAAAGCACCGTTGAACAGGGCAAAGCACCGCTGAACAGGTCAGAGACCGCCATGGCAAAGCACCGCTGAACAGGGCAAAGCACCGATGAACAGGTCAGAGACCGCCATGGCAAAGCACTGCTGCACAAGGAAAAGCACTGCCACATCAAGCATCGTTATCTCATGTGCAGCTGGGACAGTGATGGAACAGGAACCGTCACAGGGAGCCTGATGCAGTCTGGGGACCATTCCCCCTCCAGAACCAGTGGAGACATGTATCCGCTCCGTCTGTCCTTAACAGGATGAAGCACTCTGGGCACCAGTCCCCCTCCAGAACCAGTGGAGACTTTTATCCACTTGAGAGACTGTGGCTTTCCACTCCCCAGGATGTAACAGTGGGCAAACCACCCACTGTAGAGACTTGAGAGACTGTGGCTTTGCACTCCCCAGGATGTAACAGTGGGCAAACCACCCACTGTATAGACTTGAGAGACTGTGGCTTTGCACTCCCCAGGATGTAACATTGGGCAAACCACCCACTGTAGAGACTTGAGAGACTGTGGCTTTGCACTCCCCAGGATGTAACAGTGGGCAAACCACCCACTGTAGAGACTTGAGAGACTGTGGCTTTGCACTCCCCAGGATTGAACAGTGGGCAAACCACCCACTGTAGAGACTTGAGAGACTGTGGCTTTGCACTCCCCAGGATTGAACAGTGGGCAAACCACCCACCGTAGAGACTTGAGAGACTGTGGCTTTGCACTCCCTAGGAAACATCAATGGGCATGCAGCCCCGTCGTGGATCTGGCGTGGTGCTGTAATCTGGCTGAGGTGCCCACCCCTTCCCTTCCCCCTGAGGTGCCTGTTGTGTTTCTATCTGATGCCCCTGCAGTGTTCTCTCCGTTTGTGGACAGGTATGTAGTGTGGGCCTCGCCCATGCATTTTTTGACCAGTGGTGCACGGACAGTGATATGTGCATACCTGCACTACTTCTCGTAATGTATATAATTTTGATTGTGTATATATATCTGTAGATATTTGGAACTGTATTTTGATACATTACAATGTTTGGACTGATTTCCTTTTGTCTTTGCATTCTTCCGGGGGGGTTGTGGGTTGTTACTGTGATGTTTGGAAATGCATTGGTGTGTGTGTTGTAATGTGCGAGGGTGAGGGTGGGGGTAGGGGTGTTGCGTGTGGGTCCCCCTGACTTTTGCCTCCCCCTCCCCTATGTCGTAGGTGCAGTACTCACCGTTGTCTTCGGCGCCGCCGTTGCTGGTGTTCGTAGATGAGCAGGAAGACAAGGGCAGGGAGTATTTGTAATTCCGGCTCCATGGTGTCCTCCTTCCTCGTGGAGTGTGTTGAGGTGAGCGTTTTCTCCATTGCAAAAGCTGTTTCCGCAGTGTTTTTATCCACGGTGAATCCGCCCCGGAAAAGGTGGCGGATTGGCGGGTTGTGATACTGTGGGCGGTACATTGTCTTCCGCCTGTCTGTTGGCGGTGACCGCCGTGCTGCTTGTCTGTACCGCTGTGGCGGGCGGTGTGTTAAAGTGGCTGTCTATGTTGGCGGTTTCCGCCACGGTCATAATTCCCTTTTTTTGTCCGCCGGCCTGTTTGCGGTATTACCGCACCTTTGACACCATCCGCCAGGGTTGTAATGACCCCCTATGTGCTGATACGCTTACACACCTAAAACTAGACCCAGACCCTCAAAAAAGAATTGTTAAAAATACTTTCTTAACATTTACACTCTAAACCTTATAATATATGGTGTTGACCATGTCTGCGCACCTACGCCGTGATTTAGCCCTCCTAAAAATGCTAGTCACATCTAGCCCTCAGCAAAGAAAGGTTATCCTGTGAGCGTCATCGGACGAGTCAGTCACTGCCATTTCAGAAAGCGCCCTAAACATTCTAAAAGATAATGTCCCTATATCAGTGTGTTGAAGAAGATGTGTCACCTTATCAAGAAGCTAAGTAATAAAAGGGCTTCCCTCATTTCTAAGAAGAAACTGGTAAAGCGGTTGAGGGTTTCATAGATTCTTTGTTAGATATAGCTATACCGTTAATTACAAGTTACCCAAAAGATTTACTTGGTGCCGTGCCAGCAGCTGGAACAGTTGGGCCATCTATGGGTGACAATTGGGATATATGGAAAAATTAAACACTACGTCTAGATGCCGAGATTCAAGACATATTGAACCATACTGATTTAAAACCTCATGACAAAGCAAGTATTTATCTAGCAATCTTCAAAACTTTTTACAATATTACAAGAAGTAGAAAACTGAAAGAAACAAGCTGACTCTGTAATACCCCTGACTCTGAAACGCCTCCACCAACCCCTACAATGCCTCAAGATTAACAACAACCACCACCACCGTCACCACCATCACCCTCAGATGTCTTTGCTAAAGAACTTTAAAAAACTATAAGTGAAAGGTGTAGAGGGCGCACACAAATGTTGCTAAGTAAAACGTCAGTTTCTACAGACCTGACCTCATGGAATAAGTGGGGCGAATTCCTCTACAGAGGTCAGCCGGTTGTTGGGTCCCACATGTATGACTTAGTCAAAGTTCTCACACACCCCAAAGCACTAGCTCTCCAGAATGCTCCTAGAAGTTGGGACCAGTTTCTGCTCGCTGCTGTGGAACTCAAAATTTCTTTGATGATCACCACTAATGCCGCTCACAGACGTATCCTTGAAAGTTTGAAAGCCCCCATCCCCCAGTTGCTAGCACCATCCTTCGTTCCCCAGTTATCCCTCTCCTGCAGCACACCAGCTACATCGGTGGAAGTTAAAAACCAGATGCCGACTTTTGATCCAATGTATATGTGTTTGTGTGTATAGTTTTGAAACAGATAATATATTTAAGGATGTTTCTTCTTTTATATCTTTAGTAAGTTTATCAGCGTAGTGTGTGTACTAAAAACTGATTGTAATAAACACTTTAACCTTTCCAACATGCTTCTGTCATCTTTTAAAGCCTGTTAAAATTTGTGTCCTGGTGTCAGAATAAAGATGTACTGTATATTCTGAATTTAGGTTAAAATTATTTTATTGTAGACATTCATTGTTACACATGCAGGTGTTTCACGACCTTACACTTTTGACAAACACTGTATTCTGTTTAAACAGAGCTTGATGTAGACCTGACATTTTATTTTACATATTTCACAGCTATAATGTTATTGTTTACTAGATCAATTGAATATAGATTAAAAAGAATTCTAAACTTCATACTCTAAGACATTTTACAAATAAAATATATACAATGTTGCCCATATGTGATGGATAGAGAATCCTGTACCCATATCTTGTTATACTCTACCATAGCAGCAGCTTTTTTTTAGATACATGAACATAGGTTTTGTATAAATGCTATGTTTGGGGTATGCCGCTGAACTGTCAAATACTGTAACCTTTTTGATATCCAAATACAAGACCTCCCAGTGAATTCTACCCTTGTAATGTGAATATATGTTAAACACGAGCATGCTGGGTCTTTCTACCCCTATTTCCCCAGGTAGTCAGTCACTTGGAAAAACACCTAAAAAGTATTTCGTAGTGTCTTTATGACAGCTTAGAAACTTGCGTATCTGAGCAGTGTCCATTTTACAATATTTTAAAGATAGTCAAACAGAATCTGTCAGGTGTGATTGACCTGAATGACACTGACAAATTCAAACAATGCAACCATGTCCACATTCCTTGCCAAGGGTTAACTAAAATGTATTTCAGTGTTTTGGTTTCCAATTATAGTAGTCGCTGTCTTCCATGTCAGACGTCAGATCGAAAGTGAACAGTGTATATCCAGCTTCATATCCTTCTCTTGATGCAATGACTCCCGAGTCTCGCAGGTGTTCCCTGGTTATTGAAACTAGACTGAGATATTCCCTGATAAAATTAGCTATTCCAAAACTAGGTGTGTACAGTTTTGCAGGAATCACAGACCCTTGTGGACCAGCGCAGCATAGTTGATGCTGTAGTGTTTGAAATTGAAAGGGTTTGAGGTATAGAGGCTGCTAAAAGAGGTATTGTCCACAAAACTGATCATAATAAGTTTCAGTAGTTGCCCAAGAAAAAAAATGTTGCTACTTTGTTAATCTGGTACCGAATAGCTTCAGAGCTACTCTTTCAGTGGTGTACTTGGCATTTGATAGTTGTAAAACTTTGGTGTGAACCAGTCTGATGCTTGGTGACACTTTCACTCTCTTCACAAACAAGCTAGCAAACAGTATGACCAGTTTATACAGTTCCGCATCCCCAACTATGAGACGGAATGAGTCTTTGTTGCAGTTAAGTTTGATCTGAAGATTGATACCATTGACAAGCAGGTTATCTTGGAAGAAACATCCAAATGTATATGTCCAAGTACATCAAACTGTCTACTGCCTGCAGAGAAGCTTGCTCTTTCTACAAAGCCTTGATTTTCCCAGTCCAGCTCCTTGTCTTCAAAATGTCCATATGAATCTTTGAGAAGAGCCTCACTGAAAGCTGGGTGTCGAGGGCGTCACAGCTGTAATTTAGAATATTCTTGATGTAAGCCCTACATGCATACATGTTATCACTTTGCATGATAAGTCGGTTGTTAATGGTGAAGTCCACTTGATTAAACACGGTTGCGATGGGGTAAGTGATTGTCGCCACTTTAGAATTGTTTGCCATGTTGGATCCAGCCTTTTTTACAATTTTACTGATTAGGTGCAACAGTGTATTGTTGAGATCTAGATACATAGCTGTGGATGTGGACACAAAAATGTCTATCGGCGCCAAAGGTGTCAATCAGTCACTCAATCAATCAGAGCATTTGTAAAATGCACTACTCACCCGTGAGGGTTGCAAGGTGCAAGCTGCTCGAACAGCCATGTCTTGAGTTGTCTCCTGAAGGTAAGTAGGTCCTGTGTCTGTCGCAGGTGGGTGGGAAGATTGTTCCACATCTTGAAAACGAGGTGGGAGAACAATCTGCCACCGGCAGTTGTTCTGTGGGACGGTGGTGAGGGCAAGGTCGGCAGAGTGAAGCTGTTGGGTCGAGGTATAGAAGGAGAGCTGTCTGTTGAGGTATTCTGGTCTGGTGTTATGCAGTGCCTTGTGAGCATTGGTGAGGAGTTTGAACGTGATTGTTGACAGGGAGGCAGTGTAGGTCTCTCAGGTGGGGTGTGATGTGGCAGTGGAGGGGGGTGTCCAGGATGATGTCACAGTGGCTGGCAGCAACACCTCCAACTGTTTTCAATGCTGGTCTGGGTGGAATTTAGAGAAAACAAGTCTAACTCTGATTTGGCACATTCACCCGATGCGCAATGTACGAAGGCCATGTTTCAGGTTGTTGCGCCTTAAAAAATATTTATGCTAACGCACATTCTATTCTTCCTTGAAGCTCTCTTACGCCTTATGGATCTTTTTATGTGAGCGCTTTTTGAGGAGCGCCATATTTTTTTATAGGAACCTGGTGGCCCCCTGTGCCTTGAAGCCCTTCACTTCCTTTTAATACATGTGCGGGACTTGAACACCAGACCGCTCCTTCTTGGATCTGTTTGGATCTGTTTATTCATGCAGTCGACAACAGCAGACATCACAGAACCCACCATTGCTCTTGTAAACAAACTACAGAAGAACCCCCAGGACGGGCCCTGTACATAACAAGGGCCCCTTAGAAGTATGGTGGTGGTCCTCCATATTTAGACTGGTTTATGTAATAATCCCTGTACATAGAGGAATCGCCATATGTTTTCATAACCACCGTGATGACTTCTTAATAGTTGCTGTTGCGTAGAAGCGTTGAATGAAACTTAACAATAACATTCCTGTACTTAAAGGACACCTGCTCATACTGGTCATTGAAGATCATAATCAAAATAATGTCAAAATGTTTTTTAGAAATTGCAACGTAGTCAGGTTTGTTGTATTGAACATTAACCATCATGGTATTTTCACCCTTCACCTGGACCCATCTTAGCAACGGTGAATATCTATTCTCAATCCTCTACAATGTCGCTATACACAGAGAGTGTTTAGAAACAACTGTTAATATTGGGGCACAACGGGTCCAGTTCTACTTGGCGTTTTATATGTTGTACTGTTCCGAAAACCCTTCTTAATTTACCAGTACAACTAAACAAAGTATTGCAACTTGGAGCTTTAAGAAACACCTACCTTCGGTCGTTATCAAACACTAGCTGAATATTCATATACATTTCAATGTTGGCTATGGATTTGCTGATGGCTTTGACGACTGCAGCAATTGATGGGTAATAGTCATGAGGAAAGCCGTCTTGAATTATCAAGGGGTCCTGAGCACATTTATAGTAAATGTTGCCTCAAGCATTGAAAATGCATTCCATGTTCTAGGGAATTGGATTTCTGTTGGGGCCACCTCAGAGCTCCCTTTCAGGTCCACAGGTTTAGCCAGTTTCACAGTATAATTAGAAATGTAATTATCCAGGAACATGCCCTTTGAGGCATTGAATGGCAGAGTAATATAAAATGTCATTGTCTCCATTGTGATGAATACAGTGAGATACTCACACACCCTGCAGGGAGCTGGCCAACACCCAACTGTTAAATTTCTCAGGCCATCCCCTCCATTTGACAAAGGCCTGCCTGATAGCCCTGCTACCTTTCCTTTTCAGAATCTTTTTAACTCTGTACACCCTATGTAGATTGGCAGGTACCTTTTGTAACTCCTCCTTGTAAAATACCCCCATCAATGTTTCACCATTGTAGTCCTTTAACCTCTAAATATATACATCCCCTTTAAGCTCCACACTTCTGACAATAAAAGTCAGATGATAATCCTTTGTAAAGACCCCTTTGAACTTTAAAACTGTAACATGGTCACCATCTTTTAAAAGAGGCTTCTTTACACTGGAAGCGAACCGGCTCCCGTACACCATTCTCCAGATCTTTAATTAATTATCTGGTGTTACCTCTATAGGAGACGTTTGGATAGTTATGTGGTAACTGCATTTATAAACATCCATAATAGCCTGTAGCACAATCCACATATCAGCAGGTGTTGTAGGCCATGAAATATCTCCACATCTTGGACTCTAAAGCTTTATTAAAATGTTCTATAACAGCTGCTTTTACCTCTGTGGGCTTTACAAAATGATGAACAGCGTGCTGTTTTAATAATTTCTGAAATGATTTGTTTAAAAATGTGTTTCCTGCATCTGTTTGTAAGTTTTGAGAGGTTCACCTTTACTGAAGATGGTTTTAAAGGCTTTGTGACGCTAGTACTGCTTTTATCTCTTAGACTTTCTGCAAAGGGGTACCTTGATAGTACATATATGCCATTAATATATATCGAGCTCTGCTACTACACTTTGATAAAAATCTTGAGGCTGATTATATCCGCCTGCCATTGATTACCTATTTGCGCATTAACATTGGTAGGTTTCCTCTTAAAACATCTCCTGGCTGTCATGTGGAGCGAATACGCCTCTTCAACAGATAACAAAGTCTACACCCGCACTCTGTTTACCAGCTCATTTTCAACTAGAGTTCTTCTAAACAGCATTTCAGCACTCCCCAAGGTACTGAAACCCTTTTGTATCGTAGTAAAGCTTCCTTAACTCGTACATCAACATGTTATCTGCCCCTACAGCCCAAGAAATGAAAGACCCTTGTTTTGTGTAAAGACATTTTATTAAAAATATAGAATGCTAGCAAACCATAAACACGGCATTCTTTACAGTTTCTTGATACGTCTTATCATCGTTGTTGGAGAGTTTGCTGTCTTTTCACTACGTATCCATATTATGACACATGCTACATACATTACTAGGAGCCACTAATCTACCTCTGCTTCACAAGTTGTGATATTTTTACTGATATACACTCAATGACTCTAGACACAACTTCCTGCTCACCCGTCCTATGACTTTGTACACTCAGGTTACTGACGGCATTCAAAGGTTCATACAGTTCTAGGCCAGACAATACAAAACCTTCATTTCTGAAATAATATTCAGTCAGAAGCTCCAAAGCCCTGCCTAACCTGGTCATCAGCAATAGTCTTAACTCACATGGATGACATTTGAACACGCTCCAGTAATCACCTGTGATAGATAGCCATACGTTGATGCACCATTTGGTTTAAACTCATGACTGTCGCACTGCATCACTGTGGATGGCTCACAAAGCTTCCAATAACGCAGAGTTACAGAGTGTATTTCAGCTATTCTTGCACTATGCATGCTCTTGAATTTTGTGCCTGAGTCACTTGAGTATTGGATCTCTTTGAGCGTTGTTGACAAGACCTTAATCATAACAGGGTGGACATATTACTTTTCCTCAGACTGTCCATTCACAACCCTTAACAGCTTATATGCCTTGTATAGGTCTAGCCTGCTACATACTGTATATAGCCTCCTGCTATGGCTCATTAATTTTATGACTGTAACAAAGGTTATAATATTCATGTTTGACACGTGTTCACAAAGGTCGCAGCAAAACCTTTAACAGGCCATATGCCATCATAGGGGATGCCTGGAGTTTCCTTTTTTTCAAAAACTGCACTATTATAGGCACAAACACATTTCTTTTGTGGCTCTTTGTTTTGGGTTGTGGAACTTACAGACTGTTTTGAACAGCATAAGCAGTAAAAATGTCTGTCATTAACCTTTAATGATGAGTAAAGGTATCCCGGTATTCTACTTCCCTACCTTCTTTGTTCCCATTCAAACTGGTCATTTCTACCCTTCCTGTGGGGACAACTCATATTGTAACTATGCCCCCATCGAACATCAACAATTGGTGAGCTCTGATTCCATTTTTAAATTTAAAAACGTTAATAAGTGGATGGGGTGACTTTTTTATTTGAAATGATAAAGCTACTAAAAAAATTCAACCACAAGCATGACTCATTGCACAATGACTATATTGAATGACTTTAATGATTAGTGAAACTTTCCAATATATGTCAAGACGTACTAACAATATTAAAGTGAATAACGCCAATGACACTGTTCAAGCACCTCATGTCGTGGCTGGCATTCCTGTAATGGAAAAGACACACAAATAGCTGAGGTAATTTGAGAAACATTATTATTTTATCAACCAAGTACACTCAATGGAAATATGAGATTATAATCCTCCCTATATTTCCAGCAGGACCAAACTCAATGATAATGAATCAATCAGCCAATCTAATCAATTGAAGAAGGAGCTCCAATGGCTCCACCTGCTGGCCCACACTTATCCTCCTGGCACACACATCATCTTTGATGGCTCTCTGCACACCTGCAGCCAGGGCACTGTCAGGCTGGTGACAAATATGTGTAAAATATACACAAAACAACATCTGTGCACCAAGGGCTGGAACACTGATACATGTGAATTATTGGAAAAACAATAACTGAAAAAACACATTGGAGGAAGTCATGCAAAATCAATTGAAAATTGAAAATTGAATGAAACATTTTAAAAGAAAGATAATTTTAAGGAAAAAATCCAAAATGATACTAAAACTGGATTTAAGGGTAGTGAAGTGTTTTTTAATTCTGTGATAGGTGATGAGTCGTTTTAGGAGGTGAGAGATGGGGGAAGTTCATGTGTAGAAAGGGGTGTAGGGATTCATGGATGGGTGTAGTTTAGGAGGTGGTGACTGTTTTTTTAAGATCAGGGATGGGTGGAATTAAGGGGTGGTGAAGGGTTTCTAGGGTTCACAGGTGAGTGGAGATTTTAGGACTCAGGGAAGGGTGGAGTGTGGGGGTATTGATGGGTGTTAAGGGTTCACAGATGGGCAGAACTTAGGACTGGTTAGGGGTTTGTAAGGCTTCATGATGGATAGAGCTGAGGGGTGGTGAGCAGGGGTGGGCAGACCTTACGGAGTTCTACTCAGCGAAATTCCACAGAGTAGGCTTAAAACTCCTTGCAATCACTTCCTGTGCACCTACACACAGCCTCAGAACACACTAGCAGAAGCAAACCTGCTCTCCACCAGACGCCTGGTATTTTCACAAGTGCCTAGCATTGCTTGCCACTGAGCTCTAAAGCACTCTCTCAGGCCACACACATTTCTATCTGACGGGGGCTGCCACACTACCACTCAGCACACAGTTGATGCTCCCCCAGTCTCCAGCTCTCCCTGCTGGCTTCAGCACTGTGCCCCCTAACACCAATTCCTTTCCCAGGGACTATGGTGAGACAGCTTCTTTTCAAGTTGAGCTTTGACACCAAGTTTCCTTTTTTCCAAGCACAGACCCCCTTATATGCAAATCATATGCATGCCCAGTGCCGGGCCCCGTGTGCATGTAGAGATAGTGAAACAAGGGTCTTACCTGAGTCCCAGGGTCTGTATTGCCACCAGCCTGGCTCTCTGCCTCCCTGTGTACTCTGGTCCCGAGCTGCTGAAGACAGTGAAAGGAGGGTGGTCTGGAGGCCTGGATCTGGAGCTGTTGCAGCCCAGCAGGCTGCACCAGCTCCATGCTGCCGATGTCCCGCAAAGTGTGAGCTGTACCCCAGGTATGGGCCACACAGCGGAAGTGCAGACTGTCTGTGCTTGTGCTGTGTGGTCCATCACTGGGCTACAATGCAAATGTGGTGAGCTCCGCTCCACTCCTGGGGCTAATGGAGTTTTTGGTCAAAATCCATGCTCCAAGTACAGCGTGCAGTGGCAAAAACTCTGTTAACTCTGCCAGCGTAGCAGACCTCACTGCCCACCTCAAGTGCTGAGGGTTTATTAGGGCTCAGGTAATGACAGAGTTTAATGGTGGGGAGGAATTTTAAGTGTTGGGGATGGGTAGAGCTTAAGGGATTAACGAGTTTTAGTGTTTGAAATGGGTGGAATTTATGGTGGTAATGGGTGTTAAGGCTTCAGAGATGGGTCGAATTTAGGCATGGTGAGGGGCTTTTATAGAGCAAATTGAATCGCGTTTAGGGATTATTAGGAGGTCAGGAAAGCCTTGTGTTCCCGGGCTGTCCAAGTCAACCTTAACCCTCCTCCAAATCTGAAAACAGCTAACAAAGCACCTCTTTAAAGAACACTAGAACACAACACAGAAACTGCTCACTTCTCCCAGAGCCTATCTGCCTCTTCAATTTTTTGTTAAATGTATCTGTACCATTGACGTGTTCTTCCACCCTTTAACAAGGTTCATACATGCATACGTACATATAGCACATTTTGAAGTTATTACACTGAATTAGTGTTGTTTTGATGAATAGTTAACAGAGAATCTGAGAGTCAGACAAAGTAAATGTTGATATCCCCCTGTATTGTGTTTGATGTTTTTATTGTGCAAATGTATTATATTTAATTAAAATATGCTGATTTTCATGTAAAATTTTGGAAACGGGTTATTGGTAAGGGCAGGTAAGTACCTACACTTA
Organism: Pleurodeles waltl; assembly: GCF_031143425.1. NCBI lineage: Eukaryota > Metazoa > Chordata > Amphibia > Caudata > Salamandridae > Pleurodeles > Pleurodeles waltl. Next base: position 1,800,111,081 of record NC_090440.1, read on the forward strand.
GCAATAGGCCACTAACCTCCACTTATGTCCAGTTAGGTCTCAGTAAATTATACCCAGCTCAACCCTTAGTAGCTTGGCAACGAGTGACAAGGCTTACCTTAGGGGACAGAGTGTAAAGCATTCAAATATCACAAAACAGCAATTAAATAAAACACAGGAAACAGTTTAAAAATCCAAAATCAATTTATAAAAATAGGAAATATTTTTAGCTTTAAAATGCCACAAAAACGAATACAATCGGATAAGGGGAACCGGAGATATGAATTTTTAAAGAATTATTGCTTTCTTGCCCATAGAAACAAAAAGCGTCAATCTGGTCATCTGGTCGCACCTCGACCGAGGCAAAGTCAAAGTTTAAGGCTGACCGCGATGGAGCCCGGCTCGGCTACAGCCCGCTGGAGGCCTCGCTCAAAAGTTTACCTCAGGACTTCGTCGTTTTTCTTAAGATTTTCTTTAGCGGGACGAACCTGCCAGTCCAATCCGACCTCGTGGAACTCTTCCTCGGATACGTGTCGTGGGAGCCCTCGGTGGAGATTTTTACCTTTGGACTTAGTCATATTTTTCGAGGTCCCGGTCAACTTCCTACTTTCGGACTTAGGGCCTCATTACAACATTGGCGGTAAAAGCCGCTTACCGCCATGCAGAAGATCGCAAACACACAGCTATTACGACCCACAGCTCGGAATCCGCCAAAATTCAGACACCCACACAAGTCCGCCACACCAAAGGTCAGTGATGAACTGGCAAAAACAAAACCTCCACTGTCACGCCAACAGAAATACGCCCACACTATCACAACCCACGAATCCACGCGGCGGTCTTTCAGCCACGGTATTCCATTGGCGGTACACACCGATGCGCTCAAAATACACACACATTTACAAAACGTTGCCACACTGGACAAATCGAAATACACACACCTGATACACATACACACGCCACTCCCACACACCCATTACAATATAAAACACACACCCACATCACCCACAAACCCCTACGACCAAAATCCCGAAAGAAGACCAGAGAGAGACACTACAAACTACTACCAAGCATCCACAGGCACACAATACCATCACCCACATAACTTCCACGCACCTCACACAACACACCACTAAATATTACCCCACTTATCACTACACACACCACCCCACACATCACCCACACCACCCCATGGCACGGCAAAGACACCCCAGGCTCTCTGAGGAGGAGCTCAGGGTCATGGTGGAGGAAATTGTTCGGGTAGAGCCACAGCTATTTGTATCACAGGTGCAGCACACCTCCATAGCTAGGAAGATGGAGCTATGGCAAAGAATAGTGGACAGGGTTAACGCAGTGGGACAGCACCCAAGAAATAGTGATGACATCAGGAAGAGGTGGAACGACCTACGGGGGAAGGTGTGTTCCGTGGTCTCAAGACACCACTTTGCGGTTCAGCAGACTGGCGGCGGACCACCACCTCCTCCCCCACAACTAACAACATGGGAGGAGCAGGTCTAGGCGATTCTGGATCCTGTGGGCCTCGCAGGAGTAGATGGAGGAATGGACTCTGGTAAGTCAAATCTTAACTATTAAATCCCCCACCCTACCTGCATGCCATCACATACCCCCACCCTCGCCCTCACCCCCATCATTCCAACTCCTCACAAATGCCCCAATATCACAAACCACACATCCCAACACCAAGCCCTGCATGCAACAACAAAGCATGGACACCTATCACCAAAGCATGGCCACTGCACATACCCATACACCGCCCTAAACCAAAATCACATAAGGTCCCACACAGGAATGCAAGCACTGGGGTACACGGTCACCCACCCATTGCACACCATGGCACACACAGATCCAATAAACATCCTTTTATACCCCTGCAGGACCCCTACCCAACATCACCAGACAGGTGGGTCTGCACATGTCCACACCACCAACAGAAGAGGCCCACAGTGATGACAGCGGCTCTGTCCAACTGGATCTAGAGGATCAGCCCGGCCCACATGGGACCTCGGGACAGTCGGTTCCCCTGACACAGTCACAGGCCACCACAGAGCTTCCTCCTCTGGAAACACCAGCACAGCACCCACCCAGCGGGCCCATACCTCTGACCCCAGGACATGCCAATCAGCAGTGTGTCCACCACTACAGGGAACCCAGGGTAACCCACCACCCCAACAACAATAGGGACCTGGGGGCAGCAGCAGTGGGTACACAGTCCAGGGGACAGAGGCCCAGGAACACAGAGGAACTGGGAGGGCTGCTGTGCGACAGGGAGAGGGCAGGCCCAAGGAACCCACTCTCCACGAGGCCCTCTCCAACATCATGGGAGCCTACCACCATTCCCAGGAGACAATGGCAACGGTACTGGCCAAGTTTCAGGAGACCCAGCGGCTGCAGGAGGAACAGTATTTGGGCTTCAGGGAGGAACTCAGATCCATCAATTCCACCCTGGGCACCATTGTAGGGGTGCTGAAGGAAGTCCTCAACACCAGAAGGGACACTGTGGCACAACAAGGGGGCTCTGACACTAGCCTGGACAATGAACTGCCCACCACCTCTGCCGGCGCTAGTGGACAGGAGGCACCACCACAGGACCACCACACCAGCACCCCACCCCCTGCAGAGGGAAAACCACCCCGCAAACGGTCCCTGAGATCCAGGACAAAGACAGAGAACAATGCCAAGATCCCCACCAAGAAATGAGACCACCCTGATTGTCATCCTTCTGTCCCACCTTGTCACCCTGTCCATCCTCAAACTGCCCCAGCTCCACTTCCTATGCCCATTTGGGCAATGCACTTGTGAGACTAATAGACTGGACTTTGCCATGGACATTCCTCCACCATCACCCCTCACCATTTTACAGCACCCTCCAATATTGAGCACTTAAATAAACACCCTTAAAGCACAAAACAATCTGGAGTCTGTCTGTGATTTCCAAATAGTGTATTGGCAACTACAGTGTCAAAATGCTCTTACAATTGTAATGTCAACATACCTATGTCACATAGATCTAGTCCATGAGGAAACAAAGCAGATGTCACACAGTGGGACCCACATCTGTGAAATCGTAAGGAAAAGTGACAACTCAATGACCATACACTGGGTGAAAACGACAGACAGTAGAGAGGTAGTAGTGTTAAAGTACATGTAGTAGGCAGGTTTGTATTCTTACCTGTGTCTCACTGGAAGTATTGTAGGATCACAGAGTTGTCGATGTCCTCTTCTTCTGCTTCCTCGTCTTCACTGTCCATAGGCTCCACAGCTGCCACAACATCTCCATCTGGACCATCCTCCTGCAGAAAAGGTACCTGTCGTTGCAAAGCTAAGTTGTGAAGCATACAGCACGCCACGATGATCTGGCACACCTTCTTTGGTGAGCAGAATAGGGATCCACCTGTCATATGGAGGCACCTGAACCTGGCCTTCATTAGGCCGAAAGTCCGCTCTATAATCCTCTGAGTTCACCCATGGGCCTCATTGTACCGTTCCTCCGCCCTTGTCCTGGGATTCCTCATTGGGGTCAGTAGCCATGACAAGTTGGGGTAACCAGAGTCACCAGCAAATGGCGAGGGACAACTGTTAGACACACACTAACCTGTAGGGATATCCCCAGACCCAGACAACCATTCCCACTGACTAGCTTCCAGGTGCTCACCTAATAGCCACACCTCTGGAATTGCCCCATCACATAAGGGATGCTGCTATTCCGCAGGATATAAGCGTCATGCACTGAGCCAGGGAATTTGGCATTAACATGGGAGATGTACTGGTTGGCCAAACACACCATCTGCACATTCATCGAATGATAACTCTTCCGGTTTCTGTACACCTGTTCACTCCTGCGGGGGGTACCAAAGCCACATGTGTCCCATCAATGGCACCTATGATGTTGGGGATATGTCCCAGGGCATAGAAATCACCTTTCACTTTAGGCAAATCCTCCACCTGAGGGAAAACGATGTAGCTCTGCATGTGTTTCAGCAGGGCAGACAACACTCTGGACAACACATTGGAAAACATAGGCTGGGACATCCCTGATGCTATGGCCACTGTTGTTTGAAATGACCCAATTGCAAGGAAATGGAGTACTGACAGCACCTGCACTAGAGGGGGGATTCCTGTGGGATGGCAGATAGGTGACATCAGGTCTGGCTCCAGCTGGGCACACAGTTCCAGGATTGTGGCACAATCAAGCCTGTAGGTGATGATTACATGTCTTTCCTCCATTGTCGACAGGTCCACCAGCGGTCTGTACACCGGAGGATGCCGCCATCCCCTCACCTGTCCCAGTGGACGGTGCCTATGAAGGACAACAGCGAGCACAGAGCCAACCAACCCAGAGGTACGTACCCACAGCTTACATAGAACACAATTCATAATTCGAAATTTGCATGTAGGAGTGTTGAGGCAAGGCCTAGGTATGTGTGACACAGTTAAAAATTAAGCCATGTGGGCCCCTGAAATGGCAGCTGCCTGACCTGTAAAGTGGGACAATGGGATGTGAGGTAACTGCGCTGGCGTTGTACACCATCGAGGTAGGCAGTCAAAGACCGCGGCGCAATTCTGCATTGGTTTACATTGGACCCTATGGGTCCCAGGAGCCAATGACGATGTACGCCGGCGGTGACGGTACGCACTACCGCGGATGTTTTCTATCTGTTCAATCACTCGATACCTGATCTTCGACAGGAGAGGACCTACACTGCAAGTGCTGCTGTGACCTCAGTCTGGAAGAGACAATGGCTTGTGCGTCTGGGAAAAGGGTCCTTGCCTTCACATCGGAGGAGTTGGAGAAACTCGTGGATGGGGTCCTCCCCCAGTACACGCTACTCTACGGTCCTCCAGACAAACAGGTAAGTACACTGGGAGCATGCTGTATGGGCTATGCCTGTGTGGAGTAGGGTGGATGAAAGATGGGTGGGGAATGAGGCGTGCATGAAACGACGGTGAGTGCATGTGCCACATGGCAAGGGTAGGGATAGGGGACAATGACTTTGATGGTGCAGTTGGTAATAACTTCTCTTTTTCCCCTGTACAATTCCTGTAGGTCAGCGCCCACCAGAAGAAGGATGTTTGGCGTGCCATCGCCAAGGATGTCTGGACCTTGGGGGTCTTCCACAGATGGAGCACCCACTGCCGTAAGCGATGGGAGGACATTCCCTGCTGGAGCAAGAAGACGGCAGAGGCCCAGCTGGGGATGGCCTCCCAACATGAGAGGGGTGCCTGTCGCACCATGACCCCCCTGATGTTCAGGATCCTGGCGGTGGTGTCCCCGGAGTTGGATGGGCGCTTGAGGGCATCACGGCAGCCACAAGGGGGTGAGTACACTCTCATTCAGCTGATTCAGCGCGCAGTGGAGGTGTCTGGGTGGGGGAGGTGGGCTGTGGGCTGTGGGTTTCCTTGGGCCAGGGCAGGTGTTCTAGTTAGGTCCCCTCCTTCTGGCAGACCTTGTGCCACCCCACCCCACCTGTGTACAGTGCCAACTACACCTAGTCAGGCTCCTTTGACATCCATGTGTGCAGATGTCAGCCATAGCCTTGTAGGCCATTTCCCATGGATTGAACAGTGGACCCCAAGTGCGCGGCGTAGTGCGGGGGGCTTCTGTGTCTGTCGTGTCTGCCAACGGTAGCGGTAATGCATGGACTTAACATGTCTTTCTTCTGCCGTCCCCCCCCTTTTTGTGGTCTCCCTGTTCTTGTGTGCATTAGCATCATCAGGTGGAGGACCAGTGGCACCGGAGCAGGAGGGAGCTGCATCCCACATGGCCCTGGAGGGCGACACTACGGAGTCTGAATACACCAGTGGGAGGGAGGGCGAGGGGAGCTCCACGGCGGGGACAGCAGCTGAGACCAGTGATGCGGACTCATCCTCTGATGGGAGCTCCCTTGTGGTGGTAGCCACATCTGTGCCCCCCGCATCTACAGGTACAGCCACCACCCCCCCTACCAGCACCGCCCTCCCAGCAGCCCCTCAGCCTTTGCCCCGTGCCCGCTCACCCAGGAGGGTGGGCATCACCTTCGCCCCAGGCACCTCAGGCCCTGCCCCAGTCACCCCTGCTGCCCTCAGTGAGGAGGCCATTGACCTCCTCAGGTCCCTCACTGTTGGGCAGTCTACCATTTTGAATGCCATGTAGAGAGGCAGTTGCAACAAACAGATGCATTCCTGGAGGGCATTCATTCTGGTCAGGCAGCCCTTCAGCAAGCTTTTCAGACTCTGGCCTCAGCACTGATGGCAGCTATTGTCCTTGTCTCTAGCCTTCCCCCTCCAACTGCCTCCACCCAGACCCACACCCCTGTACCTCAGCCTACCCCAAGCACACCATCAGACCAGCATGCACACATGTCAACACACAAGGGAAGTTCTGGCAAACATAAGCACCACACATCTCACAGGCACCCTCGCAAGCATCACACACATGCAGACACACCAACATCCACTGCCTCCACTGTGTCCCCCCTCCTTGTCTCCCTCCTCCCTCCCTGTCTCGTCTCCACTCACACCTGCATGCACTACATCTACAGCCACTACTTTCATCACCAGCACACACACCACCACACCCCGCTCACGTGCAGTCACCACCCCCTCTACCATTCACACGTCCCCTGTGTCCTCTCCCAGTGTGGCTGTGATGCCACCTCCCAAGATACACAAACGCAGGAACACACCCACCTAACAGCCATCCACCTCACGACAGCCTCCAGTGCATGCACCGTCACCCAAAGTCACCAAACGAACACCTCCTACAACCACAACCTCTTCCTCCACTCCCAAACCCCCTCCAGCTACCCGTCCCAGTGTTCCCCAAAAACTTTTCCTGTCCACCCTTGACCTCTTTCCCTCACCTGCCCCACCCCTTCAGTCTCCTAGGGCCCGACTCTCCAGGTCCCAACCTAGCACCTCATCCACAACATCTCCTGGACCAGTGGTGCCAGTAGTCACCGGATTCTGGAGTGCAGCAGGCAGCAGGGCAGCCAGTGTGGCAAGGAGCCACAGCACGGACAGTCCCCCACCTGTCAAGCATCAAAAGTTGGCCTGTGCCCGGCAGGAGAGGGGGAAGACTCCAGCCACCAAAGCCGCTCCCAGGGGTACAGGTGGGAGTGTGGAGTCAGCTGCGACACCTTCCAAGGTGGGGAAGGGGCACAAGAAACCAAGCAAGTCTGGGAAGAGCAGCACGGCGGAGAAGACCGCCATCAGCCTCGCTGCCCAGGAGGCCACCGCCATCAGCCCCGCTGCCCAGGAGGCCACCACCATCAGCCCCGCTGCCCAGGAGGCCACCGCCATCAGCCCCGCTGCCCAGGAGGCCCCCGCCATCAGCCCCGCTGGGGCAGAAAGGACCACCAGCACCAGCCCCGCTGGGCCAGAAGGGACCGCCAGCACCAGCCCCGCTGGGCCAGAAGGAAATGACCGCCAGCACCAGCCCCGCTGGGCCAGAAATGACCGCCAGCACCAGCCCCGCTGGGCCAGAAAGGACCGCCAGCAGCTGAGTCGCTGCCAAGGACCCCGCCGCCACGTGCACCGCTGAACAGGATACCGCTGCCACAAGCACCACTGAACAGGGCACCGCCACCACAAGCACCGCTGAACAGGAAACCACCACCACAAGCACCGCTGAACAGGGCACCGCCGCCACAAGTACGGCTGAACAGGACACCGCCGCCACAAGCACCGCTGGCCCATGAGCGCCAAGGGCACTGATGCTACTGTGTCCGCCACGAGGAGGATGAAACACTCTGGGCACAAAGCCCCCTCCAGAACCAGTGGAGAAAGGCATCCACTACCTCAGTCCTTGGCAGGATGAAGCACTCTGGGCACAAAGCCCCCTCCAGAACCAGTGGAGAAAGGCATCCACTACCTCTGTCCTTGGCAGAATGAAGCACTCTGGGCACAAAGCCCCCTCCAGAACCAGTGGAGAAAGGCATCCACTACCTCAGTACTTGGCAGGATGAAGCACTCTGGGCACAAAGCCCCCTCCAGAACTAGTGGAGACCGTTATACACTTGAGAGACTGTGGCTTTGCACTCCCCAGGATTGAACAGTGGGCAAGCCATCCACTGTAGAGACTTGAGAGACTGTGGCTTTGTACTCCCCAGGATGCAGCAGTGGGCAACCCACCCACTGTAGAGACTTGAGAGACTGTGGCTTTGCACTACCCAGGTCTGAACAGTGGGCATGGGGCCCTCTTGTGGATTTGGCGTTGTGCACTCAACCGGCTGAGGTGCCCCCCCTTTCCCTTCCCCCTGACGTGCCTGTTTTATTGCTATCTGATGCCCCTGCAGTGTCCTCTCCGTCATATTTGCATATTGGGTGTGGGCCTCGCCCAAGCCGTGTGGGCCCAGTGTTCCAGGGACTTCAGTGGAGCTATACCTGTACTACTATTCTTGGTGTATATATTTGTTAATAGTGTATATATATTTTTGCGTACTGGATTTTAATATATTACAATGGTTACACTAAGGGACAGATGTAGCAAGCCGTTTGCATGTCGCAAACTGCAAAAATCGCAGTTTGCGCCATACAAACGGCCTAACGCGATGCTCATTCCCAAATTGCGAGTCGGTACCGACTCGCAATTTGGGAATGCGACTCGCAAGTAGGAAGGGGTGTTCCCTTCCTATTTGCAACTCTCATCGCAATTCAGAATTGCTTTGTGACCGCGAATGCGGTCGCAAAGCAACTCGCAGTTACCATCAGTGTCACACTGGTGGTAACTCATCCGGAAAAGGGAAGGGGTCCCCATGGGACCCCTTCCCCTTTGTGAATGTCGACAAAAATAGTTTTCAGAGCAGGCAGTGGTCCTATGGACCACTGCCTACCCTGAAAAAACGAAACCAAATGGTTTCGGTACTTTTTTCATTTTGCAACTCGTTTTCCTTTAAGGAAAACGGGCTGCAAAATGAAAAAAAAAACTGCTTTATTTAAAAAGCAGTCACAGACATGGAGGTCTGCTGACTTCAGCAGGCCACCATCCCTGTGAGTGCAGGGACTCGCTATGGGGTCGCAAAATGCGACCCACCCCATGAATATTGATTAGGTGGGTCTTTGCGACCCCATAGCGAGTCGCAGACGGTCCTGCATCTGAGATTGCGACTCGGAAATTGCGAGTCGGACAGACTCGCAATTTCCGAGTCGTAATCTCGGACCTACCTACATCTGGCCCTAACTTCCTTTTATCTTTGCATTCTTCCGGGGGGCTTGGGGGGTGTAACTGTAATGTATCATGCTGTATTAGTGTGTGTGTTGTAGTGGGTGAGGGTGGGGGTGGGGGTGTTACGTGTTGCGTGTGTGTGTCCCTGTTTTTCCATCCCCCCTCCCCTGTGTCGTAGGTGCAGTACTCACTGTGGTCTTTCCCGCCGGCGTTCGTGCTCCTGGTAGAGGAGCAAGAAGATAAGGGCAGGGAAAATGTGAAGTTCGGGTTCCATGGCATCCTGGTTCCTCGTGGGGTGTGTAGAGGTGAGTGTTTTCCCTTCGAAGTCCTGTTTCAGCCGTGTTTTTGTTCTCAGTGAATCCGCCCCGGAAAAGGTGGTGGATTGGTAGGTTGTGATACTGTGGGCGGTACATTGTCCCCCGCCTGTCTGTTGGCGGTGACCACCATGCCGTTTGTTTGTACCGCCGTGGTGGTCGGAGTGTTAAAGTGGCTGTCTTTGTTGGAGGTTTCCGCCACGGTCGTAATTCCAATTGTTTTCCGCCGGCCTGTTGGCGGTCTTACCGCCGCTTTAACACCGTCTGCCAGGGTTGTAATGACCACCTAGTCTCTTTTTTGGAGATTTTCTTCACCGGGAAGAGCCTGCAAGTCAGGCCGGGTCGCGGTTGAGGCAAGCCGGCTAGAGTTGCCGCGGCGGGTCGGTCCCTGTATGGAGCTTTTTTCCAAAAGTTCTCCAAACTTCTCCAAACTTCTGGATCTTCTTCCAGATGTTCTTTTAAGGTTCTTTTGGGGTCCACATCTCACCCCAAGATTCCAGAAGCTCTGAGATGCTCCTTGGGGGTGTGGAATACAACTCCCAGAATGCACCTGGCGCAAACTCCTTTTTGGTCACTGGACAGTGGTCAGCTGGTTGGTTTCTTCAGGAGTTGGTGCAGGGGACTCTGTTTAGCAAGTTTTCACCTGTAGCAAACAGGGAGTCCCTCCTTAAACCAGTTGCAGCCAGGTGAAGTCCTTCTTGTGGTGAAGCCCAAGTGTGCAGCTGGTGCAGTCCTTCAGAGAGCAGGGTCCAGGTGCAGGCCAGGGGTCCAGCAGGGCAGTCCTTCTTCTCCTGTAGTTCTTCCTTGTTGGAATCTGATGGGGATCTGAGGTGTGGATGCAGGTCGGCCAGTTTTATCCCTGCTCCTGGGTGAAAAACAGGGGGGTCCTGGTTCTCCAATCAGGTGAAGGATCCATCCCCCTGTGATGACCACTTCCTGGGAAGTGTGGCAAAAATCAATCCCAGGGAGCAACATTCCTCAAAAATCCATCATGGCTGAAAGTGATTTTTGGATGTTACATCTGGCTGAGCCCCCCCCCGGGTTGGGCTAAAAATCATAAACACACCCCTCTCCTAATCTAATCAACGGGCACCTAATTGTCTGGGTTTGCAGGATGTGAGGGTGTTGCTGGGTTGCTCCACATGTCCTTCTCTGCCTTTGAAGACCAGTTTGGCACCCCTTCTTGCCTCACCATCTACTGAGGGGAGATCTCCTCCCCCAAACACATCTCTTTGTGTGGAGCCAGACCACTCCACACCTCATCAAGGCAGACTGGCCAGGCTGCCAGAGGCTGGCCAATCAAAGCACAGCAGGAAAAACACTGTAGGGCTGAAGTTGGCAACTTTTCAAGTAAAATGTAAAACTCTTTACCTGAACAAGTTATATTAAATTCAACAACTGGAAGTTGTGGGATTTATTATAACAATTAATTGGATACCAAACTTCTGATATCTGTTACTTAAGGGGACTTTTGAAAATTAAAATAAAGTCTCCCCATTGTAGCCTATGGAGGCCATTCACTACAATGAGGGAAACATGAATTTGGCTGTTTTACCTAACCAGGGCTTATGAAACTATTTTATAAGGTCCCTGCTTATAGCTACATGGCACCCAGCCCTAGGGGCACACAGGGCACACCTTAGGGGTGACTTATATGTACAAATAGGATAGTTTAAGACTTTGGAACTACTTTTAATTCCAAATTAGAATTTTCATGTAACTTTAATTTAAAAGCAGCCAGCAAGGCAGGCCTGCCTTTAAAATGACAGTGGGTACCTCAGCAGTGCACCTATGGTGCACTACCTATGCTAGGGTCCATAAATCTACACGCCCTACCATATACTAGAGACTTATAGGTAGGTTGACTTAGCCAATTATAATTAGCCTAATTTGCATATCCACTTTACACAGAGCACTGGCCCTGGGACTGGTAAGCAGTACCCAGGGAACAGCCAAGAGTCAGTAACCACCAGTACCTGTCCAAAAGGTTTGGGGGTGACCAGGGCAAAAAGGAGGACTTTCCTACATGAAGGTTTATAAGATATTGCCTGCTGTCGAAATTACCAAAAACAATTGCAAATTTAAGTAATGAGATAACTTTCAATGACTGGACAAAATCTCATTAAATGAGGCATCGTTTGAGGGTTGCAGTACTGTCAAGACAGCTTGCATTTGCATGCTATTAAATGGATATAAAGGTGTCTGGGAAAAAGAGATTTGTTGAATACTATGACAATAACACAAATAAGGAGTCTGAGCTCCCCACTGCATTCTGCCTATGAATAGTAGAATTATTTTAAAAGCATTCATGAGAAAGACTTCCTGTATGTACTCAATTCGACAGAAATCAACCCTAGCTGTCATTGTTCTCATTCCATGTGATTCTGGAATGTAGCAGGTACAAGACAATGGTTAGAAAATTGGAATTCTAAGGCAACACTTCACTCATTATTACAAATCATGATAGAAACCTGACTGGATGCACCATTAGAAATTGATAAAATATAAATGGTTGTGCTAAGGTGTTATGAGAAAGTGAATTATTAGTTGGGAAGGAATGGTAGTCCACCACAAGTAACAGCGTCACTGTCTTGTTTGGTCACATTAACCCCTTCTGTGCCCAGGACGAAATGGTTACGTCCTGAGGCACAGTGCTCGTGTGTCCAGGACGTAACCATTACGTCCTGGGCACAGAGCTCAGAGGGAGCGCTAGCGCTTCCTCTGTGGGTTTCCCCCCCACCCCTCAAGGCAAGGATGGAAGTGGAAGCCCTTCCCTTTCCATCCCCGCCCACCCCACCCCCCTGTAATGACATCAGTGCGCGATCATGCGCTGAGATCATTACAGGGTGCCGGTCGCACTGGAAGCCATTTGCTTCCAGTGTGACGAGGGAGAAACAGGTGAGTTTCTCCTCTGGCTGGTGGGTGGTTTGGAACAAAGAGGTACCGGGGGAAAGGAAAGGCTTTTCCTTTCCCCCGATGTCAATAAAAAAAGAATAATTAAAAAGAATAATAAAGAAAATAAGAATAAAGAAAAAATCGGGCAGCAGGAATGCCCACTAGACGCTAGTGATTTTCTTTTTTTTTGTTTATTGTGCTGTTTGTGTGTCTGGAGCGGCCCCTTGGGCAAGGGTCGCTCCCATTTGGGGACATGTTTCTTTTGCCCATTTCATCGGCCTATTATTTTTAGGCCCATCTGCCCCCGAGGGGGGCACAATCCACTAGACTCCAGGGATTTTTTTTTTGTATATTACTTATGTTTTGCATCGGGGAGCGGCCCCTTGGGCAAGGGTCGCTCCCATTTGGGGGCATGCTTCTTGTGGCCATTTCTGTCCCCCTTGAGGGCAGATTGGTCTATTATTTTTAGGCCGATCTGCCCCCAAGGGGGGCAGAATCCACTAGATGCCAGGGATTATTTTTTTGCATATATTTCTAATGTTTTGCGTTGGGGAGCGGCCCCTTGGGCAAGGGTTACTCCCTTTTGGGGGCATGTTTGTTGTGGCCATTTCTGCCCCCCTTGGGGTCAGATCGGCCTATTATTTTTAGGCCAATCTACCCCAAAGGGGGGCAGAATCCACTAGAGGCCAGGGATTATTTTTTTGCGTATATTTCTAATGTTTTGCGTTGGGGAGAGGCCCCTTGGGCAAGGGTCGCTCCCATTTGGGGGCATGTTTGTTGTGGCCATGGGCAGATCAACCTATTATTTTTAGGATGATCTGCCCCCAAGGGGGGCAGAAACCAGTAGAACGCCAGGGATTTTTTTATGTATGTTTATGTGTGTGGGGGGTGTCCCCTTGGGCAAGGGGCGCCCCCCCCAAGGGGGGCATTGGAATGTTGGCCATTTCTGCCCCACTTGGGGGCAGATAGGCCTATTATTTTTAGGCTGATCTGCCCCCATGGGGGGCAGAAACTATTAGAACGCCAGGGATTTTTTTGTGTATGTTTATTTCTGTGGGTTGTCCATTTGGGCAAGGAGCGCCACCCCCCAAGGGGGGCATTGAAATGTTGGCCATTTCTGTCCCCCTAGGGGGCAGATGGGCCTATTTTTTTAGGCCCATCTGCCCCCAAGGGGGGCAGAAGCCACCTAGACCCCAGGGATAGTGTGTATGTGTGTTAGGGGATGGGGGGCAGCCCTTTGGGTAAGGGGTCCCCCCCCTTTGGGGGCACATGTATCAAGGGCATTTCTGCCCCCCTTGGGGGCAGATCAGCCTATTTGGGCAGAAACAACTAGAATGCCATGTTTATTTATGTTGGGGGGCGTCCCCTTGAGAAGGGGTGCATTGAGGAGTTGCCCATTTTTGCCCCCCTTGGGGGAAGATGGACCTATTTTTTTTAGGCCCATTTGCCCACAAGGGGGGGGGGGCAGAAGCCACTTAGGCACCAGGGATAGTGTGTGTTTCTTTTTTTTGTTTGGGGGTGGCCCCTTGGGCAAGGGTCGCTCCCCATGGGGACACACTACTAAATGTATTTTCTGCCCTCCTTGAGGCAGATAGGCCTATTTTTTAGTAGGCCCTTAAGCCCTTATGGCAGAATCCACTTAGGCACCTATTTCTAAATGTTTTATGGTTGGGTGTTTGTCAATTGACAAAGTATTTGTATTTGTGATGTAAAAAAAAAAAAAATGTTGTTCTAGTTCAAACCTTTTGCTTTTTTTGCTGTGGCTCCTTGCAGTTTTGGCGGTGGTTGACCTGTGGTTTGCATAGTTGCATGTTTTAGGTCAGTAAAATCAATTTACTCCAAAGAAATATTGTTGCCATGCATAAATGACATGTTTGTAGGTGGTGTACTAAATGCAGGTTTGTGTGTGAAATTGTCCTTAGATTTGTGCACAATGATATTTGTGTTGTCTTATTTCTAATATGCTTTTCTTTCTTTCTTTTTAGTGGGATATCATTGGTGATTGCTGTGTCTGTGCAGAGTAGTTGCTGGTGAGACAAGCTTTTTCAGGCAAGTGAGCGGTATAGTTTTTGAGTTTATAACTCTTACTGATAAAGCTACACTTTATTACTTATCTTACACACGGCTGGTTGTTGGTGGTGCATTTGTCCAGTTAATTTTCGTAGGAAGATCATGGCTAGCTGCAGGATGACCACTCAGCAGGTGGTTGGTATGCTTTTTGAGTCATTGTCTGATCATGATTATGAGACGGACTCTGCATCTGAGGCAGAGGAGGAAGTGAGAGATTCTGGCAGTGAAGTTTCTGTCGGAGAGGAATCTTCTGATGAGGAAGCCACACTCAGGGCCTGTTTTAGAGGAGGACACTGATGTGCCATTAGTGCAGCAACCTGGGGCTGAAAGGTTTCCCGTTAGAAGACCTGAACTCTGGGTTGCCCCAAACATGGAGCAGCCAGAGTTGCCTGCCTTTATTGGTCTCTCGGGGTGTAGAGTCAATACAGAGAACTTTTTGCCTATCAATTTCTTTGATTTATTTGTGGATGATGTGTTTTTGGAAGAGATTGTTGAGCAGACTAATTTGTACGCGGAGCAGTATTTGAGGGACAACGCTGCTAGACTTAGGCCACACACTAGAGCTATCGAGTGGATTCCCACAAATTTGGAGGAGATGAAAAGGTTTTGGGGCTTGACTCTTTTGATGGGGTTTATAAGGAAGCCGTCACTGGCTTCTTATTGGTCTACTAGTCCCTTGATGGCAACAGCTATATTTCCTGCAACCATGAGTCGTAATCGGAATTTGCTGCTTCTTAGGATGCTGCATTTTGTTGACAATGCATTAGCCTTACCACAAGATCACCCTGATTCTGACCGTCTTTTTAAGATTAGGCCTGTCCTCGATCATTTTGTAGGTCGTTTTTCAGAGATCTTTGTTCCAGGCAAAGATATAGCTGTGGATGAGTCTTTGGTCCTCTTCAAGGGTCGTTTGGTTTTTAGGCAGTACATTCCTAGCAAGAGGGCACGATATGGAATTAAATTGTATATGCTGTCTGAAAGTAGTACAGGGTATGTGTATAGTTTCCGTGTCTACACTGGTAGGGATTCCAGTATTGACCCCCCTGGTTGTCCTTCCACTTTTGGAGTTACTGAGAAAATTGTGTGGGAACTTGGTAGACGACTGTTCAACACAGTTCACCATTTGTATGTAGATAACTTCTACACTGGAGTGCAGTTGTTCAAGGAATTGTTTAGAGTGGACACTGTTGCGTGTGGCACAATTCGTTGTAACCGGAAAGGCTATCCAAGGGAGCTTGTATGTAAAAAACTTGAGATGGGACAATGCAGTGCCTTGCGGAATGATGAGCTGCTAGCTTTGACATTTTCAGACAGGAGGAATATCTACATGCTAAGTACCATCCATGATGAGAGTACTTCCCCCGTGACTGTTTGGGGCCAGGTTGCTGAAGTGCGCAAACCTGTGTGCATTTTAGATTATAATAAGCACATGGGAGGTGTAAATAGGGTTGATCAGAGGTTGGAACCTTATACATTTTAACTTATAAGTTTTACATTTGGTATAAGAAGTTAGCAATTCACTTCTTCCACTTAGCAACTTTTAATGCTTTCATTGTGTTTAAGGATAGGTCTCCAGAGTCAAAGATGACATTTGTGAAATTTCAGGAGTCAGTGATAGAGAGCCTTATTGTGGTGGAACAGGCCAGAGTTCCTAGAGAAGCAGTAGTGGAGGATGTGGCTAGATTGAAAGATCGCCACTTTGCTGAGAATATTCCTCCCACACCCAAAAAAGACTTTCCAGCTAAGACATGTAGAGTGTGTTTTCGAAGAGGTATCCGGAGGGAGACTCGAATGTACTGCCCAGATTGTCCTTCAAAGCCTGGGCTGTGTGTGGGTGGTTGTTTCAAGAATTACCACACCCATAAGAATTACTGGGAACAACCATGAGTGTAAAATGCCTGTTTTGTATTTTCATGTGTTCAGTTTCATGGTTGGCATTTCTGTCATGTACTTAGTTAGAGCTTTTGTGTTTGTAGTTTTGTAATTATTTCTAATTAGTTAGTGGTTTCTTTGTTTAAAAAAAAAAAAGTGATGCCATTGTTTGTGGAGTGGCGCTTGGCTGACGGTGTACATATTGACTTGCTGTTGGCTACTGCAACACACTGCCAGCCAAACACCAGTCCACACACTCCCATCAGCTGGTGTGATTGCTGTATCAGGCATGTGGGCGTATGTAAGTGATGGGCCCTTGAGTGGCACTGTCTGTCGATGCGAGTGTTGTAATGTGCTGGGCCCGTGGCTGGTGGCGTGAATGGTCTTGTGCATGTCATGTATGAAAGGTGTGTGAATGGACTGTAAAGCGGTTGGTGCCTTGCCGTAGCTTTACAGCTCACGAGCTGTCAGTCATTGGTTCAGTTTTTTGGTCTTTCAGTTATTAACAGTGCATTTCATTTTTGTGAAATCTCTTGTTAATAAAATTTGATCCACTGAAACATCACTCTCCCTCGTGCCAAATCCAACCAGTATGTGTGGTAAAAATGACAAAACCTGCTCCGCAGCACACGCTAGGTGCCTCGGGTGGGACCCCGATGATGAAGCATACAACTAACTTAGTTGGTGGGTGAGGGGTCTTTTTAACATAACCTAAGTGTGTTTCTTTTCACAATTTTAGTGCTTGTAACATCACATAAGTATGTGGACACACCAAAATGATCTATTGCAAAACTACCTGTGTTGGGGGGTGGGGGGGAACCTATGGTTTTGGTCCTGGGTGTGGCCTTCATCTAGGGAAACCTACCAAACCCAGACATGTTTTTAAAATAGACACCCCAAGGAGTCCAAGGAGGTGTGGCTTGCCTGGATCCCCCATCATTTTCTTACCCAGACTCCTCGGCAAACCTCAACATTTTCATTAAAGATCATATTTTCCTCACTTTTCTTTGTAGGATCACCGCTGCGGCACAAATTTCCTGCCACCCAACGTTCCCCTCAGTCCCCCAAGTAAAATGATACCTCACTTGCATGGGACCCCAAAGCAGAGTGAGCCTAAAAGAAAAAGAAAAATATGTGCTTATCAACTCGCTGTGCTATCCCCTCAATCTCTACAAGTTATGGGCCTTTTTCTGTTGCAGGCACCTGGCCCACCCCCACAAGTGAGGTACCATTTTTATCGGGAGACTTGGGGGAACGCTGGGAGGAAGGATATTTGTGGCTCCTCTCAGAATCCTGAACTTTCTGTCACCGAAATGAGAGGAAAATGTGTTTTTTTGGTAAATTTTGAGGTTTGCAAAGGATTCTGGATAACAGCACCTGGTCAGAGCCCCACAAGCCACCCCATCTTGGATTCCCCTTGGTGTCTAGTTCTCAAAACTGCGCAGCTTTGCTAGGTTTCCCCAGGTGCCGGCTGCGCTAGAGGCCAAAATCCACAGGTAGGCACTTTGTAAAAAACACCTCTGTTTTCTGTGAAAAAATTTGATGTGTCCACCTTGTTTTTTGGGCCATTTCCTTTTGTGTGCGCTAGGCCTACCCACACAAGTGAGGTACCATTTTTATTGGGAGAATTGGGGGAACGCTGGGAGGAAGGAAACGTGTGGCTCCTTTCAAATTCCAAAACTTTCTGTCACCGAAATTTGAGGAAAAAGTGCTTTTTTGGCCAGATTTTGAGGTTTGCAAAGGATTCTGGGTAACAGAACCTGGTCAGAGCCTCACAAGTCACCCCATCTTCGATTCCCCTAGGTGTCTAGTTTTAAAAAATGCGCTGGTTTGCTAGGTTTCCCCAGGTGCCGGCTGAGCTAAAGGCCAAAATCCACAGGTAGGCACTTTGTAAAAAACACCTCTGTTTTCTGTGAAAAAATGTGATGTGTCCACGTTGTGTTTTGGGCCATTTCCTTTCGTGGGCGCTAGGCCTACCCACACAAGTGAGGTACTATTTTTATCGGGAGACTTGGGGGAACACAGAATAGCAGAGCAAGTGTTATAGCCCCTTGTCTTTCTCTACATTTTTTCCTTCCAAATGTAAGCCATTGTGTAAAAAAACACGTCTATTTGAGAAATGCCCTGTAATTCACATGCTAGTATGGGCACCCCGGGATTCAGAGATGTGCAAATAACCACTGTTTCTCAACACCTTATCTTGTGCCCATTTCGGAAATACAAAGGTTTTCTTGATACCTATTTTTCACTCTTTATATTTCAGCAAGGGAATTGCTGTATACCCGGTATAGAAGGGAAACCCATTGCAAGTTGCAGCTCATTTTTTGGCTCTGGGTTCCTAGGGATCTTGATGAACCTACAAGCCCTATCAAAAGTTACAGAGTAAAACAGAGAAAAATTGCTGTTTTTTTTCAGTTCAATTTCAATATCTTTTCATTTCAGCTGTTATTTTCTGTAGGAAAACCTTGTAGGATCTACACAAATGACCCCTTGCTGAATTCATAATATTGTCTTACTTTCAGAAATGTTTATCTTTCTGGAATCCAGCATTGGTTTTACCCCCATTCCTGTCACTAACTGGAAGGAGGCTGAAAGCACAAAAAATAGTAAAAATGGGATATGTTCCAGTAAAATGCCAAAATTGTGTTGAAAAATGTGGTTTTCTGATTCAAGTCTACTTGTCCCTGAAAGCTGGGAAGATGGTGACCTTAGCACCACAAAGCCTTTGGTGATGCCATTTTCAGGGAAAAAACACAAGCCTTCTTCGGCAGCTGTTTTTCCCCATTTTTTAGAAACAAATGAAGTTTTTGCTGTATTTTGGTCTCCTCCAGGGGAACCCACAAACTCTGGGTAACTTTAGAATCCCCAGGATATTGGAAAAAAGGATGCAGATTTGGTGTGAATAGCTTTGTGGAAAAAAAGTTAGGAAGGCCTAAGTGCGAACTACCCCAAATAGCCAAAAAAAGGGCTCAGCACTTGGGGTGGGGTGGGGGGATGGGAATCCCACAAACTAAGAGGTTAAATGCAATATAAATCAGATTAATACACAGAAAGCTGTTAGTACATAAGTTTTGAAAACACGTGTGTTCCATGGGAGGAATATCCTCCACCCACATTTTACAGGCAGGACTGAGCAATGTCAAGAAGCAATAGTTCAATGGAGACAGTTTGTAACCCTTAGTAAACACTTAGGGCCATATTTACAAGGCCCTATGCGCCACCAGCATGTCACTTTTAGTGACGGTCCGATGTTGAAAACTGCAGGGCCATATATACAAGGCCATGTAAAGAGACCCTGCGTGGCTTTTCATGACCGGGCGTTGACTCACCCACGCAACACCCATGGATTTTGACACATTCATGAATTTAAAAGGATTTGTTACACTGAGCATGAGTCAAAAGCCTACACTTTCCCAGGGGTGGCGTGAGGAAGGCACAATGAGGCGAAATCCCTTTTTTTCTCCTTATTTTTCCTTTTTCTTTTTTTCTTGCATTCTGCAGCACATATAGAAAGAGGAAAACGCCTCCTGTGATTGTTTTGTGAGGAAAGGTTCTGTACAAAACAATCACCCCCATAATGCAGACACCCTTGCACCATGTTGCATGGGTGCCTGTGTTGGCGCGTGGCAGCCCATTGTGCACCAGTGCTGGGAAAAAGGATAGGAATGCACCATATCTTGTAGACATGGGTCATTCCTGCACTTTTCCTTTGACATAGAATACAGCAAGAAGGCGTGTTGTACTGCCCTGCGCCAAAAGCTTGTAAATTTGCCCCTCAGACCATTAAAAAAATGCACCATTTAATTGGAATCTACCAAAGGTGACAGTCCATTCCAAATACACTTGATTGCATCACTGCCAACCAATCCAAGAAGTGTCCCTTGGCAATCTCTGTCAAGCCATTGGCCCCAACTCCTTGAACAATAGGAGGATTTAGAACTTCTACTAACTTATAAGCGACAAAGGTGGGTTAATGAAACCAACAAATACAGAATCCATAGAGAAATCACTATTGTTATACGGTGTTGTCAATATACAGCTGAAGTTCTCCCAATACTCCAAAATATCTCGAAGTCTCATTTTTGTAAAGCATTATGCCCACCTTTGTTCATAAGTATGCTTCTTTTAACTTAATCACATTTTTAAGGACTGCTTTAGATAGTTTAATATAATTATTTTCAGTTTTGGCTGGCAATAATACCTTAACTGTGCAAGATTCCACTGTGAGATTTAAAAAACTAAAATCTGTCCAGGTATCAATGCAGCCTGAAAATCTTATGAATAACAATAGTTACCCTGACGCATCAATGAACGAATGTTTACATTTGGGACTAGGAATGAAGAATAGGATTTCGATTGCTACAATGTACTGATTAAGGTGAATGGAGAACATTATCCTTGCTTTTAAATCTCTACTCGCATTGGAAATGCTTTTTAAAGTTCATCCAGGGCTTCGCAGTCTGAAGGGGAAAAGTAGGAGTCTATCAGACATACACTTAGGCCTTCATCATCAATTGTAGTAGTATGCAGTCATCAAACAACTAAATGTTTCGTATATAAGCCTGACATGAGTACAGACTTTCTTTAACATTAACACAGAAAGCTTTTTACTCTTTATTTACATGGTGGTATCTAGGCAAATTTCCTCTAGCAAACATAACCCAAACTTTCAGAGAAACCTAGATATATCTAATTGCTCATGATAGCATGAAGGGTGTACAATGTTCCGGAACAAGAGAAAAACAGGAATCGAGCTACTAGGAATGATGTTTTAAATCACCTCCCATGCATGATAAATCCAAAGGAGTATCTGAGAAATCAAGTCTGCCCAGATTTTAATTCTCATCAGAATCACAGGCTCAACGTAAGTCTTCCCCCACAATATTGAGCACATCTATTGCCACCAGTTCTTTTAGTAAGCAGCGCTAACGTTCAATAATTAGATTTAGGTATAGATTAGCTGTCCAAAACAGCAATATTAAGCTGCAGCTTTACAGGTTTTATGGTTGGCATTTCCCTCTACCCAATATGCTTTACATTTGCTTTTCATTCATTGAAAAGATGCAAGAAGTCCTCCTGTTGCAAGGATTTGCTACTTTATTTTAGAGGCTCCTCACATACTGCATTAGAAGAGAATTTGTGACCTGATTTACAGTTTGTTTTACTCTGTCACAAACATGGTGGATGTCCCCTACACTGTATTATAAGTGTGTTATAGTCTATGGGATTTTTAGTATGCAAATGGGATATCCTTTACTTTTGACATGGCATATCTCATATGTCAAACTAAATTAGACCCTCAATCACAATGATTCCAAATACCTTAACTTGGGGTGTTTTAAAAAGCACATGACTTCAGTGTCTAATAATCTAGTTACTCGTAACTCAGAAAAAGATCTGATGAGCAATCCAGAGAAAAAGAACAGGACTTAATGGTAAATATAGGGACAGCACTGACCACCCACACGTTGGGATCAATCTCGTTCTGTAGCACATTTAGCTGAGGCCCTGTTTTCAAACATTTGTGCTTGCTTGCTTATATCTCAATGCAGACATTTCGGCAGGTTGCAAATAGCTGCAGAATTGCTTTCTCACTGGCTTTGCCAGTATTTTGTGCTTCACTGACAACACTGTTATTTTTGCTAAAACGTTGCATAATTTTGCTCGGCAGATATGATTGCTTGGCTCAGCTTCATTAACATAGCACTGTATTTTACTATGTTATGTTGCCCCTCTAAAGTATTATTAGCACCATTTTCAATCCTAATCACCATACTCAGGGTCTCATTTATAGGGGCGGGTGGCACACTCCGCTCCGCTGAAAGAGTTAGCGAAGTCTGCCCACTCTGTGGCTCCACTTGGAGCATGGAATTTAAGCAAAATTTCCACCTCGCCGAGTGGCGGAGTTTACTGGCGCAGCAGCAGTGCCCAGAGCCTTTCCAATGGCTGTGAAATGCTGTCCCGGCACTTTAAGCAGCACAATTCACTTCGGTCAGCAAGCCGGTTGCAAGTGAACATGTTTGCAGGCAGTCATCCGTAAACAGGACCTTCAGCTTGGCCAACCAACCAATCACATAAGGGCTTCCTAGCAGACTAGATTGCACAAAATAGTTGCATCAGATACACCTGTTGTGGCTGCACTTGCAGGTCGGGATAGCTTTCATAGAAATAGCAAAATGCCAGAAATTATTGTTTATGTGCGAGAAGGTGTCCCTTTCTGCACATAAACAATCATTTCAAAATGACACTTTAGCACTTCTGTGTGTGCTGCATTGTGCAGCACACACAGAAGTGCCAAAGCGCCATTAGTGATTGTTTATGTGCGGGAAGGGACACCTTCCTGCACATAAATAATCACCCCCTCAACGCAGACATCCTTACACGATGGTGCAAGAATGCCTGCGTTGGTGCTGGCAGCTAAATTTAGTGCTAGCGCAGGGGAGAACACAGGGGTGCACCATATTCAAGTAAATACAGTGCATCCCTGCATTTTCAAGAGTTAAACTCACAGCATATTGGGCAAACAGGTACGGAAATAATATGTGGTATTTAATGCTTTTACTACTCACTGCAAATATCTGAAACGTGTCAATAACTGCTTCCATATTGTATAAAGCTAATGTGTTGAGGTTTCATCAAACATTGAACATTGGGAAAATCTAACTGTGTTCTTCATTGTCAATGCAAGGAATACTAAAAAAGTACCTACGCTGACATATGTGATGAATATATAAAGAATGAAACTAACAGGATGCAGTAGTACTTAATTTCAAAACAGAAAAATTACCTAGTGGGGTACAGTTTTTTTTCTTGTGAATCAGCTGCCTAAAATTAAGCAGTACACAAACCCAAATGTGATTGGTGCCCCCCTCTGATGCTGCAGTAGGTGATCCGGGCTCTCACCTGTGTCTATGGCCAGCAGCACAGCCAATCACCACCAGCCTTGGGCAAGGCTGCATAAAATGCACAGATTGTGCCTGTGTTTGAGATGGGAACTCTTGTGGTGTTGAAGGGCTGCATTGGGTAGCAACAGGTGAGAGGAGGGGTCCTCGCTTGCCATTATCATGGGCAGAATTCCACAGAATCACTGAGTTTCACAAAGTTTTTTTATAACTCTGAATAATTCCACAGAGTTCAACTCTGAAAGTTCTGCTCAACCTTACTCATTTACAAGCCCCTTGCGCCACAGCTGCCTCTTTTTTTGATGCAGCAGTGGTGCTAGCCGCGCTCTACAACTGCTCCATATCTACTATTTGATGCATTGGCGCCAATGTATCAGTTTGTTAAGCCCTGCGTCAAATTATACCGCTGCCAGGTATAATGTATGCAGAGTAGGCATTCCCAGGCAAAAAGCCACTCAGAAATGATGCAGTGAAATTTACAACATTTCACTGCATCATTCGGTGACTTCACTGCATGAGAATTTTACCAGCTACTCAGAGCAGGCATAGAAATTATGCAGGCTTTTTCCTGTGGGAGCCTCCTCGCATTGCTGGAATATCGTAAGTTTTATGATGCTACTTGAGCAGTACATAAGTTTAGCGCCAACAGATGCAATAGAATTTCTGATGCCTCTGTGAAAACCTGCACCATGGTGCTCTGTATTGTAAAAACAGCACATCCATGGCATTGCTAGGAGATCATAGGGAAGCACAAGGAATCTGACGCATCAATGGTCACGTGTCAGATACTTGTAAATGAGGCCCTCAGTACCTGATTTACAAAATATGTAGACCTAAGACTGACTTGCACTTGCAAATGTATATAACTTACTCTTGCTTACATTAGCCTGTATTCACAAACTGGTGAAAGTCAGTGCATTGAGAAATAATTTACTTATGCCTGCATAACTTAAGCATTCTTTAATTTTCTTAATTTGCACTCGCGGTCATCCACAAGGATGTGTCACATGAGTGATTTGTCGTAGAAATGCATTCCATGCTCACACTCACTCAGATGTAACTTTGTTCATATACACAAATACTGGTAAGCACATTTTCCATACTTATCTGCACACTTAAGAACAAGATGCAACTGTTGTATAAAGGAGAACATATCAAACCAATTTTCACATGAGGCTTGGAAAAGGAAAAGATATGATAGAGAAAATATATTTTACATGGGAAACTAAGTATTACAAAAATGAATTTCAAAATCTGGACATTTCCTATTCCTAAACAACTGTATTTTATGTGTATTCATTAAATATGCACATTTATGGATATTAAAAGGGACATAAGTGTATTTTTTAGTCAATCCCACATATTTACGAATTTTACTTAAGACACATGTACGTTTCTCATATTTAGAAATCAAAGGCTATAGATTACACCCAATGGGTGTGTTATACCTGTCAGCCTTAGGGTGGCCTTCCCCCAGACATGCCTCTTTCCCTCCATTTTTGCTGAAATTTATTTTTGTTGGCGTTAGAACTCTTTCCAATGCTAACCAGTGCCAGTGCAAAGTGCTTGTGCTCATGGCCCTAAACATGATAAAATTGGCTTGCACCTAACTGGCACATTTGATTTACATATAAGTCTTGTAGAGTGGTATATCGTATCCCAAGAGCCTGTAAATTCAATGTTAATAGCGGGTCTGCAACACTTAGTGTGCCACCCACTTAAGTAGCCCCTTAAAACATGATCCTGGCTTTCTATTGCAGCCTCAAGACAGTTTTAAACTGCCAACTGGACTTTACAATATAAAATCCTTCCCCTACATAGCCCACAGGGCAAGGTGCTTTGTAATTAAACGTTCAGGGATGTACCTAAATTTAATTTTCACTGCTGAGATACATACCTGTCCCATAGTATAACATTTGGTTGGCTTATTACATTTAATACATACTTGATTGGGAACAGGTAAGCATTTCATAATGTAACTAAAGATCCTCTTTAAGGGTAAAGTCACATTGAATTTTTAAAAAGTCTCTTTTTGAAAGTTGACATTGTCCTGCACTTTGCCATTTAGTGCCCACAGCTTGTCCTAGGTCACATGCCTGGGAGTGGTTGGCAGTTAGAATTTGTGAATTCCTCCCAGACAGTTATACAATAGAGGGATTAGTTGTGCCTGATTGGGCCGTCTGCTGGCAGTATGAGTAGGCGTTCCTGGACACAGCCCCACTCGCATCTGAACAGGCTATGCTCTGCCTTCACACAAAAGACTGCATTGTTCTGCAGCCAGGGCAAGAACGTCAGGAAATTCCAAGGACTTTAAATAGATCTCTAGAAACGTCTCCTACTTCAAATGAAGGACCATGTAAAACTATAGGACCCTCAGACCCACTCTTAAGTTCACTTTCTGGACCTCAGGAATGGCTCTCGGAGGACTGCCTTCTGCTGTTGTCTACTGTGTACTCCACAAGATTGCTTGTCTGCACCTGGAAAATAATGTTTTGCTTCCTGGAATGTACCTTGAAAACTTGGAGGCCTGCCCAGTTGCTTAAGACCTGCTTCTTATCTGAACTCAGGACTACCAGAGTGACTCCAAGGGCTAGTTTGGTGGTGTCGTGACATATGCTTCATGTACTGTCTATACAACCCCATATTCTGGTGCAGATTTCCGTTGATTAAAGATGACCCCGAGGTCTCCCTCCTTCTTTGTTAATGTATTGTCTTTCTGATGTTTTTCATGATACATTTGTGAATAGTGTTCACAGTTATGCTTCTTCTATAAGCGGATTATGTTCACCATTCTCTCACCACTCTAATAAACAATTTCTAGCTTTTATAAACAATCTCTGGGATGTTGTGAGTACTCCTTTGGACTTGTGTATCCTGCACTATACTGGATTGTGCCTTCTACATGTGCAGATAGACATTTACATTGGCCCCGCAACCCTAGCAAGCAACGTTTGAGCTCCACCCATTAAACCCAACTCATGGTCTCTCACATTTACTTGGCTTCAAGTTCCTTACCTTCCAGCTTGGCTCCAGAAGTTGTGGCTTCCTCCTGGTATCTGGTCCCTCATCCTCTTTCATCATCTTCCCCAACATTGAGCTCCAAGACGATTGGCTCTTGTGCCACCTCCACTCTAGGTCTTCAGCCCCAGCAGCAGCGGTCTTTGACTCACTCAAGAAGAGACAAAACAAAGAACAGTAAGCTTAGCTATGCACTCCTGAGGAACAAAAGGTTGGTGCACAGAAAAAAATTGTTTTGATAAAGGACATTAGAGTGAGAATGATACTAGGTGTTTGTTTAAGATAATGGCCATTACGTTGGTGATTCTAGGAATGGGTAATTGTGTCTTTGTTGATGGCCTTTACATTCAATAGGCTTTAATGCTGTCCTTGGATATTGGCATAAATTATCAGAGGCACTCATAAAACACACTGAGTATCGGAAGCAACACCCAATGATTGTGCTATAAACTAAGAGAGACAAGCATGAAAGACACAGAGGGGGTCATTCTGACCCTGGCGGGCCACCGACCACGGGAGCACCGCCAACAGGCTGGCGGTGCTCCAACGAGCATTCTGACCGCGGCGGTTCAGCCGCGGTCAGAAGCGGAAAGTCAGTGGTCTCCCGCTGACTTTCCGCTGCTCGTTTGAATCCTCCATGGCTGCAGAGCGCGCTCCGCAGCCATGAGGATGCTGACCCCCCCTACCGCCATCCTGTTCATGGCGGGAAAGCCGCCATGAACAGGATGGCGGTAGGGGGGGTCGCGGGGCCCCTGGGGGCCCCTGCCGTGCCCATGCCAATGGCATCAGCACGGCAGGGGCCCCCGTAAGAGGGCCCCGCAAAGTATTTCAGTGTCTGCCTTGCAGACACTGAAATACGCGACGGGTGCCACTGCACCCGTCGCACCTTCCCACTCCGCCGGCTCGATTACGAGCCGGCATCCTCGTGGGAAGGGAGTTTTTCCCTGGGCTGGCGGGCGGTCTTTTGGAGACCGCCCGCCAGCCCAGGGAAAAACTCATAATACCCTCCGCGGTCTTCTGACCGCGGAGCGGTATAATGGGGGCGGAATTCTGGCGGGCGGCCTCCACCGCCCGCCAGAATCAGAATCACCCCCAGAATCTCAAAACTTGCATGAAAATAGTTAAAGAAAGGTGTATCTTTCCAAATTCCCTGAATTGTGAAATTAACAATTCCTTGAAAAAACATTGCATATTGTGTTATAATTTTGTTTGGTGAGTAATGGTTATTCGTTGTAATAAAGGGATAAAGGGAGTGTGTAATTGCGTAAAGGATGCCCATAGTACAGCTATTAGTTTAACTGTGTTTTGTTCTTTCTTGCTAAAGGTACCCCTACCACTAGCTGTTCCACCACCGGGCTCAGAACCACGTGTCACAGATCTGATGTACTGGATTCCAGTTTTTGTCCTTTTACTCCCTCTTCCATTCCCAACTTTATTCAGTGGTTCCCTAAAGACGAGGCTCCTTCCTCAGACACCACCTGCAGCTTTGCAATACTGAACTTTACATTCTGAGAAAAAATATCTCAAAATGTCTTCTAAGTCTGAAGGTGAGCGTCAACCGGGAACAATCCACTTCTTGTATCTGACCCACACTCCATCACAGTCGCACATATTGTTCGACTTTGCCCCAGTTGTGTGTGTCTAGATGCCTGCAGTTGCTGCTTTGATCTTTTAGATGCTAGTTTTTAATATAATTTTTAAAAATTATGAGTGTGGTTTTACCGATTGGAGTTTTGGCATTTTTGTGTCAAATAATTTATTAAAATTTACTCTATTTTTCTAAATTAGTGGGGGATTTTTCTTGTGCTGTGTTTTCACTTTATTACTGCTTGTGTACCGCATACATACTTTACACATTGCCTCTAAGTTAAGACTGACAGCTTTTGTGCCAAGCTACCACATGGTTAAGCAGAGTTTAATTTAGTGAAGTTTCTGGTTCACCATAAAAGGGATTGTGGCTGTTGTTTGAAAAGGAGTCATCCCGTGCTTTCAACCAACAACCCACTTCCTTAGAGGGTGTAATTTAAAAACAGACTTTGGACCTTATTTACTATTGATGCGTGCTCTGCTGCCCCACCAGGGGCCAGAGGTGAAGAACCTGACCTCCATAGTAATGGACCTCCCTTCATAGCAGTGAAGTTTCCTGAGAGGGCGTATGTTTAAAGCACCTGGTTGGCAAATTTGTATTATTAAAAAGAAAAACAGACTCCCAGAGCAGGAGTTAGTTTTCTCAGAACCAAAAGTAAATGACTCATAAATCGCAGAGCAAATTAGTGACAGTAATGCCAACCTCAACAGAGCAGAATTAACATCACTGTGACTCAGTGTTCCTTCGCCGACGGACTGCTGAGTCAGTGTTTACCTCTGGCAGAGCACAAAACCTCTGCTAACTCTATCCTAGTGGTTTTTCCAACTGTAAATAGAGAAGATCATCTGCTGGTTTGACAGGGTGGGAGGACCATCACTTTATAACAGTCCTCGCTCAGAACTGAACCCTAGAGTCGTAAGCTACGCTTTTTATCACACATTGGGCCCTTCATATCTATTTGCATCTTTCGTTTTTCTTTACTCGTATAAACAATTCCTAGCTTTTATAAACAATCTCTTGCATGTTGTGAGTGCTCCTTTGAACCTGTACCTCACACATTATCGGAGCATTCCTTCTACACGTGCCGGTAGATATTTGCATTAGCCTCGCCCCTGTGGCAAGCAACGTGCGACTTCCTCGATTTAAACCTTACCCATGGTCTCCGCATTTGCTTGGCTTCAGATATTGTTGATTCCTCCTGGTTGCCAGTCCCTCTTCCTCTTTCGTCGCCTTCCCCAACCTCGAGCTCCAAGACAATTGGTTCCTGCGCCATCTCCACTCCAGGTCTTCAGCAGCAGTGGTCTTTGACTCCCTGAAGAAGAGACAAAACAAAGAATAGAAAGCTTACCTATGCGCTCTTGGGGAACAAAAAAAGATCAGTGCACCAAAAACATTGTTTCCATAAAGGACACTAGAGCGGGATTGATACTAGGGTACACATTTATACTTTTTTAGCGCCACGTTTGCACCACTTTTTGCGTCAAAAAGCGGCGCAAACAAAGTGCTAAAAAGGTTTAAATACGGGCCTAGATGTTTAATGTA
The DNA here is from genome assembly GCF_031143425.1 of Pleurodeles waltl. Taxonomy (NCBI): domain Eukaryota; kingdom Metazoa; phylum Chordata; class Amphibia; order Caudata; family Salamandridae; genus Pleurodeles; species Pleurodeles waltl. Next base: position 1,800,140,424 of record NC_090440.1, read on the forward strand.
ATGGGCCATTACCTTGGTGATTCTATGAACATTAGCTGAACGCATCAAAGAGAACTCCAACAGCTGTTACGAGATCTTCTTGTCTGTCAATTAATTCTCCACTCCCTCAGCCTCTGTCCGTAGTATCACCCTCTCCCAAGATCTCTGCACTGAATAATCAAACTTCTTCCACAGGAAAAAGTCAACAATCCACAACAAATTCACACACCAGCTAAACCCCAGCAATCTTATCCTCAACCATTTCACCACCCTGAACTAATAGAAAACTCTTATGAGAGAAGATACAGTGACAAACATGTAAACCATCCACTCAGGGGCCACAGCAGCTCCATGCCCCCACCACATCAACAACTTTGGAGCACCATCAGTCAGCACTACCCTCACCCACATCATCATAACCTGCATCACAACCACCACATTCCTGGAAGACTAGAAGCATGCAGTGGTCAATCCCCTCCTCAAGAAGCCGTCGTCCAACCAGAAGCAAATGAGCATCTTTCTCCCGCTCTCCTTGCTCCTCTACCCAGCCAAATAAATAGAGAAGGCCATCAACAAGCAACTCAAAAGCCACCTCAAACTACATAACCTACTGGACAACACTCAATTAGAATTCTGAAAAAAATGCACAGCACTGAAACAGCACTCATCACAGTCACTGATTACATCCAGACCACCGGAGACAAAGGAGAAACATCCATCCTCATCTGCCTCGACCCCCCTGCAGCATTGGTCACAGTCTCCCACAGCACAATCATCAAAAGACACGTGAGATCAAAATCTAAGCACTTGTACTCTTACTGCTCCTTTCTCATGGGAAGAACCCAAAGAATTAGACTCCCTCCCTTCACATTGAAGGCAAAGAACCTGATCTGTGGAGCCCCTCAGGGATTGTCTCTCAGCCCAATGCTGTTCAACATCTAAATAACACAGCTCACCAATATCATGGATCCAATGGCATCACCTTCATCTCCTATGTGACAGCATCCAACTCATCCTCTCCCTAAAGGACAAGATAACGTCCACTAGAACCAATGTCCCCAACTGCATGACCATGGTAGCAGAATGAATGAGAACCAACTGTCTAAAGCTCAACTCGGACAAGGCGGAAGTATTGGTCTTCAGAAATAAACTCTCCCATGGGTGCCCACCTGGTGGACGACAATGCCCACCGATGATGCCTGAGATCATGGCAATCATCCTGGATGACAAACTCTACATGACAGCACACGTCAATGCAGTGAGTGTTGCCTACCTCCTCATCCTATGTATGCTAGGAAAGATCTTCAAGTGGATGCCAGGTGAACCATTACACAAGTGCTCATGACAAGCAGATTTGACTACGGCAACACACTCTGCGCTGGAATCAACTAGCAATTGCTGCAAACAATTTAGATCATACAAAATGCCACTGCCAGACTCAGACTCAACCTCCTTCACTGCACCCATATCTCACCCTACACAGAGAGCTCCACTGTCTCCCCATTCACAAATGTAGTTAATCCAAACTTCTCAGGCACACATGGAAAGCTCTGCACAACATAGGACTAGAATACCTAAACAACCGCATGCGCTTTCACCAGACACCCATGCTCAGCCTCAGTCTCACTTGGAAACACCCCCTTCATTCACAAAAGCAGACAGGAGGTAGGTCATTCCCCTAGATTGCGCCCAAAACATGGAACATCCTTCCTTAACAGATTAGACCCTCGTCCTCACTTCCTGAGTTCTTCAAGAAGCTGAAGGTCTGGTTCTACAAACAACTCGGCAGGCACCACACATCTGCATGCCTTCTGGATACCCTCACAGGTGATAAGTGCACTTTACAAATCAATGTAACATACCATAACTTGACAGCTGCTAAGGAAATTGCAATGCATCTCAGGATCTGTATTGCAGACCACATAACCATTGCTCATAAAATGTATGATTGGTAGATTACAATTGTATATTTCACATAACCATTGCTCATAAAATGTATGATTGGTAGATTACAATTGTATATTTCCATCCTAAATTTGGAGTGGAGATATAAGTTAAGGATTGCCATGCATGATCACCTATTGATCGACAGTCAGTGCTCTCTCCTGGGTGACATTAATTTGAGGGCACCAGCCTTCTCATGTCAGCAGGCCTCTGCCACTATGCTCACATGGCTAATGGAAGTCAGTATATAACAGAGGAGTACTGCCATCCGTGATGCTTTTGTATGACTGAATGGTTGGTCTTAAACTGTGGTCACAACATCTACACTCACTGCCTAGCCTTCCCCGTGCTTGCACATATCAATCTGGAGACCTGTGGTGTAGGTATGAACACTTATAAGGGATATTTTGCCTCTTTCAATGATCCCCTATTACTTCACTTAAATAGTAAGGGGCATATATATTGAAAGTGGCGCTGCACCAAGAGTAGCCCCACTTTCCATGCAACCCTTAGCACCCACTACCAGCACCATGTAAGTGCCGTATTTAAAATACGCCGCACCATGGCAGCGGGTAGGGGGCAATAGCATCATTTTTCATGATGCTCTTGATGTACTCTGCATGATCAGTTCCAACGTATTGGTGCTACTCCTGCAGAGTACATAGGGGCCCCTTTTTAAATAATGGAAGCCGCCTTTTAAAGCCTGCTCTGAGCAGGAGTTAAAAGTGCCGTACAAAATAACGCAAGGAAATCTCAAAGGTTTCCTTGCACCATTTTTTCAGCCCCCCCAATGGGGGAACGCCCCCTTTGCATACATTATGCCTGGTGCAGGCATAATGTAGTGCAAAGGAGGAATAAAGTGGCGCAATGCATGCATTGGGCCACTTTTTAAATATGGTGCTAGGATTTTGGACTTGTTGGGCCACATTAGGAGCAAAATAAATGATGCTAATGTGGCACAAGGTGGTGCTAGGGGCTTATGAATATGCCCCTACGTTTTTCTGTACATGGTGGTAAGTAGGGAAGGAAAGGAGAAGGAGCAGTCTCTAGTATTGCTTCGTGGATGTGTGAGGTGCAGGCGAGTGAAAGGGAGGAGGAGTGTAGTTGTCTGGAAGGGTGGTTGAAGTCCAAGAGATGGTTGACGTAGGCTGGCCCTTTAGGAGTGCAGTGCTTTGTAGGCATAAATCATGAGCTTGAATTGGCCTCTCTTCTGTATGGGGAGCTAGCAGAGTTTTCTAAGGTAGGCAGTGATGTGTTTTTTTTTGGGAAGGTTGAGGATGAGTTTGGCATCAGAGCTCTGTATGGTCTGGAGTATTGGCAGAAGGTGTGTGGTAAGCCCAGAGTACAGAGCTTCACCGTAGTCTAATTGGCTGGTGATTAGGCCCTGAGTGATGGTATGTCTGATGTTCCGGGGAATCCATTTGAGGGCTTTTCCTAAAATGCAAAGTGTGAGAAAGCAGGCAGAGGAGAGTGTGTGGCTGGTTCTTCATGTCAGTTTGCTGTCCAAGATTATCCTGAAGTTTCTGGAGTGGCCAGCGGGTTTGGGTGATGGTCCTAGTTCTTAGGGCCACCAGGAGTCATTCCAAGGGGTGGTGTTGTTTCCGAAGATCGGCACTTCTGTTTTGTCCATGTTGAGCTTCAGACACCTATTTTTGATCCAGTTGGCAATGCTCATCATGCACCTGTGGAAGCTGGTTCTTCTGTTGGCAGGATCTTCTAGGAGTGAAAGGATGAGCCAGGTGTCGTCTGAGTAGGAAATTACATTTGTTCCCACCCTGTAGTCCAGGGACCCCTGAGGGTCCATGAAGCCTCTTCAGGGAGTCTGCAAATGCTTAGAAAATTAAATAATATCAACAGATTAGGTCCCGAGCTCTAAGTAATGACTCAGTTGGATTTTCCTGGATTCCAATCTTGATTCAGTGGGGTTCTCTAAGTTCCATTAATGATAAAGTTGGGGACCACAGAAGTCAAAGGCTTGGGAACCACTGGAATATGATGTTTAGTCCATAGGATCTAATAGTGTTGGCCAAGGGTGTCGTGTCTGTGTTAAAGAGGGCGGGGCTAAGGGCGGATCCTTGAGCGACACTGCAGATGATGTCCTTACGTCCGGAGGTCAATGGAGGTAGGCAGCCCTTATGCGTTCTTTTGGTCTGAATGATAGTTATCCACCTGAGGACTTTTCCTTGGATAGGGATGTGATGCAGTCCTGATCAGGGTGTGATGAGACATGGTGTCAAAAGCTGCAGAGGTCAAGGAGGATCAGGGCTGTTGTTTCTCCCTGGTTGCGGAGGGCTCTGATGTCATCGGTGGCTGTGATGTGAACTTTCTTAATCAGGCCCTGCATAGACAATTCACAAATAATCCATTTCAGGATGTGGTGCTTGAGGTGTATACCCCATTGTACTAAAGAGTTTTGCCTTTACCACTCCCATTTGCCCCACCTCAATGCTAATCCTGACACTACAGTACTAATTCTGATACTACTCTACAACACACTTTCTGCTGAGACCATTTTCATTAATTGGAGAAACTGCACAATGCCTCCAATAGGAAAATGTAAACAGGACAGCAACCTTCTCCTAGTTTGTTGGTGGGGAAACTGCAGCAATCTTGTTGTAAGTGAAGCATTCTCAATTTATTGGTCACTTTGCATTGTTTGATTCCAAGGGTGCAGATCTCTTCATGTTGTGAGTTTTCAAAAAAGGGGCAAAGTAATCTGATCATGTATTTTTCAGCCTTACCTGTGTAATTGTACTCTGTCACTCTGACAGGGAAGAATGGGGTTTCTCCCTTTATGTACTGTCACAGACAGAGCTTCTGAAATGTCAGTTTTAGACAGAAAAGTTATGCCAATTGGTTGAGTGTTTTAAGATCATTAGCCCAAGAATGTTCAAAGTCATATAAGTTCAGCTTTATTTTTTACCTCTGCAGCTAGGAATTCAAATTATTTTATTTTTTTTTCAAAAAGCTGTCTGCCTGCAGCAGAAGGTATACCTGGACTGTTGTGACACACGGAGACTACTTGAACAGAATTTTAGTCTTCAAAAGCTCTTTTATTAAGGACTTCCAAGATGAGTGTGGCAGTTATAACTCAAGAAGAAGGTGCAGTGTCACAGGGACCTAAGGACCTCAGAGGCTCACTTCATCAGCAGCTTCACTCATAGCTGCCAGGACACCTCAATAATTATTGTCAGGTAATGCATATTTGTAAGAAAATGGGCCATTAGTTGGTTGGCCTGCACAAGTAATGGTTCCACATTTGTCCTCCACTGGGAACCAAACACCACATTGTCGCACTTGACTCACTTAGGGTAGTGAAGCAGATCAGTTCAAGGCCTATTCAAGGGAGGTGGTGTGGGCTTGTAATCACCATTCGCAGATACACAATAATAACATTCAATAAATGATTATACAGTCTGGGCTTTTATACACAAACAGTCCTCAAAACTACGAAGTAATTTACAAATATAAATATAAAGCTAATGGAAATATCTATTGATGACATTGCCTAATCACTTTGGACACCCCTGCCAAACGAGCTTGTTCAACAAACCACACTGCAAGGCATTAACTTGCACTTAAGTGCAATGTTTGCACATACTTTAGGGTGACAACACTTAATAATTGGCAATAAAGCATGCAAACGTTGATCACAAGTGGCTGTCAGCATCATTATTTTAGTAAAACAGGTACAAGGTAAATGCATAGACACATCCTAAAGGTTTGAGCACTCATATTCTATTATGAAGGACACAATGAAAACACAGCCCCTATATGATAATTACATTTGTAATCACAGTCTGTGTGTTAGAAATGGGGTCTGTAGTTGGCAGAGGTATACACCCTTGTCCAAATAGGAACCACAATCCCAGTACAATCCAAATTATCCTGTGACCACCCTCTGGTAGCTTGGCACCGAGCAGTCAAGCTTAACTTAAAAGGCAATGTGTAAAGTATGTGTGCAATCAATCATACAGTAACACAGTGAAAACACCACAAAAATACACCACACAGGTTAAAAAAAATATATGATATTTATCTGGTTAAATTAAGGTGAAAAAAATTAAGATTCTAAAAGCACAAGTTGAAATATCAATTTTTGCAAGATTAAAAAGGGTCTTAAATCTTAGAAATCAACAGTTGTCTCTTGTTTACACAAAGTACCTGGTTTGCGTAAAAAATAACATGCATGGAGACAACAGAGGAGGAGATGTGTGGAAAAATAGGGTGTGCATCGGATCTTTCGATGAGGCACAGATAATACATCATTTCTTTCCACGCTGCAAGGGGCTTTGTGTTGTTTTTCGGCAAGCAGTCTTGGTACCTCACTGTGATGGGGGATCTTTTTGACGCCCAGGGAAGATGGGGGGAAACCTTGGTGTACTGGAAGAAGTCACAGGTGTTGCACTGATCCGGTAGGGAGATGCTTTGAATTTTCTGTTGCATCGCAGGTGTTGCATCAGAGGGAAGCAGGGCAACAGCAGGGCAGCAGTCTTTCTCACCAAGGCAGTCCAGATGAGTCATTTTGGCAGACAGGCAGTTCCTCTTGACAGATTGCAGGTTCAGGTCCAGAAGTGTTTGAGTTGGTAGGGTCAGAGAACCAGTTTATATATCCAAAAATGCCTATGAAATGGGGGAGACTTCAAAGAGTGGTTTAGAAGTGCACAAGTTCCACTTTCAGTACAGATCTATCTACTAGGATCCCAGTAGGGGGTTTGGCAATCCATTGTGTGAGGGTAGGCCATTAGACTTTGAAATATAAGTGTCAGGCCCTCCACCCTTCCCGCCCAGCAAGACCCATTCAGTATGCAGATAGTACAGGTGGGATGGGAGTAAGTGTCCTGTGTTTGTGGTTGTCTGGGTGAAATGCACAAGGGAACTGTCAACCAGCCTAGCCCAGACATTGATTGGACACAGGCAGTACGGCACAGAAGGATTTTAAGTGCAGAGAAAGGCTCACTTTCTAAAAGTGGCATTTCTAAAATAGTAATATAAAATCCAACCTCACCAATAGGCAGGCTTTTCTATTACTATTCTGGCCATACTAAATGTGACCTGGTTATCCCTTTCTGATCAGAATCTACCACTCAAACAATTAATGAAGGTAGATCTAATGCTATCCTATGAAAGGAGCAGGCCTCACAGTAGTGGAAAACAAATTTAGGAGTTTTCCACTACCAGGAAATACGAAACACACATGTACATGTCCTGCCTTTTACCTACAAAGCACCCTGCCCTTTAGGTTACCTAGGGCCTACCTTAGGGGTGACATATGTGGAAAAAGGGGAATTTAGGACTTGGCAAGTACTTTTAAATGCCAAGTTGAGGTGGCAGTGAAACTGCACACACAGGGCTTGCAATGGCAGGCCTGAGACATGGTTAAGGGGCTACTCATGTGGGTGGCACAACCAGTGCTGCAGGCCCAGTAGTAGCATTCAATTTACAGGCTCTGGGCACGTGTAGTGCACTTTATTTGTGACTTACAAGTCAATCAAATCTGCCAATTGGGAATGAACCAATGTTACCATGATAAGGGAGAGAGCATATGCACTTTAGCACTGGTTAGCAGCGGTAAATTGCACAGAGTCTTAAAACCATAAAACCAGCAAAAACAGTGTCAGAAAAGTAGAGGGAAGCAAGCAAAAGGTGGGGATGACCACCCTAAGGATGTCAGGTCTAACACCGTGCAATTACAGCCTTTTGCCCCTGGAGGGTGCAACATGAATCCTCATGATAAACACCTCCTGACCACAAAAAATGCAGCCAAATACTTTGCTCCTAGAGGACACAGCACTCCCAGCTGTAAAGCACATGATCTGGCCTGGAGACTGCCTGAGAGTCCTTGTAAACCCTTATGGGTTACCTGCTCAGAGTCCCACCCAACTTAGGGTGGGAACCCTGATAACCCTGTGTGGAGGGAAGCTGCACTACTCCTGCAGCTCCCACCACATTTTAGCTGTCCTTTGGTGGTGACTCCATCTTCCTGGGACACCAACACAAGGCAGAAATGAGCAATCTTCCTTCATGAATGCTGCCAGGCCCTAGGAGCCACTTTCCGCACTGGAGAACAGCTTGAGGAGCCCACTCCTGGATGTCCTTGCCAGCTTCCCACTCAGCCAGCGAACTGGACTGCCGTGGCAGACGTGCTGATGGTGACTGGCCTTCCATTCTACAATACAAAGATTCTGGGAGTGGGTTGGGCCAGCCATGTTGGAGAGTGTGGTCATACTCCCCCTTGCTTGTACTTGCATAGTGCCCAGGGATGGGGTCTTAGGCCCCTCCTTATGAATGCTGGGGAGCTCTACAGCACCCGCTTGCTCCAGAGACTCGGGGGAAGCGCAATAGCTCTTCCCTGCAGGATTTCAACTTGGAGGCAGCCTCAAGGCCCTGGCCCACCGCTGAGGCAAAACTGGACCCGGAGGCAGAGCCCCACATGCTTCATTACTGGTAAGGTATGAGAAGATCAAAAGTCATCAAAACTTTCAAGTGCAATAACTTGGGTCCTGTTGGGCTGATTTGAACACGTCTGGTCTTGTTTTGCTCCTGGTGGCAAGCCCTAGCCACCGGGAGTTGACAGACTTTGCAAGGAACTGGTTTCACTGGCTTGCTGCCCCAATATTTCTCTTAACTTTTCCTCTGGGCTTCTCTCCTTCCTCGCACAGATACCCAGTCATTCCCCCAACTAGTCCTCAAGGTGTGTAAGGGGACCAACTAACCTAGGCCTTAGTTGTGCCCCAATGGTCCTGGGGTCAGTTAGAATTATAGTCCATAGGCCAGATGGCAGTCAGGGGGTTCCTATTTCCAGTTCTCCATGGCGGCTGCCTCCAGTTCCAGTGTTCTGCAGAAAAGCACACCCAAGAGGGAGCTCTCTCCCCTGGCAAGACCTTTTAAGTGGGGGTGGGAGTGTCCAGCATGGATGCACCTCTGGCCTATCCGGATATGCCACATCACCTCTCTGCCCCGATCCCACCCTCCCTGCACTGCCTGCTGGGATATTTCAAAATGGCATCACCCAGGAGTCACTTGTTACATTTGCTTTGACGTCTCAGCTTCACCCCTTGCTGACCTCACTGCCAGGGACATCCCCAGCAAAACTTCAAAGGATCCCTCCTCCTGGTTTGGCTCTAGAGGTATGGACTGCCTCCTTTGCGTAGTGGGCTGGGGCAGGCCCTCTTGATGGCACAAAGTGACAGCTGGTTAATTGATGCAGAGCAATCTGCCCACTCCACTCTATTCCTTCTCTGGAGCACTGTTTATTGCTCCCTTCGTGTGGAGAGGCCTTTGATCCTGCATCTAGGGTGAAAGGTAGTTAACCCAGGCCAGCAGTGTCGCAAAACGCCTGGGCATTGATTTGAGCTTAGCCAGGGAAATATGGCATTCCTCTATGTCCCATAGGCTGTACAGATATGTCTTTGGACTTTACAGAATGTTTCTTTTCACACAGGTTGCACTGCACATTGGTGCGACTGTGGAATCAGTAGACCAGGGGGAAACAGAGCTGCACTCTAAGGCAGCCTTCCCCATAAGTGAATAATGGAGTGTCACTGCAGACAAGACAATAAACTAACCTAACTTCTCCTATATCTGCACCCTCATTATATGGCCCAACGAAGGTCAATACCCAATCCTGCAGAGTCCCCTCTGCACCAGGCTACCTCTGTGCAGTTCCTGGGCTGAGCATGACAAGAGTCTCCCACATGCAGCTCTCACAGCCATGCACACTTGTGTGCACATGTTTTCATGTGTAACCTACCAAGTGCCCCTTATCCCTGGCTGTGTTGCAGCAGCCTTCCCTTAAAAAGTGGACACTGGCGCTACACACGAGCAATCCCTTTACCATAGGTTTACCATGGGTGAGTCACAGTTTAAAAAGACTTACACACAGTAAAAGTTCAAAATCTAGGTGATCAATCGAAAAATCCAGACAGATTAGATTCTCACATTACTCATAACCTTTGCATGACTCGGAGGTCAATGCAACCTTGATAATCAAGGTCCATTCACTAGGCTTAAAAATGGGATTGTTGATGAAAGCCTCTTGAAAAGTGTTTTGAACAGTCGATCTTGCTTTAAAAATGTATTACTTACCATACACCTTCATGTGAACACAAAGAGATGTGACAGCTATGTGCACTGAACTACCTAAAAAGTAATGTCCACCTGCATGATGGCATACCAAGATTTCAAATCCTGCTTCCAGGGTGAAATCGTGCCAATGAATTTCTGCTGCAAAAATGTATAATTTAGAAAGAGGCAATTACCTGTAAAGATGCTCATGTGGCAGCGGCCCTGATAAATAAATCAGCCTTTAATGGTGGGGCAATGCTGCACTATGATACTTAGGCGTTCCCGGGTAGAACACAGATATAGAGTAACCAAAATCCAAAGGTTATGGAGGCGACATAAAATTGATAGGCACCTCAAATCCTCAATGAATAAATAGCTTTGCAAAAAATGAAAATATGGAACATTGAGAGTTTGCAGTTTCAAGTCTTGAGCTGTCCAGTTTCTGCTCCATCAGGCAAGCAGCGTATTGTCTCCATTCCCTTTCCACATTGTGTAACTTCTCATTGCTGTGCCTCCTTTATTTAACTGCTCTAAGCTATGAAAACAGTGTGATTTTTGTTTACATGCAAAAGTACAAATATCGGTGTATATTGCCTAAGATTACCAAACAATAAATAGTTGTGTGACATCCAGTGCACTGAGCATCTCTCTTATACAAAATAAACCTTGAAGCATTGCAGGGAAATCCATAGTACGAAGGTAAATAATAAACGCATATTTTTCTTATGTACAGATGGAACACATAAAATGTAATCATGGAAAAGCTGCTAACTGCATTTACTAAATGGATGAATTTTGTTTAAACCTAGATTTTTTTTATAACACCGTGGGTAATAGCATTTCCTGGCTCAGCTCTGCTTTTCTGCTTCACAAAATCTACACAGGCATTTGCCTTCAATTCCAAAATGATGCATTTATTTTAATTCTTTATTCTCTATCACCCCATTAAGCTTCTGCTTTCAGTCATCAGCCATTGATGCACATCACTGCACCAGCAAGCATGCCTCGATGCAACTAGATTGTTCTTGCTCTGCAGTTAATCCATTGTATAATGCCGGCTTCATATGAATTATCTGCCACAAGAAATTATTTTAAAGAGGGCTATATTTCATGTATTTGTAAAAAAAAAAGCATGTTTGAGGGGTACAGTTACAGACAATAGGGTCATTCCATCATGAATAATATATTGTTAAACAAAATCGGTGACGTGTGCATATTTATGACACCATTTTGCCTTGTAGTTGTCGACGGGTAAGTAGATGTCATCGTGATTATTTATAACAATAAAACATGTTAAGGCTGATTATGGCTCATACAGACCATTACATTGCGTAGTTTACATAACTGCAAGTGGTAAGCCCAAATTCTAAGAACAAAGGAAACACGAAATTGTATATTGTTGGTGGTCATCATGCACGACATGAAAACAATTCCCACATAGACTCTAAAATATGCCATCAGCAACACACCCTCACGTTGTAGCTTCCAATCCATGTGGGTAGCGCTACAGAGCCCCACATAGGGGTAGTGCGCGCTATACAAATGTCACAATGCAACAGAATACTGACAGAGAGAAATATTTGTAAAACATCTGAACAAATGAGAAATTATCTTCATAAAGTGTAAGTTAAACATGCACGTTTCAGACAAACTGAAACAAACATCCTTTGGTCAGAATATCGTGTCAGAAATATGAAAAGCAGGAGTTTTTTACCCGCACACTTCAATTGGTGAACGTTGGCAAAATGTTCAGGTGAAAATGTGCCTGGAAGTGGGTAAAAAGCGTGTAAATTCGGGGAAGGGTGGGGTGAGCAGATGTATTTAACTTTCATGCAGCACAACGCAGCAAGATACCTTGCTGCACTGCTTGAAAGGGAGAGGGCACGAATGTACTGTATTTAACATTATGAGGCACGGTCCTGATCTCTGCCTGTGCAGGTGCACAATGTGCTGCCCAGCGCCAATGCAGGCACCCTTTCATGGTACCTGCATTGCATGCAGGATTGTTTTTCTGCGGAAAAGTATACTTTCTTCGATAAAACAATCCTCAGAGACAATCCTCATTGTGCCTCTGGTGTGGAGGGGTACAATTCTGACACATTCCTAGGTTTACCAGAGTTGGTAAAATCTGGGAATGTTTTAGAATCCATGGGTGTATGTGTGTAAACATCCATGCTACACCCGGGGCGCCCCCCTGTCGCAGAGTAACATAAACTAACAATTTATGCTGCCTTCGGTAAGTGGAGATTTAACAAGCTATGCACAGTTACGCAAGGTTGGCTTTGCGTGGCTTGGCAAATGTCATTTTAGGTTTTGTGTTGCCTTGCATTCCCTTGAGTAGTGCAGGACGATGCAAAATCTTTAATAAATTTGGCCCTGAGTGTTGGAGTCACATTGTTTTCGCATTTCATTAATCTAAATGTACAGCATAGGGTGGACCGTACACTTCACTAATGCATCATGCTTTAGGAACCCACTCTCCCTTTTTCTCTGATAAGGCTGTTGCCAAATGCAGCGTAGGCTTTTGCATTACTCCCCTGTTTTATAATATAATTGTTTTAAATGCACATATGCCTATTAAACATGTCTATACAATTATGAACGCCCTATTAGTATTTTATCTCGTTTATGTATACAATAGAAAACATTTGTTGCTTAAATACAATAGCAAATATATTTCCATATATAGAAGCTTCAAGACGAAAACATAAACCCTGCTCCGTTCCCTAAAATAATTTTATCATACACGCCAAGTTTTAAAGTAAGTCTTTGGATAGCTATTTTTTGTGGTACAAAATAAATATTTAATCATTAATATCCATCTCATTCACGTGAATTTTGCAGCACTTCAAAACAGATCTTGTACAAATTTCCAAACTTTGCAAAGTCAAAACCTTAAATGACCCTTTGAGTCCTACACCAGAGATAGATAATGCAATGTTATTGAACACTTATGTGCCCCACATCATGGATGCTCAGATGTTACATTTCAAAATGCAACACTTACAGCTTTTTATGAGCTGAAAAAAGATGTGATAACGGGGCAGAATCAAGGCCTACTTGTGGCACCCTTGGCAGGCTGAATTGCATAAATAGTCCCTCTGTTTAAGAGGGACAAGTCTTAATGCATTCAAGTTCAATATATCTACTCTTTCAGTAGACGTCATTTTCACTAGCCTTCCTCTGTCTTTAGGAACCAGTGCTGGTCTTTCTCTTGGTTTCTGCCGATACAGATTCAGGGCCTGATCATGACTTGGGCGAATGATATCTCTGGGTGCTGTACAACACCACCTGTTCACCACTGGGTTTATGTTTCTGCACATAGATTATCTGGGCGAGAGAACTGAAAATAAAATTTTAAAAAAAAGAGAATACAGCTAGTAAGACCCTTTCAGGATCGAGCTGCAAGAGCAGCCTGTGGCCGGCACTGGGACACCTAATTAATTGCCATCTATGTCTTGGGGATGGAGTTACTTTAACTGGATTTCCCTGGCAGCACACTTCTTCACATGCCCCTTCCTCACAGCAGGTGGTAAATGTGAGTGAATCAACATAGAACAGGGAACAAACATGTTGACATCTTCTTTGGCACCACATATAACCTTTTCACCCTAACAAGCGATGTTCACTTTGCACATCGAGCACCTTTTTCATTGATATTTGATGCTGCTTCTCATTTCATATTTAATCGAATGAATGTATTTCACTCTGAAATGGATTTAGCTATAACTGTATTCCTTCTTTGTCTATGCCATAATTCAATTGTGTATGTAAAACATTGCTTTGTAGTGTTGTAAAATGACTTAGACTATCGTCTTCCCTCTGGATGCTCTTTTGGAAATTGTTGTTTGATACATACAAATATTACACAGGCCTCTATTGGGTGTACAGCTAACTCGTGTATATACAATTTGAAATTAATTGAAGTATTCCACCCATCAACCTTTTGTATTCCTCAGTGCAATGCCCCAAGTGAGATGGGTTTGACCAAATGTGAGTCTGTGCAAACTGTTCTCTAGACTATAGCACTTAAACTATACCTAACTGATGAGGCCTCAATAGACCAAACTCAGTGTAGGGTTGCTTGCATCCCCATCATGAGGAAATGTGGATTGACTGCTCCTTTTGGAACAGGACTGAGGCTGTATCGCATATGGCTGTGTTTTATAAGCACGTCGCACTCACGAGGATTGTATCAAGTGCTCAACAGTTTATTTTGGCAAAAAAACTCCTATGCATTTCAGCATTGCTCACAGCAGAAGCCATCAATATCATAGCTTCTTTAAACACTATGGGGGTCATTACGACCTCAGCGGTCTTTTCAAAAGACCGCCGAGGCCGCGGGAGACAGAATACCGCCATTGCCGGCGGTATTTCTGTCTCCCTATTATGACATTTCCGCTAGGCCAGCGGAAATGTCACATCAACATTGCTCGTAATAGAGCCGGCGGCAATGCTGATGTGCAGCGGGTGCAGTAGCACCCGTCGCGCATTTCACTGCCCGAAATTCAGGCAGTGAAATGCGCGACGGGGCTATGCCTGGGGGCCCCTGCACTGCCCATGCCAAGTGCATGGGCAGTGCAGGGGCCCCCAGGGGCACCCCAAGTCCCCTTACCGCCAGCCTTTCCATGGCGGTGTGTACCGCCATGGACAGGCCGCCGGTCGGGGACTCATAATCCCCAGGGCAGCGGTGCTGGCCCCGCTGCCCTGGGGATTATGACCGCCAGGCGGAATCCTGGCGGGAAAGTGGAGGGGCCGGCGGTATGGCCGTGGCAATTCCGCCACGGTCATAATTGCTGGCGGAACACCGCCAGCCTGTTGGCGGTGTTACCGCCAACATACCGCCGGCCACCAGGGTCGTAATGACCCCCTTTGTTATGTGTCATACACCAGTAGGATATATTTAGCATCATTTGCAGAAGCACAGATATGAAAGGCATCATTCACATTTCATCATATGAGGCAATAATTCATTATGTTTCTCTCAAAAAAATTAAACAATCTCCAAGCTGCTCTTAACACAAAAAACACGTTCTTCTAATTTATACAAGTTGTTAATATGTTGTTTTAAGGATCATATTTAAGGGTGCTATTTATTAGGACACTCCCAGTTTGCATCAACTATATCGTTTGTACGGCGGACAATATACCAATAAAATTAATGATCAAATAGATCCATAGAGAATATCAAAGTCAGATGTTACAAATTATTATGTCCAAGTTTGTTAAGTTTCAATAACTCACATCATAAATTATCAGAACACTTTTGGAGACATAGAAACATATATAGTGTATGTATATTTATAAATAGTCCAATGCAACATCTTCACTGTGCATGAATCAAACCATGCTGTTAGTACCTAAAAGAAAAACAAAAACATGTTTGTAACTGCGTCCAAGACCTTATAAAAGACTAAAGTACATGAGGTAATGGTTTGTAAAAACACATGTAAAACCTTTTCAATGTTTAACCCATTCACTTCTTTAATATTAAGGAAGATAATGTGTTTATTTTACAGTTTTCTCAAAGTACTTTTTATGTGAACCCCTTGTGGTATTTTTGGGACACTGCCAATCACTGAGTAATGATGAGTGGATTCATCTCCTTGATGCAATTTATAGAAATGCTTACCAGATAACTCCTATCTATATTCCTGATAGCCCTTGTGCTATAGTAGTCATTGATGTGGTTTCTGAACTGTGCTCTTAATATATTTCTTATTAACCCCTTCTGTGCCGGGGACATAATGGTTACGTCTACCGGCACAGTGTTCCTGTGCCGAGGACATAACCATTACGTCCCGGCACCAGAGCTCGGAGGGATCGCTAGCACTCCCTCCGTGGGCTTCCCTCCCACCCTCCCAAGGCAGGAATGGAAGGGGAAGCCCTTTCCTTCCACCCCCGCCCACCACCACTCCTAATGACATCATTACAGGGTGCCAGTCGCGCTGGAAGCCATTTGCTTCCAGCACGCAATCAGGACAAACAGGTGAGTTTCTCCTCCGGCGGGTGGGGGGTTTGAAACAAAGAGGCATCGGGGGAAAGGAAAGGGCTTTCCTTTCCCCGATGTCTCTTTGAGCATTCGTGCTGCCCGATCGCAATCAGGAATGCCCACTAGATGTTAGGGATTTTTTTTTTTTTTTTTTACTTTGTTGTTTGTGTGGCAGGGAGCTGCCCCTTGGGCAAGGGTCGCACCCCTTTGGGAGGCATATGTTTTATGGCCATTTCTGCCCCCGTTGGGGCAAATCAGCCTATTATTTTTAGGCTGATGGCAGAAACCACTGACTGGAACACCAGGGATGTTCTTATTTGTTTATTTATGTGGGAGGGGTATAGAACTGTTGTCATAGATCGGCCTATTTTTTTTTTAGGCGCGGAAGCCACTTAGGCACCAGGGATAATGTGTGTGTGTTTATTGGATGGGGGGTGGCCCCTTGGGCCAGGGTCACTCCCCTTGGGGGGGATATTATTTATGACCATTTCTGCCCTCCCTTGGGGGCACAGCAGCCTATTATTTTTAGGCTGATCTGCCCCCAGAAACCACTGGAACGCCAGGGATGTTTTTTATTTGTTTATTTCTGTGGGGGGGCATAGAACTGTTGGCCATCGGACTATTTTTTTAGGCCCATCTGAAGACGCTTAGGCACCAGGGATAATGTGTGTGTTTTTAGTAGATGGGGGCGGTTATGGGGATATTATTTATGGCCATTTCTGCCCCCCTTGGGGACAGTGCGTCCTATTATTTTTAGACTAATCTGCCCCCATGGGGGCGGGAAGCCACTGGAATGCCAGGGATTTTTTTTATTTGGGTATTTCTGTGGGGGCGCCCCCTTGGGCAAGTGTCGCCCCCCCAAGGTGGACATAGAAGTGTTGGCCATTTTTTTTTGTTTTTTGGGGGGGCCCTTGGGCAATGGTCGCTCCCAATGGGAACACACTAATAAAGGTATTTTCCGCCCCCCTTGGGGCAGATAGGCCTGTTTTTTAGTAGGCCCATCTGCCCCTATGGGAGGGAGAATCCACTTAGGCACCAATTTATAAATGCTTGATGATGGGGTGTTTGTTAACTGGCGAAGTATTTGCAATATGTGATAAATTTTTTCTCCTTTTTGTTCTAGTTCAATGCTTTTGCTTTCTTTGCTGTGGCTCCTTGCGGTTTTGGCAGTGGTTGACCTGCAGTTTGTATAGTTGCATGTTTTAGGTATGTAAAAACAATTTACTCCAAAGGAGTATTGTTGCCATGCATGAATGACATGTTTGTAGGTGGTCTATTAAATGCAGGATTGTGTGTGAAATTGTCCTTAGATTTGTGCACAATGATATTTTTGTTGTCATTTCTAATTTACTTTTCTTTCTTTCTTTTTAGTGGGATATCATTGGTGATTGCTGTGTCTGTGCAGAGTAGTTGCTGGTGAGTCAAGCTTTTTCAGGCAAATGAGCGGTATAGTTTTTGAGTTTACAACTCTTAATGATAAAGCTACACATTATTAATTATCTTACACAGTGCTGGTTGTTGGTGGTGCATTTGTCCAGTTACTTTTTGTAGGAAGGATCATGGCTAGCCACTGGTTGATTGCTCAGCAGGTTGTTGGTATGCTTTTTGAGTCATTATCTGATCATGATTATGAGACTGACTCTGCATCTGAGGCAGAGGTGGAAGTGAGAGATTCTGGCAGTGAAGCTTCTGTTGGAGAGGAATCTTCTGATGAGGAAGCCACTCTCAGTGCAGATGAGGGGCCTGTTTTAGAGTAGGACACTGATGTTCCATTAGTGCAGCAACCTGGGTCTGAAAGGTTTTGCTTTAGAAGTCCTGAACTCTGGGTTGCCCCAAACATGGAGCAGCCAGAGTTGCCTGCTTTTACTGGTCTCCCGGGGTGTAGAGTCAATACAGAAACTTTTTGCCTGTCAATTTCTTTGAGTTATTAATGGATGATGTGTTTTTGGAAGAGATTGTTGATCAGACTCATTTGTATGTGGAGCAGTATTTGAGGGACAATGCTGCGAGACGTAGGCCACTCTAGACCTACCCAGTGGATTCTCACAAATTTGGAGGAGATGAAAAGATTTTTGGGTTTGACTCTTTTGATGGGGTTGATAAGGAAGCCGTCACTGGCTTCCTATTGGTCTACTAGTCCTATGATGGCAACGGCTATATTTCCTGCAACCAAGAGTCGTAATCGGTATTTGCATCTTCTTAGGATGCTGCATTTTGTTGACAACGCTTTAGCCTTGCCACGAGATCACCCTGATTCTGACCGTTTTTTTAAGATTAGGCCTGTCCTTGATCATTTTGTAGATCAGTTTTCAGAGGTCTATGTTCCAGGCAAAGAAATAACTGTGGATGAGAGTCTTTGGTCCTCTTCAAGAGTCGTTTGGTTTTTAGGTAGTACATTCCTAGCAAGAGGGCACGATATGGAATTAAATTGTATATGCTGTCTGAAAGTAGTACAGGATATGTGTATAGTTTCTGTGTCTACACTGCTAGGGATTCCAGTATTGACCCCCCTGGTTGTCCTCCCACTTTTGGAGTTACTGAGAAAATTGTGTGGGAACTTGGTAGACGACTGTTCAACAAAGGTCACCATTTGTATGTAGATAACCTCTACACTGGAGCGCAGTTGTTCAAGGAATTGTTTAGAGTGGACACTGTTGCTTGTGGCACAGTTCGTTGTAACCGGAAAGGCTATCCAAGGGAGCTTGTCTGTAAAAAAACTTGAGAGGGGACAGTGTAGTGCCTTGCGGAATGATGAGCTGCTAGCTTTGAACTTTTCAAACAGGAGGGATGTCTACATGCTAAGTACCATCCATGATGAGAGTACTTCCCCGTGACTGTTTGGGGCCAGGTTGCTGAAGTGAGCAAACCTGTGTGTATTTTAGATTATAATAAGCACATAGGAGGTGTAGATAGAGTTGATCAGAGGTTGGAACCTTATACTGCTATTCGTAAGTCCTACGTTTGGTATAAGAAGTTAGCAATTCACCTCTTCCACTTGGCAACTTTTAATGCTTTTATTGTGTTTAAGGATAGGTCTTTAGAGTCAAAGATGACATTTGTGAAATTTCAGGAGTCAGTGATAGAGAGCCTTATTGTAGTGGAACAGGCAAAAGTTCCTAGAGAAGCAGTGGTGGAGGATGTGACTAGATTGAAAGATTGCCACTTTGCTGAGCACATTCCTCCCACGCCCAAAAAAGACCTTCCAGCTAAGAAATGTAGAGTCTGTGCTGGAAGACGTATCCAGAAGGAGACTCGAATGTACTGCCCAGATTGTCCTTCAAAGCCTAGGCTGTGTGTGGGTGGTTGTTTCAGGAATTACCACACCCAGAAGAATTACTGAGATATACCATGAGAATAAACTGCCTGTTTTATATTTTCATGTGTTCAGTTTCAAGGTTGGCATTTCTGTCATGTTCTAAGTTATAGCTTTTGCGTTTGTAGTTTTATAATTATTTCTAATTAGTTAGTGGTTTCTTTGTTTTAAAAAAAAAAGTGATGCCATTGTGTGTGGAGTGTTGCTTGGCTGGCGGTTTAAATATTGACTTGCTGTTGGCTACAGCAACACACTGCCAGCCAAATACCAATCCACACACTCTCATCAGCTGTTGTGATTGCTGTATCAGGCATGTGGGCGTATGAAAGTGAAGGGCCCTTGAGTGGCCCTGTCTGTCAATGCGAGTGTTGTAATGTGCTGGGCCCGTGGCTGGAGTCGTGAATGATCTTGTGCATGTCATGTATGAAAAGGTGTGTGAATGGACTGTAAAGCGAATGGTGCCTTATCGTGGCTTTACAGCTCACGAGCTGTGAGTCATTGGTTCAGTTTTTTGCCCTTTCAGTTATTAACAGTGCATTTCATTTTTGTGAAATCACTTGTTAATAATGTTTGATCCACTGAACCATCACTCACCCTCATGCCAAATCCAACCAGGATGTGTGGTAAAAATGACAAAACCTGTTCCGCTGTAATCAGGTGTCGCAGCACACCTGTGACACGCTAGGTGTCTCGGGTGGGAACCCAATGATGAAGCATGCCACAAACTTGGTTGGATGGTAAGGGGTCTTTTTAACATAACTTAAGTGTGTTTCTTTTCACAATTTTAGTGTTTAGAACATCACATAAGAACGTGGAAACATCAAAATTATCTATTGCGAAACTACCTGTGTTTTGGGGGGCACCTATGTTTTTGGTCCCGGGTGCGGCATTCATCTGGGGAATAGTACCAAACCCAGACATTTTATAAAAATAGACACCCCAAGGAGTCCAAGGAGGTGTGGCATGCTTGTATCCCCCAACATTTTCTTACCCAGACTCCTCTGCAAACACAATATGCTTAAATATTTTCCTCACTTTTCTTTGTAGGATAACCGCTGTGGCACACATTTCCTACCACCCAGCGTTCCCCTCAGTCTCCCAAGTAAAATTATACCTCACTTGTGTGGGTCCCCAAAGCAGAGTCAGCCTAAAAGATGTATAAAAGAAAAATATGTGCTTATCAAGTTGCTGTGCTATCCCCTCAATCTCTACAGGTTAGTGGCATTTTTCTGTTGCAGGCTCCTGGGCCACCCACACACATGAGGTATCATTTTTATCAGGAGACTTGCTGGAACGCTGGGTGGAAGGAAATTTGTGACTCCTCTCAGATTCCAGAACTTTCTGTCACCGAAATCAGAGGAAAAAGTGTTTTTTTGGCCAAATTTAGAGGTTTGCAAAGGATTCTGGGTAATAGAACCTGGTCAGTTCCCCACAAGTCACCCCATCTTGGATTCCCCTAGGTGTCTATCTTTCCAAAATGTGCAGGTTTGCTAGGTTACCCCAGGTGCCGGCTGAGTTAGAAGCCAAAATCCACAGTTAGGCACTTTGTAAAAAACAGCTCTGTTTTCTTTGTGAAAATGTTGTGTGTCCTCGGTGTGTTTTGGGGCATTTTCTCTAGCGGGCACTTGGTCTACCCACACAATTGAGGTACCATTTGTATTGGGAGACTTGGGGGAATTCTGGGTGGAAGGAAATTTGTGGCTCGTCTCAGATTCCAGAACTTTCTGTCACCGAAAATACAGGAAAAAGTGTTTTTTTGGCAACATTTTGAGGTTTGCAAAGGATTCTGGGTAACAGAACCTGTTCAGTGCCCCACAAGTCACCCCATCTTGGATTCCCCCAGGTGTCTAGTTTTCACAAATGTGCAGGTTTGCTAGGTTTCCCTAGGTGCAGGCTGAGCTAGAAACCAAAATCCACAGCTAGACACTTTGTAAAAAAGAGCTCTGTTTTCTTTGTGAAAATGTGATGTGTCCACGCTGTGTTTTGAGGCATTTTCTTTTGCGGGTGCTAGGCCTACCCACACAGTGAGGTACCATTTTTATTGGGAAACTTGGGGGAACGCTAGGTGGAAGGAAATATGTGGCTCCTCTCAGATTCCAGAACTTCCTGTTACGGAAATGAGAGGAAAAAGTGTTTTTTAGCAAAATGTTGAGGTTTGCAAAGGATTCTGGGTAACAGAACCTGCTCAGAACCCCACAAGTCACCCCATCTTGGATTCCCCTAGGTGTCTATCTTTCAGAAATGTGCAGGTTTGCTAGGTTACCCCAGGTGCCGGCTGAGCTAGAAGCCAAACTCCATAGCTAGGCACTTTGTAAAAAACAGCTCTGTTTTCTTTATGAAAATGTGATGTGTCCACGCTGTGGTTTGAGGCATTTTCTTTTGCGGGCACTAGGCCTACCCACACAGTGAGGTACCATTTTTATTGGGAGACTTGGGGGAACGCTGGGTGGAAGGAAATGTGTGGCTCATTTCATATTCCAGAACTTTCTGTCACAGAAATGAGAGAAAAAAGTGTTTTTTGGCCAAATTTTGCGGTTTGCAAAGGATTCTGGGTAACAGAACCTGCTCAGAGCCCCACAAGTAACCTCACCTTTAATTCCCCTAGGTGTCTAGTTTTCATAAATGTGCAGGTTTGCTAGGTTTCCCTAGGTGTCGGCTGAGCTAGAAGCCAGAATCCACAGCTAGGCTCTTTGTAAAAAACAGCTCTGTTTTCTTTGGGAAAATGTGATGTGTCCATGTTATGTTTTGGGGCATTTCCTCTCGCAGGCCCTAGGCCTACCCACACAAGTGAGATACCATTTTTATCAGGGACTTGTGGGAACGCTGGATTGAAGGAAATTTGTGGCTCCTCTCAGATTCCAGAACTTTCTGTCACCGAAATGAGAGGAAAAAGTGTTTTTTTGGCCAAATTGTGAGGTTTGCAAAGGATTCTGGTTAACAGAACCTGGCCTGAGCCCCACAAATCATCCCATCTTTGATTCCCCTAGGTGTCTAGTTTTTAAAAAATATGCATGTTTGCTAGGTTTCCCTAGGTGCCAGCTGAGCTAGAGGCCAAAATCCACAGCTAGGCACTTTGTAAAAAAACGCTTTGTTTTCTTTGTGAAAAAGTGATGTGTCCACGTTGTGTTTAGGGACATTTCCGTTGGCGGGCACTAGGCCTACCCACACAAGTGAGGTACTATTTTTATCAGGAGACTTGTGTGAACGCTGGGTGGAAGGACATTTGTGGCTCCTCTCAGATTCCAGAACTTTCTGTCACTGGAATGAGAGAAAAAAGTGTTTTGTTGGCCACATTTTGAGGTTTGCAAAGGATTCTCGGTAACAGAACTTTGTCATAGCCCCACAAGTCACCCCATCTTGAATTCCACTAGGTGTCTTGTTTGAAAAAATGCGGAGGTTTGCTAGGTTTCCCTAGGTGCCGGCTGAGCTAGAGGCCAAAATCCACAGCTAGGCACTTTGTAAAAAACAGCTCTGTTTTCTTTGTGAAAATGTTTTGTGTCCATGTTGTGTTTTGGGGCATTTTCTTTTGCGGGCACTGGGTCTACCCACACAATTGAGGTACCATTTGTATTGGGAGACTTGGGGGAACTCTGGGTGGAAGGAAATTTGTGGCTCGTCTCAGATTCCAGAACTTTCTGTCACCGAAATGACAGGAAAAAGTGTTTTTTGGCAACATTTTGAGGTTTGCAAAGGATTCTGGGTAACAGAACCTGTTCAGTGCCCCACAAGTCACCCCATCTTGGAATCCCCTAGGTGTCTTGTTTTAAAAAAATGCACAGGTTAGGTAGGTTTCCCTAGGTGCCGGCTGAGCTAGAGGCCAAAATCCACAGCTAGGCACTTTGTAAAAACCAGTTCTGTTTTCTTTTGGAAAATGTGATGTGTCCACGTTGTGTTTTAGGGCATTTCCTCTTGCGGGCACTAGGCCTACCCACACAATTGAGGTACCATTTTTATTGGGAGTCTTGAGGGAACGCTGGGTGGAAGGAAATTTGTGGTTTCTCTCAGATTCCAGAACTTTCCGTCACCCAAATGACAGAATTCTTTTTTGTTTTGGCAAGATTCTGAGGTTTGCAAAGGATTCTGGGTAACAGAACCTGGTCAGTGTCCCACAAGTCACCCCATTTTGGGTTCCCTTTGGTGTCTAGTTTTCACAAATGGATAGGTTTGGTAGGTTTCCCTAGGTGCCGGCTGAACTAAAGGCCAAAATACGCAGCTAGGCATTTTGTAAAAAAACAGCTCTGTTTTCTTAGTGAAAATGTGATGTGTCCACGTTGTGTTTTGGGGCATTTCCTTTCGCGGGCGCTAGGCCTACCCACACAAGTGAGGTACTATTTTTATCCGAAGACTTTGAGGAACGCTGGGTGGAAGGACATTTGTGTCTCCTCTCAGATTCCAGAACTTTCTGTCACCGAAATGAGAGAAAAAAGTTTTTTTCTTGCCAAATTATGAGGTTTGGAAAGGATTCTGTGTAACAGAACCTGGTCAGAGCCCCACAAGTCACCCCACCCTGGATTCCCCTAGAAGTCTAGTTTTAAAAAATGCACAGGTTTGCTAAGTTTCCCAGGTGCCGGCTGAGCTTGAAGCCAAAATCCACAGCTAGACACTTTGTAAAAAAGAGCTCTGTTTTCTTTGTGAATATGTGATGTGTCCACGCTGTGTTTTGAGGCATTTTCTTTTGCGGGTGCTAGACCTGCACACACAGTGAGGTGCCATTTTTATTGGGAGACTTGGGGGAACGCTGGGGGGAAGGAAATATGTGGCTCCTCTCAGATTCCAGAACTTCCTGTTATAGAAATGAGAGGAAAAAGTGTTTTTTAGCAAAAAGTTGAGGTTTGCAAAGGATTCTGGGTAACAGAACCTGGTCAGAACCCCACAAATCACCCAATCTTGGATTCCCCTAGGTGTCTATCTTTCAAAAATTTGCAGGTTTGCTAGGTTACCCCAGGTGCCGGCTGAGCTAGAAGCCAAAATCCACAGCTAGGCACTTTGTAAAAAACAGCTCTGCTTTCTTTGTGAAAATGTGATGTGTCCACGCTGTGTTTTGAGGCATTTTCTTTTGCGGGCACTAGGCCTACCCACACAGTGAGGTACAATTTTTATTGGGAGACTTGAGGGAATGCTGGGTTGAAGGAAATGTGTGGCTCCTCTCAGATTCCAGAACTTTCTGTCACCGAAATGAGAGAAAAAAAGAGGTTTTTGGCCAAATTTTGAGGTTTGCAAAGGATTCTGGGTAACAGAACCTGGTCAGAGCCCCACAAGTCACCCCACCTTTAATTCCCCTATGTGTCTAGTTTTCATAAATGTGCAGGTTTGCTAAGTTTCCCTAGGTGCTGGCTGAGCTAGAGGCCAAAATCCACATCTAGGCACTTTGTAAAAAACAGCTCTGTTTTCTTTGTGAAAATGTTTTGTGTCCACGTTGTGTTTTGGGGCATTTTCTCTCGCGAGCACTGGGTCTACCCACACAATTGAGGTACCATTTGTATTGGTAGACTTGGGGGAACTCTGGGTAGAAGGAAATTTGTGGCTCATCTCAGATTCAAGAACTTTCTGTCACCGAAATGACAGGAAAAAGTGTTTTATTGGCAACATTTTGAGGTTTGCAAAGGATTCTGGGTAACAGAACCTGTTCAGTGCCCCACAAGTCACCCCATCTTAGATTCCCCTAGGTGTCTAGTTTTCACAAATGTGCAGGTTTGCTAGGTTTCCCTAGGTGCCGGCTGAGCTAGAAGCCAAAATACACAGCTAGAGACTTTGTAATAAAGAGCTCTGTTTTCTTTGTGAAAATGTGATGTGTCCACGCTGTGTTTTGAGGCATTTTCTTTTGCGGGTGCTAGGCCTACCCACACAGTGAGGTACCATTTTTATTGGGAGACTTGGGGGAACGCTGGGTGGAAGGAAATATGTGGCTCCTCTCAGATTCCAGAACTTCCTGTTACGGAAATGAGAGGAAAAAGTGTTTTTTAGCAAAATGTTGAGGTTTGCAAAGGATTCTGGGTAACAGATCTTGGTCAGCACCCCACAAGTCACCCCATCTTGGATTCCCCCATGTGTCTAACTTTCAGAAATGTGCAGGTTTGCTAGGTTACCCCAGGTGCCGGCTGAGCTAGAAGCCAAAATCCACAGCTAGGCACTTTGTAAAAAACAGCTCTGTTTTCTTTGTGAAAATGTGATGTGTCAATGCTGTGTTTTGAGGCATTTTCTTTTGCGGGTACTAAACCTACCCACACAGTGAGGTAACATTTTTATTGGAAGACTTGGGGGAACGCTGGGTGGAAGGAAATTTGTGACTCCTCTCAGATTCCAGAACTTTCTGTCACCGAAATGAGAGAAAAAAGTGTTTTTTTTGCCAAATTTTGCGGTTTGCAAAGTATTCTGGGTAACAGAACATGCTCAGAGCCCCACATGTAACCCCACCTTTAATTCCCCTAGGTGTCTAGTTTTCATAAATGTGCAGGTTTGCTAGGTTTCCCTCTGTGTCGGCTGAGCTAGAAGCAAAAAATGCACAGCTAGGCTCTTTGCAAAAAACATCTCTGTTTTCTTTGGGAAAATGTGATGTGTCCACGTTGTGTTTTGGGGCATTTCCTGTCGCGGGCACTAGGCCTACCCACACAAGTGAGGTACCATTTTTATCGGGAGACTTGGGGGAATGCTGAGTGGAAGGAACTTTGTGGCTTCTCTCAGATTCCAGAACTGTCACTGAAATGAGAGGAAAAAGTGTTTTCTTGGCCAAATTTTGAGGTTTGCAAAGGATTCTGGGTAACATAACCTGGTCAGAGCCCCACAAGTCATCCCATCTTCCTCTCGCAGGCCCTAGGCCTACCCGCACAAGTGAGGTACCATTTTTCTCAGGCACTTGTGGGAATGCTGGATTGAAGGAAATTTGTGGCTCCTGAACTTTCTGTCACCGAAATGAGAGGAAAAAGTGTTTTTTTGGCCACATTTTGGGGTTTGCAAAGGATTCTGGGTAACAGAATTTGGCCATAGCCCCACAAGTCACCCCATCTTGAATTCCACTAGGTGTCTTGTTTTCAATAATGTGCAGGTTTGCTAGGTTTCCCTAGGTACCAGCTGAGCTAGAGGCCATAATCCACAGCTAGACACTTTGTAAAAAACAGGTTTGTTTTCTTTGTGAAAATGTTTTGTGTCCACGTTGTGTTTTGGGGCATTTTCTCTCGCGGGCACTGGGTCTACCCACACAATTGAGTTAGCATTTGTATTGGGAGACTTGGGGGAACTCTGGGTGGAAGGAAATTTGTGGCTCGTCTCAGATTCCAGAACTTTCTGTCACCAAAATGACAGGAAAAAGTGTTTTTTTGGCAACATTTTGAGGTTTGCAAAGGATTCTGGGTAACAGAACCTGTTCAGTGCCCCACAAGTCACCCCATCTTGGATTCCCCTAGGTGTCTAGTTTTCACAAATGGGTAGGTTTGCTAGGTGTCCCTAGGTGTCAGCTGAGCTAGAGGCCAAAATCCACAGCTAGGCACTTTGTAAAAACAGCTCTGTTTTCTTTGTGAAAATGTGATGGGTCCTCGTTGTGTTTTGGGGCATTTCCTGTCGCGGGCACTAGGCCTACCCACACAAGTGAGGTACCAGTTTTATCGGGAGACATGGGGGAATGCTGAGTAGAAGGAACTTTGTGGCTTCTCTCAGATTCCAGAACTGTCACTGAAATGAGAGGAAAAAGTGTTTTCTTGGCCAAATTTTGAGGTTTGCAAAGGATTCTGGGTGACATAACCTGGTCAGAGCCCCACAAGTCACCCCATCTGGGATTCCCCTAGGTGTCTAGTTTTAAAAAATGTGCAGGTTTTGTAGATCTCCCTAGGTGCCGGCTGAGCTAGAGGCTGAAATCCACAGCTAGGCACTTTGTAAAAAACAGCTCTGTTTTCTTAGTGAAAATGTGATGTGTCCACGTTGTGTTCTGGGGCATTTCCTTTCACTGGTGCTAGGCCTACCCACTGAAATGAGGAACTATTTTTATTGGAAGACTTGGGGGATCACTGGGTAGAAGGAAATTTGTGGCTCCTCTCAGATTCCAGAACTTTCTGTCAACGAAATGAGAGAAAATAGTGTTTTTTTGGCCACATTTTGAGAGGTTTGCAAAGGATTCTGGGTAACAGAACCTGGTCAGAGCCCCACAATTCATCCCAACTTGGACTTACCTAGGTGTCTTGTTTTAAAAAAATGCACAGGTTAGGTAGATTTCCCTAGGTGCCTGCTGAGCTAGAGGCCAAAGTCCACAGCTAGGCACTTTGTAAAAAACATCTCTGTTTAATTTGTGAAAAATGTGATGTGTCCACGTTTTGTTTTGGGGGTAT
This sequence comes from Pleurodeles waltl, assembly GCF_031143425.1. NCBI lineage: Eukaryota > Metazoa > Chordata > Amphibia > Caudata > Salamandridae > Pleurodeles > Pleurodeles waltl. The sequence goes on from NC_090440.1 coordinate 1,800,168,034, forward strand.
TTCCTTTCGCGGGTACTAGGCCTACCCACACAATTGAGGTACCATTTTTATCGGGAGACTTGGAGAAATGCTGGGTGGAAGGACATTTGTGGCTCCTCTCAATCTCCAGAATATTCTGTCACCGAAATGAGAGAAAAAAGTATTTTTTTTGGTCACATTTTGAGGTTTGCAAAGGATTCTGGGTAACAGAACATGGTCATAACCCCACAAGTCACCCCATCTTGAATTCCACTACGTGTCTTGTTTTAAGAAATGGGCAGGTTTGCTAGGTTTCCCTAGGTGCCGGCTCAGCTACAGGCCAAAATCCACAGTTAGACACTTTGGGGGTCATTCTGACCCCCGCCGGCGGCGAATGCCGCCGGCCTGGCGGGAACCGCCAGAAGACCGTACCGCGGTCAAAAGACCGCCGTGGTCATTCTGAGTTTCCCGCTGGGCTGGCGGGCGACCGCCAGAAGGCCGCCCGCCCGCCCAGCGGGAAACCCCCTTCCACGAGGATGCCGGCTCCGAATGGAGCCGGCGGAGTGGAAAGGGTGCGACGGGTGCAGTTGCACCCGTCGCGATTTTCAGTGTCTGCTATGCAGACACTGAAAATCTTAGTGGGGCCCTGTTAGGCCCCAGGGGCCCCACGACATCCGTTCCCGCCAGCAAGGTTCTGGCGGTCAAAACCACCAGAACCAGGCTGGCGGGAAGGGGGTCGAAATCCCCATGGCGGCGCTGCCTGCAGCGCCGCCATGGAGGATTCCTCAGGCCAGGGGAAAACCGGCGCGAAACCGCTGGTTTCCCTTTTCTGACCGCGGCTTTACCGCCGCGGTCAGAATTGGCCTGGATGCACCGCCAGCCTGTTGGCGGTGCATCCGCGGTCACCGGCCCTGGTGGTCTATGACCGCCAGGGTCGGAATGACTCCCTTTGAAAAAAACAGCTCTGTTTTTTTTTTGTGACAATGTGATCGCTCCACGTTGTGTTTTAGGGCATTTCCTCTTGCGGGCTCTAGGCCTACCCACACAATTGATGTACCATTTTTATTGGGAGACTTGAGGGAATGCTGGGTGGAAGGAAATTTGTGGCTCCTTTCAGATTCCAGAACTTTCCGTCACCCAAATGACAGGAAAAAGGTTTTTTTTGGCAAGATTATGAGGTTTGCAAAGGATTCTGGGTAACAGAACCTGGTCAGTGCAGCACAAGGCACCCCATTTTGGGTTCCCCTTGGTGTCTAGTTTTCACAAATAGGCAGGGTTGCTAGGTTTCCCTAGGTGCCAGCTGAGCTAGAGGCCAAAATCCACAGCTAGACACTTTGTAAAACACAGCTCTGTTTAATTTGTGAAAATGTGATGTGTCCACGTTGTGTTTTGGGGCATTTCCTTTCGCAGGAACTAGGCCTACCCACACAAGTGAGGTAACATTTTTATTGGGAGACTTGGGGGAATGCTGGGTGGAAGGAAATTTGTGGCTCCTCTCAGATTCCAGAACTCTCTGTCACCGAAATGATGGAAAAATTTATTGTTCGGGTCAAATTTTGAGGTTTGCAAAGGATTCGGGGTAACAGAACCTGGTCAGAGCCCCACAAGTCACCACATCTTGGAATCCCCTAGGTGTCTAATTAAAAATGTTTTGCAGGTTTGGTAGGTTTCCCTCGGTGCCCGCTGGGCTAGAGGCCAAAATCCAAAGCTAGTCACTTTGTAAAAAACAGCACTCTCTTCTTTGTGAAAATGTGATGTCCCCGTTCTGTTTTGGGGCATTTCCTTTCATGGGCGCTAGGCCTAATCACACAAGTGAGGTACTATGTTTATTGGGAGACTTGAGAGAATGCTGGGTAGAAGGAAATTTGTGGCTCCTCTCAGAGTCCAGGAACTTATGTTACCGAAATAAGAGGAAAAAGTGTTTTTTTGGCCAAATTTTTAGATTTGCAAAGGATTCTGGGTATGAGAATCTGGTCATAGCCCCACAAGTCACCCCATCTGGGATTTCTCTAGGTGTCTAGTTTTTAAAAATGCACAGGTTTGCTAGGTTTCCCTAGGTGCCAGCTGAGCTAGAGGCCAAAATTCACAGCTAGGCACTTTGTAAAAAACAGGTCTGTTTTCTTTGTGAAAATGTGATGTATCCACGTTGTGTTTTGGGGCATTTACTGTTGCAGCTCTAGGCCTAGCCACAAAAGTGAGGTACCATTTTTATCGGGAGACTTGAGGGAATGATGGGTAGAAGGGAATTTGTGGCTCCTCTCAGATTCCAGAACTTTCTGTCACCGAAATGAGAAGAAAAAGTGTTTTTTTTTTGCCAAATTGTGAGTTTTGCAGAGGACTCTGAGTAACAGAACCTGGTCACAGCCCCACAGGTCACCCCATCTTGGATTCCACCAGAGGTCTAGTTTTAAAAAATGCACAGGTTTTCTAGGTTTCCATAGGTGCCAGCTGAGCTAGAGGCCAAAATCTATGGCTAGGCACTTTCTAAAAAACAGCTGTTTTCTTTGTGAAAATGTGATGTGTCCAAATTGTGTTTTGGAGGCATGTCCTTTTGCGGGCGCTAGGCCTACCCACACAAGTGAGGTACCATTTTTATTGGGAGACTTGGGGGAATGCTGGGTGGAAGGAAATTTGTGGCTCCTCTCAGATTCCAGAACTTTCTGTCACCGAAAAGAGAGAAAAAAGTGTTTTTTTGGCCTCATTTTGAGGTTTGCAAAGGATTCTGGGTAACAAAACCTGGTCAGAGACCCACAAGTCACCCCATCTTGAATTCCCCTAGGTGTCTAGTTTAAAAAAAATGCACAGCAGGTTTGCAAGGTTTTCCTAGGTGCCGGCTGAGCTATAGGCCAAAATCCACAGCTAGGCACTTTGTAAAAAACAGCTCTGTTTTCTTTGTGAAAATGTGATGTGTCCAAATTGTGTTTTGGAGGCATTTCCTTTCACGGGCGCTCGCCTACCCACACAAGTAAAGTACAATTTTTATTGGGAGACTTGGGGGAATGCTGGGTGGAAGGAAATTTGTGGCTCCTCTCAGATTCCAGAACTTTCTATCACCGAAATGAGAGGAAAAAGTGTTTTTTGGCCAAATTTTGAGGCCTGCAAAGGATTCTGGGTAACAGAACCTGGTCAGAGCACCACAAGTCACCCCATCTTCGATTCCCCTAAGTGTCTATTTTTCAAAAATGTGCAGGTTTGCTAGGTTTCCCCAAGTGCCGGCTGAGCGTGAGGCCAAAATCTACAGATAGGCACTTTGTAAAAAAGCAACTCAGTTTTCTTTATGAAAATGTGATGTGTCCTCAGTGTGTTTTGGGGGCATTTCCTTTCGCGGGCAGTAGGCCTAACCACACAAGTGAGGTACTATTTTTTATCGGAAGACTTAGGGGAACGCTGGGTGGAAGGAAATTTGTGGCTCCTCTCAGATTCCAGAACTTTCTGTCACTGAAATGAGAGGAAAAAGTGTTTTTTGGCCAAATTTTGAGGCCTGCAAAGGATTCTGGGTATGAGAACCTGGTCATAGCCCCACAAGTCACCCCATCTTTGATTTCTCTAGGTGTCTAATTTTTAAAAATGCACAGGTTTGCTAGGTTTCCCGAGGTGCCAGCTGAGCTAGAGGCCAAAATCCACACCTAGGCACTTTGCAAAAAACAGCTCTGTTTTCTTTGTGAAAATGTGATGTATCCACGTTGTGTTTTGGGGCATTTCCTGTTGCGGGCTCTACGCCTAGCCACACAAGTGAGGTACCATTTTTTGCGGGAGACTTGAGGGAATGATGGGTAGAAGGAAATTTGTGGCTCCTCTCAGATTCCAGATCTTTCTGTCACCGAAATGAGAGGAAAAATTGTTTTTTTGGCCAAATTTTGAGGTTTGTAAAGGATTCTGGGTAACAGAATCTGGTCAGAGCCCCACAAGTCCCCCCCGTCTTGGATTCCCCTAAGGGTCTAGTTTTAAAAAATGCACAGGTTTGCTAGGTTTCCCTAGGTACCGGTTGAGCTAGAGGTCAAAATCCACTGCTAGGCACTTTGTAAAAAACAGCTCTGTTTCCTTTCTGAAAATGTGATGTGTCCACATTGTGTTTTGGGGCACTTCCTCTCGCGGGCGCTAGGCCTACCCACACAAGTGAGGTACCATTTTTATTGGGAGACTTGGGGGAGTGCTGGGTTGAAGGTAATTTGTGGCTCCTCTCAGATTCCAGAACTTTCCTTTAACGAAATGAGAGAAAAAGGTGTTTTTTTGGCCACATTTTGAGTTTTGCAAAGGATTCTGGGTACCAGAACCTGTTCAGAGTCTCACAAGTCAACCCATCTTGGATTTCCCTATGTGTCTATTTTTAAAAAATGTGCAGGTTTGCCTGGTTTTCACAGGTACTGGCTGAGCTAGAGGCCAAAATACACAGCTAGGCATTTTGTAAAAAACAGCTCTGTTTTAATTGTGAAAATGTGATGTGTCCACGTTGTGTTTTGGAGCATTTCCTCTTGAGTGCGCTAGGCCTACCCAAACAAGTGAGGTACTATTTTAATCGGAAGATTTGGAGGAATGCTGGGTGGAAGGAAATTTGTGTCTCCTCTCAGATTCCAGAACTTTCTGTCACCGAAATAAGAGAAAAAAGTGAGTTTTTGGCCTCATTTTGAGGTTTGCAAAGGATTCTGGGTAACAAAACCTGGTCAGAGACCCACAAGTCACCCCATCTTGAATTCCCCTAGGTGTCTAGATTTAAAAAAAATGCACAGCAGGTTTGCAAGGTTTTCCTAGGTGCCGGCTGAGCTGTAGGCCAAAATCCACATCTAGGCCCTTTGTAAAAAACAGCTCTGTTTTCTTTGTGAAAATGTGATGTGTCCAAATTGTGTTTTGGAGGCATTTCCTTTCACGGGCGCTCGCCTACCCACACAAGTAAAGTAAAATTTTTATTGTGAGACTTGGGGGAATGCTGGGTGGAAGGAAATTTGTGGCTCCTCTCAGATTCCAGAACTTTCTATCACTGAAATGAGAGGAAAAAGTGTTTTTTGGCCTAATTTTGAGGCCTGCAAAGGATTCTGGGTAACAGAACCTGGTCAGAGCACCACAAGTCACCCCATCTTCGATTCACATAAGTGTCTATTTTTCAAAAATGTGCAGGTTTGCTAGGTTTCCCCAGGTGTGGGCTGAGCTATAGGCCAAAACCTACAGTTAGGCACTTTGTAAACAACAGCTCTGTTTTCTTTGTGAAAATGTGATGTGTCCACAGTGTGTTTTGGGGCATTTCCTTTCGAGGGCACTAGGCCTACCCACACAAGTGAGGTTCTATTTTGTATCGGAAGACTTAGGGGAACGCTGGGTGGAAGGAACTTTGTGGCTCCTCTCAGATTCCAGAACTTTCTGTCAACGAAATGAGATGAAAAAGTGTTTTTTGGCCAAATTTTGAGATTTGCAAAGGATTCTGGGTATGAGAACCTGTTCATTGCCCCACAAGTCACCCCATCTGCGATTTCTCTAGGTGTCTAGTTTTTAAAAATGCACAGGTTTGCTAGGTTTCCCTAGGTGCCAGCTGAGCTAGAGGCCAAAATCCACAGCTAGGCACTTTGTAAAAAACAGCTCTGTTTTCTTTGTGAAAATGTGATGTATCCACGTTGTGTTTTGGGGCATTTACTGTTGCAGCTCTAGGCCTAGCCACAAAAGTGAGGTACCATTTTTATCAGTAGACTTGAGGGAATGATGAGTAGAAGGGAATTTGTGGCTCCTCTCAGATTCCAGAACTTTCTGTCACCGAAATGAGAAGAAAAAGTGTTTTTATTTTGCCAAATTGTGAGTTTTGCAGAGGACTCTGAGTAACAGAACCTGGTCATAGCCCCACAGGTCACCCCATCTTGGATTCCACTAGAGGTCTAGTTTTCAAAAATGCACAGGTTTGCTAGGTTTCCATGGGTGCCGGCTGAGCTAGAGGCCAAAATCTATGGCTAGGCACTTTCTAAAAAACAGTTCTGTTTTCTTTGTGAAAATGTGATGTGTCCAAATTGTGTTTTGGAGGCATGTCCTTTTGCGGGCGCTAGGCCTACCCACACAAGTGAGGTACCATTTTTATTGGGAGACTTGGGGGAATGCTGGGTGGAAGGAAATTTGTGGCTCCTCTCAGATTCCAGAACTTTCTGTCACCGAAATGAGAGAAAAAAGTGTTTTTTTGGCCTCATTTTGAGGTTTGCAAAGGATTCTGGGTAACAAAACCTGGTCAGAGACCCACAAATCACCCCATCTTGAATTCCCCTAGGTGTCTAGTTTAAAAAAATGCACAGCAGGTTTGCAAGGTTTTCCTAGGTGCCGGCTGAGCTATAGGCCAAAATCCACAGCTAGGCACTTTGTAAAAAACAGCTCTGTTTTCTTTGCTAAAATGTGATGTGTCCAAATTGTGTTTTGGAGGCAATTCCTTTCACGGGCGCTCGCCTACCCACACAAGTAAAGTACAATTTTTATTGGGAGACTTGGGGGAATACTGGGTGGAAGGAAATTTGTGGCTCCTCTCAGATTCCAGAACTTTCTATCACCGAAATGAGAGGAAAAAGTGTTTTTTGGCCAAATTTTGAGGCCTGCAAAGGATTCTGGGTAACAGAACCTGGTCAGAGCACCACAAGTCACCCCATCTTCGATTCCCCTAAGTGTCTATTTTTCAAAAATGTGCAGGTTTTCTAGGTTTCCCCAAGTGCCGGCTGAGCTTGAGGCCAAAATCTACAGCTAGGCACTTTGTAAAAAAGCAACTCAGTTTTCTTTATGAAAATGTGATGTGTCCTCAGTGTGTTTTGGGGGCATTTCCTTTTGCGGGCAGTAGGCCTAACCACACAAGTGACGTACTATTTTTAATCGGAAGACTTAGGGGAACGCTGGGTGGAAGGAAATTTGTGGCCCCTCTCAGATTCCAGAACTTTCTGTCACTGAAATGAGAGGAAAAGGTGTTTTTTGGCCAAATTTTGAGATTTGCAAAGGATTCTGGGTATGAGAACCTGGTCATAGCCCCACAAGTCACCCCATCTTTGATTTCTCTATGTGTCTAAATTTTAAAAATGCACAGGTTTGCTAGGTTTCCCAAGGTGCCAGCTGAGCTAGAGGCCAAAATCCACACCTAGGCACTTTGTAAAAAACAGCTCTGTTTTCTTTGTGAAAATGTGATGTATCCGTGTTGTGTTTTGGGGCATTTCCTGTTGCGGGCTCTACGCCTAGCCACACAAGTGAGGTACCATTTTTTGCGGGAGACTTGAGGGAATGATGGGTAGAAGGACATTTGTGGCTCCTCTCAGATGCCAGAACTTTCTGTCACCGAAATGAGAGGGAAAATGTTTTTTTTGGCCAAATTTTGAGGTTTGTAAAGGATTCTGGGTAACAGAATCTGGTCAGAGCCCCACAAGTCCCCCCCGTCTTGGATTCCCCTAAGGGTCTAGTTATAAAAAATGCACAGGTTTGCTAGGTTTCCCTAGGTGCCGGCTGAGCTAGAGGTCAGAATCCACTGCTAGGCACTTTGTAAAAAACAGCTCTGTTTCCTTTCTGAAAATGTGATGTGTCCACATTGTGTTTTGGGGCACTTCCTGTCGCGGGCGCTAGGCCTACCCAGACAAGTGAGGTACCATTTTTATTGGGAGACTTAGGGGAGTGCTGGGTTGAAGGTAATTTGTGGCTCGTCTCAGATTCCAGAACTTTCTGTCAACGAAATGAGATGAAAAAGTGTTTTTTGGCCAAATTTTGAGATTTGCAAAGGATTCTGGGTATGAGAACATGGTCATTGCCCCACAAGTCACCCCATCTGCGATTTCTCTAGGTGTCTAGTTTTTAAAAATGCACAGGTTTGCTAGGTTTCCCTAGGTGCCAGCTGAGCTAGAGGCCAAAATCCACAGCTAGGCACTTTGTAAAAAACAGCTCTGTTTCCTTTCTGAAAATGTGATGTGTCCACATTGTGTTTTGGGGCACTTCCTGTTGCAGCTCTAGGCCTAGCCACAAAAGTGAGGTACCATTTTTATCGGGAGACTTGAGGGAATGATAAGTAGAAGGGAATTTGTGGCTCCTCTCAGATTCCAGAACTTTCTGTCACGAAATGAGAAGAAAAAGTGGTTTTTTTTTTGCCAAATTGTGAGTTTTGCGGAGGACTCTGAGTAACAGAACCTGGTCATAGCCCCACAGGTCACCCCATCTTGGATTCCACTAGAGGTCTAGTTTTCAAAAATGCACAGGTTTGCTAGGTTTCCATAGGTGCCGGCTGAGCTAGAGGCCAAAATCTATGGCTAGGCACTTTCTAAAAAACAGTTCTGTTTTCTTTGTGAAAATGTGATGTGTCCAAATTGTGTTTTGGAGGCATGTCCTTTTGCGGGCGCTAGGCCTACCCACACAAGTGAGGTACCATTTTTATTGGGAGACTTGGGGGAATGCTGGGTGGAAGGAAATTTGTGGCTCCTCTCAGATTCCAGAACTTTCTGTCCCCGAAATGAGAGAAAAAAGTGTTTTTTTGGCCTCTTTTTGGGGTTTGCAAAGGATTCTGGGTAACAAAACCTGGTCAGAGACCCACAAGTCACCCCATCTTGAATTCCCCTAGGTGTCTAGTTTAAAAAAAATGCACAGCAGGTTTTCAAGGTTTTCCTAGGTGCCGGCTGAGCAAAAGGCCAAAATCCACAGCTAGGCACTTTGTAAAAAACAGCTCTGTTTTCTTTGTGAAAATGTGATGTGTCCAAATTGTGTTTTGGTGGCATTTCCTTTCACTGGGCGCTCACCTACCCACTCAAGTAAAGTACAATTTTTATTGGGAGACTTGGGGGAATGCTGGGTGGAAGGAAATTTGTGGCTCCTCTCAGATTCCAGAACTCTCTCTCACCAAAATCAGAGGACAAAGTGTTAGTGTTGGCTTTTTGGCCAAATTTTGAGGTTTGCAAAGGATTCTGGGTAACAGAATCTGGTCAGAGCCCCACAAGTCACCCCGTCTTGGATTCCCCTAAGGGTCTAGTTTTTAAAAATGTGCAGGTTTGCTAGGTTTCCCTAGGTGCCGGGTGAGCTAGAGGCCAAAATCCACAGCTAGGCACTTTGCAAAAAATAGCTCTGTTTTCTTTGGGAAAATGTTGTGTGTCCACGTTGTGCTTTGGGGCATTTCCTCTTGTGGGCGCTAGGCCTACCCACACATTTATATCAGGAACTTGTGGGAACGCGGGGGTGAGGGAAATTTGTGGCTCCTCTCAGATTCCAGAACTTTCTGTCACCGAAATGAGAGAAAAAGGTCTTTTTGTGGCCAAATTTTGAGATTTGCAAAGGATTCTGGGTAACAAAACCTGGTCAGAGCCCCACAAGTCACCCCATCTTGGATTCCTCTAGGTGTCTAGTTTGAAAAAAATGCTCAGGTTTGCTAGGTTTCCCTAGGTGAAGGCTGAGCTAGAGGCCAAAATCCACAGCTAGGCACTTTGTAAAAAACAGCTCTGTTTTCTTTGGGAAAATGTGATGTGCCCACGTTGTGTTTTGGGGCATGTCCTTTCGAGGGCGCTAAGCCTAACCACACAAGTGAGGTACCATTTTTATTGGGAGACTTGGGGGAGTGCTGGGTGGAAGGAAATTTGTGGCTCCTCTCGGATTCCAGAACTTTCTATCACCGAAATGAGAGGAAAAAGTGTTTTTTTGACTAAATTTTGAGGTTTGCAAAGGTTTCTGGGTAACAGAAGCTGGTCAGAGCACCACAAATCACCCCATCTTCGATTCCCCTAAGTGTCTATTTTTCAAAAATGTGCAGGTTAGCTAGGTTTCCCCAGGTGTGGGCTGAGCTATAGGCCAAAGTCTACAGCTCGTCACTTTCTAAAAACAGCTCTTTTCTTTGTGAAAATGTGAAGTTCCAAATTGTGTTTTGGGGCATTCCCTTTCGTGGGCGCTACGCCTACCCACACAAGTATGGTAGTATTTTTATTGGAAGACTTAGGGGAACGCTGGGTGGGAGGAAATTTGTGGCTCCTCTCAGATTCCAGAACTTTCTATCACCGAAATGAGAGGAAAAAGTGTTTTTTTGGCTAAATTTTGAGGCTTGCAAAGGTTTCTGGGTAACAGAAGCTGGTCAGAGCACCACAAGTCACCCCATCTTCGATTCCCCTAAGTGTCTATTTTTCAAAAATGTGCAGGTTAGCTAGGTTTCCCCAGGTGTGGGCTGAGCTATAGGCCAAAGTCTACAGCTCGGCACTTTGTAAAAAACACCTCTGTTTTCTTTGTGAAAATGTGATGTATCCACAGTGTGTTTTGGTGCATTTCCTTTCGCGGGCACTAGGCCTACCCACACAAGTGAGGTACTAATTTTTTATCGGAAGACTTAGGGGATCGCTGGGTGGAAGGAAATTTGTGGCTCCTCTCAGATTCCATAACTTTCTGTCAACGAAATGAGAGGAAAAAGTGTTTTTTGGCCAAATTTTTAGATTTGCAAAGGATTCTGGGTATGAGAATCTGGTCTTAGCCCCACAAGTCACCCCATCTGGGATTTCTCTAGGTGTCTAGTTTTTAAAAATGCACAGGTTTGCTAGGTTTCCCTAGGTGCCAGCTGAGCTAGAGGCCAAAATTCACAGCTAGGCACTTTGTAAAAAACAGGTCTGTTTTCTTTGTGAAAATGTGATGTATCCACGTTGTGTTTTGGGGCATTTACTGTTGCAGCTCTAGGCCTAGCCACAAAAGTGAGGTACCATTTTTATCGGGAGACTTGAGGGAATGATGGGTAGAAGGGAATTTGTGGCTCCTCTCAGATTCCAGAACTTTCTGTCACCGAAATGAGAAGAAAAAGTGTTTTTTTTTTGCCAAATTGTGAGTTTTGCAGAGGACTCTGAGTAACAGAACCTGGTCAAAGCCCCACAGGTCACCCCATCTTGGATTCCACCAGAGGTCTAGTTTTAAAAAATGCACAGGTTTTCTAGGTTTCCATAGGTGCCAGCTGAGCTAGAGGCCAAAATCTATGGCTAGGCACTTTCTAAAAAACAGCTGTTTTCTTTGTGAAAATGTGATGTGTCCAAATTGTGTTTTGGAGGCATGTCCTTTTGCGGGCGCTAGGCCTACCCACACAAGTGAGGTACCATTTTTATTGGGAGACTTGGGGGAATGCTGGGTGGAAGGAAATTTGTGGCTCCTCTCAGATTCCAGAACTTTCTGTCACCGAAAAGAGAGAAAAAAGTGTTTTTTTGGCCTCATTTTGAGGTTTGCAAAGGATTCTGGGTAACAAAACCTGGTCAGAGACCCACAAGTCACCCCATCTTGAATTCCCCTAGGTGTCTAGTTTAAAAAAAATGCACAGCAGGTTTGCAAGGTTTTCCTAGGTGCCGGCTGAGCTATAGGCCAAAATCCACAGCTAGGCACTTTGTAAAAAACAGCTCTGTTTTCTTTGTGAAAATGTGATGTGTCCAAATTGTGTTTTGGAGGCATTTCCTTTCACGGGCGCTCGCCTACCCACACAAGTAAAGTACAATTTTTATTGGGAGACTTGGGGGAATGCTGGGTGGAAGGAAATTTGTGGCTCCTCTCAGATTCCAGAACTTTCTATCACCGAAATGAGAGGAAAAAGTGTTTTTTGGCCAAATTTTGAGGCCTGCAAAGGATTCTGGGTAACAGAACCTGGTCAGAGCACCACAAGTCACCCCATCTTCGATTCCCCTAAGTGTCTATTTTTCAAAAATGTGCAGGTTTGCTAGGTTTCCCAAAATGTGCCGGCTGAGCTTGAGGCCAAAATCTACAGATAGGCACTTTGTAAAAAAGCAACTCAGTTTTCTTTATGAAAATGTGATGTGTCCTCAGTGTGTTTTGGGGGCATTTCCTTTCGCGGGCAGTAGGCCTAACCACACAAGTGAGGTGCTATTTTTTATCGGAAGACTTAGGGGAACGCTGGGTGGAAGGAAATTTGTGGCTCCTCTCAGATTCCAGAACTTTCTGTCACTGAAATGAGAGGAAAAAGTGTTTTTTGGCCAAATTTTGAGATTTGCAAAGGATTCTGGGTATGAGAACCTGGTCATAGCCCCACAAGTCACCCCATCTTTGATTTCTCTAGGTGTCTAATTTTGAAAAATGCACAGGTTTGCTAGGTTTCCCGAGGTGCCAGCTGAGCTAGAGGCCAAAATCCACACCTAGGCACTTTGCAAAAAACAGCTCTGTTTTCTTTGTGAAAATGTGATGTATCCGCGTTGTGTTTTGGGGCATTTCCTGTTGCGGGCTCTACGCCTAGCCACACAAGTGAGGTACCATTTTTTGCGGGAGACTTGAGGGAATGATGGGTAGAAGGAAATTTGTGGCTCCTCTCAGATTCCAGAACTTTCTGTCACCGAAATGAGAGGAAAAATGTTTTTTTTGGCAAAATTTTGAGGTTTGTAAAGGATTCTGGGTAACAGAATCTGGTCAGAGCCCCACAAGTCCCCCCCGTCTTGGATTCCCCTAAGGGTCTAGTTTTAAAAAATGCACAGGTTTGCTAGGTTTCCCTAGGTACCGGTTGAGCTAGAGGTCAAAATCCACTGCTAGGCACTTTGTAAAAAACAGCTCTGTTTCCTTTCTGAAAATGTGATGTGTCCACATTGTGTTTTGGGGCACTTCCTCTCGCGGGCGCTAGGCCTAACCACACAAGTGAGGTACCATTTTTATTGGGAGACTTGGGGGAGTGCTGGGTTGAAGGTAATTTGTGGCTCCTCTCAGATTCCAGAACTTTCCTTTAACGAAATGAGAGAAAAAGGTGTTTTTTTGGCCACATTTTGAGTTTTGCAAAGGATTCTGGGTACCAGAACCTGTTCAGAGTCTCACAAGTCAACCCATCTTGGATTTCCCTATGTGTCTATTTTTAAAAAATGTGCAGGTTTGCCTGGTTTTCACAGGTACTGGCTGAGCTAGAGGCCAAAATACACAGCTAGGCATTTTGTAAAAAACAGCTCTGTTTTAATTGTGAAAATGTGATGTGTCCACGTTGTGTTTTGGAGCATTTCCTCTTGAGTGCGCTAGGCCTACCCAAACAAGTGAGGTACTATTTTCATCGGAAGATTTGGAGGAATGCTGGGTGGAAGGAAATTTGTGTCTCCTCTCAGATTCCAGAACTTTCTGTCACCGAAATAAGAGAAAAAAGTGGGTTTTTGGCCTCATTTTGAGGTTTGCAAAGGATTCTGGGTAACAAAACCTGGTCAGAGACCCACAAGTCACCCCATCTTGAATTCCCCTAGGTGTCTAGATTTAAAAAAAGTGCACAGCAGGTTTGCAAGGTTTTCCTAGGTGCCGGCTGAGCTATAGGCCAAAATCCACATCTAGGCACTTTGTAAAAAACAGCTCTGTTTTCTTTGTGAAAATGTGATGTGTCCAAATTGTGTTTTGGAGGCATTTCCTTTCACGGGCGCTCGCCTACCCACACAAGTAAAGTACAATTTTTATTGGGAGACTTGGGGGAATGCTGGGTGGAAGGAAATTTGTGGCTCCTCTCAGATTCCAGAACTTTCTATCACCGAAATGAGAGGAAAAAGTGTTTTTTTGCCAAATTTTGAGGCCTGCAAAGGATTCTGGGTAACAGAACCTGGTCAGAGCACCACAAGTCACCCCATCTTCGATTCACCTAAGTGTCTATTTTTCAAAAATGTGCAGGTTTGCTAGGTTTCCCCAGGTGTGGGCTGAGCTATAGGCCAAAACCTACAGTTAGGCACTTTGTAAACAACAGCTCTGTTTTCATTGTGAAAATGTGATGTGTCCACAGTGTGTTTTGGGGCATTTCCTTTCGAGGGCGCTAGGCCTACCCACACAAGTGAGGTACTATTTTGTATCGGAAGACTTAAGGGAACGCTGGGTGGAAGTAACTTTGTGGCTCCTCTCAGATTCCAGAACTTTTTGTCAACGAAATGAGATGAAAAAGTGTTTTTTGGCCAAATTTTGAGATTTGCAAAGGATTCTGGGTATGAGAACCTGTTCATTGCCCCACAAGTCACCCCATCTGCGATTTCTCTAGGTGTCTAGTTTTTAAAAATGCACAGGTTTGCTAGGTTTCCCTAGGTGCCAGCTGAGCAAGAGGCCAAAATCCAAAGCTAGGCACTTTGTAAAAAACAGCTCAGTTTTCTTTGTGAAAATGTGATGTATCCACGTTGTGTTTTGGGGCATTTACTGTTGCAGCTCTAGGCCTAGCCACAAAAGTGAGGTACCATTTTTATCAGGAGACTTGAGGGAATGATGAGTAGAAGGGAATTTGTGGCTCCTCTCAGATTCCAGAACTTTCTGTCACTGAAATGAGAAGAAAAAGTGTTTTTATTTTGCCAAATTGTGAGTTTTGCAGAGGACTCTGAGTAACAGAACCTGGTCATAGCCCCACAGGTCACCCCATCTTGGATTCCACTAGAGGTCTAGTTTTCAAAAATGCACAGGTTTGCTAGGTTTCCATGGGTGCCGGCTGAGCTAGAGGCCAAAATCTATGGCTAGGCACTTTCTAAAAAACAGTTCTGTTTTCTTTGTGAAAATGTGATGTGTCCAAATTGTGTTTTGGAGGCATGTCCTTTTGCGGGCGCTAGGCCTACCCACACAAGTGAGGTACCATTTTTATTGGGAGACTTGGGGGAATGCTGGGTGGAAGGAAATTTGTGGCTCCTGTCAGATTCCAGAACTTTCTGTCACCGAAATTAGAGAAAAAAGTGTTTTTTTGGCCTCATTTTGAGGTTTGCAAAGGATTCTGGGTAACAAAACCTGGTCAGAGACCCACAAGTCACCCCATCTTGAATTCCCCTAGGTGTCTGGTTTAAAAAAATGCACAGCAGGTTTGCAAGGTTTTCCTAGGTGCCGGCTGATCTATAGGCCAAAATCCACAGCTAGGCACTTTGTAAAAAACAGCTCTGTTTTCTTTGTGAAAATGTGATGTGTCCAAATTGTGTTTTGGAGGCATTTCCTTTCACGGGCGCTCGCCTACCCACACAAGTAAAGTACCATTTTTATTGGGAGACTTGGGGGAATGCTGGGTGGAAGGAAATTTGTGGCTCCTCTCAGATTCCAGAACTTTCTATCACCGAAATGAGAGGAAAAAGTGTTTTTGGGCCAAATTTTGAGGCCTGCAAAGGATTCTGGGTAACAGAACCTGGTCAGAGCACCACAAGTCACCCCATCTTCGATTCCCCTAAGTGTCCATTTTTCAAAAATGTGCAGGTTTGCTAGGTTTCCCCAAGTGCCGGCTGAGCTTGAGGCCAAAATCTACAGCTAGGCACTTTGTAAAAAAGCAACTCAGTTTTCTTTATGAAAATGTGATGTGTCCTCAGTGTGTTTTGGGGGCATTTCCTTTTGCGGGCAGTAGGCCTAACCACACAAGTGACGTACTATTTTTTATCGGAAGACTTAGGGGAACGCTGGGTGGAAGGAAATTTGTGGCCCCTCTCAGATTCCAGAACTTTCTGTCACTGAAATGAGAGGAAAAGGTGTTTTTTGGCCAAATTTTGAGATTTGCAAAGGATTCTGGGTATGAGAACCTGGTCATAGCCCCACAAGTCACCCCATCTTTGATTTCTCTATGTGTCTAAATTTTAAAAATGCACAGGTTTGCTAGGTTTCCCAAGGTGCCAGCTGAGCTAGAGGCCAAAATATACACCTAGGCACTTTGTAAAAAACAGCTCTGTTTTCTTTGTGAAAATGTGATGTATCCGCGTTGTGTTTTGGGGCATTTCCTGTTGCGGGCTCTACGCCTAGCCACACAAGTGAGGTACCATTTTTTGCGGGAGACTTGAGGGAATGATGGGTAGAAGGACATTTGTGGCTCCTCTCAGATGCCAGAACTTTCTGTCACCGAAATGAGAGGAAAAATGTTTTTTTTGGCCAAATTTTGAGGTTTGTAAAGGATTCTGGGTAACAGAATCTGGTCAGAGCCCCACAAGTCCCCCCCGTCTTGGATTCCCCTAAGGGTCTAATTTTAAAAAATGCACAGGTTTGCTAGGTTTCCCTAGGTGCCGGCTGAGCTAGAGGTCAAAATCCACTGCTAGGCACTTTGTAAAAAACAGCTCTGTTTCCTTTCTGAAAATGTGATGTGTCCACATTGTGTTTTGGGGCACTTCCTGTCGCGGGCGCTAGGCCTACCCAGACAAGTGAGGTACCATTTTTATTGGGAGTCTTTGGGGAGTGCTGGGTTGAAGGAAATTTGTGGCTCCTCTCAAATTCCAGAACTTTCCTTTAACGAAATGAGAGAAAAAAGTATCTTTTTGGCCACATTTTGAGTTTTGCAAAGGATTCTGGGTACCAGAACCTGTTCAGAGCACCACAAGTCACGCCATCTTCGATTCCCCTATGTGTCTATTTTTAAAAAATGTGCAGGTTTGCTAGGTTTCCCCAGGTGTGGGCTGAGCTATAGGCCAAAACCTACAGTTAGGCACTTTGTAAACAACAGCTCTGTTTTCTTTGTAAAAAAGGGGTGTGTCCACAGTGTGTTTTGGGGCATTTCCTGTCGCGGGCGCTAGGCCTACCCACACAAGTGAGGTACTATTTTGTATCGGAAGACTTAGGGGAACGCTGGGTAGAAGGAAATTTGTGGCTCCTCTCAGATTCCAGAACTTTCTGTCAACGAAATGAGATGAAAAAGTGTTTTTTGGCCAAATTTTGAGATTTGCAAAGGATTCTGGGTATGAGAACATGGTCATTGCCCCACAAGTCACCCCATCTGCGATTTCTCTAGGTGTCTAGTTTTTAAAAATGCACAGGTTTGCTAGGTTTCCCAAGGTGCCAGCTGAGCTAGAGGCCAAAATATACACCTAGGCACTTTGTAAAAAACAGCTCTGTTTTCTTTGTGAAAATGTGATGTATCCGCGTTGTGTTTTGGGGCATTTCCTGTTGCGGGCTCTACGCCTAGCCACACAAGTGAGGTACCATTTTTTGCGGGAGACTTGAGGGAATGATGGGTAGAAGGACATTTGTGGCTCCTCTCAGATGCCAGAACTTTCTGTCACCGAAATGAGAGGAAAAATGTTTTTTTGGGCCAAATTTTGAGGTTTGTAAAGGATTCTGGGTAACAGAATCTGGTCAGAGCCCCACAAGTCCCCCCCGTCTTGGATTCCCCTAAGGGTCTAATTTAAAAAAATGCACAGGTTTGCTAGGTTTCCCTAGGTGCCGGCTGAGCTAGAGGTCAAAATCCACTGCTAGGCACTTTGTAAAAAACAGCTCTGTTTCCTTTCTGAAAATGTGATGTGTCCACATTGTGTTTTGGGGCACTTCCTGTCGCGGGCGCTAGGCCTACCCAGACAAGTGAGGTACCATTTTTATTGGGAGTCTTTGGGGAGTGCTGGGTTGAATGAAATTTGTGGCTCCTCTCAAATTCCAGAACTTTCCTTTAACGAAATGAGAGAAAAAAGTATCTTTTTGGCCACATTTTGAGTTTTGCAAAGGATTCTGGGTACCAGAACCTGTTCAGAGCACCACAAGTCACCCCATCTTCGATTCCCCTATGTGTCTATTTTTAAAAAATGTGCAGGTTTGCTAGGTTTCCCCAGGTGTGGGCTGAGCTATAGGCCAAAACCTACAGTTAGGCACTTTGTAAACAACAGCTCTGTTTTCTTTGTGAAAATGTGATGTGTCCACAGTGTGTTTTGGGGCATTTCCTGTCGCGGGCGCTAGGCCTACCCACACAAGTGAGGTACTATTTTGTATCGGAAGACTTAGGGGAACGCTGGGTAGAAGGAAATTTGTGGCTCCTCTCAGATTCCAGAACTTTCAGTCAACGAAATGAGATGAAAAAGTGTTTTTTGGCCAAATTTTGAGATTTGCAAAGGATTCTGGGTATGAGAACATGGTCATTGCCCCACAAGTCACCCCATCTGCGATTTCTCTAGGTGTCTAGTTTTTAAAAATGCACAGGTTTGCTCGGTTTCCCTAGGTGCCAGCTGAGCTAGAGGCCAAAATCCACAGCTAGGCACTTTGTAAAAAACAGCTCTGTTTTCTTTGTGAAAATGTGATGTATCCACGTTGTGTTTTGGGGCATTTACTGTTGCAGCTCTAGGCCTAGCCACAAAAGTGAGGTACCATTTTTATCGGGAGACTTGAGGGAATGATGAGTAGAAGGGAATTTGTGGCTCCTCTCAGATTCCAGAACTTTCTGTCACGAAATGAGAAGAAAAAGTGTTTTTTTTTTGCCAAATTGTGAGTTTTGCGGAGGACTCTGAGTAACAGAACCTGGTCATAGCCCCACAGGTCACCCCATCTTGGATTCCACTAGAGGTCTAGTTTTCAAAAATGCACAGGTTTGCTAGGTTTCCATAGGTGCCGGCTGAGCTAGAGGCCAAAATCTATGGCTAGGCACTTTCTAAAAAACAGTTCTGTTTTCTTTGTGAAAATGTGATGTGTCCAAATTGTGTTTTGGAGGCATGTCCTTTTGCGGGCGCTAGGCCTACCCACACAAGTGAGGTACCATTTTTATTGGGAGACTTGGGGGAATGCTGGGTGGAAGGAAATTTGTGGCTCCTCTCAGATTCCAGAACTTTCTGTCCCCGAAATGAGAGAACAAAGTGTTTTTTTGGCCTCATTTTTGGGTTTGCAAAGGATTCTGGGTAACAAAACCTGGTCAGAGACCCACAAGTCACCCCATCTTGAATTCCCCTAGGTGTCTAGTTTAAAAAAAATGCACAGCAGGTTTTCAAGGTTTTCCTAGGTGCCGGCTGAGCTATAGGCCAAAATCCACAGCTAGGCACTTTGTAAAAAACAGCTCTGTTTTCTTTGTGAAAATGTGATGTGTCCAAATTGTGTTTTGGAGGCATTTCCTTTCACGGGCGCTCGCCTACCCACACAAGTAAAGTAAAATTTTTATTGGGAGACTTGGGGGAATGCTGGGTGGAAGGAAATTTGTGGCTCCTCTCAGATTCCAGAACTTTCTATCACCGAAATGAGAGGAAAAAGTGTTTTTTGGCCAAATTTTGAGGCCTGCAAAGGATTCTGGGTAACAGAACCTGGTCAGAGCACCACAAGTCACCCCATCTTCGATTCCCCCAAAGTGTCTATTTTTCAAAAATTTGCAGGTTTGCTAGGTTTCCCCAAGTGCCGGCTGAGCTTGAGGCCAAAATCTACAGCTAGGCACTTTGTAAAAAAGCAACTCAGTTTTCTTTATGAAAATGTGATGTGTCCTCAGTGTGTTTTGGGGGCATTTCCTTTTGCGGGCAGTAGGCCTAACCACACAAGTGAGGTACTATTTTTTATCGGAAGACTTAGGGGAACGCTGGGTGGAAGGAAATTTGTGGCTCCTCTCAGATTCCAGAACTTTCTGTCACTGAAATGAGAGGAAAAAGTGTTTTTTGGCCAAATTTTGAGATTTGCAAAGGATTCTGGGTATGAGAACCTGGTCATAGCCCCACAAGTCACCCCATCTTTGATTTCTCTAGGTGTCTAATTTTTAAAAATACACAGGTTTGCTAGGTTTCCCAAGGTGCCAGCTGAGCTAGAGGCCAAAATCCACACCTAGGCACTTTGTAAAAAACAGCTCTGTTTTCTTTGTGAAAATGTGATGTATCCACATTGTGTTTTGGGGCATTTCCTGTTGCGGGCTCTACGCCTAGCCACACAAGTGAGGTACCATTTTTTGCGGGAGACTTGAGTGAATGATGGGTAGAAGGAAATTTGTGGCTCCTCTCAGATTCCAGAACTTTCTGTCACCGAAATGAGACAAAAAATAGTTTTTTTGGCCAAATTTTGAGGTTTGCAAAGGATTCTGGGTAACAGAATCTGGTCAGAGCTCCACATGTCCCCCCCCTCTTGGATTCCCCTAAGGGTCTAGTTTTAAAAAATGCACAGGTTTGCTAGGTTTCCCTAGGTGCCGGCTGAGTTAGAGGTCAAAATCCACTGCTAGGCACTTTGTAAAAAAACAGCTCTGTTTTCTTTCTGAAAATGTGGTGTGTCCACATTGTGTTTTGGGGCACTTCCTCTCGCGGGCGCTAGGCCTACCCACACAAGTGAGGTACCATTTTTATTGGGAGACTTGGGGGAGTGCTAGGTTGAAGGTAATTTGTGGCTCCTATCAGATTCCAGAACTTTCTGTTAACGAAATGAGAGAAAAAAGTGTTTTTTTGGCCACATTTTGAGTTTTGCAAAGGATTCTGGGTACCAGAACCTGTTCAGAGTCTCACAAGTCAACCCATCTTGGATTTCCCTATGTGTCTATTTTTAAAAAATGTGCAGGTTTGCTAGGTTTTCACAGGTACTGGCTGAGCTAGAGGCCAAAATACACAGCTAGGCATTTTGTAAAAAAACAGCTCTGTTTAAATTGTGAAAATGTGATGTGTCCACGTTGTGTTTTGGAGTATTTCCTCTTTAGGGCGCTAGGCCTACCCAAACAAGTGAGGTACTATTTTCATCGGAAGATTTGGAGGAATGCTGGGTGGAACGAAATTTGTGGCTCCTCAAAGATTCCAGAACTTTCTGTCACCGAAATGAGAGAAAAAAGTGTTTTTTTGGCCATATTTTGAGGTGTGCAAAGGGTTCTGGGTAACAGAACCTGGTCAGAGCCCCACAAGTCACCCCACCTTGGATTCCCCTAGGAGTCTAGTTTTCAAAAATGCACAGGTTTGCTAGGATTCCCTTGGTGCCAGCTGAACTAGAAGCTAACATCCACAGCTAAGCGCTTTGCAAAAAACAGCTCTGTTTTATTTGTGAAAATGTGATGTGTCCACAGAGTGTTTTGGGGCATTTCCTTTTGCGGACGCTAGGCCTACCCACACAAGTGAGGTACAAATTTTATCGGGGATGTGTGGGAACGCTGGGTTGAAGGAAACTTGTGTCTCCTCTCAGATTCCAGAACTCTCTGTCACCCAAATGACAGGAAAAAGTGTTTTTTTTTGGCCAGAATTTGAGGTTTGCAAAGGATTCTGGGTAACAGAATCTGGTCAGAGCACCACAAGTCCCCAATCTTGGATTCCCCTATGTGTCTATTTTTAAAAAATGTGCAGGTTTGCTAGGTTTCCCCAGGTGCTGGCTGAGCTAGAGACCAAAAAACACAGCTAGGCATTTTGTAAAAAACAGCTCTTTTTTCTTTGTGAAAATGTGATGTGTCCACGTTGTGTTTTGGGGCATTTCCTTTCGCTTGCACTAGGCCTACCCACACAGGTGAGGTACTATTTTTATCAGAAGACTTGGAGGAATGCTGGGCGGAAGGACATTTTTGGCTCCTCTCAGATTTCAGAACTTATTGTCACCAAAAGTGTTTTTTTGACCAAATTTTGAGGTTTGCAAAGGATTCTGGGTAACAGAACCTGGTCAGAGCCCCACAAGTCACCCCATCTTCGATTCCTCTAGGTGACTAGTTTAAAAAAAATGCTCAGGTTTGCTAGGTTTCCCTAGGTGAAGGCTGAGCTAGAGGCCAAAATCCACAGCCAGGCACTTTGAAAAAAACAGCTCTGTTTTCTTTGGGAAAATGTGACGTGCCCGCGTTGTGTTTTGGGGCATGTCCTTTCGCGGGCACTAAGCCTAACCACACAAGTGAGGTACCATTTTTTTTGGGAGACTTGGGGGAATGCTGGGTGGAAGGAAATTTGTGGCTCCTCTCGGATTCCAGAACTTTTTATTACTGAAATGAGAGAAAAAAGTGTTTTTTTGGCCATATTTTGAGGTTTGCAAAGTATTCTGGGTAACAGAACCCGGTCAGAGCCTCACAAGTCAAACCATCTTGGATTTCCCTAGGTGTCAAGTTTTTAAAAATGCACAGGTTGGGTAGGTTCCCCTAGGTGCCGGCTGAGATAGAGGCCAAAACCCACAGCTAAGCACTTTGCAAAAAACAGCTCTGTTTTCTTTGTTAAAATGTGATCTGTCCACGTTGTGTTTTGGGCCATTTTCTGTCGTGGGAGATAGGCCTATCCACACAAGTGAGGTAGCATTTTGATTTGGAGACTTGGCGGAAAGCTGGGTAGAAGGAAATTCTCAGATTCCAGAACTCTCTCTCACCAAAATCAGAGGACAAAGTGTTAGTGTTTGTTTTTTGGCCAAATTTTGAGGTTTGCAAAGGATTCTGGGTAACAGAATCTGGTCAGAACCCCACAAATCACCCTGTCTTGGATTCCCCTAAGGGTCTAGTTTTTAAAAATGTGCAGGTTTGCTAGATTTCCCTAGGTGCCGAGTGAGCTAGAGGCCAAAATCCACAGCTAGGCACTTTGCAAAAAATTGCTCTGTTTTCTTTTGGAAAATGTGGTGTGTCCACATTGTGCTTTGGGGCATTTCCTCTTGTGGGCTCTAGGCCTACCCAAACATTTTTATCAGGAACTTGTGGGAGCACGTGGGTGAGGGAAATTTGTGGCTCCTCTCAAATTCCAGAACTTTCTGTCACCGAAATGAGAGAAAAAGGTCTTTTTGTGGCCAAATTTTGAGATTTGCAAAGGATTCTGGGTAAGAGAACCTGGTCAGAGCCCCATAAGTCACCCTGTCTTCGATTCCCCTAGGAGTCTAGTTTTCAAAAATGCGCAGCAGGTTTGCAAGGTTTCCATAGGTGCCGGCTGAGCGAGAGGCCAAAATCCATAGCTAGGCACTTTCTAAAAAACAGCTCTGTTTTCTTTGTGAAAATTTGATGTGTCTACGTTGTGTTTTGGAGGCATGTCCTTTCTCGGGCGCTCGCCAACCCACACAAGTGAGGTACCATTTTTATTGGGAGACTTGGGGGAATGCTGGGTGGAAGGAAATTTGTGGCTCCTCTCAGATTCCAGAACTTTCGGTCTCCGAAATGAGAGCAAACAGTGTTTTTTTGGCCAATTTTGAGGTTTGCAAAGGATTCTGGGTAAGAGAACCTGGTCAGAGCCCCACAAGTCACCCTGTCTTCGATTCCCCTAGGTGTCTATAGTTTTAAAAAATGCGCAGGAGGTTTGCAAGGTTTCCCTAGGTGTCGGCTGAGCTAGAGGCCAAAATCCATAGCAAGGCACTTTCTAAAAAATAGCTCTGTTTTCTTTGTGAAAATGTGATGTGTACACGTTGTGTTTTGGAGGCATGTCCTTTCTCGGGCGCTCGCCTACCCACACAAGTGAGGTACCATTTTTATTGGGAGACTTGGGGGAATGCTGGGTGGAAGGAAATTTGTGGCTCCTCTCAGATTCCAGAACTTTCTGCCACCGAAATGATAGGATAAAGTGTTTTTGTCCAGATTTTGAGGTTTGCAAAGGATTCTGGGTAACAGAACCTGGTCAGAGCCCCACAAGTCACTCCATCTTGGATTCCCCTAGGTGTCTAGGTTTAAACAAATTTCCAGGTTTGGTAGGTTTCCCCAACTAGAGGCCCAAATCTACAGCTATGCACTTTGCAAAGAGCATGCCAGATTTTAACGTAGAAATTTGATGTATCCATTTTGTGTTTCCTGTCACGAGCAGTAGGCCTAACCACGCAAGTGAGGTATCAATTTTATCAGGAGACTTGCGGGAACACAGAATAGCAAAGCAAGGGCTATTGCCCCTTGCTTTTTCTACATTTTATCCTTCCAAATGTAAGACAGCGTGTAAAAAAGATGTCTATTTGAGAAATGCCCTGTAATTCACATGCTAGTATGGACACCCCGGAATTTAGAGATGTGCAAATAACCACTGCTTCTCAACACCTTATCCGGTGCCCATTTTGGAAATATAAAGGTTTTCTTGATACCTATTTTTCACTTTCTATATTTCAGCAAATTAATTGCTGTATACCCGGTATAGAATGAAAACCCATTGCAAGGTGCAGCTCATTTTTTGGCTCTGGGTACTTAGGGTTCTTGATGACTCCACAATCCCTATATATCTTTGCAACCAGAAGAGTCCAGCAGATGTAACGGTATATTACTTTAAAAATTCTGACATCGGAGGACAAAGTTACAGCGTACAACATGGAGAAAAATGGCTGTTTTTTTCACCTCAATTTAAATATTTTTTTATTTCAGCTGTTATTTTCTGTAGGAAACACTTGTAGGGTCTACACAAATTACCCCTTGCTGAATTCTGAATTTTGCCTACTTTTTTGAAATATTTAGCGTTCTGGGATCCAGCAGTGGTTTCTCACCCATTTCTGTCATTAACTGGAAGGAGGCTGAAAGCACAAAAAATAGTAAAAATGGGGTATGTCCCAGTAAAATGTAAAAATTGTGTTTAAAAATGGGGTTTTCTAATTCAAGTCTGCCTGTTGCTAACAGCTGGTAAGATGGTGATTTTACCACCAAAAATCCTTTGTTGATGCCATTTTCAGGGAAAAAAACACAAGCCTTCTTCTGCAGCCCTTTTTTCCAATTTTTATGAACAAAATGAAATGTTTTCTGTATTTTGTTTTTTTTCTTGGTCTCCTTCAGGGCAACCCACAAGGTCTGGGTACCTCTAGAATCCTTAGGATATTGGAAAAAATGGACGCAAATTTGGCATGGGTAGCTTATGTAGAGAAAAAGTTATAGGGCCTAAGCGCAAACTGCCCCAAATAGCCAAAAAAAGGCTCACACAGGAGGGGAAAAGGCCGTCATGGAAGGGGTTAAACAGCAAATGAACATGGAGATTGCAAACTCTGTTTTACAAGTTAGTGTTGCCTTGTTTTCTGAACTGTGTTAGAAAAAAGAATTTCAAGTGCAGTAAAGTCTTTTCTAAATTAAGAAGCAAGGCATTTATATGGGCCTTTAAATCCTTTTGGTGGATTTAACCAATCATTCTTAGATGGTATAAAAATGTGTTTTACCAATTCATTCATTTTCCTGACATTTCTGTATGTGATCAGGGTCTAATTTACCAATTGTTGGGTCACTAGTTATCAAATCCCATCTATTCCTACTTACTTGATTATATTGTGTGCTGTATGGTGTGTTTATTATGGCCCCCTTATTAAACTTACTTTTAATTTGTGATTAGAAACACATTTTTGTCTATTGATATAGTGTAGTTTCATATACAATGTCCCAGGGCTGTAACCTTCTTTAAAACATTTTTGCAAACACATTGCTCCTATGCCTTATGTTTCTTAGTATCACTGCATATCTATTTGCCCTAACTAATACACAGAATAGGATGTTTTCTTTTAGTGGTTCTGAATGAAAGCTGGTGGCATGCAATATCCTATTCTCAGCAGTCTCTTTTCTATGAATCAATGTTTCAGTTCAGTCATCAATAATAGTTAATGTCACATCTAAGAAGCCTAAAGATTTGTGACTACGTTTGGTGTAAAATGTTATGAATGTTTTTACTTCTCCCTGTGAGCCATCCAATATAAAGACGGTGTTAGCATTAAACTGCAGCCATAACATTATTTTATTTTCCATCTTTGCCTGATATTTGCCATTAAGAACCTGCTTCCCCGACCAACCCAAAAGCAAAACACCATGGCAGGGGGCTAAATAGATGCCCCACACTTTACCCTGTAGTTGTCTATACAGCTGATTGTTGAATTGGAAAATGTTTGTTTAAGACCTGTCATAGTTATCAACATCATCTTATGTTTATATAGCCACAGGGGCTAAGACTCTGGGAACAATTCTGCAGCTCTCAGTCATTCCTTATGGTCAATACTCATATATAGTGTTGACATATCTATGATTACTGAGGGATGCATTTCCTCCCAGTGGATGTTGTATAGGCATTTTAGAGGATCAGTGATACTCCCACGGTCGAAGGAAGGCATCAAAAAAATTCGATATATTCTTCAAAATACTGCCATTTGTGCAGATAATTGGTGTACCAGGTGGGTTTGATATACATATATATTTTTTTTTTTGCATCTGAAATAATAAATATACGACTGGTATTGTTTGATGATCATTCCTTAGGAAAGCATACTCTCCATGTGCCAATATGTCCTCTTCATGCCATTCATGTAAGTTGTTGTGAAGCATTTGTTTCATCTCAGTGTAGTGTTCCCGATTTATCCTGACATAAAATGCTACATCCTTCAAATGTCTCAACATCTGTTCAGTATACATTGTTTCTGGCCAAAAAAACAAAATTGCCCCCTTTGTCAGAGGGTTTCACCACTTTAGTACATTCTGTTTTTTTAATTGTTAATAACTGTAGGTTAAAGTTTATTTCGTTTACATGACTGCAATTTCTTTGCCAGCTAATTTAGATAGTTAACCACCAACAATTTATAAAAAAATATATACCATCATGTAGCTTTTGTGGCATAGATTTTGATTTTAGTCTGAAATCAGTGCCCGCTCAATCAATGATATCCAAACCTGCCATCAAAGTAGAAAAACAGAAAAAATCCTTTAAATTAAAATGATATCCATGACCTTCTGACTACTACTTGACTCACAAAACAGAAACATGAGATAAACCAGCTATAATATCTGGGTTCAAATGGAGCCTATAAGTCCCATGGGTGACAGCAAAGACAATTAAACAAATGACAGGAAATTCTTTAACACAATATCTATGACCTGCACACAACACAAAACCCAAACAGACCAGGTCAATTCTCAGTACTTTTTGAGAAAAATGTGACAAATCAAGTGCAATTAAACTTGCAGTTTTTTGTATAAAAAAGTAGTAAACATACACAAAAGTGTAAGTTTTCCGTTGTAAAATGGGCCCAGTGTCTTAATCCTCATTGACTGACATTACATTTCCAGTCTAGTCATGCTGGAGGATATTGAGTTCCAAGAAAAAAGACTGGGAAGTACAGAGTGTCATCGTGAAAAGGTGACTATGTGATCCAGATAGTAAATGTACCTCCATTCCAACAGATTTTAATTTAATTATTTTCAGAGCTTTTGACACCAAAATTGAAGTGACATTTGGCACCTAAATCAGAATAGCCAGAGCCCTTGCATGTAATAGCTTCCTGACTTTCCCTTCAGGAATTCTTTTTGAGCAACTAAGGGCCTGCTTATAAATCCTCTGGTAAACTGGGTTCTTGGTACACACACCTATTAGTGCAGGTATTGCAGTTATAAGTGGTGCAATGATCTTTGAACTCCATATTTATGGGTGCAATAAAATTCACACCCTATGTTCAATGTCAGCAGGCCAACATTTTCAGAATTCATTTGGTGAAAAAAATCACAGCATTTAGCAAGACAAGCCGATTTTGGTGCAATAGCCCCACAATTAGCATGTTAAAATCAATTAAAAGGCAAAATATGTGTGTTAGAAATGGGGTCTTTGGTTGGCAGTCAGGTTACCCCCTGTCCAAGCAAGGACACTCACTCTAGTCAGGGTAAAGGAGAATCACCCTCAGTTAACGTCCGCTCACCCCCTTGGTAGTTTGGCACCAGCAGACAGGCTTAACTTCAGAGTAAAGTATTTGTACCAACACACATGGGCCCATATTTATACTTTTTGACGCTAAACTGCGCTAACGCAGTTTAGCGTCAAACAATTTAGCGCCGTCTAACGCCATTCCGAAGCGCCATGCGGGCGCCATACTTATGGAATGGCGTTAGCCGGCGCAAGCAGACCGGCGCTGCCTGGTGTGCGTGGAAAAAAACCACGTAGACCAGGCAGCGCCGGCGTAGGGGGAAAATGGCGCTAGGGCGTCTTAAAATGGCGCAAGTCGGGTTGACGCTAAAAAATCGTCTTAACCCGATTTGCGCCATTTTTTCGACGCCCAGACGCCATTTAAATGACTCCTGTCTTAGTAAAGACAGGAGTCATGCCCCCTTGCCCAATGGCCATGCCCAGGGGACTTGTGTCCCCTGGGCATGGTCATTGGGCATAGTGGCATGTAGGGGGGCACAAATAAGGCCCCCCTATGCCACAAAAAAAATAAAAAAATAAAAAAAATTATACTTACCTGAACTTACCTGTACTTCACTGCGATGGGTCCCTCCATCCTTGGGTGTCCTCCTGGGGTGGGCAGGGGTGGCAGGGGGGGTCCCTGGGGGCAGGGGAGGGCACCTGTGGGCTCATTCTGAGCCCACAGGTCCCTTAACGCCTACCCTGACCCAGGCGTTAAATTCAGGCGCAAATGCGGGTTTTTTTGACCCGCCACCTCCCGGGCGTGATTTTTGCCCGGGAGTATAAATACGACGCATTTGCGTCGCCGTCATTTTTTTAGACGGGAACGCCTTCCTTGCATCTTATTAACGCAAGGAAGGCGTTCACGCTAAAAAATGACCCTCTTTGCCCATACTTTGGCGCTAGACGCGTCTAACGCCAAAGTATAAATATGGCGCTAGTTTTGCGCCGAATTTGCGTCGAAAAAAACGACGCTAATTCGGCGCAAACGGAGTATAAATACGGGCCATAGTAACTTAGTGAAAACACTACAAAATGACACAACACAGGTTTAGAAAAATAGGTAATATATATCTAAACAAAACAAGACAAAAACAATAAAGATCCACCATACACAAGTCAAGTTTTGAATTAAAAAGCAAAAAAAGTCTTAAATCCTTAGAAAACAGTGCTAACACTGTTAGCGTGAAAAAGTATCTGAGTTGCATCAAAATAACACCGCATGGGTGAGTGTGCGTTGGAAAAGGCCAGCGATGCGTTGATTTCTCACTTGCAAAGAGACCGTGCATCGTTCCTCCTCCAGTCGGGTCGGCGTGCAACATTTTTCCTCTCCACAGGAGAGTGATGCGTCGATCCGGACAGGCACCTCGGGTCCGGACAGGTTTTGCATTGGTTTTCTGTGCCCAGCGAGGTTTGCATCAAAAATCCAGTCACACAGTATCAGAAATCCGAGCAATGTGGGGTTGCTATGTTCACAGCCTCCGTCAGGGGGTGTTGTGTGTCATTTCTCCAGCAGCGTTGCATCGATCTTCCAGCTGCGATGCAGGTGGAGCGTAGATTTTAGCCACAAAGGCGGCGGCACGTCGAAAATTTCCCCACTCAGCGGTCTGTGTGTGGATTTTCAGTCTTTGGCTGCCAGCTTCACCTTTCAAGGACCCAGGAACTGAATAGAGCACCACTTGGCAGGGCAGGAGTCTCAGTAAAGAGTCCAGGTGCAGGCAGGGGAAGTCTTTAATGGCCCTGAGACTTCAACAACAGGAGGAAAGCTCAGGTCAAGTCCTTGAAGAGTTCTTCACAAGCAGGAATGCACAACAAATTCCAGCCTTTGTCCTCTTTCACAGGCAGAAGCAGCAACTGCAGGGTAGCTCCACAAGGCACAATCACAGGCAGGGCAGCACTTCTCCTCAGCTCTTCAGGTCTTCTCCTTGGCAGAGGCTCCTCTTCATGCCCAGAAGTGATCTACTTTTCCAGGGATTTGAGTGCTCCTCTTATACCCGTTTCTGCCTTTGAAGTAGGCCTACTTCAAAGGAAGGTCTCTCTTGTTCGTAAGATCCTGCCTTGCCCAGGCCAGGCCCCAGCCACAGACCAGGGGGTTGGAGACTGCATTGTGTGAGGGCAGGCACAGCCCTTTCAGGTGTAAGTGACCACTCCTCCCCTCCCTCCTAGCACAGATGGCTCATCAGGGTATGCAGGCTACACCCCATCTCCCTTTGTGTCACTGTTTAGAGAGAGGTGCAAACAGCCCAACTGTCAAACTGACCCAGACATGGAATCCGCAAACAGGCAGAGTCACAGAATGGTTTAAGCAAGAAAATGCCTCCTTTCTAAAAGTGGCATTTTCAAACACACAATCTCAAAACCAACTTTACTAAAAGATGTATTTTTAAATTGTGAGTTCAGAGAACCCAAACTCCACACGTCTGCTCCCAAAGGGAATCTACACTTTAATCATATTTAAAGGCAGCCCCCATGTTAACCTATGTGAGAGAGAGTCCTTGCAACAGTGAAAAACGAATTTGGCAGTATTTCACTGTCAGGACACATAAAACTCATAAGTACATGTCCCACCTTTAACAGACACTGCACCCCGCCCATGGGGCAACCTAGGGCCTACCTTGTGGGTGTCTTACATGTAAGAAAATGGAAGGGTTAGGCCTGGCAAGTGGGTACACTTGCCAAGTCGAATTGGCAGTTAAAAACTGCACACACAGACATTGCTGTGGAAGGTCTGAGTCATTTTACAGGGCTACTAATGTGGGTGGCACAACCAGTGCTGCAGGCAAACTAGTAGCATTTGATTTACATTCCCTGGGCACCTCAGTGCACTGTAATAGGGATTTACCAGTAAATCAAATATGCCAATCATGGAAATCCAATTACACATATATTTAACATAGGAACACTTGCACTTTAGCACTGGGTAGAAGTGCTAAAGTGCCCAGAGTAACAAAACAGCAAAAACAGTCCAGCACACATCACCAATCTGGGAAACAGAGATAAAAAGTTAGGGGAGACCACACCTAGGATGCCAAGTCTAAAGATGTGTATTTAGTGCTATGTATTACACTCTAAATTCCAAAAATGAGGGGATAGGACTTTGTCAGGTGCATTAAATGTCACCTATTTACCCAGGGTAATCATAATCGGGTTCCAGTCTGTACCAATGGTGAAACACTGGTTACATAAACAGTGTCCCAGTTGTGTTGCAGCCGCATCCCATAAGCAATCATTGAGTGTAACTTAGCATTGTTTTTTCTAAGTATTTTTTTAACAATTACTTAAATCATTCCAAACTCATTATCTCTTGGGTGACTTTTAGGATTGTGGTGT
The DNA here is from genome assembly GCF_031143425.1 of Pleurodeles waltl. NCBI lineage: Eukaryota > Metazoa > Chordata > Amphibia > Caudata > Salamandridae > Pleurodeles > Pleurodeles waltl. The sequence goes on from NC_090440.1 coordinate 1,800,198,381, forward strand.
TGCTTTACTTAATACTTTTGCATTCTGTTTTCCAAATTGGTATAGGAAGTTTACTTTTGATGTTTTGATTTTAATACTATAGCAGTGTAACTTGCATTCTTTACTTATATTTTTCTCTGAAGGAATCAAGGGCCAGATGTAGCAAAGGGTTTGCGCCTCGCAAACGGCGAAAAACACCGTTTGCGAGGCGCAAAAGCCTCTCTGCTATGCAGAAATGCATTTTGCGAGTCGGATCCCACTCGCAAAATGCATTTCCGACTCGCAAATAGGAAGGGGTGTTCCCTTCCTATTTGCGACTCGCAATGCTATGCAATTTCATTTGCGCCCGCGAAAGCGGTCGCAAATGAAATCGCTGTTACCATCCACTTGAAGTGGATGGTAACCCATTCGCAAACGGGAAGGGGTCCCCATGGGACCCCTTCCCCTTTGTGAATGATCACAAAAACTATTTTTCAGAGCAGGTAGTGGTCCTATGGACCACTGCCTGCTCTGAAAAATACCGAAACAAAAGGTTTCGGTTTTTTTTCTAAGTGCAGCTCGTTTTCCTTTAAGGAAAACGGGCTGCAGATAGAAAAAAAAAAACTGCTTTATTAAAAAGCAGTCACGGACATGGTGGTCTGCTGTCTCCAGCAGGCCACCATCCCCGTGAGTGCCCATACTTGCAATGGGGTCGCAAACTGCGAGTTGCAGAAGGTGTCTGAGACACCTTTCTGCATAGCAAATTGCGACTTGCAATTTGCGAGTCGCACAGACTCGCAAATTGCAAGTCGCAATTTGCTTTTTTCCTACATCTGGCCCCAAGTTTCTTCTGCCATTTCTACCAGGGATTTCTCATTAAAACTTCAATTTTACCTCTCAAGGACTGAATATGAAACTGCGTAAGAGCTCAATCCATATTCGTGTTGCTATTCTAGGTAATTACATTAGCAATAGGCACACATTTATTAGGTCTCCTATGCCAAATAATTTTGGTATGGTATTCAAGTGTGAAGTTCTCCAAATTCATTAATGTCCCCCATTCCTACAGCCATATGTCCAATCCAACATGCAGGGTACACCAGGTTGCAGAGGTCTGTGTTGAGAGACTGTCATCTGAATGGCAATATGGTAAAAAAGTCACTGCTCAGCCCCTTATCTTCTTTATCTTCTATTGGAAGAGGTATCTCCTACAGTGTGGAAATGAGATGATCACAATGGCACTCTCAAAAATAGTAAGTGATTGATGCTCTTGTTCCTGCACAGTTTAAGGAACGTTAATGTTGAAGCACAAGGACTCTTTTGATCCCCAATATTTTACATTTTTAGACTTTGTCAGCTTTGCTGATATCAAAGGTGGTGCAATTTAAAACAAATTTGCGAAGTTGCAAGCTTGGAAACAGTTTAACTTCCATTGCGTTGCTATTATTGCATGGCTGTCTTGGTACACTGTTAATTTGTAGTGTTGGAAAGTAGATTATTGGTAAGGGCAGGTAAGTACCTACATTTAGCAATAGGCCACTACCCTCCACTTAGGTCTCAATAAATGAAACCCAGCTCAACCCTTGGTAGCTTGGTAATGAGCGATAAGGTTTAACTTAGGAGACACATGTGTAAAGCATTTAAAAATCACAAAACAGTAAATGAGTAAAACTCAAACACAATAGAAATCTAAGACCAATTTATAAAAATAGACTGTAATCTATTTTTAAAATGACACCAAAACTATTTTAAATTGGATAAGGGAAACCAGAGATATGATTTTTTTAAAGAATTAATGTTTTCTTGTGCATCGAAACGAAAAGCGCTCAAAGGCTAAACAAAAGGTCACACTGGACAGGGACAAAGTCCAGAGTTCAGTCCACCCAAGAGGTAACACTGTTACACTTACTTTCAGAAGTGTTTCGTGATTCAGGAAAGTGGTCCGCAGGACCAACCAAGGGTTCAGAGGCTCTGGTTTGCCTCTTGGTGTCTGGGACTACAACTCCCACAATGCACCTCTTCAACTTATGGAGTTGCTCCAAACATCTCCAAACTTCTAGATCTTCTTCCAGAGGTCCTTTGTGGGTCCCTCAAGTGTCCAGAACTTGAGATAAGGTTCCAGAAGCTCTGAGTTGCTCTTTGGGAGTTGGGACTACATGCAGGACTTGATGCAAAGGACTCTGGGCAGCTCCTTTCACCTTAGCAACTAGGGAGTCCCTTCTTGAAGCAGTCCTTTTAGTAGTGAAGCCCAAGTGTGTAGCTGGTGCAGTCCTTCAGATTGCAGTGTCCAGGTGCAGGTCCGGGGTCCAGCAGGGCAGTCCGTCTTCTTCTTTGTCTTGTTCATTGTAAGGATCTGAGGTGTGGGTGCAACTCTGCCATATTTATTCTTGCTCCTGGGGTGAAAAGCAGGGGGCTCGACTGTCTAATCGCAGGCAAGCCAATTCCCCCTTGGATGATCACTTCCTGGGAAGTGTGGCAAAAATCAATTTCAGGGAGCAACATTCTTCAAAAACCAACATGGCTAAAGCAGATTGTTGGAGTTTAGATCCGGCTGAGCTCACCCACGGGTGTGGCTAAAAATCTTAAACACACCCCTCTCCTATCCTCTCCTAATCTAATCAAGAGGGCACCTAATTTTCTGGGGTTGCAGGAAATGGGGGATGTCCTGAGCTGCTCCAAATGTCCTTCCCTGCTTTTAAGGACCAGTTTGTCTGCTGTCCCCCCATCTCTTTTCACCATCTACTGAGGCAGATCTCCTTCCCCAGGCACATCCTTTGTGTTCAGCACAGGCTATTTCACACCTCATCAAGGCAGCCTGGCCAGGCTGCCAGAGGCTGGCCAATCAGAGAAGGCACTACAGGGCTGAAGTTGGCAACCTTCAGATAGAGTTTTAAAACTCTTTACATTAACTAGTTATATTAAATCTAACAATTGCTAGTTATGGGATTTATTATAACAATTAATTTGATGTCAAATGCAAGGTATCTGTCTCTTATTGGGACTTAGCTAATTAAAATAAAGTCTGTCCATTTTAGCTTATGGAGGCCATTCACTACAATGAGGGAAAAACTAATTTGGCTGTTTCACCTCAGCAGGGCTTATAAAGCATTTTTATAAGGTCCCTGCTTATAGTTACATGGCACCCAACCCTAGTGAAACTGAGGGTACACCTTAGGGGTGACTTATATGTAAAAAAAGGTAGTTTAAGACTTTGGATTTAATTCCAAAGTCGAATTTGCATATAACTTTAGCTTAAAAACAGGCAGCAAGGCAGGCCTGCCTTTAAAAATGACACTGGAGTGCACCTATGGGAGAACTACCTATGCTGGGGTCCCTAAACTTACATGCCCTACCATATACTAGGGACTTACAGGTAGGTTGACAAAGCCTATTATAATTAGCTGAATTTACATTCTCATTTTACCCAGAGCACAGGCCCTGGGACTGGTTAGCAGTACCCAGGGCACCATCAGAGTCAGGAAAACACTAGCAAAAAGTGAAAAATGGGGCAAAAAGTTAGGGGGCCTCTGCAGTCAGCCCTGTTTTTTCACATATAGGCGGTCATTCTGACCCTGGCGGTCAAAGACCGCCAGGGCGGAGGACCGCGGGAGCACCGCCGACAGGCCGGTGGTGCTCCAATGGGGATTCCGACCGCAGCGGTAAAGCCGCGGTCGGACCGGCACCACTGGCGGGCTCCCGCCAGTGTACCGCCGCCCCATTGAATCCTCCAAGGCGGCGCAGCTTGCTGCGCCGCCGAGGGGATTCCGACCCCCCCTACCGCCATCCAGATCCCGGCGGTCCGACCGCCGGGATCCGGATGGCGGTAGGGGGGGGCGCGGGGCCCCTGGGGGCCCCTGCAGTGCCCATGCCACTGGCATGGGCATTGCAGGGGCCCCCGTAAGAGGGCCCCTACATGTATTTCACTGTCTGCTGCGCAGACAGTGAAATACGCGACGGGTGCAACTGCACCCGTCGCACAGCTTCCACTCCGCCGGCTCGATTCCGAGCCGGCTTCATCGTGGAAGCCTCTTTCCCGCTGGGCTGGCGGGCGGCCTGAAGGCGACCGCCCGCCAGCCCAGCGGGAAAGTCAGAATTACCGCCGCGGTCTTTCGACCGCGGAACGGTAACCTGACGGCGGGACTTTGGCGGGCGGCCTCCGCCGCCCGCCAAGGTCAGAATGAGGGCCATAGTGTTCTTTTTGTTACTGTTTGGGTTGTTTGCTGTTGCACTGTTGTACTGTAGTCGTGTGGTTTGCTGTTGCACTGTTATACTGTAGTGTTGTGGACTGCTATAGGTATTGTCAAGATTTGTTAGGATATATTGTATTCTGTGCTCTTATAGCTCTTTGTGCTGTTGGTGAGTTGTGATTTGTTTGCGTTTTGTGTGTTTTATATTTTATAGCTGAGTCATCCTGTGGTTTTGCTTTTGCATTGCTGTGTTCTGTTGCTGTGTTGTGGTATTGCAGTTGTGCTAATTTGCTGTTGAGTTGTAATAATGTGCCTTGCACTTTTGTTCTATCTCACTAGTTGTGCACAATATCTAATTGTGCAAACATATTCTTGTCAAATACTATCATAATTTCAAATTCAATCTTATGATAAAGTAGCGCAAGCTGTTTGCAAAAAGAAATGTTAGGGATCCCTCCAGTAGTTAGCATGATGGCAATTTGTGAGCAGAGGCTCGACAAAATGCTCTTTTTGAGAAGATGTGAGGCAAAATGTGAAAGGCACTTTAATACATCATAGAAATTAAAATATATTAAACGTAGAAAATGTACAAATATTTTAACTGTAGACCCTTATAAGAACAGGGTAGCAGGTAGCAAACTAATAGAATATAGATGAGAGTGCCAAAAAATAATTTGATGTTCTAATTACAAATTGTTTCAACTGTGGAGTATTGGCTATCTACTACACCAGGTAAGTACCATTATGCCTGGTGTGAAATTACTGAGTGTGTTAAATACATCGTATTAAGAATATCACAAGGGATCGATAATGAAAGCACTAAGGCCCATATTTATACTTTTTTAGCACCACATTTGTGTAATTTTTTTAAGCAAAAGCGGCGCAAACTTAGAAAGTATAATCGTATTTTGTACGTTTGCGCCACTTTTGTGTCACAAAATGACGGAAATGCAGTGCTAAAAAAGTATAAATACGGGCCTAAGTTCCATGTTTTGCCTTTTTCATACCTTTTCCCCCTCATAGAGACCTGCTGAAATTTGTAAAGTGGCAGAACAGGGGTGATTATTGCACAGCATGGAATCTGATTCCTGTGCAAACTCCAGTTCCACCTTCCTGATATTCTACAGTGGAAGCTAATCCTGGATTTTTTGTTTGTGAGAACCATCATGAATTCTGTTATCCATTAAATGGGTATTGCCTTTACTATACAATATATTCAGTAGTCATGCAAATGGTAATTTATTTTTCTAATGGGCTAGTGCTAAACCGGTACTAATGGAATCTTTGTTTGTTTGTACAGGCATTTCACCAAGTGGTAACTGATTGTGCAAACACGTGGAGCAAATTTTAGTAGTGCTTGCATGCAAAAAGTTCACAATTAATATCGTTAATAAAATTCCCCATTCAGCTAACTGTGTCTCAGTCAGGTGCATATTCCACCTGCATCCAAGCGCATGCTACTTGTGCTGGGGTTATTTGAACTCCCAGTTTGCACCCATTGATAAACAGGATGGTTAGTCAGTGACATTTCCAGAACTATTTTCAAAAGCACTCATGGTGAATGTTGGCTGAGTACATGCCAGTTTTCCCACAGTGATTGTGTTTGTGGAATGTAGTTGAAATTAAAAAAACAATAAATACTCCAGATCTATCGCCACTTTTGAGGGTAACAGGATGTAAATTTCTCCCCACGGTGGCTTATGGTGCTCTGACGTTTAGAAACAGAATGGCCAGTTGGCTAGCTAGAGCACAGTCATCTTGCTACCAAAGTGTTTTTTTACTTCCAAGCGCAAATTCACATGCTCACATCTGCCTAGAGTTTGGGCTAACCTTGCAGCAATGGCTGTGAAAAGCAAAGTTCCTAGCTTATAGTCTGAAAGCCAAACATGCGAAGACACACACACTAAAAAAAAAACTCCATCTAGAAATTAATAAGCAAGCAGGCAACAAAGTTGCATACGTTTCTCATCCAGGCTCTGGAGGACTTAGAGGCGTGCACCATCTGGACAAGTGGGCTTCCAGCACCTGTGGCGGCCAAACTGTTGATTAAATAAGCCAGGCTAACTGCAGCAGAGCAAGATGCACATGCAGTGAAAAAACTGGGGCATGGTAGCCTGGCTTTGATGCTGTATGAGCCAGGATCGCTGACGCTCTACTTGACCCAATTAATTCAACTATAAAATGACAACTAATGGGCTTGCGCTTTGGGTTAGTTCCCTTGAAGGTCTACAAGTATGGGTGAAGTAACTCTGTGGAGCTGGACAGGCAATGTCACCTGTGTGCCAAGAGTGAAGAGTCTTTGACCCATGTGCTATGAACCTTAGAGGAGCTCATACCAGTAAGGACGTTCGGGCTTTGACCCTAGTCACTTGGCAAGATGTAATTGTTTGTACTTGCCAAGGAGCCCTACGGGGTTGCTTGAAAGGGGAGTTGGCGCATGTGGCAGCTCACTTCCTGAAGTTCATGAAGGCTGCAGTAGCATTGCTGACCCCATGGCATCCACAAAGGGGAGTGTTTGCAGATAGAATTTTCACAATGACCGCCTGCTTCTTTATGAATCCCCTCCTGTGGTGCCAGGTTTTAAAATTAAAACTACTTCCACATCTCTTTTTATTGAATGATTTATCATGTCTGTGTTTTTGTCTTTACTACAGTGGTTTTATTAATATATAAGGACGTTTTAGATTATACTGATTTTAAGTAATCATGCAATAACTAAACAAATCTGAACTTCATTCAGACTGTTTGTTTGTGTAGTGAATTTTAGGAATCAACCAGTCAAGTCCACTGTGGAGACACTATTGAAAAGAAACTTGAAACAGCTACTGTTTGTGAACTCTGTAAGTCAGTCAAAAATCTTTATACAGCATAATCCACAAAGGTCATAAAATACATAAAATATAAATCTATTGATATAAATATTAAAAAGTTACAAAAACAGTTCAGACTAGTCATCAAAGATAAAAATATCTTATTATTTAGCATGCAGGGTAACGAAGTAAGATTATATATGCAACTCTTCATATTGTTTCCTAAATACTGGGACCATTCTAATAAATGCAACAATACATGACAACTGTCTATTGTGCAAAGTTGATGCAAGAACAACAGACCTTTCTCATGCTGTCTAAAGTTTCACCTACACACAACAGGAAACAGGAAGGAGGACTGAGCTGCTGAATATAATGAGCAAAACAAAACAAAGTGATATGTGCCTTGTTTCGTCACACCATTACAGTGACACTGAGGTGAATCCTGGCGCTAATCATTTTGCAAAGGGAGGGCCACCTTAAACTGCATCATGCGTAGTCTAAAATTGTTCAGATAAGAACAAAGGGTGGGGTTTACAATCCAGCATAAGAATGGTTCCAGGCTCCTTGTGATTGATACCAGAGATGATCTCAGTGTTGCCTCTAGGGCCTGGGCCTTCACCAACCTTGCTTCTGTACAATCCTCAAGGTAACACTGTTTCACTGCCTCTTTATAGATAGAAGTAATCTCTTGTGGATTAATGTACAAAACTGTAATGCCAAATATCTCAAGAGTTTGAGAGCCAAGGGATCCAGTCAAACTTATCCAGGGATAAACAATCAAAAATTCAAGTTTTGAGAAATGCTGCCTCTGGGTTTTCTCAAATATTAATCCACAATGTAAGTGGGGAAAGCCCGATCAAATCCTCCACATAAAGTAATCCGAGTTCCTCATCGCAAATGAAAGTCTGTGGGTAAACAGTTTTCTAAGTGTTGGAGTTTTCCTGCATTTTAAAACCTCACAAACCTGCACCATATAATCCTTCTCAAATACATTCACTTTTATATAAATGTATCATTTCCTTAATAGGTTCATGTTTTAATCTCTGTGCACATCTAAAAATGGCTTCTGCATTCCTGCTAAGTTGCTGTGATCTTGCAGTTAAGAGAGCATTCCAGCAAAGAGATGAGCTAAAAGGAATCCCTAAATAGCTTTATTTTTTATTTTTTATCTTCTCTAAATGTGTATCACCGATGACAAAGTGCTTTGTGTTCATATTTGGGTACCCATAGGTCATCATATAAGATTTTGAATGGTTCACTTTTCACTACAAATTTTTCATACAGGGTGAGAAGGAACCTAGTAAGGCCTGTAGGCCATTTGCTGTGTGCGCAATCAACACCACATGATCCGCGTATAGCAGAATGGGTATAGATTGATTTCCCATTAGTGGCATAGCCTTTCCTGTATCTATCAAGTGCTTGCTAATCCCATTTATATAAAGTAGGAAAGGGAAAGAGACTCATGAACCATGTAGCTCTATTAACTAAGTTGAAAGCACTTGTCAGGTCAATTGAAGCCAAATATAGGGCATATTTCTCTGCTATGAGATAAAGGTTTTGGGATTATACACAGTACCAATTCCTGGTCTAAAACTAAATTGTGCTATAGCATGAGGGTAGTGCTCTGCTTCCTTTTTTAAAGATGGGGACAATAGTTGGTGTCCTCCAACAATCTGGTATGGGACCCCCACAGAACTCCTTATCAAGTCTGTTAAAAAGGGGGGCAATAGATTAATATATTATTTGTAAATATCAGCAGGGACACTATCTGAACCTGGTGCTTTCTCATTAGCATATTGCCCAGTGGCTAATACCACTTCACTCATTTCTATTGGGGAGTAGAGACCCTGTGAGTTCCGATCTGTCCTGCACCAACCATTTAATGAATCAGGATTCCAAAATCTTATTTTCTGACTGGAGGAGTTTTGTAAAATGGGACACCCACAGATCTACCGAAATCAAAGATTTGACCTTCTGGACATCTAGGTCTGAGAAAAAGGGTGATTAACGATTTCCTGGAACATATTATTGTCCCTTGCCCTGGCCACAACTAAAAGATCTTCCCAGGCTTTGCTCCAAATTGAATTTTTCCTCTCCTGTAACATAATTTTATATAGCCATCATGTGGTTTTCACATCCTGTACTGAACGTGGCTTAGTTAAAGGGCAGCCTTCAGCTGTTTATGAGTAGTCATAAATGCTGTATTAAACCATCTGTGTGACAGAGACTCTAAAGTGACCCTATTGGAAGTCACTTTTTCTGAGATAGACCTACAAATACTTTCAAACCCAGCTAGTATGGAGGTACAGTCTTTTTTCTGTGATAAACAAGTAAAAAGGATTCCATTAATGATCATTTGATTAAGAGACACTGGATTGACGTTAGCCCATTTCATTCTAAGGCCGTTATTTTTGGAGTAGTCTATCTTGGGCCCTTGGTTCCCTGAGCCCTTTTTAAGTGGCGATTTAGTAGAATGGTGAGGGGATTGTGATCGCTAGCACACTTCGGGGCAGGTTCACAAAAAAATGGCGCATCAGCTGTGATGTGCCAGTTTTCTTGCACCCCCCCCAGAAAACCATAGGCCAGATTTACAAGGCCCTAGTGCGGCTTAGCGTCACATTAGCATCGTATTAGCATCATTTTTTTACGCGAATGTAGCGTTATGGAGGACATTCTCCTATGACATATTTACAAAATGTTAAATGCTTGCATGGCGCCACGTTGCACCCCATTGTGCCACATTATGCCTGCGCCAAGCATACTGTATGCAAGGGGGTCCCCCATAGGCAGACCCTAAAGATTGCACAGTGAAATTTCACTGCACCATTTTTAGCTTCATTTTTAACTCCTGCTCGGAGCAGATGTTAAAATGACTTGTCCTTCACTTTCAACCCTCCCTTTACTTTGCAGGACTATCAACACAATTTATGATTTTGCATTTTGACACTGTTGACTTGGCGTGTGCCATGGTGCGCTGTATTGTAAATACGGTGCACGCATGGTGTTGCTTGGGGACTAAAGGGGGCACAAGAAAAGTGGTGCATCACAGCTGATGCACCACTGTCTTGTAAATCTGTACCCATGTGTGCGTCATATTTACAATAAGGCACACCTTGGCGGTAGTAGGACAATAGCATTAGAGTTTATTATGCTATTGTTGTACTTTAATAATACTCAAAGTATTATTAAATCATCAGGACCACTTCAGTCCACCACTTCAGTCCACCACCAGTGATGCAGGATCCAGCAGCTCATCAGGAGAGGGGTCCCAGACAACCGGTCTTCGTTGCAGAGCGGTGCCTGCTGAAGTAGGGGAGTGACTCATTCACTCCAAGAGAGATTGCTTCATTCTTCTGGTGCAGGCTGAAGACAGGCTGTCCTCTTAAGATGCACAACTGGGAAACAGTTGCAGTTGCTGGCAGGAGCTGAAGATACAATGTTGCAGAAGTCATCTTTGCTTCTTTGTTGCAGTTGTATTGTTCCTGGAGGGGCCAGATGCAGTTTCTTCAGAAAGAAGGTGAAGTAAAGGATGCAGTGGATTCCTGGTGGAGTCTTGCAATCCGAATCTGAAGAACTACCCAAGAGAGAGACCCTAAATAGCCCTGAAAGGGGGATTGTCAGCTAACAGGTAAGCACCTATCAGGGGAGGGCTCTGACGTTACCTGCTGGCACTGGCCACTCAGATACTCCCCGAGTGCCCTGCCAACTTCGAATCCACAATCGCAAAACCTCGGGAGGAGGTCTGAGCACCACCCCTGGGGTGCTGATGGACAGGGGAGTGGTCACTCCCCTTTTGTTTGACCAGTTTCATGCCAGAGCAGGTACTGGGGGCCCCTGAACCTGTGTAGACTGGATTATGCAAGAAGGGCACCATTTGTGCCCTTCAAAGCATTTCCAGAGGCCTGGGGAGGCTACCCCTCCCAAGCCGGTAACACCAATTTCCAAAGGGAGAGGGTGTAACACCCCTCTCTCAAAGGAAATCCTTTGTTCTGCCTTCCTTGGCTTGAGCTGCACAAGCAACGGGAGGGCAGAAACCTGTCTGAGAGAAAACCTCAGAAGGGTGTAATGGCAATACTAAGGGGGTCCTCAAAGGAGCACCCAGTGTGCATGGACTCATACAACCAATGTTTGCAAAAGTCTTTGGGTTTGATTCCAACATGTTTGATACCAAACATGCCTATGTTCGGAATTTACCATTATCTAGCTGGACATAGGTAGTGACCTGTGTACAGTACACGCATAAAACAGTATCCCCGCACTCATGAAGCCCGGGAAAATGATCCTGGAGGTCGTGGGGGTGCTCGTGCTAGTGCAGGGGTGCCCTTACATACAGGTACTCTGCACCCTGCCTTCGGGGCCGGAAGGCCTGCAATAGGGGTGACTTATAAGTGACCTACTGCAGTGTAAATGGCAGTGAAAGGGTGCATGCACCTTTTCACGCAGGCTGCAATGGCAGTCCTGCAGAAGCCTTTGCATGGGCTCCCTATGGGTGGCAAAATAAACGCTGCAGCCCATAGGGGTCCCCTGGATCCCAAATGCCTGGATACCTAGGCACCATATACTAGGGACTTATAAGGGGGCATCAGTATGACAATTTTGTGTGCAATACTGGGTTACCAAAATTTAGAAGAGCATAATCACTGGGGTCCTGGTTAGCAGGATCCCAGTGAACAGAGTCAAGCACACTGACATCAGGCAGAAAATGGGGGTAACCATGCCAAAAGGAGGGTAATTTCCTACAGCCCATCTACGACAACTTCAAGGCCAGCCAATCGCAGGGCTGGGGCATGAAAGGAATGGAGTCTGATTTCCAGTCAGAAAGGACACGGAAAGCGCTACTCTCAATGTCAGTGAGTTCCACATGCAGGTTTACAATGCTGACACCTTCCTTAAGCCAACACCACCATTCAACACTGCCCAAAAGCAAAATATTGGTAATAGATGAACTGCATGGACAGAGACATTTGAAGATTTCATTGATGCACTTGAAGTGGCTGACAACAGGAAGATTATCAAATACCTCAAGAATCTTGCTGGTGATGGTGTGAAAGAAGTCATAAAGCAAATGCCAACAACAGACGAAGTCACATACTATCATATTAAGAATACATTGAATCTCAAGTTCAATCCAGTGCGAAATGTTGATTATGAACAATATGTTTTTAGTCAAGAATGTCAAAGAGTTAGCAAAACAATAAATTAATTTGTAGAAAGTCAAAACACACTTGTCAAACATTGTAAGTTCAATTAATTTAATGATGAAGAAGCTATGTAGCTTAGGATGATCGATGGATGCCTGTCTGATTCATTCAGAAGACAAAATCTTAGAGAAACCCATAGTCTAGAGTGAGTGTTGATGGCTGCCAGACTTGAGGAACGTGCTGAGAGACAAGCTGCCGACCTGGAGGCAGAGAGGCACAGAGTGAATCAGTCATGAGTGTGGAAAGTAATTTGCAAGAAAAGACTGAAGGACACAAAAAGTTGTCTACAATATAAATGTGGAATTGTGTTTCTACATGATGGAAAGTTTCCCACCATTGGTCGAACGTGCAAAAGCTGTCATAAAGAGAACCATTTGGTGACGATATGCGAAGCAAAGAAAAAGTATGTCACAGCAAGAAGACTAACTGGCTGCCAGAACATTCCAAAAGCAACATTCAAAGTGCAACTATAAGGCCAAGAAGCAAAATCAGTTGAGGCAAATAGTAAATTAAGTCAATCATCATCTAAATCATCGTCAGACAGTTCTTCAGCATCCATTGCAAGTTAAAGTGATTGTGCCATGTCAATGCTTAACTCAGAAAAACATTCACCTATTAGACTAGTTGCCTATGAGGAGAAAAAGAATGCAAAGAAAATATGACATGTCGAAGCAATGAAACCATACAAACATTGTCCAAAGATTCCACTGAAAAAAATAATCGATTGTTCAACGCCTTTCATCAGTGATAGTGGTGCTTCAATAAATATAATGCCTGAACATAAGCACAATGGACTGTTTCAGTTCCCACGGCTCACACCCTCAAAGCCCAAAGTATACACTTGGGCTGCATTGAAACCCATTAACAAGAAAGGTTTGTTTATGGTGACAGTGAAACATAAGAAAACTAAAATCCAAGCACCAATCCATGTACTTCAAGATACAGCAGCAAGTTCCTTTTTCTCAACATGGTTTCTGAAATTGAACTGATTTCAACGAATTACAACATAAATGCTCATCATCGAATAGTAAGTTGATTCCTTTCATTGTTTCATGGTTTGGGAAAGTTAAAGACTATGGGCCCGATTCACAAAGGTAAACTTAGAAGTTTGGTCTACACTTAGACAAAACATCTAGGTTTATGACTTTGGGAATTCACAAAAGGCATTTACGAGTACTATCTTTAGGTCTGACTTTAAATACTGACAAGGGTAAGTTCAATAAATCAAAACTGAAATTCTTTAGCCACATATTTTCTTATGGGGGCATGACTCCTGATCCTGCAAAAGTACATGTTTTAACAAATGCTGAACCTACACAAGATGTTTCAATGGTTCATTCTTTTCTTGGAATGGTCAGCTACTGTTCACGGTACATAAAGGACTTTGTCAGTGCTCCACTACGAGAGTTAACTACGAAAAATGTTTCTTTCAACTGGTCGAGAGAATGTGAATAGAGTTTCAGTAGAATCAAATATGCTAAAGAAAATGCTACAGAAATGACATACTTCAAAGCTATATACTGACATTGTAGTTGAAGCTAGTCCTGTTGCACTACGCGCTATACTTGCACAGTATAGTGGAAGCCCAAATGCAAGAAGACATACTATGACCTATGCTAGTCGAAGTTTATCTCAAACAGAACGTGCTTACTCATAGCCTGTAAAGGAAGGTATGGCTGTAGTATGGTCTTGTACACATATTCATGTATTCTTGTGCAGAAAAGCATTTCACACTGGTGACTGATCATCAACCCATGCTGACTACCTTTGGGAATCCAAAGGAGAAGGTGCTTTCACAAATTGAATGATGAGGAATACCATTGCAAGAGTACGATTATACAATTGTGCATCGGCCTGGACAGGATCAAAGTCCTGCTGACTACCTTTTGAGAGTACCCATTAAAGCTCACGGCACTCCATACAAAATGGCTGAGGCCTACATCAATTTCACTGCAAGTCAAGTACACCAGCTGCTGCATAGTTAGCTAGGATCATCACTGCTACGAGTCATGATAGTGACATGTTAATGTTAAAAAACGTAATTACACATCGGTCATGGAACAAACATGGTTGACCTTTAAGTAATGATGGCGAATATCAAAAGTAAAAGAATGTCACGGATGAATTATTCATGACTCAGGAAGGATTTATTCTGCATGGATCAAGTACCCTGAGTTCCAGAGTTTACATAAAAAATTGATAAAAGTGGCTCACAAAGGACACTGTAGTATATTGTTGATGCAAAGAAAGCTCTTCAAGGCTGATTACCTAGAGGGAAGACTTGAAAAGTAACTCAAAACCTGTCACATATGTAATTGCCAGTCAACCAAAGTCACTCAACATTAGCTAAATATGGCAAAACTCCCCAGAAATGCCTAGGAGAAAGCAGCCTTTGACTTATTTGGTCCATCTGATAATGGACATCATATAATGGCGATAATAGATGCATATTTATGTTTTCCATTGGTCAAAGATCTTTCATCCACAAAACATGAACAAGTGATCGAGAAACTTGATTGCATATTTGCAACATGGGCTTTGCCAGACATTATGAAGTCAGATAATGGTCCACTATTTAATAGCACAGAATTTAAGGAATTTCATAAGGATCTAAGTGTGAAAAATCAAAAGATCACACCCTTGTGACCAAAGGCCAATGGACTTGTTCAGCATTTAATGGGTGTCCTAAAGAAAGTTGTGCAGCGTGCAACTCTTGGGAAGCTCAGTTTAAAAACAGTTCTGAACTCTACCAGCTTACAGTTTGACACCCCACTTGACCACAGGTAAAGATCTTGCCACTTTGATATTTAGGAAAGCAATGGCAGCAAAGATACTCCAATAAACCACTAAAAAGATACTGATGATCTCTCGATTCAGACAGGGGACTTGGTTCAGAAACAGAAAATATATGCAGACAAGAGGTGACATGCGAAAGACCTCTTGTTCCAAAAGGGAGATGTGGTGATCACTCAACATCCACAGAAAAGAAAATCTGATGCTCCTTACTATGTTGAAACTTTTCAAGAAGTGTCTACCTCAGGACACATTGTGACTTCCTGCAGGCCAGGGAAGTCCCTTACTAGAGACTCTTCTCACTTCAGGACTGTTACAAGTTTATTGTTGTAGTTTATCACCTCTACATTACTATATCTTTGTTTAAGTCCATCTGAGTATTGCACCCTGCATATACTTTGATTCATATTGACTGGTGTGGTTAAATTATGTGCTGATTTTCTTGGGGGTCTGTTCTTTGCATCCCTTTCTTTTTTGGCTGAGGAGACTCAGTAACAGAGGCTTTTGCCCCTGTAGTTTCTCAGGGATATTTCTTGCTTGTAAGGGGTCAAGAGACAGCTCTGGATGGTTGGACCCCTGTCCCAGCACCCTGTTTATCTCCCTGTATGCTAAATGGGGTTTCTAAGACGTAGGCCTAGGCTCCTTGTTATTGATGATATTCACCTGTGGTTCAAGAGGTGGATTTTGTGCTGATTAGATCCTTTCATCCATGTTTTTTAATTCTGATGTATTTAGCCCATCGCAGTGGTCAGATAGTTAGCAATAGACGACTCTAGAAAACAATGGTCACAACATTTTTCTTTAGAAGGGGTGGCCTTCCTTCTCCCCATGTTACACAAAATAGCTGCTGAACTGCTTAGTGAAAATACGGCCTACATTCTACTCAATTGATTGGGCCATGGTCACCTTGTTCCGAGGTAATGAGCGAAGTGGGGTGGTCAAGCCCAGCCTCTTCCAGCCAATGACAGGCAAAAATGGGCCCGTTGTTGGCCAGATCTTCACTGAAGCAGCGCCTGAGCATATTCTATACCACAGGAAAGTAAAGGGGCTGTTTGTGTGCACCGCTTCCAGGTTGCCTCCTGGCTGCTGCTCAGTCTCTTGGGGATTGGAGTCCTCTCCCTCCTTCAGTAAATGTCCCACACCACTGGAAAGTAAAGGGGCTTATTAAACACCCTGCCTCTTTAGTTTTCTGCATAGTGTCTTGAGGTTTGGAGTACTCACCCTGTTCCACAAGCATCTTGTGTGCACAGAAAAGTAAAGGGGCTTAAAAAGGATGCCTAGCTGGTGCGCTGGTTGTGTGCCTCACCTCCTGGCTGACTTCTGTCTGCCTCCTGGCTCCTGCACAGACTCTTGGGGGTCGGAGTCCTCTCCTGCCTTTAGTAAGCCTCAACAACTCTGCAAGTGTATTTGGAGGAATGAAGCACACTGACCCTGGATGGAGTTTCTCAGAAGGGATACCATTTGATGTTGGAAAATGCCTTTAACTTCAGATGCTGTCAAATGTTGACTTTGTATGCTTTGCTCATCCTTGTATAAATGTAGTTAAAATTTGCAAGAACCTCCAAAATTTCCATATGAATCACAAGATTATTTCTCACTGAAAACTCATCAGTCAGATATTTTGCAAATTAATTTTCCACAAAACCAGAAATTAATTGTCCAGTCAAGTGAATGGTGGAGTAATGGTCCCAACGATTACTATTTATAGCACAACTGTCAAAAGACTGGTGCTGACTCAGAGGAACTTGTATGAAGAGTAAATCAACATCACCCACTAACACTAAACATCAATCTCCTTCCAGTAAAATAAAACTAGTGCAATTCCTATACTAAACTCACTGGCAAAACTACAAATATTGATTGCTTCATAGCCTTCACTGAAAACAGCAAAACGTTAGCCATGCATGCTGGAGTAAACAGATAAAAATGTTGAAATCTAGATCCGCAAGGAAGACAGAAAACGAAAAAATCCCAAACACACCAGATTAATACCAATTTCACTAATTGCAAACTGCAGTCTTTATAAAAAACTGTTCAAAAGCAATTAGATGCTGTAATGTCATTGAGAAAAGGATGCACAAAACGCTGTAAGGTGAATGCTCTAGAGCATCATTGACATTTACAGGAAATGCAATTTGGGTGGTTGGAAATTAAGAGAGGGGACAAGGTTTGGAGGGGATTGGATGCCAAGGAGACTAGATCCACATTAGTAGGTCATCCGTGATGTAGCTGGAGCAAGAAATAAAGAAGAAAGATTCTTACCTGCTTCTGACATGTTTTACTTAATTGCAGATTTGCAAATGCCCACCTCTCAGAAACTACAGATGGCAACTGACAAATCAATACTGATCTAGCATTCCTCACCTAGTGCTGGCTAAATCAAAGCTTTTGGGTTATCATGGATTTTTGCCACCATCCAAGATACAACATCATTAGAGAAGATAGAATTCATACAATTGGAAGATGCATCACTATAAGTTGCCAGTACTCCTTAAGAGGTTAGACAATTCAAACTCTGGCTTAAAGTACTTTGAAGTACTGAAAACTGTTCTAAAGCTTTTACCAAAAGAAACATATACATGAACAGAATTGACATACTACCTAAACCCTCCAAAACATCAATGAAGAAACAAACACATACATCTCACTGCAACAAACAACCTCTGTCAAACAGATTTTATTAGAACTGTAACATCCACTGGGATAATGCGAAGGTCCACCTGTTCAAACAATTTCATCACTGCACTCGGACCACCTACAGCATAGGTAAATCCTAGACCTATTTATCTCAGAAAAATCAGACATCTTGTATGAAGTTCGACTAGTCCAACCAGGCCATAATTTCATTTTAAATAGTATCTCTAATCGACAGCTCAAAAATTGAGAACTAAAAGGATCATTTAGTGAATTAACCCGGACAAACTCAAAGCAGAAAAGCAGGGTTCTATCTCACAATCATGGATGGTTTCACTTCACTAAAGAGGAGAAATATTACCCAAAACAGAAAAAATCAGTGGAACTTCGAGATGCTACCCAAGCAAGCAATAAAATTTAGATAATCATGCGTAACACCAAAGAATTCTCATAAAATAAAACACCACAGAAAACTAAAAACAGGACCAAAACTTAATTTCAACAACAGAAGATCCACAACTCTCTAAATAAAGTGAGAAACCTTTACAAAATTATAAAAAAACATATAAACCTTATGTTTTTATCTTCCACTCTGAAAATTCTACTGAAAAAGGCAATGCATTTGTAAAACATTTTTCTAACAAAACACTGTTCATTTGGAAAAATGTAAAATTAGAACCCAGAAGCACTGAACCAACATACCTAACCAGACCACTCAGGCTAAACTTTCTCAAAGAAACAAGACTCAATTACAAAGCAAGATCAAATCACTAAAGCCTACATTCTATACTGATCACCATATAATGTCAATGTTCATCAAAATGATTCCTAATGTTTTATCAAAAATATGGTGTCTCATTTAGGGGTGGGCGGTGATCTCTGCTCTGCTGGCGGAGCTAACAGAGTTTTGGGCACTCTACAATCCACTTGGAGCATGGAGTTCACCCAAAACTCTGCTAACTCACCGTGTGTGCACTGCAGCCCAGTTTGAGGCCACACAGCGCAAACTCAGACAGACTGCGCTTGAGCTTTGTGGCCCATAACTGGGCTGCAGTGTGCAGATGTTGGGGGAACTGCTTGCAGGCCTCCCTCTGAGGATCAGAAGGTGACAGAGGGGGGCAGAGATCTAGGCCCCTGCCTAGCAGTGAGGACCCCCTTGGAGAACCCAGGTAAGTCCTCGTTTATGTTTGTTTGCTGCGCACATTGGTGCACAAGAGGCCTGAAACAGCCCTAGTTTGAATTCATCCAGGGCCGTTTCAGGCCTCTTGTGCATAGACCTATCCAGGCCTCTTGTGCACTGGCCTGCCCTGTGTGCACCACATATGGGGCAGGCCAGTGCACAAGAGGCCTGATAAAGCAGCTTTCACTGCCTACGTCACTCTCCTGAATGTGCCTGATCTCAGAAGCACTAATCAGAGTCAGGCCTGGCTTCTGAGATTGGGCGCATTCAGTACTCCGTGGTTCATGGAACTCCATCTCCACAGAATTCCACTGATTTTGTAATCAACTGCAGAAATTCCACTAAGTGGAACTCTGCCCAGGCCTAGTCTCATGTCAATTCCTCACTAACAGAAAGACATTTCCAAGACGTTGCATTTAAACATGATTTCTTTCTAAAATAATAGAAGAAAATCCAAACACAAAATGTCATCAGAAAGTGTGGAGCAAACCAACTGTATATTAATACAACAAGCAAACCTACAACAAATCAGTCAGAAGGCTGTACCAGCTGTAGCACTGAAACCTCAACAATCAAATTCATGAACAACCTCTATTGTATGGTGGACAATGGATAAGTATGTCTGGTGATACTTCTAAACCTGACATACACCCCAAACACCATTAAACCTCAGAGGCTGATTATGACCCTCGAATCATGCATGGTTTCTTGGATGCTGTGCTTTGATGGTTTTCGTAATATAAGAAATAGCAAACATTCAGTTAAAATAGGAAAGTATAACTCAGAAATCCACTGAGTCCCTTAAAGAGTACCAAAATGACCTATTCTGTTCCCACATTATTTAACCTTTATGAGGCACCCTACAGTGCTGTGCTGAAAACCTCAGACACATTCTTCTACCAATATGTGGTGGGTATACAATTATACATTAAAATCACAGAATCAAACAAGGCAATCATTTCCAAAATCTACCTAACAACAATTGGGTGTTGACAAACTTCCTGAAACTAAATACACAGAAAACAGAATGCATATTACTCAGACTTACCACGTAATACTGACAACTATTGCTTAACTCAAGTCAGTTCCTTCTTGGGTGATTAGTGTGCTATACAATCAATATAATATTACAAACTTAACAATTCTGAAGGTTTCATGCTCAAACTGAAACAAAATGTGAAATCCCTGGGCTTCTCAAATTGATCCTGCATGAACTCTCATATTGGTCATAAACACCAAGTCAGCCTAAGTAGCATTCTGCTACCAAACATGCATCAAATCTGTAGGAAAGTCCTCCTTTTTGCCTAGGTTACTGACTCTTGACTGTGCCCTGGGTACTGCTTACCAGTCCCACTGCCAGTGCTCTGTGTAAAGTGGATATGCAAATTAGGCTAATTATAATTGGCAAAATTAACCTACCTATAAGTCCCTAGTATATGGTAAGGCATACAGGTTTAGGGACCCCAGCATAGGTAGTTCCCCCCATAGGTGCACTGCTGAGGTGTCCTGTGTCATTTTAAAGGCAGGCCAGTCTTGCTGGCTGCTTTTAAATTAAAGTTACATGCAAATTTGACTTTGGAATTAAAAGCAGTTCCAAAGTCTTAAACTACATTATTTTTACATATAGGTCACCCCTATGGTGTGCCCTATGTGTCCCTAGCGTTGGGTGCCATGTAACTATAAGCAGGGACCTTATAAAAATAGTTTTATAAGCCCTGGTGAGATAAAACAGCCCAATTCGTTGTTCCCTCATTGTAGTGAATGGCCTTGATAGGCTAGAATGGGGAGACTTTATTTTAATTTTTAAAATCTCCTTAAGTAACAGATACCAGAAGTTTGGTATCAAATTAATTGTTATAATAAATCCCACAACTTCCATTTCTTGGATTTAATATAACTTGTTCAGGTAAAGAGTTTTAAACTGCATCCCTGCAGTGTTTTTGCTGCTGTGCTCTGATTGGCCTGCCTCTGGCAGCCTGGCCAGGCTGCCTTGATGAGGTCTGAAGTGGCCAGGCTCAGTACAAAGAGATGTGCTCGGGGGGGGGGATCTCCCCTCAGCAGATGGGGAAACAGGAAGGGGGAGGGGTGCCAAACTGGTCTTCAAAGGAAGAGAAGGACATTTAGAGCAACCCAGCAACACCAACACATCCTGCAAACCCAGACAATTAGGTGCCCCCTTGATTAGATTAGGAGAGGGCAGGAGAGGGGTGTGTTTAGGATTTGTAGCCACACCAGTGGGTGGGCTCAGCCAGATGTAACCTCCAAAAATCACTTTCAGCCATGAAGCGTTTTTGAGGAATGTTGCTCCCTGGAATTGATTTTTGCCACAGGAAGTGGTCATCACAGGGGGAAGGACCCTGCCCCTGAATGGAGAACCAGGATCCCCCTGTTGTTCACACAGGGGCAGGGATAAAACTGGCAGACATGCACCCACACCTCAGATCCCCATCAGATTTCAACAAGGAAGAACTACAGGAGGAGAAAGACTGCCCTGCTGGACTCCTGGCTTGTACCGGGACACTGCACTCTGGAGGACTGCTGCAGCTGCACACTTGGGCTTCACCACAAGAAGGACTTTGCCTGGCTTCAACTGGTTCAAGGAGGGACTCCCTGTTCGCTACAAATGAAAACCTGCTAACCAGAGTTCTCTGTACCAACTCCTGAAGAAACCAACCAGCTGATCACTGTCCAGTGGCCAAAAAGGAGTTTGCACCAGGTGCATCCTAGGATTTGTAGTCCACACCCCCAAGGAGCATCTCAGAGCTTCTGGAACCTTGGGGTGAACTGTGGACCTCAAAAGTGCCTTAAAAGAACATCTGGTAGAAGATCGAGAAGTTTGGAGAACGTTAGGAAAAAAGCTCCATAGAGGAACCGACCCGCTGCTGCAACTCTAGCTAGCTTGCCTCAACCGTGACCCGGCCTGACTTGCAGGTTCGTCCCGGTGAAGAAAATCTCCAAAAAAGTGACTAAGGGGGTCATTATGACCCTGGCGGAAGGCGGAGAACCTGCGGTAAAACCGCCAACAGGCTGGTGGTCTTACTTTGTGTAATTATGACCATGGCGGTTACCGCCATGGTCATCCGCCGGTTCTCCGTTCCGCCCGCTGGGCTGGAGACCTGTGTCTCCAGCCCGGCGGCCGTCAATATACCGCCGGCGGTATTTGGACACGGCTTACTACAGTGGATTTCCAGCAGTTTGAACTGCCATGAAATCCATGGCTGTAAGCACTATCAGTGCCAGGGAATTCCTTCCCTGGCACTGATAGGGGTCTCAATCCCACCCCCCACCTCCACCCCGACTCCCTCCCCTACCCCCCCACCACCCCTGACACACCCCAAAGGTGGCAGGGCCCCCCTTCCCACCCCGACCCCCAACATCACTTCACCCATACCCACACGACACGCATGCAGTCACCACCTACATACTTACACGCACACATGCCGACATAAATGCCTACATCCACACACACAGTCATACACGTACACCCACATTCAAACATACTTGCACACATCCATACAGACATACCCACAGACACACACGCACTCATTCCCATACACACAACACCCCTGCAGGCATACACGCACTCACACACCCCCTCTACATACACACACGCACACCCCCATGCACCCACGCAACACACAACACCCCCCAAACCCCTCCCCTCACGGACGATCGACTTACCTGGTCCGACAATCCTCAGGAAGCCATGGGGGCATCTCCGCCGACACCACACTGCCAACAGAACACCGCCACGGCGAATCACAGGATGTGATTTGCTGGGCTGTGTTCTGTGGCGGTAGAGGTGGAGCAACCTCCACTTCCCCGCCTCCCACCAGTATGGCTGTTGGCGGCTCTCCGTCCGTAAAAGGACGAAGACCTGCCAACGGTCATAATAGGCCGAGTGGCAAACCGCCACCACTGGCGGTCTTCCGCACGGCGGTCGCTCAGCAGTCTTTAAAAAAGACCCCCTAAGTCCCAACGTAGGAAGTTGACCGGGACCTCCAAGCCAGCGTATCCGAAGAGGGCTCCAAGGACGTCGGATCAAGATTCAGGTTTACCCTGGTAGAAGGATTTTCACCTCGAAAAAACGACTACGTCCGAAGGTAAAAATCTCCACTGAGGGCTCGCGCGACGCGTATCCGAGGAAGTGTTCAGATTGGAGGTCAGATTTGACTGGCAGGTTCTTCCCGCTGAAGAAATTCCAGTAAAAACGACTATGTCCTAAGGTAAACTTTTGACCGAGGCCTCCCGCGGACTGTAGTTGTGCCGGGCTCCATCGCGGTCAGCCTTAAGCTTTGACTTTGCCCCGGTCGAGGTGCGACCAGATGACCATATTGGCGCTTTTTGTTTCTATGCGCTAGAAAGCAATAATTCTTTAAAAAATCATATCTCCAGTTCCCCTTATCTGATTTTATTCGTTTTGGTGTCATTTTCAAGCTAAATATATTTCCTATTTATATAAATTGATTTTGGATTTTTAAACTGTTTCCTGTGTTTTATTTAATTACTGTTTTGTGATATTTGAATGCTTTACGCTTTGTCTCCTAAGTTAAGCCTTGTCGCTCGTTGCCAAGCTACCAAGGTTTGGGCTAGGTTTAATTTACTGAGACCTGACTGGACCTAAGTGGAGGTTAGTGGCTTACTGCTAAATGTAGGTACTTACCTGCCCTTACCAATAGCCCATTTTCCAACAAAAAACATTTTCATTAAACCAGACCTATTGTTTGTAATATAGCTCAGGGTAAGCCTCATACAACTCCTTCTTTGAGAAGCTGTTGTTCACATCTTGAAACAGACAAGAGGATTATGCATCTCTTAGTGTCATACTGTCAGCTGTTTTATGTATCATTTAACTGCCTAAGAAGTGCTTATAGTGTAATGTACGATATGCACTGTTTACATCAGTGGACATGGACTGTTTTAAGTGCCGAAGACTTATTGAAGGGAGACTTAAATGAGTTTTGAGGAGGTAGAGGGCACATGGGTTAAGATATAAGGGATAGAATACCCTCTGCCACCTATTATAGAGATATTGCAAGTCACAGAGGAGCTCCATAACCATATAAGAGAACAAGGCAGTAGGCTGAGTTTCTTTATAAGGTTATAGAACTTTAAGGTGACTTGCAATACCCTTATCATGAACACCAGGTGGTACTTTATCCCATATAATACATGGTCACACCATCACTTTTCCCACAAATCACTTAAAACCTTGGTGTATAGCTCTTTCACATGAAAGGGTAAGCATGTGTAAAGTAAATGTGTAGAAACCTACAGAAAGAGTTTCGCTTTTCTCTATAAAAATAAACATGTTCTCTTTGCTTGTCATTGCAAGCTATAAAATAGAGTGAAAGAAAGAAAAGCAATGCTTGTTTTTCAGTGCTTCAAATATGCTCTGTGACCTGACCTGCCTTTCACCTTGGCTGTTGGCTCTGGCAGCAGGCATTGTGACGACAGAACTTAACTGTTATAATATTTCAGTTTTGATGTTGTTTCTTTCTAATTAGTGACTGGGTGTGTCACAGTTTGCTGATTAGAAAGAAATTAGAGACTGGTGTTTATACAGGTCTTACATAATGCCACTTATTATAATGTAGTGGCATCACATGCAATAATGAGGTACAATTAGAATGGGTGTCTCTTTTAGTTGTGGTATTTTATTGTATCTGGGAGAAACTGTTCTGTCACAATCAAGTGTAGCCGCCACGCACCATATCCATTATGCAAGGAATTGCCAATTTAGAAATTGATTAGGGAAATGTATTTCCCACCGAAGTTACAAAGACATTGTTGTCACCCCTAAGTGCCCTCCTTCATTCACCTTCATTCTACTGCTTGTCAAAAAAAGAAATTCAGAAAATTCAGTCACTACTCCACTATCTTGAAATACCACCACTATTTCTCTCTAGTGCAAATTATTAAATTTAAACGTGCATATCTGACTTTCACAGCATTGAAACTAGGCCAACCGATTTAGCTTCACTCCCTGCTACACATCTCCAGCAGTGAAAAAATATCTGAGAAGAAAATTATCCCTCCACTTTAAAAGTAAGACATTTGGGGCCAGATGTACAACCCTTTGTTTTCTGACTTGCTATTTGCGATCCTTTTGCGAATCACAAATTGCGAGTCCAAACAAAAATGTACAACAGTTCTAACCGTGCTGTTTGCGAATCCCAAATGGGTCACAAGGGACCTGCCTCGTTAATATTGAGGAGGCAGGTCACAATTTGTGGAATGGCTGCACTCACATGGGTAGTGGCCTGCTTGGGCAGCAGACCACCATGTCTTTTCAATAAAGCAGTTTTAACCCCTTCTGTGGCGTAGACATAATGGTTACGTCCTGCGGCACAGTGCTCATGTGCCGAGGACGTAACCATTACGTCCTGGGCACTGAGCTCAGAGGGACTAATAATGCTCCCACTGTGGGCTTCCCTCCCACCCCCCAAGGCAGGGATGGAAGGGGAATGCCTTCCGCTTCCACCCCCGACCTCCCCTGACCCCCCAGTGATGTCTGATGACGTCAGGATCAGAGGCCACTTCCCCATTGCGCTGGAATCTCAGCTTCCAGCGCGATCGGAAGAGAAATGCAAAGCATTTTTCTTACAGTCATGTGATGGTGGCCCTGAGAGGCTTCAAAGGGAAGGAAAGGAATTTCCTTCCCTTTGAAGTCTCTACGAGCATTTCAAAAGCCGGATTGTAAAGCAATACAGCTTTTGAAAATGCCCACTAGACACCAGGGAGTTCTTTTAGAATGGAAACTGGCATGAGGGTAGCGACCCCTTGGGCAAGGGTCGCTCCCCGGGGGTCAATATTTTTCATTGGGGGCATCGGGGGCACATCGGTCTATTGTTCATTGATCATTTTTCTTTTTTTGTGTTTCTTTTTTTTTTTTTTTTTTTAGTTGGGGAGCGGCCCTTAGGCAAGGGTCACTCCCTTGGGGGCAAATTATATTTAGGCCATTTTGGCCTATTTTTATGAGGCCAGTCTGCCCCCAAGTGAGGCATAAACCACTAGACACCAGGGAGGTGTTTTTTTACGCCAAATTCACAGAAGGGGAGCAACCCCTTAGGCAGGGGTCACTCCCTAGGGTCAAATTATATTTAGGCCATTTCTGTCCTCCTTGGGGGCAGATTGGCCTATTTTTATGAGGCCAGTCTGCCCCCAAGGGGGACAGAAACCACTAGGCACCGGGATCTTTTTTTTTGCGCCAATGTCAAACAAGGGGAGCGACCACTTAGGCAAGGGTCGCTCCCCGGGGAGAGTGGAGGGGGGCAAATTTGTTTTAGGCCATTTCTGCCCCCCCGGGGGCAGATTGCCTATTGTTATGATGCCAATCTGCCCCCACGGAGGGCAGAAGCCTCTAGGCGTCAGGGATACATTTTGTGTTTTTTTTTTTAGAGGTGGGTAGTGACCCCTTAGCCAAGGGTCGCTCCCCTGGGGGGCACATTGTATTTAGACTATTTCTGCCCCCCTTGGGGGCAGATCAGCTGATTCTTGTTAGGTCAATCTGCCCCCAAGGGGGGCAGAAACCACTAGGCACCGGGGATCTTTTTTTTGTGGCAATGTCATGCAAGGGGAGTGACCCCTTAGGCAAGGGTCGCTCTCCAGAGGAGGGGGAGGCAAATTTATCTTAGGCCTTTTCTGCCCCCCCGGGGGCAGATCGGCCTATTGTTATTAGGCCGATCTGCCCCCAGGTGTGGCAGAAACCTCTAGGTGCCAGGGATACAAAAAAAATGTTTTGTTCTGTTTTGTTTTGTTTTTTAAAGGTGGGGAGCGACCCCTTAGTCAAGGGTCACTCTTCTTGGGGGCAAATTGTATTTAGACCATTTCTGCCCCCCTTGGGGGTAGATTGGCCAATTTTAGTTAGGCCAATCTGCCCCCACGGGGGCACAAACCACTTAGGCACCAGGGATTGGTGTGTGTGTATGCATGTGTTTTCTTTAGGGGGGTAGCCCCTTGGGTAAGGGTCGCTCCCCATGGGGGCACATTACTGTTGGCCATATCTGCCCCCCTTAAGGGCAGATGGGCCTATTTTTGGAAGCCCATCTGCCCCTGAGTGGGAGCAGAAAGCCCACCAGAGGCCACAGAAGTTTTTTTTTTCCAAAATAAGAGGGTTGGGGTATGGCCATACCCCCACCCCAAATAAATGGGGCCAAAGTTGTTCTACCCACCAGTGGGCAGATGGGGCAATTACCCCTGATCCACACCCGGGGGGGGCAGAAAGTCTACTAGATGCCAGGGAATTTGAAAAAAAAACCAATAAATATTGGGGTGGTTGCTACCAACCACTAAGGGCCTGGTTACGCCCCCACACCAACTGAAGGGGGTAACAGTCTTTCAGCTCTACCCCGCACTCCAAAACATCTTATCCCACAGCAAGCAAGAAGACATTTGATTATTTTGGGTTTTAGTTTTACATTTGGGCCATGAGAGCTTGGCTAACTCTCAAAATCGTCCCACTTCGAATGGTGTGGCCTGCACTTTATGGACTTTTGGACGCTGCTATGTAGAAAAATCCACAAGACCTAGACACATCTGAAAACTAAACATCTGGGTGATTCCAGGGTGGTGTGTTTCACATGCACCCCGCACCATTTTAGTACCCACAATCCCCTGCAAACCTCCAACTTTGCTGGAAATCGCAAATTTTTCCCACGTTTTTGTGATGGAACCTTCCAGAATCTGCAGGAATCCACAAAATTCCAACGCCCAGCATTGTCTCATCTATACCGATAAAAATTCTGCTGCACTTGTCAGCCTAAAAAATTTTGGACCCCCTTTAATTCCCCCTCAATATCGACATGTTTTTGGCTCTTCCCTTTCACAAGCACTTGGCCTACCTACACAAATGAGGTATCTTTTTTACCGGGAGACTGAGGGGAACATTGGGTGGTATGAAATGTGTCAAAGTGTGGTGATCCCACACAGAAAATTGGGAAAAATGTAATTTTTTAGCTAAATGTGAGCTTTGCTGAGGATTCTGGGTAAGAAAACATTGGGGGATCCACACAAGTCACTCCTCACTGGACTCCCTCGTATGTTTCGTAGGTTTCCCTAGAAGGCTGCTGAGCCCAGGACCAAAAATGCAGGTGCCCCCGCAAAAACAGGTAGTTATGTATTTGATAATTTTGATGTGTCCAGATAGTGTTTTGGGGCAAATTTGTGGCTCCTCTCTGATTCAGAACTTTCTGTCACCAAAATGAGAGGAAAAAGTGCTTTTTGGCCAAATTTTGAGGTTTGCAAAGGATTATGGGTAACAGAACCTGGTCAGAGCCCCACAAGTCACACCATCATGAATTCCCCTAGGTGTCTAGTTTTCAAAACTGCACAGGTTTGCTAGGTTTCCCTAGGTGCCGGCTGAGCTACAGGCCAAAATCCACAGCTAGGCGCTTTGCAAAAAAACAGCTCTGTTTTCTTTGTGAAAATGTGATGTGTCCATGTTGTGTTTTGGTGCTTTTCCTGTCGGAACACAGAATAGCAAAACCAGTGTTATTGCCCCTTGTCTTTCTCCACATTTTTTCCTTCAAATGTGAGACAGTGTGTAAAAAAGACATCTATTTGAGAAATACCCTGTAATTCACATGCTAGTATGGGCACCCCGGAATTCAGAGATGTGCAAATAACCACTGCTTCTCAACACCTTATCGTGTGGCCATTTTGGAAATACAAAGGTTTTCTTGATACCTATTTTTCATTTTTTATATTTCAGCAAATTAATTGCTGTATACCCGATATAGAATGAAAACCCATTGCAAGGTGCAGCTCATTTATTGGCTCTGGGTACCTAGGGTTCTTGATGAACCTACAAGCCCTATATATCCCTGCAACCAGAAGAGTCCAGCTGACGTACCGGTATATTGCTTTAAAAAATCTGACATCGCAGGAAAAAGTTACAGAGTAAAACGTGGAGAAAAATTGCATTTTTTTACCTCAATTTTAATATTCTTTTATTTCAGCTGTTATTTTCTGTAGGAAACACTTGTAGGATCTACACAAATGACCCCTTGCTAAATTCAGAATTCTGTCTACTTTCCAGAAATGTTTAACGTTCTGGGATCCTGCATTGGTTTCTCACCCATTTCTGTCACTAACTGGAAGGAGGATTAAAGCACAAAAAATAGTAAAAATGGGGTATGTCCCAGTAAAATGTCAGAATTGTGTTGAAAAATTGGGTTTTCTAATTCAAGTCTGCCTGTTCCTGAAAGCTGGGAACATGGTGATTTTACCACTGCAAACCCTTGGTTGATGCCATTTTCAGGGGAAACACCACGAGCCATCTTCTGCAGGCCTTTTTTCCCATTTCTTTGAAAAAAACTAAGGCCCGTATTTATACTTTTTGACGCTAAACTGCGCTAACGCAGTTTAGCGTCAAAAAATTTTGCGCCGGCTAATGCCATTCTGAAGCGCCATGCGGGCGCCGTATTTATTGAATGGCGTTAGCTGGCGCAAGCAGACCGGCACTGCCTGGTGTGCGTGGAAAAAAACCACGTACACCAGGCAGCGCCGGCGTAGGAAAAAATGGCGCTAGGGCGTCTTAAAAATGGTGCAAGTCAGGTTGACGCAAAAAATCGCCTCCACCCGATTTGCGCCATTTTTAACGACGCCCAGACGCCATTTACATGACTCCTGTCTTAGTAAAGACAGGAGTCATGCCCCCTTGCCCAATGGCCATGCCCAGGGGACTTATGTCCCCTGGGCATGGTCATTGGGCATTGAGGCATGTAGGGGGGCACAAATCAGGCGCCCCTATGCCACAAAAAAATATAAAAAAAAAAAATATTTATACTTACCTGAACTTACCTGAATGTCCCTGGGGTGGGTCCCTCCATCCTTGGGTGTCCTCCTGGGGTGGGCAAGGGTGGCAGGGGGGGTCCCTGGGGGCATGGGAGGGCAGCTGTGGGCTCATTTTGAGCCCACAGGTCCCTTAACGCCTGCCCTGACCCAGGCGTTAAAAAGTGGCGCAAATGCGGGTTTTTTTGACCCGACCACTCCCGGGCGTGATTTTTGCCCGGGAGTATAAATACGACGCATTTGCGTCGCAGAAATTTTTTGGGACGGGAACGCCTACCTTGCATCTCATTAACGCAAGGAAGGCGTTCACGCAAAAAAATGACGCTCTTTACTCATACTTTGGCGCTAGACGCGTCTAACGCCAAAGTATAAATATGGCGTTAGTTTTGCGCCGAATTTGCATCGAAAAAAACGACGCTAATTCGGCGCAAACAGAGTATAAATATGCCCCTAAATGTTTGCTGTATTTTGGCTAATTTCTTAGGCCCTCATTCTGACCTTGGCGGGCGGCGGAGGCCGCCCGCCAAAGTCCCGCCGTCAGGTTACCGTTCCGCGGTCGAAAGACCGCGGCGGTAATTCTGACTTTCCCGCTGGGCTGGCGGGCGGTCTCCTTCAGACCGCCAGCCAGCCCAGCGGGAAAGAGGCTTCCACGATGAAGCCGGCTCGGAATCGAGCCGGCAGAGTGGAAGCTGTGCGACGGGTGCAGTTGCACCCGTCGCGTATATCACTGTCTGCGCAGCAGACAGTGAAATACATTTAGGGGCCCTCTTACGGGGGCCCCTGCAATGCCCATGCCAGTGGCATGGGCACTGCAGGGGCCCCCAGGGGCCCCGCGACCCCCCCTACCGCCATCCGGATCTCGGCGGTCCGACCGCCGGGATCTGGATGGCGGTAGGGGGGGTCAGAATCCCCGCGGCGGTGCAGCAAGCTGTGCCGCCGCGGAGGATTCAATGGGGCCGCGGTACACTGGCGGGACCCCGCCAGTGGTGCCGGTCCGACCGCGGCTTTACCGCCGCGGTCGGAATCCCCATTGAAGCACCGCCGGCTTGTCGGCGGTGCTCCCGCGGTCCTCCGCCCTGGCGGTCAAAGACCGCCAGGGTCAGAATGAGGGCCTTAGTCTCCTTCAGGGGAACCCACAAAGTATGGGTACCTCTATAATTCCTAGGATGTTAGAAAAAAAGGACGCAAATTTGGTGTGGGTAGCTTATGTGAACAAAACGTTATGAGGGCCTAAGCGCGAACTGCCCCAAATAGCCAAAAAAGGCTCGGCACAGGTGGGGAAAAGGCCTGGCAGCGAAGGGGTTAAAAAAAAAAATTTAACCCATTTTCCTTAATCACCCTGTGAGTCTCAATTAGGAAGGGACACCCTCTTTACACCCATTCCTAATTGCAAGTCGCAGTCCTCATTTTGCGAGTCGGTAACTGGATACTAACTGGCAAAATAGGAATCGTACATTGTACAAGGCCATTTTGCTGTCGCAAGCAGCAATTTTCACCTTTTGTGACTGCAAAATCACATCATACGTCTGGCCCTTGAATCTTACCTAGTCTTAGAGAAATCCTTCAGTGATTGAGCCCATACTATAGAACTCTCTCCCTGATGAGATAAGACGTTAGGAGGAACATGGCTGCTTCAAGAAAAAATAAGAACCTTTGTTTTAAAAGAACAAAAAAAACATGTTAATTCCAGAAGCTAGAATATCCTGCATTCTCCTTCTTTCCTGATCCTACAGTAACAATTCCACCCATCTTCCCTGGATAATACTCCTTATTCAAACTGTTAGAAATGAGGTTTCTATTTAGCAGTCAATCTACACCCTGTCCACGTATGGACCCTCATTCTTGTCAGGGTAAGGGAGTCACACACCTAAGATAATCACTGCTCACTCCCTTGGTAGCTTGGTTCAAGCAGTCAGGCTTATCTCAGAGGCAATGTGTAAAGTATTTGTGCAAACACACAGTAACACAGTGGCAGCATCACAAAAGCACTCAACACCACTTTAGAGAAAAAGCCAATATTTATCTGAGTTACAAAAGACCAAAACAACACAAATCCAACATACACAAGTAGAGATATCACTTTTTAAGCTTTAAAAGAGTCTTAATCCTGAAGAATCAGTGGTTGTATCCTTATACTACATATTACCATGGATGAGTAAATAACAAAGACGACACATACCACAAAGGAGGTGGTGCATCGAAAAAGCAAGCAATACGTCGATTCTTTTCCTGCCAAACAGGCGATGCGTTGATTCTTTTCCCACCTGGTTGGTGATGCCTCGATTCTTTTCCTCGTAGGACAGGGGATGCGTGGATTCTTGGCTGCAGTGCAGCATCGATGAAGAAAAATTATTGCCTAGGGTGATGCGTGGAAAATTCAGACATATTGCAAATTGAATATGTGCTGAAGCAGGAGATGCATTTAATCTGCAGCTGTGAGACAGACGCTGTGCTGATTTTCAGCCACAACGGCCTGCTGCGTGGATTTTTCATCAGGTCACCAGCTTTCACTTCCAAAGGTCCAGGGACTGGATTTGGCACCACTTGACAAGTCAGGACTCTCAGCAGAAGAGCCCAGGCACTGGCAAATGAAGTCTTTGTTGCCCCTGAGACTTCTTAACAGGAGGCAAGCTCAGTTCAAGCCCTTGGAGAACCTTGGAAAGCAGGATGTAGAAGGCAGTGTCCAGCCCTTTCACTCCAAGGACAGAAGCAGTAAGCAGCAGGCCAGCACAGCAAAGCAACAGATAGAGTGACAGTTCCTCCTACAGCATCCAGCTCTTCTCTCTGGCAGAATGTTCTCAATCCAGAAGTGCTCTGAATTTGGCCCAATACTCATACAAATGTTTGCCTTTGAAGTAAGCAAACTTCAAAGGAAAGTATTTGTAGTGCACAAGACACTGTCTTTGCTGTCCTGGCCCCCGACACACCACAGGGGGTTGGAGACTGCTTTGTGTAAGAACAGATACATCCCTATTCAGGTGCAAGCGTCAGCTCCTCTCACCACTCTAGCCCCGCAAGAACCCATCAGGATATGCAGGGCACACCCCAGCTCCCTTTGTGTGACTGTCTAGAGTGAATTCACAAATAGCACAACTGTCATCCTGACACAGACATGCATTCTGCAACCAGGCCGAGGCACACAATGATTAGCAAGAAAATGCCAACTTTCTAAACGTGGCATTTTCAACATACAATTTAAAAATCTACTTCACCAAAAGATGTACTTTTAAATTGCGAGTGAGACCCCAAACTCCACATCTCTATCTGCTCCCAATGAGAAATTACACTTAAAAGATATTACAAGGCAATCCCCATGTCAACCTATGGGAGAGAGTGGCCTTGCTATAGTAAAAGCCAAATTTAGCAGCATTTCACTATCAGGTAAACCCCATCAGTACATGTCCTATTTTGTAAATGCACTGCACTCTGCCTACCGTAGGATGACTTACATTTAGTAAAAGGGAAGTTTTGGGCCTGGCAAGTGGATACACTTCTGTGGGTGGAACAATCAGTGCTACAGGTGCACTAGTAGGATTTGATTTTCAGGACCTGGGCACACAAAGTGCACTATACTAGGGACTTAAAGGTAAATCAAATATGCCAGCCATGGATACACCAATACAATTTAGATAGAAAGCCCTTGCAGTTTAGCACTAGTCACCAGTGGTAAAGTGCCCAAAGTCCTAAAGCCAGCAAAAATAAAGTTCAGTACAGGATCAAAAACAGGAGGACAGATGCCAAAAAGATGGGGGGAACCACGCGAATAGCTGACTGATCTAACACAAACTAAAAGCCCTTGTTGATGAGAAGATTGTTTAATCTACAATTGTTAATTGTACACCAGGTTTCTGTCACATTTAGAATCAAAAAAGGAACAAGCCTGCTACAAAGTTAAGAGTTACAAGACTAGCAACATTTTAGAGTACTGACAAGAACTTATATATCTTCTAGAAGTGAAAGTGTCATGTAACAGATTGTCGCGTAGGCTCTCATTATCCTAATGAGACTACTGGATTTTGAGCGGCAAGATCGTTCACAGTGTGGGGGACTGAGTCTGACCCACGGTGGATTACACTTGTCACTCTAAATCCGGGTTTTGTTCCAGCTAACTAGCAGTGCCTCATCTCTCCCAAATGGCAGAGACAATTGGGCAGCCAAGCGCATGACATCTTAATACTTCTCAGGGAAGTCGTGGTCACTCAGGTCACAACCGGTTCTCTCATACACAGTGCGGTCTCATATATATATGACAAAAGGCAGTATAAGTTTTAAAGATTGGTTTAATAAAACATCTGCATTTTAGATAGCAAAGCGTGAGCTGCAATAACCAGAACTACACAACACAGTAATATTAAAATAGTGATGATGTGAGTGAAGCACAGGAATAAAGCTATCATAGTGCCGCTAGGTTATTCTCTCTTCTAGGGTATATTTTCGAGCTCAGCATCTTAAGCTCTAAGCCTGCCTTTCAGGTTCCCATGGGAGGACATCGACCCTCATACCTGAGCAAAGGCCTGTAATCTGCATCAGCATCTGCAACTGGGCATTCATCATCCAGTTGTGGGTCCCTGGCTGGAATCTCCCTCTTGACGTGTACTAGGACTAGAAATTGTTTTTATAACTAACACGCAGATGTTCTAAGAAAATGCCCCTACGTAAGGATGTGCATTTTCTAGGAATGCTGGAGACTAAACTTCTACCATGTTTACCTGCAATGTACCAGACTGTAGCCTTGACTGAAGCACAGGGCGATCAAGAATGCATTATTTGAGAACACAGTGCTGAACTAATCTAAACAGTGTGATAGAAGAAATTAAAACAAGACCGTAAAAACTGGTTATTGTAAAATAACAGTGCAACGCTGAATAAAATATATCTAGGGCAAAGTGAACAGTGGCCTAGTATGTAAAACTAACGTGCATGAAGCTATATTAAAAATGGCTACACTACACCCTCCCCTTGTCAGTAGTAAGTGGTTTAAGCCAAAGCTAAAATGCCCTAAGCTAAAATATATTTAAAAAAACACTTAGGGGGTTATTCTAACTTTGGAGGAGGTGTTAATCCGTCCCAAAAGGGACGGAAAAGTGACGGATTTACCACCAGCCGTATTACGAGTCCATTATATCCTATGGAACTCGTAATACGGCTGGTGGTATATCCGTCACTTTACCGTCACTTTTGGGACGGATTAACACTCCTCCAAAGTTAGAATAACCCCCTTTATTCTGACAAGTCAAGAGGACACACAAGCATCCTACTCGGCAATTAAAAAAATTAGCATGCGGCCAATTCAAAGGGAAATGTCAATTTAGGATTGTTCCAAATCAAGCAGAAGTCATGGAAAGCAGGAGGCCCTCCACTTCGGCAGATGACAAAACCGGTAAATCCGCACCAAAATCCACTAAGGAGCAAGTGTGTTCCATAGCCCCAGTGTTAACCAAGGCGGCATCCCGTGCAGTGCCTACCAACGAGTTAATGGTAACTTCCTCCAGGAAGGGTAGCTCGTAATCAGCTTCTCTGAGCAAACGCAGCTGCAGCGTGCATGTCTGGTAATGAACCCTCAACGAGGACATCTACAGATCAGCATCAGGGGCGCTGCTGTGAAAGACAACCTTCCAGTGCATGTTCAAAAAAGCACCAACAACACCAAAACACAGGCTGCACACAGTCCAAAACCAGTCTGAATGACAGAGACCAGTCACAACCCAAATGTTCCAGAAGTGTTGCTCCATACTGCTGCATCATGCGTTCACGACACAGCTGCGCTGATGGGAGCGCCTTCATTTGTCCTTGTTGCGGCGGGACAGACATTGCGGAAAAACAACAGCAACAGCAAAATGCTGGCTAATAAAGCTAAAGTTATTGGAAATCCCCCAAAAATGCTTCTGAAAATTGAGTGAATAGCCGAAGGTATCAAACCGAATAGAAAGGAAAAGGTGTTAACAAAACCAATACCAACAGCTTTGAAAAACATTTCCTAATCCAGCCGTGCCGGATGCATTAAATATACGTCCCACAAGTTCACCAAAGTGTCTCGGAAAGTTTGTATTTAATAGGGACTGTATTTCTGCAGACAACCTTGCCACTTGAAGTGTATAGGTCTTGCGTGCAGATGTAAGGGCCTCATGCTTCTGAAGTGGGCCAGATATCAGCTACCTCCCTAAATTTAGTGGGGGGAAACAACACATTCCTGCAGCATGTAATGACCTTAGAGACCGAAACAACGTAAACTATTCCAACCCACATGCCACAACAGTCTTTACTATTGAGGAGGACGTAATTGCAGTTTGAAAGCACCTGGAACGTGCCTTTATTCAAGGGGACTGGAACTCCCTTCAGATAGCAAGCAAGTTTGTAACCGAGGCATTACACGCCCCATGCAGGGACAGCTGCTTACAAATCATCGAATGGCTGACGGAAGTCTCACATTCACTACCGCTAAGAAAGACCTCTTTCATGCCATTAAGGCATTTGTATGAGAAGGGAAGCTCCCACACCTCATGGATGTAATTATCTCCCAACTTTTCATATCTGCCTACCGGAACGTGTTTCAAACAAGAAGTGAATTCTAATGTAGAAATAGGCAGATTAAGAACCCCGTGTATCAACCACTCTGCCGAAGGAATTTCGGCCACGGTAAAAGGCAGTCTTTCTATTTTTTCAATGTTAAGCATGACATAAGTCGCTTCCTTTTTAGCAAGAAGTTGTTGTTGTCACGTCAAATTAAAGAAAAAAAAGATTTCCCTGGCACTGATGTGCTGCCACGGAATGCGACCCGCCTTCAATGTCTGAAGTGTCCAACCCAACTGCATAATGGACCTGGTCTGACTCTGCCCATGATATAAAGAAGACATATCAGATTGTATAATGTCTATAGCAGAAGAAACAATGTTGTTAATTGTATATATCCGGTCGGACAAGGTGTAAATCCCATTATCCACAACAGCTAATGCCTTTTTCAAATTTTCCTGATCTATCTGCCTTAACCGGGCTGCAGCCTCTTGTTGGGAAAGTTTCCATATTTCATTGTATACCTCATACGAGAAACGCTTCCTACGTGGTATCTTGGGGCCTGACAAGAAATCTTGTAAGTCAGTGTTGTTAGACAAGCGATTCAGGTGTGCCTTAACCGCATCTAGTAAACATGATTTTAGCCACTGTAGACACAATTTTCCTACACTATACGTTGTGATTATGTCAGCATGTTCTGGTGATATATAGTGAGGGTCTGGCCTACTCGTCCGGAAACCCCCAAGGAGGTGACAAAACGTTGATTACACCCCTTGGTATCTATGGGCCACAACAACCACCCACCGGGGCGTGTCAGTGAAGCATTAAATGTACCATTCTGGACCCACTCATTGAGCTCATTTATAGTTGCATTCGTGTACTTTTGCCAGTCACTAAATCTTGCAGGGGCAGGTATACTGGGCATGTTTAATTCTCTAATTGTTGCTAAGCCTAAACAACTTGTTTGTTGTACCGTTTCATTTAAAAAGATCATTTGAACAGGGATGAGACATGTTCTAACCAATGTTTCTCTACCCTTGGTCTGCCAAATTTTTGTTCCCCAAACACTTTTCAAATCAACATATTTGGACCAATATTCATAACCTTCAATTGATAACCCGGGAAAAAAAGTATTCCAAATATATAAATTTCGTGTTGGTCATTAACATATGTATATTCTTAGTAGGAGTTACCTTAAAATTATATGACTCAACATTTTTTTGATGATGCCCAGAAAAATACGCAAACTTTTCAGTGCTGGTTTTTTAACTCCCTTGCGGGGGAGTTGGGCAATGTTCCCATTGTGTATAATTAAATATCGTTTTTGGACTGCTCGCTATATGTATGAAGTGGTGCCCATAATAATTATAGCAAAACATATCACCATAATTTTCTCTAACCTGGTAAACATCTTCGTTTTCATAAACAGTTTAACCTCTTAGCTGCTGGGCCTTCCCCCCTGTGCTGAGCCCTTTTTTGGCTTTTGGGGTAGTTTGCGCTTAGGCCATCATAACTTTTTGTCCACATAAGCTATCCACGCCAAATATGCGTCCTTTTTTTCCAATAGCCTAGGGATTCTAATGGTACCCAGAGTTTGTGGTTTCCCCTGGAGGAGACCAAGAAATTATCCCAAATACAGTGAAAATTTCCTTTTTTTCAAACAAATTGGAAAAAAGGCCTGCAGAAGATGGCTCGTGGTGTTTCCCCTGAAAATGGCATCAACCAAGGGTTTGCAGTGGTAAAATCACCATCTTCCCACCTTTCAGGAACGGGCAGACTTGAATCAGAAAACCACATATTTCAATATAATTTGGGCATTTTACTGGGACATACACCATTTTTACTATTTTTGGTGCTTTCAGCCTCCTTCCAGTTAGTGACAGGAATGGGTGTGAAACCAATGTTGGATCCCAGAAAGCTAAACATTTCTGAAAAGTAGACACCATTCTGAATTCAGCAAGGGGCCATTTGTGTAGATCCTACAAGGTTTTCCTACAGAAAATAACAGCTGAAATAAAAAATATTGAAAGTGAGCTGAAAAAAACAGCAATTTTTCTCCATGTTTTACTATGTAATTTTTTCCTGCAATGTCAGATTTTTTTAAGCAATATACTGGTAAGTGTGCTGGACTCTTCCGGTTGCGAGGATATATAGGGCTTGTAGGTTCATCAAGATCCCTAGGTACCCAGAGCCAATAAATGAGGTGCACCTTGCAATGGGTTTTCATTCTATACCGGGTATACAGCAATTCATTTGCTGAAATATAAAGAGTGAAAAATAGGTATCTAGAAAATCTTTGTATTTCCAAAATGGGCATAAGATAAGGTGTTGAGAAGCAGTGGTTATTTGCACATCTCTGAATTCCGGGGTGCCCGTAGTAGCATGTGAATTACAGGCCATTTCTCAAATAGACGTCTTTTTTACACACTGTCTTACATTTGGAAGGAAAAAATGTAGAGAAAGACAAGGTGCAATAACACTTGTTTTGCTATTCTGTGTTCCCCCAAGTCTCCCGATAAAAATGCTTGCGACAGGAAATGCAAAATGGACACATCACATTTTTACATTGAAATCTGACGTGTTTTTTGCAAAGTGCCTAGTTGTAGATTTTGGCCTCTAGGTCAGCCGGCACCTAGGGAAACCTAGCAAACCGTGGCATTTTTGAAAATTAGACACCTAGGGGAATCCAAGATGGGGTGACTTGTGGGGCTCTGACCAGGTTCTGTTATCCAGAATAATTTGCAAACCTCAAAATTTGGCTAAAAAACACTTTTTCCTCACATTTCAGTGACAGAAAGTTCTGGAATCTGAAAGGAGCCACATATTACCTTCCACCCAGCGTTCCCCCAAGTCTCCAGATAAAAATGGTACCTCACTTGTGTGGGTAGGCCTGGTGCCCGCGACAGGAATAGATCAAACAACGGTCAATGTTGGTCCTCACATGAGGCAGCTGTTGACCCTGGGGTGATCCATTCCTGACACAGGCACTAGGTGTAGGCACTCAAGTGAGGTAGTGTTTTTATCAAGACAGGTGAGGAATCACTGGGTGGTAGGAATTTTGTGGATCCCAGCATATTCCTGTAGCTTGTGTGACAGAAATGCGAGAAAAATAGAGTTTTTATTCAGCATTTCAGCTTTGCAGGGTTTTCTGGGTAAGAAAACTTTGGGGAATCCACACAAGTCACACCTCTGTGGACTCCCCTGAATGTCTAGTTTCCAGAAATGTTTGGGTTTAGTATGTTTCTCTATATGGCCGCCGAACCCAGGACCAAAAACACAGGTGCCTGCCTTACAAAACCAGTTTGTTTTGTGATAGATAATTTTGATGTCTCCACAATTCGATTTGGGTGGTGGAATTTGGGCCTGAACTAAATTGGGGCACTCCCAAGACAGCACTCTCTCTCTCTGCTTGCCGCCGCATTCACCTGCTCTCTGGGTTGGGCTAACCCACTATTACCCGTTGCACAGACTGTGCTTGCGAAGGGACAGCAGGACTGTCCTCATCACCTCCCTCATAAGTTACTGGAAGAGGAGTTATCGAATGGGACTCGTCCGACTGAAAAATCACTCCCAGAGTCTGCGCCATTGTCCTATCCTTCAGATGCTGTCTCAGTATCTGATCCTATGTCAGAGCTGTCCTCTATAACCCGAGTGACGGCAGCAGTCATCCATCAAGATGCCATCTCTGCTATTGGCTAAACTGTTGCTCTAAAACACTAGCCTACGTAGACAGTCACAAAATCGATGGTGTGTGTGAGATACGTGCAATAGTAGAGGCCACCTTACCTGCGCTTCTTCCCTCATTCAGCACGTTCTTTCAAGACACTCAAAAAACACCTTGTCACATACCATTCGTCACAGTCTTTAGCACCTCCTGCGCCCAGTCCAACAATCATTATTGGTGCTCCCACTCCCTCCTCCTCGGATTCCCTCATTACCACCCAGCAAAAGTGCCCTTCATCTCTCCATAGCCACCCTCCACCCGCACATACATTTCATTTGTATTATAGCGCAGGTAATGGCTGACTTTACTAATGTACTCAGCTATTTACATAAAATACAGATTTGCTCTTTGCAATAGGCATATAAACCTTCTGCGCTTCTTTATGGCACTAAAACTGCCACTAGACAAAAGTCTGACCCTTTTGTAGCAGAAACATAGGGGGTCATTATGACCCTGGCGGAAGGCGGAGAACCGCGGTAAGACCGCCAACAGGCTGGCGGTCTTACTTTGTGTAATTATGACCATGGCGGTTAACGCCATGGTCATCCACCGGTTCTCCGTTCCGCCCACCAGTGCGGAGACGACCGCCGGGCTGGAGACCTGGGTCTCCAGCCCGGCGGCCGTCACTATACCGCCGGCGGTATTTGGACCTGGCTTACCGCCGTGGATTTCCAGCGGTTTGAACCGCCATGAAATCCATGGCGGTAAGCACTATCAGTGCCAGGGAATTCCTTCCCTGGCACTGATAGGGGTCTCAATCCCACCCCCCACCTCCACCCCGATTCCCTCCCCTACCCCCCCACCACCCCTGCCACCCCCCAAAGGTGGCAGGGCCCCCCTCCCCACCCCAACCCCCAACATCACTTCACCCATACCCACACGACACGCACGCAGGCACCACCTACATGCTTACACGCACACATGCCAACATACATGCCTACATCCACACACACAGTCATACACGCACACCCACATTCAAACATACACGCACACATCCATACAGACATACCCACAGACTTACACGCACTCATTCCCATACACACAACACCCCCGCAGGCATACACGCACTCACACACCCCCTCTACATACACACACGCACACCCCCATGCACCCACACAACACAAAACACCCCCCCTCCCCTCACGGACGATCGACTTACCTGGTCCGACGATCCTCCGGAAGGGGACGGGAGCCATGGGGACAGCTCCGCCGACACCACACCTCCAATAGAACACCGCCACGGCGAATCACAGGACGTATATATATAGATCTATATTTTTTTTAGTAGTTGTATGGTTTCCCTGGGGGGCCAAAATGGCCCCCAAGGAAACCCTACGACAACTAATAAAATTATTGCCCCCACAGGGGGTCGCCCTGCCCACGGGCGAACCCCTGTCTATTTCTTTTTCTTTTCTTTTTGTATTTTTTTTTAATGTAGCCGATCGCGCCCCCCCCAGGGGACACCTACCTTTAAAAAAAATATATATATGCCACGCGGGGAGGGGGTGGCCCGTTTTCCGAGGGGGCCGACCTCCCCAAGTGAAATCACTGGTGTCTAGTGGTGTTTCCTGGCCCCCGATTGCAGCTGTGCTGCGATCGGGGGTCAGGAAACACTTTCAGGAAGGCCTCGTAAGAAAGGAAAGAGTCTCCCCTTTCTTACGAGGCCTTCCCGAACGTGGGGAAGGCCGTTTGGGGCCGTTTTCCCCATTGGAGCAGGAAGCAGCCGCAAGGCCGCTTCCTGCTCCGATGGGGAAATCAACAAAGTGACGTAAGCATGCCTTGCGGGGCGCTGACGTCACAAACAGGTGGGTGGGGGAGACACGGAAAAGGGTTAAAAAAAAAAAATCCTCAGGTGCGATGCACCCGAGGATTTATTAACCCCCTCCCTGGTGTCAGCCACTGGTCGTGACCCGCACCAGGGGGGTAGTGTGCCCAAAGGGATAATATTGCAATTCTGTCATCATAGAATCAACTGTTTT
This sequence comes from Pleurodeles waltl, assembly GCF_031143425.1. Lineage (NCBI taxonomy): Eukaryota > Metazoa > Chordata > Amphibia > Caudata > Salamandridae > Pleurodeles > Pleurodeles waltl. The sequence continues at coordinate 1,800,240,154 of NC_090440.1, forward strand.
CACATCCCAATCATCAGATACAATGCCTGGTATAACTATATCGTTCATGGATAGTTTTAACACATATGGTATTTAAATAATTTCAGTGGGACCATAAATATCAAACATTACTTTGCCCCACACAATCCCATCAGGAATTGGCACTGCAGAAATGTTCACAAAAGACAAGTCTCTCCGAATCGTATGTGATGAAAAATGTGGTTTCAAAACCTCCTCCACCTGTTCAACCACTGATCTCTTGGGAAGAAAATTACCATGTATTAACAAGAAAACAGTAATGACAAAACCAATCCAAAGCAGAAAGGCTAGGACAGTCAAGGAAAGCCACACATAGTTCAGTGGAAAAATGAAATATGTTTCTTTAAGCCAATGTATTAGCTTACGTGCACTTGACAGATCAGCTGTCGAAGAGGCAAACGAGTCCGATAGACCGTCATAGTAGTCGGCAAAGTAACCAGAGGCTGTTCGTGCAAATGGCATAGCCGTGGCCAACGGTGGAGTTGGTGTTTCCTGAGGTGGTACACTGTAGACAGCACCATCCGTCTGGCTTGTAGTCATAGTGACTTGATCACATGTTTCCAAATTGCTTGTTGTTAGTGTAACTAATGCAAGATCATCATCCACCCTCCCCAAGCTCGGAGAGGTATCAGTGTTGGTATAAACAACTTGAAGCGGAACTTCTTCTCCAGTAGTGAGAGGGATTCGGGAACTACTGGACATTCCTCTTGGTCGGCTGTGTAGAATCGGCCACATGTTGTAGTTTGACATTGTCAATAGAAACAAAGCGATTTTCTTTGGCACCTGGCAACGGTGGTAGTATAACCGTTTTGGTACCTTGTATCCCCAACACAGGGACTGGTGCTCGATAAGAAAGGCCAAATTCTTTTTTCACTGCAACTTTTTCACGCACAAGATCCCCAAGCCTGGGAATCCAGCCAGTAGGTGTTACTGGCACATCCTTAATTCCTGTGGAGGCAGCATTTTTAGAAGAGTTATCTTCACGGAACTGCTGTAATTCCTGTAAAACAGTGACACAATCATTTATGTCAAAAGGTGTTTCCGCTGCCTCCACGCCAGGACCATCAAGATCCGGAACGAACATTTGTGTTCCGAACAGGCACTCATATGAAGTACAACCCCCCAGGGACCTTCTAGGTAGGTTATTTAGTGCTCTCTGTACTCCATACAGGTGGGTAAGCCAACTACGACCCGTACCTAAGACTCTTGGTGCTAAGGATTGCTTTAAATCACGGTTTAATCGCTCTACAACACTATTTCCCTCAGGATGAAATGGAGACGAGTACTGGAGTTGGACCCCCAATGAAGCCATGGTGTCCCTGAATGCCCTTGAGGCAAAGGCAGGGCCCTGGTCCGAATGGAATGGCACAACTGCATATGTACCGACAAAGACTCGCAAATCTTTAATAACAGTCCGAGCGTCAACCGAGCATTGTGGCCACACCCACACAAACCTGGAGCAGGAATCAACAGCAACTAATATATATATGTATGCACTATCAGGTGTTTAGGGACCACAATGGTCCAGGTACACACATTGTAATGGTCTATTTGAAATTAAGAGGGGTGTCTGCGGCGGGTGCTTGGCCATGGAAACTTTAATTTGTTGACAGATGTCACAACAAAGGACATACTGCTTAGTCTCTTTATAGAGACCAGGCCACCAATAACGGGCCTTTAAGAGTGAAATTGTAGCCACCACACCAGCATGTGCAGATGCCACCCCCTCATGCGCTGCTTTATTCAATTGAGGTCTTACATCTTTATTGGGGATGTCGTGTACGCCTACACCTGGAATTTTAACCTCAGCGTTCAGCATACTTCCCATCAAGTATTGATATTTATTAGGAAATCCTTTAGGATATGGCGTGCCATCAACCGTAGCTTTTATGGCAGCCATAATATTGTGTCTGGTTTGGAACTTGAACAAGTCACTGCAGCTACAGTGGCGACTGCCACTGCTGACTTTGCGGCTTCATCAGCCAAAGTATTTCCAGCAATGTGTATTCCAACGAGCTGGTGTCCAAGTGTATGCACAACATGGACTTTGGGTAGCGTCTCTTTTAGGTCTGCTACCTTCCCCCACAGGAGTCTGTGTTTTATGGTGTTGCCTTTTGAATCTCTGAACCCATCCAAACACCAGTAATGCAGGTATTCATTAAAAGACTGGACGCAATAATATGAATCACAAACAATCAGTGTGAACTGTGTCGGATCCGTATGTTCTAGCGCCAGCAGTAGAGCTTTTAGCTCATCCAGTTGTGCTGTGCAATCCCCTAAGGTCTGTGTATAGGTAGGTTGGGGGCATAATTTCTCCCTCTCCATATAGCCACTCACGACTGCGCATGCAGCAGAATATTGATGTTTAGTTCCAATCGCTGGTTGCGCAGAGCCATCGTGTACATGACTGCATGATATTGATCAATAGGCAAGGTGCCCGGGGGAACTGGGTATTTTACTTCATATTGTAGAAATTCTTGAGTTTGTAACTTTGAGTCGAAAATGTAGTCTACATCAGTGGCTGTTAAAGACGTAGCCCATTGTATCCATCGTGGATGAAGTGCTTTTGCGTTCGGAACGCTAGCTTTTGTAACAGCCTCCAGGGCTGGAATAGAACAAACAACAATAATGCGTTTTCCTTGGACAAGAGGTCTTTCTTTAATAACAGCCATCTGCACAGCAGTGAGAATTTTCTCCGTGGGTGCAAAGCGTTGTTCAGCAGCTGAATACAAATGTGATTTGTAAGCTATCAGGACTGTCTCACCTTCATTAAATGTGACATAAGTAAAACTGATGGCCCCAGCTATTACCCTGATGACCAAATGTGTTTTATTGTCCCGTGTATGTGTATATGTTTTGCTGCTAGCATGTCTGCCTGTAACTCTCGAAGAGTACGTGTATGTTCAATCGTCCAGAATTTGCTTGAAAAATCAGGATGTATTAACTCATTTAAAGGTTTTATGCGTGTTGCATAATCAGGAATGTATGTTCTGAAAAAATTTAGAAAACCCAACAATGATTGAAGTTTTTTAATCGTATTTGGTGGTTGCAATTGTGCACATTTTTCTAAAAATTGTGGGGCTATGCTCTTTCCTTCACTCAACAGCTCATATCCCAGGAACAGGACGCTGAGGAAGGCAATTTTTTACTTTTTAAAGTCAAATTTGTAGCCGAGTTTGGCAAACCCTACAACAATGCGGGCTACCCGTCTTAAATGTTGTAGTAACTCATCATCCATGAGATATATATCATCCACATATGACAATGCTTCAGGGTCTATCTCGAGTAAAATAGCAGTCACACGAGCCACAAACAGTCCTGGGCTGTTCTTATACCCCTGGGGCAAACAACAGAATTTTTTGGGGGATCCTAATGCGCTAAAGCTTGTTAAATCCCTGCTTTCAGGCGCTCTATTCTGGCAGAAGAACCCATTCGAGATGTCTAAAGTTGTTTTGTATTTTTTACGCACAGTGTTGCTCATTAGTGCAGTGCTATGTGAGTTTTGTATAGCATATGTAAGTGTATGTCCGTTTAAATGTCTATAGTCTAAGACTATTCTGTATGAATGGTCCGGCTTAGCTACAGGGAATAAGGGGTTATTCATCAGTGAGACACAGGGTTTAATCACACCCTGGTATTCTAATTGCATAAGTATCTCTCTCACCAGTGCCCTTGCTTCATGTTTTATGGGATACTGCGGTTGTGGCTGAGGTTCACCTTTAATGGGAATGACATGGTATGGAGAGTCCCTATCCTACACTACGTGATGCCTATATAACGCATGAGCTTGTGCTAGAGCCCATTTTATACAATAGGACTCAGCGAGTTCCCCTGGAACAAGGGACGAGAAGGAAGGCTTAATCTCCATATGGGCAGGTGTGGAAAAAATCAGGCGGCCAATCTTGTTCGGCCAACAAAATGTCATATATTTTTACTACACGGTCCCAAAAGATTGCGTGTATAATGGGATCAATGTCTCCTTCCAGTTGTATTGTTACTTTATACACCCTATCAGATTCGGAGACACGCATGTCTGCTATTTCTACTTGTATAAAGTCATCAGTTGCTTTCACCTCCAGATGCTCTAGAAGATCCCAGTGAACTATTGTGACCTCTGCCGCGCAGTCTAGCAGTGCTTGAGCCCAGTTCTTGTTCTTCAAGAAAACCCTCTTCCTGAGTGGCATGTCTAACTGAGACAGCTGCCACTTTTTTTATTTTTAAATTGTTGCTTTTGTTGTACTGGTTTCTCTTCCTTCTTAACAGAAACCTCCGAAGAGCGTTGTGATTCCTGTCTCGGTTTCACGTACTCTGTTCTCCGCTCTGATCGCCCACCTCTCTCATTTCTCTTTTCCGATGAGTCCTGAAAGGAACGAGATTGGTGTGTATCAGTATATTGATATCTATCAGGCGTTTTTATATTATCCGTATTCCTGAGATGATATCTATTCTGTGGGGTATCCACTTGTGGAGATTCTCCCCTTTCTTTTTTAGGTGTTTGTTGTTTTTTCTCCCAGCGTTTCTTATTACCCTCAGGTTGTTGTTTAGAATTGTCTTTATTAATTTTGCCCTGGAATTGAGGTGTTTGTGGTCTAGCCCCAAGGCTATCTCGACCGATACTTGAATAAGTTTCAGCTATTATTTTAGGCAGCTCTCGCTCCTGTTGCGGAACGTCACAGAGCCACAGGCGCACTGCGAGTGCAACTGCATCCCCTTTAAGGTTACTCAATATTATTGAAGAAACTGTTGCATCCCTAAATCTAGGGTCGTAGCAGCCCCGTATTCATCTTGAATTTGTTTAAGCACGTCCGGTAGATTGGCAAATGTCGGTGTACCATGTGCCGTTGTATAGAGCATGGCAAACAGTTACAGTTTTCAACTGTAGGGACCATCCCAAAGGGCAAGCACATAGTCAATATCCTGTGTTTATCCTGAGGTCCCATATGGGGAAATACTGCCTCCAGCGTATTAATTTTTTGTGCTAGCCAAAACGGAGTCTCCTCTCGTTTGGCCGGGACCTTACCCATAATTGAATGTACAGTCACCGGATTTATACCTGGTGTCACTGCATGTTGTTGTGCTGGAGCAGCATGTGCTGGGTTTGTATTTAAGGTTTGCATCACAAATTGTACTAATCGTCTGTATATTGCTGTTAACTCAATGTATAAGCGTCGAACCTCAGCTACCGGCATATTCGCAACTGCAGGATGTGGTGTATATGTGGCCAATAAAGGCCAGGTAGGACCATCATTACTTAGTGGACCTAACCTTACTGGTAATATTGTGTGAGGTATGGGCGCCATTAAGCCAATTATTATGTTCTTGATAAGATAGAGGTACCTCTAAATATGCGTACGCCCTGTATTGTCCAGGCGCGTTCGCAACTGTATATGTATGAAGTGTATTTGAGTTCCCGTCAACTGCTGGAAATGTGACCCAAGAGTAAAAAAGTTCTGTTCTATAGGCTGCGTGGGCATCCACCACAAACGTGACTGGACCACCCTGGGCCGTAAGGCCATGTGCCAGCAAATGTGCTGTGAGCGGTTGTCTCATGTTAAGAGCTATTTGTACAACCTGGGGATTCACCATTATAAAAGCACTAAGAGTTCAGAGAAGGCACACCAAGATGTTTTTTTTTCCTTTTAAAGTTCAAGCTTGAACAACCACCAGCTGAAAATAGGATTACCTATACGGCTGTGGTGGAAATCCTCAGTACCACGGACGTCTCCGTATACGGCACTGAGGGGTCATTTTATAAAAATGAGACCGAGATATGCCGGTGGACCTGAAAATTAGAGCCTGACCAAATGTTGGCAGCGCCATGTCGCGTAGGCTCTCATTATCCTAATGAGACTACTGGATTATGAGCTGCAAGATCATTCACAGTGTGGGGGACTGAGTCTGACCCACGATAGATGACACTTGTCACTCAAAATCCGGGTTTTGCTCCGGCTAACTAGCAGTGCCTTATCTCTCCCAAATGGTAGAGACAATTGGGCAGCCGAGCGCATGACATCTTAATACTTCTCAGGGAAGTCGTGGTCACTCAGGTCACAACTGGTTCTCTCATACACAGTGCGGTCTCATATATAAATGACAAAAGGCAGTATAAGTTTTAAAGATTGATTTAATAAAACGTCTGCATTTTAGATAGCAAAGCGTGAGCTGCAATAACCAGAACTACACAACACAGTAATATTAAAATAGTGACAATCAGAGTGAAACACGAGAATAAAGCTATCATAGTGCCGCTAGGTTATTCTCTCTTCTAGGTTATATTTTCGAGCACAGCATCTTAAGCTCTAAGCCTGCCTTTCAGGTTCTCCCGGGAGGACATCGACCCTCATACCTGAGCAAAGGCCTGTAATCTGCATCAGCATCTGCAACGGGGCATTCAGCATCCAGTTGTGGGTCCCTGGCTGGAATCTCCCTCTTGACGTGTACTAGGACTAGAAAGTGTTTTTATAACTAACACGCAGATGTTCTAAGAAAATGTCCCTACTAAGGATGTATATTTTCTACGAATGCTGGAGACTAAACTTCTACCACGTTTACCGGCAATGTACCAGACTGTAGCCTTGACTGAAGCACAGGGCGATCATGAATACATTATTTGAGAACACAGTGCTGAACTAAGCTAAACAGTGTGATAAAAGAAATTAAAACAAGACAGTAAAAACTGGTTATTGTAAAATAACAGTGTGACGCTGAATAAAATATATCTATGGCAAAGTGCACAGCGGCCTAGTATGTAAAACTAACGTGCATGAAGCTATGTTAAAAATGGCCACACTACAAGATAACAACCTTTTTTTGCCTGTTGCTATTACCTCCCTATTTTGGTCCTTAGGGCAGTGCTTAGGGCAAATACAATTTAAAGCCATATTATGAAAGCAGTTTTGTGAGATGGTAATGTGTGTCAGGAAAATTTGTACACATTAAAACAGACAGACTGCATTTGAGCTACAGCCACATTGTACCAACACAGAAAATGTCACAATAAAACAACACAACAAAATTAATGCAAACTAATAACAAAACATACCAATACAACCATTCAACAACATCACACCACAAATGCAACACTGTGGAGGGATGTGGTTTAACATCCAGAGCTGCCAACTTTGGAACAGTGTACTCAGGTTCAAGTCCCGGCATCAGCACAACATCCTGTGAGCTTCACCTACTCTCCCTATGGATAAAGAATTAATCAGACCTTGTGTAATGTAATCTGCTGCTCATGTAAAGTATCCTTATGCCTTTGGGCCACGGTTGTGCTATACAAAAATGAAAAGGAAAAAAACAAATACAAAACATCACCAAATAGAAAAAACATTTCAACAAAAATGCAAAACAAGATACAACACAAAAATTAATCAGTGCAACAGTTCACAAATATAACACAATAGTGCACTGTTAGACCTGCCAGCCTTAGGGTGGTCATCCCCCAACTTTTTGCCTGCCTGCCTCCATTTTTATTACCCTGTTTTTGCTGGTTTTTTGACTTTGCACACTTTACCACTGCTGACCAGTGCTAAAGTGCATGTGATCTCTCCCCTAAACATGGTAACATTGGTACCTACCCAATTAACATATTTAATGTACTTGTAAGTCCCTAGTATAGTACACTAAAGGTGGCCAGGGCCTATAAATTAAATGCTACTAGTGGGCCTGCAGCACTGATTGTGTCACCCAGTAGCCCATTAACCATGTCTCAGGCCTGCAATCGCAAGGTCTGTGTGTGCAATTTCACTTGGCATTTAAAACTACTTGCCAAGCCTTAAACTCCATTTTTTCTACATATGTCACCCTTAAGGTAATTCCTAGGTAACACATAGGTCAGGGTACTATGTAAGTAAAAGGTAGGACACATACCTATGTGTTTTACATGTCCTGGTTCTGAAAAAACTCACAAATTTGTTTACTTGCAAGCCAGTTCCTCTCATAGACTAGCATTAGAACTGCCTTCATATACTGATCTGGAAGGAGTAACCCTGACATGTTTAGTATTGTGTTGTGAGAATGGTAATAGAAAATCCTGCTTACTGGTGAAGTTGGATTTAGTATTACTGTAGAAAAGTCCTCCTTTTTACCCTGGTCATCCCCACACTTTTTGGACAGATACTGGTGGTTACTGACTCAGGGCTGTGCCCTGGCTATTACTTACCAGTCCCAGGACCAGTGCTCTGTGTAAAGTGGATATGCAAATTAGGGTAATTATAATGGGCAGTATCAGCCTACTTATAAGTGCCTAGTATATGGTTGGGCATGTAGGTTTAGGGACCCCAGCATAGGTAGTGCATCCATAGGTGCACTGCTGACGTGCCCAGCATCAGTTTAAAGGCAGGCCTGCCTTGCTGGCTGCTTTTAAATTGAATTTACATGCAAATTCGACTTTGGAATTAAAAGTACTTCCAAAGCCTTAAACTACCTTATTTTTACATATGAGTCACCCCTAAGGTTTGCCTTATGTGCCCCCAGGGTTGGGTGCCATGTAACTATAAGCAGGGACCTTATTAAAATTGTTTTATAAACCATGGTGAGATAAAATAGCCACATGTGTTTTTCCCTCACTGTAGTAAATGGCTTCGAAAGGCTAAAATGGGGAGACTTTATTGTAATTAACAAAGTCCCCTTAAGTGTCAGATACCTTGAGTTTGGAATCAAATTGATTGTTATAATAAATCCCACAACTTATAATTGTTGGATTTATTATAACTACTTCATGTAAAGAGTTTTAAAACTCTACCTGAACGTTGCCAACTTCAGCTCCGTAGTGCCATTCTCTGATTGGCCAGCCTCTGGCAGCCTGGCCAGGCTACATTGATGTGATATGAAATGGCCAGGGCTGAAGACAAAGGATGTGCCCGGGGGAGGAGATGTGCCTCAGCAGATGGAGAAACAGGATGGGGGGAAGAGCAGCCAAACTGGTCTTCAAAGGTACGGAAGGACATTTTGGAGCACCTCAGGAACGCCCTCACTTCCTGCAAACCCAGACAATAAGGTGCCCTGTTGATTAGATTAAGAAAGGGCAGGAGAGGGGTGTGTTTTAGATTTTAGCCATACCGGTAGGTAGTCTCAACCAGATCTAACCTCCAAAAATCACTTTCAACCATGTTGGATCTTTGAAGAATGTTGTTTCATGGGATTGATTTTTGGCACACTTCCCAGGAAGTGGTCATCAAAGGGGGAAGGAGCCTGCCTGTGATTGGACAACCAGAACCCCCCCTGCTTTCCACCCAGGAGCAAAAATAAATATGACAGAGCTGTACCCACACCTCAAATCCCTACAAGGAAGAACATCAGAAGAAGGACTGCCCTGCTGGACCCCTGACCTGTACCTGGACACTGCACTCTGAAGGACTGCACCAGCTGCACACTTGGGCTTCAGCACAAAAAGGACTTTACCTGGCTTCAAATGGTTCAAGAAGGGGCACCCTGCTTGCTAAAATTGAAATATAGCTAACCAGAGTCCTCTGCATCAAATCCTGAAGAAACTAACCAGCTGACCACTGTCCAGTAGCCATTTTGGAGTTTGAGCCAGGTGCATTCTGGGAATTGGAGTCCACACCCTCAAGAAGCAACTCAGAGCTTCTGGAACCTTGGGGTGAGCTATGGAATACTAAAGGACCTTCAAAGTCCTTCTTGAAGGAGATCCAGAAGTTTGGAGAAGATGGAGAACTTTTGGTAAAAAGCTCCATAAAGGTACCGACCCGTCGCGGTGAGTCTAGCTGACTTGCCTCAACCGCGACCTGGCCTGACTTGCAGGTTCGTCCCGCTAAAAAGCTCCGGAGCCCCGGACTTCCAGGACTTCACCAGGGGCTCTGAAAAAAAGTGATCCTATGACCTTTCATCAAAATCAGCTTGTTGAGGACGATTGACCCCTGTCAGAAGGAAAAAGCTTCAAAAAAGTGGCTAAGTCTGAATGTAGAAAGTTGACCGGGACTTCCTATGCAGTGTATCTGAGGAGGGCTCCAGGGATGTCGGATCAAGACTCAGGTTTGGCCCGATTTTTGTCTCAAAAAATCATCTAAATCTGAATACAGAAATCTTCACCGAGGTCTCCAGTGACGCGCATCCAAAGAGGGCTCCAGGGAGATCAGGTCAGACTGGCAACTTCATCCGCTAAAGAGAATCTTCAAGAAAACGACTAAGTCCAAAAGGTAAACTTATGACTGAGACCTCCCGCTTGCTGTAGTCGAGCAGGGCTCCATTAAGGTCAGTCTTAAACTTTGACTTTGTCCCCGTCGAGGTGTGACCAGATGACCAGATTGGAGCTTTTTGTTTCTATGCGCTAGAAAACATTAATACTTCAAAAATTCATATCTCAGGTTCCCCTTACCCGATTTTATTTGTTTTGGAGTCAAATTAATGATACAAATATTTCCTATTTTTATAAATGGCTTTTGGATTTTTAAACTGTTTTGTGATACTTGAATGCTTTACACACTTTGGGGGTCATTCCGACCCCGGCGGGCGCCGCCCGCCGGGCGGAAACCGCACAAACACCGCACTGCGGTCAAATGACCGCAGGGAGCATTCTGACTTTCCCGCTGGGCCGGCAGGCGATCTTCAAAAGATCGCCCGCCCGCCCAGCGGGAAAGCCCCAGCAAAGATGAAGCCGGCTCCGAATGGAGCCGGCGGATTTGCTGGGGTGCGACTGGTGCAGTTGCACCCGTCGCGATTTTCAGTGTCTGCCAAGCAGACACTGAAAATCTTAATGGGGCCCTGTTAGGGGGCCCCTGCATTGCCCATGCCAGTGGCATGGGCACTGCAGGGCCCCCCAGGGCCCCACGACACCCGTTCCCGCCAGCCTCTTCCTTGCAGCGCCGCCGTGGAGGATTCCCTGGGGCAGGGGAAAACCGGCGAGAAACCGCCGGTTCCCCTTTTCTGACCGCGGCGTCAGAATTGCCCCAGAAGCACCGCCAGCCTGTTGGCGGTGCTTCCTCTGCCCTCTGCCCTGGCGGTTACAAACCGCCAGGGTCAGAATGAGGGCCTTTGTTTCCTAAGTGAAGCCTTGTTGCTCATTGCCAAGCTACCAAGGGTTGAGTGGTAGTTAATTTATTTAGACCTAACTGAACCTATTGGGGGTTAGCAGCCTTTTGCTAAGTGTAGGTACTTACCTGCCCTTCCCAATAACCCACTTTCTAACAATTACTATTTTAGAAATGCCACTTTTAGAAAGTGGTCACTTCTCTGCATTTACTGCCATCTGCGCCTTACAGCCCTGTCTCCAATCCAAATCTGGTCTGTGCTTGTTGACAGCTTCCCTTGTGCATTCTACTCAGACAGCCATAAACACAGGACACTCAGTCACATCTGCATTCATCTGCATACTGAATGGGTCTCCCTGGGCAGGAAGGGCCCTCTCTTACATTTCAAAGGCCAGTGGCCTGCCCTCACACAAAGGACTGATAACCCCCCACAGGGATCTTGGCAGACAGGACCGGGTTGAAAGGGGAAGTTGTGCACTTCAAACCGCTCCTTAAAGGGTCCCCCACTTTGAAGGCATTTTAGGTATGTAATCTGGGTCTCTGACCCCACCAAATCAGACACTTCTGGACTTATACCTGACCTCTGTCAGAGGAACTGCCTGGTTGCCCGGAGGACTCATTTGGACCGCTTTTCTGAGAAGGACTGTTGCCCTGCCTGATGGCCTCTGACTCTGCTGGAAGGACTCTGCCGTCCCCAAAAGTGCTCTCCAATGGCTTGGATTGAGATTACCTCCTGTTCTGAAGTCTCAGGGCAAACAAAGCCTTTACCTACTAGCTTCTAGCTAGTTTTCAGACTTCAGCGACTCCAGCACAGACACTGTTGCCGACGCCACATCCCTGTCTGCTCCAGCTATGTGGCTCTCGCTGCATGCAACAACCATGGCCTGCAATGCAAGTCTGACATCTCTGCGACAACGCTGATGTCCTGTAGTGTGATCGCAACACTGTGAAGTCAACATATCACGTCCTGACCGACTTGATCCATTGACCCCACCGGGTTTGATGCCTCGCCTCTCTCTGCCTTGCAGTGCGGAACTGATGCCCGACCTCCCTGGATGCTGTAAGGGACTGAACCTGCACTGGCTCCAGTGATGCGTCACTTCCACGATTCCATGCAAAGTTTTTGTTTCTTCGTTTTCAAAGGTACTGCGCCTGGGGGTCAGTGCGACTCTTTGACCAGCGCCTGTGGCATTGGATTGCTGAGAATGACTTTGTCAACTTCGCCGTGATACCGCAGTTTGAGCTATTGTGTTTCTAAGAGCTTTAATGGGATTTAGGGCCTGATTCTAACTTTGGAGGACGGTGTTAAACCGTCCCAAAAGTGGCGGATATACCACCTACCGTATTACGAGTTCCATAGGATATAATGGACTCGTAATACGGTAGGTGGTATATCCGCCACTTTTGGGACGGTTTAACACCGTCCTCCAAAGTTAGAATCAGGCCCTTAGTCTTTAATTTTTTTTAACTTTGCTTGTCTTCATTGGATTTTCATTGATTTGACCTTATTTTTAATTCTGATAAATAATATCTATTTTTCAAAACCTGTGTGGTGTATTTTTTGTGATGTTTTCACTGTGTTAATGTATGAGTTATTGCACAAATAGTATACACATTGCCTTCTAAGTTAAGCCTGCCTGCTCTGTGCCAAGCTACCAAAGGGTGAGCACAGGATAAGTTGTGTTGTATTGTGACTTACACTGACTAGAATTGTTGTCCCTATTTGAACAAGGGTGTAAACATCTGCCAATTAGAGGCCCAATTTCTAACATGCACCAACAAAAAACAACACTCCAGTACACAATTGCAATTTGTCATATGGTAGGCTGTGTTCTGGTATTGCAGTTGTGCTTTTCTTCGGTTTTATTGTGTTGCTTTATGGCACACTGTTGTGCTATTGTAAAAGTATGCTAATGCGTTTTGATGTTTTATTGTGTTAGTTTAGTTACGTTACTGTGTTCCATTGTGTTATTATTCTGTTGTAATTTAGGTGTTGTGCTATTGTGTTGCTTTTTCTCTGTATTGATGTGTTGTGTTTTAGGTCATGTTGCTGTGCGGTTGTTGAGGTGTGTAGTTTTGTGCTATTTTGTTTCATTTTGTTTTCAGTAGTGACATGCTGGTATTTGTGTTATTTTTGTATACCGAATTATTTCATTGTGCTGACTTTACTTTCGTTGTTAGGTTTCAATGCCTTTCACTTGTTGTGTTGTGCTTTATTGTGTTATGCGAGGGTCCTTTTATATTTTCATGTTTTATTACGTATGTCCTATCGAGCTCTGACAATGTGTACCTGCAGGGTAACCCAGTCACCCATTTGTCCTATTATTTTTAACTGCAGTATCTGCATGGTGCTATCACCACCCTTGAAAAACATTTTCTCGTGATCTAAAACTCTACCGAAATGCTCATCAAAGCAATTAGAACCTCCTGTTATACACTTACTACGCAACTATATATATATTTGAAATGGAAAAGAAACTTCCAATAAAATCACCTTCCTTGAAATCAAAAGCCAGAAACAATATAAAAAGTGTGCTTAACAAATACATGCTTCTCTATTAAAAATGGCTTCTTGACACAAGAACTCAGCAAGCATCAGTGTAGTATTAGCCATTTCGTCAATCAGGTGAAGGTGCTACACAAAATCAGTAATCAGTAGTCCCATTGATGAAATGCTAAGGCCCATATTTATACTTTTTGACGCAAAACTGCGCTAACGTAGTTTTGCGCCAAAACTAACGCCATTCTGAAGCGCCATGCGGGCGCCGTATTTATTGAATGGCGTTAGCCGGCGTTAGCCGACCGGCGCTGCCTGGTGTGCGTGAAAAAAAAAACACGTACACCAGGCAGCGCCGGCATAGGGAAAAATGGCGTTTGGGCGTCTAAAAATGGGGCAAGTCAGGCTGAGGCAAAAAAAACGTCTTAACCCGATTTGCGCCATTTTTTTACGACGCCCATCCCCCATTGAAATGACTCCTGTCTTAGCAAAGACAGGAGTCATGCCCCCTTGCCCAATGGCCATGCCCAGGGGACTTCTGTCCCCTGGGCATGGTCATTGGGCATAGTGGCATGTAGGGGGGCACAAATCAGGCCCCCCATGCCACAAAAAATTTGTAAAAAAAATATTTACCACAACTTACGTTCTCTTCCCTGGGGTGGGTCCCTCCATCCTTGGGTGTCCTCCTGGGGTGGGCAAAGGTGGCAGGGGGTGTCCCTGGGGGCTTGGGAGGGCACCTCTGGGCTCATTCTGAGCCCACAGGTCCTTTAACGCCTGCCCTGACCAGGCGCTAAAATCCGGCGCAAATGCGGGTTTTTTAGACCCGCCCACTCCCGGGCGTCATTTTTGCCCGGGAGTATAAATCCGACGCAATAGCATCGCAGTCATTTTTTTAGACGGGAACGCCTACCTTGCATATCATTAACGCAAGGAAGGTGTTCACGCAAAAAAATGACTCTAACTCCATGAACTTTGGCGCTAGACGCGTCTAACGCCAAAGTATAAATATGGAGTTAGTTTTGCGTCGAATTTGCGTCGAAAAAAACGACGCAAATTCGGCGCAAATGGAGTATAAATATGACCCTTAGGGGGATATTTATACTCCGTTTGCGCCGAATTAGCGTCGTTTTTTTCGACGCAAATTCGGCGCAAAACTAACGCCATATTTATACTTTGGCGCTAGACGCGTCTAGCGCCAAAGTATGAGTAAAGAGCGTCATTTTTTAGCGTGAACGCCTTCCTTGCGTTAATGAGATGCAAGGTAGGCGTTCCCGTCCCAAAAAATGACTGCGACGCAAATGCGTCGTATTTATACTCCCGGGCAAAAATCACGCCCGGGAGTTGGCGGGGCAGAAAACCCCGCATTTGCGCCACTTTTTAACGCCTGGGTCAGGGCAGGCGTTAAGGGACCTGTGGGCTCAAAATGAGCCCACAGCTGCCCTCCCATGCCCCCAGGGACCCCCCCTGCCACCCTTGCCCACCCCAGGAGGACAACCAAGGATGGAGGGACCCATCCCAGGGACATTCAGGTAAGTTCAGGTAAGTATAAATTTTTTTTTTTTTTTTTTTTTTTTTTGGCATAGGGGGGCCTGATTTTTGCCCCCCTACATGCCACAATGCCCAATGACCATGCCCAGGGGACAGAAGTCCCCTGGGCATGGCCATTGGGCAAGGGGGCATGACTCCTGTCTTTACTAAGACAGGAGTCATGTAAATGGCGTCTGGGCGCTTCAGAATGGCGCTAGCCGGCGCAAAATTTTTTGACGCTAAACTGCGTTAGCGCAGTTTAGCGTCAAAAAGTATAAATACGGGCCCTAGTGTCTTTGTTGGAAACCTTAAGGGTTATTAGATAGAGTCAGATATTTAACACGCGCATGTTATAATTTATTTACGTCTAAAACTAAATCTGCTAGCACCTCCAGACCATGGTTTAGATGTTTTAATTCTCAAGGTATTTATTCTGGCTCAGTAATTACTCGGATCACTTTCCTGTTGGAGTTGCTTATAGCAATAACACGTAGTAGCATTATCCAATTTGCATAATAATTTCAACAAAAACGGTTTATCACAGTTTATATGCTGTGTGACTGGCATCATTATTTACATAATGAAAGTGAAAAAGTTAAAGTTTAAAGCACAGCAGGTTTCTAACTTGCAGATCAATAGCACATAGCTGATAGTGTTGGTGTGTCGCTCCGCGAAATCGATCCATCGCCTGAAAGTGACACGGAGTGAGCTTTTCTGGTTAACCTGCCCTTCCCAGTTTGATTGGCACGGTTACCAATGTTTAGAAAAGCAAGGGATGTTTACTGTACATAAGAACAGATCATTATTTTCTTTCCCGAATTCGTGTTATATTCACTTCAAATGGGAGGCCTACCTATAAAACAAATCTTAGGTTGATGCGACTGCTGGTAGTCTTCGAGGCACTTGTCAATCACAATAAATTTGGGATACAGTTTCTGAGACCCCCCATCCCTCTTAGGAAAGGGTAAACTTGAAGTTGATTGAGAGAAACGAAGGTCGGTAAAAAAAAAACACATTCAAACTCTCCAGATGCTTTCGGACACTGCAGGGAGCCTATTATGCCCTAGGCTGTTGCCTGGTAGGTACTGCTATTTCTACATTTGTATCCTGCAACTTTCATATTGAGATAGTGACATTTCTTTGAAACACGCAAACAGAAGCAAAAAAGAGACCCACTGTTCCTGTTTTTTTTTGTTGCCAGCCATTTTCAGAGCTGATATTTAACACCGTATTGGAAAGCAAATTCGGTGTAATCAGGGTCAGCCTTCTGTACAAAGAACTCAGCTCAGCACATTCACAGGACGGATCTCGACGAAAAGATATGCAGAAAAACTAATCAGATGTCAAAGTGATGCCTGCAAGCAACATTTCAGTTGGCATTTTCAGATTCAGAAAATGCATGTAATCGGCATCAATAAAATGCACTGACAAAGGAGGTGTAATATTTCCGGGGCATAATCTAGTTACATTTTTGATACATAAACTGCTCTGTTTATCTTCATGGCAAGAAGCATCAATAACTGACATACGACCTTCTTGACTACCATCAACCCTCTTGTCAAGAAACAAGCATTGTTGTACACTCAGAAGCCGTGCTATATATATATTGCCCCAGGGGTGCAACAGGCTTGTGCATCTGCTTTGTGCACCCCTGGGGCACAATGGTATTACAGAAGGGACTACTGATGCTTCTGCGTTCCCGTCTATAACACTGATAGCGCTGGCGCACATGTAGCATCAGCACTATCATGAGAGGACATTACCTCATTTGCATGGGGACGTTGCCACATGCAAATTAAGAAATCACTTTACCTCTGCGGCCATGGTGTATTAGCGATGTGGGTATAGATCAAACATGCCTTTATGAGGCACACTGAAAATGCCCCACAAATCGTGGCACACTTTCTGTGTGCCTCCTGAAGGCAGCCCTATAAGCAGGAGAAAGGGGGTACCATGGATGATGTGGGTGCAGTTACCTACTGCACCTGCCTGCAAGGGGATATGTCTCTTCTCTTGAAAGTGCAAGCGCGTGCCACCTCCACAGTGAAGCATGGAGCGGCTTTGAAGAATCAGCTTTGTATTTTTCTTAAATATGTTTCCCCCAGGGCAACGCGAGTTTGCGGCTGCCCTGAGGGCAGCACATTCTGCATAATAATGAGCAATATATAATACTGCCACCATATATATGACACTGTCATATTGTATATTGTGCTGTGGGGGTGCAAAAGGTGTGTGCACAATCGTATTACAGAAAAGGCTGCAGACACTTGTGCATCCATTTATGTAAAAGTGATTGGCAGAACTAGCATAAGAGAGTGTTCCCTCATTCGCCATGCAAATTAGGGAATCACTGTGCCTCTGCACCCATGTCACATTATGGACTCGGGCACAAAGGCAAAAATACCCTCATGAAATGCACTGAAATTGCACCTCTAAAAACCAGCCTTTAAGAGGCACACTGAAAATGCCCCAAAAAAGGTGGCACATTTTCAATGTGCCTCCTAAAGGCAGCCCTATAAGCAGGAGAAAGTGGGGTCCAATGGAGGTGAGTACAGTCACTCATTACACTGCCTGCAGGGGGATCTCTATCCCCTCTTGAAATTGCAGGCAGGTGCCATCTGCACTGCAAAACAAGGAGCAGTTTTTAAACAGATGCTCTGTATTTCACTTGAATGTGCTGCCCTGTGCATTCTTTGTAATATGGCCACTGTATGTTTGTGCCCGGCACACCTTTTGAAAGGTGCATAATGGCACAAACAGGGAAAGTGTGCTGTCTTCATAATATGGCCCATATGTTTGGGTTGTTTTGACAGAATATCAGAAAAAATATTATGATATAAAAATAACATGTCAAGAATATAGGGACATCAAAAATATAATCGACAGGAATATTGAAAGTAAAAAATATAATTTTTATTGTTGTTTTTTCATATGGTTGTAAAAAATATTGATGGAGAAAAATTGGTGTATGTAATATCAATGTTAGTGTCAATTAGTATGTCATTTACTTCACTGTATCTATTTATATGGTCATAGGTGAGTGTTTTTAGTAAGCTAAAGTTTTTAAGTCTGTATAGTTAGATGCATTATTGTATAGAAATAATTGTAAAAAAAAATTCCAGCAGCAGGATATTTGGATTTTAGTGGAAAAGGGTGGGGATATTTTTAAAGAATCTATATTTTAGAAAAAAATTATGTTAATACTTTTGAAGATATTGATATTTTAGAAATTTGATTTTTATTTTTTTAGACTATTTAGCAAAATTGTAATTCATTAGGATAAATAGTAATGGTACTAGAAAGAATTTTAAAAAATCTAGAAATATTACACAATTTTACATAAAAATATTTAGACAGTTTTTCATTTATAATTGTATAATGTATGTAAAATATAAAAATTGTAGAAATGTTGTAAATATAATTTTGAAACTGAATTTTATTTTACAAATATATTTCAAATTCATAAATATATAAAAATTGTATCTTCACTGTACATGCGCACTCGCACATACAGAAGGGAGTCAAGGAGTGCAGCATTCTGCTGGGGACTCGCTGTCCCAGGTGCCCCGTGTCAGGAGAGGAGGGATCAGAGCCTGAAACAGCGCTCAAAGCGTGTTCCAGCGTCCTCCTGCACAGGAGTCAAGGAGTGCGGCATTCTGCTGGGGACTCGATGTCCTAGGTGCCCCGCGTCAGGAGAGGAGGGGTTGGAGCCTGAAACCAGCGCTCAAAGCGCTTTCCAGCATCCCTCTGCACAGGAGTCAAGGAGTGCGGCATTCTGCTGGGGTCTCACTGTCCCAGGTGCCCCGTGTCAGGAGAGGAGGGGCCGGAGCCTGAAACCAGTGCTCAAAGCGCTTTCCAGCGTCCCGCTGCACGGGACGCACGAGGGCCGTGCCCGGGCAAATCCAGGGGCAAGGGCAGGCCCATCTGTGCCCGTCTGAGACTGTGTGAGGCCGGGCTGGGCCACCCCCTTTGAATTTGTGGTAAGAACTTATTGAGACCTTTGTTTGGCTTCTATGTCCCTGCTAGTCCTAGCTCCCATAATGGCGAAGCGCAAGGCGAAAGGAAACCCAATCATGGGCCCAGCACAACCTAAATTGCTGAGGCTACACAAACCATTGCGTGTTCCCAATAATTGTGTATCCAATGAGATTGACAACTTGATTGAAGAGGTTGAATCCATAATCAAATGAAAGGAAAGGAAGCTCCCACAGAAAAGACCTAAATCTGGTCCCCTTGTCTCCTTTTTTTCTGCAAGTCACCCGGCCAAGGGGAATCTTACTCCAAAGGATGATCCTTCGCTCATGTCTGGATCTCAGCCTCATGGACCAGTCACAAAATCAACAGAACAGACTGTAGTACAATTAGATCCAGTCGACCATATGTCAGACACCGCGATTGTTCACAACATCCCATGTTCCAATAGTTTTCTCCCATTGGTCTCACAACCCCCAACAAGTGACCCTGGGGGCTTGCTTTTAAATTCACGCCCCTTAGACCTCTTATCCCCTGTGGCTCCTTCTCAAAAGGAGTTGATTCCTCTTATATTGGGTTTGCAAGAAGAGGTCATGGAACTAAAGCAAGCATTATCAAAAGTACTATCTATTTTGTGTGTTATCAGTCCGCTGGGGGCTACAGCTTGTGTACATAAAAAAAGTTTGTTTGAGCACTACTATTTCTCCACCTTTGCATTTAGACTCTGTTGTGAATGCAGCTGGTCCTAGTGTGTGTGTCCGGCCACCTTATAACCCAAGAGATGCTCCAATCAAGCATTATAGGCCATTATGTTCTAGGGCCCTTCCTAGAGCTTTATCCAGGTCAGGATTGCATGCTAAAATGAAGTGGGACTCTATGGTAATACAATCATCTTGTACGCGCCCCAATACAACCAATTTTCTATACATGTGTAGGGTTCCTCCATTATCTTCGAACTTGGGTAAAGACGAGGCATCCCCTAAAAACAAGGTCGTACATTGGCTGAGGCACACTAGACAATGTTGTTCCATCATCTATTCTGATATAATTTTGGTTAAACGTTTTACCAATCATCCAGGTCAATGGGACTTTATCAGGTTATATCTAGCCAGCCCAAGTTTGGTAAAGGGTTTGTTATCCATGAAAGTCTGTCATTCTATCCAAAATGGTTCAAGTATCTGTCTCCAAAACACTCGCCCTCAGCCGATGCCTATGCAGACTATATTGCCTTCATGTGCAAGTAATAGGTCCCATAAGGTGGGATCTGACCTATTAGATAAACCCAAAATTCAAAACCAAGAAATTACGGGAGGTTGTTCATCAGTTAATTCCCAATTTAGGAAATGCGACTCTTCAGAGCACCGGCTTGGCTTATCTGCATTAGATTCTCAAGAGGTATTATCAGATATTGACTGACTGCCATCTGGGACAACTCCAAAGGATAGAAATGTATTCCTTCCTAAATCCACCGCAAACATTGCTAAAGGTCGGCTTACAGACCCTCCTCTGCATAGGATCTTAGCGCTGTCAGATAAAGATATTATATCTAAACCACAACCTACCCAGACCCAAGATGGGACAAGTCTCTTTGAGACCCCTCATGAGAACCCCAGGGACCACATGACTTTAACCTCAAATTTCTTAACATGGAATGTGGCAGGAATTAAAAATAAAATAGATGACGTTGATTGGGGATTGTATATAGACAAATGTAGTGTATGTTTGATTCAAGAAACTTGGTCTACCACAAATATACATAGACAGGGGTTTAGTTCCTTTTGCACGGAAGCCAGGCAGTCCCCTGCGGGTAGAGCAGCAGGAGGGCTTATTACATGGTTAAGAATATCAGAGGTGGGTAAAGTTAGAGAACTCCATGTGGAGTCGTCAGATATACTAGCGCTGTCAATTCAGACAAAGCAAGACTTACCCTTACTTTGAGTTAATGTATATAATAGACCTGGACATCAAAACTAACTGTCTAAAACTATCCAGATTCTGAATGCTTTTTTGTTAGAACATAGCGTGACTCATTGTATTATTATAGCTAGTGATTTTAATGTATTGTTGGAGCCACATTC
Organism: Pleurodeles waltl; assembly: GCF_031143425.1. Classification (NCBI taxonomy): domain Eukaryota; kingdom Metazoa; phylum Chordata; class Amphibia; order Caudata; family Salamandridae; genus Pleurodeles; species Pleurodeles waltl. Next base: position 1,800,261,237 of record NC_090440.1, read on the forward strand.
TGCGTTCTCAGAAGCTACTCAGATAGAGGATAGAGTATGAAACATTTCCCCATACACATCACAGCGAAAACAGTTAAAATCTAATGTCAGGGCTTTGCAAATTTTTGATCTTATGTTAAACTATGGTCTTTGCCCAGGGAATGGTTGTTTTCCATCTGATACTCCCGCAAAATCTACGTATTTTAGAGGGTCCTATAGTAGCATTCTTGATCTCGCACTTATTGATGTGAGGCTATGGCACATTGTTAAAGACCTCAAAGTGGGTGATCAATATAATAGCGACCATGCCGCTTTTATTGTAATTTGTGATAGGTAACGTCTTTTAGGAAACACTGTATGATTAACTCATGAAGTTTCCTTTCCCTTAAAGATTTCTTCCAACAAACGTACCCTGAAAGGGGATTCATTTAGAAATTCACCTAAATTGTGGGGGGAGCTCTGTAAACTAGTTTCTAGTTATCAATTGTCTATTACTTCTTTTCCATGCTCTCCAAATGAGGCATTGGATTTTCATGAGGACTTATTTGTGGCTATAAGAAAGCTATTTATTAGATCTAGTGGTGGGAACAAACTTTGGGGCAAAGAATTGCACCTAAGGAGGTATGGTAAGCCATGTAAAGATGCCAAGAGCAATCTCTTACGAACAATTAAATTGAAAGAAAGAACTGAGATAATGCATGCCAGGCGTGAGTACGCATCTGCCATTAAAACCAGTAAACACCTATGGGAGGAAACATCGTGGCAGGAATTATTGCTGGCGGCTAGGGATAAAGATTCTTTTCGTTTCTGGACCCTGGTTGCCAGAAATAGGCGTGGTGACAACTCAAGGCCTGACTCTCACATTTCTTCTGAGGTCTGGACTGCCCACTTTACAGAACTATACAGCCGTGAGTCTGCCATGTCTTGCGTCCTTTGGAATGACCCCACTGAGGAATTGCCACCTATATCTAGCCTCACCCCCTTTTCCTTTAAGGAAACTGAGATGGCTCTTAGGGCCCAAAAATCAGGTAAAGCTCCCGGATTGGATGGCATATCGGTGGACTTGTTTAAATCTGATCCTGCTTTTTGGGGTCCCTATGTTAATAGGGCGTCCAATGCCGTTTTACCAAGCAGCAATTATCCAAAAACTTGGAAGGGAGCAATTGTTGTCCCTATCCATAAAAAAGGTAAAAGGGGGGTTCTGGGTAATTATAGACCCATCAGTTTGTTGGACAATTTTAAAAAAATGTTTGTCATCAGGTATTGTGTAGATTAAAAGAGTGGTTGGAATATAATCAAGTATTGAGCCATTTACAGGCTGGTTTTAGGCAGAAGATCAGTACGGTTGACCAGGCTTTCTGTTTCCTTACAATCAAATGGAAGGTATTGGATGTGGAGGCCAGGAAACTGCTTGTTGCCTTTGTTGACCTCAGGTCTGCCTTCGATTTGGTCCTACGTAGGAAACTTTTGGAAGTTCTGAATAAAGTTGGAGTCCCGGGCCCTTTGTTCAACCTAATTAAGGAGTTGCATTCAGGGAGCTATGTTAGAATTAGATGGGGGATGCAAGGAGAATGAAAAGATGAGATTGCAGTATGTACAGGATTCAGGCAGGGATGGGTGTTGGCACCTACTTTATTTTGACTGTTTATTAATGTCTGTATCCCCTACTTAATGGATTGTGACAGTGATGCACCCAAGGTAGAGGGACAAAGGGTGCCGTGCCTGCTCTTTGCTGATGATACCTTGGTATTATCGCAAATTGCTTCTAGTTTAAATAAATTACTTGAAAAGTTCTCATGCTTTTGCAAAGACCATGGTTTGGAAAAAAACAGTGTCAAAACCAAATACATGGTGTTTGGTGATCTCAAACAAAAAGCCACAAAGAAGATTTACCTGGAAAGAGAGGCGTTAGAAAGAGTTTTTGACTTTGATTATTTGGGTATAAGGTTGGAGGACTCTTATAGATGGAAGGCACATTTATCCAAGTCCGCCATGAGTTTAAAACAGAAATCTGGATGTATTCTGAGATATGTTGCTAAATCTCGCAGCTTTGCAATTACTCCTCCAATAGAAATATACAAAGCTCAAGCTAGGGGAGGAGTGTTATATGGTGCCGAGCTATGGGGTTATTGTAATTGTAATTTGAACGACCTGGAGAAAGTCGAAAACTCTTTTTTGAAAATGCTGTTAGAAATTCCGGTAAGCTCTCCAACTTTGCCCATTCGGTTGGATTTAAACCTTTATCCTATTTCACACATTGCTGCCCTACGGCCACTGAGGTACTGGATCAGGTTATGGTCCTCAGACATCCTTGGCCCATACAGAGTTGGACCTAGTACTCTGATGAGTGCGCAAGCCCTAAAGAGAGTTAGGTGGCGCAGTTATGTGAAATAAACTTTTTCTGATCTTGTAGTAGACCAGTAGTCTCTGGCTCGATCCTGTACGCTTCCCAAAAAACGCTGTACAGCTTGTGAAAGATGCATATTGGTTAAGAGTACAAGTGGGAAAATTAGCAGAGGTTTCTTTGCCTAGTTTAAACAATAGTTTTTTATCTTCGAAATGCCACTATAAATTTAAGCACTTTATGGACTTGATTGTAACTCCTTTGGCACGTGCACTTTATATTAGATTCAGGTTGGGAACATTACCACTTCGTTCGTTTACTTGTAAATGGTCTAATATTGGTGTTGATAGTGATTTATGTCCAATGGGTTGTGGAGTCGTTGAACACATAGCCCATGTTTTATTCTGTTGTCCCGCGTATCATAAGCAAAGAGCACGTTGGCTTATATCACTCTGTAGATCCATGGGCTTTGGGAGCAGGTCAGTAGCCTTTATGATTCTTAAATCAAACACCCATGATAAAGTGGCATATCCATTGGCAAAGTTTCTGGAGGCTATTTGCCCTATCAGATGCAAATTATTGAAGACATGAGTATGAAGAGATAAGAACGAGTCTTTATGTGCTGAGGATTGTAGTTATTTATCTTTCTCTGTTTTTGCATTTGATTATTCTCCTTTTAACATATCATATGTTTTTTATTTAAGCTTGCGAGCTGATTGAATTGTTGTTTTATTGCTGTTATTTTTTTCTGTCTAGTTTAACATTGTTCACTTTATTATTATTATGTATTTATGTGTTTTTATGTGCTTTGACGATATTTCATTTTGCCGAATAAAGCTATTACCTACTTCATATAAAAATTGTATGATTGGTAATTTGGAGATCATAGTTTATTTGTTATTGAATGGAATATACTTTTGTAAAGTTTGTAAAAGAATTTTGCAAATTTTTGAATTAATATTAATATTAAAATGTTTTTTTTTCAATTTTAATATTTTGGTTTGTATATACAAGTTTGCAGTGTAGACTCGTTCTTCTTTATATTAAACGCTATTTAATATTATAGTAAAAATGTGTATAAGTATGGAGTATTGATGTGTTTTTAAATTCTTTAGTTTGCATCACCTTCTTTAAAATGTTGCACTTTGAAGTGGAAATTGTAAATTTCATATTACTGCCCAACACCTTTTTCAAATACCATTAGTTTGAGTGGGAATAGTAAATGTTACCCCTTTAACCCCTTCGCTGCCAGGCCTTTTCCCCCTCCTGTGCCAGGCCTTTTTTTGGCTATTTGGGGCAGTTTGCGCTTATGCCCTCATACCTTTTGTCCACATAAGCTAGCCAAGCCAAATTTGCGTCCTTTTTTTTCAACATCCTGGGGATTCTAGAGGTACCCAGACTTTGTGGGTTCCCCTGAAGGAGGCCAAGAAATTAGCCAAAATACAGTGAACATTTCGTTTTTTTTTTTTAAATGGGAAAAGTGGCTGCAGAAAAAGGCTTGTGGTTTTTCTCCTGAAAATGGCATCAACAAAGGGTTTGTGGTGCTAAAATCACCAGCTCCCCTGCTTTCAGGAACAGGCAGACTTGAATCAGAAAACCCAATTTTTCAACACAAATTTGGCATTTTACTGGGACATACCCCATTTTAAAAATTGTTTGTGCTTTCAGCCTCCTTCCAGTCAGTGACAGAAATGGGCATGAAATCAATGCTGGATCCCAGAAACCTAAACATTTATGAAAAGTAGATAAAATTCTGAATTCAGCAAGGGGTCATTTGTGTGGATCCTACAAGGGTTTCCTACAGAAAATAACAACAGAAAAAAGAAAAATATTGAAATTGAGGTAAAAAACAGCGATTTTTCTCTACGTTTTACTCTGTAACTTTTTCCTGCAATGTCAGATCTTCGAAAGCAATATACCGTTACGTCTGCTGGACTCCTCTGGTTGGGGGATATATAGGGCTTGTAGGTTCATCAAGAACCCTAGGTACCCAGAGCCATAAAATGAGCTGCACCCTGCAGTGCGTTTTCATTCTATACTGGGTAAACAGCAATTCATTTGCTGAAATATAAAGAGTGAAAAATAGCTATCAAGAAAACCTTTGTATTTCCAAAATGGGCACAAGATAAGGTGTTGAGGAGCAGTGGTTATTTGCACATCTCTGAATTCCGGGGTGACCATACTAGCATGTGAATTACAGGGCATTTCTCAAATAGATGTCTTTTTTACACACTCTCTTATATTTGGAAGGAAAAAATGAAGAGAAAGACAAGAGGCAATAACACTTGTTTTGCTAATCTATGTTCCCCCAAGTCTCCAGATAAAAATGATACCTCACTTGTGTGGGTAGGCCTAGCGCCCGCGACAGGAAATGCCCCAAAATGCAACGTGGTGTTTTTTGCAAAGTGCCTACCTGTAGATTTTGGCCTCTAGTTCAGCTGGCACCTAGGGAAACCTACCAAAACTGTACATTTTTGAAAACTAGAGACCTATGGGAATCCAATATGGGGTGATTTGTGGGGCTCTGACCAGGTTCTGTTACCCAGAATCCTTTGCAAACCTCAAAATTTGGCTAAGAAAACACGTTTTCCACCCATTTCGGTGACAGCAAGTTGTGGAATCTGAGAGAGCCACAAATTTCTTTCCACCCAGCATTCCCCCAAGTCTCCCGATAAAAATGGTACCTCACTTGTGTGGGTAGGCCTAGCGCCCACGAAAGGAAATGGCCCAAAACACAACGTGGACACATCACATTTTTTCATAGAAAACAGTGCCTACCTGTGGATTTTGGCCTCTAGCTCAGCCGGCACCAGGGGAAACCTAGCAAACCAGCGCATTTTTGAAAACTAAAAACCCAGGGGAATCCAAGATGGGGTGACTTGCGGGGCTCTGACCAGGTTCTGTTACCCAGAATCCTTTGCAAACATCAAAATTTGGCCAAAAAAACACTTTTTCCACTCATTTCGGTGACAGAAAGTTATGGAATCTGAGAGGAGCCACAAATTTCTTTCCACCCAGCGTTCCCCTAAGTCTCTTGATAAAAATGGTACTTCACTTGTGTGGGTAGGCCTAGCGCCCACGAAAGGAAATTTCCCAAAACACAATGTGGACACAACACATTTTTTCACAGAAAACAGAGGTGTTTTTTGAAAAGTGCCTACCTGTGGATTTTGGCCTCTAGCTCAGCCGGCCCCAGGGGGGGCAGAAATGGCCTAAAATAAATTCCCCCCCCCAACTCCCTCTGGGAGCGACCCTTGCCTACGAGATCGCTCCCCATCGTGACATTGGCGCCAAAGAAAAAATCCCTGGTGCCTAGTGGTTTCTGCCCCCTTGGGGCTAGATTGACCTACAATCCGCCAGTCTGACCCCAAGGGGGGCAGAAATGGTCTAAATACAATTTGCCCCCCAGGGGAGCGACTCTTGCCTAATGGGTCGCTCCCCATCTCTCTAAAAAAAACAAAAAAAACAAACAATTCCTGGCGCCTAGAGGTTTATGCCCCCCCTGGGGGGGCAGATCGGCCTAATAACAATAGAATAATAAAATAAATTTAAGCCCCCCCCAATCTCCCCCCGGGAGCGACCCTTGCCTACGGGAACGCTCCCCTGCGTGACATTGGTGCCAAAAAAAAAATCCCCATGGCCTAGTGGTTTCTGCCCCCTTGGGGGCAGATTGACCTAAAATCGGCCAATCTGCCCCCAAGGGGGGCAGAAGTGGTCAAAATACAATTTGCCCCCCAGGGGAGCGACCCTTGCCTAATGGGTGGCTCCCCATCTGTAAAAAAACAAACAAAAAAAAATTTGCCCTGGCGCCTAGAGGTTTATGCCCACCTGGGGGCAGATCGGCCTAATAATAGGCCGGGGCAGAAATGGCCTAAAATAAATTTGCCCCCCTATCCCCCCGGGAACGACCCTTGCCTACGGGGTTGCTCCCCCTGCGTGACATTGGCGCCAAAAAAAAAATCCCCCGGTGCCTAGTGGTTTCTGCCCCCTTGGGGGCAGATTGACCTAAAACCGAAATGGTCTAAATACAATTTGCCCCCCAGGGCAGCGACCCTTGCCTAATGGGTCGCTCCCCATCTCTAAAAAAACAAACAAACAAAAAAAAAACACAAAAAAAAATTGCCCTGGCACCTAGAGGTTTCTGCCCCCAGGGGGGGCAGAAATGGCCTAAAATAAATTTGCCCCCCCAACCCCCAGGAGCGACCCTTACCTACGGGGTCGCTCCCTGTGCGTGACATTGCCACCAAAAAATAAATCCCCGGTGCCTAGTGGTTTCTGCCCCCTTGGGGGCAGATTGACCTCAAATCGGCCAATCTGCCCCCAACGGGGGCAGAAATGGTCTAAATACAATTTGCCCCCTAGGGGAGCGACCCTTGCCTAATGGGTCGCTCCCCATCTCTAAAAAAACAAACAAAAAATAAAAAAAACACAAAAAAGTGGGGGCAGAAATGGCCTAAAATAAATTTCCTCCCCTCCCCCCACCCTCCCCCCTGGGAGCGACCCTTGCCTACGGGGTTGCTCCCCCTGCGTGAAATTGACGCCCAAAAACAAAACCCCAGTGCCTAGTGGTTTCTGCCCCCTTGGGGGCACATTGACCTAATAAAAATAGGCTGATCTACCCTCCAGGGGGGCAGAAATGGCCTAAAATAATTCCCCCCCCCAGGGGAGATACCCTTGTCTAAGGGGTCGCTCCCCACCTAAAAAAAAAAAAAAAAATGTTATCCCTGGTGCCCTAGAGGTTTCTGCCCCCAGGGGAGGCAGAAAAGGCCTTCCTAAAAAATGCCCCCCATTGGGAGCGACTCTTGCCCAAGGGGTAGCTCCCTTATGTCTATTTCAAAAAAAAAAAAAAGATTTTTTTTGCAAGCAATCCGACTTTTGAAAAGCTTGGAGAGACTTCAAAGGGCCTTTGAAGCCTCTCCTTGCCTCCCCCACGTGATCGAAAGAGAAATGCAAAGCATTTCTCTTTCGATCGCGCTGGAAGCACGCTCGCTGACGTCACAGGGGGGGTGGGGGGGGTCGGGGTGGAAGGGGAAGGGCTTTCCCTTCCATCCCTGCCTTGGAGGGGTGGGTGGTGAGCACAGGGGGGGAGCGCTAGCGCTCCCCCCAGTTCCTGTTACTTGGACGAGGTGACCTTGTCCAAGGCACACTGGAACTGGTGCCTTGGACGAGGTGACCTCGTCCAAGGCACAGAACCGGTTAAGTCCAACAACTTCCCCAAATTGGTTTAGATTGTAGTGGAAATAGTAAATGTCACCCATTTAGGTGGTCATTCTGACCCTGGCGGTCTTTGACCGCCAGGGCGGAGGACCGCGGGAGCACCGCCGACAGGCCGGCGGTGCTCCAATGGGGATTCCGACCGCGGCGGTAAAGCCGCGGTCGGACCGGCACCACTGGCGGGGTCCCGCCAGTGTACCGCGGCCCCATTGAATCCTCCGCGGCGGCGCAGCTTGCTGCACCGCCGCGGGGATTCCGCCCCCCCCTACCGCCATCCAGATCCCGGCGGTCGGACCGCCGAGATCCGGATGGCGGTAGGGGGGGTCATGGGGCCCCTGGGGGCCCCTGCAGTGCCCATGCCACTGGCATGGGCATTGCAGGGGCCCCCGTAAGAGGGCCCCTACATGTATTTCACTGTCTGCTGCGCAGACAGTGAAATACGCGACGGGTGCAACTGCACCCGTCGCACAGCTTCCACTCCGCCGGCTCGATTCCGAGCCGGCTTCATCGTGGAAGCCTCTTTCCCGCTGGGCTGGCTGGCGGTCTGAAGGCGACCGCCCGCCAGCCCAGCGGGAAAGTCAGAATTACCGCCGCGGTCTTTCGACCGCGGAACGGTAACCTGACGGCGGGACTTTGGCGGGCGGCCTCCGCCGCCCGCCAAGGTCAGAATGAGGGCCTTAGTGTCCAACTCCTTCTTCCAATTTGGTTGGATTGGGGTGGGCATAATAAATGTCACTCTTTTAGTCTACAACACCTTCCTTAAAAAAGTTTAGACTGTAGTAGGGATAGTATATTTCACCTATTTAGTGCCCAACACGCTCCCCTAGTTTATTTGGATTGGAATGAGAATAATAAATGTTACCTCTTTAGTGTCCAATGCCCTCCTCGGTTTATTTTAGATTGAAGTGGGAGTTGTGAATTTCACCCCTTTAGTGAGCAACATCTTCCTCAATTGGTATGGACTTTCCATTGTTTAACAGTTCTGTAACATTTTTTATTTGTTTTATGTATATATTTGCTACATCATTCTAGCATGTTTTTATGTATAAATTAAATAATTCTATATATTTCTCACCTATTTTCTGGATTTTATCGGAGAATGTTTGATGTGTTTCCTATGCGTAAGATTTTTAAAAACTTTTTCATACATTTATTTAACATTTCTACAATATTTAGTCTATTTTCCTGGAACTAGGTTGTGGGAAGATGCTGCTATTCATGGGAACAGGTTAGTACTTATAAAAATATTTTTGAGGGCTTTGAAAGAAGGGGAGGAATAGGGGGAAGGCGTAGACGATAGCTATAGGTCTAATTGTGGGTTTTGTAGATAATTAGATGTATTTGCGTAATTGTTATCCAGTAGTGTGTAGTTTTGAATTTTGTACACATTTTTAATAATGTGTTCCTATTTTGGTGTTTAACTGTTGTATATGTGTATTTTTGGAAGTGTAACGTGTACTCCATGTGTGTTTTTTATTTACTTTGCAGGTTTCTGTCTTCAGATATATCTTATGGAAAGTGGGAGTTTATGTTTTTTAAGGAAATAATTTGTGGTTTATCCTAAACCATTGCTATTTAATTTGATTTTCTTTTTTGGTTTTCATGGAATGTTTGTTTTTCAACTAACCCGTTCTGTGCCGAGGACGCAGTGGTTACGTCCTTCGGCACAGTGCTGCTGTGCCGAGGACGTAACCACTACGTCCTCGGCACACAGCCCAGAGGGAGCGCTCTCGCTCCCTCTGTGTGCTTCTCCCCACCCCCCCAAAGTCAGGGATGGAAGGGGAAGCCCTTCCCCTTCCACCCCTGACCCCCCCACCCCCCATAATGACATCAACGCGCGATCGCGTGCTGACTTCATTATGGGGTTCTCGCCGCACAGGAAGCCATTTGCTTCCTGTGCGGCGAGAAAGGAAGAGGTGAGTTCCTCTTCACAGTGGGTGGGGGGTTTTGCAGAAAGAGGCACCGGGGGAAAGGAAAGGCTTTTCCTTTCCCCCGGTGTCTCTTTGAGCATTCCTGCTGCCCGATCGCATTGCGATAGGGCAGCAGGAATGCCCACTAGACACCAGGGATTTTTTTTTTGTATTTCCTTTGTGTTTCTGGCTTGCGGGGAGCGGCACCTTGGGCAAGGGTCGCTCCCCTTTAGGGGGCAATTACTTACGGCCATTTCTGCCCCCCCTTGGGGGCAGATTGGCCTACTATTTTAGGCGGATCTGCCCCCAAGGGGGGCAGAAACCACTGGATCACCAGGGATGTTTTTTTATTTGTGTATTTATGTGGGGGGGTGCCCCCTTGGGAAGGGGTGCCCCCCCCAGAGGGCATAGAACTGTTGGCCTTTTCGGCCCCCCTTGGGGGTAGATCGGCCTATTTTTTTTAGGTCCGTCTGCCCCCATGGGGGGCAGAAGCCACTTAGACACCAGGGATAGTGTGTGTGTTAGTGGATGGGGGGCCTTGGGCAAGGGTCGCCCCCCACTTTGGGGGCACATGTACCGAGGCCATTTCTGCACCCCTTGGAGACCGATCAGCCTATTATTTTTAGGCTGATCTGCCCCCAAGGGGGGCAGAAACTACTAGAACGCCAGGGATTTTTTTTATTTGTTTATGTTTGTGGGGGGGGGGGCGTCCCCTTGGGCACGGGGCTCCCCCCCAAGGGGAGCATTGACCTGTTGGCTATTTCTGCCCCCCCTGGGGGCAGATGGGCCTATTGTTTTAGGCCCACCTGCCCCCAAGGGGGGCAGAAGCCACTTAGACACCAGGGATAGTGTGTGTGTGTGTGTGTGTGTGTGTATGTGCGTTAGTGGATGGGGGGGCCTTGGGCAAGGGTCCTCCCCCCACTTTGGGGGCACATGTACCAAGGCCATTTCTGCACCCCTTGGAGACAGATCAGCCTATTATTTTTAGGCTGATCTGCCCCCAAGGGGGACAGAAACCACTAGAACGCCAGGGATTTTTTTTATTTGTTTATTTTTGTGGGGGGGGGCGTCCCCTTGGGCACGGGGCGCCCCCCCAAGGGGGGCATTGACCTGTTGGCCATTTCTGCCCCCCCTGGGGGCAGATGGGCCTATTTTTTTAGGCCCACCTGCCCCCAAGGGGGGCAGAAGCCACTTAGACACCAGGGATAGTGTGTGTGTGTGTGTATGTGTGTGTTAGTGGATGGGGGGGGCCTTGGGCAAGGGTCGCCCCCCACTTTGGGGGCACATGTACCGAGGCCATTTCTGCACCCCTTGGAGAAAGATCAGCCAAGGGGGGCAGAAGCCACTTAGGCACCAGGGATAGTGTTGTGTGTGTTTTTTTTGTTTTTTTTGTTTGAGGGCTGTCCCCTTTGGCAAGGGTCTCTCCCCATGGGGACACACTACTAAAGGCATTTTCCTGCCTCCTTGGGGCAGACAGGCCTATTTTTTTAGTAGGCCCATCTGCCCCTATGGCAGAATCCACTTAGGCACCAATTTCTAAATATTTGATGGTGGGGTGTTTGTCAACTGATGAAGTATTTGCATTTGTGATAAAAAATGTTTTCCTCCTTTTTGTTCTAGTTCAAAGCTTTTGCTTTATTTTCTGGGGCTCCTTGCGGTTTTGGTGGTGGTTGACCTGCAGTTTGCACAGTTGCATGTTTTAGGTAAGTAAAAACAATTTACTCCAAAGGAGTATTGTTGCCATGCATGAATGACATGTTTGTAGGGGGTGTACTAAATGCAGGATTGTGTGTGAAATTGTCCTTAGATTTGTGCACATTGATATTTGTTTTGTCTTATTTCTAATTTGCCTTTTTTTCTTTCTTTTTAGTGTGATATCATTGGTGATTGCTGTGTCTATGCAGAGTAGATGCTGGTGAATCAAGCTTTTTCAGGCAAGTGAGCGGTATAGTTTTACTAACAAAGCTACACTTTGTTACTTGTCTTACACAGTGCTGGTTGTTGGTGGTGAATTTGTCCAGTTAATTTTAGTAGGTGAGATCATGGCTAGCCGCAGGATGACCGCTCAGCAGGTGGTTGGTATGCTTTTTGAGTCACAGTCTGATCATGATTATGAGACCGTTTCTGTTGGAGGGGAATCTTCTGATGATGAAGCCACTCTCAGTGCAGATGAAGGACCTATTTTAGAGGAGGACACTGATGTGCCAATAGTGCAGCAACCTGGGGCTGAAAGGTTTCCCGTTATAAGACCTGATGTCTGGGTTGCCCTAAACATGGAGCAGCCAGAGTTGCCTGCCTTTACTGGTCTCCCGGGGTGTAACGCCAATACAGAGAACTTTTTGCCTATCAATTTCTTTGAGTTATTCATGGATGATGTGTTTTTGGAAGAGATTGTTGAGCAGACTAATTTGTATGCGGAGCAGCATTTGAGGGACAACGCTGCTAGACTTAGGCCACACTCTAGAGCTGCCCAGTGGATTCCCACAAATTTGGAGGAGATAAAAAAGTTTTGGGGTTTTACTTTTTTGATGGGGTTGATAAGGAAGCCGTCACTGGCTTCTTATTGGTCTACTAGTCCCTTGATGGCAACAGCTATATTTCCTGCGACCATGAGTCGTAATCGGTATTTGCTTCTTCTTAGGATGCTGCATTTTGTTGACAATGCATTAGCCTTGCCACAAGATCACCCAGATTCTGACCGTCTTTTTAAGATTAGGCCTGTCCTTGATCATTTTGTAGATCGGTTTTCGGAGGTCTATGTTCCAGGCAAAGAGATAAGTGTGGACGAGTCTTTGGTCCTCTTCAAGGGTCGTTTGGTTTTTAGGCAGTACATTCCTAGCTAAAGGGCACGATATGGAATTAAATTGTATATGCTGTCTGAAAGTAGGACAGGATATGTGTATAGTTTCCGTGTCTACACTGGTAGGGATTCCAATATTGACCCCCCTGGTTGTCCTCTCACTTTTGGAGTTACTGAGAAAAATGTGTGGGATCTTGGTAGACGACTGTTCAACAAAGGTCACCATTTGTATGTAGATAAATTCTACACTGGAGTGCAGTTGTTCAAGGAATTGTTTAGAGTGGACACAGTTGCTTGTGGCACAATCCGTTCTAACCGGAAAGGCTATCCAAGGGAGCTTGTCTGTAAAAAACTTGAGAGGGGACAGTGCTGTGCCTTGCGGAATGAGGAGCTGCTAGCTTTGAAATTTTCAGAAAAGAGGGATGTCTACATGCTAAGTACCATCCATGATGAGAGTACTTCCCTGTGACTGTTTGGGGCCAGGTTGCTGAAGTGCGCAAACCTGTGTGCATTTTAGATTATAATAAGCACATGGAAGGTGTAGATAGAGTTGATCAGATTTGGTGCCTTGTCGCGGCTTTACAGCTCACGAGCTGTCAGTCATTGGTTCAATTTTTTGCCTTTCAGTTATTAACAGTGCATTTCATTTTTGTGAAAGCTCTTGTTAGTAAAATTTGATCCACTGAACCATCACTCACCCTCGTGCCAAATCCAGCCAGTATGTGTGGTAAAAATGACAAAACCTGCTCCGCTGTAATCAGGTGTCGCAGCACACCTGTGACACGCTAGGTGCCTCAGGTGGGACCCCCGATGATGAAGCATCCCACCAACTTGGTTGGTGGGTGAGGGGTCTTTTTCACATAAACTAAGTGCGTTTCTTTTCACAATTTTAGTGTTTGGCACATCACGGACGTATGTGGACACATCAAAACAATATATCACAAAACTACCTGTGTTTGGGGGGAGAGGGCACCTATGTTTTTGGTCCTGGGTGGGGCCTTCATCTAGGGAAACCTACCAAACCCAGACATTTTTTTAAACTAGACACCCCAAGGAGTCCAGGGAGGTGTGGATTGCGTGGATCCCCTAACATTTTCTTACCCAGACTCCTCAGTAAACCTCAAAATTTGCTTAAAAAAGCATATTTTACTGACTTTTCTTCGTAGGATCACCGCTCCAGCACTACTCCCCAGTGTTCCCCTCAGTCTCCCAAGTTAAATGACACCTCACTTATGTGGGTCCCCAAAGCAGAGTCAGTCTAAAGATGTATAAAAGAATATGTCCTTATAAACTCGCTGTGCTATCCCCTCTATCTCTACAAGTTTTGGGCCTTATTCTGTTGCAGGCACCTGGCCCACCCACACAAGTGAGGTATCATTTTTATCGAGAGACTTGGGCGAACGCTGGGTGGAAGGAAATTTGTGGCTCCTCTCAGATTCCAGAACTTTCTGTCACCGAAATGTGAGGAAATTGTATTGTTTTAGCCAAAATTTGAGGTTTGCAAAGGATTCTGGGTAAGAGAACCTGGTCAGAGCCCCACAAGTCACCCCATCTTGGATTCCCCTAGGTCTCTAGTTTTCAAAAATGCACAGGTTGTGTAGGTTTCCCTAGGTGCCGGCTGAGCTAGAGGCCAAAATCTACACGTAGGCACTGTTTTCAATGAAAAAATGTGATGTGTCCACATTGCGTTTTGGGGCGTTTCCTGTCGCGGGCGCTAGGCCTACCCACACAAGTGAGGTATCATTTTTATCAGGAGACTTGGGGGAACGCTGGGTGGAAGGAAATCTTTGGCTCCTCTCAGATTCCAGAACTTTCTGTCACCGAAATGTGAGGAAAATGCATTTTTTTAGCCAAAATTTGAGGTTTGCAAAGGATTCTGGGTAACAGAACCTGGTCAGAGCCCCACAAGTCACCCCATCTTGGATTCCCCTAGGTCTCTAGTTTTCAAAAATGCACAGGTTTGGTAGGTTTCCCTAGGTGCCGGCTGAGCTAGAGGCCAAAATCTACAGGTAGGCACTTTGCAAAAAACAGCTCGGTTTTCTGTGATGTGTCCACGTTGTGTTTTGGGGCATATCCTGTCGCGGGCGCTAGGCCTACCCACACAAGTGAGGTATCATTTTTATCGGGAGACTTAGCGAAACGCTGGGTAGAAGGACATTTGTGGCTCCTCTCAGATTCCAGAACTTTGTGTCACCGAAATGTGAGGATAATGCGTTTTTTTAGCCAAAATATGAGGTTTGCAAAGGATTCTGGGTAACAGAACCTAGTCAGAGCCCCACAAGTCACCCCATCTTGGATTTCCCTAGGTCTCTAGTTTTAAAAAATGCACAGGTTTGGTAGGTTTCCCTAGGTGCCGGCTGAGCTAGAGGCCAAAGTCTACAGGTAGGCACTTTGCAAAAAACAGCTCTGTTTTCTTTCAAAAAATGGGATGTGTCCATGTTGTGTTTTGGGGCGTCTCCCGTCGTGCCCGCTAGGCCTACCCACACAAGTGAGGTATAATTTTTATCGGGAGACTTGGGGGAACGCTGGGTGGAAGGAAATTTGTGGCTCCTCTCAGATTCCAGAACTTTCTGTCACCGAAATGTGAGGAAAATGCATTTTTTTAGCCAAAATGTGAGGTTTGCAAAGGATTCTGGGTAACAGAACCTGGTCAGAGCCCCACAAGTCACCCCATCTTGAATTCCCCTAGGTCTTTAGTTTTCAAAAATGCACAGGTTTGGTAGGTTTTCCTATGTGCCGGCTGAGCTAGAGGCCAAAATCTACAGGTAGGCACTTTGCAAAAAACAGCTCTGTTTTCTGTGATATGTCCACGTTGTGTTTTGGGGCATATCCTGTCGCGGGCGCTAGGCCTACCCACACAAGTGAGGTACCATTTTTTCGGGAGACTTGGGGGAACGCTGCGTGGAAGGAAATTTGTGGCTCCTCTCAGATTCCAGAACTTTCTGTCACCGAAATGTGAGGAAAATATGTTTTTTTAGCCAAATTTTGAGGTTTGCAAAGGATTGTGGGTAACAGAACCTGGTCAGAGCCCCACAAGTCACCCCATCTTGGATTCCCCTAGGTCTATAGTTTTAAAAAATGCACAGGTTTGGTAGGTTTCCCTAGATGCCGGCTGAGCTAGAGGCCAAAATCTACAGGTAGGCACTTTGCAAAAAAACAGCTCTTTTTTCTGTGATGTGTCCACGTTGTGTTTTGGGGCATATCCTGTCGCGGGCGCTAGGCCTACCCACACAAGTGAGGTATCATTTATATCGGGAGACTTGGGGGAACATAGAATAGCAAAACAAGTATTATTGCCCCTTGTCTTTCTCTACATTTTTCCCTTCCAAATGTAAGACAGTGTGTAAAAAAGACGTCTATTTGAGAAATGCCCTGTAATTCACATGCTAGTATGGGCACCCCGGAATTCAGAGATGTGCAAATAACCACTGCTTCTCAACACCTTATCGTCTGCCCATTTTGTAAATACAAAGGTTTTCTTGATAGCTATTTTTTACTCTTTATATTTCAGCAAATGAATTGCTGTATACCCGGTATAGAATGAAAACCCACTGCAGGGTGCAGGTCATTTATTGGCTCTGGGTACCTAGAGTTCTTGATGAACCTACAAGCCCTATATATCCCTGCAACCAGAAGAGTCGAGCAGACGTAACGGTATATTGCTTTCGAAAATCTGACATTGCAGGAAAAAGTTACAGAGTAAAACGTAGAGAAAAATTGATTTTTTTTCACCTCAATTTCAATATGTTTCTTTTTCAGTTGTTATTTTCTGTAGGAAACCCTTGTAGGATCTACACAAATTACCCCTTGTTGCATTCAGAATGTTGTCTACTTTTCAGAAATGTTGCGGTTTCTGGGATCCAGCATTGGTTTCATGCCCATTACTGTCACTGACTGGAGGGAGGCTGAAAGCACAAAATATCATACAAAATGGGGTATGTCCCAGTAAAATGCAAAAATTCTGTTGAAAAATTGGGTTTTCTTATTCAAGTCTGCCTGTTCCTGAAAGCTGGGAAGTTGGTGATTTTAGCACCGCAAACCCTTTGTTGATGTCCTTTTCAGGGAAAAAACCACAAGCCTTCTTCTGCAGCCCCTTTTTCCAATTTTTTTTTAAAAAAACGAACTTTTCACTGTATTTTGGCTAATTTCTTGGCCTCCTTCTGGGAAACCCACAAAGTCTGGGTACCTCTAGAATCCCTAGGATGTTGGAAAAAAAGGACGCAAATTTGGTGTGGGTAGCTTATGTGAACAAAAAGTTATGAGGGCCTAAGCGCGAACTGCTCCAAATAGCCAAAAAAAGGCTCGGCACAGGAGGGGAAAAAGGCCTGGCAGCGAAGGGGTTAAAACCCTTTTTCAGATCTTTTATTGTGTTTAAGTACTTTGAATTGCTTTCATTTAAGGGATTTGTACTTTTTATGTTTAATTTTTGCATTTTTTCAGGGTGTTTGGACAATATATTTGGTGCATTACAAATTACTCCTGGTAGATCTGCAAGTAGAGAAAAGTGAGATTTCTTTATTTAATTTTCTTTTGGGTGGGAAATGTTATTGTATAATGTTTGTGTAAGTATTATGTGATTGTTATGTGGAATTGTTTGATTTATGTGCTGTAATTAGCTTATGTGATGATTGGATTGGTTTTTCACTTCCTTTGCATGTGATGATGACTTTTTATTTTAAATAAATTATATTTCATTTTATTACATCAGCCTCTATATAAATTGGAATTTTCAATAATTTGTTGGCTGATGTAAAAAAAAATATAATGCTTATTATTTTAAAAGCACAAGTTTTGGTGTGTTAGTTAAGACATTGCTAGAGATTTTGAGGACTTTGATAGGTTACTATTTATATAATATTATGCCTTTGCCTATCATTTCTAAGTAATCTACTCCTTTGTTCTTTACAAAGAGTTTGACTTTAAATTGTAGTATACCATACATTCGTTTGGTTTGTTTGCTAATTTTATGTCTAATTTGGGTAACATGTTGCCATCCTTCCACTGCATTGTTTGTTTTGACTTCCTGTGCCAAGGAGTTGTCATAAGAAGTATTCATTCACCAACTTCTTTTTTGTGTAATTACTTAAAATCATTATAAGAAGAATACATATGACATAAAACAAAAATGCTGATGCATCGACTTGAATTTAGTCTGATTGGTTATAAAAACAATAATGAACACAGTGATTTTATGCCCAAAACAAATCTGCCTTATGTTGTGTAATTTAGTACGCATGCCAGTGCATGCTAAGAACATGCAGGAATTGAGTGTCAGATGCACCTGGTGCACAAATATGCCATGACAAAACCAAGTGTAACCAAGTGATTTGATAAAATACCCTATAATAAGGCCCCTGCACATAATTCCAACAGATAATCAAACCATAGCTCACCATAGCCATTCTCAAGGGGGAAGTTTTCAACCTAAGGTACCACATGCTGATTTTAACATGCTGGTAGGCATACCAGTGGTATGGTACAGTTTGCCCAGATGGAAACTATCTCTATACTAATTTTCTGGGGTTAGCAAGCTATTCACTTGACGTTCCACGTACTAGAATTAAAGTGTATAGATAACATTCATAAAATTGTGATGTGACCTGTGGTTAAAATATCCAAGAGTAAATGTGAGCTATTCCCTGTGAATACCAAATGCTAAATCAAGAGCAGTGTGTAAAACGGCATGCATGACAAAAGGGTGCCACATGCCCTGTGATAAAAATATCCCGAAGTATAACCAAGGGGCATCAGATCATAACTGTCATTAGTTTTCTCACTCAATTACTGAGGGTTCTTCAAAAGTTTAGCCCCTCATTTGGCGAGGGCAGCACAGAGATCTTCCAGCTTCCAGAAAAACGTTGCCAATCCATGATAGTTCCATTGGGTCTGAAGTAGTAAATATGTATCTCAATACATCTTTACAAGTCCTTATCCCAATTTTATTTTTTTAAATAGGTCTCAAAAGCACTCATCTCCGATGTAAGAATTCAGGACAACAGCAAACAAGATGCACAGCCAATTCATTATGATATTGATACAGGAAGCAGTGCTTGTGGCCAGTGGTGCTATTTTTCCAGCGTAGCCTTTGCTCCCAAAAAGGCAGTGTTAGACGTCTGAAATGGTCTATAGGGTTTGCCTTCCCAAAGCCGCTTTCATATATGTCTGGCATAACATGTCCTTGTGCAATTCAGCAAGGTCCTCTGCACCCGGGGCAGTTCCAAATTGTTCTATATCCTGCTCCCTCGATTTGCACTTACATTGCACATTTACCAACCTCTTTAATCTGTCCATTGTTATCGATGGATCAAGTGTGCACTCTAGGGGCATATTTAGTGATGCTTTGGCACTGCTCAAAAACTTTGCCTAACAGCTTTTTTTGTCCAAAAATATCACATTCAGTGCACCTCTCATTGAATTTGGATCCACTTCGGTCACACAATAGTAGTACTTAATCAGGTTTTTTTACATCCTGTGTCTATATTTACAAGATTAAATTCTAGCTTGATCAATGTGTGCTGCGTTGATTTTGGGGCAGATTTAAGAGCCCTTAACACCTCCTTGCACCACATTAGCATCAGTTGTCTTTTTTACACTAATGTGGCCAAAATCTCCACACAAAATTTACAAAGTGGCACAATGGCCTGCATTGCACCACTTTGCAACGCTTTGCGCTACATTATGCCTGCGCCAGGCATAATGTATGCAAAGAGGGCGTTCCCCCATTACACGGGCTGAAAAAATGGCACAAAGAAATCTAAAAGATTTCTTGGCATCTTTTTTTGGCACTTTTAATGCCTGATCAGAGCAGGCATTAAAAGGAGGCTCCAGTTGATTTCAATGGGCCACTGGGTGCTTTGCAGGATTAAGGTCAGAATTCTTTATGCTAATCCTGCAAAGCACTGAACTATTGTCAAAAGTTCTGAGGCTAGTTCCCTAACTAGCACAATGGTGCACCATATACTGAATACGGTGCACACATGGTGGTGTTAGAAGGGTGCTAAGGAGCGCAAGAAATGTGGCGCTGCACTTGATGTGTCGCCACTTTTCATGAATCTGCCACTAAATACTTTCTTATATACCACTGTATGGCATCACTCTAAAGACTCAGTAAGCATGCCAGAGAATGCCAGGTGATCATAGGTTATTGTTGGTAATAATTTCACCTGCAAAACTTGTCAGATCCCCTCTGCTGAGTGACTTTGCAATTTATGAAATAGTTGGCATAGTGCGTATGTGGTCTTGGCTGATCTATCCACCAATGCCTTACCTGCAAAGTGGGTTTACCTGCGTCTGACAACTAGAAACCTAGGTACTTATATTTGCTGGCAGTACTTATCCTTATTGGGCCCATTTGCAAATCCAACAGATGATTCATTGTTCTACGGCCAAATAACAAAAGTTTGGATTTTCTGGCATTTGCATGGAAGGAGTTATTTACATTATACTGATGTAGTACTAGTTGAATGATGTCAACCTCTACCACCGCCTGCTGTGGGCAACAAAGAAGACAGCCCTTGCCGTACGCATTGAAACCAGTGCTAACAACACCAAGGAACTTTTAAAAATTGTTAAGGAAAACTGCAACCCAGCTCCCAGCAAAACCAACATCATACCCTCCCGGGAGCTGTGCAACAAACTCGCCCACCTCTTCCACGACAAGATTGCAATCATATACAGAAACTTAGAACACAACCCACACCTACAGACTTCTTTAATAGATTCACCACCACAGTAACTGGCATGAACAACACACTGACCACCTGTAATATCCTCTCGATCCAAGATGTCACTGCCACCATAAAATCCATCCATTTGGGAGCTCCCACAGACCCATGCCTGCACCACATCTTTAACCTTAGAAACTAAAGAATTGACCAGGAACTCACCATCCTACTCAACACCTCTGTCATCACCGCAACATTTCCTTACACATCGAGACACACCAAAGTCAGACCACTACTCAAACAACCCTCTGCTGACTGCAGCAAACCCAAAAACTACCAGCCAATCTCCGCATTCCATTCCAAGAGAAGGTACTGGAAAAGACTATCATCAAGCAACTCATGAAATACCTAGAGCAGAACCACCTACTTGACGCCTCCAATCCGGCTTCTGTAGCAATCAGAGCACCAACACTGCCCTCATCACAGCCACCGACAACATCCAAACCCTCCTCGACTGAGAAGAAACAGCAGCTTCGATCCTCCTTGACATCTTGGCAGCCTTCGACACCGTATCCCACCACATGTTGATCGAAAGATTCCACAACATCAGCATCCATAGGAACGAGCTCAAATGGATCTCCCGTTTCTCACTGGAAGAATACAGAACCCGAGGAGATCACCAGCGGTGTTCCCCACGGCTCGTCCCTTAGTCCCACTCTCTTCAATGCATATATGACCCCGCTGCCAACATTGTCAGATCCCACATTCTCAACAGAAATGCACAGACAACAACCAGTTCATCTCACCGATGACCCACCAGAACCAACTTCCACAGATGCATGACAAGCATCGTTGACTGGAAGAAGAACAACTACCTACAGCTGAATACAGACAAGACAGACATACTGATCTTTGGCAATAGCTGTAACACATGGAACCTCCGCCAACTGTTGAGAAGGCCATCCTCTCCCTCCCTTTCACTTGCTCATTCTCCCCGCATCTACCAAAGCAGAAGTGGTGGGAGTTCCTTCTCTCACATCACAGCAAAACACCTGGAACAGCCTCATACGCACCTCTGAACCAACACCTAACTTCCCGAATTCCAAATGGGCCTCAAGAATTGGCTGTTCAAATATGCCTCCAGGACCTGCAAGCACCTATCGAGTGATTCTCTGTACTTTATAAAACCTGATTGATTGATTGATTGATTGATAGTATAAACAAGGCTCTTTTCATCCCAGTTCTAGTTTGGTCCAGTATCACAAGATGACCCGCGTACTGCATGGTTGGTAATTTTTTGAGGCCTAGCTTAGGCAGGAACATGTTTCCATTCAACAATTCCATACCTATGTCTGCTGTATAGAAGTTGAACAGGGTAGGAGCAATAACACAACCCTGCTTCAGTGCTTTATTGGTGTAAATCTTTTTAGTAGTGTGGTTCTGAGTGATCTTGGTCCCTACCCATGTATCCATATACACCACTGTAATGGCCGCAGGAAACTTCCTCTGTACTCCCCACTTCGTCAGTTTTGACCAGAGGATATTACAGTCAATGCCATCAAATGCATCTCTGTAATCGACAAAGCAGGAATAATACATATACAAAACAGTGATGGATGGAATGCTTGAATTAATCTCAGCCACTGGTAATCACTTGGGCTGCATCCCAATCCATTGTTATTGTGCACACCATGCCATTGCAGTTTGTATCTAGCTATATACAAATGGGACTTGACCATGCTCTAATATGAACAGTTCAGCCCGAACACCCAAGCCAGATCCTGCCTGAACCAGAACACAAGCAATCCAGGCCCAGTTTCAACCTAGTTATGAGCTCAATAGCCGGGTACAGCTTGGTTCTAGTGACATAGTATGCAAGGTACCACAGCTGGGTATACCTGTCCCACTTAGCGCAACATAATAAGTATGCAAAACAGTGATGGATGGAATGCTTGAATAAATCTTAGTCACTGGTAATCACTCAGGCCACATCCAAATTCATCTGTATTTTGAACACCATGCCACCTCAGATGGATTGGGATGTGGCCTGAGCGATCACCAGTGGCTGAAATCAATTCAAGCATTCCATCCACCAGCTTCTTGTTTTTGCAAGGTGATGTCATAGACTTTTCATAATGGTATTTGGAATTTAGATTTTCATCTGTGTCCTGAGCGATGCAGTCTGCTAACCAAAGTGACTTCGAAATAGTCTATTAGGATGCCAAGTTTGTCTTCATTTTTAGTAGAAATGGGTTTCTGTTAGTATGTTGCAGTTGTTGGTTTACTCTGTGACAGGGACAGAGAGGAGTGCTATCATTTATTTTTATTTCAACAGCAAATTGGCTGTTTGTAGAATATTCTACACTGAGGGCCTCATTACGTGTTTGGTGGTCTCATGACCACCATGTTGCCGGTCCTACCGCCAATAGGCTAGCAGAGAAGACCACCAAATTATGACCATGGCAAAATTCCCAACAGAATCCAGCCAAAGTACTGCCGGCACCGCAACTGTGGTCATACCGCTAACGGACGACAGAAGGCACTTGCAGGGCGGCAGAGACCATGTTTCTGCCGGACAGATTACCAGGTTGCACACCGCCAAGGTTTCCTCTGTGGACGCACCACCACAGAAACACAGGCAGAAACAAACTGCATAAAAGGAGACACTCACCTTCAGGAAGCCAAAATTATACAGAGCTGCCATGGAATCAGTACTAGAGGTCATCCCACTGCTCCTGCTCGCCCAAAGACTTCAGAATCTTTGCCACCACCATGGAAAGCAACCGTAAGTACACACCCTTACTTGTTACTGCTGTGTATTGTCAATGTTTGTACACTCACACAACATACCATCGGAAAGGGGGTGCGAGGGTGACACTAACACGTAATGGCACACTGACACGCACACTTATATACAGCCACACACACTTGCAAATACACAGTATACATGCTACGGCCACCACACACACACACGCGTCACAAATACACAGACACGAAAACATTGCACATGCTCAGTCTCACACAATACCACACAACACCACAGCACATCACAGTACCACAACCACACCATCATCAATACATTGGCAAGCACTCACAACAGACACTACCTAGAGACACATCATACATGCAACACCTCGAATATGCACAGGGAATAAGCACACACAATCACACAACCATACAAATTACGAATGGATATACACATCACACACACACAGCACATCATATCCATCATACCATGCAAAAAAACACGTACACTGTCAAAGCACACAAACCCATACAACACAGGAACAAACACTTGTCAACACAAACACCACTCAATGACAACACCATGTTCCCAGTATACATATGTCCATCACACAACACACACCCTATCACTAGGAGACAAAAGCACTACACACACACACACACACATACTGCCCAAACAATACAGGAAGCACAAGCACAACACACACACAAATACTCACACACAACCAATCTCAGCCAGGAACAACTTTACCCTTCGAAAAGAAGGACAAAGATGTAACCTCAAAATCAACAACTGGCTGGTTATAATATATTTTGAAGTAAACAATGTAAAAGTCAAAGGCCATAGGCCAGTCCATAGGTGTTAGTAGTGGGCAGACAATGCACATTGCGTGCCCCAAACGTGACTCCTGGCAGTCATGTAACCTCCACAGGTAATGGCATCAGGGGGGCCGGCAGGCACCTGAGGGATTATCTTGGGGAGGGGAAAAGAGGGCAGTTTGGGTGTAGGCTTGGGAGGATGGGCTTAGGGAATTGGCTTGGTAAGGGGGGTTTAGCTTTAGGCTTGGGGAAGGGTTTGGTCTTCAACGAAGGGCTAGATTTCTTGGCTGTAAAAGGAGACGCGGTGGTTCCGGATAGGCTGGTTCTGGGTTGTGTATGGCCTTGTACATGTACGTGAGAAGCTTGAAGGTTGGCAGGAGGTGGGGCAAGAGTGGTAGAGGAGGCCTTTGAGGTGGAAAGGACAGTTGACTGACCCACAGAGATAGCCAGTAGCCAGTGGAGGGTCCTCAGGTGTTGAGAGATGTGTTCTTGGCGAGGGAGGTCCAGAATTAGTCTGGCGGCAGTATTCTGGATGAGTTTATGTTTTTGGATGTTCCTAGTTGAGGTGCCGGCATAAAGGGCATTGCCGTAGTCGAGCTTGCCGTGACTAAGGTGTGGGTGACTGTCCTGCGACAGTCTGCTGGGATCCATCTGAAGATCTTATGGAGTATGCGGAGTGTGCCAGCAGAAGGAGGCAACAGAGTTTACCTGGTGGGTCATGGATAGTTAGGAGTCGAGGATGATTCCTAAGTTGAGGGTGTGCTCGGTCAGTGCAAGTGGGGTGCTGAGGGATGTGGGCCACCAGGAGCCGTCCCATGCTGAGGTGGCGTTTCCAAAGATGATGATCTCCGTCTTTTCGGAGTTGAGCTTGAGGGAGCTTTCCCTCATCCAGGTGGTGAAGGCTTCCATTCATGCATGAAAGATCCTTTTGTTCGTGTCCGGTTCTTTGGTGAGGGCAATGATGAGTTGCGATGATGGAGTTAGATCACTTCCTGATGTCCAGTAGTCCAGTACAGTAGGTCAAGCAGCTGCCATTATAAGGCTCATATATGTATGGTGAACTAATGGAAGGTGTCATTACTAAACACTAGTATCAATGATCATGTCTTAAGTGCTGGCTACATGTTTACATGTATCAGTGTGCATGTCATTAGTAAAGTAAAAGATGTGAAAATGAGGTATTCTAGGTTATATACCTGAATGGTATTCTCACCATACTAATGACAATCTAACTATATTATAGGTGCAAAAAATATGTGTTACATGTCAACTAGGTTGATGTAACTTTTACAGTCAGTGATATGTTTCTCCATGTAAGGAACATGCAAGGGTTTAGGGGATCTGAACTAAGTAAAAAGTCTTAGGTTGCCTAGTTATGTGCTGATTACCAAATTTTAACTGTTTCATATGACATGATTTGGAAATATGTGTGAGGTTCATGTGATCATACTTATGATGTAGTGAATAAGTTATTCACATACATTCTGGTGCTGTCCCACTTAGTTACCCTAGCATGAGGAGAGCAAGACAGCCTGCGGTGTACTCTCCACTAGCAGACCTGCAAACCATGGAGGAGTGACATGAAATCCAAATATATTGCCTGGAAAGGCATACAATCATGGATCTTGGTCATCAGTTGGAGCCAGATCTATTGCCTGCCACTCGCAATCCCAATAGCATACCTCCCATCCTTCAAGTCATGTCAGTGCTACACTTCCTGGCCACTGGATCCTTTCAGAATACATATTTGCAGATTGGCTGTTGGGCTCATCCTCATTTGGCAATCTCAGACAGTGTCAGAGGCAGATGGGATTTGCAGGCTGACATGAGAAGTGGACATGGATTAAACCAGGTACTCTTTAGCATGAGATTTGTGATATGTGAGTTCTATGCTCAGACTGTCAGTACAGTGGGATGGAAGTGTCTTTTTCCACCAAAAAGACCAGTTTGGTATTGGAGGTGGTCAAATGGTGCCATGTGTGTTCATTTGTTTCTAACACATGTCGTAACGTGGTATCCAGACCCTCAACCATCATAATAGTTTGTGTTGTCTGTGAACTAACTTGTACGTACCTGTCTGTGTGTTTTCACTCTGCAGACCACTGTGCATATCTCTGAAGACTGACATAGGTGAGTGGCAAGCCTACAGATACCTGACCGTGGTAAGTGGAAGTTCAATGACTGGGGATATTCGTACTGACCTCTGTCTGTATCATGAGGTATGGCCATTCAGAAGCTAAGGTATGGGTATTGTGATAAGGCTTTAGCTGACATTACATTGAACCAATCTGTTTGCCTCCTGGGATGCTGAAAGACTGACATGCCCAAACTTCAATATTCTGTGAGTTGGCAATGAATAACACCTAAGCTGAAACACTGAAGTAGGAGTACTTCACTATGGACTGATTGCCATTGCCCAAATAAATATGTGGAGATATACAAAACATGTGATTTGGGTCATGTCTATGTTACAATCAGAATGCATTATGTATCCATGGCAAAGGTTTAACATTAGAGAGGAAAATTTTGCTACAATAGTTATCATATATGACAGTTGTAGATAGTTGATAAATCACACTTACACAGGAACTGTGGTTAAGTGGAATTTATTGGCAAGTGTAAAACAATACGTGTGATTTGAAACAGAAATAACTTAAAGAAAAACCTTGACAGGTTCAGTCATGGTGGATAAAATCATCAGGGTAGCTGTTACACGAATTGGAAACACAAGTCTAGTGTTCTTGCACCATAGGAAAATTGAGTTAGGTTTCAGAACAGTCAGGTGGCAGGGTGTATCTTTGGCACACAAGGGGAGCTAATCTGGAGAGGTTCACTTCCTGGCAGTGGGTTTGGTCTTGGCATCTGCTCCTCCTGGATGTCTGGGTGGACTTCCACATTTGAGGGGGGTTCTTCTGCCACAGAGGGTGGGGTGTCTTAGGCATTCCCTTTCCCTGGCAGGGCCTCAATTCCCCTAGCAGCCACAGGTGTTAAAGGGCCTGATGTTTCTTTGCTAGTGAAAGAGGCCTGATGTTGGGTGCAAAACCTTCTCAAGGCAGAGTTCATGTGCCTCAGCACCCCAGCAATGGAAGCATTTTGAGCCTGCCACTGCTGCACGGCTTCATGGTTGTTGTCTCTCTGCAGCTGTTAGATTTTCCCCATCATGGTCAGTACCTGGCCCATCATGCTTAGGGAATTTTGGTAGGCTCCCAAGATTTGGGAGATGGTCTGCTGGTCAGTTGTGTCCCCTTGAGCCCCCATACTGTGGCCCATAACATCCGTCCAATGCACCCTAAGCCCACATGCGTGTGCTCCTGGCACAGTCTGCCCACTCCCACTGGTGGCAGGACCATCATTGTCAGGGGTGACAAGAGGAGACTCAGGTACCTGTACTGGGGGGCACACAATGGAAGAGTCTGTGCTTGGGACACAGGTTTGGGGAAGGGCGAATGGTTGCCTTTGATGTAGATGCACAGGGCTGGGAAGAGTCGATGTGGGCAGGGTGAGGGTGACAGTTGTTGACTGATCAGGTGTCCCTGATGGGCCAGCATCTTTCTCATTGCCCAAACATCCAGGGGTGTTTTACTCACTGGGGCCTTCATCCAGAGAGGTAGTCTCAGTCTCTGGTGTCCTCTCCCAGTTGACAATGGCAAGGTTACCTGTAGGAGAAGTGGTACACATAGGGGGTCATTACAACCCTGGCAGACGGTGTTAAAGCTGCGGTAATACCGCAAACAGGCCGTCAGAAAAAAAAGGGAATTATGACCGTGGCGGAAACCGCCAACATAGACAGCCACTTTAACACTCCGACCGCCACGGCGGTACAGACAAGCAGCGTGGTGGTCACTGCCAACAGACAGATGGAAGACAATGTACTGCCCACACGATTACAACCCACCAATCGGCCAGCTTTTCCGGGGCAGATTCACCGTGGATAAAAACACGGCGGAAACAGCTTTTGCAATGGGAAAACGCTCACCTTAACACACTCCACGAGGAAGGAGGCCACCATGGAACCGGAACTCCAAATACTCCCTGCGCTTGTCTTCCTGCTCCTCTACGAACACCAGCAACGGCGGCGCCGAAGACAACGGTGAGTACAGCACCTACGACATAGGGGAGGGAGGAGCAAAAGTCAGGGGGACACACACGCAACACCCCCACCCCCACCCCGACCCTCGCACACTACAAAACACACACCAATGCATTTCCAAACATCACAGTAACAACCCACAACCCCCCCGGAAGAATGCAAAGACAAAAAGGAAGTCAGTACAACCATTGTAATGTATCAAAATACAGTTAGCTTGTATATACAGAAATATATACACATTGCAAATATATACATCATGATTAGTAGTGCAGGTATGCACATATCAATGTCTGTGGACCACTGGGCCCACAAAGCATGGGCGAGGCCCACACTAGATACCTGTCCACAAACGGAGAGAACACTGCAGGGGCATCAGATAGAAATACAACAGGCACCTCAGGGGGAAGGGAAGAGGAGGCACCTCAGCCGGATTACAGCACCACGCCAGATCCACAACGGGGCTCCATGCCCATTGATGTATCCTGGGGATTGCAAAGCCACAGTCTCTCAAGTCTCTACAGTGGGTGGCTTGCCCACTGTACCATCCTGGGGAGTGCAAAGTCACAGTCTCACAAGTTTCTACAGTGGGTGGTTTGCCCACTGTACCATCCTGGGGAGTGCAAAGCCACAGTCTCTCAAGTGGATAACAGTCTCCACTGGTTCTGGAGGGGGACTGGTGCCCAGAGTGCTTCTTCCTGTGAAGGACAGAGGTAGTGGATGCATGTCTCCACTGGTTCTGGAGGGGGACTGGTGCCCAGAGTGCTTCATCCTGTGAAGGACAGAGGTAGTGGATGCATGTCTCCACTGGTTTTGGAGGGGGACTGGTGCCCAGAGTGCTTCATCCTGTGAAGGACAGAGGTAGTGGATGCATGTCTCCACTGGTTCTGGAGGGGGACTGGTGCCCAGAGTGCTTTATCCTGTTAAGGACTGAAGTAGTGGATGCTGTTCTCCACTGGTTCTGGAGGGGGACTGGTGCCCAGAGTGCATCACGCTCCCCGTGACGGTCCCAGTTCCATCACTGTCCCATTGCTTGAATTGGCGGTCTTTGCCCTGCTCAGCGGTGCTTTGCCATGGCGGTCTTTGCCCTGTTCAGTGGTGCATGACTTTGCAATTTCTGACCTGTTCAGCGGTGCTTTGCCATGGCGGTCTTTGCCCTGTTCAGCGGTGCTTGCCATGGAGGTCTTTGCCCTGTTCAGCGGTGCTTGACTTTGCAGTTTCTGACCTGTTCAGTGGTGCTTTGCCATGGCGGTCTTTGCCCTGTTCAGCGGTGCTTGACTTTGCAGTTTCTGACCTGCTTCATCCTGTGAAGGACAGAGGTAGTGGATGCATGTCTCCACTGGTTCTGGAGGGGGACTGGTGCCCAGAGTGCTTTATCCTGTTAAGGACTGAAGTAGTGGATGCTGTTCTCCACTGGTTCTGGAGGGGGACTGGTGCCCAGAGTGCATCACGCTCCCCGTGACGGTCCCAGTTCCATCACTGTCCCATTGCTTGAATTGGCGGTCTTTGCCCTGCTCAGCGGTGCTTTGCCATGGCGGTCTTTGCCCTGTTCAGTGGTGCATGACTTTGCAATTTCTGACCTGTTCAGCGGTGCTTTGCCATGGCGGTATTTGCCCTGTTCAGCGGTGCTTGACTTTTCAGTTTCTGACCTGTTCAGCGGTGTTTTGCCATGGTGGTCTTTACCCTGTTCAGCGGTCTTTGCCCTGTTCATCTGAGCTTGACTTTGCAGTTTCTGACCTGTTCAGCGGTGCTTTGCCGTGGCGGTCTTTGCCCTGTTCAGCGGTGCTTGACTTTGCTGTCTGTGACCTGTGCAGCGGTGTGTGGCATGACGGTCCCTCAGTGCCCAGCGGGGCTGTGGCTGCCAGGGCCCTCCAGGGCACTGTGGCTGGCGGTGGTCTCCGGACCTGTGACAATAGTGGTGCACTCCAGGGCACTGAATCTGGCGGTGGTCTCCCGACCAGTGACGATAGTGCTGCCCTCCAGGGCACTGACTCTGGTGGTGGTCTCCAGACCAGTGACGATAGTGCTGCCCTCCAGGGCACTGACTCTGGCGGTGGTCTCCGGACCAGTGACGATAGTGCTGGCGGTGGCGTCCCGGCCAGCGGGGAGGATGGCGGCCTTCTCCGCCGAGCTGCTCTTACCAGACTTTGGAGACTTCTTCTGCCCCTTCACCACCTTGGAAGGAGTCACAACTGACTCGGCATTCCCCCCGGGACTCTTGTGAGCTGTTTTGCCGGCAGGAGTCTTCACCCTCTCCCATCGGGCACTGTCCAACTTAAGGTGCTTTACAGGGGGTGGACTGGCAGTGCTTTGGCTCCGTGTCACACTGGCTGCCCTGGTGGTCAGTGCACTCCACAGACCTTTAACACGCACCACTGGTACCGGACTTATTTTGGCTGAGGTGCTACTACGGGACCTATGAATTGGAGGGGTGGGGGCGGTGGGACAGAGGTCAACGTTGCTCAGGAAAAGTTTCTGACGAACACTGGGATGGGTAGCTGGAGGGGATCTGGGAGTGGAGGAAGAGGAGGTGGTTGTAGGAGGTGTAACTTTAGGTGATTTGGGTGCAGGTACTGGAGGCTGTCGTGAGGTGGATGGATGTTGGGTGTGTGGGTGCCCGCGTTTGTGTACTTTGGGAGGGGGCATCACAGACACACTGGGAGTGGACACAGGGGACGTGTAAATGGTAGTGGGGGTAGTGAGTGCAGGTGAGCGGGGTGTGGTGCTGGGTGTTCTGGTGCGAGTCCTAGTGCCTGTAGATGTAGTGCATGCAGGTGAGAGTGTAGACGACACTGGGAGGGATGAGGGAGATGACGAGAAGGAGGACACAGTGGAGGCAGTGGATGTTGCTGTGTCTGTATGTGGGTGATGCTTGTGTGAGTGCCTGTGGTATGTGTGGTGCCTATGTTTGCCTGAGCTACTTTTGTGTGTTGAGGTGTGTGCATGCTTGTCTGATGGTGTGGTTGGGATAGGCTGGGGTACAGGGGATTGGGTCTGGGTGGAGGAAGTTGGAGGGGGAGGCTAGACACAGGGACAATGGCTGCCATCAGTGCTGAGGCCAGAGATTGCAGGGTTCGATGATGGGCAGCCTGACCAGAATGAATGCCCTCCAGGAATGCATTAGTGTGTTGCAACTCCCTTTCTACACCCTGGATGGCATTCACAATGGTAGACTGCCCAACAGTGAGTGACCTGAGGAGGTCAATGGCCTCCTCACTGAGGGCAGCAGGGGTGACAGAGGCAGGGGCTGAGGTGCCTGGGGCGAAGTTGATGCCCACCCTCCTGGGTGAGCAGGCACGGAGCGAAGGCTGAGGGGCTGCTGGGAGGGCGGTGCTGGTAGGGGGGGTGGCGGATGTACCTGTAGAAGTGGGGGGCACAGATGGTACCGCCACCACAAGGGAGCTCCCATCGGAGGACGAGTCCATGTCGCTGTTTGCTGATCCGGTGACCGACGTGAAACTCCCCTCACCCTCCGTCCCACTGGTGTATTCTGAGTCCATGGTGTGGCCCTCCATGGCCATGTGGGATGCAGCTCCCTCGTGCTCCGGTGCCACTGTACCTCCGCCTGATGATGCTGATGCACAAAAGAACAGGGAGAACACAAAAAGGGGTGGGGGACGACAGAAGAAAGACAGGTTGAGTGCATGGCTTACCGCTACCGTTGGCGGACAATACAGACACAGCAGCCCCCTGCACTACGCCGTGCTCTTGGCCTCTACAGATGCAGTTCCTGGGATATGGCCTACATGGCTATGAGTGTCATCTGTCCACATAGATGACACAGGGGCATGTATACCTGTACTTGGCACTCTACAGAGGTGGGGTGGAGTGGCGCATGGCCTGCATTCTGGAGGGGCCTTGCCTATGTAACTTGCCCTGGCCTAGGGAAACCCACAGCCCTCCTCCCCCGCCCAGACCCCTCCACTGCGCGCAATGTCATGAGAATGTGAGTGTACTCACCCCTTTGTGTCTGCTGTGATGCCCTCATGCGCCCATCCAACTCAGGGTAGGCCACCGCCAGGATCTGGAACATCAGGGGGGTCATGGTGCGACGGGCACCCCTCCCACGTTGGGAGGCCATCCCCAGCTGAGCCTCCGCCGTCTTCTTGCTCCAGCAGCAAATGTCCTCCCATCTTTTACGGCAGTGGGTGCTCCGTCTCTGGTGGACCCCCAGACGCAGCAGCCATTGTCTCTTCCAGACCGAGGTCACAGCAGCACTTGCAGTGTAGGTCCTCTCCTGTCGAAGATCAGGTATCGAGTGATTGAATGGATAGAAAATGGCGGTCACGTCTGCGGTGGTGACGTCCGCTGCTGTGCGTATCATCACCGCCGGTGCACTTCATCATTGGCTCCTGGGACCCTTAGGGTCCAATGTTAACCAATGCAGCATTGCGCCGTGGTCTACGACCGCCTACCGCAACGGTGTACAACGCCAGCGCAGTTACCTCACATCCCATTGTCCCAGTTTAGAGGTCAGGCAGCCGCCATTTCAGGGGCCCACATGGCTTCATTTACTGCTGCGTCACACATATCTAGGCCTACACTCAACACACATACAGGAAGAGTTTTGTATTTGGTGTCGTGTTCTGTGTAGCTGTGGGTACATACCTGAGAATTTGTTGACTCTGTGGTCGCTGTTGTCCTTCTTAGGCACCGTCAGCTGGGACATTTGAGTAGATGGCGGAATCCTCCGGTGTACAGACCGCTGGTGGACCTGTTAACAATGGAGGAGCGACATTTGATCATCACCTACAGGTTTGACCGTGCCATAATCCAGGAACTGTGTACCCAGTTGGAGCCAGACCTGATGTCACCAATCCGCCATCCCACAGTAATACCCCCTGAAGTGCAGGTGCTGTCAGTGCTCCATTTCCTTGCAAGTGGGTCATTTGAAGCAACAGTGGCCATGGCATCAGGGATGTCCCAGCCTATGTTTTCCAACATGTTGTCCAGAGTGTTGTCTGCCCTGGTGAAACAC
The DNA here is from genome assembly GCF_031143425.1 of Pleurodeles waltl. Taxonomy (NCBI): domain Eukaryota; kingdom Metazoa; phylum Chordata; class Amphibia; order Caudata; family Salamandridae; genus Pleurodeles; species Pleurodeles waltl. The sequence continues at coordinate 1,800,293,777 of NC_090440.1, forward strand.
GTGAGGTGCTACATCGTTTTCCCTCAGGGGCAGTATTTGGCTGCAGTTAAAGGTGACTTCTATGCCCTGGGACATATCCCCAACATCATAGGTGCTATTGATGGGACCCATGTAGCTCTGGTCCCCCCGCAGGAGTGAACAGGTGTACAGGAACCGGAAGAGTTATCATTCGATGAATGTACAGATGGTATGTTTGGCAGAGCAGTACATCTCCCAGGTAAATGCTATGTTCCCTGGCTCAGTGCATGACGCCTACATCCTGTGGAATAGCAGCATCCCGTATGTGATGGGTCAACTCCAGAGGCACCGTGTGTGGCTATTAGGGGACTCTGGTTACCCCAACCTGTCATGGCTACTGACCCCAGTGAGGAATCCCAGGACCAGGGCAGAGGAACGCTACAATGAGGCCCATGGGCGGACTAGGAGGGTGATCGAACGCACCTTTGGCCTCCTGAAGGCCAGGTTCAGGTTCCTCCATATGACAGGTGGTTCCCTATTCTACTCACCAAGGAAGGTGTGCCACATCATCATCACCTGCTCTATGCTTCACAATCTTGCTTTGCGACGCCAGGTGCCTTTTCTGCAGGAGGATGGTCCAGATGACGGTGTTGTGGCAGCTGTGGAGCCTGTGGACAGTGATGAGGAGGAAGCTGAGGAAGAAGACATTGACAACAGGGACTCTGTCATACAGCAATATTTCCAGTGACACACAGGTGAGAATTTTTTTTTTACTATTACATTCACTTTCACACTTCTACCTCTATCCTGTCTGTCAATTTGAAGTCGTATTTGCTAACTGAGTGATACATTTCCATTACGGTTTCACAGGTGTGGTTGCCAACGTGTGTCATCTGCTTGCATCCTTCATGGACTTGTGATGTGTGACATCGGTATGTTGACATTACATTTTCGAACGGATTTTGTCATTGTCATAGCTAATACACATTTTCAAAATCACAGACTGACTCCATATTGTTTTGTGGTTCAAGGGTGTTTATTGAAGTGCTAATTATTGGAGAGGGGTTGCAAAATGGTGAGGGGTGATGGTGGAGGAATGTCCATGGCAGAGTCCAGTCTATTAGTCTCACAGGTGCTTTGCCTATATGTGCATAGGAAGTGGAGCTGGGGCAGTTCCAATATGGACAGGGTAACAAAGTGGGACAGTGGGAGGACAATCAGGGTGGTCTCATTTCCTGGCGGGGGTCTTGCCATCTTGCTCTGTCCTGTTCCTGGATCTCAGGGACCGCTTGCAGTGTGGTTCTCCGTCTGCAGGGGGTGGGGTGCTGGTGTGGTGGTCCTGTGGCCGGCCATCCTGTCCAATAGCGCCGGTCGGTCAGTTCATCATCCAGGCTAGTGTCAGGGGCCCCTTGGAGTGCCACGGTGTCCTTCATGGTCTTTTGTATGTCCTTCAGCACCCCTACGATGGTGCCCAGGGCAGAGCTGATGGTTCTGAGCTCCTCCCTGAACCCCAAATACTGTTCCTCCTGCAGGCGCTGGGTCTCCTGAAACTTGGACAGGACCGTAGCCATCGTCTCCTGGGAGTGGTGGTATGCCCCCATAATGGAGGAGAGGGCCTTGTGGAGAGTGGGTTCCCTTGGCCTGTCCACCCCCTGTCGCACAGCAGCTCTCCCAGTTCCCCTGTGTTCCTTTGCCTCCGTCCCCTGGACTGTGTGCCCCCTACCACTGCCCCCAGGTCCCTGTTGTTGCTGGAGTGGTGGGTTATCCTGGGTTCCCTGTAGTGGTGGACACACAGCTGATTGACATGTCCTGGGGACGGAGGTATGGGCCCGCTGGGTGGGTGCTGTGCTGGTGTTACCAGAGGGTGGAAGGTCAGTGTTGGGCTGTGCCTGTGTAAGGGGAACCAACTGTCCCGAGGACAACAATGGTCCGGGTTGGTCGTCTGGATTCAGTTGGCCAGAGCTGCTGTCATCACTGTGGGCCTCTTCTGTGGGTGGAGTGGAGATGTCTGGACCCTCCTGTTTGGTGGCGTTACGTAGTGGTCCTGCAGGGGTATAAGAGCATGATTATTGCATGTGTGTGTGTCATGGTGTGCAATGGGTGGGTGTGCATGTACCCCAGTGCAAGCATTCCTGTGTGGGGGCTTGTGTGATGATGGTTGGGGGGGTGTTATGGGTATGTGCAGTGGGCATGCTTTAGTGAGGGGTGTCCATGCTTTGTTGTGTCATGCAGGGCTTGGTGTTGGGATGGGTAGTTTGTGTTATTAGTACATTAGTGAGGAGTTGGAGTGATAGGGGAGGGGGTGAGGGTGGGGGTGTGTGATAGCATGCAGGTAGGGTGGGGGATATGATAGTTAAGATTTGACTTACCAGTGTCCATTCCTCCACCGACTCCTCCGAGGCCCTCTGGATGCATGATGGTCAAGACCTGCTCCTCTGATGTTGTTAGTTGTGGGGGAGGAGGTGGGGGTCCACCGCCAGTCCGCTGAATCGCGATGTTGTGCCTGGAGACCACTGAACGCACCTTCCCCCGTAGGTCGTTCCACCTCTTCCTGACGTCCTCCCGATTTCTTGGATGCTGTCCCACAGCGTTGACCCTGTCCACGATTCTTCGCCATAGCTCCATCTTCCTGGCAATGGAGGTGTGCTGCACCTGTGATCCAAATAGCTGTGGCTCTACCCGTACGATTTCCTCCACCATAACCCTGAGCTACTCCTCGGAAAACCTGGGGTGTCTTTGCATGACATGGGGTGGTGCAGGTGATGTGTGGGGTGGTGTATGTGTTGATGAGTGTGGTGATGTGTAGTGGTGTGGGGTGTTTTGTACGTGGATGTTGTATGGGTGATGGTGTTGTGTGCCTCTGTGTGGTGGGGTTGTCTATTGCTGTGCTCTCTGTCTGTCGCCTTCGTCTATAGTTTTTGGTCGTAGGGCTTTGTGGGTGATGTGGGTGTGTGTTTTATATAGTATTGATTGTGTGGGAGTGGTGTGTGTATGTGTATCAGGTGTGTATATTTTGAATTGTCCAATGTGGCGGTGTTTTGGAGATGTGTGTGTATTTTGAGCGCGTGTTTCTGTTGGCGTGACGGTGGAGGATTTGTTTTCGCCAGTTTATCACTGACCTTTGGTGTGGCGGACTTGTGTGGGTGTCTGAATTTCGGCAGCTTACAAACAGTGGGTCGTAATAGCTGTGGCGGAATTCCGCGGCCGCAGCGGTGTATTGGCGGTCTTCTGCGCAGTGGTAAGCCGCTTTTACCGCCAATGTTATAATGACCCCCATAGTTGCTGTAAGTGATGCAACAAGTGATGTTCAATTTTGACTACTAGACATGCTATGTGAGATGCGCACACTACCTTTACAAGATCCCCTGAAATGACAATGACAGCTGCTTCCAAATCTTAGTTACCACAAAGTGGGACACAGAGATTTACTATTCCATACAGCATGCTCCAAGCTCTTTGAATGTGTTGGGGTTTGGATAACGGTTGATACCCTCATATATTTTCAGAGTAAATACATGAATATGTATATTTCTCTCCTAGTAAGGTATATGGCATCATAGATCCAAAATAAAAGCTGAACAATGTACAATGGTGTCAGAGCTGGCATACAGTAAGGTTTTTATCATTTGACAGGGGCCTCTGGCTGGATGTACTGCAAGTGCATCCAATTTGCCATTTAGTTGTTCTCCCAGGTGAGCATATATGTTAGAAAGGTTTTCTCAAAGGCCAGTGTGGTAGTAGGGGATATAGCTCTAGCTGTATTTCGCTTGTAATGGTACTGGTAGTGGGCCATTGTATTGCTTTCATTGCCATAAACTGTTAAATTGTTGAGCATTGAGAATGGGTCAGTTTGCTAGTTAGTTTCACATGCAAGACATTTTAAATGTAGTGCACTGTTCTGGTTTTCTTAATGGGGGAATAGTGCCTGCTGGTAGCTGTAGTGCTGTCAGTTTCTAGTCCTTCATATGCCATATACAAACACTGTGGCCCCAGGTGAGTTTAGGTGACATTTGGGATGTCATAGAGAGATAGTTGGACATTTGGACAGAGGGGTGATGGGTGGTTTGAGGCAGGGAAAGGTGATAAGTGATAAGTGAGCATGCAAGACAAAGCTTTTTGGTGACAGGTGTGTGGATGTGTGTCAGGTGTGGGATATTCAAACGATCCAATGTGGTGTACTGTTCTGACTGATGTGAGTTCAGGCCGCTGCGGTTAGCACTGCCAATGGTTTTCCACAATAGAAAAACTTCTCTTGTGATTTGTGGATCGTAATATGAATGGAGGATATTTGTTGGGCTGGCGGGGCTGGTGGTGGGACTGCCTCTTTTCCGTCCCCCAGTATCCTTGCAGTTTCCAAATTTTGTCTGTTATTTGTCTGACTTCGCAGTGTGAATCTTAATACGGCAGTCAGATCAATGTCAGCATGGCTGTCTTTTGGCGGTCGCCACCGCGGCGGTCATGCCAAAAGACCGCCAAACTAGTAATGACTCCCTTAGTGCAGAATTTTGGAGGTGCCTCCATATTCTTTGATGGAAATTATAGTAACAGCCTTGTATGTCTGTGTGCGGGTAAAGTTTTAGAATGGCTTGAATCATGGCTTACTCAACATCTATAATTTTGTTTTGGGGGTAGTAATTATTTGTTTTGTGTTTGATGTGGTTTAGGTGTTTGTAGTGAGTGCAGTTTTGTTTATTTGGTATTAGAGCACACATAAAAAGCATATTTGTGTTTTGATACTCACCATGTTGGTGGACATCTGAGTGAATGGTCTGGTACACATTTTAAAGGTCCCGTCCACCATACACATTTCACATTGTCACAGTTTTAGTATGTTATCTGTTGTAGAGAATATTAGGATTCATTTTTTGTTATTTGGGTTGTCAAAGGAAAGGGACCTCATTATTTGTCATTGCTAGGTGTTTAGATATGTGTTTTTCTTGGTATCTTCTAGTGGCAGGTTGGGTATCAGTGACTCTTTCAGCACATGCGATTTCTGTTTTTAAAGTTGGGATAGGCGGATGTAGGCCTGTTATGTGTTTGAGGTCTTTACTTAGTATATTTTTATAGATTTTGCTACCTGATTCTTGTGAGCTAGTGCTTGCCTCTCTTTCATACTGCAATATCTCTCTTACTTCTATTTCTGTTACATTTGGGGAGTGGTTGTGGTCTCTTCCATGAATTTCAAGATTATGGCCCTCATTACAACCCTGGCGGTCGGTGTTAAAGCAGCGGTAATACCGCCAACATGCCAGAGGGAAAAAAAATGGAATCACGACCATGGCAGAAACCACCAACATAGACAGCCACTTTAACACTTCGACCGCCACGGCGGTAGAAACAAACACTGTGGCGGTAACTGCCAACAGACAAAGTACCGCCCACTGTATTACAACATGCCTATCCTCCACCTTTTCCGGGGAGGAACGAACGCTATCAAAAGCACGGCGGAAACAGTACACAGAAGAGAAACCACTCATGTCTCGACACCCTACAAGGAACCAGGACACCATGGATCCGGAGTTACAGGTCCTGCCCATGCAGGTCTTCCTCCTTCTGTATCAGGAGCAGGACAGACGCCGTTGATGACCACAGTGAGTACTGCACCTACAACACAGGGGAGGGGGGAGGGAAAAGAGAGTGACACACACATGCAACACGCAATACCCCCACCCCCACCCCCACCCTCACCCACAAATACATGCAGCAACATTACATATATACCCCCTCACCCCCTGGAAGAACGCAAGGACAAAAGGAATTGATTGTAACAAGTATAATCAAGAAAAATCTGATAGTGCAACTTCTAAAATCATTATATACAAATATGTACACCAACTACACATGTCCGGATAGTGTTCCAATCATTGTCAGTGGACCACTGGGCCCAAAATGCATGGGTAAGCCCACACAAGATACCTGACTCGAAACGGAGAGAACACTGCAGGGTATTCAGATGGAAAATAAACAGGCACCTTAGGGGGAGGGGAGGGGGGCACCTCAGCCGGAAGAACGCACAACGCCACTGCTGTATGAGGGGGATCCATGCCCATTGCTGTATCCTGGGGAGTACAAAGCCACAGTCTCTCAAGTCTTTACAGTGGGTGGTTTGCCCACTGCTTTATCCTGGGGAGTGCAAAGCCACAGTCTCTCAAGTCTTTACAGTGGGTGGCTTGCTCACTGCTTTATCCTTGGGAGAGCAAAGACATAGGCCCGTATTTATACTTTTTTTGCACCGCATTTGCGTCGTTTTTTGACGCAAAAACGGCGCAAACTTGCAAAATACCATTGTATTTTGTAGGTTTGCGCCTTTTTGCGTCAAAAAGCGGCGCAAATACGGCGCTAAAAAAAGTATAAATACGGGCCATAGTCTCTCAAGTGGATAACAGTCTCCACTGGTTCTGGAGGGGCTTGGTGCCCAGAGTGCTTCATCCTGCCAAGGACTGAGGTAGTGGATGTATCTCTCCACTGGTTCTGGAGGGGGCTTGGTGCCCAGAGTGCTTCATCCTGCCAAGGACTGAGGTAGTGGATGTATCTCTCCACTGGTTCTGGAGGGGGCTTGGTGCCCAGAGTGCTTCATCCTGCCAAGGACTGCGGTAGTGGATGTATCTCTCCACTGGTTCTCGAGGGGGCTTGGTGCCCAGAGTGCTTCATCCTGCCAAGGACTGAGGAAGTGGATGTATCTCTCCACTGGTTCTGGAGGGGGCTTGGTGCCCAGAGTGCTTCACATGCAGTGTGGCTGGTCCCATTACCTCACATGGATGTGTGTGCCACGAGATTGCCTAGGAACAGGTAGCAGGAAAGTCTCCTCCAGCCTCGGACGGCTGCCCACTGGGGATGGTAGCCATGTCAGATGTGTTGGCACTGTCTGAGCATGTTGTGGGGCTGGTCGCAGTGCTTGCGGCGGTGTCTGTGGCGGAGGTGCTGGTGGTGGTGCATGTGTCAGCACCTGTTGAGGAACACAACAGGACGTCTCCTGCAGCCTCGGACGGCTGCCCACTGGGGAAGATGCTGGGGACTGTAGCTGAGGCTGCAGACGTGCAGGTGGCGGTGTAGGTGGCAGTGCAGGTGGCGGTGCTGGTGGCAGTGCAGGTGGCGGTGCTGGTGGTGATGTCCGCCGCCGTACAGGTTGGTGTAGTGGTTGAGAGAAGGGGTAACTCTAGTCCCTCAGTCGGAGCCACTGTGTCCTGTCATGACCTGCTCTTCGGCTTGTGTCCCTTCCCCTTGTGTCCCTTCCCCACCTTTGATGTTGCCGCTGGTGTCTTGCCACTGTCCCCTTTTGGTTTGGAGGAGCCCTTGGTGGCTGGTAGGGCTTCTCCCTCCGGGATGTGGGCACCTTCTCCACCTTGGCAGGTGGCACAATGCCCTTGGCCTCGCAAGGTGGCACACTGGCAGCTCTGATGGGTGGCACACTCGATTACACCGCAGTTGCTGGCACCACTGTGCCTGGGGATTTGGTGGCTGAGGTGCTGGGCTGGGGCCTGGAAAAGCCTGGCCCTAGGGGAAGGACGGGGGAGGTGTAGGGAAGAGTTCAATGTTAGCCAGGAAAAGTTTTTTAGACACACTGGGATGGGAAGATGGAGGGGTTTTGGGAGTGGAGGAAGAGGTAGTGGTTGTAGGAGGTGTACATTTGCTGAATTTGGGTGAAGGTGCATGGGCCGGAGGCTGTTGTGAGGTGGATGGCTGTTGGGTGGGTGGGTGCCTGTGTTTGTGTACTTTGGGAGGAGGGCTCACAGACACACTGGGAGAGGACACTGGGGATGTGTGAATGGCAGTGGGGTTGGTGATTGCAAGTGAGCAGTGTGTGGTGATGGGCGTGCTGGTGATGGAGGTAGTGGCTGAGGATGTAGTGCATGCAGGTGTGAGTGGAGACGAGACAGGGAGGGAGGAGGAGGACGTGGAGGAGGGGGACACAGTGGAGGCAGTGGATGTTGCTTTGTCTGCATGGGGATGGTGCTTGTGTGAGTGTTTGTGGGATGTGTGGTGCTTATGTTTGCCATGTCCACTCTTGTGTGTTGATGAGTGTGCATGCTGGTCTGATTGTGTGCTTGAGATAGGCTGAGGTACAGGGGAATGGGTCTGGGTGGAGGAAGTTGGAGGGGGAGGCTGGACACATGGACAATGGCTACCATCAGTGCTGAGGCCAGAGCCTGAAATGCTCTCTGTTGGGCAGCCACGCCAGAATGAATGCCCTTCAGGGATGCATTTTTTTGTTGCAAATGCCTCTCAACACCCTGGATGGTATTCAAAATGGTAGATTGCCCAACAGTGAGGGATCTCAGGAGGTCAATAGCCTCCACAGTGAGGGCAGCAGGGCTGACTGGGGCAGGGGCTGAGTTGCCTGGGGCGAAGGAGATGCCCACCCTCCTGGGTGAGGGGCTGCTGGGAGGGCAGTGCTGGTGGGGGTGTGGCGTCTGTACCTGTTGATGCGGTGGGCACAGAGGTGCCCGCCACCGCAAGGGAGCTCCCATCAGAGGAGGAGTCGCTGTTGCTGGTGTATGCTCCTGTCCCCGTCATGGAGCTCCCCTCGCCCTCCGTCCCACTGGTGGGTTTAGACTCCATTGCTTCACCCTCCAGAGCCATATGGGATGCAGCTCCCTCCTGCTCCGGTGCCACTGCTCCTCCGCCATATGATGCTAATGCATGCAAGAACAGGGTGACAAAACAAAAAGCAGGGGAAGACAGAAGAAACACATGTTCAGTGCATGCAACACCACTACCATTGGTGGACACAACACACAGGGAGTAGCCCTATGCACTAAGCCATGCACTAACAGTTCTCAGCAAATTCACATGCCCAGGGGGGACGAGGCCTAAGCCCAATTGCTGCACACCTAGAAGCCACAGGAGCCTGACTAGGTGTAGATGGCTATTACCAGTAGTAGGTTTGGGGTGCCACAGAGCCTGCCTAACAAGGGACCTAGCCTACCAACTTCGCCCTGGCCTAGGGGAACCCACAGCCCACTTCCCCCACCCAGACACCTCATAAAGCATGCCGAGTCAGCTGAATTAGAGTGTACTCACCCCCTTGTGGCTGCTGCATCCAACTCCGGATAGGCCACCGCCAGGATCCGGTACATCATGGGGGTCATGGTGCGACGGGCACCCCTTCCACATTGAGAGGCCATCCCCAGCTGGGCCTCCGCCGTCTTCGTGCTCCAGCGGCGCAGGTCCTCCCATCTTTTACGGCAGTGGGTGCTCCATCTATTGTAGACCCTCAGGGTCTGGATGTCCTTGGCGATGGCACGCCAAATAGCCTGCTTGTGGTGGGCGCTGACCTAGAGGAAAAGTGAAGTTTGAATGGATGTTTCTGTCCCGTACATTTCATCTCACGCATTGCCAAACACCTCCCACTCTGGCCCAGACATACATACATACACAATCTTGACATTTTATTTTATTTATGTTCATTCGGTCTAAAAGTTTAGACCATTAAAATTCAAAAATAACAGTCTTACATGATAAAATTGAGCCGTTAAAATTCATAATAACAATCATACATAGTACTGATAAAACCCAATAGCCATCAATCAGATAAATATCGATGGTGCGTTCCTTAGAACAAAGGCTATGATCATACTTAAAATACAATAAAAGAGTCATACAATAAGATAAAAAGAACTTAAATAAAAAGCTTATGTCCATCATACAGATATATACAGTTAGTGCCTTCCATGGAACTTTGCTCAGTATCATGGCCAATTTGTGGACTAATGAGTTTCTTGTCATATCTAAAATGTTTTATCTAGTGTCATGGCAATTTAGGGTAAAGGTTCATCTCTGCAAACTTATAGGGTCTCAACTTCTCATATAAGAGACCGCAAGCTCCTAATGGGATTCCTAAAGAAACCAGATAAAAGTTGGATAAAATTTGCATCAATATCAGATTGCATGACACATCTAAAAGTTAAAGACAGGAATAAATATATCTTAAAAAAATCTCCTTCTGTAAACAAGAGAGGTGCCTAACCAACTCGGGCCCCTTGGCTGAAATATACCTACGACAGAAAGACTAGGCTTCGGATAGATATTTAGTGACTGAACTAACTACCAGTGTAGATGTATCATATTTGCATATTCTGATGGCGTTGGCTCTGTCCTGCAGTAATACATTTTTACAGAGGGGAATGATCCACCTCCCTCTGGGGCTCTTGTATAGGGGGCAGAAAAACAATATATGCTCAATTGTTTCCTTACAATGGAGGCAAAATATACATCTGTCAGTCAAAGAGTTGCTTGATGGCCAGCGAGCCGTGTAGCTGTTAATAGGCAAGGTGCCATATTTTAGCTGGAGAAATAAGGCACGGGCGTATGCAGGCATAGGGAGATACATGAAGTTCTCGGGCCGGGGTTCATGTTTGAGTTGAATGAATTCTATTGTTAGTCTGCCCGCCCTGTTATGATGAAGAAATTCTTCATTGGTTTTCTCCCTATATCTCCTTTTGACAAGTTGCCTTGCATTGGTAGGGATCAATTCAGGGTGTTTCCAGTAATGGGTAAATCCTAATTTGTCCCAGGCAGATTTCATCTCCTTCAGCCAAAAGATTTTTTCCGATCCCTGGGGAGATGCTATGAGTTCTCTTATCGCCACCCTGAATGGTTCAAGTTCGACAGTTTTCCATAGACGGATCCAGTAAGAGAGTGGTCTCAGGCCCGCTGTAGTTTTGATACTATTTAATCCTAGGTCGAGCCTGAGAGGGGTCATTGGTGTGCCCATCCCTAACCTGGAAACCTGTATGAGGAAATGGTTTTCTTTAGTTTGTAAAATGTCCAATTTTCTGTGCAAACACCAAAGTTCTGCTCCGTACAGGACCGCCACACGGATTTGGACATTATGAATCTCCGCAATTGTAATCAGGGGGGACTCAGAGCCTTTCTAGACCTGCGTACTAGGGCCCCACCTCTTTGACTTATAATAAGTGCCCCTTTATCAATAGCTGCCCCCCAATTACCTGTGTTCGATAGCCTGATACCTAGGTAATCAAACTCTTCCACTTTCTCCAACGGGATTGAATTCATTACTATTCTTGCACGAGACCATTTCCTTGAGGTACTGTATATCATAAGTTTTGTTTTCTTGACATTAACGTCCAGCCCATAGTCTCTACAAAAGATACAAAATTGGTTGACCAGATTTTGAATTCCCATTGGTGATTTAGCTAGTAAGATTGTGTCGTCTGTGTAAAGCAGACACAGGATTTTCCTTCCAGCCAATTTGGGTGAATCATTTGTACAGTTCTCTAGATAGTGAATACAGTTGTTTATGTAAAGCAAGAAAAGAGTGGGGGCCAGGACACAACCCTGTCTGACTCCTCTTTTAATGGCTACAGGGTCTGTCAGTTCACCCTCCTTACCGCATCTAATTTGTGCATAGGTGTTATCATGCAGTCGGGTAATGAGTTTCAGAAGGCCAGATGGAACCCCCATATTGGAAAGTGTTAACCATAGCGTATTCCTGGAAATCAAGTCAAATGCCACTCTAAGGTCTATAAAGACCACATACAGATTCCGCCCCCCAGGTCCACATTCTTCCATTTGATTGCCAGGAATCTCAGGGCTTGGTCTATGGTACTAACTGCAGGTCTGAACCCCGCTTGTAGATCAGATATAGCTCCAGACTCCGAAATCCATTCATCAAGATGTAACAGAAGTCGTTTTGCATAAATGTTTTGGGAGTTGTCAAGTAGGCAGATTGGTCGGTAATTAGCAGGATTATTGGGACTACCTTTTTTGAAGATGGGAACTATCTCAGCCCCTTTCCAGGAAGATGGGGCAGGAGCTCCTGCTGCAACTGCATTGCAGATTAGGTTAAGATAAGGTGCCCATATATCAGGTCTTGTCTTATATAAATCGCTCGGGATCTTATCAGGGCCAGGGGCCTTTCCCCAATTCAATGAATCTATTGCAGCTCTTGGTTCAGCTAAAGTGAATTTAATCTGGGTGGCCCCATGGATTATGGGATCGTCGGGGATCCTTAAAGATACTTCAGATGGGCCTTCGTTTAATTGACCAAAGTGCTCAGCCCATACTGTAGAGAGAATTGAAGTGCAAGGTAAAGAAGCAGAATCTCTACAGTCATCTGCTATCAATTTCCAGAACCTGGAAGTATCATTAGATTTGGTAGTCTCCAAGATAGCAGCCCATCTAGCCTCTTCCCAGCTTCTGCGCGCCTTAGAGCATTCCTGCTTATAATCCTTCCTTGCTTTTCTTATACACTCTACGTGACCTTCTTTTAGTGTCCTCAATAGGTTAAGCTGTGCTTCCCTGCATGAGTTACTAAACCACTGTGCACAACACTTTTTCTTGGGTTTACTAATAATCTCTTTTGTGAAGAGATACTTTAAAGAGTTAAACAGTTCAGTGTGGGCTGCTTAAAGCCCATCACCATCACCATCCTCATTGTATAAAAGCATACACTCCATTTGATCAGCTAACAAGTTGTATATTGTTGTGAGATGTTCAGGGGATGTGATAACAGACTCCTATTTTACATTGTGTCTATTATTTGTTAGGGCAAGCTGTTGTGCATAAGCCTTGGAGTGGGGTGCTTCAAGCGAAGGGAAGAGGCCTCTAGTTAATAGGATCAACGGGTCATGATCACTCTCATCGTGCTCTTGTACCCTCATGTCAAACATGTGGCCTCACAGTCAAATGTCAAGAAGTATATAATCAATCTGGCTCCTGTGCACTCCACGCCTAAAAGTGGGGTGCAGGTTAATGTCTGAACGGGAGCGACCATTACAAGCTCGGAGACCATGTGTTAATGTAATGTCAGCTCTGTTTTGTTCAATCTCGGTCTTTTATTTGAGGCTAGCTGAGGGATACCCTAATAGGCATCCTCTTCTCTGTATATCTCTTGGACTAGGGGATTGGGCTCAAATGTAACATTAAAGTCCCCTCCAATCAGGATGAAATGGGATGAGATATTGTTGTTGAGAAAGCTATCCAATAAGGACAGGGCATCAGAGTTGTAGTGGCTGTCCACACTCCTATTATAGATATTAATTATTAATAAAGATCTCTCCCCAGAAATCGATACTAGTAAGGCCTGTAAGTCAGGGCAGCCCATATCTATGGCTTCAACTTTGCCCCTAAGAGAACTACTTAACCATATGAGTAGCCATCCCGATGATCTCCCAGAGGATGTCTTACGTGCTGCAACCCAATAGCTTTTAAAGCCTAATCTGTGTTTGGGTCCCAATGCCCATGTTTCTTGGAATAAACAAATCTGGTGTTCGTCAATAAATTGGCCCCATCCAGGACTTTGCAATTTACTTTCCAGCCCTGCTATATTCCAGCTAAGAACCATGTCAAAAGCATTTCTTTTAGTATACCCAACTTCTCTCGGGGGTTGCTTCCTGCAAGGGGAGATGCAGCCAATAACCTTTCTGTTCCCCACAAGCATACAATGACTCATTTCTTTCTTACCCTGTGGTTTGTTTGCCCCGCTAAACACTACACCAGTCATATTCATATATGGTAAGTTAGCAGAGGGGCTGGGCACAGAATTGCAGGGAGCGGTTGTCGTGGGTGAATCCCCCTCCTCATTGAGTGGATTTATAATGTTCAGTTTCATGGCTACTCATAACCACTCCCTGAGGTCCATCACTTAGTCAATCTATCTCAGAGAGAGTTGCTGAGGAGCGTCTAGGGCCTAGTTCAGAGTTAGACTGTAACTGGGTGTCAGGGGAGACTCTGTGCATTAATAGCGGTGCGCTATTCGCGAATGTCGGGGAAGGAGGATAAAACACTTGTAGTCTACACAGAGAAACTTTCCCTGCTAAGGGATAAGGTCTATTAGCATTTGAAAAAAGCAGCTGAACAAGACCAGGTGAGTTGAAATTAATAACAATGCAGTCCCCAGTCTTTTCTAATGAGACCACCCACACCACCCTTGTCACCATAAGTATTGAGGGTATCATAGAAAATGCAAACCCCGCATTTGCGTGTAACCAGTGTATAACCTTATTTTTTAGTTCAGTAAAAGATTCTGGAGTTTTGGTTTTAAGTTCAGGTACATTAGTGATGATAAGGACGTATGGGTATGACTCCGGCGGAAGATGCAGCGCTCTCAATCCAGGCCTGCCATTGGTCTGAGCCCTCTTCAGGGGCCTATTGGAATAAAGTCATAAGTAGAATTGGCTTCACCAACATTTATTACTGTGTTATTGGAGAGAACAATTCCTTCTGAGGGTGGGCTGAAACCTTGGGGGGCTTATTCGTTGGGGTGTTAACTGCTCTAACAGGTCTATTCCTTTCTTGGTTTTTGGGAAGGAAAAGACTCTTGCCCATTTGAGCAGGTGAACTGCTGCCAGTGGCGTGGGTTTGATTGAGGTGCGAGTAGTGAGAGTAAGATTGGATATCTACAGTTGGAGGAGGTACTGGAGGCAGGTTCTTGATGAGACCTTCCAGTTTATCCTCAATCGTTTAGAGGCAGGCTGCTATGGGAAGGAGAGGCTTGGTGAGCTCTTCTCTTATAAGATCCCTAGTGTGATCATTTGCCTGTCGTCCGTTGGCGTTTTCTAAGGAGGTTAGAATCGCGTCATGATTGGAGGACTGGCCCAGATTGGGGGAGATCAAAATCCTAGTTCGTTTGTTTTTGGTAACAGGCTCCCTTCGTTTTCTTTTTCCTTTAATATTGGGATCTACAGAAGTTGAGGACCCTCCTTTGAAAGGGCTCAGAATCAGCAGGGTTGGTACGACAAGGGCGTTAGGATCATTTGAAATTTCGACCTGATACTCCTGGGGGTTTCTAGAGGGTGAGGAGAGAGGGGTGGTCGGCACAGGCTGTGAGTCTATTGGCAGGGGGGGCTGTGAGACATGACCAACATAGGCTGGGCTAGTGGCTAGAGAAGAGGGAACAGCTAAACGGCGCTGTACCAACTCTATTTCTTTTTCGAGTGCCCCGACGGCCTTTTGTAAAAAAACATCTAGGGTTTTATTAGACCCATGCTTTTCTTCAGTTCCCCCCCCTCGCCGTCTGCCCATCTTTCCCTCTTGATTCCGGGTACCTTGCTTAAGCACTTGGTTAATAGCGTAATTGGCCTGCAGGCCCCACCCACTATAAATCTAGTAGGGACCCCTCACCAGAAATAAGACTTGAGAGCTCCTCGGCCCCTGCTACTGACGGCAAGCAAAGGCAATACCAGGGACAAAAATAAAGAGATATGGCCCGGCCCAGCCTCCTTCGGTCGATGACGGGTGCAGGATGGGCCCGCCCTTGGTCGGGGCTTTGCCCGTGCGCGTCCCGCGGAAGCGGGCGCACAATTGTTTTTAAAGGGGCTGCTTCCCGCCCCTTTCAAAGGATCCAATGGGCGAGGGTGCTAGGCTCCTGCCGCTGCACCTGGAAGAGAGCGAGACCCACGGCAGCGGGCACGCAATTGTTTTAAAGGGGCTGCTTCCCGCCCCTTTCAAAGGATCCAATGGGCGAGGGGGCTAGGCTCCTGCCCCTGCCGCTGCACCTGGAAGAGAGCGCGACCCTCTGCAGCGGGCACGCAATTGTTTTTAAGGGGCTGCTTTCCACCCCTTTCAAAGGATCCAATGGGCGAGGGGGCTAGGCTCCTGCCCCTGCCGCTGCACTTGTTTGTTCAGAGACGCAAACCGGCTGCGCAGTGCGAAGGCGTGGGGGGATGTATTCTCGTAAAATTAACCTACGAAAAGGAATTGAAATTATTCTATGAGTTGCATTCTAGAATCACGTGATACTAAACCCGCAAATGCACAATCCTGACATCCTGGCCTATCCTCCTCCCCACCCTCTTCCATCCATGACACTCCATACAATCATGTGCCATCCACCATGCTCACAGTGTACTCACCTGTTTTTCTGGAGGACCGTACAGTTGTGTGTACTGGGGGAGGACCCCATCCACCAGTTTCTCCAACTCCTCCGAAGTGAAGGCAGGGGCCTTTTCACCAGACACTGTAGCCATTGTCGCTTCCAGACACAGGTCACAGCAGCACTTGCAGTGTAGTTCTTCTCCTGTTGAAGGTCAGGTATCAAGTGAGGGAACAGTTAGAAAATGGGGGCCACATCCACGGCAGTGCGTACCGTCACCGCCGGCATACATCGTCATTGGCTCCTGGGACCCATAGGGCCCAATGTTAACCAATGCTGAATTGCGCAGCGTTCTTCCACCGTCTACCACAACGGTGTGCTACGCCAGCGCAGTTACCTCATTTCCCCTTGTCCCACTTTACAGGTCAGGCAGCCACCTTTTCAGGGGGCCACATGGAAGGGAAAAAAAACTGCGTCACACCTATTTAGGTCTGGAATACGGACAGATAAAGGCACATTGCGAATTTCTAACGTTTTAGCAAATAACACATTGTGATACCTAAGTGTTGGATGACCCTCTGCTATCTGTTCTCCTCCATAGGGTATGTCTGCTGGGGCAAGTGATGAGATGGTGGCATCCTCCGGTGTACAGACCCCTGGTGGACCTATCGACAATGGAAGAGAGACACATCATTATCACTTACAGACTTGATCATGTAACAATCCTGGAACTGTGTGCCCAGTTGGAGCCAGACCTGATATCAGCTATCCGCCAACCCACAGGAATCCCCCCTCTTGTGCAGGTTCTGTCTGTACTCCATTTCCTGGCCAGTGGGTCTTTTCAAACAACAGTGGCCATGGCATCAGGGATGTCCCAGCCAATGTTCTCTAACGTGTTGTCCAGAGTGTTGTCTGCCCTGCTGAAACACATGCACAGCTATATCGCTTTACCTCAGGTGGAGGATTTGCCCACAATGAAAGGTGACTTCTATGCCCTGGGACATATCCCCAACAATCATTGGTGCCACTGATCGTACACATGTGGCATTTGTCCCCTCCCCCCTGCAGGAATGAACAGGTGTACAGAAACCGGAAAAGCTACCATTCAATGAATGTGCAGATGGTGTGTTTGGCAGACCAGTACATCTCCCAAGTGAATGCCAAGTATCCTGGCTCTGTGCATGACACTTACATTCTGAGTAATAGCAGCATCCCTTATGTGATGGGGCAACTCCAGAGGCACTGTGTGTGGCTAATAGGTGAGCCAAAGGTCCCAACACAGTTGACATAGGTGTCTGGGTATGGGGTTGTCCCTACGGGTTAGTGTGGCTAACAGTTGTCCCTCGACATTTTCAGGTGACTCTGGTTACCCCAACCTGTCATGGCTACTGACCCCAGTGAGGAATCCCAGGACAAGGGCAGAGGAACGCTACTATGAGGCACATGGGCGAACTAGGAGGATTATAGAACACACGTTAGGCCTCCTGAAGGCCAGATTCCGGTGCCTTCATCTGATAGGTGGCTCCCTATACTACTCACCGAAGAAGGTGTGCCAAATAATCGTGGCCTGCTGTATGTTGCACAACCTGGCTTTGCGACGCCAGGTGCCTTTTCTGCAGGAGGATGGGCCAGATGGTGGTCTTGTGGCAGCTGTGGAGCCTATGGGCAGTGAAGAAGAGGAGGCAGAAGAAGAAGATGTAGACAACCAAAACAACATCATCATGCAATATTTCCAGTGAGACACAGGAAAGAAGATGTAACTGCTTCCCACATCTCATACAATTGTTGGAGCTAGCATAAGTCTGCCATTGCCACTCAGTCTATGGACCCTGACTTGTTACTTTGCCTTTCCATTTCACAGATCTGGGTCCCACTTTGTGCCCTCTGCTCTGTTTACTGCTGTTCTACAGCTGTGTTACATTGGTATGTGAACAAGTACATTGACATTGCTATATTCCAGTGGTTTTGCAATTACACATTTGTGAAAGCACAGACTGACTCCAGCTTGTTTTGTGATTCAAGGGTGTTTATTTCTGTGCAAATAAGTGGAGGGGGTTGTGAAATGGGCTTGGGTGATGGTGGAGGAATGTCCATGACAGAGTCCAGTCTATTTGTTTCACAGGTGCATTGTCCAATGGGGCATAGGAAGTGAAGCAAGGGCAGTTTCAGCTGGACAGGGTGTCAAAGTGGGACAGGAGGGTGACATTCAAGGGGGTCTTATTTCCTGGTGGGGGTCTTGGCAATGTTCTCTGTCTTGTTCCTGGATCTCAGGGACCGTATGCGGGGCGGTTCTCCATCTGCAGGGGGTGGGGTGCTGGTGGCCTGGTGTTCCTGTGACAGGGCCTCCTGTCCACTAGCGCCGGCGGAGGTGGAGGGCTGTTCATCGTCCAGGCTAATGTCAGGGGCCCGTTGGTGTGCCACTGTGTCCCTCCTGGTGTTGACAAGGTCTGCCAGCAGCCCTGCAATGGTGACCAGGGTGGTGTTGATGGACTTCAAGTCCTCCCTGATCCCCAGGTAATGTTCCTCCTGCAGCCGCTGGGTCTCCTGTAACTTGGCCAGTACCATGCCCATGGTCTCCTGGGAATGGTGGTAAGCTCCAATGATGTTGGAGAGTGCCTTGTGGAGAGTTGGTTCCCTGGGCCTGTCCTCCCCCTGTCGCACAGCAGTCCTCCCAGCTTCACTGTTATCCTGTGCCTCTGTCCCCTGAACCGTGTTCCCACTGCCACTGCCCCCAGGTCCCTGATCGTCCTGTGTTAGTGGGGTTGCCTGGGTTCTCTGTAGTGGTGGGCACACTGCTGATTGACGTGTCCTGGGGACAGTGGGATGGGCCCGCTGGGTGGGTGCTGTGTCGGTGTTTCCAGAGGGGAGAGGTTCAGTAGTGGTTTGTGACTGTGTCAGTCGAACCGACTGTCCTGAGGTCCCAGATGGGCTGGCCTGGTCATCTTGATCCAGGCGTGCAGAGCTGCTGTCATCACTGTGGGCCTCTTCTGTGGGGGGACTGGATATGTCTGGCACCTCCTGTCCGGTGACGTTGGGTAGGGGTCCTGTTGGGGTGTGAATGCATAATCTTAGGGGCATATTTATACTCCGTTTGCGCCGGAATTGCGTCGGTTTTTTTGACGCAATTCCAACGCAAAACTAACTCCATATTTATACTTTGGCGTTAGACGCGTCTAGCGCCAAAGTCCATGGAGTTTGCGTCATTTTTTAGCGTGGACAACTACTTTGCGTTAATGAGATGCAAGGTAGGCGTTCACGTCTAAAAAATTTACTCTGAGGCATGTGCGTCGTATTTATACTCCCGGGCAAAATTCACGCCCGGGAGTGGGCGGGTCAAAAAAAATTACATACGGGCGCTTTTGCGCCGTTTTTTAGCACCTGCAAAAGGCAGGCGTTAAGGGACCTGTGGGCTCTGAAGGAGCCCAGAGGTGCCCTCCCATGCCCCCAGGGACACCCCCTGTCACCCTTGACCACCCCAGGGGGACACCCAAGGCTGGAGGGACCCATCCCAGGGACATTAAGGTAAGTTCAGGTAAGTGTTTTTTTTTTTTTTTTTTTTTGTGGCATAGGGGGGCCTGATTTGTGCCCCCCTAATTGCCACTATGCCCAATGACCATGCCCAGGGGACATAAGTCCCCTGGGCATGGCCATTGGGCAAGGGGGCATGACTCCTGTCTTTGCTAAGACAGGAGTCATTTCTATGGGGGTTGGGAGTCGAAAAAAATGGCGCAAATCGGGTTGAGGCGAAAAATTTGCCTCAACCTGACTTGCCCCATTTTTTGACGCCCAAGCCCCAAATCCCCCTCCGCTGCGCTGCCTGGTGTACGTCGTTTTTTTCCACGCACACCAGGCAGCGCCGGTGGCTAACGCCGGCTAACGTCATTGATTAAATACGGCGCCCGCATGGCGCTTCAGAATGGCATTAGCCGGCGCAAATTTTTTTGACGCAAAACTGCGTTAGCGCAGTTTTGAAGTCAAAAAGTATAAATATGGCCCTTAGTATCTGTGTGTACCATCTTGTGCAATGGGTGAGTTAACCTCTACTCCTGTGCTTGCATTATTGCCGTGGCCCTTGTGTGATTGGTGATTTTGGGGCATGAGTGACTCTCTCTACTGGACATGCTTTGGTGATGGGTGTCCATGCATTGGTGTTACATGTAGGGCTTGGTTTTGGGATGTGTGGGTTGTGGTAGTGGGGTATCTGGGTGGTGTTGGGAGTGAGGGTGAGGGTGGGAGTATGTGATGGCATGCAGGTAGGGTGGGGGATATAGTAGTAAAGCTTTGCCTTACCGGAGTCCAGTCCTCCTGCTACTCCTACGAGGCCCTCAGGATGCAGTATTGCCAAGACCTGCACCTCCCATGTTGTTAGTTGTGGGGGAGCAGGTGGGGGTCCACCGCCAGTCCTCTGTTCAGCAATCTGGTGTCTGGATACCACAGAATGTACCTTCCCCCGTAGGTCATTCGACCTCTTTCTGATGTCATCCCGGGTTCTGGGATGCTGTCCCACTGCGTTGACCCTATTGATGATTCTCCGCCATAGCTCCATCTTCCTTGCAATGGATGTTTGCTGCACCTGTGATCCGAATAGCTGTGGCTCTACCAGGATGATTTCCTCCACCATGACCCTGAGCTCCTCCTCTGAAAACCTGGGGTATCTTTGAGGTGCCATAATGTGGTGTGGGTGATATGTGAGGTGCTGTCTGTTGTGATGTGTGAGGGGATGTGTTGGTGTGTATTGTTTGAGGTGCGTGGATGTTGTATAAGTGATGGTGTTGTGTGTCTGTGGTTGCTGGTGTTGTGTTAGTGAATCTCTCTCTCTGACCTTCTTTCAAAATTTTGGTTGTAAGGGTTTGTGGGTGATGTGGGTGTGTGCTTTATATTGTATTGGGTGTGTGGGTGTGATGTGTGTATGTGTATCAGGTGTCTGCATTTCGAATTATCCAATGTAGTTGTGTTTTGTAAGTGTGTGTGTATTTTGAGCGCAGCGGTGTGTACTGCCAATGGATTACCACGGTTGAAAGACCGCTGCGTTGATTCGTGGGTCGTGATAGTATGGGCGTATTCTCGTTGGCGTGACAGTGTAGGTTTTGGTATCGCCAGTTTATCACTGACCTTTGGTGTGGCAGACTTGTGTGAGTGAGGGTCAGGGAAAAAAGAGAGAAAAGCAGTCAGGTGAGTCCTTTGGGCAGCCAGGCAGTTCCTCTTGGCAGATTGCAGGTTCTGGTTCAGAGTTTCTTCACCAGTGGTATCTTGTCCAGAGGTTTCTGAGTTGGTAGTGCCACAGGCCCTATTTAAATTCCCAAATGTGCCTTTGAAGTGGGGGAGACTTCAAAGAATGCCTTAGAAGTGCACAAAGTCCCCTTTCAGTTCCTTCCTGTCTGCCAGGGTCCCAGTATGTGGGGTTTGGCAGTCCATTGTGTGACTATAGGCCACTGTCCTTTGACATGAAAGTGTCAGGCCCTCCACCCTCCCAGCCCAGGAAGACCCATTCAGTATGCAGATGTGTGCAGGTGTGACTGAACATCCTGTGTTTGTGGTTGTCTAAGTGAAATGCACGACGGAGCTGTCAAGTAACCCAGCCAAACGTGGATTGTAAGGCACAGATAGATTTAAGTGCAGAGAAATGCTCACTTTCTAAAAGTGGCATTTCTTAAACAGTAATATTGAATCCAACTTGACCAGTCAGCAGGATTTTGTATTACCATTCTGGCCATACTAAATTTGACCTTGTTTCTCTTTCAGATCAGAACCTACCACTCAAACAGTATATGAGGGTAGCCCAGTGTTAGCATATGAAAGGAACAGCATAAAATGACTTTAGGAGAATTACACTACCAGGACATATAAACTACACAAGACCTGCCTTTTATCTACATAGCACCCTGCCCTATGGGTTACCTAGGGCCTACCTTAGGGGTGACTTAAATGTAGAAAAAGGGGAGTTTAAGGCTTGGCAAGTACTTCTAAATGCCAAATCGAAATGGCAGTGAAACTGCCCACACAGGCCTTGCAATGGCAGGCCTGAGGTATGGGTGGGGGGCTACTTAGGTGGTTGGCGCAATCAGTGCTGCAGGCCCACTAGTAACATTTAATCTACAGGTCCTGGGTACATGTAGTGCACTTTACTCGTGACTTACACGTAGATTAAATAAGCCAATCGGGTGTTAACCAATGTCACCATGTTTTAAGGGAGAGAGCATATGTACTTTAGCACTGTTTAGCAGTGGTAAAGTGTGCAGAGTCCTGAAACCAACAAAACAGTGTCCATAAAGTGAAGGGAGGCTGGAATAAAGTTAGGGGTGACCACCCTAAGGCTGTAAGGTCTAACACTGTGGATCAAAGACTGCACCCAAGGTCTTCTGAACTGAATGTGTTGGTCCAAAGACAATTGGGAATAGTCTAAAGATTGTAGTTTTGTTTTGTGGGGTCTTGTACCAGAGATTTTAATCCAGGATTCAAATCTCCCAGTACACAAGATGTTTGTAGTTTACTGTGATTTCAGAGATGGAATCTAGAAAGCTGTCTGTGACTTAACTGAGGTTTGGCAGGAGCCTGTATAGTAACATGAATGAGCAGGAGAAATTAGCTGAGGAGGTGCAACAAAGTGATTTGCACTTGGATGTGTTATCATCTTCACAGTTTGTGGCTCATACAATGTTGTTGATGTTACCCTTGCGCCATGGTACAAGGGTGTCTGCATTGCAGGGTTGATTGTTTATGTGCAGGAAGGGACAACTTCCTGAATATAAACAATTATTAATGGTGTTTTTCTCTTTCTACTGTACTGCAGAATTCAGCCTCCAAAGAAAGAGAAAACAACAGGGAGAAATTATGTTATTTCTCCATGTTGCACCACTTCAGTGCAACCCGTGAGGTGGTGTAGGAATCTGATGCATTCCCAGCCTTGTAAATCTCAGAATGAGTCAGAATTCATGAGTGTTGCGTGGGAACACTCACAGCAACACCTGTGGAATATCCCTTTCATGCAGAATAATAAATGAAAGGGGGCCTAGTTATGACGCAAATATGGGTTGGCACACTGCACCACCAGAGCGTCAAAATAAATGACACAGTGTGCCGCTAGGGACTTGTAAATGAGGCCTTTAGAGTCTTTAGCAAAGTATGTTGGAGATACAGGGGCTTATCTATAAGTGGGCTTGCTGTGCTGCTCTCTGCCACAGGAAAAGAGCAGGCATTTGCTTTATCTACAAGATGCAAAATGCGGCACCCATAGTAAGAGGAAAAAATGAGGAGAGATAAGATATGGCTGTCATAGGTCTTCATGGAGTGTTGTGAGTTAGTTCATCATAAGGGGGAATATTGCGTTTCCACAAGTACTGCTTAAATTAACTATTACAGTATTGTGTAATTAGATATTTGAAAACCCACATCCTCACACTTTCAGATACACATGTAGGATTGTCAAAAGGAACAGATTTAGAGAGAGACACCAAATATGAACACACATGAATTTGTAGTCTAGAAATAGGTAGAAGAAAATAATAGGATTGTCTGTACTGATCACAATATACTCTGAAGTGAGTGACAGAGGAGAGGACATACACTCTTTTCTGAGAAAGAGAAAGAAGCCAGACAATAATTGTTTTTATTGCTGCCAAGAAGTTGGTTATTATTTCAATACATTCTTGCCTGATGTGTTTCAGATGTCATTATCCTTGTTCACGGGCAATCGTTGGCTGGCGGAAAGTGGGATTTACAGCCAGGGTTGTAATGAGGGCCTATGTTTTGTAGTTGCCATCCCATAGCAAATCAAATTTATAATATTTCCAGTTTATAGTGTCTGTTCATGCAGTTTCTTGGCTGTATGTGTAGGGCATGTGATTTAGTGACTAATATATGGAATATTGTAATGTTTGTTTTTATATTTAGTATTTACATTTAAAATGATGCAATCACTTCTATTTTGTATACTCACATGGATGTTGTGTTTCACACAATTTTGCAGTTTATCCACTGTGGATATTCTTATATGGAGCATGTGATCCCTTTTCTGGTGCCTTAAAAAAAATCATCAGTTTCACTTTAATGTTAATTTATTGCTAATTTGTAGATGTTGAGGTCATTAGGTTTATTTTTGCTCGCTATTGGGGTGAGTTTAAACATTTTATTAGTTTATGTATACTTAGGGGGTGATTCTAACCCTGGCGGTCAGTGATAAAGCGGCGGCCAACCCGCCAACAGGCCGGCGGTCCAAAAAATGGAATTCTGACCCTGGCGGGAACCGCCAACACAGCCCGCCACATTAACACTCCGACCGCCACGGCGGGACCGACAAACAGCGCGGCGGTCACCGCCAACAGACAGGCGGCAGACAATGTACCGCCCACACTATCATGACCGGCCAATCCGCCACCTTTTCCGGGGCGGGAGCACCGCCGATAAAAACACGGCGGAAACAGACTACGAACGGGAAAACGCGCACCTCTACGCACTCCACGAGGAAGGAGGACAGCATGGAACCCGAATTAAACATCCTACCTGCTCTCGTCTACCTGCTCATCTACCACGAGTACGAACTCCGGCGCAGACGACAACGGTGAGTACTGCACCTACGACACAGGGGAGGGGGGAGGACGAAAGGTTACGTGCACACACATACGCAATACACCCACCCCCCCAAACCATGTACACACCAATGCAGAGCAACTAGTCACAGTGAAACCACCCAAACCCCCGTAAAAAAAGCAAGGACATAATTAAATTGTGACTCGAAATTTATGGGAAATAAAAACCACTGATAAGTCACGGTCAAATAGCAATAACAAATCAAAAATACCAATTCAATATCCAGTGCATACGATAAACCGAGGCAATAAGTCCTGCACATCTAACGAGATTCCAAGTGTCCGTGGGCCAAAGTGTATCAACACAAGGGCAAAGCCCACACAGGAGACCTGAGTCCTTTGGAGAGAACACTGCAGGGGCATCTGATGAAAAAACCACAGGCACCTCAGGGGGAAGGGAAGGGGGGGGCACCACAGCCACATGAGTCCACGACGCCAGATCCACGAAGGGGCCACCATGCCCACTGTGCCATCCTGGGGAGTGCAAAGCCACAGTCTCTCAAGTCTCTACAGTGGGTGGCTTGGCCACTCGGCCATCCTGGGGAGTGCAAAGCCACAGTCTCTCAAGTCTCTACAGTGGGTGGCTTGCCCACTCGGCCATCCTGGGGAGTGCAAAGCCACAGTCTCTCAAGTCTCTACAGTGGGTGGCTTGCCCACTCGGCCATCCTGGGGAGTACAAAGCCACAGTCTCTCAAGTCTCTACAGTGGGTGGCTTGCCCACTCGGCCATCCTGGGGATTGCAAAGCCACAGTCCATCAGGTGGATAACAGTCTCCACCGGTCAAGGAGGAGGCATGGTGGGCACAGTGAACCGTGAACAGTAGCTCGAGACAGATCCGGCACTGTCATTGTGCCAGTGGTGCTTGAGACGGCGGGGCCCAGCGGAGCAGTGCATGAGAAGGCGGGGCCCAGCGGAGCGGTGCATGAGACGGCGGGGCCCAGCGGAGCGGTGCATGAGACGGCGGGGCCCAGCAGGGCGGTGCTTGAGATGAAGGGCCCAGCGGAGGGGTGCTTGAGATGAAGGGCCCAGCGGAGCGGTGCTTGAGATGAAGGGCCCAGCGGAGCGGTGCCTGAGACGGCGGGGCCCAGCGGAGCGGTGCTTGAGATGAAGGGCCCAGCGGAGCGGTGCTTGAGACGGCGGGGCCCAGCGGAGCGGTGCTTGAGATGAAGGGCCCAGCGGAGCGGTGCTTGAGATGAAGGGCCCAGCGGAGCGGTGCTTGAGACGGCGGGGCCCAGCGGAGCGGTGCTTGAGATGAAGGGCCCAGCGGAGCGGTGCCTGAGACGGCGGGGCCCAGCGGAGCGGTGCTTGAGATGAAGGGCCCAGCGGAGTGGTGCCTGAGACGGCGGGGCCCAGCGGAGCGGTGCTTGAGATGAAGGGCCCAGCGGAGCGGTGCTTGAGATGAAGGGCCCAGCGGAGCGGTGCCTGAGACGGCGGGGCCCAGCGGAGCGGTGCTTGAGATGAAGGGCCCATCGGAGCGGTGCCTGAGACGGCGGGGCCCAGCGGAGCGGTGCTTAAGATGAAGGGCCCAGCGGAGCGGTGCTTGAGACGGCGGGGCCCAGCGGAGCGGTGCTTGAGACGGCGGGGCCCAGCGGAGCGGTGCTTGAGATGAAGGGCCCAGCGGAGCGGTGCTTGAGATGAAGGGCCCAGCGGAGCGGTGCTTGAGACGGCGGGGCCCAGCGGAGCGGTGCTTGATACGGCGGGGCCCAGCGGAGCGGTGCTTGAGATGAAGGGCCCAGCGGAGGGGTGCTTGAGATGAAGGGCCCAGCGGAGCGGTGCTTGAGATGAAGGGCCCAGCGGAGCGGTGCCTGAGATGGCGGGGCCCAGCGGAGCGGTGCTTGAGATGAAGGGCCCAGCGGAGCGGTGCTTGAGACGGCGGGGCCCAGCGGAGCGGTGCTTGAGATGAAGGGCCCAGCGGAGCGGTGCTTGAGACGGCGGGGCCCAGCGGAGCGGTGCTTGAGACGGCGGGGCCCAGCGGAGCGGTGCTTGAGATGAAGGGCCCAGCGGAGCGGTGCCTGAGACGGCGGGGCCCAGCGGAGCGGTGCTTGAGATGAAGGGCCCAGCGGAGTGGTGCCTGAGACGGCGGGGCCCAGCGGAGCGGTGCTTGAGATGAAGGGCCCAGCGGAGCGGTGCTTGAGATGAAGGGCCCAGCGGAGCGGTGCCTGAGACGGCGGGGCCCAGCGGAGCGGTGCTTGAGATGAAGGGCCCATCGGAGCGGTGCCTGAGACGGCGGGGCCCAGCGGAGCGGTGCTTAAGATGAAGGGCCCAGCGGAGTGGTGCTTGAGACGGCGGGGCCCAGCGGAGCGGTGCTTGAGACGGCGGGGCCCAGCGGAGCGGTGCTTGAGATGAAGGGCCCAGCGGAGCGGTGCTTGAGATGAAGGGCCCAGCGGAGCGGTGCTTGAGACGGCGGGGCCCAGCGGAGCGGTGCTTGAGACGGCGGGGCCCAGCGGAGCGGTGCTTGAGACGGCGGGGCCCAGCGGAGCGGTGCTCTTCTGCACGGCGGGGCCCTGTTCAGCGGTGCTCTTCTGCACGGCGGGGCCCTGTTCAGCAGTGCTCTTCTCCATGGCGGGGCCCTGTTCAGCGGTGCTCTTCTGCACGGCGGGGCCCTGTTCAGCGGTGCTCTTCTCCACGGTGGGGCCCTGTTCAGCGGTGCTCTTCTGCACGGCGGGGCCCTGTTCAGCGGTGCTCCTCTCCACGGCGGGGCCCTGTTCAGCGGTGCTCTTCTGCACGGCGGGGCCCTGTTCAGCGGTGCTCCTCTCCACGGCGGGGCCCTGTTCAGCGGTGCTCTTCTGCACGGCGGGGCCCTGTTCAGCGGTGCTCTTCTCCACGGCGGGGCCCTGTTCAGCGGTGCTCGTCCAGTAGGTCAAGGGAGCCAGACCTGGCCTGGACTCCCTGCTCAGTCGCCCTCCGACCGTGCTGTTGCTGGACCCTTCGGTGACGGAGTCCTGGGCCCTTTGGTGTCCTTCCTAAAACCCGGGATGGGGCTTGTGGGCCCCTCCTGCTCCGCGCTCCTGCTGGCTGACTTTTCCACCCTGCTGCCCTTTCGCTCCTTAGATGGGGCTCTCGGGCCCTTGCCTACCCTAGATGTTGTGGCTGGTGAAGTGGGCGAACTTTGCTCCTTGGGGGCAGCCGTGTCAGTCCTCTCACGGCAGCCCTTTAGCTTCCTGGTCTTCTTGCCTGGTGGGGGGCTGGCTGTCCCCTTGCTGCTGATTGAAGTGTCACTGCTGGCAAAGGGTGGGCTCCAGAACCCATGCACCACAGTGACACTCGAAGCTGGGCTGGTGGTGGCTGAGGTGCTCTTGGGACTCTTTGCAGATGGAGGGGGTGGGTCAGTGGAGGGAAAGAGGTCAAGATTAGCAAGGAAAACTTTCTTAGGACCAAGGTAAAAGGTAGGAGAAGTGGTGATGGAAGTGGAGGAAGAAGATGTGGTTGTAGGAGAGTCAGGTGTGCTGTCTTTGGGTGCAGGTGCATGTGCTGGAGGCTGTCGTGAGGTGGATGGCTGTTGGGTGGGTGTCTGCCTGCGTTTGTGTGTCTTGGAAGAGGGGGTGACAGACACAGTGGGAGAGGACACAGGGGACGTGTAAATGGTAGTGGGGGTGGTGACTGCATGTGTGCGGACTGG
The DNA here is from genome assembly GCF_031143425.1 of Pleurodeles waltl. NCBI lineage: Eukaryota > Metazoa > Chordata > Amphibia > Caudata > Salamandridae > Pleurodeles > Pleurodeles waltl. Next base: position 1,800,321,714 of record NC_090440.1, read on the forward strand.
ACTGGAGGGTGTGCTGGTGATGGAAGCACTGGCTGATGGTGGTGTGCATGCAGGTGTGAGTGTAGACGTCACAGGGAGGGAGGAGGGAGACGAGGAGGAGGGGGACACAGAGGTGGTAGTGACTGTTGGAATGTCTGCATCTGGGTGTTGCTTGCGTGAATGCTTGTGGGTTCTGTGGTGCTTGTGTCTGGATGAGCTGCCCTTGGGTGTTGAGGTGTGTGCAGGCTGGTCTGATGGTGTGGATGGGATAGGCTGAGGAACAGGAGACAGAGACAGGCTGAGGCAGTCAGAAGAGGGAGGCTGGAAACAGGGACAATGGCTGCCGTCAGTGCTGAGGCCAGAGCATTGAACGATCGTTGATGGGCAGCCTGACCCGAATGAATGCCCTCCAGGTAGGCATTGCTCCGATGCACCTCCCTTTCTACCCCCTGGATGGCATTCAAAAGGGTAGTCTGCCCAACAATGATGGTCCGCAGGAGGTCAATGACCTCCTCACTGAGGGCAGCAGGGGTAACAGGGGCAGGGGCTGAGGTGCCTGGGACGAAGGAGACGCCCGCCTTCCTGGGCGAGCGGGCACGGAGCGTAGGCTGAGGGGCTGCTGGGAGGGCGGGGCTGGTGCGCTAGGTGGCGGCTGTACCTGTAGAGGTGGGGCCCCGATGTTGCCGCCACCGCTAGGGAGCTCCCATCCGAGGACGTGTCGCTGTCGCTGGTGTCACCACCGGTCCCCGTTGTGGTGCTCCCCTCGCCCTCCAGATCACTGGTGCCCTCGGTGTCTGTTCCTGGTCCCACCGGGGCCTTGTGACTTGCAGCTCCCTCGTGCTCCGATGCCAATTCTCCTCCGCCTGATGATGCTAATGCACAGATGCACAAGAAGACGAAGAAGAAGGGTGGGGGGAGAAAAACGAAGACCAGGTTGAGTGCATGCAATGTCAACACCGTTGGCGGAGAGGACAGACACAGGAGCCTCATGCACTAAGCCGCGCATTCGGGGTACACTACTCAGTACTTCTGACTAGGACAACAGGTCTAGAGACGACAAAGGCACACATGTGTGATGCTGGACCATCGATAGCTGTACTTGTCACCCTACAGAGGTGGGGGCCGGGAGCACAGGGCCATGCCTATAGGAGAGGACTACACTACAGAAAGCGCCCTGGCCTAATGTCACCCCCAACCCTCCTCCCCCACCCAGACGCCTCCACTGCGCAGAGAGATAGCAGAATGTGCTGATACTCACCCCCTTGTGTCTGCTGTGATGTCCTCAAGCGCCCATCCAAATCAGGGTAGGCCACCGCCAGGATCCGGGACATCAGGGGGGTCAGGGTACGACTGGCACCCCTCCTAGGTTGGGAGGCCATCCCAGCAGTGACTCGGCGGTCTTCCTGGTCCCGCGGCGGATGTCCTCCCACCTCTTGCGGCAGTGGGTGCCCCGTCTGACGTGGACCCCCAGGGCCCGGACTTCCTTGGCGATGGCATGCCAAATGTCCACTTTCTGATGGGCGCTGACCTATTTGACATGTACAGGGTGGGAAGGAAAAATCATCATTTTTCTGCATGTTAGATGCGATTGGCCCCCCCTCCCCAACCTTGCCATATGGCACATGCTCTCATCTGTCGTGCGTTGCACTCCTCATTCGCCCCCCACCCCACCAACTAAGCATCCAGCCCACTCCACACAGGCATAGCCCATTCAATGTGCACCCAGTGTACTTACCTGTTGGTCTGGAGGACCGTAGAGTAACACATACTGGGGGAGGACCCCATCCACAAGTTTCTCCAACTCCTCAGACGTGAAGGCAGGGGCCCTTTCCCCAGTCGCAGCAGCCATTGTCACTTCCAGACCGAGGTCACAGCAGCACTTGCAGTATAGGTCCTCTCCTGTGGATGATCAGGTCTAGAGTGATTAAGCAGATAGAAAATGGCGGTCACGCCCGCGCAGTGCGTACCACGGTGGTGCGTACCGCGACCGCCGGCGCACCTCGTCATTGGCTCCTGAAACCCATAGGCCTCAATGTTAGCCAATGCGGCTTCGTATAGCGGTCTTCGACCGCCTACCGCCACGGTGTGCCACGCCAGCGCATTGACCTCACATCCCATTGTCCCACTTCACAGGTCAGGCAGCCGCCATTTCAAGGGCCCACATGGCATTATTTGTACTGCGTCACACAGGCCTAGGCCTTGCATTGCCACACATACACGCCTTTCAATACATAGATAATCATGTGCTATGCATGCAGTGGTGAACGTACCTGTGATTTGCTTGACTCTGTGCGCCATGTTGTCCTTCCTAGGCACCGTCCGCTGGGACTTGCGAGGAGAAGGATGAATCCTCGCGTGTACCGACCGCTGGTGGACCTGTCGACAATGGAAGAACGCCACATCATACTACGATACCGACTTGACCGAGCCACTATACATGAACTGTCTGCCCAGCTGGAGCCAGCCCTGATGTCCCCCATCCGCCAACCCACAGGAATTCCCACTCTAGTGCAGGTTCTGTCAGTCCTCCATTTTTTGGCAAGTGGCTCATTCCAGACAACAGTGGCCATGTCATCTGGAATGTCTCAGCCTATGTTTTCAAAAGTCTTGTCTAGAGTGTTGTCTGCCCTGACGAAACACATGCGGCGCTACATTGTATTCCCTGAGGAGGTTGATTTGGCCACTGTGAAGGGTGATTTCTATGCCCTTGGACATATCCCCAACATAATTGGTGCCATTGATGGGACCCATGTGGCTTTAGTACCCCCAAAAGACGATGAGCAGGTGTACAGAAGCAGGAAAAGTTACCATTCGATGAACGTCCAGTTGGTCTGTTTGGCTGACCAGTACATCTCCCATGTGAATGCCATGTTCCCTGGGTCAGTGCATGACGCGTATGTGATGCGAAATAGCAGCATCCCTTATGTGATGGAACAGCTACAGAGACAACGTGTGTAGCTAATTGGTGACTCTGGTTACCCCAACCTGCCTTGGCTATTGACCCCAGTGAGGAATCCCCGGACCAGGGCAGAGGAACGGTACAATGAGGCCCATGGGCGAACTAGGAGGATCATTGAAAGAACCTTTGGCCTCCTGAAGGCCAGGTTTAGGTGCCTGCATATGACAGGGGGATCCCTGATGTACTCACCAAAGAAGGTGTGCCAGATCATCGTGGCCTGCTGTATGCTTCACAATCTGGCATTGCAACGTCAGGTGCCCTTCCTGCAGGAGGATGGTCCAGATGGTGGTGTTGAAGCAGCTGTGGAGCCTGCGGAGAGTGAAGAGGAGGAAGACGAAGAGGACGACCCAGACAACAGGGACAGAGTTATCCAACAGTATTTTCAGTAGCACACAGGTAGGAATCACCCACGCCATTTAACATTTACTGAATGCCCCCTGCATCTTTACTTTGTGTATTTCCCCCAGTTCTTTTAAACTGAAGTTTGCTTTTCCCTTCCCTTTTCAGTGCTGTATGACCCACTTCGTGACTTCTGCTTGGTTAGCCCATGGACTAATGCTTATTGACATCGGTATGTTGTCCACCCATAAATTACAGAACATTATTGATAAGTAATGTGTTATACATTTGTAAATAATACAGGCTGACTCCAGAATGATTTCTGTGCAATGAGTGATTTATTTTTAGTGCTATATATTGGTACATGATATTAAAACGGTGATGGGTGAGGGTGGAGTTATGTCCATGGCAGAGTCCAGTTCTCGGTCGCACAGGTGCATTGTTCATATGCCTGTGGAAGGATGGAGCAGGGGCAGTTCAAGGTTGGACAGGGTGACACTGTGGGACAGTGGAATGACATCCGGGGGGATATTAGGCTGGCGGGGGTCTTGGCATCCTACTCTGTCTTCCTTTGAGATCTCAGGTTCCTCTTGCGGGTGGTTGTTCTTCAGCAGGAGGTGGGGTTCTGGTGGCCCGTCGTTCTGTGGGGGCCTCCTGACCACTAGCGCCGGCGGAGGTGGTAGGCTGTTCCTGGCTAGTGACAGGGGCCCTTTGTGGTGCCACATGGTCCCGCAATGTGGTTTCTATCCGGTTGAGGGCCTGGACTATGGTCCCCATAGCGGTAGCGATGTTCCGGAGTTCATTGCTGAACCCCATGTACCGTTCCTCCTGCTGTGCCTGGATCTCGGTGAACCTGGCCAGTACCGTTGCCATCGTCTCCTGGGAGTGATGGTATCCTCCCATGATGGTGGTGAGGGCCTCTTGGAGAGTCGGTTCCCTGGGCCTGTCCTCCCCCCCCTGTCGCACAGCAGCCCTCCCAGTTGCCCTGTTTCCCCGGGCCTCTGTCCCCTGGACGGTGTGCCCACTACCACTGCCCCCAGGTCCCTGTTGTTGTTGGGGTGTTGGGTCAGCCTGGGTGCCCTGTAGTGGCGGACACACCGCTGATTGACGCGTCCGCGAGACAGAGGCATGGGCCCGCTGGGTGGGAGCTGTGCTGGTGTTCCCAGAGGGGTTTGGGTCTGCTGTGGCCTGTGTCTGTGTGTGGGGAACCGACTTTCCAGAGGTCCCCGATGGTCCGGGCAGGTCGTCAGGTTCTAGGTCGACAGAGCTGCTGTCCTCGCTGGGGGCCTGTTCTGGGGGTGGGATGGACAAATCTGGACCCTCCGTGGCGGTGTGTTGGCGTTCGGGCCCTGCAGGGGTAAAGGAGTATGGTTATTGTTTCTGTGTGTGCCATGGCGTGCATTTTGAGTGCCCTTGTCCCCCAGTGCTGGCATTCCCTTGTGGGAGGTGTTGTGAGGGTTTGGGGGGGGGTGTATGGGTATGTGCAATGGTCATGATTTGGTGGTGGCGGTCTATGGTTTGTGTTGCCATTCAGGGGTTGGTGTTGTTTAGGGTGGGTTGTGCTGGTGAGACATTGGCAGGGAGGTTGTGTGCTGGGGGGTTGAGATTGGGGGTGAGGGGGGGTTGGCATGCTGGTGGTTGGGGGGGGTGAAGTAGTTGAGATTCGACTTACCAGAGTCCATTCCTCCGTGTACTCCAGCGAGGCCATCAGGATGCAGGATGTTTACCACCTCTTGCTCCCATGCTGTGAATTGGGGTGGAGTGGGTGGGGGTCTGCCGCAGTCTTCTGCACAGCGATGTTGTGCCTGGAGATCATCGAGCGCACCTTCCCCCGTAGGTCGTTCCATCGCTTTCTGATATCCTCCCGATTTCTGGGATGCTGTCCCACAGCGTTGACCCTGTCTACGATCCTTTGCCATAGCTCAGCCTTTCTTGCTACGGTGGTGTGCTGCACCTGTGTGCCGAAGAGCTGGGGCTCAACCCTCATGATTTCCTCCACCATGACCCGGAGTTCTTGGTCCGAAAACCTTGGTTGTCTTTGGGGTGCCATGGGGTGGTGTGGATGATGTGTGGGGTGGTGTTTGTGGTGATGTGCGTGGTGATATGTGGTGATGTGTGCATAGATGTGGTGTGGGTGATGAAGTTGGGTTCCTATGTGTGTTGGGGTTTTCTATTGCTGTGCTCGCTCTCTCTATCTCTATCTCTCTCGCTCTCGCCTTCACTCCGATTTCCAACTAGTGGGGGTTTGTGGGTGATGTGGGTGTGTGTTTTATATTTGATTGGATGTGTGGGTGTGTCGTTTGTATGTGTCTCAGGTGTGCGTATTTCAAAATGTCCAATGTGGCAGTGTTTTGGAGCTGTGTGTGTATTTTGACCGCGGCGGTGTGTACCACCAATAGAATACCGCGGTTGAAAGACCGCCGCGTGGATTCGTGGGTCAGAATGGCATGGGTGTGTTTGTGTTGGCATGACGGTGGAGGTTTGATCATCTCCAGTTTTCCGCGGCCCGCTGATGTGGCGGCCTTCCTTGGATGTCGGATTTTTGGCGGTTTCACAGTTGGTGGTCAGAATGACCGTGGCGGTTTACCGCGGCCGCGGCGGTAGAATGGCGGACTTCTGACCGGCGGTAAGGGCCTTTTACCGCCGAGGTCAGAATGACCCCCTTATTCTTTTATATCTTTTTGATTGTTTTTGATAATTGTTAATTTCAGGCAGTTTATCATTGTTTTCAGATGTAGTTTTTTTCGTTTAGCAAGTCTATGTAAAAAGATATAAATGTGATCATATTTTAAGAATTATTTGTTATGTAACATTCAAAAGATTACTAACAATTACATTTTAGTTTAAATATAAGTTTTACTTACTTGATTAAGTAGCTGTTGAAATGTATATATTTTTTCTGTAATGTTTTGGTGAGAAAATCTAAAAGAGTTTCTTTGCTTTGCAGCATTTGCTGTTTTTGAAGTATTTAGTAATTTAAGTTAGTGTGTCTTTTACATTGTTGATTTAACAGTTTTATTCCTGGGTCCTCATATGGTAACCACTAATTTAGGTATTATTTTTGATGTATGATGTAGTTTTCTACTTTTAAATATGTATATATATATTTATTGGTCGTCAGTAGGTAGTTATAATTTGAAGGTTAGGACCTAGTTTCCATAGAACAAGTGTTTTTAGACTTGATTATAACTTTGCCACCATTTAATTAATCTTCATGAAATTTTCCTAAAAAAATGTCCAATGTTCATTTAATATTCCCAAAATATGTCAAACGTGAATGACAAGTTGTGCATAGAAACTTTCGGGGTGATCCATCAAGCAGGGGCTAAGAAAAAGGAGGGGTCAAAAGTAGTGTGTTTCCCATGTTAATTCCCATTGACATTTTGAACACGCCTACTGCCAAATCCACTGGATGGAATTACACCAAATACGGTAGAAAGGTAGCTTTTGGTCCAGAAAGCACGCTTTTTGGTATTTAGTGTATATACATTCAGTTGTTTCTGAGATAATAAAGGAAATAAAAATTGGTACATCTAGATATGCAAATACATCGCAAATAGTTCTGATATCCTGCTGTGAAGTGATCGGCTGCCAACACTTCAACCATGAAGTGTTGGCAGCCATTTTGGGACCCAGCTTCAGTCAAATCCCCTACAAAATGCAAAATAAAAGAAAAGGGGGAAAGGTAGGAGTACCCTCACCGCCAGCCCTCGTCCTGGGATCCGCCTGGCACCAGGCCATGGCAAAAAAGCATTTTTTTAATTCATGGTGAAATTAAATAATATTTGTGAATTTCGCTGTGAATTATTATTTTTTTAAAGTGTGTAATTTCCCACACTTGCTTTTAATTTTGCTCCTGGGTGGAGCAGGTATCGAAAATAAGGAGAGGGAGCATGGAGCCCCTTCCTAGGGCTCTAACAAGCCCCATGCCCTCCTCCTTCCTGGGGCTAGATGTCACAAATATGCAGGGGGGGTTGCACAGACCCCGCGGGCCCCAGGTACCATCACCCACCTGGGGCCACATAATAAAAGTGAGTATTGGGGGCTCTGCAGACCCCTAATGGGCACCCAGGCCACCACTTCCCCAGGCTACATTGAAAATTAAAGAGGGGGTCCATGCAGACCCCCTTACGCCCAAGGACCACCACCTCCTTTGGGCCAATAACTTATTTAAAATGAAGGAGAGGGGTCGTGCGACCCCCTCCAGGGCCATATACTGCACCATGCACCATCACCTTCTTGGGACCAGCCCATGCTAAACAAATGAGGGGTGCTGCACGGCCCCCCCTCCAGGAGCCATTTATGGCCCTGGGGACCACCACCCCCCAGGGCAGGCTTCACTTATCTCCAGGGGTGCCCACCCTCGGGAAATAGCTTTTTAATTATGGCAGAATATGTCTGTGACAGACATGAGGGTAGGGAAAGAGATGAAAGCATTTCTCCCACCTGCAGGAAGACACATTTTCAGCTGTTCCCTTTGTGTGGGAACAATGCCGGCTCCCACAGGAATAGAGGAGCCGGATTGGAGAGAAAAAATGAATCCTGCCCTGCACATTTATGCTTGGCAGGATTCATTCTGGCACAATCCTCATTTAACCGAAATTAAACCTCAATGATAAGCACTTACAGACATGAACAAAGCAGGTGCCCAAGTTGAAGCTTCACTTCTTTGAAGTGCTAATCATCCTAATTTGAAGTATATGGTCAATGCAAAGCAAATGTGTTTTCTTAGCATTTCCACTGTGAAAAGGTATTTCTAAACCTTCATGTAGGTGTTTGCATCCTTGATCTTTTTTTAGCACAATATCTCTGCAGTGACTGTCATGAGTGGGTTCTTTCCTGCTGAGATTAGAGATTGTGTTATGCCTTTTAAAAACTACAATTATGTAAACTAGCCTAAAAGCCCCGCCTGTTTGCCCCATATGCATTAGTGGTATGCAATGTCTTCCCCCAATTTCCGAGGATGATGGACAGCTTAATAAAAGGACTCCCAACCACATTTCCCACTGATTTGGGAGACGCATTTTGATGCACAGGAATGTGATCACATCTCCACTAAACAAAGAAGCACTTAACGAGTGGCATGGAGTTCTGTGCTGATAGAGTTATAGCTGTGGCACATGCAGTAACGATTGCCCGTGAACAAGGATAATGACATCTGAAACACATCAGGCAAGAATGTATTGAAATAATAACCAACTTCTTGGCAGCAATAAAAACAATTATTGTCTGGCTTCTTTCTCTTTCTCAGAAAAGAGTGTATGTCCTCTCCTCTGTCACTCACTTAAGAGTATATTGTGAGCAGTACAGACAATCTTATTATTTTCTTCTACCTATTTCTAGACTACAAATTCATGTGTGTTCATATTTGGTGTCTCTCACTAAATCTGTTCCTTTTGACAATCTTACATGTGTATCTGAAATTGTGAGGATGTGGGGTTTCAAATATCTTATTACACAATACTGTAATAGTTAATTTAAGCAGTACTTGTGGAAACTCAATATTCCCCCTTATGATGAACTAACTGCACAACACTCCTTGAGGACCTATGACAGGCATATCGTATCTCTCCTCATGTTTTCCTCTTACTATGAGTGCCGCATTTTGCATCTTGTAGATAAAGAAAATGCCTGCTCCTTTCCTGTGGCAGAGAGCAGCACAGCAAGTCCACTTATAGATAAGCCCCTGTATCTCCAACATACTTTGCTTAAGACTCTAAAGGCCTCATTTACAAGTCCCTAGTGGCACATTGTGTCATTATTTTGACGCTCTGGTGGTACAGTGTGCAAATCCATATTTGCATCATAATTAGGCCCCTTTCACTCATTATTCTGCATGAAAGGGGTATTCCACAGGTGTTGCTGTGAGTGTTCCCACGCAACACCCATGAATTCTGACTCATTCTGAGATTTACAAGGCTGGGAATGCATCAGATTCCTACACCACCTCACGGGTTGCATTGAATTGGTGCAACATGAAGAAATAACATAATTTCTCCCTGTTGTTTCCTCATTCTTTGGAGGCTGAATTCTGCAGTACACAAAGAGAAAAACACCATTAATAATTGTTTATATGCAGAAAGTTGTCCCTTCCTGCACATAAACAACCAACCCTGCAATGCAGACACCCTTGTCCCATGGCGCAAGGGTAACATCAACAACATTGTATGAGCCACAAACTGTGAAGATGGTAACACATCCAAATGCAAATCACTTTGTTGCGCCTCCTCAGCTAATTTCTCCTGCTCATTCATGTTACTATACAGGCTCCTGCCAAACCACAGTTAAGTCACAGTCAGCTTCCTAGATCCCATCTCTGAAATCACAGTAAACTACAAAAATCTTGTGTACTGGGAGATTTGAATCCTGGATAAAAATCTCTGGTACACGACCCCACAAAACAAAACTACAAACTTTATACTATTCCCAATTGTCTTTGGACTAACACATTCAGTTCAGAACACCTTGGGTGCAGTCTTTGATCCACAGTGTAAGACCTTACAGCCTTAGGGTGGTCACCCCTAACTTTTTGCCTGTCTCCCTCCACTTTATGGACACTGTTTTGCTGGTTTCAGGTTAATACCCAATTGGCTTATTTAATCTACGTGTAAGTCACGAGTAAAGTGCACTACATGTGCCCAGGACCTGCAGATTAAATGTTAGTAGTGGGCCTGCAGCACTGATTGCGCCACCCACCTAAGTAGCCCCCTAACCACACCTCAGGCCTGCCATTGCAAGGCCTGTGTGGGAAGTTTCACTGCCACTTCAACTTGGAATTTAGAAGTACTTGCCAAGCCTTAAACTCCCCTTTTTCTACATTTAAGTCACCCCTAAGGTAGGCCCTAGGTAACCCAAAGGGCAAGGTGCTATGTAGATTAAAGACAGGACCTGTGTAGTTTATATGTCCTGGTAGTGTAAATTTCCTAAATTCATTTTATGCTGTTCCTTTCATATGCTAACATTGGGCTACCCTCATATACTGTTTGAGTGGTAGGTTCCGATCTGAAAAGAGAAACAAGGTCAAATTTAGTATGGCCAGAATGGTAATACAATATCCTCCTGACTGGTCAAGTTGGATTCAATATTACTGTTTAAGAAATGCCACTTTTAGAAAGTGAGCATTTCTCTGCACTTAAATATTTATGTGCCTAACAATCCACGTTTGGCTGGGTTTCTTGACAGCTTCCTTGTGCCTATCACATAGACAACCCCAAACACAGGATGCTCAGTCACACCTGCACACATCTGCATACTGAATGGGTCTTCCTGGGCTGGGAGGGTGGAGGGCTTGACACTTTCATGTCAAAAGACAGTGGCCTATACTTACACAATGGACTGCCAACCCCCACATACTGGGACCCTGGCAGACAGGAAGGAACTGAAAGGGGACTTTGTGCACTTCTAAGGCACTCGTTGAAGTCTCCCCCACTTCAAAGGCACATTTGGGTATTTAAACAGGGCCTCTGACACTACCAACTCAGAAACCTTTGGACAAGATACCACTGGTGAAGAAACTCCGAACCAGAACCTGCAATCTGCCAAGAGGAACTGACTGGCTGCCCAAAGGACTCACCTGACTGATTTTCTGTAGAGGACTTCTGTCCTGTTGTTGCCCCGCTGCCTTTCTGCCCTCTGGCTCTGCTGAGAAGTGCTTTTCAAGGGCTTGGATAGTGCTAACCTCCTGTTCTTTGAAGTATTGCGCAAATACTTTACACATTGCATTCTAAGTTAAGCCTGACTGCTCAGTGCCAAGCTACCAGAGGGTAGACACAGGATAATTTGGATTGTGTGTGACTTACCCTGAGTAGAGTGAGGGTCCCTGCTTGGACAGGGGGTAACCTGACTGCCAAGCAAAGACCCCATTTCTAACACATAAGGACTCATCAGGGTAAGAAGAAACCTTTTCCTATTATGGAGTGACCATACATCATCTGCTTATTTGTGAGCCTCCAAACAACTACCACAGCAATCATGACCAATAAAATGACCTATAAACAATGGAAGAAGCACACCTTCCCAGTATGTCCCACATCTTAGCATCACCTCTCCTTCCACTTCCTCTAAACAAATAACAAAATTGGAACATTTCTACAACTTGCTTGTTTAATACGTTGGCAAACAAATGCCCCGTAGGATATGCATGTGATCTAACTAAAGACAGATGATCCCCCTTAGCTGAACAATAACAACATAAAAAAGCTGAAGACCACATAAGGTGCTTTACAATACCCACTAACAAAATTAAACAGCCACAATGACAGAGCATGCCTCCAATACACATGATGTGGCAATCTTACATTAACAACATAGAAAGACACCACTAATCTAAGCAGATCTTCAAAGGACAATATCAATCCATGGATCTCTATAGAACCCTCTAAGAATTTCACAGCTCTTGGTACATCACCATCGAAATCCCATATTGTCAAGTATTCCCCAGCTCTGCTGCAAAGGAAAGTCTCTCAAAACTCTCAGGAGGAAGCCTATAATAACTAACCTACAAATTGTAAGAGCTACAAGGGTAAACCCCAGACAGAAAACTGTCTCTTTGAAGGAAATGCCTGGTTCTGATTTAAAAGACCTGGCTGTGGTAAAGTTGCCAAATGACTCACCATGAGATTGCTGCTCATGACACATTTTTCAGGATATCCCACTGTCTACTTTTGTTGCCTCCACTGCAAGACTCTTACTCCAGAAGATCCAACCAACTACCCACTGATTTTCAATAGCCCATTCTTAAACAGCTGAATGAAAAAGTTGTCTTCACTCAGATTTGTTACTTTATAAAAGAAAATACCCTACTCACTGATAATGACTCCACCTTGAATATTAATGACCTGAAACCCCATTCCGCTGTCCTGAAAATGATTATAAAAATAATTGGAGATGCTGCATGATTATTACTGGATGTATCCACCATCTGTGGCACAGAGCACCATCTAACTCTTCTAGCAGACTACAGTTGCCTAATATCCAAAGAAGCATCTTACACTGGACCTCCTCCTACATTTAATGAAGATCTAGTATCATCTTGATAGCCCTGTTCACACAACCTCCCTTCACCATCAACCGTGGCATACCTCAATGCTCAACCATCTCATAACTCCTGTACTTTACCACGTCAGACTTCATCTAATCCGTAAACTTACTACCACTGCTTCTTAGCTTCCAATGAACAGATGTTCAGTAAGCACCTTAAATTTAACTCTTCCAAACCTGAGATCCTACTCTGTAAACAAATTAAGACCAACCAACGTACAAATCTGAAAACTGAATATGTGATCATGGACTCCAGCCTTTCTCACATCCCTCAAGCAAACCAATCATAAAAAGTGATTTCTATACCATGTACATTTTTGAATGAGTCATCCCTAACCAAGGGTTCCATTGGAAGATGGAGGCAATGATACGCCTTCTTCTGTTTCAGCCAGACTATTAAAATGGTCTTTATATGGACACCTCCTCTTCCTCCCATGATGACTGTAAAGAATCCAAAATTCAGCAGCAAGATGTCTGCTACATCTGTGCCCAATCAAATGCAGTATGTCAGTGTTGGAAATTTGATTACTGAGGTTGAGGGGGGTACAGCATCCACATCTTCTTTCAGGGTGAAGTCACAAGCAACCCTCAAATTAACCTATGCTTAACTCTCTAGTAGCTTGACACAAAGCAGTTAGGCTTAACTTAGAGACAATGCAGCACTTGAAATAGTAGTAACGTAAAAACACAACACCAGAAAAAACTCACACCACTTTAGAAAATAGAGTAAAAGTTTATAAATTATTTAAGACCAACAAAACAAAAATCTACTCATTAGAACTGGAGCTCTGCAATTTTAAACATTTAAGTGAAAATAATGCCTAAAAGCACAAAGCGGCAATTGACCAAGACAAAGAAACAACTTCATGTTAACTGTGATGGAACATGGCCAGTTGCAGGGGCCCAGTTAGGCCCACTCAACAAGAGTACCTCAACTCCTTGTTGCAGAGTGTTGCAAGATCCTGCATCAAGAATGTGGCACACAACTGAGGCAAAGAGAGGATGCCATCAATGAAGGACTTGAGATGTGAAAGCCTGCTTCAAAGATGCACCATGCAGTGGTGGCTTCGATGAGGCTGTGGGCTGCTATAGGAAGTTCTATGTCAGAGATGTGTTGTACAGCTGTTCTGAGGCAGAGTTTTGTGAGGTGATGCATCAGTTCTGCTCAGAACACAGCTGGGCTAGCAGAGCACCTATATGCGCACTTCCAAGGGGCCAGGACTGGGGTGGCACCACTTGAAAGGGAAGGACTCACATCAGGCAGAGACCAGGTGCTGGGTTCAAGATGGTTAGTCCCTTCTGTCCCTGAGGATCTGATCAGGAGGCCCACCAAATATCCCTTGGAGCTACTCTGGTGGTCCTGGGCTCAAGGTGCAGGTACAGTTCTTTCACTTTGACAGCAGGTGTTAGAACAGCAGAGAGATTTTCCTTCAGATCTTCCAGTTGATCAGGGTATGTGGAGACATCATGGGCCCTGTTCCACACACAGATGCTTCAGGTAAGTGAATATACATTGCAGCAAAAGGCTTAGCCCAAGGTAAGGGGGATAAGGACCAAATAAACTAAAATACTAAAACAGAGCCACATGTGTGCCTTTGCAAAAATAGCTGCTGGGTTTACTAAATTGGCACTTGATAGGCCCCACATGAGTTTTCTTCTCATCATAGCTGAGGATCCAACCTGGGGTTGGATATTGGATTCTTAGTTTAACATTCAGAGTTCTTTTCTAACTTTTTTCTCTGTGAAGGAGAAGAGCACAGGTCAAAAAAGAATACTATAAACTAAACTAAGTCCATCAGTCCACATTCTCTGCTGCATTTGAGAAGGTAGACTTACCAGAGTGCATCTGCACTATGCTTTCCTGTTGACTCTCAGAGTGCGTTTCCTTTTCTCTATCAGATCATGCAACAAACGTACAAGGGTAAATGAAAATGTGAATACTCAGATTTGCTTTAAGCACTAGGCCTATGATCAGAGGAGGTTATGTTATGACCAAATATCTATACAATCTACACACTACACATGAAAGTTCTCAGATGTCTCCTTTTTAAGGACCGCTGGTTATACACTGAACAAATATAGAAACTCACACACACTCCACAGGCTTAACACCTCTGGCCAGAGTTATGAACAAATAAGCGTCTTGCACTCACAAGCCTTGCATCAAACACACAACTAATTACATGGTGTGTTTGACTAACAACAGGTAAGGTTTTGTACACAGTGCACCCAAAGAATGAGGATGCAACCCCTTCTCTCCTTCAACTATTCTGTGGATAGTTTGCTCAAACAAAATCTGTCATAAGCTTCACTATTGTTTTCTCTGTATGCTTGAGTTCAACATGCTTCTTCCTGATAGCATGTGTCATCCAACCAGATGTAAAAGAATACTATTTGCACTTAGCTGCTAGAAGGGCTCTGGGCAGGGATCTAATGAGCTTTCCATGTAGTGGAGGTCCAAGTGTAACATCGAAAACCGTATGAGGTGAAGTATAAATACTCTTAGAGCTTCAAAATGGTCTCAAAGACTTCTGGATCTTGTGAGAGCCAGAAGTCTTCCAAGAGTTCAGGCAAAAGATGGTGGTGGAGGCTAGTCAGTCTCCTGAGTCGCTGAGGCTGATGTCAGTAGGTCCCCTAAGGCTGGTGTCAATCTATATGCCTGAGGGAAAGGCTGTAAACAAAAACTGTTATACTCTTCAATGACATGCACAGAACATCTTCCACCCTGCTCCACTTTTACTTGATATATGATGCCAAAGGGATCCCAAGAAGAGAGGAAGATTTTAAGCAAACCACCTGTCTTTACACGTGGCAGTGCAGATGAGTCATGTTGTGCTTGCGTTTCCTGACAGCAGGGTAGCAGGCAGCAGGGCAACAAAGCAGAAGTCTGTCTTGCAAAGCAGCTTCTGAATCTTCCACAGGTCCAGAGGTATACTGAAGAGCTGGGTCTGAAATTCCAACATTTATACCTGGTGCTCACCCACTACGAAGTAGGGAAGTTTCTAGGGAATTCCCACTGAAGTCCTTGACATTTTTGTTCTCCCCTGCCTCTAAACAATGGAACAATGCAGTTGTAACATATCATTTGTGTGAAAGGCAGGGCACAGCCTATTCAGTTGCAAATGGGACTATGCCCACCCCACCCCTATCCTGCCAGTTGATGGCCCATCGAGGCACACCTAATGCCTCCATTGTATGGTTGACACAGAGGAATAAACAAAGTCCAATTGCCAGCTACAGCTAGTCCTGTGACCTGTGAACAGGCTACAAACACCAATTAGCTAAGTAAGGAAGAAGCCAATTTTCTAAAAGTGGTATTTTCAAATGGTAACTTACAATATCACTTTTCCATTAAAGAGAATTTTTAATTACAATTTCTCAGACACCAAACAAGAAATTTTAACCTGTTTCTTTCCAAAAATTAGCACTTACCAAATGTAATATGGTTACCCAATATTAACCTATGGGAGAGGTAGGCTTCACTAGTGAAAAATGAATTCTAGGTGTCTTTCACTACCAAGACATGTAAAAGTCATGCGTATATGTTGACATTTTTCAATACATTGAATCTGCCCTGTGGGAAGTTTAGAGCATACCTTAGGAGTGACATATCTTTAAGAAGGAAGGTTTAGGCCTGGCAAAAGGTTACTTTGCCAGATTGAAATTACAGTTTAAACTGCACACACAGAGCGGTGATGGCAGGCCTGGGACATTTTTAAAACGCTACTCAAGTGTGTGGCACATTAGCTGCTGCAGGCACTCTAGTTACATTTAATTTTACAGGCCCTGGGAATATGTAGTACCCATGTACTAGGTACTTACAAGTAAACAAAATTTGCCAATTGGGTGTAAGCCACATTAACCATGTTTACTGAAGCGAACACAATCACTTTAGCATGGGTTAGCTGTGGTAAAGTGTACAGAGTTCTAAAAGACAAGAAAAATGCATTCAGTAAACAGGATGGTGAAGGCAAAACATTTGGGGATGACCCTGCAGAAAGGGCCAGATCCAACAATCAGAGTTGCAACTGTTTATCTGGTCTCTGCAGAGAACCATTTTATCTTAATGTCCCTTTGCATTGCCTGCAGGATCATTCACTGCAGGAGCCCATCTTTCATTCAAATATAGCCCCAAAGATACTCACAAAAGAGAATCTTTAATTCTAGGCTATCTGGGTGACCCTTCATTGCCCCTACAAAAAGGAACGCATTGATGGATTCTCACTTTTGGTACAAGCAGCAAAATTATGCTATCAACTCTTTCACAGATAAGAAATAACAATGATCACTTTTCCTAAACAAAGGATGTAGGATCACATTTGCCATTAAATATATTCTATCATCAACAGAAGAAAAGGTTATCCATGGCCTTATTCACCCAGGAACAGAAATATATTCTACCACTTGGCTTGTAGGCATGACCAGATGCACAGCTATCTTTTACTTTGCCTAATGCTGCTTAAGGCAGCTACACAATCAGAAGAGAATTGCATTTGACTACTCCTCACACCTTGCACCAAATCACTTCCCACATAGGCCACATTCAAACAACACCCTCCAACCCATTCAGGACAATACATAAACATAAAGATGATGCAGTTTATCTTTCACTCTTCATCACTCCATTTCTCCCTTAAGTGTTCAAAAGTGGCCATGTGTCCCAATGTATAGCCAATGTATGCTTTCGCTAATACCTTTGATTGGTATGTATATGCCTTCATGACTGCAAATATTCGGCCAACTAACCCACCAGATAATGCATACAACTAATTGAATGCAAACCCCAGAACAAAAATCATTGTAAAATAGCCAATGGATTAAACAATTCATTGATAAAGAGAAAAATATCTATACAGGCATAGACTGACACACTCAAAGTTGACTTTTGGGAATTTATCATACCTCCTTTGTTTTTTTTGTATCCTATTCACATTTGAATGGTACAGTTAAATGTGGAAGATTATATTGCCTACCTGTGTTTTGGGCCATGTTGGTGTGCAAGTCTGGGGCTTTTTTAAGGCTCCGAGCTGTGGTTTCCTAATTCCCACTTTAAACAAATTGGGAAGAAACAAGTCTGTGGGGGTCATTCCGACCCTGGCGGTCCATGACCGCCAGGGCCGGGGACCGGTGAAGCACCGCCAACAGGCTGGCGGTGCTTCCTGGGCTATTCTGACCGCGGCGGTAAAGCCGCGGTCAGAAAAGGGGAACCGGCGGTTTCCCACCGGTTTTCCCTTGGCCCAGGGAATCCTCCATGGCGGCGCTGTTGCAGCGCTGCCATGGGGATTCCGACCCCCTTCCCGCCACCCTGTGTCTGGCGGTTCTTACCGCCAGGAACAGGAAGGCGGGAACGGGTGTCGTGGGGCCCCTGGGGGCCCCTGCACTGCCCATGCCACAGGCATGGGCAGTGCAGGGGCCCTCTAACAGGGCCCCACTAAGATTTTCACTGTCTGCTTAGCAGACAGTGAAAATCGCGACGGGTGCCACTGCACCCGTCGCACCTCTGCAACTCCGCCGGCTCCATTCGGAGCCGGCATCCTTGTTGCAGGGGCTTTCCCGCTGGGCCGGCGGGCGGGCTTTTGGCGGTCGCCCGCCGGCCCAGCAGGAAAGACAGAATGGCTGCTGCGGTCTCCTGACCGCGGAGCGGTCATTCGGCGGTAACCGCATGGCGGGCGGCGACCGCCGCCCGCCGCGATCAGAATGACCGCCTGTGACTTTTACTTTCCTAGGAACCAAATGCACCACTGGTGCCGTTAACCCTCTCTGAGTAATGAAACAGAGCAGTTCAAGGCCTATCAAGGGAGGTGATGTGGTCTAGTAACCACAGCTCACAGATTTACAATACAACACTCAGTGATACATTGTCCAGTCTGTGCTTTTTATTTTGAAAAACAAATCCTTTATATCATACACACACTACAAAATACCATGCAATAATTTACAAATATCTACAAATAGGCAGCTGGTAATGCCTTTGGAGATGCCTACAGAACAGTTGGCATACCAGCAATTTAAAGCCATAAATCATAGTACACCTACTCATATGCATAGGTACAACATCATAGAGTGTATTTTCAAGATGTCAAGCCTCCTGTCTTTGACAGGTTGCCACCACCATTATAAAAATAGAAATATGGCATTGCAAACCTGTTAGAAATGGGCCTCTAGTTGGCAGAGGTATACAACCTTGTCCAAGTAGGGATCACAGTCCTAGCCAGGCTAAGTCACAACACAATCCAGATTATGTTGTGCCCACCCTCTAGTTGTCTGGCACTGAGCTGTCAGGCTTAACATAGAAGGCAGTGTGTAAGGTATTTGTGCAATAATTCATACAGTAACATGGTGAAAACACCACAAAAATACACAAGACAGATTTAGAAAAATAGATAATATTCATCTGAATAACATGCCTGTCTGGCCTTTTACTTACAGAGCACACTGCCTTATGGGTTAGCTAGGGTACCTTAGGGGTGACTTATATGTGGAAAAAGGGTAGTTTAAGGCTTGGCAAGTAGTTTTACATGCCAAGTCGAAATGGCAGTGACACTGCACACACAGGCCTAGCAATGGCAGGCCTGAGACATGGTTAAGGGACAACGTATGTGAGTGGCACAATCAGTCCTGCAGGCCCACTAGTAGCATTTAATTTAAAGGCCCTGGACACCTGTAGTGCACTTTACTAGGGATGTACAGGTAAATGAAATATACCATTTGGGTAGGAACCAATGTTTAAGGGAGAAAGCATATGCACCTTAGCACCGGACAGCAGTGGTAAAGTGCACAGAGTCCTAAAAGCAGCAAAAACAGGGTCTGAAAAATGGAGGGAGGCAGGCAAAAAAGTTGGGGGATGACCACTCTAAGGCTGTCAGGTCCAACAAAACCACATTAATATCATCCTCTGATTGCATGACCTCTCATTAATACATGTTATGACCAACAGTTCAGGTAAACATGTTAAATAAACCATTGTAGATTTAACAATATATATGGGTCTTAGCATCTTTATTATGCTGCTTCTGCAGCTTAATGGCCACCCAAAAGGAGATGTCTGTACTCCACAGACTGTAAGCAAAAGCTCCAACTCCACAACTGCTTGAATTGTCGAGAAATCTCCCGGGGTCAACAACATAAGGTCCTGGACCCAAGGGGGATGTGTTCCCTATGACAATTCTTAATACATCAGACCCCGAACAATGGGTGCCCTGGGACCGAGTGTGAATCTAGGGAGGGGACCTCATGCATAACCCCTGCCTCATTAAAGTAAATGAAGGAGGTTGCGTGGACCCCCATGGGTTGGCCCTCTCCAGGGGAATTTTCTCTCACTGTAGCAAAGCAATACTCACTCCGTTTTGCACTTGGTCCCCCTGGAGGACCAACCTGTCTGGACTTCTTTCTGTGAACGTATGGGCAGTTGTGTTCCTAAGGACCAGCTGTAGGACTGAGTAGTACTTTCCTGAAGCCACATGGACTAAAAATTTGCTTTTCATTGGGGAACTTCATTTTTAAGAATTCCTTCAGCAGATCTGTTCTCTGCCTAGTCTCCTGATGCTATCTCCTGCTTGGAGGAGACTTCCATAGCCCCTTGACAGCCAACAAGCAGAACACCCTCCATCCTGCACTCCCCAGATTACACAGTCTCTGGTCTATTTGCAGGGAACCTGTGTGCTAGTGGAGTCAGGGGCCAACCCACACACTCCAGGGGAATCGTCCAGGGTCACCTAGCAAGCCTATTCACACTACTGTTCCTCAGGGGACTTAAGGGGCCAGGACAACTGACCCTAAAGAGACCCCGAGTGCCAACTAAAGTTTCAGAGTCCCAGCATCCTTCTTTGCAGATGTGCAACTGACTTTTTCCTTCCAGCGGGGCCTTGTTTAAGCTTTGAAGGAGTATTTAAATGGGGTTGGAAAGTACTGGAAAGTAGGTACCTCTTTTCAATCTAGGATGCTACATCATCAGTGCACACCTGCCACAACCCTCCTGCACAGCATTGTGGAACATTTAGCAAGTGGTCGATGAAAATGCCTTCCCTAGGAGCTTCAGACCCTTCCCAACAGAAACAGCTGCCTCATTCGGTCCTACCAAAGCTTCAAAGAGAAGCCCCTCTTGTGTTTGGCTCCAGAGTACTGGTCTTACTTCTTTGTTTCTGTGGACCTCGGCATGCCAAGGCCAGGTGTAGTGTATACAGTTAATTAACATATGGATGTTTTCTTCCCACTTTTTCCTTTCCGAGGAACCTGGCCAAGCACTGTTAAATGCTTCTGTTGTGTGGGGAAGCCTTTGATTTTTTTGCTGGCCAGCAGAGGAATAAACTTGCCAACTTGGGGAACAAAGGCCTGGAATCTGACCATGAATGTGCCAGGGAAATATGATAACTTTAAAAGTGAAAAAAAGAGTACAGTTGTCACAAACATTAAAGTGGATTTTAATCTAAAATGTATACTTGACGGGTATCTGAAGGTGTAAGTTTGGCAAAACTGTGCAGTGGCACAGATTTCACCGATAAGGGGCATAAGGTATAATGCAGTGAGTACATAACCATTCCGGTAAGGTACTAAAGATCTACACTATGCATGACCACTCTCATCTGTGTGCATATACTTAGTTGAGCTGAGTGTAGTAACATATTCTCAGGCTGCACATGTGCGTGCATGTGTGTCTCACATGTTTGCATGTAAAAATCTAGGTTCACTCACCTTAGCTTCTCAGCAGTGGCCTTATCCTAAAACCAGACATTGGTGGTTAGCGCTATGTGCCCGTTTGCACAGAACTTACAGTGAGTGAAACTCAGTTAGTGAGACTTACTCACAGTAAAAGTCCAAACCTTAAATAGTCATAACCCTTTTCTTACAGCCAAGATGAGTTAAAAGTTGTGAAGAGCGGCTGTATTACTGGGCCACATGATCAAGCAAATAAACTGGGAAGAAATGGTAATGTTACATAGGCCAAGGCAAGTAAACCATGCATATGGGTTTAGTGTGGCAGGGCAGGTGTGGCGGGCAGCGTTCACGTCCAAAACTGCCCTTTGTCCTGGGTTTCCCATGGTGAGGCAACATCCGTAGTTGGGGTGCAGCAGCACCATGTATGCAGGTCTGACGTATCCAAACCAGTACATCACACTATGGTAGGACAGGAAGACCTGATTGAGCTCTGGATATCCCTAAGTACTATGTAGCACAGTGACGAGGAGTGAAACATATGTGAAGATAAGCCCACAACTCTTCAGCAAGGTCATCAAAAACACTACCCACATAGGTCACAGCGTGATTTCGTATTTTCTCAATCGAGCATATGCTTTGAAGTAGTGTGCTACCTTTCTGACAATGTGATTTAGTGACTGATGAAGTGTATGAAGCTCTATAAAAACACAAAAATAATGAAATGCAACCTGCAGTGACTTGGACAGAGCGCAATGCGGCCAGTGAACAAAAGTGCTCCAACTGACAAATCTGAAAAACTCAGTAAAAAAGTATGCAAAGCAGACTCCTATGTTATATTTTTCTGTATTTCAGAAACAAACTCTAGCTGAAGGTGTTTGTGTAATTACAAGAGTCAATGTTCAGGGCACACAGTTTTTGCCCGAGCATTAGTTCCATTACTGCCTTTTCCTGTCGAGGACTGCCATGTATTGCGTGGATTAGATGAATGATATGAAATAGAGTAACATTTAGTTATCAAAATACACAAAATGACAAAAATCTAATACAGTGAACTAGAGATATGAATTACAAAAAAACATTGTAGAACTAGTGCAAAGAAGCACAAAGTGCCAATGATAGGTATTGGTCGTGGTAGTGCAGTATCTAGCAGCAATTTAATGCTGACTGTGATGGAGGACAGGTTAGGTACACTAACCACGTTCGTCCTGACCAAAAATTATACTTTCTGACTTTAGTCCTTTAAGTCTCAATGCACCACTACACTTCTAAAGCCCCCCTGGACCTCAGGGAAGGCACTGAGAGACTTACATGGTGGCAGGAATAGGCCAGCAGCAGAGTCCTAGTAGCTTTAACAAGTAGGTAGTCCTCTGTGTCCCTGCAGCTTCAACAGGAGTTTAATCTTATGACCCTTTGAGTCTACTTCATCGTCCCAAGTACAAAGGGAGACTAAAGCCCTCATTATGAGTCTCACGGATGGCGGGCGGACCGCCATAGTAGTGGTGGTCCACCCGCCATATTATAACCCTGGAGGAGACACCAAGGTGGAAATGCTGCCACCGCTAGGCTGTCACCACCAGGCAGCCTGGTGGTCTCAGTGTTTCAAATCCGACAGGGCAGCACTGCAAGCAGCGCTGCCATGGGGATTATGATTCCCATTCCGCCAGCCTTTTCTTAGCAGTTTACACTGCCAGGGAAAGGCTGGCAGAATGGGTGACTCAGGGCCACCCTGGGGGCCCCTGCACTGCCCATCCACTTGCCGCTGCACCCGCTGCACCGCCACATGGGCGCCGGCTCCATTAGGAGCTGGTATAAATGTAAAGTTCCTGTTTCCCCCTGGGCTGGCGAGCGGAAACACTGTTTCCGCCTGCCAGCCCAAGGGGAAAATCATAATAGGGCCGATGGGGGCTTCACCACACTGGCGTTGAAGTGGGGGGGAATGAGTTTGGCGAACTCATGATGACTCCCTAAGTCTAGTCGTCAGGGCTCTTCTCAGGCATGTGAAAAACCCTTGTATACTTGTCAAGCAGGATGTGGACTTGGCACCTTAGTAGAAAAAAGCATCCTCACAGCCCTATCCTGTATATTCTGTCAGGTTCAGAGGGGTCAACAATGTCCATTCAGACCAGTCTACTTCTTTAATAGGTATTACGAATTTGATTTTACCATTAAAGTGTATTTGAAATAACTATCAAAAAGAGTCCTTATAATTAATTTCTAACTGTGTCCAAACTGAAATTAGCAATATAAAATGTAATAATTTTAACCAGTGTTTTTCTTTAGAACAACCAGTCTTGGTTCGGTGAAAATAGCTTTTAAGGCTTTTCCACTGTCTTACATGTGTGACATTAAACTTTTAGATGCACTACATTTAGGTACAATGCACCCTGCCTTACAGGCACTAAGGCCTAGTTAGTGTTAATTTATAAATATTTAAAAAGAAAGTGTAGACCTGTCAAAAGGGGTTATTTTGACAGGCTGAATTTGCAGTCTAACCCTGCAGAGCCAGGCTATAGATAACAGGCCTTCCCTCATATTTACACTGTTATTGTAGCTGATGACACAATGAGTACTGCAGTCCACATAATGTCCTGGGTACACTTTTGTACCATATACTAGGGACATTTAGATATGGTAAATATGAAAATCAGTTTTTTTTTTATTTCATCATGATGAAATCAGGGGCACAGGCACTTTACCACTGTTTAGCAGAGGTAAAGTGTACAACGTTTAAAAGCCAGTAAAAACGGCCAAGACAAAAATCTGGGGTTACTCTATGCAACAGATGATCATTTTCAACAATAGGGATTATGGTTAGTCAATGGGAGGTTTTGAAGACATTTTTGGATGTCCGGATTTATTCAGTTATGATGCTCAATTAAAGTACATGGGGACTAGGTGTTTATGACTGAACTGTATGCATAGGTAGTAGAAATTAGGAACTTGGGACGATAGACTTTCTGGACTGAGTATCTCTGGAGTCTGTATGTAGTAAGCAATTAGGGAGGTGGTAAGAGGAACTGTGAGCAAGGTCAGTGATGTCTGGAGTTTGGATGCAGATGTGCCAGTGTAGAGTAGGGTTAAAAAAGTGCCCACCTTGCAACAGTCACTGTTACAGTAGGTGTGCCCATGCCTGAAAAAAGGCATAGGTCTTTGGTTAGCCTTGATCGGTGGATTGATAGCACCTCAAAGCAACGGAGAGATGTCCTCTGTTCCACTGGAAGACAGCCCACCATAGCTAGAGATCCCCACTGATTTGTCTCTCCTGCAAAGGGAACTCCATCCACCCCAGCTGCATGTACAGGAGTGAAAATTGCTGAGCATGCATCCTGTTTAAAGTGCCTGCTTTGCAAATTTTCCAGAACTGTGTTTTCTCAGCACAAAAAGTAAACAGCCTGAATGTGCCAGGAGCTTTCTTCCCCTGCACATGGCAGCCTTTTTTCCATTCCTGTTCTGCCATGCCTTGCATGATGTACACATGCCTCCTCTGATTTAAATGGAGCGTGGGCACTGTGGGTTCTGTGGGGCACAAAGACCGCAATTTAACAGTGTCCGCCCTACTCTACCAAATCCTAAATGGAGACTGAGTTTTGTCTTTTCTTCTCAGCAGTAATTACTTTTTTGATGAAAGTACATAGAACTATAGTGGATGGATGGATACATAGTAAAGTGGACTGATGATTGATTGAAGGAACAAAGAGAGTAAATCCAAGAGAATGGAAGAAATAGCAGACGCAAAAAAAGGAAATGAGGGAAGTTTAAAGGGTGAGAAGAATGAACAGAAATAGGAAAGACAGGGCTGTCAAACATAGGATGCATGGATCGATGGATGAATGAATGGCAAAATGAGAAAAGTCAATTCCCTCAATTCCGTTTGACTTTTGACTTTATTTCGAAAGGGGCCGAGTGTAGTTTACAATAATTATTGTGCTTTTCATATGCTTAACGTAATTAATTCATAGCATTTTCTCAGATACATGCAACATACATCTAAGACCACGTTTTTGTTGTTAACATCTCTACAGAGGAAAACAGATGGTACATCATATTTTATTAACTCGAGAACATCTGCCTCGTTTATTGCATTGTATGACCATTAAAATGCTAGAAAATGCAGTGTTGTGCTTTAACATATTCAATAGCTATCGACTAACCATTATTGTTACATATTTTTAAAGCATAACCTTTAAAGTTTTATTGCAACACTAATCTACACATTAAAAAAAAATCTTTGTGTAAGAGGACCACTTTAGCAACAAGAATGGTTTTACCCCTGGATGATAAAAATGTCTAAATAATCACACATTAAAATCCCTGAAAAAGTTCATCTTAAAGCAAATATTGTGCTATTTTCAAGAACAGAACACACCGTTTGAAAATAAATGTTAGACCCTCTGACACTGCAAGGATAAAAACAGGAAAGAGTGGTAAAAACTGACATGGCAATGGCAATTTATATAGTTGAATACTCAGATTATTTGTGTTTGAATTACCAATCTAGGGTTTCAAATTCTCAGTGCAGTGGTTCTTGCAGATCATAAAGTCAAAGCACACTCTGAATTATAAAACTACTGACAATGAGAGTATGCAGCAATGCAGAAATATGCAACAAGATAAAAGTATTTGAAATATGCGGCACGAAAAATGACTGTGGAACATGTTAATTGTTTAAAGGCAGATCGTTTAGCAGGTTGTGTGTGCTGCTACTGTTCAGCTATTTTGACATGAATGATGAAGCTTAATCCACTAAAAAGCTATGATTTAACAATATAAAATGTTTTCATCCAACAAGTAGTTATTTTAGCTTTCATAAAGGACCAAGAACATCATTTTAAAAATAATGTCATCCCTAAAGAAAATGGTTTGTATAAACCAAATACAAGCCCTCATTTTACCATTGGCGGTAAATGCCGCCTACCGCCTACCGCCGCTGCAACGGCCCCCAAGAGACCTTCCCAGTAGCTACCATCCATTTGCCCAGTTATGACCACAGATGAATTTCCGCCGCAAGAAGGGCGGAAATCCTGCTGTGGCCATACTGGTGGATGGAGGTAAGGTGGCGCTGCTACCACCAGCAACGCCACGCAAGTAGACCGCCGTCAGCCATATTATGAAAAATAATATGGCCTGGCGGTGTTCTGCTGGCGGGCGCTGCTGGAGGTAGCAGCGTCCCGTCCCCTGCCGGAAGACACCCTGGATATAGGTAAGTCAGGTTTCCAACAGGGGAGGGGGGTGTTGTGTGTGCGTGGAGAGGTGTGTGCATGTATGTGTGAGTGTGTGCGTGTATGCAAGTTTGTGTTTAGTGTTGTTTGTGTGCATGTATGTATGTGTGTGAGTGCGTGTATGAATGGAAATGAGAATGCGTGTCTGCGTTTAAGTGTGGATGGTTGTGCGAATGTGTGTATGAATGAATGAATGCATGTGTGTATGTATGCGTGTATGTCTGTGTGACTGAGTGTGTGTGTTTTTAAGGGAGGAGGTTGGAAGGGAGGGGGAGCATAGATGAAGGGGATCTGGGGAGGGTTGGGGGAGAGGGTGTCCTATCAGTGACAAGGAAGAAATTCCCTGTCACTGATAGGGCCTACCGCCTTGGTTTTCATGGTGTTACGAAAGCCACAGAAACCATTGCGGTAGGCAGGGTCATGATACCGCCAGCAGCACAGTAGCGGCCACCGGGCTGGAGGTGGTTATCTCCAGCCCGATGGCTGCTACCGCCATGGCGGTCGGAGTGGTACGTTCCATCCGCCAATGTCATAATGTGGCGGTAAGTACCGCCAGCCTGTTGGCGGTACTAACGCCATATTATATCTGACTGCTGGGGTCATAATGATCCCAACAGTGTTTTATTTAACCAAGGAAAGGTCTTTTCTTAGTACATTAAGAGAATGTTATTTACATCTGCTCATGCTAGCTACTTTTCAAATGCTGTTTCACGAAGCTCACTTTTGGATTATAATCATTTCACATCACGGTACATCCAACAGCACACCATTTGCATCAGCAAAATAGCCATAGAGAATAGTGACATAAATTTCCTATTTACTATGCAGGTGTCACACTAGGTGTTATAATATGCAAAATGTTTGGCCTGGAGGGCAAAGCTTGCAGGACTTGAAGGAGGCCATGCCTTGCTGAGGCTCTGACATGGGAATAAGATTTGTGGGGTCTGTTAGGAGGTCCTCTTCTTCCTCCATGTATGATGACCATTCCATGGGGATATTTCAGCAAACCTTACTGTCACAAGATGCAGACCAACCACAAAGAGAAGGGGCCCTTTTGCACATGAGCATCCCTAATTACAATGACATTCGAGACCCTCAAAGATTAAACAGTGAATTCACTCTGTGGAGCAGGCACTTGACATAAAAGTCCATGTGACGTTTATAGAGAATAGGAAGAGTGACATTCAGCATAAGATTTCAGGTATGAGGAGCGGTGTGTAAAATTTACAGGGCGATTACAGAGATCCCAAGACTAACGAGCCAAAATATGTTGGTGAGTAGGGTACTCCATCGCAACAGTGACAGAATACCTTTTTATCAGCATATTGGTCCACCCTAACACTTTCAATGTGTGCAAACCTATACAGTAACAATAGTGGCGAGTACTCTGTTCCCTCTATAGTTACACCGTTCCAATGGCCCAATGGGTAAGTGCCATCGGAGACTGACCTGTAGGATCACCAACTTAACTTAGATAGGAAGACAAGCAGGTCAGTTTTCATTGTCCGTCACTGCCAGGAAATCCTGGAACCCTGGAGGTAAGGGGATGTCAAAATTGCAAAACGATCCCTTCACCATGGTAAATAACTCCCATGGTGAGGGGGTTATTTTTTTTTTTTAATTTTCAAAAATAAAATCAGGATTCGGTTTGTGTTTATATATATGTATATTGCAAACTCTGCAGTATTAATGTGACTCAGACACTTTTAGCGATTCCCAGTGTGTCACAAATGGACCTACCTCTTCAACATTCAAGAAGCAGCTAACAATTTGTAACCCATTGGGAATGGCCAACAAATACAGGGTTAGTGGCCTGCTGGAGTCAGCAGACCACCATGTCTGTGATTGCTTTACGAAGAAAGCAATTTTTTTGAAAAGCAGCCCATTTTCCTTAAAGAAAAATGTGATGCGTGTCAAAAGCAAAAATGAAAAAAAAAAATCATATTTTAGGAGTAGGTAGTGGTCTGTGGGATCACTGCCATATCTTAAAAAATGTTTTGCACCCACATTCGCAAAGAGGAAGGGGTCCCTTGGAGACGCGCAGCCAAAAGGAATTTCTTCACCGATAGACTGGACAAAAACAGCCACAACAGCAGAGAACTCTTCAGCATCGTTAAAGAGTTCTCCAACCCCAACGCCAACGCCATCACGCCCTCACAAGACCTGTGCAACTCCCTCGCCACCTTCTTCCATCGCAAAATCACCGACCTCCACGACAGCTTCGGACACCAGACCCAGCCAAGCAACACCGAACCCACACCCCCTGCCATCACCCTCAACGCCTGGACCCACATCAACACTGAATAGACCAAAACCACCATGAACTCTATCCACTCCGGCGCCCCCTCGTACCCCTGCCCTCACTTCATCTTCAATAAAGCCGACAACATCATCGCCCCGCACCTCCAGACCATTATCAACTCCTCTTTTTCATCTGCTACATTCCCCGAAAGCTGGAAACACGCCGAAGTCAACGCCCTACTAAAGAAACCTACGGCTGACCCAAGCGACCTGAAAAACTTCCGCTCCATCTCGCTCCTCCCCTTCCCTGCCAAGGTTATAGAGAAGACAGTCAACAAACAGCTTACCAACTTCCTGGAAGACAATAACCTTCTCGACCCTTCACAATCCGGATTCCGAACCAACCACAGCACTGAAACCGCCCTCATCTCAGTCACAGACGACATCAGAACCCTGATGGACAACGGTGAAACAGTCGCCCTCATCCTCCTCGACCTCTCGGCTGCCTTCGACACCGTCTGTCACCGCACCCTAATAACCCGCCTCTGCTCCACCGGGATCCAAGGCCAGGCCCTGGACTGGATCGCCTCCTTCCTCTCCAACCGCTCTCAAAGAGTCTACCTCCCACCTTTTCACTCAGACCCCACGAGATCATCTGCGGCGTCCCTCAAGGCTCCTCGCTCAGCCCAACACTCTTCAATGTCTACATGAGCCCCCTCGCCGACATCGTACGCAAGCACAACATCATCATCACCTCCTATGCCGACGACACTCAACTTATACTTTCCCTCACCAAGGACCCCGCCAGCGCTAAGACCAACCTACAAGATGGCATGAAGGACGTCGCAGATTGGATGAGGCTCAGCAATCTAAAACTGAACTCAGACAAAACGGAAGTCCTCATCCTCGGGAACACCCCGGCCGCATGGGACGACTCCTGGTGGCCCACGGCCCTTGGCACCGCACCGACCCCCTCAGACCACGCCCGCAACCTCGGCTTCATCTTGGACCCTCTTATAACCATGACCAAACAAGTCAACGCCGTGTCCTCCTCCTGCTTCCTCACCCTCCGCATGCTCCGCAAGATCTTCTGCTGGATCCCCACCGACACCAGAAAAACCGTGACCCACGCCCTAGTCACTAGCCGCCTGGACTACGGCAACACCCTTTATGCTGGGACCACCGCAAAACTCCAAAAACGTCTGCAACGTATTAAAAACGCCTCCGCCCGCCTCATCCTCGACGTACCCCTCAACAGCCACATCTCCGCACACCTGAGACACCTGCATTGGCTCCCAGTCAGCAAAAGGATCACCTTCCGACTTCTCACCCACGCACACAAAGGCCTCCACGACAAGGGACCTGAATACCTCAACCGACGCCTCAGCTTCTACGCCCCCACCCGTCTCCTCCGTTCCACCGGCCTCACGCTCGCTGCCGTCCCTCGCATCCGCCGCTCCACGGTGGGTGGGAGGTCTTTCTCCTACCTGGCAGCCAAGACCTGGAACACCCTCCCCACCAGCCTCAGGACCACCCAGGACCACTCCGCATTCCGGAGACTCCTCAAGACCTGGCTCTTCGAGCAGCAGTAACCCCCTTCCCCCAGCGCCTTGAGACCCGCACCGGTGAGTAGCGCGCTTTATAAATGTTAATGATTTGATTTGATTTGATTTGAAAGTGCCAAGCTGTGGACTTTGGCCTCTAGCTCAGCTGACACCTAGGGAAACCTACCAAATGTCTGCATGTTTGAAAACTAGACACCTAGGGGAATCCAGGATATGGTCACTCGTGGGGCACTTACCAGGTTCTGTTACCCAGAATCCATTGCAAATCTCAAAATTTGTCCAAAAACCACTTTTTCCACACATTTCAGTGACAGAAAGTTCTGGAATCTGAGGGGAGCCACAAATTTCCTTCCACCAAGTCTCCTGATAAAAATGGTACCTCACTTGTGTGGTAGGCCTAGCGCTCGTGAAAGGAAATACCCCAAAACACTGTCTGGACACACCAAAATGATCAAATACAAAATTACCTATTTTTTTGCGGGGACACCTGCGTTTTTGGTCCTAGGCTCAGCAGCCATACAGGGAAACCTAACAAACCCAGACATTTCTGAAAACTAGACACTCCAGGGAGTCCAGGGAGGTGTGACTTGCATGGATCTCCCAGTGTTTTCTTACTCACAATCCTCAGCAAACCTACAATTTAGCTAAAAAATCATATTTTTCCCACATTTCTGTGTGTGATCACCGCACCAGGACAAATTGTTTATCACCCAACGTTCCCCTCAGTCTCCAGGTAGAAACGATACCTCAGTTGTGTAGGAGGGCTAAGTGCCTGTGACAAGGAAGAGATAAAAACATGTTGATATTTAGAGACCAAAGCAGGTCCAAAAGGGTAGTTTGAAAAAAAAAATGTTTAGGCTGACAAGTGGGGCAGAATTTTTATCGGTATAGATGAGACAATGCTGGGTGGTAGGAATTTAGTGGATTCCTGCAGATTCCGGAAGATTCCATCTAAAAAATGTGTGATTTCCAGCAAAGCTGGAGGTTTTCAGGACATTGTGGGTAAAAAAATGGTGCATGTGCATGTGAAGCACACCACCCTGGATTCATCCAGATGCTTAGTTTTCAGATGTATCTAGGTCTTGTGGATTTTTTTACATGGCAGCGTCCCAAAGTCCAAAAGGTTCAGCCTTTGTGCCTAGGGGTTTCTGCCCTCCCGGGTGCAAATTGGCCTAATTACAATAGGCTGATCTGCCCCCAGAGGGGGCAATAAAGGCCTAAACATATTTTTCCCCCCTGGAGAGCATCCCTTGCCCAAGGGGCCACTTCCCTCATTCACAAACAAAGAAAACAAAACAATTCCCTGGTGTCTAGTGGCATCACGATTGGGCAGCAGAAATGCTGAGAAAGACATCAAAGGAAAGGAAAGGCCTCTCTTTGATGCCTCTCTCTGCCCCTCCACGTGATCGGAGGAGAAATGCTTCTACTGAGCTTCCAGTGCAGAGGGGTAGGCCTCTGATGAGGTTGCAGGCTAATGTCATCAGATGCCACGAGGGCCCAGGAGGGTGGGAGTGAAAGGGGAAGCAATTCCAGGCAACCGTAGCCGAGGCCGAGACAAGCCCGTCCTGAGCACCCAAGGGGTTAAATACTGATTGTGAAGGGTCCTGTGTCAAAGAAGTGTTGGCAGCTGAGTCGATGTAGGGTCTCAATCAGATATGCATTGAGCAGCATCATTTCCGAAGAGCACCTCCAGAAGCTCCTTGACTCTAAGTGTCAGCTGGAAAAGATTTGTGGTAAGTGTTAGTGTCAAAGACATGAGCACAGTCTAGAGGGCGATCACTAAATATGAAGGGGGGCAGAGCAGGGAAAACACAACTAATGTGTAATGCACAATGGCCAAATGCAATGATGTTCAGCTGGACCCACTGCAACAGCAAACCATATCACCACATGAATGTTAATTCTGATTTTTGCTTTTTTACTCTGTTGCAGGTCAACACAACCTTGAACTGTAACTGAACTGGCATTAAGAACATTGTTATAACTCAGAATGATCTATCTTTGTCCCAGATGCTACCTCCACATTCTTCACACCCATCATGCCCTATGTTTGTGTTGTTCTATATGTGCCTCACCAAGAGTTTCCGGTACCTAATCCTTGCACCGGTGAGGATTAATGCTTTCAGGTGATCTGACTTTTTTATTTCAGGACCTGACACATATTTTCTTAAAGAAATTACATTTCAACTTAAAGCAACTGCTATCGGAAAATGCTGAACGTACTCCAATAGTTCTGTCATTGAGGCTGTTCTTGTACAGGCATTTCTTTTTTAATGCAGAATTTATTTAATTTGCTAAGTAATCTTACTTTGTATCCACTTGTGTCTTATATCTTTTCCCTATATTCCATCTCAAAATATCTGTGTGTACTGGTATTCAATGGAACCATGCATTCTAGTCAAAATACTGTATCAGACGTTATAATATTAGCAAAGACAAATGCAGATCAAAAGCAGATACTACATTAAACTTATTTGAAAGCAGATTTACCTGGCCCTTTTTGCAGGGTTATCCCAAAACATTTTGCCTTCTTCATCCTATTATTTTCTGACCTGTTTTTGTTGGCTTTAGGACTCTGGGCACTTTGCCACTGCTAAAGTGCATATGCTCTCTATCTAAATTGTATTGCCAATTAGTTTATCCTTGATTGGCATATCTGATTTACTAGTAAGTGCCTAGTAAAGTGCACTATGTGTGCCCAGGTCGTATAAATCAAATGCTACTAGTGGGGCTGCAGCACTTATTGTGCCATCCACGAGTAAACGTGTCTCAGTCCTGCCATTACAGTGTCTTTGTTTGTAGATTTAAACCTTCCCTTTTACTACATGTAAATCACACCTAAGGTAGACCCAAGGCAGCTCCATGGGCAGGGTATAGGGTATTTAAGAGATAGGACTTGCACTGTTGTGGTTTACATGTCCTGATAGTGAAATACCGCTAAACTAGTTTTTCACTATTGTAAGGACTATTTCCCCCATAGGGTATCATGAGGACTGCCTTGAAATATCTTTTAAGTGTAATTTTCCATTAGAGCAGATAGAGATGTGAAGTTTGGGATCCCTGAATGCACAGTTAAAAAATGCAACTTTTGGTGAAGTTGGGCTTTGAATTGCAAGTTTAAAACCCACTTTTAGAAGTGGGTATTTGCTTACATATCCATTCTTTGCCTCTGGCTGTCATGGAATACACTTCTGGGTCAGGGTGACAGTTGAGCTGTTTCCTAATTCACTCTAGCCAGTCACACAAAGGAAGCTGAGGTGTGCCCTGCATATCCTAGTGGGCCTTCCTGGGCTAGATTGGTGGGAGGAGCTGACACTTATACCTGTGCATGTCCTTACACAGTTTCCAACCCCATGGAGTGTGTCTGGGGCCAGGGCAGGAAAGGCAGGGTCTTGTGCACTATAAAGGCTTCTCTTTGAAGTTTACCTATTTCAAACACAGAAATGGATATAAGGGAAGGACCTCTGATCCCACAAAGTTATAGCACTTCTGGACTGAGGACACTCTTCCAGGAAGAAGAACTGGATGCTGTAGGAGGGACTGCCACCCTGCCTTTTGTTTTGTTGTGCTGTGCTGCTGCTTGCTGCTTCTGTCCAGGGAGTGAAAGTGCAAGACTTTGCTTTCTATACCCTGTTTTCCAAAGTGTCTCATGTTAAGAAGTATCAAATACATCAAATACTTCATATGCCAGTACCTTGGCTCTTCTGCTATAAGTCCTGACTTGCCAAGTGGTGCCAACTCCAGTCCCTTGGAAGTGTAAATAGGTGACTTGAAGGAGAAAATCCATGCACTGACGTGCTGCAGCTGACAAATCGATGCAGTGCCTGTCCCGTGGCTGGAGAATCGACATACCAGTCTTGCACTTGCAGAATTGATGCAGCACCTCTTTCACTGCAGCTCCATCCACACAGATGATCTGGAATTTCCATGCATCGTTCTTGGCTGTCAAATCTTCATCGACCCCACACTGCAGTAAGAAACTGATGCCACATGTCCAGAAATCGATGCATCACCTTTCCGCAAGGAAAGTATTAACGCATCACCTTCTCCCCTGCCAGTAAGGAACCTCTGCAGAACATAACCTCTGCTGCAAAGACAGAATCAATGCCTCACCTCCCCTGCGCACTAAAAAACTGATGCATTGTTTTTTGTTTTTGACACATCACAGGTAAAAATATACAACCATTGATTCCTATGGACTAAGACTAATTTAAACCTTTAAAAAGTAACATCTTTACTTGTGTATGTTTGATTTTTGTCATTATTGTCTTGTTTTACCCAGATAAATATTGATTGTTTTTCAAAACTGGTGCAGAGTAATTTTGTAGTGTTTTCAATGCATTAGTGTGTGTGTGTATACAAATACTTTACACATTGCCTCTGAGATAAGCCAGACTGCACATGCCAAGCTACCAAGGGGGTAAGAATGGGTTATCTTAGCTATGTGACTCCATTACCCTGACTAGAGTGAGGACCTCTACTTTGACAGGGTATAAACCACTGCCAACTAGAGACCCTATTTCTAACATTGGTAATCAATGGTGAGGGTAGGACTTGTATTTGTTCTTGACATACAGTGACTGGTGTGCACTGTTTTTATATTGCAGACCATTGCATACCACTATATGGTTTTTCTCTCTCTGTTTTTGCAACTTTTGAGCTTTAGCCACAATCATGTATCAGTGTGGTGAGCTATCACCTGTAACTGCAGATTTAGGCCCTCATTACAACCCTGGAGGTAAATGCCGCCGACCACTGTGCTGACTGCCGCCAAGATACCGTGACCGCGGTGATATACCGTTACGGGTATTATGACCCACACAGAGAAATCCACCACTATACAGACACC
The DNA here is from genome assembly GCF_031143425.1 of Pleurodeles waltl. Taxonomy (NCBI): domain Eukaryota; kingdom Metazoa; phylum Chordata; class Amphibia; order Caudata; family Salamandridae; genus Pleurodeles; species Pleurodeles waltl. The sequence goes on from NC_090440.1 coordinate 1,800,356,559, forward strand.
CACACAAGTCCGCCAGCCCAAAGGTCAGTGATAAACTGGTGGTAGCAAAATCCGCACGGTTGTGGCAACAGAAATACACCCACAGCATCAGGACCCGTGGCAACAGAAATACACCCACAGCATCAGGACCCATGAATCACCGCAGCGGTTTTTCATCCACGGTAAACCAATGGCGGTACACACTGCCGTGCTCAAAATACACACAAACTTACAAAACTACACCACATTGGACAATTCAAACTATACACACCTGACACACTTCCACACACCACACCCACACACCCAATCCAATATAAAACACACACCCAGAATCCCCACAATGCCTACAATGAAAACAAATATTGCCAACTGAGAGAGACAAGCCAGGAGCACCCACTCAATCTGAGCCACATAACACCATCAACCATACACCATCCACGCACCTTACAGCACACACCCCAACATATCACCCCACACACCCTCACACATGCCACTCACACTACACCCAGGGCACGACAAAGACACCCCAGGTTTTCAGAAGAGGAGCTAAGGGTCATGGTGGAGGAAATCATTAGGGTAGAGCCACAGCTATTCGGATCACAGGTGCAGCAGACGTCCATTGCAAGGAATCAAATCAAATCAAATCAAATCATTAACATTTATAAAGCGCGCTACTCACCCGTGCGGGTCTCAAGGCGCTAGGGGGGAAAGGGGGGGTTATCGCTGCTCGAACAGCCAAGTCTTTAGGAGTCTCCGGAAAGCGGAGTGGTCCTGGGTGATCCTGAGGCTGGTGGGGAGGGAGTTCCAGGTCTTGGCCGCCAGGAAGGAGAAAGATCTCCCACCCGCCGTGGAGCGGCGGGTGCGAGGGACGGCAGCAAGTGCGAGGCCAGCGGAGCGGAGGGGGTGGGTGGGGACGTAGAAGCTGAGGCGTCTGTTGAGGTATTCCGGTCCCTTGTTGTGGAGGGCTTTGTGTGCGTGGGTGAGAAGACGGAAGGTGATCCTTTTGCTGACTGGGAGCCAATGCAGGTGTCTCAGGTGTGCGGAGATGTGGCTGTTGCGGGGTACGTCGAGGATGAGGCGGGCCGAGGCGTTTTGGATGCGTTGCAGGCGGTTTTGGAGTTTGGCTGTGGTCCCGGCGTAGAGGGTGTTGCCGTAGTCCAGGCGTCTCGTGACGAAGGCGTGGGTCACGGTTTTTCTGGTGTCGGCGGGGATCCAGCGGAAGATCTTACGGAGCATGCGGAGAGTGAGGAAGCAGGCGGAGGACACGGCGTTGACTTGCTTGGTCATGGTGAGAAGAGGGTCCAAGATGAAGCCGAGGTTGCGGGCGTGGTCTGCGGGGGTCGGTGCGGTGCCGAGGGCCGTGGGCCACCAGGAGTCGTCCCAGGCGGACGGGGTGTTGCCGAGGATGAGGACTTCCGTTTTTTCAGAGTTCAGCTTTAGGCGGCTGAGCCTCATCCAATCTGCGACGTCCTTCATACCCTCTTGTAGGTTGGTCTTGGCGCTGGCGGGGTCCTTGGTGAGGGAGAGTACAAGTTGGGTGTCGTCGGCGTAGGAGGTGATGATGATGTCGTGCTTGCGTACGATGTCGGCGAGGGGGCTCATGTAGACATTGAAGAGTGTCGGGCTGAGCGATGAGCCTTGAGGTACGCCGCAGATGATCTTGGTGGGTTCTGAGCGAAACGGAGGGAGGTAAACTCTTTGGGAGCGGTTAGCGAGGAAGGAGGCGATCCAGTCCAGGGCCTGGCCTTGGATCCCGGTGGAGCGTAGGCGGGTGATTAGGGTGCGGTGACAGACGGTGTCAAAGGCAGCCGAGAGGTCGAGGAGAATGAGGGCGACTGTTTCACCGTTGTCCATCAGGGTTCTGATGTCGTCTGTGACTGAGATGAGGGCGGTTTCCGTGCTGTGGTTGGTTCGGAATCCGGTTTGTGAAGGGTCGAGCAGGTTGTTGTCTTCCAGGAAGGTGGTCAGCTGTTTGTTGACGGTCTTTTCTATTACCTTGGCTGGGAAAGGTAGAAGAGAGATGGGGCGGAAGTTTTTCAGGTCGCTTGGGTCAGCCGTAGGTTTCTTTAGTAGGGCGTTGACTTCAGCGTGCTTCCAGCATTCGGGGAAGGTAGCAGAAGAAAAAGAAGAGTTGATGACGGTCTGGAGGTGCGGGGCGATGATGTCGTCGGCTTTGTTAAAGATGAAGTGCGGGCAGGGGTCCGAAGGGGCGCCGGAGTGGATAGAGTAGAGGAAGATGGAGCTATGGCAGAGAGTCGTGGCAGGGTCAATGCAGTGGGACAGCACTCAAGAACAAGGGATGACATCAGGAAGAGGTGGAACGACCTACGGGGGAAGGTGCGTTCCGTGGTTGCAAGACACCATGTAGCAGTACAGAGGACTGGTGGTGGACCCCCACCTCCTCCCCCACAACTAACAACATGGGAGGAGCAAGTCTTGGCGATCATGCATCCTGAGGGCCTCGCAGGAGTAGCAGGAGGACTGGACTCTGGTAAATCAAATATTTACTACTATATCCCCCACCCTACCTGCATGCCATTACAAACTCCTACCCCTACCCTCACCTCCATCACTCCACCACCTCACACATACCTCACTATCACAACCCACCCATCCCAATACCAAGCCCTGCATGCAACAACATTGCATGGACACACATCGCCACAGCATGCACACTAGTGACCATCACTTAGCCAACCGAATCACAACTCACACAAGCCAAAGCTGCCTTGCTAATAACAACCATAGAGGGAAACATACCCATGCACAAGATGGCACACACAGATACAATAACACTGCATTTCATCCCCACAGGACACCCACTCAACGTCACCGGAGAGGAGGTGCCATCAACATCCAGTCCCCCCACAGAAGAGGCCACAGTGATGACAGCAGCTCTGCACACCTGGATCACGTAGACCAACCTGGCCCATCAGAGCCCTCTGGCCAGTCGGTTACCCTGCCACAGTCCCAACCCTTCACACAGCCTCCCCCCTCAGGAAACACCAGCCCAGCACCCACCCAGCGGGCCCATCCATCTGTCCCCAGGACACGTCAATCAGCAGTGTGTCCACCACTACAGGGACCCCAGGCAACCCCACAAACCCAAGACAATCGCAGACCTGGGGTCAGTGTCAGTGGGCACACAGTTCAGGAGACAGTGGCACAGGACAACAGTGAAGCTCGGAGGACTGCTGTGTGACAGGTGTAGGACAGGTCCAGGGAACCCACTCTCCATGAGGCACTTGCAAAGATCCTGGGAGCATACCACCATTCCCAGGAGACCATGGGCCAGATACTGTACAAGTTGCAGGAGACCCAGCGGCTGCAGGAGTGACAGTACCTGGGGATCAGGGAGGACCTGAAACACATCCACACCACCCTGGTCACCATTGCAGGGGTGCTGGCAGACATGGCCAACACCATGAGGGAGGCTATGGCACACCAACAGGCCCCTGACACTAGCCACACTGAAGAACAGCCCTCCACCTCGTCTGGCGCTAGTGGACAGGAGGCCCCGCAACAGGAACATCAGGCCACCGGCACCCCTCCCCCTGCAGATGGAGAACCACCACACAAAAGGGCCCTGCGATCCAGGCAGAAGCCAGAGAACATTGCTAAGACCCCCGCCAGGAAATAAGAATCTCCTGATTGTCACCCTTCTGTCCCACTCCGTCACCCTGTCCACCTTGAACTGCTATTGCTACCCTTCCTATGACCCATTGGACAATGCACCTGTGATACCAATAGACTGGACTCAACCCTGGACTTTCCTCCATCATCAACCAAGCCTATTGCAATACCCCCTCCACTCATTAGCAGATAAATAAACACCCTTGGAACAAATACAAGTATGGAGTCTGTCAATTGATTCAAATTTGTATTCGTTTAACAAGCTGTACACATTGCAATTCAACTGTACAGTCATGTGGACATAGGTATGATCTGTAGTGGGCAGCAGTAAACACACCAGGAGCCAGAGTGGGGCACAGAGATCTGAAAATAGAGATGCCAAAGGATACAGTAAGTGGCCATAGAATCTGGAAAATTAGGCTGCCATGTACAATGTCCAACACAAACCTGCAATGGAAAGTGAAGTTACAGCATCTTACCAGTGTGTCACTGGAAGTACTGTTGAATGAGTGAACTTCTGTTGTCCACATCTTTTTCCTCTTCCTCCTCTTCTTCACTGTCCACAGTCTCCACCGCTGCCACAAGACCTCCCCCAGGCTCATCTTCCCGCACAAAAGGCACCAGGCGTCTCAAGGCTTAAGCCCAGGTTGTGCAACATGCAACGATGATATGGCAAACCTTCTTGGGTGAGTAGTACAGGGATCCACCTGTCAGATGGAGGCACCAGAACCCGGCCTTCAAGAGGCCAAAGGTTCTTTCAATTATCCTCCTTGTTCGCCCATGTGCCTCATTGTAACGTTCCTCTGCCCTTGTCCTGGGATTCCTCACTGGGGTCAGTAGCCTTGAGAGGTTGGGGTAACCAGAGTCACCTGCAAATATTCGAGGGATACCTGTTAGACACACACTCACCCTTACGGACAACCCCACACCCATATACCTACATCAACTGGGTGGGGACCGTGGGCTCACCTATTAGCCACACCCGGTGCCTCTGGAGTTGAGACATCACATATGGAAAGCTGCAATTCCTCAAGATGAAGGCATCATGCACAGAGCCAGGATACTTGGCATTCACATGGGAGATGTGGTCCTCCAAGCACACCATCTGCACATTCAGAGAGTGATAGCTTTTTTCTATTCCTGAACACTTGTTCATTCCCCCAGGGGGTGTGGGGGACAAATGCTATATGTGTCCCATCAATGGCACCAATGATGTTGGGGATATGTCCCAGGGCATAGAAGTCATCTTTTACTGTGGCCAAATCCTCCACCTGGGGGAATACGATGTAGCTGCACATGTGTTTCAGCAGGGCAAACAACACTCTGGTCAACACGTTTGAGAACATAGGCTGTGACATGCCTAATGCCATGGCCACTGTCGCTTGGAAGGAACCACTTGCCAGGAAATGGAGCACTGACAGGACCTGCACAAGAGAGGGGATGCCTGTGGGCTGGTGGATAGCTGAAATCAGGTCTGGCTCCAATTTGGCACACAGTTCTTGGATTGTGGCCCTATCAAGTCTGTAGGTCAGGGTAATGTGTCTCTCCTCCATTGTCACCAGGTCCACCAGGGGTCTGTACACTGGGGGATGTCTCCATCTCATATTCATCCACATCGATTGCAACCTAGGGAGACAAACGGTGAGAAGAGGGTCATATTTACACATATGTTGAAATAATGATGCATTTCTTCCTTTACAGAAACAGTATGTGAATTAGAGAGTCTGTTGATGTGCCAATGTCTGCTGTGATGCAGTTAGGTGCCATGGCCTGTGCCTCCCTGAAATAACGGCCGCCTGACCTCTGAGGATAGACAGGTAGAAATTAGGTAATTCCGCTGGCGTTGTGCGCATAGCGATCGGCGGTCTATGACTGCCGTGCAACTTTGCATTGGTTAACATTAGGCCCTAAGGGGTCCAGGAGCCAATGGCAATGTACACCGGTGGTGACGGTACACACCTCCGTGGACATGACTGCCATTTTCTATCTGTTCACTTGCTACCTGAACTTCAACAGGAGAGGACCTACACTGCAAGTGCTGCTGTGGCCTGTATCGGGAAGCGGCAATGGCTCAAGTGTCTGGGGAAAGGGCCCCTGCCTTCACTTCGGAGGAGTTGGATAGACTGGTGGATGGGGTCCTACCCCATACAGTTTACTCTATGGTCCTCCCTCCAGACAAACAGGTGAGTACACTGTGAGCATGATGTGTGGGCCATGAATGTATGGAGTGCTGTGTGTGTAAGCCTCATGTAGAGGGGGGCTGAGGGTTCCTGGGCAGAGTGCTGCAAATATGGTGGTCAATGTATGTGTGTAAGGAGATGGGGGGATATGGTGGGCCATGAGTATAACTGTCCAGACGGTATGACTAATCCCTTTTCTGCTGTATTTTTCCTGCAAGTCACTACCCATCAGAAAAAGGGTATTTGGCCTGCCATCACCAAGGAGGTGCGGACCCTGGGGGTCTTTGACAGGTGCCGCTAGGCAAGGAAGACAGCGGAGGCCCAGCTGGGGCGAGGACGGAGTGCCTGTCATACCGTGACCCCCAAGATGTTCCATCTCCTGGTGGTGGCCTATCCGTAGTTGGGTGGGCACTTGAAGGCATCACAGTAGCCACAAGGGGGTGAGTACAGATTCAGATTCCTTACTTTGTGTGCTTTAAGGTTTTACCTGGGTGGGGGATGTGGGCTGTGGGTACCCCTAGGCCAGGGCGAACATGGCAGGGTAGGTCCTTGTTGGGCAGGCTCTGAAGCACTCCAATCCCAATAGTGTTAGTGGCCATCTACTACTGGGCAGGGTCCTGTTGGTTTCAAGTGTGCAGCTGATGGCGTTATGCTATGTACCCCATGGGCTGGTGACTATCTTTATAACTGATAGTGCATGGCCTAGTGCATAGGGCTGATCCCTGTGTGTTGTGTACGCCAATGGTAGTGTTGTTGCTGGCATTCACCAAGTGTATCCTCTGGCTCTCCCCCCTTCTTGTTTTGTCACCCTGTCCTTGTGTTCATTAGCATCATCTGGCAGAGGAGCAGAGGCACCGGCCACAGAGGGAGCTGCATCCTACAAGGGCCTGGAGGCCAAATCCACTGACGGTGAGGGCAAATCCACGGGAGGGTGAGGGGAGCACCACGACGGAGACAGGAGGGGACACTACAGACAGCGACTTCTCCTGTGATGGAAGCTCCCTGGTGGTGGCGGACACCTCTGTGCCCACCACAACAACAGGTACAGCCACACACCCCATACCAGCACCACCCTCCCAGCAGCCCCTCAGCGTGTTTCCCGTGCCCGCTCACCCAGGAGGGTGGGCATCTCCTTCGCCCCAGGCACCTCGGACCCTGCCCCAGTCAGCCCTGCTGCCCTCAGTAAGGAGGCTATTGACCACCTGAGATCCCTCACTGTTGGGCAGTCAACTCTACTGAGTGCAATCCAGGGTGTCGAAAGGAATTTGCAACAGACAAATGCATACTTGGAGGGCATTCACTCTGGTGTGGTTGCCCAACAAAGAGCATTTCAGGCTCTGGCTTCCGTACTGATGGCAGCCATTGTCCCTGTTTCCAGCCTCCCCCCTCCAACTTCCTCTACCCAATCCTAATCCCCTCAACCCCAGCCTATCCAAAGCACACCTTCAGACCAGCATTCTCCCAAATCAACACACAGAAGTGGCTCAGGCAAACACTAGCACCACACTTCACCTCACAGGCACTCACACAAGCACCATCCAGATGCAGACGCACCAACATCCACTGCCTCCACTGTGTCCCCCTCCTCGCCCGCCCTCCTCACAGTAGCATCTCCACTCACACCTGCATGCACTACATCCTCATGCACTACCTCCATCACCAGCACGCCTATCACCACACGCCCCCCACTGGTAGTCACCGCCCCCACATCCATGCACACGTCCCCTGTATCCTCTCCCACTGTGTCTGTGACCCCCTCCCAAAGTACACAAATGCAAGCACACACCCACCCAACAGCCATCCACCTCACAACATCATCCAGCTCATGCACCTGCACCCAAACACAGCAGACTGACACATCCTACAACCACTCCCTCTTCCTCCACTCCCAAACCTTCACCCTCTTCCTTCCCCAATGTCCCTAAGAAGCTTTTCATAACCACCCTTGACCTCTTCCCTACCCCTCCCCCCGTCCTTCTCCTCAGGCTAGGGTGGTCACAACTCAGCCCAGCACCTCAGCCACCAAGTCCACGTCCGCTGTGGTTTTTGCAGCAGTCAGAGGCTCTAAGGGGGTACCTGTCAGACCAGCCAGTGTGCCACTAACACCTGCCAAGGCCAAGAAAGTTCCACCACCTGGCAAGGGCAAGAAGGCGACAGCATCCAGCAAGGAGAAGGAGCCACAACCACCCAGCAAGGCCACGTCAAAGACTCCAGCTTGCAAACCCACGGAGGCACCACCATCTGCAAGGACAGGAAGGGGCACAGAACACCAGCCAGGGCAAATAAGCCATCCGAGCCCGCAGGTGAAGGCCTGGTGGCTACAATCACAACTGCCAGCGCCGCCACCTGCACCACGGCCAGCACTGTCACCTGCACTGCCACAAGTTACACCACTGGCAGCAGCTCCAGTGGGCAGCCATCCGAGGCCGCAGGGGAAGGGTTGGAGCCTCCCCCACCACTGGTATCACCCCCACCAGCACCGGCACTACCACCACTGTGCAGCCGTAGCCGCCGGCAGATGGACTGTAGTAGTGCCTCCAAGGAGTGTCATGCATCCTGCCCACTGCAAATCTTGTGGGTCTGACACCCAGGTGAGGGACTGTGATCTGGCACTCCCCAAGATCTGCATCACAGGGCACAAAGCCCCCTCCAGAACCAGTGGAAGAAGGCATCAATTCACCCTATCCTTGGCAGGATGAAGCACACTGGGCACAAACCCTCCTCCAGAACCAGTGGAAGAAGGCATCCACTCACCCTATCCTGGGCAGGATGAAGCACACTGGGCACAAAGCCCCCTCCAGAACCAGTGGAAGAAGGCAGCCACTCACCCTATCCTTGGCTGGATGAAGCACAATGGGCACAAAGCCCCCTCCAGAACCAATGGAAGAAGGCATTTACTCACCCTATCCTTGGCTGGATGAAGCACACTGGGCACAAAGCCCCCTCCAGAACCAGTGGAAGAAGGCATCACTCACCCTATCTTGGCTGGATGGAGCACACTGGGCACAAAGCCCCCTCCAGAACCAGAGGAAGAAGGCATCCACTAGAGAGACTGTGGCTTTGCACTCCCCAGGACCAAGCAGTGGGAAAACCACCCACTAGAGAGACTGTGGTTTTGCACTCCCCAGGACCAAGCAGTGGGCATGGAGCCCCCACCAGGAGCAGTGGCGTAGTACCATCTTCTGGCTGAGGTTCCACCCCTCCCCCTCTCCGTCCCCCTGAGGTACCTGTGTGTTTTGGACCTGATGCCTATGCAGTGTTCTCTCCCTATTGTGGCAGGAGTCAAGTGTGGGCTTGGCCTATTTGTTATGGTCCAGTGCTCCACGGACTATTTTTGTGTGGACATTTTCCCTCATTTTAATATATTGCATATATTGTACATACTTTTTATTTATTTATGAACGTATTTCTAACTATTTCTAATATTACAATCATTTGACTCCATTCCTTTTGTTCTTGCGTTACTCCAGAGGGTTACTGGGTGTATATGTAATGTTGTTGCATGTGTTTGTGTGTATGGTGTTGGGGGTGTGGCGGGGGGGTGTGTGTTGCGTGTTGCGTGTGTGTCACTCACTTTTTCCTCCCCTCTCCCTTGTGTGATAGGTGCAGTACTCACCGTGGTCGTCGTCACCGGCGTTGGTGCTCCTGGTATCTGAGCAAATACACCAGCATGGGGAGAACATGCAGCTCGGGCTCCATGGCATCCTGGTTCTTCCTTGAGTGTCTAGAGGTGAGTGGTTTCCCTTCGAAGTAATATTTCTGCCTTGCTTTTGATGGCGTTGGTATCGCCCCGGAAAAGCTGGCCGATGGGCGGGTTGTAATGGAGTGGGTGGTACATTGTCTTCCGTTTGGCTGTTGGCGGTTACCGCCACAGTGTTTGTTGCTACCGCCGTGGCGGTCGGAGTGTTAAAGTGGCTGTCTGAGTTGGTGGTTTCCACTGTAGTCATGATTCCATTTTTTTTACCGCCCGCCTGTTGGTGGTATTACCGCTGCTTTAACACCGACCGCCAGGGTTGTAATGAGGGCCTTAGTGTTTGAGCTGACAAGGTTGAACACCAGTACGGTGCCTCAGCTCAACAAGATCTGCAAGAAGTTCAAATCTCCTTTTAAAAGCCTCTCTAGGAAGGAGGAGCTGCAAAAAGTGTTGAGGGCCTCGAAGCCAGAGAGGCTGGTGAGCATTCAGAGGATGAATATGATGTTGTGAGGAGGAGGAACAAGGTCTGCACCTGGGATGGGTGGAGGAACTAGCATGGTCTGTGCGGTGGGGGCAGTCGGAATGGTGGAAGAGCTCCTCCAGAGCTGGCAGCAGGGTTTCCTCTCCAAATCTGTCTCCAGAGGTCTGGAGAGCCAGGAAGCTCGAATTGGAGCTGGTAAAACTCAGGTTAAAGCAGGAGGAAAAGCATTGGAGGAAATAAGAATGGCCATTGGGGAGGAAAAAGCTCTTTTAGCTCAGGAGCTCAGCCTAATGGAGCTAGACGCCAGCAAGGCTGAGTTCAGCTCAGATGGTGGCACCAAAAGTATCATATCCAGTACTGAAGAGATTGTCCATATAGCCAGGGACTTTGTTTATTAGGAGGGGAGTGACATACACCAGTGGGCTCAGGCATATAAGGTAGCTACATAGGTATGCAGGGTCCCTGGGATGGATTGGAGAACTGGCACTGGAAGTCATGTTCCTGGTGGTGGCAGGGATACTCTACTTGCTCTAGAAGGGAGTGAAAGGAAGGGCACTCTGTTAAGAAGTATGGAGTCACTCCAGAGGAGGGTTGGTTGAGTTGAACGGCATTCAGATATGGTTCCAACACACAGGGGATGATGTGGGGTACTTTTGTAAGGCACTGGATAGTTAGGTGAAGTGTAGTATGGTTAACACATTTGAGGGGCAGTACAATTTGATTGCTGGAGAGCATCTGTTCAGTTAGAATTTTCCAGAGCTATGCAAACACCTGGTTGAGTGTGAGTTCTCTCACCCAAAGGAGCTTGTAAAGGAGATAGACCTCTGGGTTAGTGCCAAAGTGTCTGGGATGGCATTGGGAAGTGGCCCCACGGAGGAGGGCTCAGGTTTTCACCATCAGAGTGAGGGGAAGGGTTGAAGTGCCCCAGATAAGTCCCAGTGTAGTTAGGGGGAGAAGGGTACCAATGCCAACTAGATACTCCATTTCTAACAAAAGCTATAACTTTTTACAAGAAGAATTCCTTTGATAGATATCATGTAAGTGTAAATACAATTTTAAAATTAAGCAATAAGTAGTTATCTTGATTAAATAGTTTCACATAACAGTATCTTTGCAGTTAAGAGAAAACGTAAGTTTTGAACTACGTTTACAACAATTGATATAAAATTGTATGCTATTTTTAAGAGAAAGATCTGCACTTTCTATAGTAAAATAATCCATGACCAAAAGGTATGAAAGGTTCATAGTCCATAATCTTTCCATTTTAAAAATAATGTTTTTTAAAGCTGAGAAATAGTGTATTTTTCAGTGTATAAGACAAATTTGGAACTACAGCATACCGTTTGTAAATAATTAAATAATATGAAAAATGACAGGAAATATCAGAAGTTTGGACAACGATGTTCCAAACCGCATTCTAAAAAAATAAATCAATTGGACTATCATATCACCAGTAATTTTATGGTGTTAACAATTACAATCCCTATTGAAACGGTCAAATTTCCATCATTTTAGTGGGGTACACATGCTGTGTAAAGCAGTTGGTTTAGTATTGTGAAACATGCAGCCAACCTAAAACATTCTAGGGCTCTATTTTATTTCAGATATCTATAGATAGTAAGCTTGATAATTAATCGTTTAATTTTCTCCAAAGTTTTGAATAATAGTTGGAGTATAAGCGTTCATATTCATGATGTGTTTGTAAACTTTAGCAAGCAATGTGACCAAATATATTAAAACTAATCAGAAATAGTTCAAATCAAATATCTATTCAACAGGTAATGTACCAGGAAATGTATTAAGATAGTTACATAAACCTTAACATTTTTGAGATTCAAAGGACATGTTTCTTTAAAGTAGCCAAATGTAAGTTAAGTACTATCCTAAGAAATGTCTCATTCATAATGAGAAAATCAAATTATTTTGTTCATGTTTAAACATCACTATTAGGTTTCATCAATAGAATATGACATCAATAATTGCTTCTTTAAATTCAATGCCAGAATTAAATATTGTATCAAACATTAACAATGTTAAGTGTGTAAGGCTTAATAATGCCATTCTTACAACCATGACCACTGGCGCTTTGTGCATCTTAGCTCTATTTCTATTTCAACCATTATAAATTCTTAACTCTACATCATTTTATTGGATTGTTTTTATTTAGGCCACATTTTGCTTTTCAAGACCTGTTGGACCTGGCATTTTCTGCAGGGTGACTCCCACACTTTTTGCCTTCATCTCTCCTGCTTTCAGAAACCTGTTTTGTTTGGTTTTTAGAACTCTGTGCAGTTTACTACTGTTAACGTGCTAACATGTTTGTGCTTTGTCTAGTAAACATGGCAAAATTGGCCAACGCTCAATTAGCATGTTTTATTTATTTGTAAGTGTCTAGCAAAGTGGTACTACAAGTACCTAGGGCCTGTAAATTAAATGCCACACGTGGGTCTGTGACACTTATTATGCCAATCACTGAAGTAGCCCTTTAAAACATGCCTTAGGCCTGCTACTGCAGCCAATGTGTGCAGTATTAAACAGTCATTTCAATCTGACATGATAAACATTTCGTCAGGACTAAACCTTCCTTTTTAATAGATATGTCACCTCTAGGGTAGGCCCTAAAGAGTCTGTGAGGCAGGGTGCATTGTACTAGACATACTCTTTTTGGTTTTACATGTTCTAGTAGTGAAAAACTCTGAAATTCACATTTTAAGTTACATTTCTGAAAATGCCACTTTTATCAACTTTGCCCTAGCCATTTGGTGCATGCAGCCTGTTTGCCCAATCACAAGACTGGGTGTAGCTGGAAGTTGACCTTTGTATCTTCCTTGCGGACATCTTTACTATTGAGGGCCTAGGTGTTGGAATGATGGGTCATCCTAACTTCATGAGGGTCTGGACCTGTCATGCTTGCACTTCAAAGACTCTGCCTTAGCTCATACACAAAGGACTTCACACTAATCTACAGACTAGGGCCATGACAGGAAGGCATACATTTTAAACACTCCCTGGTGGGAAAACTCCAGATTCTTCTTCTATTTCAAAGTTAGCACCAGATATACCACGAGGGCCCTCATGCCCACTTTTAGATTAGTTTCGGACCTGTGGAAAACCTAGAAGAACTGCTCTGCTACCCTGCTGCTGGAAGGGATATCCTGCTACCCTGCTGCAAGGGCTGCCATTCTGCCCTAATGCCTGAGGAAGGAAGAGTAGGCCTCTTCCTTGAACCAGGACTACCAGAGTGCCAGCTGACTGAATTTGATTTCTGAGCCACAGGGCTATAACAGTCTCTACAGATCTGTCCTGCATCCGTGGAGCTACTCAGACTAAGCTGTACATATTTATGGGCTGCTGCTTGTCTCTGTTGGAATGCCTTCCGATCCCCAAGAGGTACCCCAGATCCTGAGCACTTGGCTGGCATCAAAGTCTACATCTCCTGGTCCAACTCTTGGTTTCCTCAAAACCAATGCCGCATGATGGAACTTGATGCAGACCTCACATCTCAGCGCACACAGCCCCTCATTGCAACCAATGTAGCACGATGCAACTCATCACAGGACCTCATATCACAGCCCTAGCATTTCCTTATTTTACCCGTTGCAAAGCAGTGATACTCAAAGCAAGACTTTGCATTGCAGCCCTCGCCACTCCTCACTGGAGCCGACCACATTCAATGCAACAGCCGCACATCAGGAACATAAGATAAAGTCCTAGGCTGGAGCAACCTGAACCCTGTATTCAGCCTGTACTTCATCATGGTCAGCCTGAACTTTTGACTTTGTGTTGCATAGCTCCAGTTCTACTGATTTAATTTTTTACATTTTGGTGTCAAATAATGTATTAATATTTACTCTATTGTTGTTAATTGGTATAATATTTTTTGTGTTTTGTTTTCACTTTAATATTTTACACCAGTGGTTCTCAACCTGTGTTTCGGGGTCCCCTCGGGGTCCACGATGCCTCTTTGGGGGGCTGTGACTGCTTAGAAAATTAAATAATGTTAACAGATTAGGTCCCCAGCTTTCAATAATGACTGATTCCAATAAAGATTCAGTGGGCATCCTTGGGCTCCAGTAATGATAACGTGGGGGTCCACATTTGTTACGGAGTAACCCCCACCGCCAAACTCTAAATCAGTCCCTAAATATTTTTGGGATTTCAGCCATTTAGGGATCAATATCACCCCTCAACTGAAGTCTTCAACTTAAAAAGTTGGCAGTGAAAGAATGCATACAAGTGCAAGGCTAAATAAACTTGATAAATAATATATAAGATGTGTATTGTTTTATTGATGAAACCACTTTACAATATTATTTTGTAAAAAAAATATTTTTTTATTGTACTCAGAGTTTGATACAGAATCTTAAATGAACAAACAAATTACTTCATTAGTAATTTCCCACTTTCTTATTAGAGTTTGGAAGATCATCCTGAAAAAAAAACATTGGCATTCAATTTAATGTTATTTGTAAAATGTTGTATTGCTATGGCTATGTTGATCCAGGTATGAAGCTACCATACTTGTCAAGTAGTCCATCAAACGTATTACAGTACAAACATACTCAGAAACTGTTTTTTTTAAGTGCAATCAAAAATCTTAAGTTACATTATTAGTAATGCCAATACAATCAACTGATGATTTAAATGGTTACCTCAAAGTAATTTACATAAATACCTGTCTTATCGCTAAATAAATGTGATAACACTTGTGGAATTTCACTACGCAAAGAAAAATACTTTTATAATAAACTGCACCACAGAGAGTTGGTTTTGTTTACTTGAATACTTTTGTTTAAACATTTGTCTCTGCATCAACATTACACTCTCCTATAGATGCATGCAGGTTTTGTTTTCATTAAGCAAGATAGGCCAATACATATTCCTAACAATATTTGGACTGAAAAGCACCAGTGTATTTAGCAGAGGAAGAGTGTTTTAGCAATGGATTCTATGACTATCAATTAAAATGCAGATGCTAAACAGTAGGTTGGCAGTTTTTCTTGTGCTTGCACTATATCATTCACATTCACACATATATCTTGGTTGGGGGGATGTCTCGTGGAATTCCTAAAGATTGCCTGCTGTAGAGTCTGAAGTAGAGAGCCATGTTTACCAAGATATTACCAGTTTTGCCACCTCAGTGACTTAAGCATGGCCGGATAAACAGACTGACTATGCCAGGGCTAACAGCAGGGGAATAATATCATAAATGAAGAGACTCTAAAAACAATTACACCACAATAGGCTGTTCAAAGAAGGGCTTCACAGATATAGAAGTTCTTCATTTACTTAGCACAATATCCACAGCCACTCTGTCTAATATTTATGCAGTGTAACTGTAATATTTCAGAAGATTATGATTGAGCTTCAGAAAGATAAGAAAAATGGTGTGCGACCATGTAACAGTTCAGTTACAATAAAAAGGATATTTAAACCATCAATTATATTTTACAGGTTATAACAGCACAATAGGTTCCCTTTTACTAGTACATATTTCCCCATCTAGTCACATCGAACGAAAGATTTACTCCTAAAAGCATTTTTCTTTTTACTTCTGAAATCTTTTGGTACTAATGACTTTGCCCCGAGTTGGCAAAGCCCATGATTCATGGCATCATTCTAATTTCAATACTAGTTTGTCTTGTGGCTTCTGTGTAATTGATACACAAATTAATTAGCACATAAACACCGAAAATAATAATTTTACATTTTAGACTTTTGTTACTATGGGCCTCGTTACAAGGTTGGCAGTCTAAAGACCGATAGCCTCGCGATGGCAGTCAGACCGCCGCCGACACGGCAGTCTGACGGCCCAATTATGAGCGTGGCAGAGCCACCATTGTCCAACCGGCGACACCGCCAGTCTGCAGCCTGTTGGTCCCAGCAATTCTAATCTGCAAGCAGCGCGGCCCTGGGAATTACGAGTCCCCTTCTGCCAGCCTTTCCATGGCGGTAAACCCCGCCATGGAAAGGCTGGCAGAATGGCGGTGTTTGGGGAGGCCCCGGGGGGCCCCTGCCATGCACTTGGCCTGGCCAGTGCAGGGGCCCCAATGCACAGCCCCATCGCGCATTTCATTGCCCGAATTAGCGGACAGTGAAATGCGCAACGGGTGCTGTTGCACCCGACGCACCATAACATTGCCATCGGCTCAATTGTGAGCAGGGGTCAATCATGTGGTGAATATTCCACTGGGCCTGCAGGTGAAAATGCTGTTTTTGCCCGCTGGCCCAGCAGAACACTCATAGTATGGCAGGCAAAAGACCTCCTGTACAAGCGGTCTTTCGCCTTCAGCGGATTCGGCGGTCCTGTGAAAGGACCACCAAAGTCGTAATGAGGCCCTATGTGTATTTATTTATTTGCATTACATATGTACTACCTACTAGTTATCTGGTTAGGTGATTACTGTAGCCTCATACCCTAATAATCTAATCTTTTCAGTAGTAGTTACCATTTCCAGATGAGTTCAGATTTATGGATGTCATCTGAGTGTCTGACTGAGATGGTTGACATTTACGGTCTCTGCCCTGCACAGTAAAAATTACTTTAAAATTCTTTGCTCCACTGATGAGCGTCTTAGGGCCTCATTACGAC
Source organism: Pleurodeles waltl (assembly GCF_031143425.1). Taxonomy (NCBI): domain Eukaryota; kingdom Metazoa; phylum Chordata; class Amphibia; order Caudata; family Salamandridae; genus Pleurodeles; species Pleurodeles waltl. The sequence goes on from NC_090440.1 coordinate 1,800,373,118, forward strand.
AGGCACATTCCTGGCAGTCCGACCACCGGGATCATAATTATAATTATGATCCCGGTGGTCGGACTGCCAGGAGATTGCTGATACGGAGGCAGTCGAAGTCATGGTCAGCAACAGCAGTTCCCATGGCAGCACCACCATGCTCATCACAACTTCACTTTCTGCCTGCCTTCCTATATCAGTTGCACCGCCATGGAAAGCTTGGTGGAAAGCTAATGCTGGGGCTATAGTGGGGACCCTGGAACACACACAAACATGTGAGGGGCAGTGCAGGGTATCCCCTGCCAGCAGTCTTGCAATGCGCACGCTCTGCTATGCAGAACAAATTCTGAGGGTGTTGGTGTGCGACAGCAGTGGCTTTGGCTCCCCAAGGGAGCTGAGGCAAATGCCACCACACTGTTTACACTGGGCTGACCGGTGGAAACATCATAATGCAACTTTTCTGCCAGTCAACCCGGTGGAAAATCATATTACGGGGGAAGTGAGGATGCTGTCTTGACGACAGACTCACCCAGGCTGTATTGACAGTCTCGGCAGCAAAACCACTGAGACTGTAATTGGACACTTGGTCTCAAGAGGGTTGAAATATTGACTAATTAGCTCTTTATATACTGAGATTCTTTCCATGAGTTTCTTGGTTGACTCTTTAAGCTGAATGTTTATATTCTATCTTTTGTACCTTGCACAATGTCTCTCTTCACACATTACCACTGTGTTGCTTGCACCCAACTCAACTGATGCAATGCACCGCAATAGATGTATCTAAGTGACTATATAGTTTTGTAAATAAATGGGTTATACCCTCCCCACTGGCTATTCCAATGGAAAAATAACTGATGAGATTTAACCAACTCCTTTCTTGGTACACTGAGAGTAATGTATGGTGCAGCATTTTAGACAACTAGAAGGTATTGAAAGTTATATAGTGATGTGCCCAGATAAGAAGTAATTACTGTAATCTAGTTGTGCAGCAATAAAAGCGTGGTTCACCCTCTATCAAGAAGAGATTGGAAGCAGGAGAAAGGTTTTGCATAAACTTCACAGAATGCAAAAGCAAGTTGTTGATACCCAATTCACCAAACAAATGTTGCAATCAAAGAAAACTCTAAGGTTACTGACCATATTAACTGGTGCTAGGGGATTACCCAGTTCTTCTAGCCATCAGTTTGAAGACCAGCTGGAGGCCTGTTTGTCCAGTAACGAAATCTCAGTTTTTTTCACTTTTAGGTTTGAAATAGAATTGCCTCACCCAGTTTGCTACTTACAGAATAGACTAGAGGTTTGTTTTATAGGTAGTGTGGCTGTTGGAGAAAGACACAATGATATGTGTGTCATCTGCGTACAACGGTATTTTAAAACCAAACACCTTTTCCAGTCATGCTACAAGAGTTCCCCCAACACACACACAAAAAAAGCCCGGGTAGAATTGTCTCTTACAAAAGGTTTCTATACCATTGTAAATTTCTTAGGTGGGAATAACAAAACTCTTACCTGACTCAGGATTGCTAGATTGGGCCACCAGATTAGAAGGGTCCTTTTTAGGATGTTTATAATTGCTTATCAATAATAGAAGCTTTAGCTGTTTATTACCTCACAGCACTTGCACTGGCACAGCACTAACTAATTTTTGTTTTCTCATCATGTTTTCCTCCAGTTACACTCAAATTTCTTTTTTTTTAAATATCGAATTCATGCCTCAAAGCAGCGTGGGGCAAAAAGTGTACCTCTTTTATGATTATGTCATTGCTTCAGGCTGGAATATCCAAGGCAGTGTTATCCCGAGTATTAAAATTTGTTGAGACATTAGTGCATAGAAACTCAAAGTACGGCTTGTGGGCCACATGCGGCCCCACTGACTATTAGATCAGGACCTTATTTATGACTCCAAGACAACTGGACACCTTTTTTAACATAGAAGGAATGCTGTATTTGTTTTATGGTCATCAGAGAAATGTATCAAACACCGCTCCGAACTGTTCTCCCGGCCGTAATGTTTAATTAAACAAACTATTCCTGCTTTGCCAAATGTAAAGCTTCTTTTGTTTTTTCAAGGTAAAATCACATTCCAGCAGCATTTTGGTGAGCCAGATAGGGGCTGATTGATTCCCTGGACCCAACTACAACCAAAGGAAGGGGTCCCCACCCAGACAGATTCACATTTGCGCAACTCGGAAAGGTGAGAAGACGCCACAATTGATTGGATGCTCTTCTGAATCTGTGGGGTAGAGGTCCGTTCTGAAGCTGCTGCCAGAAGGCTAAGAGACTACATCAGAGCTTCAGTCCCAGCATCTGGTGTATGGCAAATTAGGAAGAAGCACAACTCATGGAAGTCACCTTTTGGTAACAGTCAGTGTGCCAGGAAAGGTGAAAATTGATTGTTGCCTGGACCTCTGGGTGTGACACAGTGGGTAAGCTTGCGCCTGGTAATGATTCAGGGGTGATTGCTTAGATCTCAGCGCATGACACAGATGGTACACGTAGGCCCTGGGTATGGTAAAGGGCCAACAACTCAACTTTGTGAAGTGTCTATCGCTTCGACTGCTGGGTGTGACACAGATACACATAGTCCCTGGGTGTGATATAGGACCCGCAAGTCATATATCTTTAGTCTAAAAGGATTTCTCAGTGCCACCGGTTTCTTAACAATTAAAGAAGTGAGAGGTGAGAAGTGAGAGGTGTTGTTCCCTTAGACTGCTGGGTGTGACACAAATGGTATGCATGACCCCTGGGTGTGATATAGGGTGTGATTCAGTGTTGGGAAATGGGTTATTGGTAAGGGCAGGTAGGTACCTACACTTAGCGATAGGCCACTAACCTCCACTTAGGTCCAGTTAGGTCTCAATAAATTAAACCCAGATCAACCCTTGGTAGCTTGGCAACGAGCGACAAGGCTTAACTCAGGAGACAGAGTGTAAAGCATTCAAATATCACAAAACAGTAATTAAATAAAACACAGGAAACAGTTTTAAAGTCCAAAACCAATTTACAAAAATAGTGTATATTTTTATCTTTAAAATTACACAAAAACAAATAAAATCGGATAAGGGGAACCGGAGATATGAATTTTTAAAGAATTATTGTTTTCTAGCACCTAGAAACAAAAAGCGCCAATCTGGTCATCTGGTTGCACCTCGACCCGGGCAAAGTCAAAGTTTAAGGCCGACCGCGATGGAGCCCGGCTCGGCTACAGCCCGCGGGAGGCCTTGGTCAAAAGTTTACCTTCACACTTAGTCGTTTTTCTGAAGATTTTCTTCAGCGGGACGAACCTACCAATCCAATCTGACCTCCTGGAACTCATCTCCAGATACGCATCGCAGGAGCCCTCAGTGGAGATTTTTACCTTCGGACTTAGTCGTTTTTTCGAGCTGAAAATCTTTTGACCGGGGTAAACCTGGATCTTGATCCGACGGCCTTGGAGCCCTTCTCGGATACGCTGGCTTGGAGGTCCCGGACAACTTTCTATGTTCTGACTTAGTCTCTTTTTTGGAGATTTTCTTTACCGGGACGAACATGCAAATCAGGCCGGGTCGCGGTTGAGGCAAGCCGGCTAGAGTTGCCACGGCGGGTCGGTCCCTCTATGGAGCTTTTTTCCAAAAGTTCTCCAAACTTTTCCAAACGTCTGGATCTTCTCCTAGATGTTCTTTTAAGGTTCTTTTGGGGTCCACAGCTCACCCCAAGGCTCCAGAAGTTCTGAGATGATCCTTGGGGGTGTGCACTACAACTCCCAGAATGCACCTGGTGCAAACTCCTTTTTAGCCACTGGACAGTGGTCAGCTTTCTTCAGGAGTTGGTGCAGGGGACTCTGGTTAGCAATTTTTCACCTGTAGCAAACAGGGAGTCCCTCCTTGAACTAGTTGAAGCCAGGCAAAGTCCTTTTGGTGGTGAAGCCCAAGTGTGCAGCTGGTGCAGTCCTTCAGAGTGCAGGGTCCAGGTGCAGGCCAGGGGTCCAGCAGGGCAGTCCTTCTTCTCCTTTGGTTCTTCCTTGTTGGAATCTGATGGGGATCTGGTAGGGAACTGAGGTGTGGGTGCAAGTCTGCCAGTTTTATCCTTGCTCCTGGGTGAAAAACAGGGGGGTCCTGGTTCTCCAATCAGGTGCAGGGTCCTTCCCCTTGTGATGACCACTTCCTGGGCAGTGTGGCAAAAATCAATCCCAGGAGGCAACATTCCTCAAAAATCCATCATGGCTGAAAGGGATTTTTGGAGGTTACATCAGGCTAAGCCCACCCACTGGTGTGGCTAAAAAATCATAAACACACACCTCTCCTGCCCTCGCCTAATCTAATCAAGGGGGCACTTAGTTGTCTGGGGTTGCAGGATGTGGGGGTGTTGCGGGGTTCCTCCAAATGTCCTTCTCTGCCTTTGAAGATCAGTTTGGCAGCCCTCCCCTTCCTGCCTCACCATCTGCTGAGGGGAGATCCCCTCCCACAGGCACATCTCTTTGTGTGAAGCCAGGCCACTTCACACCTCATCAAGCCAGCCTGGCCAGGCTGCCAGAGGCTGGCCAATCAGAGCACAGCAGCAAAAACAATGCAGGGCTGAAGTTGGCAACTTTTCAAGTAAAGGTTACAACTCTTTACCTGAACAAGTTATACTAAATCCAACATCTGGAAGTTGTGGGATCTATTATAACAATTAATTTGATACCAAACTCTTTGTATCAGTCATTTAAGGGGACTTTTAAAATTAAAATAAAGTCTCCCCATTCTAGCCTATGAAGGCCATTCACTACAGTGAGGGAAAAACGAATTTGGCTGTTTTTACCTCACCAGGGCTTATAAAACTATTTTTATAAGGTCCCTGGTTATAGTTACATGGCTACTAATAATGTGATACACTGTTCCTAAAGAGAAAGAAAAAGACAGGGAAAGTCATAGGGGATCCTATTGAGTAGGAGCAAGAGTCCTCACACACCCAGTTGAGTGTCATGCTGCATCATTGGACCAGCACCCGCGATTGGTTGGTATTGATTATCAACACCTCCAAGCGGATAGCAGAAACCATGGCCGTACAAATTACCTTTATGGAAAACACATTAAAAACCACAGTTACCATCGCAGCATTTAAGAACCGTTTAGCTGAGATCAATTCTGATCTCAATGAGTCAAAATAATTTTTGACCCAACAAAAAATCACGAAATTACAAAAAGACATTAATAGATTTAGTCGTGAAAAAGTCTACCCCTATATTAAGGAAGACTATTCAGTTGATGTACAATCTGTTTCATCTGATGAATCTTCCACGTCATCTAGGAAACCTCACAAATATAGTCACAGTTCCTCATCCGATGGGTGGAGTACTGATGATGAGAGACCACAACCATATCTTAACTACCCACAATTCCATCCCAACCAATCAATGGGATGGCAGCAACCTTTCCCTTTTTACCAACCCCGTCCCATGCTTCCATATGTGCCTTTTTTAGGCCACGGCAGGGGCAGGGGCAGAGGCAGAAGACGAGGAAGAGGCAGAAGGGTCCATTGGGTGCAGGAAGAACCCCAAATGGTCACACGGAGTCAGGGCAAAAACCAACTACCCAGGACTTAGTCATCAACCTCTCTGCCAGACCCCTTTCCTCCGAAGAATCGAGTGTTCTCAATAAGGGGTTGGGATTTTTCCCTACCCCCAGAGAAGACTTTTTCCGCCTACAAAGTGAACTTACACAGTTCTTTAGGAAGATTCGACTACAGGTCTTTTTTAGTGACAGAGTACCTGATTCAGCACCCACGGACTCCGGCCTCAAAAAACCGTCTAAATTTATGCCCTCCACGGCTGTCACTCCATGTGAGATTTTGACATTCGAGAAAGCGGTCAATTCTGACCTCAATAAGCTACGACCTAAATATGGCTTTGTCAACATACCCAAAGTAGAGAGTGATGCTCTGAAAAGACTGGCAGCTGACAGCAGTATCACCATCAAGCCAGCAGATAAAGGCGGTGCTATAGTTGTGTTGAATTCATCAGACTATAGACAAGAATGTCTTCGCCTATTGAGTGACCTCACTTATTACACACCAATCGATCACGATCCAACCGTCAGATTACAGACAGAGATTAGAGGAATGATCAATGAGGCCATTAGTAACTCCTGGATCTCACAAAAAGAGGCTGATTTCCTAGACACTGCCAATCCCATGATTCCATACTTTTACTGCCTGCCCAAAATTCATAAAGGGATAACTCCACCCCCGGGCCGCCCTATCGTGTCAGGAATAGGGTCTATCCTCGAGCCGTTGTCTACATTTTGTGACCATTTTTTGCAACCTCTTGTACAACAATCCTCTACATCTTTACGGGACACCAAAGATGTCCTCAACCTCATTGAATCCATCAATTCTGAAGGTGATGTCCGTGCATTGATTACCATGGATGTTGAAGCATTATATACCAACATCCCTCAACAGGCTACTTTGTCAGTAGTAGAATCAGCTCTTCTAACGACTACTTCGAAGTTGACCAGTCCGGTTCATTTCATTATGCATTGTGCCAGCTTAGCAATGAAAGATAACTTCTTCAAGTTTGAAGACTCATTGTTCCACCAGACTCGAGGCACATCAATGGGCAGCACTTTTGCTCCGAGCCTAGCATGTCTTTACATGTATGATTTTGAGAAAAGATTCATAATACCTACCACCAATCCTTACTTTCACAATATTAAATTGTGGCGTCGATATATTGACGACATTCTGGTCATCTGGCAAGGCCCCATTGAGGAAGTAACGGATTTCACGACATGGGTTAACAACCTCGACCCCTATTTGAACTTCACCTCCTCTGTCTCTACCACCAAGATTACTTTCCTCGATTTGGTCATCAACATTGACAGGGGCATACTAACCACATTCACACATCACAAAATTACAGACCGAAACAGTCTACTACTTTACGATTGTTACCACCCGAAAGCACTAAGAGATAACCTTCCATTTGGTCAATTCCTACGGTTACGCCGTAATTGTAGTAATATCCGTTCATTTGACACACAAGCCACAGAACTGAAACACAAACTATATGACAGTCTTTACCCTGTAAGGGTGGTTAACATGGCTTACAAACGTGCCAAATATAGTGATAGGGAGCTATTACTACAAACAGTACCCAGACGTGGAGAGAATAAACGTACCTGTGTTACGACTTTCACACCACTGTCCAACACAGTCAAAAAAATTATTAACAATAGATGGGAGATCCTCCTGAGTGGGGGTGAGAGTATCCCTAAACCACTATTTGCCTTTAGAAGGACCACCAACGTGAGAGACAAACTGATACATACTAGACCTACACCTCGCGACGTGTCCAGCAGACAAGGCACCCTTTGGGAGTTACCGCCAGTGACTGGCCATTTCCCTTGTGGGAATTGCAATGTGTGCCCTTTAACCAAACGAACAGACTCATTGGAACTTGTTCCAATTGGGCACTGGCAATTACTTAGACACACTAATTGCAATACCCGAAACTGTGTGTACTTGATAACATGCCCATGTGGTCTACAATATGTAGGGATGACCACACGGGCAGTCAAACTAAGAATCAATGAACACCGTAGCAATATTCGGTGTGGACGTACTTCGACTAAACTAAGTATCCACTACATCGAAGCACAACATAGCCCGGATGACATGTGGTGGATTATACTACAAACATGCCCACAGAAAAACACTGAGTCACTCTTTGAACTAGAACAACAATGGGTTTTTAAACTTGGGACCCACCGTAGTGGGCTTAATGACGATATCCCATGGATTAACTTCTCTCCGTGACCAAATAATACTGAGAAATTGATACGATAGCTGGTTCACCATATGACTACATTTGTATACACGTGGTTATTTACCATCCTTGGAAATACTTCCTCATACTCCACAAAATTACCTTGGATATTTATCCACTGTTGCCCTGTATCCAGTATGCCCCTTTGATATGACTCTTTTGTACTTCACAATGAAAAGAGTAGACTGATTGCAATTTATGCTTTCCACCATATAGGATCGATCTGCTAGTTCCGCTGCATTATATCAAAAAAACAGATCTTTACATATTTTCCATAGGGCACACCATTCCCTTTATTGACTCGAGTGGTAACATAGAACCTCTATCATGGCCGCCACTTTTTCCTTTATAGACTCGAGTAGTAACATAGTACTTCCAACATGGCCGCCATATTTCTCTCCTGACGTCACTAACAGAGCTGTACGCTCGCGTGCTCGCACGACGAGCGTTTGTGCCGAGACGTACTAACGTTGCATAGCAACGCGTAATGAATCTGATTTCCGGGTCCTTCTCTATTTATCCCCTTGCTACTGCGTCTCCCCTGTCATTCCGGGAGCGTGACCAAGGGGTAGGTGGGAATACCGTCTACCGATTCCACCCAAGTAAGTTTTTTGGTATTGCCGTTTGTGTCGAGTAACCGTGGGGTTGTTAGACTCACGAGTAGCGTTTCACCGGCGAGGCTGCCTCTCACTTCTTGACTAGTTACTTTTAATTATGGCATAATACGAATAACGAGGCAACTCTGGTCACTCTTTGTGATCACATGAGACCTTTTGCTCATGACTTAACCACGTTTTGTCTCCTCCACACGTGGTTCTCTACTAAGGAGATTACTTTTAAATTTGATTACCATGAAGTTCCTTATCATAGATGTTGTTGTTGGCAATCGCCTTCCAGCTTGTTTTCATTTGTTCCATATGATACACACTTTTTTTTTTTTTAGATTGACGAATAAATACTCATAAGTGTGGGGTTTCTCTCCCTAATTGCTTGTTGACGTATACCTGACGGTATAATAATTATGTACACCAACTCCAGGGTGGGACTGCATTTTCCAATGACTCCTAATTCTGCTTTGTGATTTTTTGTCTTTTTATATGCTAATTAGAGCAGTGTGGACCAGGTCGATGGTGCGCGTTATCCCATGAAGCCCTGTCTCAGTGTAGGAGGGTAAGCACATTTTGTTCGTTACACTGACACGGGTGTATGAATGTTTATCACGATCACCGTGTGCCACACACATTGAATTTTTACTCATTCAAGTGCAACTCTTGATATGTTGATCTGGGTACCAGTCAATGATTGTAATAATCTTTACACTTCTATAGGGCGACGAGTAGGCATGACAGACTGGGTCATAAAGGACTCATGTAAGTGACTGGTGATAATAATACTCCTTTCCTTTTGACTGTTAGTTGATAGAGGCAAGAGCCAATATAGTTTATTTTCAGAGAAGCACGTTGTTTTGTTACTAGGTCCTGAAGAAGCGTCGCTGGATCCTGTGGGACCCCATAGACGCGAAACATGTCGACCCATTGTTGCGGTGGGTCTGGTAGTACCTTGACCACCTTGTTATGTGCAATACAGTTTGAGAGTAGTCGAGCATTACTTCGACTCTACCCTCCTGTTTACAGTTTTAATCTTGACCAAGACCCCATATTAATAAAAGATAGCTCTGAGTAAGGGTCCTTGAGTCAATTTTATCCTTCTATCTCATTTTTGCTCTCTCTTTTCTCCCTCTCCCCCTCACTTACCTGTGGGAAAGGGTGGCATCATCAAAAAGATCTCCGGCAAAGAGCCCCCAGAAAGGGTGGTGCCCGCCAGACATTGCAGCGCCAGTCTGGCGAGGAGCTGGTCCAATGATGAAGCATGACACCCAACTGGGTGTGTGAGGACTCTTGCTCCTACTCAATAGGATCCCCTATGACTTTCCCTGTCTTTTTCTTTCTCTTTAGGAACAGTGTATCACATTATTAGTAACCGTTATTGGAGGACATACACTGGACCTCATAATCCTCCGAATCCCCTTATTTCTTAATATAGTTACATGGCACCCAGCCCTAGGGTGACATAGGGCACACCTTAGGGGTGACTTATATGTAAAAATAAGGTAGTTTAAGACTTTGTAACTACTTTTAATTCCAAAGTCGAATTTGCATATAACTTTAATTTAAAAGCAGCCAGCAAGGCAGGCCTGCCTTTAAAATGACACTGGGCACCTCAGCAGTGCAGCTATGGGTGCACTACCTATGCTGGGGTCCCTAAACCTACATGCCCTACCATATACAAGGGACTTATAGGTAGGTTGACTTAGCAAATTATAATTAGCCTAATTTGCATACTGGTTTTACACAGAGCACAGGCCTTGGGACTGGTTAGCAGTACCCAGGGCACCATCAGAGTCAGGAAAACACCAGCAAAAAGTGGAAAATGGTGGCAAAACGTTAGGGGGCCTCTGCAATCAGCCCTGTTCTCTCACATTCAGACATTATGTAAAAAGAAGATTTGGTTTTAAGGGTATTAGGCGCAGCTTCAGTTTGGCCAAGAAGGGCCTATGGTTGTTGAGTTATCTCTTTTTTCTCTGCATAAATTGTTGTTATTGTTGCCGCAGAGCTGATATTGACAAGACTACCGGGCTCACTTGGTCTTATGTACAGTGCAGAGCATTCCCTGGTCACAGGATAGCATGCACTAATAGCGAGCTAAGATATTTTTGATAAAGGCATCCTTTTTCTCTGTCAAGTTTTTCTTTATTCTAGTTAAAGATTGATGTACTAATTGAAATGTATTTCTCTTGAGTATTGTGTTTTGTTAATTACTCAATATGCTATATGAAGGCATTTCTCATTCTCAAAGGTTGCTATTTTTATGCCAAATTTCATGGAGTTTGAATTAACAAGTGCAATTTCTTTTAGGTTGTGACCCTTCATATGCTTTGTTATTTGTGTTTGTGAAATGTTCATGTTGATGCATCCGTAAATAATGCTGAGCTATTGCTATAGTAAGTAGTTAGAACTAGCAGTAACCGTGTAAATATTTCATCACAACCAGAACAGAACTTTAGATTCCCTAAAACCAGAGAAAGCTAGACATTTTAAACTTAAGATTCCATAGAATCGGAAGAGGTAAAAGTGTATCAGCCCCCTCAAAACTGCCTAAACTTATCATAGCATCACCACTAAAGCACTGGCAAACTAGAATTCCCCCACAGGATAAGCACCTTAATACGTTTGCCACAAATTGCACACACACACAAAGGCACACACGATTTCCTGCCCAAAATAGAGAACACATGAGGACACACATACAGACTAAATATGTAGGGCAAGGGGAGGACAAGAGAGAAGCACTATTAGAATTATAGGCCATCTTGGAGAAGGCCCAGACCGATAATCCTATCCCCCAATCAGCAAGCAAGACATCCCCAACTCCCCCTTCATATGCAGGAATGGAGGTGCTCTAAACGATGCCTGCTCTCACAACACTGGGTTATACCGATCCGCCACTTGAGGGAGCCAAACAGGCCCCTACGCAACAGTGAACTGTTAGGTCTAGGCATGACAAACTAACAGGCCAGCAGGCTCAGGCAAACCCAGCACCACCCCCAGTCCAGCAATAGAACTTCCCTAAGTTCAACTCTTCCATCCATTCCGTTCATTCCATCGAACCCCAGCGGCACAGAGAACATGCACTACCACTGGTTCAGATGAACACACTCAAGTGACAGGGAGATTCATAGCAATTCTGGACAGTGACACTACTAACAGGTAGGAAAGGGATCTCAGTACTCCGACACTCAATGACGAGAGTGGGCACTACTGACCTGAGCACATAACAATTGTAGGCTGATGCTGAGTGAGATAGTAACAAGAGTTGAAGGAGAAATCTTTGCATGCCTATTCCATGACTTGCTAATGAACTGGACTAATGAGGGGAGAAAACTTGTCAGCTCCTGGACAAGAGCATGGCTATGAGAAAACGACTGTATCACATACAGGAGGGGAAATCCCAACTAGAATGTTTCCTACATGCAGGAATGACTTGTAAGGTGGGAGAGAAGGCAAGATACAGAAAGAAGGGAAGAGAGAACAAGTAGTAGTTGAGAAGGAACCAGGACATTACTTCCAAACCCCTGAGCTGGAAACAGGCAGCCCTGGTAAGAACAGCTGTGGCCGCAATGGTGCAGAAGGTAGCAGCACAGAAAGGATAAAGCATGTAGTAGTAGGATTCAAGGAAGTTGTAAAAGGGACTCCCAAAGCTGGGACCAGGTCACAATGTCCCCTCTGCTCCCAGAACCAGATGAGCTGTGTGCTAGCATAGGTCAGTTCTGCATCCAGTGGATGATGCACGCACACCCACTCTCACGTGTCCCACGTTGTCAGTTACTCAACAGTCTGAGGAGGAACCCACTGTGATAGTGCTGGTGAATAAAACACCATACAGCTTTCTAATTAACATAGAGGCAACAAAATCATGCTTAAAGTAAGGGATCAAGCCCTTATTCAAAGACTCCATTGACATGCTGGGGCTCTCGGGCATGGTCATGAGGGTTCCCTTCAGAAACCCCCTGGAAATAGATGTAGGAGGTAGCCGCATGAAGGTACAGCTGCTATATCACCCCTTATCCCTGACTAATCTCCTAGGAAGGAACTCAATAGCCAAACTAAACATGACTATTCATTTCTCAGAAGATGGGACAATAACCTGCTCAATCCATGGGGTTACCCCATCAAGACTAATATATTTAACCTGCTCACACTGCACAAACTGGCAGTTAAGAGCAACAGCTGCTGACCTGACTGCTTTTACTAACGCTGTCCTCACAATCACTGCTAACTCACCGGGACTGCTAGGTCGGAGGCTACAGCTGCCCCACACATTTGCATTCTACTGGGAGGTTCACTAGGATATGAAACCCCAAGAGGAGACGCTGCTTTGCTTGTAGGTCATTGAGGTGCGGTCCAAATATGAAGTCCTGCTGGCCACCAACCAAGTGAATGCCATGTGGGCATATATCATCTTTGGTACGCCCGGTCTCAGTATATGGGAGGTAACCGATGACCAGCTGTTCAGTGAATGTCCAGGGGCCTCAGAAATCATCTTTTCTGATTTGGTTAAGACTGGGATAGAACTGCGGAGAGGGGCTCCATTGCCCATGGCAGTATTGACAACATGGCACAAGCAAGACTTGTCAGCAGTATCACCACAATTATGGGCAAAGGGACTGTTCGAAATGGCCTCTCTGAAGGGTCACCCCAAAACAGTTTGCCTTCCTCCTCTTCTTTTTCTGACCTAATTTTTGCTGGCTTTAGGACTATGGACCCTTTACCACTGCTAACCAGTACTAAAGTGCATGTGCTCTCTCCCTAAAAACAGGGCACCATAGGCTCATACCTAATTAGCATATTTAATTTACTTGTAAGTCCCTAGTAAAGTGCACTATATGTGCCATATTCCTTTAAATTAAATGCTAATAATGGGCCTGCATCAATGATTGTGCCACCCACATAAGTAGCCCCTTAACCATGTCTTAGGCCTGCCATTGCAAGGCCTGTGTGTGCAGTTTCATTGCCACTTCGACTTGGCATTTAAAACTACTTGTCAAGCCTTAAACTCCCCTTTTTCTACATATTGGTCACCCCTAAAGTAAACCTTCGGGAACCCGTAGGACAGTGTGCAATTTAAAAAAGGCAAGACATATATATATATATATATGTGTGTGTGTGTGTGTTTTAAATGTCCTAGTAGTGAAAACCTCCTAAGTTTGTTTTCCACTATTGTGAGGACTGCTCCTTTCATAGACTAGCATTAGGACTGCCCTCATATACTTTTTGAGTGGTAGATTCTGATCAGAAAGGGGTAACCGGGTCATATTTAGTGTGGCCATATTGATAATAGAAAATCCTGCTTATTGGTGAGGTTGGATTTCTCTCCACTTAAAAAACATCTGTGCCTTACAGCCTGTCTCCAATCAACATCTGGGATGGGCTGGTTGACAGCTCCTTTGTGCATTTCACCCAGATATTCACAAACACAGGACACTATGTCACACCTGCATTCATCTGCATATTGAATGAGTCTTACTGGGCTGAAAGGGTGGAGGGTGTAGGAAGGTAGCCTCTTTCTAGCCTTGTTACCCCCACATTTGGCCTGTTTTTGAGTCTATGTCAGGGTGTTTTTACTGTCTCACTGGGCTCCTGCTAGCCAGGAACCCGGTGCTCATAGTGGAAACCCTATTTGTCAGTGTGTTTGATATGTGTCACAGGGACCCTGCTATCCAGGACCCCAGTGCTCATAGTTTGTGGCCTAAATGTGTTCCCTGTGTGGTACCTAACTGTATCACTGAGATTCTGCTAACCAGAATCTCAGTGTTTATGCTCTCTCTGCTTTTAAAATTGTCACTGCAGGATAGTGACCATTTTTACCAATTCTGATTAGCTCACTGGAACACCCTTATAATTCCATAGTATATAGTACCTAGGTACCCGAGCGTATTGGGGTTCTAGGAGATCTCTATGGGCTGCAGCATTTCTTATGCCACCCATAGGGAGCTCAGACAATTCTTAGACAGGACTGCCACTGCCTCCTGAGTGAAATAACGTCCATGTTATTTCACTGCCATTTTACACTGAACTTAAGTAACTTATAAGTCACCTATATGTCTAACCCTCACTTGGTGAAGGTTGGGTGCAAAGTTACTAAGCGTGAGGGCACCCTGGCACTAGTCAAGGTGCCCCCACATTGTTCAGGGCAATTTCCCCAGATATTGTAAGTGCGGGGACACCATTACACGTGTGCACTACATATAGGTCAATACCTATATGTAGCTTCACAATGGTAACTCCGAATATGGCTATGTAACATGTCTAAGATCATGGAATTGTCCACCTATGCCAAATCTGGTATTGGGGTGCCAATCCCATGCATCCCCGGTGCTCCAGCATGGACCCCGGGTACTGCCAAGCTAGCTCTCTGGGGTTTTCACTGCAGCTACCACAGCCAAGCCACAGACAGGCTTCTGCCCTCCTGGGGTCTGGGCAGCCAGGTCCCAGGAAGGCAGAACAAAGGATTTCCTCTGAGAAAGGGTGTTACACCCTCTCCCTTTGGAAATAGGTGTTAAGGGCTAGGGAGGAGTAGCCTCCCTCAGCCTCTGGAAATGCTTTGAAGGGCACAGATGGTGCCCTCCTTGCATAACCCAGTCTACACCCGTTCAGGGATCCCCCAGCCCCTGCTCTGGCGCGAAACTGGACAAAGGAAAGGGGAGTAAACGCTCCCCTGTCCATCACCACCCCAGGGGTGGTGCCCAGAGCTCCTCCAGTGTGTTCCAGACCTCTGCCATCTTGAATGCAGAGGTGTGAGGGCACAATGGAGGCCTCTGAGTGGCCAGTGCCAGCAGGTGACGTCAGAGACCCCTCCTGATAGGTGCTTACCTGGTTGGGTGGCCAATCCTCTTCTGACGGTTATTTAGGGTCTCTCCTGTGGGTTTCTCATCAGATAACAAATGCAAGATCTCACCAGAGTTCCTCTGCATCTCTCTCTTCAACTTCTGCCAAGGATTGACCGCTGACTGCTCCAGGATGCCTGAAAAACTGCAACAAAGTAGTAAGATGACTACCAGCAACATTTTAGTGCCTAATCCTGCCGGCTTTCTTGACTGTTTCCTGGTGGTGCCTGCTCTGAGGGCTGTCTGCCTTCACCCTGCACTGGAATCCAAGAAGAAATCTCCTGTGGGTCGAAGGAATCTTCCCCCTGCTAACACAGGCACCAAACTTCTCCATCATCTGTCCTCTGGGTCCCCTCTCATCTTGACGAGCGTGGTCCCTGGAACACAGGAGCCGGATCCAAGTGACCCTGACAGTCCAGTGGTCCTTCTGTCCGAATTTGGTGGAGGTAAGTCCTTGCCTCCCCACGCTAGACAGTAATCCTGTGTACTGTGTGATCTGCAGCTGCTAGGGCTTCTGTACACTTTTGCAAGGAATCATTTGTGCACAGCATAGCCCAGGTCCCCAGTACTCCATCCTGCATTGCTCAACTCGCTGAGTTGACCACCGCCTTCATGGGACCCTCCTTTGTAGTGTTGAGATGACCGCCTTGCCCAGATTTCTTGAATGCCTGTTCAAGTGCTTCTGCGGGTGCTGCCTGCTTCTGCGTGGGCTCTCTCTGCTTCTGAGTGCCCCCTCTGTCTCCTCCTCCGAGGGGCGACCTCCTGGTCCTTCCTGGGCCCGGGCAGCACCCATTTTCTTCAACCGTGACTCTTGCAGCTAGCAAGGTTTGTTTGCAGTCTTTCTGCGTGGAAACAACTCTGCATCCTACAGCACGCTGTGGGACATTTTCTGTGCAAAGGAGAAGTTCCTGGAACCTTCCGTTGTTGCAGAATCTTCAGCTTCTTCCACCCGGAGGCAGCCCTTTTTGCACCTTCATCCTGGATTTAGTGGGCTCCTGCCTCCCCTGAACACTTGCGTGACTCTTGGACTTGGTCTCCTTCCTTTACAGGTCCTCAGGTCCAGGAATCCATCTTCAGTGCTTTGCAGTCAGTCGTTGCCTTTGCAGAATCCCCTATCATGACTTTAGTGTGTTTCTGGGGTAGTAGGGTACCTTTACTCCTACTTTGTAGGGTTTTGGGGTGGGGTATCTTGGACACCCTTAGTGTTTTCTTACACTCACAGTGACCCTCTACACACTACACTAGGCCTGTGGTCCATTTGTGGTTCGCATTCCACTTTTGGAGTGGTTTGTGTTGCATATTGTATCCTATTGCCTCCTATTGTGTTCTACAGTATTTGCACTACTTTTCTAACTGTTTATTTACCTGATTTTGGTTTGTGTGTATATTTTTTGTATTTTACTCACCTCCTGAGGGAGTATATCCTCTGAGATACTTTTTGCATATTGTCACTAAAATAAAGTACCTTTATTTTTAGTAACTCTGAGTATTGTGTTTCTTGTGATAGAGTGCTATATGATATAAGTGGTATGGTAGGAGCTTTGCATGTCTCCTAGTTCAGCCTAAGCTGCTCTGCTATAGCTACCTCTATCAGCCTAAGCTGCTAGAACACTACTTATCTATTAATGAGGGATAACTGGATCTGGCACAAGGTGTAAGTACCATCAGGTATCCACTATAAGCCAGGCCAGCCTCCTATAGAGGGCCTGACACATTTCAAATGCTAGTGGATTGCCCTTACACAATTGACTGCCAAACCCCCTACTGGGTGCCTGGCGGACAGGACACCACTGAAAGGGGAACTTGTGCATTTCAAATCACTATTTGAAGTCTACCCCACTTCAAAGGCAGTTTTGGTTATCTAAACTGGGTCTCTGACCACACTAACTCTGACACTTCTGGAGGTGAATCTGCAACCTGTCAAGAGGAACTGCCTGTCTGCCCAAAGGACTCATCTGGACTGCTTTCCTGAGAAGGAATGCTGCCTTGCTGTTGGCCTTCTAACCTGCTGACCTCTGACTTTGCTGAAAAGTAGGCACAAACAGGCTTTACTTTCCATAGGGGTAGCCCCTGAAATGCTTTCTTCACCTATTCGTATGTAGGATTAGGGATAAGATACAACCTAACAAACAAGAACCCTATGGAGTAATAGTGAATCTGGCCCAATACAAGACCAATCCCACGGCACGGTTCCTTCTCACTGAGCCTAGCATTATCCAAACTGAGCTAGATAGGATGCACAGGAAGGGCACCATATGGAAGCAGAATGTTTGTCCCTGATACGTTCCAGAAAATAGATTCTTAGAGGTAGCAAAACCACCAAACAAATGCACAACCATGTCCACTCCTGATTCCATCTCTGATCCCAGGGTGAGTTAGCATAACTGGGCCCCTCTTTGTTAACAAGTGGACCCCAGACATGGAGTTTCAGTGTAGGGTCATCCATCTCAATTATACAAAGGCAAATGAGTCTTATAGGGGAGGGTTCAATAACAGCATAGATACCCCATGTCAAGAATTCTGAGATACTAAGGCCCGTATTTATACTCCGTTTGCGCCGAATTAGCGTCGTTTTTTTCGTCGCAAATTCGGCGCAAAACTAACGCCATATTTATACTTTGGCGTTAGACGCGTCTAGCGCCAAAGTATGGGCAAAAAGCGTAATTTTTTAGCGTGAACGCCTTCCTTGCGTTAATGAGATGCAAGGAAGGCGTTCCCGTCTAAAAAAATGAAGGCGACGCAAATGCGTCGTATTTATACTCCCGGGCAAAAATCACGCCCGGGAGGTGGCGGGTCAAAAAAACCCGCATTTGCGCCACTTTTTAACGCCTGGGTCAGGGTAGGCGTTAAGGGGCCTGTGGGCTCAAAATGAGCCCACAGGTGCCCTCCCCTGCCCCCAGGGACCCCCCCTGCCACCCATGCCCACCCCAGGAGGACACCCAAGGATGGAGGGACCCACCCCAGGGACATTCAGGTAAGTTCACGTAAGTATAATTTTTTATATTTTTCAATTTTTTTTGGGTGGCATAGGGGGGCCTTATTTGTGCCCCCCTACATGCCACTATGCCCAATGACCATGCCCAGGGGACATAAGTCCCCTGGGCATGGCCATTGGGCAAGGGGGCATGACTCCTGTCTTTACTAAGACAGGAGTCATTTAAATGGCGTCTGGGCGTCGAAAAAATGGCGCAATTCGGGTTAAGACGATTTTTTAGCGTCAACCCGACTTGCGCCATTTTAAGACGCCCTAGCGCCATTTTCCCCCTACGCCGGCGCTGCCTGGTCTACGTGGTTTTTTTCCACGCACACCAGGCAGCGCCGGTCTGCTTGCGCCGGCTAACGCCATTCCATAAATACGGCGCCCGCATGGCGCTTCGGAATGGCGTTAGACGGCGCTAAATTTTTTGACGCTAAACTGCGTTAGCGCAGTTTAGCGTCAAAAAGTATAAATATGGGCCTAAGTTAGATAGGTATGTGTGGATAGAAGAAAAGAGGAAACCCTTATTGTACGGAAACTCACACTGTATTATTTTTCTTTTAGAGGCAAAGGAACAATTCCTCTGGGGATGAATGAAAACTGTGGCACAATCCTGCACATTCCAGACATGCAATGGGGCACCTCCATGCTAGTGGACACTTACTGGCAATGCAGTGAGGTTGCCTACACCAAGCTCGCCTCTGGATGGAGTGCCCTCTGCTCCCTCAACTCCATACACACCGTGACCCTGGTTATTCCTGGAGAAGATATAGCAGTGCAGAGCTGTACTAACACCTGATAAGGAAGAAAACTCTTGCATCACACTCAGGAGAAAAAAAACTGCTGATTATTTTAGCTGGGCTCAGTACAAGGACACCCCAGAAGAATTCAAACTGTTCACACAAGTATCAGCAGGAGGGTCCATACCCTTCTTCACCACGTAGACAAAAGTGAACACCTGCTTGATACAAATAACCAGGTGGGAAATGCTCAAGATGATGAACAGCAGTGATCTCAGCCTTAATGTGCTCAAGGAAGAACTGAGTGTCATCCACCTCATGGTTATGAAACATCGGTATTTGTTGAACTTAACAACTGCAAAGGATGTTAGGGTGTGTGTGAAGATCAGTGCACCCTGTTGCATGTTCATAACAAGCAATGACATGGACACAGACTCTGACTCTTACCTTCCAAGCACTGCACTGATCACAAAAACACATGCATGATGTGGAATGTGCCCATGAGCAGGAGTGGTTCACAATCTGATTGTTCTGGCTCCCTCATTGGCCTACCAGTCTGTGGACGTCATTGTGCTTGTTTTCAAATTGTTACTGTTTATGTGTGGTTTGCTGCAAGTGGGGCTTTCCCGCTGTAAAAACACAGTTCTCAAATTGGGCAGATTGCAGGTAACTACAGGGGTAGCCTCTAATAATGTGACTGTCATGAAGTATGGGTTAAATGGCGTAGTTGAAAATTCAACTAAAGGGGGAAATGTTAATATGGGAATGGTCAAAGCACACAATGATACATTCACACATCGGAACGAAATTGCATCACCATTATTAAATTCACCCGTCATGAACTCTCCCTCAACTCTGAGTCCAAAGTACGTGGTCATGCAGGTTCTGAAACCTAAGCCTGAGGTTAATGCCTTGCAGATCACAGGTGGGGCAGCAGTAGGCACAAACAGGCTTTACTTGTCCATAGGGGGAGCCCCTGAAATGCTTTCTTCACCTATTCGTATGTAGGATTAGGGATAAGATACAACCTAACAAACAAGAACCCTATAGAGTAATGGTGAATCTGGCCCAATACAAGACCAATCCCACGGCACTGTACCTTCTCACTGAGCCTAGCATTATACAAACTGAGCTAGATAGGATGCACAGGAAGGGCACCATGGGGAAGCAGAATGTTTGTCCCTGATACGTTCCAGAAAAGAGATTCTTAGAGGTAGCAAAACCACCAAACAAATGCACAACCATGTCCACTCCTGATTACATCTGGGATCCCAGGGTGAGTTAGCATAACTGGGCCCCTCTTTGTTAACAAGTGGACCCCAGACATGGAGTTTCAGTGTAGGGTCATCCATCTCAATTATACAAAGGCAAATGAGTCTTATAGGGGAGGATTCAATAACAGCATAGATACCCCATGTCAAGAAATCTGAGTTACTAAGTTAGATAGGTATATGTGGATAGAAGAAAAGAGGAAACCCTTATTGTACGGAAACTCACACTGTATTATTATTTTTTTAGAGGCAAAGGAACAATTCCTCTGGGGATGAATGAAAACTGTGGCACAATCCTGCACATTCCATACATGCAATGGGGCACCTCCATGCTAGTGGGTACTTACTGGCAATGCAGTGAGGTTGCCTACACCAAGCTCGCCTCTGGATGGAGTGCCCTCTGCTCCCTCAACTCCATACACACCTTGACCCTGGTTATTCCTGGAAAAGATATAGCAGTGCAGAGCTGTACTAACACCTGATAAGGAAGAAAACTCTTGCATCAGACTCAGGAGAAAAAAAACTGCTGATTATTTTAGCTGGGCTCAGTACAAGGACACCCCAGAAGAATTCAAACTGTTCACACGAGTATCAGCAGGAGGGTCCATACCCTTCTTCACCACGTAGACAAAAGTGAACACCTGCTGGATACAAATAACCAGGTGGGAAATGCTCAAGATGATGAACAGCAGTGACCTCAGCCTTAGGGGGTGATTCTAACCCTGGCGGTCGGTGATAAAGCGGCGGCCAACCTGCCAACAGGCTGGCGGTCCAAAAAATGGAATTCTGACCCTGGCGGGAACCGCCAACACAGCCCGCCACATTAACACTCCGCCCGCCGCGGCGGTACAGACAAACAGCGCGGCGGTCACCGCCAACAGGCAGGCGGCAGACAATGTACCGCCCACAGTATCATAACTCACCAATCCGCCACCTTTTCCGGGGCGGGAGCCCCGCCGATAAAAACACGGCGGAAACAGACTACGAACGGGAAAACGCTCATCTCTACGCACTCCACGAGGAAGGAGGACCGCATGGAACCCGAATTAAACATACTACCTTCTCTCGTCTACCTGCTCATCTACCACGAGTACGAACGCCGGCGCAGACGACAACGGTGAGTACTGCACCTACGACACACGGGAGGGGGGAGGAGTAAAGCTTACGGGCACACACATATGCGACCCCCACCCCCCCAAACTATGTACACACCAATGCAGAGCAACAAGTCACAGTGACACCACCCAAACCCCCCTGATAAATGCAAAGACATGATTAAATTGTGAATAAACATTTATTTTCAAATTAGGCTCTGAAAAGTTATGGTCAAGTAGTCAAAAAATCAATATCAAAATAAGTCTATATACAGTGCAATGGATAACCGAGGCAATTAGTCCTGCACATCAAAAGAAAATCGAAGTGTCCGTGGGCCAAAGTGTAACAACACAAGGGCAAAGCCCACACAGGAGACCTGAGTCCTCTGGAGAGAACACTGCAGGGGCATCTGAAGAAAAAACTACAGGCACCTCAGGGGGAAAGGAAGGGGGGGCACCACAGCCACATGAGTCCACGACGCCAGAACCACAAAGGGGCCACCATGCCTACTGTGCCATCCTTGGGAGTGCAAAGCCACAGTCTCTCAAGTCTCTACAGTAGGTGGGTTGCCCACTGTTCCATCCTGGGGAGTGCAAAGCCACAGTCTCTCAAGTCTCTACAGTAGGTGGGTTGCCCACTGTTCCATCCTGGGGAGTGCAAAGCCACAGTCTCTCAAGTCTCTACAGTGGGTGGGTTGCCCACTGTTCCATCCTGGGGAGTGCAAAGCCACAGTCTCTCAAGTCTCTACAGTGGGTGGGTTGCCCACTGTTCCATCCTGGGGAGTGCAAAGCCACAGTCTCTCAAGTCTATACAGTGGGTGGGTTGCCCACTGTGCCATCCTGGGGAGTGCAAAGCCACAGTCTCTCAAGTCTATACAGTGGGTGGGTTGCCCACTGTGCCATCCTGGGGAGTGCAAAGCCACAGTCTCTCAAGTCTCACAAGTGGGTGGGTTGCCCACTGTGCCATCCTGGGGAGTGCAAAGCCACAGTCTCTCAAGTGGATTACAGTCTCCACTGGTCAAGGAGGAGGCATGGTGGGCACAGTGAACCGTTAACAGTGCTTGACAGGAAGGGCCCAGTGGACCGGTGCTTGACAGGAAGGGCCCAGCGGAGAGGTGTTTGAAACGGCGGGACCCAGCGGAGCGGTGCTTGACAGGAAGGGCCCAGCGGAGCGGTGCTTGAGATGGCGGGGCCCAGCGGAGCAGTGCTTGACAGGAAGGGCCCAGCGGAGCGGTGCTTGAGACGGCGGGGCCCAGCGGAGCGGTGCTTGACAGAAAGGGCCCAGCGGAGCGGTGCTTGACAGGAAGGGCCCAGCGGAGCGGTGCTTGAGACGGCGGGGCCCAGCGGAGCGGTGCTTGACAGGAAGGGCCCAGTGGAGCGGTGCTTGACAGGAAGGGCCCAGCGGAGCGGTGCTTGACAGGAAGGGCCCAGCGGAGCGGTGCTTGACAGGAAGGGCCCAGCGGAGCGGTGCTTGAGATGGCGGGGCCCAGCGGAGCGGTGCTTGACAGGAAGGGCCCAGCGGAGCGGTGCTTGACAGGAAGGGCCCAGCGGAGGGGTGCTTGAGACGGCGGGGCCCAGCGAAGCGGTGCTTGAGATGGCGGGGCCCAGCGGAGCGGTGCTTGAGACGGCGGGGCCCTGTTCAGCGGTTCTCTTCTGCACGGCGGGGCCCTGGTCAGCGGTGCTCTTCTGCACGGCGGGGCCCTGTTCAGCGGTGCTCTTCTGCACGGCGGGGCCCTGTTCAGCGGTGCTCTTCTGCACGGCGGGGCCCTCTTCAGCGGTGCTCTTCTGCACGGCGGGGCCCTGTTCAGCGGTGCTCTTCTGCACGGTGGGGCCCTGTTCAGCGGTGCTCTTCTGCACGGCGGGGCCCTGTTCAGCGGTGCTCTTCTGCACGGCGGGGCCCTGTTCAGCGGTGCTCTTCTGCACGGTGGGGCCCTGTTCAGCGGTGCTCTTCTGCACGGCGGGGCCCTGTTCAGCGGTGCTCTTCTGCACGGCGGGCCCTCTTCAGCGGTGCTCTTCTGCACGGCAGGGCCCTGTTCAGCGGTGCTCTTCTGCACAGCGGGGCCCTGTTCAGTGGTGCTCTTCTGCACGGCGGGGCCCTGTTCAGCGGTGCTCTTCTGCACGGCGGGGCCCTGTTCAGCGGTGCTCGTCCAGTAAGTCAAGGGAGCCAGACCTGGCCTGGACTCCCTGCTCAGTTGCCCTCCGACCGTGCAGTTGCTGGACCCTTCGGTGACGGAGTCCTGGGCCCTTTGGTGTTCTCCCAAACACCCGGGATGGGGCTTGTGGGCCCCTCCTGCTCTGCGCTCCTGCTGGCTGACTTCTCCGCCCTGCTGCCCTTTCGCTCCTTAGATGGGGCTCTCGGGCCCTTGCCTCCCCTAGCTGTTGTGGCTGGTGAAGTGGGCGAACTTGGCTCCTTGGGGGCAGCCGTGTCAGTCCTCTCACGGCGGCCCTTTAGTTTCCGGGTCCTCTTGCCGGGGGGGGGCTGGCTGTCCCCTTGCTGCTGATTGAAGTGTCACTGCTGGCAAAGGGTGGACTCCAGAACCCATGCACCACAGTGACACTCGAAGCTGGGCTGGTGGTGGCTGAGGTGCTCTTGGGACTCTTTGCAGATGGAGGGGGTGGGTCAGTGGAGGGAAAGAGGTCAAGATTAGCGAGGAAAACTTTCTTAGGACCAAGGTAATAGGTAGGAGAAGTGGTGATGGGAGTGGAGGAAGAGGATGTGGTTGTAGGAGAGTCAGGTGTGCTGTCTTTGGGTGCAGGTGCTTGTGCTGGAAGCTGTCGTGAGGTGGATGGCTGTTGGGTGGGTGTCTGCCTGCGTTTGTGTGTCTTGGAAGAGGTGGTGACAGACACAGTGGGAGAGGACACAGGGGACGTGTAAATGGTAGTGGGGGTGGTGACTGCACGTGTGCGGACTGGACTGGAGGGTGTGCTGGTGATGGAAGCACTGGCTGATGGTGGTGTGCATGCAGGTGTGAGTGTAGACGTCACAGGGAGGGAGGAGGGAGACGAGGAGGAGGGGGACACAGAGGTGGTAGTGACTGTTGGAATGTCTGCATCTGGGTGTTGCTTGCGTGAATGCTTGTGGGTTCTGTGGTGCTTGTGTCTGGATGAGCTGCCCTTGGGTGTTGAGGTGTGTGCAGGCTGGTCTGATGGTGTGGATGGGATAGGCTGAGGAACAGGAGACAGAGACAGGCTGGAGGCAGTCAGAAGAGGGAGGCTGGAAAGAGGGACAATGGCTGCCGTCAGTGCTGAGGCCAGAGCATTGAACGATCGTTGATGGGCAGCCTGACCCGAATGAATGCCCTCCAGGTAGGCATTGCTCCGATGCACCTCCCTTTCTACCCCCTGGATGGCATTCAAAAGGGTAGTCTGCCCAACAATGATGGTCCGCAGGAGGTCAATGACCTCCTCACTGAGGGCAGCAGGGGTAACAGGGGCAGGGGCTGAGGTGCCTGGGGCGAAGGAGACGCCCGCCTTCCTGGGCGAGCGGGCACGGAGCGTAGGCTGAGGGGCTGCTGGGAGGGCGGGGCTGGTGCGCTGGGTGGCTAGGGAGCTCCCATCCGAGGACGTGTCGCTGTCGCTGGTGTCACCACCGGTCCCCGTTGTGGTGCTCCCCTCGCCCTCCGGATCACTGGTACCCTCGGTGTCTGTTCCTGGTCCCACCGGGGCCTTGTGACTTGCAGCTCCCTCGTGCTCCGATGCCAAATCTCCTCCGCCTGATGATGCTAATGCACACATGCACAAGAAGATGAAGAAGAAGGGTGGGGGGAGAAAAACGAAGCCCAGGTTGAGTGCATGCAATGTCAACACCGTGAGCGGAGAGGACAGACACAGGAGCCTCATGCACTAAGCCGCGCATTTGGGGTACACTACTCAGTACTTCTGACTAGGACAACAGGTCTAGAGACGACAAAGGCGCACATGTGTGATGCTGGACCATCGATAGCTGTACTTGTCACCCTACAGAGGTGGGGGCCGGGAGCACATGGCCATGCCTAAAGGAGAGGACCACACTACAGAAAGTGCCCTGGCCTAATGTCACCCACAACCCTCCTCCCCCACCCAGACGCCTCCACTGCGCAGAGAGATAGCAGAATGTGCTGATACTCACCCCCTTGTGTCTACTGTGATGTCCTCAAGCGCCCATCCAAATCAGGGTAGGCCACCGCCAGGATCCGGGACATCAGGGGGGTCAGGGTACAACTGGCACCCCTCCTAGGTTGGGAGGCCATCCCCAGCAGTGACTCGGCGTTCTTCCTGGTCCCGCGGCGGATGTCCTCCCACCTCTTGCGGCAGTGGGACCCCCAGGGCCCGGACTTCCTTGGCGATGGCACGCCAAATGTCCACTTTCTGATGGGCGCTGACCTATTTGACATGTACAGGGTGGAAAGGAAAAATCATAAATTTTCTGCATGTTAGATGCAATTGGCCCCCCCTCCCCAACCTTGCCATATGGTACATGCTCTCATCTGTCGTGCGTTGCACTCCTCATTGGCCCCCTACCCCACCAACTTCCATCCACCCCACTCCACACCGGCATAGCCCATTCAATGTGCACCCAGTGTACTTACCTGTTGGTCTGGAGGACCGTAGAGTAACGCATACTGGGGGAGGACCCCATCCACAAGTTTCTCCAACTCCTCAGACGTGAAGGCAGGGGCCCTTTTCCCAGTCGCAGCAGCCATTGTCACTTCCAGACCGAGGTCACAGCAGCACTTGCAGTATAGGTCCTCTCCTGTGGATGATCAGGTCTCGAGTGATTAAGCAGATAGAAAATGGCGTCACACCCGCGGCGGTGCGTACCGCGGCGGTGCGTACCGCGACCGCCGGCGCACCTCGTTATTGGCTCCTGAAACCCATAGGCTTCAATGTTAGCCAATGCGGCTTCGTATAGCGGTCTTCGACAGCGCATTGACCTCACATCCCATTGTCCCACTTCACAGGTCAGGCAGCCGCCATTTCAAGGGCCCACATGGCTTAATTTGTACTGCGTCACACAGGCCTAGGCCTTGCATTGCCACACATACACGCCTTTCAATACATTGATAATCGAGTGCTATGCATGCAGTGGTGAACGTACCTATGATTTGCTTGACTCTGTGCTCCATGTTGTCCTTCCTAGGCACCGTCCGCTGGGACTTGCGAGGAGAAGGATGAATCCTCGCGTGTACCGACCGCTGGTGGACCTGTCGACAATGGAAGAACGCCATATAATACTACGATACCGACTTGACCGAGCCACTATACATGAACTGTGTGCCCAGCTGGAGCCAGCCCTGATGTCCCCCATCCGCCAACCCACAGGAATTCCCCCTCTAGTGCAGGTTCTGTCAGTCCTCCATTTTTTGGCAAGTGGCTCATTCCAGACAACAGTGTCCATGTCATCTGGAATGTCTCAGCCTATGTTTTCAAAAATCTTGTCTAGAGTGTTGTCTGCCCTGACGAAACACATGCGGCGCTACATTGTATTCCCTAAGGAGGTTGATTTGGCCACTGTGAAGGGTGATTTTTATGCCCTTGGACATATCCCCAACATAATAGGTGCCATTGATGGGACCCATGGGGCTTTAGTACCCCCAAAAGACGATGAGCAGGTGTACAGAAACAGGAAAAGTTACCATTCTATGAACGTCCAGGTGGTCTGTTTGGCTGACCAGTACATCTCCCATGTGAATGCCAAGTTCCCTGGGTCAGTGCATGACGCGTATGTGATGCGAAATAGCAGCATCCCTTATGTGATGGAACAGCTACAGAGACACCGTGTGTGGCTAATTGGTGACTCTGGTTACCCCAACCTGCCTTGGCTATTGACCCCAGTGAGGAATCCCCGGACCAGGGCAGAGGAACGGTACAATGAGGCCCATGGGCGAACTAGGAGGATCATTGAAAGAACCTTTGGCCTCCTGAAGGCCAGGTTTAGGTGCCTGCATATGACAGGGGGATCCCTGATGTACTCACCAAAGAAGGTGTGCCAGATCATCGTGGCCTGCTGTATGCTTCACAATCTGGCATTGCGACGTCAGGTGCCTTTCCTGCAGGAGGATGGTCCAGATGGTGGTGTTGAAGCAGCTGTGGAGCCTGCGGAGAGTGAAGAGGAGGAAGACGAAGAGGACGACCCAGACAACAGGGACAGAGTTATCCAACAGTATTTTCAGTAGCACACAGGTAGGAATCACCCACGCCATTTAACATTTACTGAAAGCCCCCTGCATCTTTACTTTGTGTATTTCCCCCCAGTTCTTTTAAACTGATGTTTGATTTTCCCTTCCCTTTTCAGTGCTGTATGACCCACTGCGTGACTTCTGCTTGGTTAGCCCATGGACTAATGCTTATTGACATCGATATGTTATCATCACATAAATAACAGAACATTATTGATCAGTAATGTGTTATACATTTGTAAATAATACAGGCTGACTCCAGAATGATTTCAGTGCAATGAGTGATTTATTTTTAGTGCTAGATATTGGTACATGATATCAAAACGGTGATGGGTGAGGGTGGAGTTATGTCCATGGCAGAGTCCAGTTCTCGGTCGCACAGGTGCATTGTCCATATGCCTGTGGAAGGATGGAGCAGGGGCAGTTCAAGGTTGGACAGGGTGACACTGTGGGACAGTGGAATGACATCCGGGGGGATATTAGGCTGGCGGGGGTCTTGGCATCCTACTCGGTCTTCCTTTGAGATCTCAGGTTCCTCTTGCGGGGTGGTTGTTCTTCAGCAGGAGGTGGGGTTCTGGTGGCCCGTCGTTCTGTGGGGGCCTCCTGACCACTAGCGCCGGCGGAGGTGGTAGGCTGTTCCTGGCTAGTGACAGGGGCCCTTTGTGGTGCCACATGGTCCCGCAATGTGGTTTCTATACGGTTGAGGGCCTGGACTATGGTCCCCATAGCGGTAGCGATGTTCCTGAGTTCATTGCTGAACCCCATGTACCCTTCCTCCTGCTGTGCCTGGATCTCGGTGAACCTGGCCAGTACCGTCGCCATCGTCTCCTGGGAGTGATGGTATCCTCCCATGATGGTGGTGAGGGCCCCTTGGAGAGTCGGTTCCCTGGGCCTGTCCTCCCCCCCCTGTCGCACAGCAGCCCTCCCAGTTGCCCTGTTTCCCCGGGCCTCTGTCCCCTGGACGGTGTGCCCACTACCACTGCCCCCAGGTCCCTGTTGTTGTTGGGTCAGCCTGGGTGCCCTGTAGTGGCGGACAAACCGCTGATTGACGCGTCCGGGAGACAGAGGCATGGGCCCGCTGGGTGGGAGCTGTGCTTGTGTTCCCAGAGGGGGTTGGGTCTGCTGTAACCTGTGTCTGTGTGTGGGGAACCGACTGTCCAGAGGTCCCTGATGGTCCGGGCTGGTCATCAGGTTCTAGGTCGACAGAGCTGCTGTCCTCGCTGGGGGCCTGTTCTGGGGGTGGGATGGACAAATCTGGACCCTCCGTGGCGGTGTGTTGGCGTTCGGGCCCTGCAGGGGTAAAGGAGTATGGTTATTGTTTCGGTGTGTGCCATGGCGTGCATTTTGAGTGCCCTTGGCCCCCAGTGCTGGCATTCCCTTGTGGGAGGTGTTGTGAGGGTGGTGGTGGGGGGGGGTGTATGGGTATGTGCAATGGTCATGCTTTGGTGGTGGCTGTCTATGGTTTGTGTTGGCATTCAGGGGTTGGTGTTGTTTAGGGTGGGTTGTGCTGGTGAGACATTGGCAGGGAGGTTGTGTGCTGGGGGGTTGAGATTGGGGGTGAGGGTGGGGGGGGTTGGCATGCTGGTGGTTGGGGGGGGTGAAGTAGTTGAGATTCGACTTACCAGAGTCCATTCCTCCGTGTACTCCAGCGAGGCCATCAGGATGCAGGATGTTTACCACCTCTTGCTCCCATGCTGTGAATTGGGGTGGAGTGGGTGGGGGTCCGCCGCCAGTCTTCTGCACAGCGATGTTGTGTCGCGACACCATCGAGCGCACCTTCCCCCGTAGGTCGTTCCATCGCTTTCTGATATCTTCCCGATTTCTGGGATGCTGTCCCACAGCGTTGACCCTGTCTACGATCCTTTGCCATAGCTCAGCCTTCCTTACTATAGTGGTGTGCTGCACCTGTGTGCCGAAGAGCTGGGGCTCAACCCTTATAATTTCCTCCACCATGACCCTGAGTTCTTGGTCCGAGAACCTGGGGTGTCTTTGGGGTGCCATGGTGTGGTGTGGATGAGGTGTGGGGTGGTGTTTGTGGTGATGTGCATGGTGATATGTGGTGATGTGTGCGTAGATGTGGTGTGGGTGATAAAGTTGGGTTCCTGTGTGTGTTGGGGTTTTCTATTGCTGTGCTCGCTCTCTCTATCTCTGTCTCTCTCGCCTTCTCTCCGATTTCCAACTAGTGGGGGTTTGTGGGTGATTTGGGTGTGTGTTTTATAGTTGATTGGATGTGTGGGAGTGTTGTTTGTATGTGTATCAGGTGTGTGTATTTCAAATTGTCCAATGTGGCTGTGTTTTGGAGCTGTGTGTGTATTTTGAGCGCGGCGGTGTGTACCGCCAATGGAATACCGCGGTTGAAAGACCGCCGCGTGGATTCGTGGGTCAGAATGGCATGGGCGTGTTTGTGTTGGCGTGACGGTGGAGGTTTGGTCATCTCCAGTTTTCCGCGGCCCGCTGAAGAGGCGGACTTCCTTAGATGTCGGATTGTTGGCGGTTTCACAGTTGGTGGTCAGAATGACCGTGGCGGTTTACCGCGGCCGCGGCGGTAGAATGGCGGACTTCTGACCGGCGGTACGGGCCTTTTACCGCCGAGGTCAGAATGACCCCCTTAATGTGCTCAAGGAAGAACTGAGTGTCATCCACCTCATGGTTATGAAACATCGGTATTTGTTGAACTTAACAACTGCAAAGGATGTTAGGGTGTGTGTGAAGATCAGTGCACCCTGTTGCATGTTCATAACAAGCAATGACATGGACACAGACTCTGACTCTTACCTTCCAAGCACTGCACTGATCACAAAAACACATGCATGATGTGGAATGTGCCCCTGAGCAGGAGTGGTTCACAATCTGATTGTTCTGGCTCCCTCATTGGCCTACCAGTCTGTGTACGTCATTGTGCTTGTTTTCAAATTGTTACTGTTTATGTGTGGTTTGCTGCAAGTGGGGCTTTCCCGCTGTAAAAACGCAGTTCTCAAATTGGGCAGATTGCAGGTAACTACAGGGGTAGCCTCTAATAATGTGACTGTCATGAAGTATGGGTTAGATGGCGTAGTTGAAAATTCAACTAAAGGGGGAATGTTAATATGGGAATGGTCGAAGCACACAATGATACATTCACACATCGGAACGAAATTGCATCACCATTATTAAATTCACCAGTCATGAACTCTCCCTCAACTCTGAGTCCAAAGTACGTGGTCATGCAGGTTCTGAAACCTAAGCCTGAGGTTAATGCCTTGCAGATCACAGGTGGGGCAGCATGTTGCCAGAAAATGTGCAAACTGGAAACTCAAGATTGTCCCTACAAATATGTGCAGCGACTCCACAATGGTCCCAGGAGATTGGTCCCAATAAACCACACATGGCCAGTGGGGTGTAAGCATTCCCTAACACCATAAAGTCAGATGCCACATGTAGTTAGGAATGCACAGCCACTCAGAACACAGAACAGCCTGCAGAGTAACATACAGTAATCATGCACCCCTCATGCCAGACATCTGGACATGTTATCCACTGGCCCACATTGTGGCCACGCAAGGTTGAGGCCCATCTGCATTTGTTATCAGGACCTTATTTAGGACTCCAAAACAACTTTTCAAATTTTTTACCCTAAAAGGGATGCTGTCAGTGTTTTATGGCACTCAGAGAAATATATAAAAGACAGTGTAGATCATTTGATCCATGAGGTAGTTCTCAGACCCAGGTTCTGTAACTGTTCTCCTGTCCGTAATTTTTAATTAAACAAACTATTCCTGCTTTCCAAATGCCTCTTGTCCTACGTTTTTTCAAAGTAAATTCACATCTGAGCAATTTTTCTTGGCATAAGGACTCTATGCATATTACCCTTGCTAACCAGTGCTGACGTGCGTGTGCTTGTTTCGTAAAATATGTTGAAATTAGTCTACTCCTAATTTAAAGTTAATTTAGTTCTAAGTACCTAGTAGATGGTGTTATATCTACCTAGGGCCTGTGAATTAAATTCTACTAGTGGGCAGAGGCACTTATTGTGCCACCCACTAAAGTAGCACTGTACAACATCAGAGGCCTGCCACTGTAGCCTGTCTGCAGCTTTGAACTGTCTTTTCAACCATGACAAATACACCTTTGGCCACTACTAAATGTATGCAGGGGGGGGTGATCCCCCCCTAGGGGCACCACAAACATGGCACAGTGGAATCTATTAAATTAGATTCCACTATGCCATTTTCAGCTATTGTTAACACCTGCACAGAGCACACCATTATTGACCTTGTAGGATTAGCTCCAAAATGTTTGGCGCTAATCCTGCAATGTACTACAATAGAGTCAAAAATGTTGTCCTATTGTCCCTAACGTACGCCATGGTGCAGCAAATGTTTAATACAGCACACACATGGTGGTGTTAGGGGGGCACAGATGGGTTCAAGAAAAGAGGTTCTGCAGATAATACAGCACCACTTTTCTTAAATTTGGAAGCTAAAATCATTTGTTACTGTTGTAAGGTCTATCTCTTTCATTGACTAACACTGGATTACAGAGCAGAAAGAGATATCATTTTTTGATGGTGAAGTTGGATTTTTACATTAGAATTCTAACAATGATACTTTAAAAAAGTTTGCATTTTCTTGTCCCAACCAACTGTGCATTTCTGCCAGAGTCCTGGGGCACATGACTGTGAATGCCTCTGCCATTGGGGTTTGTGCATTGCTTCCGGACAGTGAGGCAAAGGGGAAAAGGGCACAGGTTATCACCCTGGCTATACCAGAGGGTTACAAAATGTTAAGGAAAGAGCATCTTCTGAGTCGGGGTGGCGGTATTGTGGTTATTCTTAGGTATGGTTTTGAATGCCAGACTTTTAAAATTAGTTGTCTTGAAGATACAGAGGTGCTGGGCCTTGGTATGTCTTTTTCTCCCCAGTTTTCTCTGTCTGGTGTGCTCCTTTATAGACCTCTAGGACCAGAGGTCCATTCTTAAAATTTCTTGGGAACTCACTAGCAGATTTTGTTGTACATTACTCACATTTTATGCTTATAGGCAATTTTAATCTTCACATGAACAAGAATCATCTCTGTGAAGTGGTTCAGCTACAGGGTTCGATTTCATTTCTCAGCCAATATTTGGAAAATTCTCTTCCACAAGTTTGGTCTGATAATTTTTGATCAGATTTTCATGGGTTAGTCCTAGGAAGGCCCCTCTTGTCTCTGCCAAGGATTCTCTGTTTAGGGGAGCCTCTAGTAAAATTAATCAAGAAAAACTCTCCCAGCTTTTGAAATTTCCTGCTTTAGAGGGTCGGATTGAGGTGGATGTTCTTGTGGTGAGTACTGCATTAAGGAGGAGGAGACAAAGGGGGTGATTATAACCTTGGCGGACGGCGGAGGCCGTCCGCCAAGGTACCGCCGTGAAATGACCGCACCGCGGTCAAAAGACCGTGGCGGCCATTTAAACATTTCCGCTGGGCCGGCGGGCGCTCTCCGAAAGAGCACCCGCCGGCCCAGCAGAAATGCCCCTGCAACGAGGACGCCGGCTCAGAATTGAGCCGGCGTAGTTGCAGAGGTGCGACGGGTGCAGTTGCACCCGTCGCGTATTTCAGTGTCTGCAAAGCAGACACTGAAATACTTTGCGGGCCCTCTTACGGGGGCCCCTGCAGTGCCCATGCCACTGGCATGGGCACTGCAGGGGCCCCCAGGGGCCCCGCGGCACACCCTACCGCCATCCTGTTCATGGCGGGTTTCCCGCCATGAACAGGATGGCGGTAGGGGGTGTCTGAATCCCCATGGCGGCGGAGCACGCTCCGCCGCCATGGAGGATTCAATGGGGCAGCGGTAAACCGGCGGGAGACCGCCGGTTTACCCTTTCTGACCGCGGCTGAACCGCCGCGGTCAGAATGCCCTCGGGAGCACCGCCAGCCTGTTGGCAGTGCTCCCGTGGTCGGTGACCCTGGCGGTCACCGGCCGCCAGGGTCAGAATGACCCCCAAAATCAGCTCCTCTCCGCTCTACTAAAACAACTAGGACAAAGGCAACCAGTCCCTGGTATTCGAATCATAGAAAAGAAAAAATGTGAAGTTCTGGAAAGGATATTGAGGAGATCATACAGTAAGTCAGATAAAGCGTATTACAAACTTGCATTAGAAACGTATTATGCTAACATCAAGACTGCAAAATCTAAATTCGTTGAAAATAACATTTTAGAAGCAGCGACTACGTGGTTTGAGCAATTAGCTTCCTTTTTTCAGTCTAAAATCAAAACCATTGAGGCTAGTCTTTTTTCAGCCATTTCTGTGAGTGACTGAACCATGAAGGATCCTGAATGGACGAGTCTACCATCCACGGAAGAAGCTCTTCCTAGTTTTGTACCTATTCCTTGGAAGACTCTCTAAAAGCGTTAAGAGCTCTGAAATCTGACACTCCCCTAGATCCCTGTTCCACCAGGGTGTTCATTTTAGTTGCACCTGTCATTAACCTGGTAGTTAATCAGCTGTTGAACCTTTCAATGGACTTGGCAAAGGTCCCTAATAGATGTCAACAGGCTAAAATCATTCCCCTCTTGAAGAAGCCATCAGCCAACCCATAGATTACTGCAGACCCATTCTCTGCTTCCTGCTTTTTCCAAGATTTTGGAAAAACATGTTAATTTATAACTCTCCAGGAACCTTGAATCTAAAAACCTATTACATTGTCGTCAGTACAGGTTTAGACCCAGGTACAGTAGTGAAACAGCTATGATAGAGGTTAGTGAACATATTAAAGGTATATTGGATGGTGGTGTTAATTTATCTTGGACTTATTGGCTGCCTTTGATACTGTCCCCCACACTTGCCTCTTAAAATCTCTGGCGTCAGTGGACATTTCTGGTCAGGCCTTGAATTGGTTGTCCTTTTTTCTGGAAGATCGTACTCAACAGATCTGCATTCTGCCTTTTTCTTCTGAGGTGGCGGGATCTGTTGGTGGGGACACCTTAGGGATCGACTCTTTTCAAAGTATATTTGACACCTCATGCTGGACTTGCAGAATCTCTGGGTGTCAAGGTTATTTCTATAGGGATGAGACACATCTTATATTCTCTTGTGAGAAATGTTGCAAGCTCCTGATGAGTTTGATCAGGAAATGCCTGATGATGGTATTTCACTGGATGCCCTTACATCTGTTGAAAAAAACTGAAATTTTAATGTTCAGGGACCTGCCTTCAAACTGCTGGTTATCTTTTTGTCCCAATAACGCTCCTCCGCTAAGCCCCCAGTGTTGGACAGTCAAGAATCTGGCAGCAAAGTTTGATGATCCGATATCGTTCAAAACCCAAATTAAGGCGGTGGTTGGCACCTGTTTTAGGATCTTGTGGTGACTTAGGACATTTTTTTACTTTTTGTCCATCTCAGCTAAAAAATCAGTTGTTCAGGCTTTAATGACATCAAGGCTTGACTATGGTAATGCACTTTACCTAGGATTTCCTGAATATTTTGTACGCAAACTTCTGATGGTGCAAAATGCTGCTGCTTGTCTTCTTCTCCAGCTTCCAAAGAGAGCACACACTTCTGCACATCTGTGTGAGCTGTACTGGTTGCCAATTAGTTAAAGGATTCTGTTGAAAGCTCTAGTGTTTGATGTACTCTGCCTTCTACTCATCCGGAGCTGACTATTTACCCAGCCTCACTTACACTTCAAAGGGCTTTGCCTACCAAATACACAAAGGAGAATGACACCAGGCCTGCCCTGCCTTTTGTC
This sequence comes from Pleurodeles waltl, assembly GCF_031143425.1. Lineage (NCBI taxonomy): Eukaryota > Metazoa > Chordata > Amphibia > Caudata > Salamandridae > Pleurodeles > Pleurodeles waltl. The sequence goes on from NC_090440.1 coordinate 1,800,408,269, forward strand.
ACTTTAAACTGTTTGGAACCTGGACCACAGGAAGAGAAACAAGTGAATAGAACCCGTTTTGGGGATAGGTCAGGGAATTCATCCACACAAGAATGGTACCAGGTATAAAAAGAGGACTTTGAGAACCAGTCATCAGAACACTCCTGGATCAGTGGAAGATTCATCGGGACTGCTCTACTGCCAGAAAGACTGCCCTGGTGCTTGAAGGGATGCCTTGCTGTCTGCAAAAGATAGATTTGACTTGCTTGCCTCAATCCCAGGCTACCCAGAGTGACTTTAAGGGTCGCTGGATGACCTCATGTTTGGACCACAGGGACCCAAGTTCCCTGAAGCCTGCCCTGCAACTGCCCACCTGACTTGCACAATCTGAACTTGCCTAGACCTGCTGGAGCCCTGTTGCTTTCCTGCATTGGAATGAGTCCTGATCCCCAAGGAGTGTCCCCAATTCGTGGACCCTTGGTCGATATCAGAGATCATTACTCCTATCCTAACCGAATGTTCCATCATATCCAGAATGCAGGGCCCCACAAAGCTGTGCAAAGCCTTGCTGAACCCTGAAAGCTTTACAGGAACTGACGTAGAGCAATGCAAAGCTCCACAAAGCCTTGATGCACAGCTGAAAGCATCATCAAATTTGATGCTGAGTGACACAAAGCCTCCTAATGCCTCGCCTCTCAGCAGGGACCAATGCCAATCTACAGAAAGCACTAGTAAACCTTCCAGTTTAGCTAAGAGCTCCACTGGAACCAATGCTCAGTTATGAGAAGCCTCAATGTCCACCTGAAAACCTCATTGGAACTAATGCAGAGCAATATGAAGCTTCACAAAGCAATCTTGCATCAAGGACATCAGTGGGCAGAGCACAGTCCTGTGCCTGGACTGGGTTCTGTCATAGTCAGTCTCAATTTATGACTTTGTCCTGGTTCATCAGGACAAGTCACCCACAATTGACACTTTGTGCATTTTGACACTTTTTTTCCTAAAACTTTAGAAATGCAGATCTCTGATTCCATTTCATTTATTAGAAATGAATCTATTTTTCTAAATTGGATTGTGATTTTTCTTATGCTGTGTTTTCACTTTTTTTACTGTTTGAGTGCTGCATAAATACTTTACACATTGCCTGAAAGGTAAGCCTCACTGCTATTGTGCCAAGCTAATAGAGGGTTAAGCACAGGTTAATTTAGCTTCCACCCCTCTCACCCAATAACCCAACTTCTTGCAGTAGTGATAACCCCCTGGTTTACCCATCAGGCCTAGGAGTATTGCATAACCAAATCACTAACAGAAAATGTGAATCTAGATTATACATGTCTATAAAATCAAACTCTTCCAACCTATTTTGAGACAACAATCTTAAATTAATATATTACCCTGAAACATGAAGGATATGGAGCCAGGTATTATAAATAAAGCCAGCAGAAAGCATTGATGCTAAAGCTGCACCCAATACAAACTTGACAAGAAGTATGTTTGGAATAAATAGTACAGCATTTATTACTAGACATACCCTTGGATTGAATACACTTTCAATAATTTAGAAGTGTAGGTTAGTCATTATCTCATCTGGAGATCAATGGGACCAGAGTGCCTGGCACAAGCTGCAGTCTGGGTGAGGACCAATCCAAATTGGCAACCTGAGCGGAACATATGTAACTTCTGAAAGGTCTAGATTTCACATACTCCTAGAGTAAAAGAGGCCATGGGCCCTTGTGGCAGGTTAATTCCCTGACTTTTTGCCTCCTTCCTCTTATTTTTTCTGACCTCTCACTGTTGGCTCTAGAGCGCTGCGCACTTTATCACTACTGATCAGTGCTAAAATACAGGTGCTCTCCCATATAAAGTTGGTATGATTGGCTTGTACCTAAATGGCATATTTAATTTACCTATAAGTCCCTTGTACAGTGGAATTGCTATACCCAGGGCCTGTACATTAAATGCTACTCTTGGGCCTGCAGCACTGCTTGCGCCACCCACTGATGTAGCCTTTCAAACCTGTCTCAGGCCTGCTAGCGCAGGGCCTGTGTGCGCAGTTTTCTGCCACCGTGACCTGACATCTAAATTTACTTGCCAGGCCCAGAACTCCCCTTTTACTGCATGTAAGTCACCCCTAAGGTAGGCCCTAGCTACCCCTATGGGCATGGTGCTATGTATGTAGAAGGCAGGAGATGTGCAAAGTTGTGTGGCCTGTCCTGGTAGTGACAAACAGCCTAACCAGGTGTCTCACTGCTGTGAGTGCTGCCTTCTCATAGGATTGCGTTAGAAATGTCCTGCTTTATATGTAGGGGGTATTGTCTGATTTATGAGGGGTAGCGTAGACATGTTTGGTATGTTTGGAATGGTGGTAGGAAATGCTGCTTGCTGGTTTAGGTGTATTTTTTATTACTATTACAGAAATGTCACTTCTAGAAAGTGAGCATTTCTCTGTGCTTATGACTCTGGTGTTTTGCTGCTTGACTCCAATCCACGTCTGGGCAGAGTGACAGTTGGGCTTTGTGCATACTTTTCAGATAGCCGGTACACAGGGAGGGTGGAGGTGTCACAGAGGTGCATCTGCATTCTGAATAGTCTTCCTGCGCTGGGAGAAGGGAGAGGCGGGGCACACCTGCATTTGTAAAGGCTGTGCCCTGGCCTCACACAATAGGGTAATTTACCCACAACTGATGTTTGGAGCCTGTGCTGTAGGAGAGATAGGGCACTCCCAGAACCAGTTGTAACTGGCAGGAACCTTCTCTCCCCATCCTTTGTAGAACAGTGTAGAAACTGAGTATAAGTACAGGGGAGTTTCCCCCACAATTTGGAGACACTTTGGAACTTACCTGGAACTGGACACAATGATGCTGGAGGGACTCACCAGGAACCGTCATGGACTGCTGCTGCTATGCAAACCTGTGACCTGCTTGGTCACTGTAAGGAACTGCCACTTGCTTGCATCCTCTTTGTGCTGGCCTGTTGCTGGGCCCTTTCACCTTTGGGCCTTTTCCTTGACATTGTCTCCCAGGGGCAGGGTGCTATGGCCCCTGACCCCTGCAACATTCAGAAGCACATGAGGAGCACTCCGTACTTGATCCAGCTCCTGAAGGGCGCCCTGCTTCTTCTTAGAAACTATCGCTTTGAAAGCACCTTGTTTTGTTGCCGGGATTCACCACCGCAACCTGGGCATATTATGATGCCCAAGCGTTTTGGGACAGTGTGTCGCTGTGCCCCGTTTCACCGCCGTAACCCAGGCTCCTGAATTATCCTAGCACGTCGGAGAAGGGCTGCTTTTGTGCCCCCGGGGCACGAGAAAAATGCGAAGAAAGGAACTCGGAGCAAGCGTAGTCCTATCAGTGCCCCTGGGGTGAGGTTCACTCAGAGGAGCACCCCCGGGGAACCAGTAGGCCCAGACTTAGGCATATTCACCGCGGCCGGGAGCAGGAACACTCGCGCTCCAGATCGGGTGCGGGCAAGTGCTTTGAAACGGCCACAGGAGGGAGGAAAACCTCATCGGAGGTCTCCTCCGTATCCCAGGGCTGCCGGAGAGCAGGACACAGGGGAAGGTGAGAGGACCCCTCTCCCCCCAGTTGCTGCCGTAGGAGCGTGAAGCTCCAGTGATTCTGGTCACGGTGAGGGGTGGGCGGGGTGAAAGCCTCATCAGAGGCTCCCTGCACTGCCAGGCCCCCTATCATTGTTTTGGGGCCTCTAGAGATCACGGGCCCCAGGAGGGGCCTGTTACAAATAAGAGGGGGTGCGTGGTGCCCTCCTCCTGCCCTATGCGTTTTACTGGACTTTAGCCCCCATTGTGAGTGTCAGTGGAGGCCCGGGGGACCCCAGCGATCGCGGGCCCCAGGAGGGGCCCATCCTAAAACCCAGAGGGGGGGGGGTGTCACCCCCTTCATCCCCCAAGTCACCGGAGGGCCCCCGTTTCATGCAGAGGAGCGCCAGGGGGCCCCCTTTTGATTTTCCCTGGCACTGGAGGTTCCCTCATCAGAAAACCAGGTACTTAAAGGACAATATACAGGTCATAAGTTCTTTTTCGAGACATTATTGGTTTATATTTTGCCTAGCGATTTTTATTATGTATTACATATATGTATTCTAATGTTCCTTTTATGGGCATGACCTGCTAATATGTTTTCCTGATGTGCCATAAGTTTTATAATGTTCCTAGTATGGGTGTTTATGATATTTCTATGACAAGAGCATTGGTGTAATAACATGTTTCCTGGCTATTGCTTATGTTGCAGAATACTAAGTAACCTGTGTGCTATATGTGACTACTACTAGTTCTGTAGAGCAACCAATGTGTAACGTTCTGACAACTGCTAAGGTAGGAGGATATTACGGATATGTGGTGTTTGGTCTACTAATGGTGTTGTGTACAATACAGCATATTTTCATATAAGTTGGTGTTGTGTTTCCTTTGTGGTGGGGATAGTGTGGCACGTGTGTTGTGTGTGTTGTGCAAACGCTTTACACATTGCCTCTGGGATGGGCCTGACTGCTCGTGCCTAGCTACCAAGGGGGTGAGCAGGTGTTATCTTGGACGTGTAACTCCCATTTCTAACAGGCCACATGTTTTTTTTCTGGAATTCAGACGTATGCTGATGTCCTGTCTAGTGTTCCCTAGTGGGGCTTCCTCTCGGACCCTAGTCAGGCTGCTATTTTGTATGTGAAAAGCTGAGACATGACGTGCTCCTTTCCTTGTCCACAAATGCAGAGGTTGATGGGTCACTGGGACTCATCCTCATTTAGTATTCAGTATTCCAGCTTTCCTTAATTTCTTCCTGAGCAGACCTCCACAAGTTATCGCAGGCTGCCCACTGCCCCATCCTAGAGACTTTTGGTTCATTAATGCCTCCCTTGGTGAGGCTCTGTCCCTAAACCTCCAAGCATGCAATTGTGATGATGAAACATTGATTCTGATAATGTCTTAAATAAATGGTTTTCTGTAACCTGCAATAACTTTACCTTCCATGATGTGTACATGATTTATTCATTATGTACTCTAAATTTATAATTTACTAGTTTTGTGTTGTCCCTACTTAGATATAGCAGTGTGGACCATATCTGAATAACCTTAGTTAGCCAATGTGATTTTTTTAAATTAGGGTAAGTGGACCTAGGTGCCCCTGCTGTGGATCCGTTTTTCAGTTGCAGATGCCTTGTGCTCATTTAAAATGGTATTGATTGCAACCTTATATTCTGAAGGTCATAGTAGAGTGATTGGTTGGTTGGCCCAAAACCTCAACACTTGCAGTGTACGAGAAAGCTGAAGAGCCCATACTCCTTTGTGTGATATTTTAGAAAGAGTTGTCATTTTATCATTCTGTGAGCAGGCTAAACCAGGCAACAACAGAACATTGGATCTTGATTGGCCAATGTTTTGTGGGAAACTAAAGAGTATCAATTGTGGATGAAATGTGTTTTTAACTGAGCAGAGCTTGCTAGCTATTTAGCTGACTTGCACCTGTCTACCTTTTCAGGTGGGCATCTTGCCTCCTCTCCTGAGACCAATGTTTCCTAGTTTCCTACTCACAGAGATATATTCTCAAGAGGAAGAGCCTTTCTCCTGATTACAACCAAAATCGTTATCTGTTTTCTCCTTTGATTCCATATTTACTGATACCAATTGTTTTAGAAATTCCTAATGCACAGTAGGATAAAACCTGATCCACTGTCAATTTAATGATAATGGATTCCTGATTTAAGCCTCACTTTGAGGCAAGGGCCACTACAGGCGGACATAGAGGAGTTCTGAAGTTGCACCAAGACAAGTGAGGCACATACTCCATCCTTTATCTTTTCTAATCTCGCTATCATCTGTATTGCTTACAACAATGGAAGCAATGCTCCTCCGTGCTCCACCCAAACCATAGATGTAACTGCCATGCAATCTTCTTGTACTTGGAAGTACCTGGAAGGAAGTGACTGAGAACTGTACTGTCAAGGAGTGCTCTCCTGGCTACCCGAACCAGAAGTTTCTAGTCACATCTGTCACCTGGCTGTCATGATATGTGCAGATGCACTTTAGGGTTCTGGTTGCAGGCACACTTGGGCACTGGAGGGGAATGAGCAACTGGGTGGCAGTCAAAGTGGTCAGTCCTTCAGTCTGTATATTCTGTTGCACTGTTGATGTAATATGGCACAACATCTGCCATGCACGTAAGTGTATGCAGAAGACCACCCATGTGGCAGCATAAACAGGAAATCCATAAAACCTGAATAAATAGACTACTTGGGTTATTACAAAGCAGCAGTAAAGATAATTAAAGAACAACAAATCCAATATAAGTCTCTAGAGAAAATATGCACTATTCTGGGGCACAAGAATGCATAATGATTGCATAAATTAAATCAGAAAAGCTTAAAATTGGAATACAGAACACCTCTCACAGAACATGCAACTGATAACTTCTTTCAAATGCTGCAGTTCTGCTCTGTACCTTCTTCACTCCCTCCACTTTGCACTTGTACTCAAGAGCAAATTGAGAGTACAAATCATCCTTACCTTTAGGAAGTCCCTTAAGTTGTGCCATCTCTTATAAGACAGCTTTGTCACAGCTTGAGTAGAGTATTGGCAGGGGCTGCTGGTGGTTATGAAGACAACCCGACAAGCCTATAGAAAAAAAGCATGGATAGTCACATGGATTGAAGAAATGAAAAGCACATACAAAGACTACATAAACAGGGACATGAAGTGAAGCTATGAAAGGCACATGGAAAGAATACACAAACAAGGATGTGGAGTTGAAGGCAACGGCCAGTTGCATAGAATACAGAAACGTACACAGAAAGTACACAAGTATAGGTCTATTCTCTGCAATGTCAGACAGCAGCCAGTGCCATGAGAAAAATATACATTCAAAGACCAACCCCACAACTTGCTCAACCCAATAAGGGATGTTATGTAAATTTATGCAACACATACCTAGCTCCCTAACAGTGTCTGCAGATTTTGGATAAAGAGCACCTTGTTTTTTCCTTGCAGCGCTGCTCATACTTGTTCACCAGTGATTTTCAGAGATGGACAGATGTATGTTATCTAGGGAAAAGCACATACTGGAAAAGGCAATGTACTGGACCAAGCACAATTTGTGCCAGGTCAATTAATGGGATAACCAAATCAGTCAACATATGCTTTACTCCTTTCGGTGGTCCACTGCTTATGTGATTTAACTAATTTTACACAACTGCAAGTATTTCTGTATGTGTTTGTGTGACATTTAACTGTCTCATGTTTGACACTTCAACACTTCAACACAAGCAAAATTCTGGTTCAGTCTCAAGAGCTTTAGCTTTATTTTTAGTTGGCTTTCAGAAACATGCATTTTCTAGACTATAATGAAAATTCCAAATCTAAAAGTATCATAAGCAAAGAAAACAATCAATGACAAAGTAACTAGATATAGCTTTAATGTTTTAAGTCATGTAAGCAAAGGCATGCACAAATGCAGTTTGCATGCCTTACACTTTTAAACCCAGGCTTACAGGTATTGTAGATGCTTGTTTTTCTCTGGCTACAGCACTGAAGCATCACTTTTATTCTACGAAATCCTGTTATCTATCTTCGCTGTTTTTGCGTGGCAACAAAGAGGATAGCACTGTAATAACCTGTTTGGCATGGGTTAAAATAATTTTGCTTTTAGATAAAATCTCATAATTCCCTTGATCTCTCAAATGTTTGCCTTGTTAAAATTGGATGAGCAAAGTCAGAAGCATAATTGTCAAAAATCATACGGCCTGATTCAGAATTCGGCAGAGGGATCCCTCCGTCACAACGGTGATGGATATCCCGTCCGCTGGAACAATGGGATTTAGATTTCGACAGAGGGGATATCCAAAACCCTTGTGATGGAGTAACTCCTCCACCGTAATCTAAATCTTGCCCATAGGGGCTCATTCTGAGCCCGGCGGGCGGCGGGAGCCGCCCGCCTGGAGGGAGCCGCCAAATGGCCGCTCCGCGGTCGAAAGACCGCGGAGGCCATTCTGGCTTTCCCGCTGGGCTGGCGGGCGACCGCCAGAGGGCCGCCCGCCAGCCCAGCGGGAAACCCCTCCCCACGAGGAAGCCGGCTCTGAATGGAGCCGGCGGAGTGGGTATGTGCGACGGGTGCAGTGGCACCCGTTGCATATTTCAGTGTCTGCAAAGCAGACACTGAAATACAAAGTGGGGCCCTCTTACGGGGGCCCCACGACACCCCTCACCGCCATCCTGTTCCTGGCGGTCGGAGCCGCCAGGAACAGGATGGCGGTGAGGGGGTCGGAATCCCCCATGGCGGCGCAGCAAGCTGCGCCGCCATGGGGGATTCCCAGGGCAGCGGAAAACCGTCGGGAGACCGCCGGTTTTCCTTGTCTGACCGCGGCCAAACCGCCGCGGTCAGAATGCCCTACGGGGCACCGCCAGCCTGTTGGCGGTGAATGACCCCCATAGTGTCTAAAAGAACACACAATATTAATTACAGTTACATTTCAGTGGAGAAGCCCCTAAAAGGAAAGCCACTCCTAGACAACCTGCTTGGCAAAGTCCTTCCAAAACAGGGTACAAGCCGAGGGTATACCCAGGTAGATGGTGTCTACTCACTATTTTCATAGGGTGGATGCCATTCACTCTGCCAAGACACTGTGCCCCTCTGAAATATGCTGAATTCATTCCTGTGTAATTTTCAGACAGCTGAACACATTCGGCAGTGCCTTCAAATAGTTTTTGTTCCTGCAGCAATGTGATGGCTGGGAGAGGGCTTATCAGATTCCAGCTAGGCCCATTACAAAGGCCAAACTTAAGGGACCATCAGGCCTCCTTTTGTTGAAGTATACTGGCTAGGAGCTACCTGGAGCCTCACACCTAGATGCAAATGCAGTAGAGAGGAAACAAAGAAATATAGCGTGAAATCACTTCACAGGTGCTTAAGAGAGGCATGCTTTTGACTTTGTTCAGTCCATGTATAAATGAGATATCTATGCACTGTAGGAATGTTAGATGTGTTGGTCTGTCCCTTTATATACATAAATAATTTAAAGAGAACTATTTTGTATAATATCTTTTATAGCACTACTTATCCCAATGGAGAACAACAGAGTAGTTTACATTACATGTACACATTGTACATTGACAATACTTCATATGTATGTAAATCAATGTTAAGGATGTGTTATATGACAGTGAGGGGTCACAAGGTGCCTTAACCCCATAAGATATTTTAAAATGCAAACTCGGCAACCAATTTAGCTGAACCACGTTTCTCCTTGTTGTCAATTACTTTGTGGCAGAGTTTTAAAAAATAAATATATTAGCTGAGGCCCAGATTTTGCATCCGGGTTGTGTAGCTTTTTTTGGCACAGCCGTTGTTAGAAATGGGGTTTTTGATTGGCAGTCAGTTTACCCCCTGTCCAAGCAAAAGCCCTCACTCTAGTCAGGGTAAATCACACATAATCCAAGATTATCCTGTGCCCACCCTCTGGTAGCTTGGCACGAGCAGTCAGGCTTAACTTAGAAGGCAATGTATAAAGTATTTGTGCAATATATCATACAATACCACCATATACCACCACAAAAATACACCACACAGTGTTTAGAAAAATATATAATATTTATCAGGATAATTGTAGGTCAAAACAAATAAAGTTGCAATGTGAATTTGTAGAGATATCACTGAAACGTGATATAAAGTGTCTTAAGTCTTTAAAAAGCAAACAAAGTCTCTTTCAAGCACAAAGTACCTTGTTTGGAGTGGAAAATCTCCTCAGAGGGCCACAGAAGAAGAGATACGTGGAAAAAGGGTGTGTGCGTCGATTTCTCCCCAGCACACACGGACTTGCGTCGTTATTGTTCACGTGGGGAAGTCATGCGTCGTTTTCCGGCGAGTTCGGACAGTCTCTTTCTGTGGATCGCGGGGATTACCAGATGTCCCGGGTCTGTGCGTGGATTCTCCTGCTTGTTTAGCGGCTGCGCGTCGTTCTGCGGGCTGTGCTTCGAAGTTTCGCTCTCACAGCAGGCGTCGTGTCGATTTCTCCTCTGGAGGTCGGGCAGCGATGTCCTTGCGAGGCCGTGCGTCGAAGTTCCGGTCATCCCGAAGGCGTCGCGACGATCAGCGTCGGTGTGCGGCGTTTTTCTCACCGCGGATCAAGCTGTGCGCCGAAAATTTCGCCACGCGAAGCGCCCAAGTGAAAAAGAGAAGTCTTTTTGGTCCTGAGACTTCAGGGAACAGGAGGCTAACTCTATCCAAGCCCTTGGAGAGCACTTTTACAGCCAGACAAGAGCTCAGCAAGGCAGTAGGGCAACAGCAAGGCAGCAGTCCTTTGTAGAAAGCAGTCAGGTGAGTCCTTTAGGCAGCCAGGCAGTTCTTCTTGGCAGGATGCAGGTTCTGGTTCAGGTTTCTTCTCCAGCAAGTGTCTGATGAGGTAGGGCAGAGGCCCTGTTTTATACCCAAATGTGCCTTTGAAGTGGGGGAGACTTCCAAGAGTGGCTAAGAAGTGCACCAGGTCCACTTTCAGTTCAATCCTGTCTGCCAGGGTCCCAGTAGGGGGTGTGGCAGTCCTTTGTGTGAGAGCAGGACCTCCACCCTCCCAGCCCAGGAAGACCCATTCAAAATGCAGATGTATGCAAGTGAGGCTGAGTACCCTGTTTTTGGGGTGTGTCTGAGTGAATGCACAAGGAGCTGTCAACTAAGCCCAGCCAGACGTGGATTGTAAGGCACAGAAAGATTTAAGTGCAAAGAAATGATCACTTTCTAAAAGTGGCATTTCTAGAATAGTAATATTAAATCCAACTTCACCAGTCAGCAGGATTTTATATTACCATTCTGGCCATACTAAATATGACTTCCTACTCCTTTCAGATCAGCAGCTACCACTTCAATACTATATGAGGACAGCCCCAATGTTAGCCTATGAAGGGAGCAGGCCTCACAGTAGTGCAAAAAATAATTTAGGAGTTTTACACTACCAGGACATGTAAACTACACAGGTACATGTCCTGCCTTTCACCCACACAGCACCCTGCTCTAGGGGTTACCTAGGGCACACATTAGAGGTGCCTTATATGTGGAGAAAGGGGAGGTTTAGGCTTGGCAAGTACTTTTAAATGCCAAGTCGAGGTGACAGTGAAACTGCACACACAGGCCTTGCAGAGGCAGGCCTGAGACCAGGAAAAGGGGCTACTTAAGTGGTTGGCACAACCAGTGCTGCAGGCCCACTAGTAGCATTTAATCTACAGGCCCTAGGCACATAGAGTGCACATTACTAGGTACTTATAAGTAAATTAAATAGTCCAATCAGGTATGCTTCAAGGTTACCATGTTTTAAGGGAGAGAGCATATGCACTTTAGCACTGGTTAGCAGTGGTAAAGTGCGCAGAGTCTAAATGCCAGCAAAAACAGTGTCCAAAAAGTGGAGGGAGGCAGGAAAAAAGTTAGTGTGACCACCCTAAGGCTGTCAGGTCTAACATGTGTCCCCCCAGCTGAAAGTGGGGAGAGCCACCCGACCTCCTGGGAGCTCTCATCGCTAAGGCGGAAGTATCTGGAGAGACCATCAGCATTGGCGTGGTCAACCACGGGGCGATGTTCCACCGTAAAGTCCATCCCCTGTAGGGAAATGGACCACCTCAAGAGTTTTGGATTCTCACCCCTCATCTGCATGAGCCATCTGAGGGGCCTGTGGTCTGTCTGAACCCGGAAGTGAGTCCCAAACAGGTAGGGTCTTAGCTTCTTCAGTGCCCAGACCACAGCAAAAGCTTCTCTTTCAATAGCACTCCACCTCTGTTCCCGTGGTAATAGCCTTCTGCTAATAAAGACTACTGGTTGGTCTAGGCCCTCCTCATTTAGCTGTGCTAGGACCGCCCCTATGCCATGCTCTGAAGCGTCTGTCTGTATGATAAATTCCTGGGAGTAGTCAGGGGCCTGGCCTTGAGCACGGGGCCGTGCACATGGCTTCCTTCAGGGAGTCAAAGGCTTTCGGACAAGCCTCTGTCCAGTTCACCAACCTAGGTTGTTTCTTGGAAGTGAGTTCTGTCAAGGGTGACACAATGGTACCATAGCCCTTGACAAATCTGCGGTAATATCCTGTGAGGCCTAAAAAGGCTCTCACCTCAGTCTGAGTTCTAGGTGGTTGCCAGGCCTTGATAGTTTCACTCTTGGCCTGGAGTGGCTGCACCTTCCCACCACCCACTAGGTGTCCCAAGTACACCACGGAACCCTGCCCAATCTGGCACTTACTAGCCTTGATGGTCAGGCCTGCCTGTTGCAGGGCCTGAAGCACCTCTTTGAGGTGGAGCAGGTGTTCCTCCCAGCTGGAACTGTAGACAGCTATGTCATCCAGGTAGGCTGCACAGAAGGCATCCTTGCCAGCTAGGACCCCGTTAACCAACCGTTGGAAGGTAGCGGGGGCATTTTTCAATCCAAATGGCATCACCCGGAACTGGTAATGGCCATCAGGGGTTGAAAATGCAGATCTCTCTTTAGCCCCCTCAGTCAGGGCGATCTGCCAGTACCCTGAAGTAAGATCAAACGTACTCAGGAACTTGGCAGCGCCCAGCCTGTCAACGAGCTCATCAGCTCGGGGATAGGGTGAGTATCAGTCCGGGTGACTGAGTTGAGACCCCGGTAGTCCAAACAGAACTGGAGTTCTGGCTTCGCACCTGGGGCAGTAGCCTTAGGGGCCAACACCACTGGGCTGGCCCAGGGACTACTGGATTTCTCGATAACCCTTAAAGCTAACATCTTGGAGACCTCCTCCTTGATGCTGGCTTTCACCTTATCCGATAACCTGTAAATTTTGTTCTTCACAGGGAGACTGTCACTGGTGTCAATGTCATGAACACAGAGGTGGGTCAGTCCAGGAGTAAGGGAGAAAAGGGGGGAGAACTGCTCCAACAGCTCATAGTAGTCTACTTTCTGGTTTAGAATCAGGGAGTCAGAGAGGATGACCCCTTTCACTGACCCATCACCTTCTTGGGCAGAGAGGAGGTCGGGAGAGGTTCACTCTCCTCTTCCATTCCTTCATCTGTGACCAGTAGCATGTTGACCTCAGATCTCTCAAAATGAGCCTTTAGTCGGTTGACATGGAGCACCCTTAGGGGGTGCCTAGGGGTTTGGAGGTCCACTAGGTAAGTGGCCTCCCCTTTCCGCTCCTTTACTTCAAATGGGCCAGACCAGCGGTCCTAGAGAGCTCTAGGCTCTACTGGCTCCATTACCCACACTTTGGTGGTCATTCTGACCCTGGCGGTCTTTGACCGCCAGGGCGGAGGACCGCGGGAGCACCGCCGACAGGCCGGCGGTGCTCCAATGGGGATTCCGACCGCGGCGGTAAAGCCGCGGTCGGACCGGCACCACTGGCGGGGTCCCGCCAGTGTACCGCGGCCCCATTGAATCCTCCGCGGCGGCGCAGCTTGCTGCACCGCCGCGGGGATTCCGACCCCCCCTACCGCCATCCAGATCCCGGCGGTCGGACCGCCGAGATCCGGATGGCGGTAGGGGGGGTCGCGGGGCCCCTGGGGGCCCCTGCAGTGCCCATGCCACTGGCATGGGCATTGCAGGGGCCCCCGTAAGAGGGCCCCTACATGTATTTCACTGTCTGCTGCGCAGACAGTGAAATACGCGACGGGTGCAACTGCACCCGTCGCACAGCTTCCACTCCGCCGGCTCGATTCCGAGCCGGCTTCATCGTGGAAGCCTCTTTCCCGCTGGGCTGGCTGGCGGTCTGAAGGCGACCGCCCGCCAGCCCAGCGGGAAAGTCAGAATTACCGCCGCGGTCTTTCGACCGCGGAACGGTAACCTGACGGCGGGACTTTGGCGGGCGGCCTCCGCCGCCCGCCAAGGTCAGAATGAGGGCCTTTGTCTCCAGGTTGAAACTCTACCACGGTGGCCTTCTGGTCATACCAGCGTTTCATTACCTCTTGACTGGCCTCAAGGTTACTTTGGGCCTCTTTCCAGAAGCGGGTCATCTGGTTGCGGAGGGCCAACATGTAGCTGACCACATCCTGAGGGAGTGCCTTTGGAGCTCTCTCCAACCCCTCCTTGACAATGCTTAAGGGTCCCCTGACAGGGTACCCATAGAGAAGCTCAAAGGGACTGAACCCCACCCCCCTCTGGGGGACCTCTCGGTAAGCAAAGAGAAGGCATGGTAAGATGACGTCCCACTTACGCCTCATGGCCTCAGGGAGGCCACCAATCATGCCTTTCAAGGTCTTGTTGAATCTCTCCACAAGACCATTAGATTGGGGGTGATAGGGTGTGGTGAACTTGTAGGTTACACCACACGCATCCCACAGAGACTTCATGTATGCAGACATGAAGTTAGTGCCTCTGTCAGACACTCTCTCCTTTGGGAATCCCACACGGGTAAATATCCCCATCAGAGTTCTGGTCACCACTGGTGCAGTTACGGTCCTCAGACGGATTGCCTCTGGGTAACGGGTGGCATGGTCCACCAAAACCAGGATGAACCTGTTGCCTAAGGCAGTTTTGGGGTCCAATGGACCAACAATGTCGATGCCCACCCTTTCAAAGGGGGTGCCAATGACAGGAAGTGGAATCAGGGGGGTTTTAACCCTTTTCCCTGCTTTATCACTGGCCGGGCAGGTAGGACAAGATCTCCAGAACTTATCTGAGTTTGTCCTCATTCTGGGCCAATAAAAGTGGGTGACAAGCCTGTCAAAGGTCTTGCCTTACCCCAAATGTCCTGCCAGGGGAATGTCGTGAGCCAGACCCAGTAGGAAGGTTCGGTAACACTGGGGGACCACAAGCGCACGCTCTGCCCCAAAGGCCGGAACCTTAGGCTCACTGTAGAGGAGATCATTCTCCTAATATATGTGGTGATCGCCAGAGGCTTCACCTGCCGCCTGGTCTGAGGCTTGCTTCCTCAGACCCTCTAGAGTGGGACATTCTTTCTGCGCCTTGCAGAATTCCTCCCTGGTGGGTTCACCCTCAACTTGCCCTGCAGAACCCTCTTAGCTGTTTGACCGTATATGTATCCAACAGGACTAGGTCAAAGTCTCCCATTTGAGACCCAGTCAGAGACATGTTGAGTGAGGATTTAGTTTTTGAAAATTGTCAGGAAAAAAAAAACGAATTTTGCAAAAAGAGATAAAAATCAAGTTGACCTTCAACTGTAGGTAGGTAGTGAAATACTTAGCTACTGTATGTCACTGCACAAACACAAGTCCTATCCTCACCGCTGATCACCAATGTTAGAAATTGGGTTTTTGGTTGGCAGTCAGGTTACCCCCTGTCCAAGCAAAAGCCCTCACTCTAGTCAGGGTAAAGTCACACACAATCCAAGATTATCCTGTGCCCACCCTCTGGTAGCTTGGCACGAGCAGTCAGGCTTAACTTAGAAGGCAATGTGTAAAGTATTTGTGCAATAAATCATCCAATACCACCATATAGCACCACAAAAATACACCACACAGTCTTTAGAAAAATATATAATATTTATCAGGATAATTGTAGGCCAAAATGAATAAAGTTGCAATGTGAATTTGTAGAGATATCACTGAAAAGTGATATAAAGGGGGTCATTCCTACCCTGGCGGTCCGAGACCGCTAGGGTAGGGGACCGCGGATGCACCGCCAACAGGCTGGCGGTGCATCCAGGCCCATTCTGACCGCGGCGGTAAAGCCGCGGTCAGAAAAGGGAAACCGGCAGTTTCCCGCCGGTTTTCCCCTGGGCTGCAGAATCCTCCATGGCGGCGCTGCAGGCAGCGCCACCATGGGGATTCTGAACCCCTTCCCGCCAGCCTGGTTCTGGCGGTTTTGACCGCCAGAACCAGGCTGGCGGGAACGGGTGTCGTGGGGCCCCCTAACAGGGCCCCACTTAGAATTTCAGTGTCTGCTTAGCAGACACTGAAATTTGCGACGGGTGCTACTGCACCCGTCGCACCCCTTCCACTCCGCCGGCTCCATTCGGA
This sequence comes from Pleurodeles waltl, assembly GCF_031143425.1. NCBI lineage: Eukaryota > Metazoa > Chordata > Amphibia > Caudata > Salamandridae > Pleurodeles > Pleurodeles waltl. Next base: position 1,800,424,149 of record NC_090440.1, read on the forward strand.
GCTGGCTTCCTCGTGGAAGGGTGTTTCCCGCTGGGCTGGCGGGCGGCCTTTTGGCGGTCGCCCGCCAGCCCAGTGGGAAACCCAGAATGACCGCCGCGGTCTTTTGACCGCGGTACGGTCTTCTGGCGGTTCCTGCTTGGCGGGCGGCTCCCGCCGCCCGCCAAACTTAGAATCACCCCCAAAGTGTCTTAAGTCTTTAAAAAGCAAACAAAGTCTCTTTCAAGCACAAAGTACCTGGTTTGGAGTGGAAAATCTCCTCCGAGGGCCACAGAAGAAGAGATATGTGGAAAAAGGGTGTGTGTGTCGATTTTTCCCCAGCACACACGGACTTGCGTCGTTATTTTTCACGCGGGGAAGTCGTGCGTCGTTTTCCGGCACGCGGACAGTCTCTTTCTGTGGATCGCAGGGATTACCAGATGTCCTGGATCTGTGCGTGGATTCTCCTGCTTGTTTACCGGCTGCGTGTCGTTCTGCCGGCTGTGCATCGAAGTTTCGCTCCCACGAAGCGTCCAAGTGAAAAAGATAAGTCTTTTTGGTCCTGAGACTTCAGGGAACAGGAGGCAAGCTCTATCCAAGCCCTTGGAGAGCACTTTTACAGCCAAAAAAGTGTTCAGCAAGGCAGCAGGGCAACAGCAAGGCAGCAGTCCTTTGTAGAAAGCAGTCAGGTGAGTCCTTTAGGCAGCCAGGCAGTTCTTCTTGGCAGGATGCAGGTTCTGGTTCAGGTTTCTTCTCCAGCAAGTGTCTGATGAGGTAGGGCAGAGGCCCTGTTTTATACCCAAATGTGCCTTTGAAGTGGGGGAGACTTCCAAGAGTGGCTAAGAAGTGCACCAGGTCCCCTTTCAGTTCAATCCTGTCTGCCAGGGTCCCAGTAGGGGGTGTGGCAGTCCTTTGTGTGAGAGCAGGCCCTCCACCCTCCCAGCCCAGGAAGACCCATTCAAAATGCAGATGTATGCAAGTGAGGCTGAGTACCCTGTGATTGGGGTGTGTCTGAGTGAATGCACAAGGAGCTGTCAACTAAGCCCAGTCAGACGTGGATTATAAGGCACAGAAAGATTTAAGTGCAAAGAAATGCTCACTTTCTAAAAGTGGCATTTCTAGAATAGTAATATTAAATCCAACTTCACCAGTCAGCAGGATTTTATATTACCATTCTGGCCATACTAAATTTGACTTCCTACTCCTTTCAGATCAGCAGCTACCACTTCAATGCTGTATGAGGGCAGCCCCAATGTTAGCCTATGAAGGGAGCAGGCCTCACAGTAGTGCAAAAAAGAATTTAGGAGTTTTACACTACCAGGACATGTAAACTACACAGGTACATGTCCTGCCTTTCACCCACACAGCACCCTGCTCTAGGGGTTACCTAGGGCACACATTAGAGGTGACTTATATGTGGAGAAAGGGGAGGTTTAGGCTTGGCAAGTACTTTTAAATGCCAAGTCGAGGTGTCAGTGAAACTGCACACACAGGCCTTGCAGTGGCAGGCCTGAGGCCAGGAAAAGGGGCTACTTAAGTGGTTGGCACAACCAGTGCTGCAGGCCCACTAGTAGCATTTAATCTACAGGCCCTAGGCACATGGAGTGCACCTTATTAGGGACTTATAAGTAAATTAAATAGTCCAATCAGGTATGATTCAAGGTTACCATGTTTTAAGGGAGAGAGCATATGCACTTTAGCACTGGTTAGCAGTGGTAAAGTGCGCAGAGTCTAAAAGCCAGCAAAAACAGTGTCCAAAAAGTGGAGGGAGGCAGGAAAAAAGTTATGGGTGACCACCCAAAGGCTGTCAGGTCTAACAGCCGTGATACAAAATCTAAATATTTAAATGTGATAAAATGTACTCATGGTAGACATATGTAACATGTGTCTTAAGATCTGATGTGACTTCTTGTGAAGGCACTTCCTGTAAGGTATAGTTTGTGATGCAACTTCCTCTGATTCCATGTGCGATGTCAAGCAACGTGATATCTGTCTTGTGCTATGATGTACACACAAATTGAATACTGCTTAACTTGGTTAATCCCCGACTTCATTTTTTAGGACTTGTGCCATGTTCTAAAGCGAACTCTACCTGGGTGATTACATCTCCCACCAAGCAAAAGTGAAAACGAAGGGGGCACGGAAGCAATAGAGCAAATCCTAATAAATTCCAGCATTTCAGTTTTCGTAATACACCATTCATTTATGCATGTTAAGGGTTTCTCGAAATAGTATTCAAAGCAACGCCCATTGATAGTTTCTGATGAGGAACACGCAGAAAACATTTTCTTATGTAATCTATATTAGTTGTATGGCTGTAATGCATAAAGGGGAAAGGGTGTTATTGCTACAATTTCTGATGCTTGTATCATAAACGTTACCTAGTTTCCGTTTTCAGCTGCCAAGAGAGGCAGTTTTCAAAGCACACCAAATTCCACAGTTAATCCGAAAATGTTGCGCGTGTTGTAATCAAGTTACAGTAAAGATGACGCACGAAGGCACCCAGGGTGCATTTTACAGTTTAAGAAATCTGTCATAAACCATCATTTATGTTCAGTCAACAACACATTTCACATATTGTGTTTACTGTGCACAGTCAGCCAAGGTAGCAAACAGCTCCAATGGGCCTGACACATTTCCTTGCTTCCGTTTAATCTCACCAGGGAACATTTCTTATTTTGGCAACTGAAAACGGAATTAAAACTTACCCCACACACAAAGACAAACACCAGTTTCTTTTGACCAGAAGACTTTTGGTCTTCCTCATATTTCTCTGATTCATTGTATGTAGTAATATAACCATACATCATATGAGAAGGAAAAGTAAATACGACTCTCCTTAGTTATGGGTTTTCATATACACACCAAACAAAACAAGCATTTGCAATGCAACGGGTCTTGCGTTTGCTCATATTAGAGCTGATCACGTTGTAAACTCCTAAGCCGACTTTTCACCTATCGGCAAAAGTGCTTTTATGTACGTAACCCGAAAAAGTGCAATTAACTGTGTAAAGCGCTAGACTTCTGCCAAGCGAAATCGCGCTAAGAAAATATAGAACAAAAAGTAGTCCATGAGCCAGACAGAAAACAGCGAGCCTCGCATGTTTTCTGTACTTGGTCGATGCGCTCGAGGAGGGCTAGCCACTGGAAAAGGCATGACGTATGCATGCCTTCGACTAATGAAAGCAAGCAGATTTTAATAGGCAAGCCCAGGAACCAATGAAAAACACTGACGTGACGTCGACAGGGCCCGAGCCCTTTGTTAATACCTAAAGCATCTCGCTGCGATACGCATGGGCGAGCGCATGCAACGCAGACTCGACCCTAAAAATGGCCTGGCAGGTCATAGAGGAAACAACTGCTCTATATAATATCCTAATATTCGAAAAACAAGTGGGTTTTAATGCAGCCATAAAGGATACATGCTCTTTCCCACAGAGTATTTGGACTGAGAGGGCATTGTAAACCCTGAGAGGCATAAAGGATAAGCACCTATCTCACAGTCTTCAGTGCAAATGTATCCTCACATACAAAAGCAATTACCTATGCAGTGACGAGTAATGTACATAATTGTGAACAAGCAAACTGAAGCATATACAGTCTTCCCCCATCAGGCAGAAGATGTTTCATTGAGACACATAAATGTGTTTCTTATTGAAAAGACTGGACAATAATCTAAATCCAAGGTTTTGGAAGCCCAAGTGACTTCTTAGAAAGAGGTCACTTGGGCATCCATGTAAAAATCTACCCGCATAGACCTGGTATGAATTAGGCAACCACCATGATGTAACACTGATGGTCCGATTTGAAGTAGATGGCATTTCTCAGCAGTTAGAGAGCATATCCTTAGTAAATTGGGCAATCTGAGATATCACTGAAAGTTAGTAATTTGGGCAATCCGAGATATCATTGAAAGTTCATGATCTAATATTTTCCCCAGATCTTTTAATTTTGATACTGGGAGTAAGGTATGCACAAACAATGTCGAGTAGAGGACCCTGTCTTGAAATTTCTGGTGATCCTATCCTCCAAACCACATCGGCTCTGCAATATTGGCTACATTCAGTTGGAACCATCTTGTATTCAACCAGGTCCAAACGTCCTTCAGACATCACAATAAGCTTTGTTATTAGTAGCTAAGCTACTGACTTCTAGCGAAATGCGAATGTAGTTGGTGTAGGACTGAAGAGCAGATGAATTTACCTAACAGTGGGCTCAAATAAACATTGAAAATGCATGAGGATAGCAGTGAGCCCTGTGGAACTGCACTGTTAATATAAATGATGTTGGAGTAATAATCCCTAGCCGAGATATTCTAAATCAGCCCTCTGAAAAAGGATTTTAAACACCTAAAATGAATGCCTTTCATCCCAAATATGGTGTTAACCCTGTTGAGAAGAATGTAGTGGTTGATAGTCAAACACATTCAATAGGTGCTAATGAACTACATGGGCTACGTAGTTCAGATTGGCAAAGCATCCATTTTACACGAACCTAATAATTCAGTATCATTTCCACATAGAATTATTGATCCTGTCGGTTCCACGACCTTGTTTAATCCACACAAGTCTGTAGATGAATAATGATGACTTTTCCCAGTACTTTACTACTGATGCTGACAGTAGGCTGATCAGTGGAGCTGAGAGACACTATTTTAGTGAAATATTTATTTCAATTAAAAGAAAAAATAAACAAATACCTTTTGCGATATTGATAAAGTAAAACCTGTTGTTATGCCATAACTGTGGTCTGTGGTTTCATTTTCCCAATAAACATACTCGCTGAAAGAACGAGCCTTGGGAAAGTCAAAACGCCTAGCTTTAAAGTGCCATGCTTGTTAGCACACGCACTAGCAAATGTGGCTTACATTTGTGTTGCGTACATAAATTGTGTTTAACACATTAATAACTGCTCATTTGGCTTCATTAATGTTAGGGAAAATGTAGCAAAAAAGATTGAGTTCAACATGTAATACACAAAGATAAAACATGTATTGTAACAAACAGCCTGATTATTCATTCTACTTTTAAGATGCAAAATAGTCCCTCGTGCATTCTAATGGAAATTGGAAGCACATTTGAAAAGGTGGACTCATATACCCAATAGAAATCAGCATGAGGTGAAAGAGAGATACTGTTTGTGTGGAGACAAATCCCATTCTATATATAGCATGAAAAGTTGCAATTTCAAACCAGATCTAAAAATTATGCGAGTCCTGGCAAGGAAGCACCATAAGAGTGTCTTATACCCTAGGCCGATGCTTTTGGGAGGTCCTACAAGAACAGCAATCACCTGAATCCTTTCCCTTATTTTTGCTGCTTTGGGCGAGCAGAAAGGGTGGGACAATTCTAATGCACACAGTTTTTAGATTCCTACTTCTAATTGCTTATCTAACCACTTGTGGACATATATGACAGAGTGCAAGAAATCGTTCAAAAATGCTTAGAAAAAGGTGTGTTAATTTGCAAACGTACTGGCTGTACTGTGAAGAAATTAACAATATTGACTAACAACGTCTTGTGACGTCTGAACACCAGCTTTTTAAATGAAAAGGACTTTCTCGTATTATTAAGTTGCATTACATATGAACAATGAGATATACCTTATAAGTATCTTTGGGGGATGTGCACATCAGAAATGTGTGTGTTTTATAAGTATGTCAATTGTACCTGTTAATGAGATCATTGATTTGAACTTTAGAACCGTAGACACTCAATGTCAAGTCAACGCTGACATATAGAACACCATAAGCCTACTTAATAATTCAAATTATTATTCTAAAAGAGAAAGGGTGGATAAGCAGCTTTTAAGAAAACAGCAAAGTGCTAAAACGGTGGTGAATGCTTATATGAATTGGCTGTGTCTTTTGATTTCTCAACCTCCTCATCTGCACAGTCTTCGGCATACAAAAAGGTTAAAAGGAAGAGCACAACATCCATGGATGACCAATATGCAGTGTGTGATGTTATTGCTGAAACATAACTATTTTCCACGAGACCTTCCCTGAGTTCAAAATCAATCCTGTGCTCCAATTCCAGTGGAGGTTCTAGCAAGTCATTAATGGGTGACGGCAGGCTCCGTGCACCTTCAGTAAACCCAAACATAAAAGCAGGTGGATCTTCCTGCTCTGATCGAATATTTGACGTATCTGAAGTCTGTAAAGTAGGTGTCAACTTTGAGAATACCGGTTCAATACCCCTACCTAATCCTGTAGCTCCTACTAAGCCAATGTTTGCCGCAGGTTCGGTCAAGCGTTGCTTGGGTATGGTAGGCAACAAGGGTGGACTTGGCATGGCTTCACTGTCAGGGACTGTAGAGACTGTGTGTGCTTCTTTATATGGTTTAGCATAGCATGGCTTTATAATCCTATACGGGATTGGATTTGCAGTATGATACAAGTGAATTTGAACAGGTGAAATGAAAGTGTAGTTCTTCAATATCAAAGGCTCAAGTCTGTATGCTACGGGATCAGTAGGGTAAAAAATGTTGAATATGCGGTTACAAATTTTATGAGGAAGAATATGCTCTTGACTGCCAGCATTTCCTGGTCGAATTCCCCGCAACGCTAAAAAGACAGCCAATGGTGATCCCAAGCAAAAGAAATATTCAACTTTAAATTTTAAGGAATGTGTTTTCCACGTTGATTTAAGTCCAACCAATCTTTCCTGCAATTGTTGTATGTGCTGTTTGGTGGCATAAAGCTCTTGAATCAGATTCCTTTCTTCGTCTGATGCCCAGTTTTCTTCACTTCCACCCTCATCCATTAGGAGAAACTGTTCACACATTCTCACTGGGTTCCAACCAGTCATTATGTCATAAGTAATAACACATCCTAGGGAGTGTGAAACAATTGAAACCTTTCCCCCTTTTTCACTAAAATCTGGATTCTGGGTGCAGAAGAGAGTGTACAGACGATTAAGCTCTGATTCAAGGCCTTTCACTAGTTCATCTCTGTAGAGGGGGCTGGTGTAGTACATAATGTCCATTGCACTGCTATTCAGCAGGTTCCTGATGCGAGATAACCGTTGTGGTGTTATAGAGTTGACCGTATCTCCATCTAATTCTAACTTTGTCCTCCACTCCACTGGCAGAAACTCAACATGATCAGTTGTATTGTTGTAGAAATGTTTTTCTTCAACTTTCCTCGCCATGTCTCTCAGCATGGATGTGTTTCTGATAATGCTCCCCTGGTCCATCATTTGGCCGATACCATGCACCACAAAGACAATGTGAGTCGTCCTTGGCGGCTTATCTTCCAGGCTGGCTTCTTCAACATATCCTCGGTGAAGCCTCGTGCCGCTGGTTGAAAAGCCCAACTTCTGCGTTACTTTCCTGGCAATTTTGGAGGTGGTCGCATCGCTATAGAGGTATACCTCGTCCACGCTGTGCCAGTCAACATGGCTGTGAAGCAGCTTCAGTGTGTGGATCGCGTACTTGCTGTCAGTGGCTGGGCTGAGCTTATCGCCGAAGGTTTGCGGCAAGCGCTGCCCACCGAATGTTCTCAGGTGCTCCTGCTCGATCAGGTCACTCACATCCTCGGGCAGGGGCTGCCATGTTCCATCCACGAACCACTGGCCTCGCAAGATGGAAGTTTTTTCGCTCTCCTCCCAATACAATGGATAGCACCCACGCTCAGTCAAGTCCACCACGTACAGGCTGGATCTCACAGGCACCGGCTCCACAGACACAGGACCCGACTCTGGGCCCAGCTTCGCACGTACGTTCCAGAGGCGCCTCCAGGTAAGCTCGACGCGCAGGGAGTCGTAGCCGATGAACGGCTTCCAAGTCTTGTTTTCTTGGTAGAACCACCGCAGCTCTTCGGGTCCCAAGTCAGTCACAATCTGGTAAAGGAGAGAGGTGTCTTCGCTGTCCGAAAGAGAGAGGTTGCTGCTGCTGCCTTGTGTCCCTGTTAGGGGCACGTGGGGCTTCTTGCGAAGGTAGCCCACTGAGCTTCGTTGCGCAACAGACTCATAATTCTCGGATTGTCGGGGCTCAGACTTGGCAGGCTCTGTTGCCTGCTTCCGCGGGTCCTGAACCATGACTGTCTCTTCAAGCTCTTCGTCTTCACCCTCTCCATATCCAGAGAAGCTGGTACTGAGCTCCACGAGACTCTCAGTTTCAGTGATATCTGAACTTCCAGTGTGACCCTCGGTGTCATTGCGCCCGGGATGACTCATTTTTTAGACAGGTTTGATGGTTATGGGCTGAGTGGGGCCACCGGCTGCCCCTTGGTGTTCACCCCGTCTCCACCTGTCTCCGGCCTTGGGGGCGAGGGGTTGCGGGCGCGGCCGTGGGACAGCTGGCGGGTCGCCACGCTACCCCCATTGTCACGCATTTCCCCGTTAGACCCCCCCGCCGCCCGCGAAGGAGACGGCATAGGTTAGTCACTGTCAAATACATATATAGCAGTGCACCGTCTGCAGCCGCCACATAGCAATCAATACCAGTTGATTTAAAGCGGTGAGAAGATAGTTTTTGTCTGTTTTTTCACAATTCGAAGTGCGCGTTGTTTAACACGAAAAATGTCAAAAGCCGCATGGCTGGGGACCCGCCCTTCTATGAACTAGGCTTCCTAACACTAAGGTCACTAGCTTTTGGCCAGGTACTGTTTCCATTGTCTTAAGGTAAAATTTAATGTCCAAGTTACACAGGTTTTTGGGTAGAAATAATTGAATTCTGTTTTTTCAAAATGAACTGCCATTTGGGCAAAATGGGTGTTTGGCTACAGTCTGACCTGCTTTGGGATATTGACTTGTGAGAGAGCATAGTTTATATAATCTATATTAACATAAACGATTTATTTATATATTAATGTGTGATGATGCTGCATAGAAACTATAATAATAGCAACTTTGCTTAAACGTGCACTTGAATTGTGACCACGATGAGTGGCCACCAAAATATATGCAAACTAATAATGATGAATAAAATGTTTATGTTAAGTTCAATCAAGCTTATTTTAACATTTGCATTATTGAATCTGTATTGAATATCATCATAGGCCTTAAATTAGCGTGAGCTGCAGTTTAGCTGCCTGGCTGTAATATTAAATGCATTTTCTGTTTTTCAGTGTGCTGACTCACAAGGGGCCATGACCCCGCAATGTTCTTTTTCTTCAAGCTTGGAAGATGAATGTAACCATGTTAAATTATAATATATTGAAACAAGTGCAGATTAATGTAATGTACAAGGTCATTCAAACTGGGGACGACAAAGGAACTGCTGACCAAAAGATGTACAAAGAGTTACCAAGAGATGAAATAACACCGGATGTGCCACCTCTGAAGACGTCAATTACGAAGACCAATCAAAGACTTGTAAACCAATATGGGATGAAGATTGGGATTACCTAATGTCAAATTTAATAGGTTAAAGATAGTGGGGTATAACAAATGTCCAATAGAATTTTGGGGGAATGTACTACGAAAAAGGGATAAAAACCCATGTCACAGAAAGGTTGGGAGAGCGGGTTAGGGAATGCTATTGATTTTATCCAGAAACTTTGTCACTCTGATTGGTGACTTGAGATTTATTAAAACCATCTTAACCCATAGGCTGCCATTTACACTTTTCCTCCTTATGAGGGAAGTGCCCCTTATGCCCTTTAGTTGAGTCCTGTCTAATGGTGATTTGACTGATGTCCTGAAGATGAAGACTGAACCTGTGCGCTGACCAAATCTTTGGAGGGTAATTATGACAATGCATTTGTAATTTGTCTGTTTGCTTTTCCTTTCAAGGTACCAACTGCTTGTTTTTGACAGAGACCATAGCTAGATGTTTTCCAAATTGGTGTTCTAAATTGTTTTGCATGAAGCCCAACATGCAAATGCTAATTAGTGGTTAGGACAGGGTTTACCAAAACTGAGGCAAATAGACAAACGACTGACATTATGCTTTGTTGAACTGACGCAATATCGACACTCTGCTAAACTTAATCTATGTTCACGCCGTGTTATGTTCTGATGTTTGTGATTCTCGCGTTAATTAAATCTTATCACAGTTGCCACATCGTGACTATGCTATTATGCTTCTTGGTATTGAGATTAACTCTTTTGCTCGTAGATTGTAACCAACAAGGAATAAAATTCATAAAATTCTATTAAACTGGTGTGGTTATTCATGGCTGAAAGGCCATGGTAGCATTGTTGAATTGATTAATGACTTTGATTAAAGTGAAATGTATTGTTGTGATAAATATTGATGACATTATTTATATATTTATTGATATACTGATCAGCTATCTCGTCCTACGGTGTCTCTCAACTGGGTCAAAAGATTCATTGGCCTAAAACGAGTCCTAATGTGTAATAAATTAACATTAAGGGACGCGTTATCACTTGCATCAAGAACTTCATCTAAAAAAGTGTGTTTCAGACTTACTCTCAGTCACAAAGAGCCATTCGTTTAATCTTGGAGCAAGGCCTGTGCCGTTATCATTGGTCTTCTGAGATTTATGGCTATCAAATGACATCTCAGAATTCAGGGTTTTAAGTAACATTAAAACTATGGTGGTTATCTACAAGGGGCGTGGGCGTAGAAGCGTGACTAGAAATCCTTTATAAGAGATGTACTCTATGTTAGGGTATGGCTTAAAATGTGTAAACTAAAATCCTTTGTTTACCATACCATGCCACCAGACTAGTATTTTGGTTCCTCACTATGAGCTTTCTCTTATTGCATTCAGACATACAAAATGAAGATGGTATTTTCTTTTTATAGTGCTGATGAACCAGGAGAGTGCTAATCCTTTAAGGATTTTGTTGCCCCTCACTAGATACTGCCATTCAAACCAATCGAAAATAATTAACATTTCGCATTCAAATGGCAAACTCACTAGGCTTCACCATAAAGCCTGACAAGTAATATAATCAAACCATGAAGATCTATAAAAAAATTTTTTTTTTAAGGCATTTCAGAATGCAAAAATAAATGGTTTAGAGTCAGTCAATTAATCAATAGAAATATGTGCATGATAGAATGCAAGAATTGTGTAAGCAGAATCAAATACTGTTCAGTTGTAAAATAAATTAATATTAATCAAAGTTAAAGGTCAGATATCATACCAGCATAGTGTTACCTGCTAAAAATCAAGGAAAATGAGTCTGAAACCCTCAAGATGTGGCTCTTTTTATAGGTAATTACACAAAGAAAACCATGGGCCGTATTTATACTCTGGTTGCGCCAAATTTGCGTCGTTTTTTTCGACGCAAATTCGACGCAAAACTAACGCCAACTAACGCCATATTTATACTATGGCGTTAGAGGCGTCTAGCGCCAAAGTTCCCGGAATGTGCGTCATTTTTTAGCGTGAACCCCTTCCTTGCGTTAATGATATGCGAGGGAGGCGTTCCCGTCTAAAAAATGACTCCCAGGCCTTTGCGTGGTATTTATACTCCCGGGCAAAAGAGACGCCCGGGAGTGGGCGTGGCTAAAAACGGCGCATTTGCGCCGCTTTTTAACGCCTGGGTCAGGCATGGCGTTAAGGGACAAGTGGGCTCAAAATGAGCCCACAGTGCCCTCCCCTGCCCCCAGGGACCCCCCCTGCCACCCTTGCCCACCCCAGGAGCACACCCAAGGCTGGAGGGACCCACCCCAGGGACATTCAGGTAAGTATTTTTTTATTTTTTTTAAATAATTTTTTTTGGCATAGGGGGGCCTGATTTGTGCCCCCCTACATGCCACTATGCCCAATGACCATGCCCAGGGGACAGAAGTCCCCTGGGCATGGCCATTGGGCAAGGGGGCATGACTCCTATCTTTACAATGATAGGAGTCATGTTGATGGGGGATGGGCGTCGAAAATAAATGGCGCAAGTCGGGTTACGACGATTTTTTCGACGTAACCTGACTTGCCCCATTTTAAGACGCCCATGCGCCATTTTCCCCCTACGCCGGCGCTGCCTGGTGTACGTGGTTTTTCTCGCGCACACCAGGCAGCGCCGGTCTGCTTGCGCCGGCTAACGCCATTCAATAAATACGGCGCCCGCATGGCGCTTCAGAATGGCGTTAGCCGGCGCAAAACTTTTTGACGCTAAACTGCGTTAGCGCAGTTTAGCGTCAAAAAGTATAAATATGGGCCCATATATTTTGTGTGAATGTGCAAAGGTTGCCCAATTCCACCCAGTCATCTTAAATAAAGAACAAAAAAGTTTGAAATAACCTTATTTAGCACTATCCCACAGAGTCACACAAACCAAATTTCACCCTTGGTGCCCTTCACACATTCATTGAGTGGTACATAATTTGTTACACAAGTTGCAGAAATAAATTCACACAACAAAGAGTCACACCATGTCCCAATAAATGAGGCCTTGGGGGAAATAATTTGCTAACACAGCATCTATAAAGATTGGGTATAAAGTTAATGTACTTGGGAAAAAAACATGTTTAAAAACAGTTTTTACAAAATAGCAATTTATGTACTTAGGCCCTCATTATGAACTTGGCGGTCAAGACCGCCATGCCGGTGGCGGCGGAAATTACCACCACCCGCATGGCGGTCTCAACCGCCACATAATGAAGGCAGTGGGTACCCCCACAGGCTTCCTTCCACCACCACCAGGTTACCGTCAACAGGCAGCCTGAAGATGGCAGAATTCTTTATTGGACAGGGCAGCTCTGCAAGCAGCGCTGCCCTGCGGGTTAAGAATCCTTGTTCCGCCAGACATTCAGGCTGGTCGAAGGGGTGCTCCGGAAACACTGTTTCCGCCTGCTGACCCAGCAGAATCTTTATTATTCGGCCGGCGGGATCTCAAGGGGGCTGGCAGTCTGTGATAATGACCCCCTTAGTGTGCAGTGAGAAAAAGGATAGAGAGATGCAATTTTGAAAGCGATTTTACTAATTAAAGATTGGCATAATTGACCCGCACAATATGTTATGTAGACCTCAACCGAATGCTGCTTAAAATGTGGCTTGCACACAAAGCTTTTCATGTAGACGTGTATTCAGCTTAAAATACTGACCAGTGCATGCTTTGTTTTTCTTTTTTATGTACTTTGTTTTGCTCTGACCTGTGTCATGGTCATGTTTATATATTTTCACAACACAAACGCATTCTTGCAACAGTAGTATGAATGGAGATTGTGTTGGGATTTATCTTGCTTGCCCATTTGAATTATGTCAAATGTGATATTGTAATGACATGATTAGTTAAAAGGTTGTTGCTTTATTAATAGAACTTGCAATAGAAGTGTATGGGAACTGGAGTGATCTCATAGATTTTTTAAAATCAAATATATTTTTATTAATTTTCAACAATGTCAAGTACATAGCCGGCAGCAATACCTCTGAATGTACTGCAATTTCTTTTACAGAAGGGGTTACAGTAGAAAATAACAACAGTATAACATATACAATTAGTGAGCAACATCGTACTGATAGGCCCTGGCCTTAGCATTATCATCAGAATTACATGTCAAACGCCTCTAATATATATACCATAACCTTCTAACGATGTATATCTTGAACATGTGTCATATATCCATAAAATCACTCACATATCTGGATGTCACCCTCTGATTTTGTTTGCCATAGGGCCTTCACACAGCTAATATAGGGGAGGAAGCAAAACTTGATAAAAATAGAAAGGCACATATTTATACTTTTTGACGCACAACTGCGCCAACGCAGTTGTGCTTCAAAAATGTTACCGCCGGCTTACGCCATTCCAACGCGCCATGTGGGCGCCTTATTTATGGAATGACGTTAGCCGGTGCTGCGGACTGGTGTGCGTAAAAAAAAAAGACTCACACCAGGCAGCGCCGGTGTATGGGAAAATGGGGGTTGTGCGTCAAAAAATGGGGCAAGTCAGGTCTGAGGCAAAATTCAGGCCTCAAACCGGATTTGCGCCATTTGTTTTGACACCCAACCTCCATTGACATGACTCCTGTCTTAGCAAAGACAGAAGTCATGCCCCCTTGCCCAATGGCCATGCCCAGGGGACTTATGTCCCCTGGGCATGGTCATTGGGCATAGTGGCATGTAGGGGGGCCCAAATCAGGCCCCCCTATGCCACAAAAAAAATCAGAAAAAATACTTACCTGAACTTACCTTTACTTCCCTGGGAGGGGTCCCTCCATCCTTGGGTGTCCTCCTGGGGTGGGCAAGGGTGGCAGGGGGTGTACCTGGGGGCAGGGGAGGGCACCTCTGGGCTCTTTCCGAGCCCACAGGTCCCTTAACGCCTGCTCTGACCAAGGCATTAAAAAACGGCGGCCATCAGGCTGTGCGCTGTTTTTTAAGGCCCACCCCCTCCTGTGCGTCAAAATGACGTCAGAGTATAAATATGGAGCACAGGCCTTAAAGTCATTTTTTGGAAGGGAACGCCTAACTTGCATATAATTAACGCAAGGCTGGTTCCCCCTTCCAAAAAATGACGCACATGGTGGAATTTTGACGCCCACAGGGTCGGACGTCAAAGTATAAATATGGGGCAGAGTTTGCGCCGATTGTGCGTCAAAAATTTTGACGCACATTCGGCGCAAACAGAGTATAAATATGCCCCAAAGTATAGAACGTGCCCGGTACGTGCGGTTCAAGGCCAGAGGTAACCCTGGCAAACCCTCAACCAAGGACCATGGACCCAGGCGGGGGAGACCACCAGGGCTGGGGGAGAAGGGGGCGACAGGCACGCACCCAGACATCAGCAGCCCCCAAGCCGTGCACAAAAGGTCTGTTCATCAATCACATTGGGCACAGTTTCCGTCCTACCCCTCAAGGATCCTGGAGACTGAAGGAGTAGAAGGCTGTTGGATGGCATGGTAAGCAGCAGTAGCCAGGCCATGATCCCAAATGGTGCGGGATGCTACCACCAGGCAGTGTGTTATACCACTACGTTTTACGTTGCCGTCTTGGGAAATCCTGGTGGGCTGGTGTCCTCACCCTCTCGGGGTACTATTTTGTCAGACAATTTTACCATGTAGGTGTCCCAGAGTGTCCACTTCCACCCCCTAATCATTGAGCATGTTCCAATGCAGTAGCCTCAGCCGCTGCCCAGCGGGACATCTCTCGCAGCCAGCTCGCTACACTAGGGGGTTGGCTTGCTTTCCAGGACATAGCAATAAGTTGCATAAATAATACAAGTGTAAGATCTGCAAATCTTAAGTAGTGTTTAGTCCATGCAATTCTCTTACTATTCCCAGGAGACAGAAAAGCGGGTCTAGCGGAAGGCATAAATCTATAATATCCGACACGTGATGCACCACCTGTGACCATGTACTGTGCAACACTGGGCACTCCCATGTCATATGTATAAAGGTAGCATTATCATGGTTGCACCTCATACAGGAGGGGGAAGCCCCTGGGAACATACCATATAGACCATGGGGCATTAAATAAGTTTGGTAAACATAACTAAATTAGGTATATTTTAATCTAGCATTCCTGGAAACGTAACTCACCCTTTCCAGTGCCATCTTCCATTGCTGTTCCGTCAAATCATTGCCCAAGCAAGTCTCCCACCTAGTTTTGTTATGGACGTGTGGTACATACTGTGTCTCTCTGAGTGCTATATAGAGATTAAATATCGCCCTCCTGTCCGAGCCTCATGTTAGATTACAATGCATCCCCTGATGTATTGTGGGTTCTGTAGGGCCCAATTGCCAGATGTTCCGTAACACTGCCTGTATCGCTGCATAAGCAAGGAATTGACCTGTGTCCAAGCCATAGGCCTCCCTCAAACTTGAAAAAGTACACAGCTGGCCCTCTACATAGAGGCCACCCAGGTATGTAAGTCCCCCCTCCCCCTCCAGGGATTAATGTTATATATGTAAGTGAGGTCTTGCAACTGTGGTATATCCCACATCAGGAGTTTTGGTGAGTAGGGAAGTAAACAGTGTCATGGTAGGATATGCAGGGTCCAAGCCAGCTTTGCTGTCCACAGCAGTAATCCCACTTCTTTATCAGACGCTTCTCAGGTGAGAAGCCATCTTAATACTCCTTCTTCCACTACCATTGCTCACACCATGTCTATTTCCATTGTTTGATCCCCAGTTAACCAGCGCATCAGCACTGAAGTTGGGCCACTGCATAATATCGTTCTCTATTTGGTACTGCCATGCCACCCTCGACCAGGGAAAGCTCCAGTGTTTGTAGGATACCCTTCTATGACCAGATCCCGATGTGAGCACTGTAAACAGACTGCGTAAAGTTTTAAAACAGGACTTCCCAAGAGGAATCGGCAGCGCCAGGAACAGATAAAGTAATCTGGGGAGAACCAACATTTTGGCAATGGCCGCTCTACCCATTGAAGAGAGGGGGAGGCGAGTAATGAAGGATATTGATTGTCTAGTGGTGGACAGGGCCTTGCCATAGTTGCTCTCCATCAAGTCTATCTCATTATGATAAACATTGATCCCTTAATAACGGAAAGTCCTGGTGGCCCAAACAAGTCGCTCTCCATTCTGTACTAGGTCTGCTATGTTACTGGCCCTGCATAAGGGGAAGGCAGAGGACTGAGCCCAATTCACCTTCAAACCCGCCACCCCCTCAAAATGTTCTAAAATACTGCATAACTCTGGAAGAGCTCTGGCAATATTACGTCTTTAAATTAAAACATCATCCACATATAAGGAGGTGACATGCCATTGTGTGACCAACCAAATTCCCCACTTGACTTCCTTCATTCACACTTGCGCCGCCAAAGGTTCCATAGCCAGCTCGAAAAGCACTGGTGAATGAGAGCAACCTTGCCTCGTCCCCCTTTGAATGGAAAAAGAGCGAGACACCTGCCTGTCAATGCGTACTCTTGCCCTAGGGGCAGAATACAGCAGTTGCATCCACTTTATGAAACAAGGGCCAAGTCCAAAGCGCTCCAGGACCTGCATAAAGAATGTCCAGCAAAGTGTGTCAAATGCCTTCTCAAAGTCCAGGGATACAGCCACTGGATGACCTGCATCTCTGAAGACCGCATCTATAATGTGACACAGTCGTCTGATGTTGTGGAATGTGGCTCTCCGAGGCATAAAGCTGCACTGGCCAAGGTGAATTAAGGTTGAGATCACCAGGAGTAGTCTGTTAGCCAGGGTTTTACTTAGGATCTTATAATCAATGTTTAACATTGATAGGGGTCTATATGAGCCTACTTTAAGCAGGTCTTTGCCCTGCTTGTGCAGCACTATTATAAATGTCCTGCAAAGCGACATTGGGAGGTCCCCCTGCTGATAAGATGCCCTATACATGTCCAATAACTGGGGTACAAATGTGTCTTTGTAAGTCTAATAAAATTCAATGGTGAACCCATTGAGTCCCGGGGTTTTCCCTTTAGCTATCCGTTGAATTACTAATTGTAGTTTGTTTAACTACAACGGGAGTTCTAAATCCTGTTGCTGCTGGGACAGGGTAGGCAGAGGAAGTGCCTGTAGATATGAATAAAGATGGGAAACGGATAGGGTAGAAGGTGCCAGGTACAATGTTTCATAATACTGTGTAAAGGTTTCTTTGATTTGCCTCTTGGAAGTTCACCAGCTCCCCCCTATTGGTGCGAATTGCTCCTTTGACTGTCTTGGGTGTTTTGGAGCACAGAAACCACGAAAATATGTGTCCCGGTCTATCTCCATCCCTGTGCTGTTGGGCCAGATGAGCTTTATAGTCCACATTACTTAATCGCCTCAGCTCCTCTCGCTATTGTTGATGCTGAGCCACCAGTAGTGGGCGGGCCCGGAGGTCACTTATGGCCTCCTTTTCCAGCTTGCGTATCTCACTTTCAATATTTAATATACCCTGTTTAAGAACTGATTTCAGTCCCTAAGAAGCGGCCCTACAATGACACCTCAAGACCATCTTCATTGCATACCATTCCACCCGGGGTCACCCACCGAGCCCACATTTTGTTTAAAATAATCTGACAGGGTGTTGCCTGTTGTAGTCCTATATGCCGAGTCTTGCAGTGCTGCTGGTCCTAATTTCCATAGTGGGATAGGCAGTTTAGAGTTGCCCCAGTGAAAAGTGACCTTGAGGGGGTTGTGATCCAATAGTGTCCTACCTAGATATTCGGAACTACCGATATACGGCCAAAAAAGTGAGTCACAGAAAACATAGTCAAGCCTTGTGTGTATTTGGTACCCTGGTGCGTAGTATGAATATTACCTGGTCCCAGGATGATGTAACAGCCAGATATTGTATAGACGCAAGGAGTGGGACCATTGCTGGAAGTGTTAAGTGGCCTAGAATCTAGGAGTACTCGGGAGCGGAGGGAGTGAGCGATCTAACATGGCCTTCTGTATGCAATTCAAATCGCCCCTCTAAAGTCCGGGAGCTCCTGGATTCTGTAAGTGGTTTGGAGTCAGCTCATTCAGAAAAGTTCCTTGAGCAGTGTTTGGACAATATATCGATGCCAACATAATAGGATGACCATTTAATTGACCCTCTAGGAGCACGTACCTCTCTTCGTGGTCTATATGTACTCTGGTTTTAACAAAGGTTACCTCCAGCGCTACCCAAATTAGTGAACCTCTAGCATATGCTGAGTATTCAGTTCCATATATCTTGCCCTTTCAGCGACGACCAAGCCTAAGTAATTCCTCGTGTGTTAGATGTGTCTCCTGGAGACAGTCAAAATGAATCCTCCTCCTCCTGAGATAATTGTAGACCCTATATCGTTTAATAGGATTACCCATCCCCCGAATGTTCCAAGTCAAAAGAGCAAAGTCCATTGCCAAAACATATTGTGCATTTCCATGAACACCCCCTCTCCCCTCAACCCCAGGCCCCAGATCCACCCCACACTCTGTCTGTTCACCAGGCACTTTAGAAACAAGAATAACAGAAATAAACAACTCCCCGATTCCTGGCCTGAACACTAATGAGTAACATGCCAAAACCCCTTAAACATCTCAACATTACTGTAACAAATATGGTATGCTTGCTTCCTTCCGGTCAAGGCTTAAGCTTGTCACCTCCCTCTCTTCTGGGGGGGGGGGGTGGAGAAGGTGAGAGAAGAGAGGTCTGTAGCAGACAAGTGTCTGCGCCATGGTTCCCGTAGTTGATCATTTCCTATTCATTTCAAGGCATCCCTCCCAGTGGGAGAACAAAGGATCAAAGAGTTTCAAAGGTCTTCTATGTCAGTCAATGGATGATTTATCTGCAGAGCAAAAACGTGTTGCTAGACAAGTGCGAGGCCTCTTTCAATGCTCTTTCGCTACCTGGGCGCGTGACGGCCTTGCTCTGCTGGTGTTGTGCTTGCTTCTATTTGTTCATGGTGTTAGCCAGGTGTCCTCATCTCGTGATGCTTGTGTGGAGTGCATGAGCACTTTGGCATGTACCCAAGTCCATGCATCTTCTGGGGAGGTGAACACTCGCATTGCTTCCCCGTCAATCATCCGCAACTTTGCTGGGAACAAAAGCGCATATTTGTAGTTCAATCCTCTTAGAAGTTGTTTTAATTTAATAAAGGAATTGAATTGCTTTTGTACTTCAGAAGTAAAGTCTGAATAAGATGAAATCTCAGAAATTTCATGACGCCATCGGCCTTTGGTGTAGGATAATTGCAGAATCAAATCCCGGTCTCTAAAATTAAAGAGGCGAGCCACTATTGGCCGTGGTGGACCCGGACAAGGAGGTCCACCAAGTACACTGTGGGCACGTTCCACTGAGAAGAACTTCGATGGTTTCACATTCAGAACGTTGGCGACCAACCATTGTTCCACAAATAATTCCACACTAGGACCTTCCATTTGTTCAGGAAATCCCACCAGTCTGATGTTATTACGGCACAATCTTCCTTCCACATCATCCGTCCGGCAGTCATTTTCAGTTTAGCCTATGTCATCTGTGTTTGTAAGTCCTGAATTGTAGGGCGAAGTGCGGCGAGCAAGGATTGCGCTTCCTCAACCCGCTCCACTAAATTACGGTGTTCCACCCAAAGAAGATTAACCTCCATGGCTATTGCATTGATTCTAGCCTCCAGTGGAGTTTTTGTGTCCAGAATAGCCTGGAAGACCTTGTCAAACTTCGCAGAGTGCAATTTAAGTGTCGTATCCAGTTGAGTGAGGGTCTCCATCGTGCCTCCCCCCTTCAGGAGTTGATCTGGGTCTTGCCCAGTGTGCTTGGTGCTCTTAGTTTTACCCATTATTGCAGTGGAAATGCAGGGTAGAGGGGGGATCCCCTGTTGTATGGGCACCACGAGTTAGCCAACCGTCCAACCTTATATTTGGAAGAGCACTTACGTTGTTCGGGTGGTGCTCAGGAGCTCAGAGTTGCCAGAAATTGCCCAGTTTCTTTGTCTTTGACGAAAGGCACTGCCTCCGTCGGGAGTCAGAATGCTGGATGTATTGTGGGGTCTTCCCTTTACAAGGGAGTGGTCCTCACTAGGGACCATGTTGCTCCCTTCTGTGACCGGGGAGGTAGGTTGTTAACAAAAGCCTCTCATCTTTTCCCAGTGTCCTTTGAAAAATCCCTGTCAGATAAAGCGTGGCCCCAGATCCCCACCATTCATGTAGTGCCGCTGTGGCTCCCTCATTATCCTTCTACATTGTCGTCAGCTTGTCCCAGTCACTGCCGCAGAAAAGGGCACCAGTGCCAAGCAGGACTTTTTTTCCTGGATGCCCACATCTTTCTCCCGGCTGGTTCACAAACAGAAACAAGGGGGGGAGGGGTCTGTGCCACCTGTTTCTTGCTGGAGCAGCTGCATTGGACGCCCTCCGGCATGTACGCTCCCTCGCGATTGGGTGCTGCTTGGGATCAGAGTGCCGCAGGGCAGGCCACGCGCTTTAGCAGCCGCCCTGCTTCCTCCAGGCCCCACCAGCACTTAAGCGTCCCGGTGCAGGGTGCAGTCTCTGAACGTGCCCCCACAAGCATCAGCGTGCCCCCCCGGGGCTCCGCACTAAATATATTGCATTGCGGCCCTTCGCCAACGCGATCTCAGGATGTAAGCCACGGGGCCGTCGCAGAGCTCCATTTCAGGTGACTGCTCCGGCCACCATCTTGACTCTGTCCCCGAGTGATCTCCTAGATCTATGTGCTGTACTTACCCTGACTTGTTTTGTCTCATAAAAGGAAGCACTGAAATCATGAAACCTAATCGCAAATTGTGTTACAAGTTGTAGTTCAATGTGTCCCGTGTGTAGGACGTTCTTTCTTAAACTTCCTAAATCAATGGAAGCTGTCCTATTTCCATGAAGACATTATCATCATTTCCCTGATATGTTTTATTGTAAATGCGGATTCCCAGAGTAGGGAATGGGGCCTTTTTTCCTAGACTGCTCGAGAGTCCCCTTCGTAGACTTTCTTGAGACCACTTTGACTCAAATACATTCTGACTCAGGCTCTTTGCTGATGTTTCTCAGATTCATTCTGGGAAATACTTTTGATTCTTCTTCTGAACTTATGCTGTTCTGAGACTCGGTTGAGTTTTCTCAAACCTCTCTTTATGGGAAGTTCCATTACAGCTTTTAAGCTTTCACCTCTAGAATTTCAAACTCTTTATGGGTTCTGCTGATGTTTCCTTTCTCTTTATCTCTGTTAGAGTGGGGATAATTATATGGAATGCACTTCATGCTTTGTTCTGTAATTCCACTGAAAAGTTTCAGAATAAAGAATTTAACGACTAAAAGAGATAAAGAGTTGAAAACCATACCAACAATCTCATTAATGACTCTTACCAAACTGAATGATAATTAAAAGTATTGACAACCCATTGATTGAATTGCAACCCTCACCCTTCTTCTTGCCTCAAAGGTCCCACCTTTTGGGCTCGGTAGTATGCAGGAACTATATGTTTCCAGTTACATTAATCCTCTAAATAATTAGAGTTCCCTATAGTCCAGTTAGCAAAGACAGTAGCAGGTAGATGGTTTTAGGCAAGGGAAAGAATGAACTGCATAAATTAAAATATTCCCCAAGATAAATACATGCCCACGTCCAATGCCCAAAAAGTCAGAACCCGAAGAGTGATGGAGTGTGGTTGTCAGAGACGGTTGCAGATTTGGAGGAGTGTCTATTAGTAGGGTGATGAGTCGTAATTGACTGTCGATTATTAATCAATGTGATTTTGTTTGGAAGATATGTATTGTGAGATATGCATACTGAAAATGTTATCAAAGCTTATGTGTTAGGATTTGGGTGTATTGTATGATATGGCTGAGCAGCCTTATTGTGCAGTACACTCTTAAATAACATCTTGGGTCCGGTCAGGTATGTGTATTTAATGTTAAGTTCAACCTTGGGTAGCTGTGGCTGTGAGCAGTAAGGCTTAACAAAGGAACAATATTTAAAGCATTTAATAGCACTACACAATGAAATAAGAAAGTCATATGACACAAAACAAACAAGACATTTATAATAATAGAGCTTATCTTTATGAATTGTTAGAGACCTTACAGAGAAATACACCAGAGGATTCTGGAGATACAGGTTTTGGAAGCAATAAATAACTTTTAAATCAACTGCAAAAAAGCGTTGTACAACAAAAAGTTTGGAAACTTTTGAAAACTTTGAAACAGTTAGTTCAACAACTTTGGCCAACCAGGTCTGGCAGGACAGACATCTAGTGGGCCAGAATAGACACTTTTTGACAGAACATTCTTAAAGGAAAAAAACTCAAGGGTGCTCCTGATGCTGTGTGGTACACAGGGTTGAAGTCCAGCCACATCCTCAGTCCACAGGGGAGTAGGGTGACTGCCTATGGATGTCTAGGTTTCCAGGAAGACCTTTATGCAGAGTTCTGAGGGCTGCTGATGCAGACTTCGCACTCTTGAAACACAGCAGTGACAGTGCAGATATTTGGTGGAGGCCGTTGTATGTGACCTCTACCAACTTGGCAGACCAGGTACACTGTAGACACTTGCCCTATCTGGCACTTACTTGCATTGATAGTCAGCCCTACCTGTCAAAGAGCTTGAAACACTTTCTTGAGGTGAACCAGGTGATCCTCACATGTGGAACAGAATACAGCAATATCATCAGGATATGCTGCACTGAGAATTTCCAGGCCTGAAAGAAGTATGTTCACCAACCTCTGGAAAGTAGAAGGAGCATTTTTCAACCCAAAGGGCATCACAGTGAATTAAAAGTGGCCTTCTGGGGTTAAAAATGCAGACCTTCCATTCGCTCCAGTTGTGAGGGATATCTGCCAATAACCTGATGTCAGGTCAAAGGTACTCAGATATTTTGCAGTCCCCAAGCTATCTATGAGTGCATTAGCTCTTGGAATGGGGTGAGAATCAGTCTTGGTAACTGTGTTCAGGCCTCTATAGTCCACACAAAAACTTAACTGAGGAGTTCATCCTTTTGGGTTAGCTTTGGGTACCAGAACCACTTGGCTGCCCCCTGGTATATTAGAAGGTTCAGTCAACCCTAAACATAGCATCTTAGCAATCTATGTTTTTATGCTCGCCTTGGTCTGGTCTGACAGTCTGTAAATCTTGCATTGACAGGTAGATCTGTGCCCACATCATGGATTCACCTAGTTGTCAGACCTGGGGTCAAAGAAATAACCCAGCAAACTACCTAAGTAAGTTAAGACAGTATGGGGGTCATTCTGACCCTGGCAGTCGGTGACCGCCAGGGTCACCGACCACGGGAGCACCGCCAACAGGCTGGCGGTGCTCCGTCGAGCATTCTGACTGCGGCGGTTCAGCCGCGGTCAGAAACGGAAAGTCGTCGGTCTCCCGCCGACTTTCCGCTGCTCGGGAGAATCCTCCATGGCGGCGGAGCGCGCTCCGCCGCCATGGGGATTCTGACACCCCCTACCGCCATCCTGTTCCTGGCGGGTCTCCCGCCAGGAACAGGATGGCGGTAGGGGTGCCGTGGGGCCCCCGTAAGAGGGCCCCACTGTGTATTTCAGTGTCTGCAATGCAGACACTGAAATACACGACGGGTGCAAACTGCACCCGTCGCACATACCCACTCCGCCGGCTCCATTCGGAGCCGGCTTCCTCGTGGGGAGGGGTTTTCCGCTGGGCTGGCGGGCGGCCTCCTGGCGGTCGCCCGCCAGCCCAGCGGGAAAGCCTGAATGGCCTCCGCGGTCTTTCGACCGCGGAGCGGCCATATGGCGGTTCCCGCCAGGCGGGCGGCGACCGCTGCCCGCCGGCCTCGGAATCAGGCCCTATGTCTGTTGCTAATATGTCTACGCATATGAGAGGGCAACTTCCTCCACTGTGCCATCCTTGAAATTGGTAGATATCGGTTCTGGGAGAGGTCCATTTTCCGCTTCCTGTCCACCATCTGTCACCATGAGCATTGTGCATTGTGGTGTCTGCTCTGTAATGATGCAACTTGAGCCTCTTCACATGTACCATCATATGAGGTTTTCTTGGACTACTCATATCCACCAAGTAAGCGGCATCTTCCTTCGTAACCAAGATTGGGTAAGGCCCAGTCTTTTTATCTTAGAGAGACCTGGGTGCTACTGGCTCTAACACTCAAACAAATTGTCCTGCCTGGTATTCTACCAGGGAAGCATCTCGGTCATACCAGTGCTTGACAAACTCCTGTCTGGCTTCCAAGTTTGTGATTACTTTCTTCATGTACTCAGGCATTCTGCAGCGAAGGCCTAGTGCATAATCCAGGATGTCCGGCTTAGGCTCCATGAGAGGTCTATCACAACTTTTTCTCACAACACTTAAAGAACCCCTGACAGGGTTTCCGAAGCACAGTTTAAAAAGGTTGAAACCTACTCCTTTCTGTGGAACCTCCCTGTAGGCAAACCACAGGCATGTGAGAAGAACCTCCCATCTCCTCCTGAACTATTTCTGCAAACCTATTATCATGCCTTCTATGGTCTTGTTAAATCTTTCAACAAGACCATTACCTTGTGAATAGTATGATGAACTTTTAAATCACCTTACACTCATCCCACATTGCTTTCAGATATGCACACATGAAGTTTGTGTCTCTATTTGAAATAACCTCCTCCTCCAATCTAGTAAAAATACTAAGGAGGGTTCTAGCCACTGCAGGGGCAGTAACTCTCCTAAGGGGTATGGCTTCTAGATATCTAGTGGCATGGCCTACTACCACTAAGATAAACCTATGCCCTGAGGCAGTAGGTGGGTCTAGGAGACCAACAATGTCAATCCCCACTCTCTCAAAAGTGGACACCTCACCACTGGAAGTGGTATAACAGGACACTTTGCTTTGCTACCTGCCTTGCCACTGGCCTGGTAGGTCACACAGGAGCAATAAAACTCCTTCACCTTTTCTGAAATCTAGGTCAATAGAAATGGTTGATTAACCTGTTGCAGGTTTAGTCTGCCCCAGATGCCCAGCCAAGGGATTGTCATGAACTAGATTAAGGAAGAACTCTTTGTACTGTTCTGGTTGCCCTTGGTTTGGGGTTCTTTGCCTCACTGTACAGGATTTCCTCCTCTCAGTTTACCTTATAGGTACCACTGACATCTCCTTCCTCCTGTCTGACAGCTAGGTGTCTCAAGCCTTCTAGAGTAGGACAAGACATCTGTCCCTGGTTCAAGTCCTCTTTGGAGGGACCACCTGCTCCTTCAAGCTCTTGTTTCTAGGGACCAGGTCTACTCTTTCAGGATCCACAGTCCCTTTTCTTTGGCTTAAGGATTTCTGTGCTCCAGTGGAGACACAACCCCCCCCCCAGGGAGACCTAGCATTACTGCATGAGTCCATCTCTCCACCTCTGCACAAGAGGAAATTTCAAGGCCATTGCCCAATAGACACTCCACTGGAATAACAGGGGACACAGATACTTCCTTAGGGCCAGTAACCTCTCCCCTCTCAGTCTACCACAGCTATGAGAGGTGACTTTGTAACATAGTCCTAGTTGACTATCTTATGCTCCTCATCTGGTAAGATCTAGCTTGGGAAACCAGCTTGGCAATGACCATGGTTATTCTGGCATCTGTATCCCGTAAGGCCTGAACTTCCACACCATTGACTTTTGGCCACTGCCTGTACTTTTCCGTACTGGCAGGCCACTGGGCTAAAGGTTCAATGTCCTCACCACCCAGGGAAACTAAAGTGGCTTCAGTGTACCCCTTTCAATTCTCACAGACAACTTCCACCCCAATCCCTACACTGGCAATTCCCTTGGAACAGTCACCATTGGGTGACTTGTTGGTGCACATAGCATCATCCCTCTTGTGCCCTGGCTATCAACAGTCAAAGCACACCCCAGCATTTGAAGGGTCAAAATTATTTCCCTGTTACTCCCTTGCCCTAGTTTGGGATGTGGCTCTTTGGGCTTATCTGTCTTTTTAAACCCCCCCACATCTTTCCCCTGAAGGGGGTATTTCCTCCGTTTTTTTAGCTGACCATCTGAAGCCTTGTTGAATATCCTAGTGCATACCCACTCATCTGCTATCTTCCACAACTCTCTAGGGCTAGATAAATTAGAGTCTACCAGATGCTGGTGTAACTTCTCTGAGGAACAGTTTGTTAAATCTGCTACTTAACCACTAAATTGTATAGGACATCATAGATATCAACCTTGCTAACTTTTATCCACCCATCCAGTGACTTCACAGAGGCAGCTTCAAAGTCTGCTCTTGATTTTGTTGCTTCCTTTCATCTCCTAATGCATTTCTGGCTGTACACATCAGGGATGAATCAAAAGAGCTCAGTTAGTGCACCTTTTACAGTGGTCACGGTACAAATCT
Organism: Pleurodeles waltl; assembly: GCF_031143425.1. NCBI lineage: Eukaryota > Metazoa > Chordata > Amphibia > Caudata > Salamandridae > Pleurodeles > Pleurodeles waltl. Next base: position 1,800,450,681 of record NC_090440.1, read on the forward strand.
TAGATGAAGGCTGGGGCCTGCTTGGGTGATGAATTTGGTCACAACTGACTATTACGGGTCCAGCAGACATGGGTGCACCTTTTGTCTATCTCCAAATTGTTCTTTGAAGTGCCCAGCATCTGGTAGCGGAAACATTTCTGCAGAAGCTACCAGAAATAGAACTTGGGCTCTTCCAGATTTAGGTGGTCATTCCGACTCTGGCGGGCGGCAGTTGGCTGAAACAGGCTGGCGGGAAGGTGGTCAGAATCCCCATGGCAGCGCTACCATGGCGGATCAGCCCAGACGGGGCAAAACCGGCGGGAAACCGCCGGCCCCGGTTTTCTGACCGTGGCTTTACCGCCACTGTCAGAATGGGCTAGGAAGCACCGCCAGCCTGTTGGCAGTGCTTCCGTCATTCGTCATTCGTGGCCCTGGCGGTCTTAGACCGCCAGGGTCAGAATGACCCCCTTAATGTCCCTAGTGCCATTCTGGGGCCGAGCCAATAGATGCTTGGAGTCTCTGCTTCAGCCTGGGGCTGGAAATCAATTTTCCCCAAAGCCTGGCATGCAAAACAGGGTACAAACTCCACTAGACCAAAGTGCAGCAGGTGTAGTCACACATCCTCGCAACCTCTATTTCTGCACTTTCAACTGGTGCAAATTGGTTTTCTTCTCGTCCTTCCAAGCCCAGCGAGTACTGAGGGTCAGCTTGCCAGGGGTGACAACCTTATCCCAGGAAAGTGCTTGGAGAGGACCACGCATTTTGAACATTGACACATGAATGGTGGCACAAACAGTGCTTCAGCCCTGAGTGAACAGTCTGTTTTATATGCCCTGGGTGCCCTTGGTACCATAAACTAGGGAATTGTAAGTACATCAGGTATTGCCAATTAGGTGTATTCAATTTGACATGTAATTTGTTTGGGGTTAAGACACTGAGCTCTGGTTAGCAGGCCTCAGTGCACTCTTGAGTGAAAAACCAGCAACATCAGTCCAAAAATGTGTGGTTGAATGTTAGACCTGGCAACCTTGGTGTGGTCTCCCCTAAGTTTGTGCCTCTACTTCCCAGGTTGTTTCCGTGTGTTGGTCTCTGTTTTTGCTGCTTTTGTTACTCTGGGCACTTTACCACTGATGACCAGTGCTACAGTGCAAGTGCTTCCTATGTGACATTGTGGGCCATATTTATACTTTTTGACACACAACTGCACCAACGCAGTTGTGCGTCAAAAATGTTAACGCCGGCTAACGCCATTCCAAAGCGCCATGCGGGCGCCTTATTTATGGAATGACGTTAGCCGGCGGAGCTGACTGGTGTGCGTCAAAAAAAATTACCCACACCAGGCAGCGCCGGCGTAGGGGAAAATGGAGCTTGGGCGTCAAAAAATGGGGCAAGTCGGTCTGAGGCAAAAAATCTGCCTCAACCCGATTAGCGCCATTTTTTTTTACTCCCACCCTCCATTGAAATGACTCCTGTCTTAGCAAAGACAGGAGTCATGCCACCTTCTGTCCCCTGGGCATGGTCATTGGGCATAGTGGCATGTAGGGGGGCACAAATCAGGCCCCCCTATGCCACAATAAAAAATAAAAAAAATAATTACCTAAACTTACCTTAAGGTCCCTGGGATGGGTCCCTCCATTCTTGGGTGTCCTCCTGGGGTGGGCAAGGGTGGCAGGGTGTGTTCCTGGGGGCATAGGAGGGCACCTCTGGGCTCCTTCCGAGCCCACAGGTCCCTTAACGCCTGCCCTGACCAGGTGTTAAGAAATGACGCAAAAGCGGCTGGACCTCATTTTTTTTGACCCGCCCACTCCCGTGCGCCATTTTTGCACGGGAGTTTAAATAAGGCGCACATGCCTTGGAGTCATTTTTTAGACGGGAACGCCTACCTTGCATATCATTAATGCAAGGTAGGTGTCCACGCAAAAAAATGACGCAAACTCCAAGATCTTTGACGCTAGACAGGTCTAACGCCAAAGTATAAATATGGAGTTAGCTTTGCGTCGGATTTGCGTAAAAAAAACGACGCAATTCCGGCGCAAACAGAGTATAAATATGCCCCTGTATGTGTTGGCTTTTATATGATTGGCATTTACGAATAAGAGGTGCCCAGCGCCTGTAAATTAAATGCTCCTAGTGGGCCTGCTGCACTTGTGGTGCCACCCACATGAGTAGCCCTGTAAACATGATTCAAACCTACCACTGCAGTGTCTGTGCTTAGCTAAGGGTGCCGCTGCATGAAAACCGTGGCCCCGCCTGCCCCGAAGCCCTGGACCTCGCAGAAGGGTAATGACCTCCCTGAGATCGGAGTGTCGTAAATCCGATATCCGTGACATCCGATGCCATCACAGTGCCTGCCGCCTTGTAACGTCATCGCTATCCTGTGAGGCCGCCTCGCAGCATCATGACTTTGCCAGAATTCGTATCTGTCAGAAGTACCAAAGAACTGAGACTTCTCTACCAATGCTGCCTCACCTCCACCACTCTGCAATAAGGACCCAACACCGCTGCACAACGTCTCTGCATCTCTGCCCTATAGCACCGGAACCCATGCCACATCTGATCCAGCCAGGCCTCACTCCCGACTCCATGCACCGCCCTGTTTTCTACTTGTTTTAGGTAGTATACCTGGGTTCCGCACAACTCCGTAAATGGTGCCAGTGGCATTGCATCGTAGGAAACAACTCCGTCATGACACCGCTTTATATCAAATTGCAGCATTTGTGCCTCTAGGCAATATTTCTGTGTTTTAAGTGCTAAGATCATATTTTTAATATGATGTGGATTTTTATCATATTTGGTCTTGTTTACTTAGATAACATATTTACTATTTTCTTAAACCTGTGTTGTTTTATTTTGTAGTGGTTCACTGTATTACTGTGTGTGTTGGTACAAATACTTAACACATTGTCTCTGAGTTAAGCCTGGCTGCTCATGCCAAGCTACCAAGCGGGAGAGCGGAGGTTAACTGAGTGCGAATCTCCTTTACCCTGACTAGAGTGAGGGTCCTTTCTTGGACAGAGGGCAACCTGACTGCCAACCAAATACCTCATTTCTAACACTGATCATGCAAAAAGAGGCATTTCCTTACATTGCGAAATGTTGCTTATGAATGTATGAATTACTGATGCTTATGCACTTTTTCTGAAGATATAAAGAAGTTGTCAGACTAAGAAGTAGTCCAATATCCCGGGATAGATAAATAAGAGCTCATTTATGGTATTCCTGTCTGCCAATGAGTTGTAGTGTATGTCCTGAGACATCCTTAACTGCAAATAGGGACAGTAATCAATTGTGAATTTACTAGTATTGGTCTTTGTGGTGAAACCTGATGCACAAAGGTGACACTGCATTGATGGGGTGAATTTCTATTAGTTGGGACTTCATCAGTGGGTGACGAAATTCTTTTGATTGAAAAGTTCAAAGGTGTAAAAACCTGAAAAATTCCAGTTGTTGAGTTATTCTTTGTTTCTTTAGAAGAGGCAAAGACAGTTATTTTTTGCTTCGTAGTTTAGTCTAATCCTTGCTTATGTGGATATGAGAAAATTGTTAAAGAACGGTAAACCGCTGCAAAGTGTGAGTTGTTGTGTCATATTATGCATTGCTGGTATGAGTCAGTTGATGTCACTCTGAGATTGGTTGAGCTGTGTGGACAATCACGCACTGACTGGTAGTTGGTACAGTGGGCCGGACTAAGATTGGGAGACTTGCTTACTAACATTTGACATAACGGAACGTAAACATTTAAAGTTTTGTGTTTTATTTGTGTGCTTTGTTGAATTTCTTCTGAAATCATGACATTTGTCAAAGCTATTACAAGATTAATGAGGAGTAATGTGACTATCCCTATTTTGGAAGGTGAAGAGGCACCTCTTGAGGGTCTGGCAGCTTACCATATGAAGATTGAGGAAGGGTTACAAACTTGTGTGTGTCTTCATCAATGGTACAAGATCACTGATAAAGAGGGTTCACTGAGTTTTCCTAGGTTGGATACATTTAATTTGAGAATTATTGACAGAATATGAGAAACCGTTTGTGAAATGAGGCCTCGTCCTAGAACTACACATGTTGAAGTGCATGAGAGAAAATGGCTCATAATAGAGACAGAGAAAGGTACCACAGAAGGACAAAAAGGGCAGTGAGGGAAATATACAGATATGATTTGGGATGATTAACAGCAAAGGTGGAAAATTAGTATAGTAGAGGGAGCTAGAGCATATCCTGCAATTACAAGCAAGACAATCAAACAATCAGAAAATCATGAAAAACCTAAAAGGAAAAAGGTTAAAGGGGAAATAGAAACAAAAGATGAAACAATATCAGATACTGATGTTGATTTGGATGATGATATCTTAGATAAATCATTGCAGCTGGGACAATCACTGATGGGACAACAGCTAGTCATGCAACAGTGGTTACTGCTCCTGTTGATCTAAACTGTATCAAACTGAGAGATCATCCCCAATCATGCAACCTGTTGTAGCTCAACCTGGTGTAACACAATCTGTAATGATACAGTCTGCTACACAACCTGTTATCCCCAAAAATGTGGAAGTTGACCCTGTTCAAGAACTCATGCCTGCTAATGTGACTGCAACCAATGTGCCTATACCAGTGCCTCTTGCTAGGATTGTATCAGCATAATTGGTAGAGGTGTTGACGTCTATTGCCAAAAATGTAGTAGCTCAAAGGGTTGCTGAAAGACCAATAGTGACTGGATGTATTCTGACTTCACAGAACTCTCAAATTGTTGTATGGACACCAGCACAGTCTATTCAGGCACTTGGGGAATGAGAGATAATTGTCTTTATGTCACAACCAATGGAAGATGGTACAAACATGTTCAAAGATTGAATTTGGACACCAGAACCGAATGAGTCTGCCAGAGAAAATGTCAAAGCTGAAAGTGCAGAGTGTCCGCCAATCATCAGATTGTGTATCCTTCCAGTAGAGCATAATACCATGATACCCAGCTGCAAGAGTCGGTGTCTCATTAAGCCTTTGTTGTGCAAACTCTGCACTGCACGAGATGACCTCCCACTATATGTTTAATCCCCCACTGCCCAGAGTCCTCCTCCACTGACAAATGTGAGTCATTTCTTGCATCCCCTGAGTCCTCTGAGTTCTTTGACAATAAGAAGAAAACTTTGACAACTTCTGCATTCCCAGTCTCGCGTCCCACCTCCAAGGTGGACTCAGTATCACTATATGTTCCTCCTATGCCTTTTGTGGGGTTTCCTTGATGGTTAAGCTAACACCCTGAAGGGGCCAGTCCAGGGATTCCCCCTCTCCTGTTTTGAGTTTGCTGTGGTGGGGCTAGAGTTGAGTTAGTCAAACTTGCACCCTCTTAGCATGATATCATGGCCTTATCCCTGCCCTCAGGAGTTTGTTGGCTTTTGCTGGGAGTATACACGAGGGTGCCCTGGTACTACCAACGCTTTCATTCCTGAGAACATTCCAGCTCCACTGCCCTCTCACTCATCATCTCCTAAATGATTGCAGTCTCCTCAAGAGTTCTCCCCACAGGCAGAGAACTTGCAGCCCACCCTCCTTGCTCCTGCTAGATTATTACTACTGATATTCTTAAAGCCTTCACTAACCTGAGTCACTGTAGGGTCAGTATCCATTGTTGGAGAGGTCAGCACTGGTGCCAAATGCTGCTGTACCACACAACCATCAGCCTTCTCTGCTATAAGTCTGTGCCTTCATTATTGATCAAGCTGCTCCCAGCAGACTCCATTGTTTGCTCAGTCATGGACTCCTGTGTCCGCTAGTGCACAGGGGATTGTGGCTGAATTTGCGTGACAAGTTGTGCTTTAACTATTGTTGTTTTGAGAAAGTCTGCAATTGATGATCTGGACCCACCACTGCTCAAGATACCACTGCTCTTATCATCCGACTTCCTACCTTTGCTCAGGAGAGCTTTCTGCTGTGGCTTGGATATTTCTGCCTCAGTATGGGAGGCACCCAACAGTCTCTCAAGCTCCAGAGTTCTATCTATACTGGGCCCAGTCACCTCAGCCCCCACACCACAGCTTTTCAGCACCCTGGAGTCCTTCGGCTCCATTCTCCTCATGTCCCTCCAACACATACACTACCTTGCCTCTCTCATCTAGCTTTCCTTATCTCCCTTCCAGCTGTTGCTCCCTCGGCAACAGCTGTTTACAATGCCAGGAGGCACCAAACTGCAACAGCAAGCTGACCGAGTGGGTAATTTCAACAAATGTTGTAGACACTTAGGCCCTCATTACAACCCTGGTGGTAAATCCCACTTACCGCTGTGCTGAAGGCCGCCAACATACCGTGGCCGCGGATTAAATCCTCTACGGGTATTACAACCCACATCTCGTAATCAGCCTCAGTACAGACACCCAAACAAGTCCGCCACACCAAAGGTCAGTGATAAACTGGCGATACCAAAACCTACACCGTCACGCCAACAGTAATACGCCCACACTATCACGACCCACAAATCAACGCAGCGGTCTTTCAACCGCGGTAATCCATTGGCGGTACACACCGCCGCGCTCAAAATACATACACATTTACAAAACACAACCACCTTGGACAATTCCAAATACACACACCTGATACACATACACACACCACACCCACAACATTATAAAACACACACCCACATTACCCACAACCCCTTACAATTAAATTGTTTTTAAGACGCAGAGAGAGAGAGAGAGAGAGAATAGCAAACACAACACCAGCATCCACAGGCACACAACACCATCACTCATACAACATCTGCGCACCTCAAAGAACACACACCAACATAACACATCACAAAGCACAACAAACAGCACCTCACACATCACCCACACCACATCATGGCACCTCAAAGACACCCAAGGTTTTCTGAGGAGGAGAAAATCATCCGGGTAGAGCCACAGCTTTTCGGATCACAGGTGCAGCAGACCTCCATTGCTAGGAAGATGGAGCTATGGTGGAGAATCGTCGACAGGGTCAACGCAGTGGGACAGCACCCCAGAACACGGGATGACATCAGGAAGAGGTGGAACGACCTACGGAGGAAGGTGCGTTCCGTGGTATCCAGACACCAGGTAGCAGTACAGAGGACTGGTGGTGGACCCCTGCCTCCTCCCTCACAACTAACAACATGGGAGGAGCAAGTCTTGGCAGTAATGCATCCTGAGGGCCTCGCAGGTGTAGCAGGAGGACTGGACTCTGGAAAAGTCAAACTTTACTACTACATCCCCTACCCCACATGCATGCCATCACATACCCCCACCCTCACCCCCATCACTCCAACACCTCACATATGCCCCACCATCACAACCCACCCATCCCAATACCAAGCCCTGCATGCAACACCTATGCATGGACCCCCATCACCAAAGCATGTCCATTACAGATACCCACCCAGACCCCAAAATCACTAATCACACAAGGGCAAACTCATTAATGCAAGTACAGGAGTAGAGGGTAACTGACCCATTGCACAAGATGGCACACACAGATACAATGCCTTTACACCCCAACAGGACCCATACCCAATGTCACCAGACAGGAGGTGCCAGACATATCCAGTCCCCCCACAGAAGAGGCCCACAGTGATGACAGCAGCTCTGCACGCCTGGATCAAGATGACCAGCCCGGCCCATCAGGGACCTCTGGACAGTCGGTTCCCCTGCCACAGTCACAAACCACCACTGAACCTCCCCCCTCAGGAAATACCACCACAGCACCCACCCAGCGGGCCCATCCCTCCGTCCCCAGGACACCTCAATCAGCAGTGTGTCCACCACAACCTAGACCCCAGGCAAGCCCACTAACCCAAGACAATCAGGGACCTGGGATCAGTGGCAGTGGGCACATTGTTCAGGGGACGGAGGCACAGGATAACAGGGCAACTGGGAGGACTGCTGTGCGACAGGGGGAGGACAGGCCCAGGGAACCCACTCTCCATGAGGCACTCTCAAACATCTCAAACATCATGGGAGCATACCATCATTCCCAGGAGACCATGGGCACAGTACTGGCCAAGTTTTCAGGGGTGCTAGCAGACATGGCCAACACCATGAGGGACACAGTGGCACACAAACACGCCCCTGACACTAGCCTAAATGATGAACAGCCCTCCACCTCCGCCGGTGCTAGTGGACAGGAGGTCCCGCCACAGGACCAACAGGCTACCAGCACCCCAGCCGCTGCAGAAGGAGAACCAGCACGCAAACGGTCCCTGAGATCCAGGAACAAGACAGAGAACATTGCCAAGACCCCCGCCAGGAAATAATACTCTCCTGATTGTCACCCCTTTGTCCCACTTTGTCACCCTGACAACTTTGAACTGCCATTACTACACTTCCTATGCCCCCTTGGACAATGCACCTGTGATACCAAGAGACTGGACTCTACCACAGACATTCCTCCACCATCACCCCAGCCCATTGCACAGCCCCCTCCACTTATCAGCACAGAAATAATCACCCTTGAATCACAAATCAATATGGAGTCAGTCTGTACTTTCACAAATGTGTAATTGCAACTTCTCAGAAATATAGCAATGTCAATTTTCATGTTCACGTACCAATGTTCGACAGTTGTTGGGCATCAGTAAACATAGAAGAAGGCAGAAAGTGTGACCCAGATCTGTGAAATGGAAAACCAAAGTGACATGTCAGGGTCCATACACAGAGGGAAAAAGGCAGATTTAGGCAATGTCCAACAGTAGTATGATATGAGAGGAGCAGTGCCAGTCTCTTACCTGTGTCTCACTGGAAGTATTGCATGATGATGTTGTTTCGATGGCTATATCTTCTTCTTCTGTCTCCTCTTCTTCACTGTCCACAGGCTCCACAGCTGCCACAAGACCAACATCAGGCCCATCCTCCTGCATAAAAGGCACCTGGTGTCGCAAAGCCAGGTTGTGCAACATACAGCAAGCCAAGATGATCTGGCACACCTTCTTTGGTGAGTAGTACAGGCAGCCACCTGTCAGATGGAAGCACCGGAATCTGGCCTTCAGGAGGCCAAAGGTGCGCTCCATTATCCTCCTTGTTCACCCATGTGCCTCATTGTAGCGTTCCTCTGCCCTTGTCCTGGGATTCCTCACTGGGGTCAGTAGCCATGACAGGTTGGGATAACCAGAGTCACCTGCCAATATCGAGGGACAACTGTTAGACATCCTCCAACCCTTAGGGACTCTCCCATACCCAGACACCTATGTCAACTGTGTTGGGACCTTGGGCTCACCTATTAGCCACACACGGTGCCTCTGGAGTTGCCCCATCATATAAGGGATGCTGCTATTCCTCAAAATGTAAGCGTCATGCACTGAGCCAGGATACTTGGCATTCACATGGGAGATGTACTGGCCTGCCAAACACACCATCTGCACATTCATAGAATGGTAGCTTTTGTGGATTCTGTACACCTGTTCATTCCTGCGGGGGGACAAATGTCACATGTGTACTATCAATGGCACCAATGATGTTGGAGATATGTCCCAGGGCATAGAAGTCACCTTTCACAGTGGGCAAATCAACCACCTGAGGGAAAACGATGTAGCTGCGCATGTGTTCAGCAGGGCAGGCAACACTCTGGACAACACGTTAGAGAACATTGGCTGTGACATCCTTGATGCCATGGCCACTGTTGTTTGAAAGGACCCACTGGCCAGGAAATGGAGTACTAACAGGACCTGCACAAGAGGGGGGATTCCTGTGGGATGGCATACAGGGAGTGCAGAATTATTAGGCAAATGAGTATTTTGACCACATCATCCTCTTTTACATGTTGTCTTACTCCAAGCTGTATAGGCTCGAAAGCCTACTACCAATTAAGCATATTAGGTGATGTGCATCTCTGTAATGAGAAGGGGTGTGGTCTAATGACATCAACACCCTATATCAGGTGTGCATAATTATTAGGCAACTTCCTTTCCTTTGGCAAAATGGGTCAAAAGAAGGACTTGACAGGCTCAGAAAAGTCAAAAATAGTGAGATATCTTGCAGAGGGATGCAGCACTCTTAAAATTGCAAAGCTTCTGAAGCGTGATCATCGAACAATCAAGCGTTTCATTCAAAATAGTCAACAGGGTCGCAAGAAGCGTGTGGAAAAACCAAGGTGCAAAATAACTGCCCATGAACTGAGAAAAGTCAAGCGTGCAGCTGCCACGATGCCACTTGCCACCAGTTTGGCCATATTTCAGAGCTGCAACATCACTGGAGTGCCCAAAAGCACAAGGTGTGCAATACTCAGAGACATGGCCAAGGTAAGAAAGGCTGAAAGACGACCACCACTGAACAAGACACACAAGCTGAAACGTCAAGACTGGGCCAAGAAATATCTCAAGACTGATTTTTCTAAGGTTTTATGGACTGATGAAATGAGAGTGAGTCTTGATGGGCCAGATGGATGGGCCCGTGGCTGGATTGGTAAAGGGCAGAGAGCTCCAGTCCGACGCAGACGCAAGCAAGGTGGAGGTGGAGTACTGGTTTGGGCTGGTATCATCAAAGATGAGCTTGTGGGGCCTTTTCGGGTTGAGGATGGAGTCAAGCTCAACTCCCAGTCCTACTGCCAGTTCCTGGAAGACACCTTCTTCAAGCAGTGGTACAGGAAGAAGTCTGCATCCTTCAAGAAAAACATGATTTTCATGCAGGACAATGCTCCATCACACGCGTCCAAGTACTCCACAGCGTGGCTGGCAAGAAAGGTTATAAAAGAAGGAAATCTAATGACATGGCCTCCTTGTTCACCTGATCTGAACCCCATTGAGAACCTGTGGTCCATCATCAAATGTGAGATTTACAAGGAGGGAAAACAGTACACCTCTCTGAACAGTGTCTGGGAGGCTGTGGTTGCTGCTGCACGCAATGTTGATGGTGAACAGATCAAAACACTGACAGAATCCATGGATGGCAGGCTTTTGAGTGTCCTTGCAAAGAAAGGTGGCTATATTGGTCACTGATTTGTTTTTGTTTTGTTTTTGAATGTCAGAAATGTATATTTGTGAATGTTGAGATGTTATATTGGTTTCACTGGTAATAATAAATAATTGAAATGGGTATATTTTTTTTTTTTGTTAAGTTGCCTAATAATTATGCACAGTAATAGTCACCTGCACACACAGATATCCCCCTAACATAGCTAAAACTAAAAACAAACTAAAAACTACTTCCAAAAATATTCAGCTTTGATATTAATGAGTTTTTTGGGTTCATTGAGAACATGGTTGTTGTTCAATAATAAAATTAATCCTCAAAAATACAACTTGCCTAATAATTCTGCACTCCCTGTATAGCTGAAATCAGGTCTGGCTCCAACTGGGCACAAAGTTCATGGATTGTGGCACGATCAAGGCTGTAGGTGATAATGAGGTGTCTGTCTTCCATTGTCGACAGGTCCACCAGGAGTCTGTGTACCAGAGGATGATGCCATCTCATCACCTGCCCCAGCGGAAGTGCCCTATGGAGGAGAAGGGTGAGCAGAGGGTCATACACCACATAGGTTTCACAAGGGTGTTTAGAACAATTGTGATGTAATTGGTGTGTGGCGCTGTCTGTCTGTCTTCCTGGACAAAAGTTCTGTGATGCAGTTAGTTGCCCTGCCATGTGCTCCCCTGAAATGGTGGCTGCCTGACCTGTAAGGAGGGACAAGGGGAAATGAGATAACTGCGCTGGCGTTGTGCAGCGTCACTGTAGGCGGTCGAAGATTGCGGCGCTAATCAGCATTGGTTATCATTGGGCTCTACAGTATGGGTTCCCGAAGCCAATGACGATGTACGCCAGCGGTGACGGTACACACCGCCGTGGACGTGACTGCCATTTTCTATCTGTTCACTCACTTTATACCTGACGTTCAACAGGAGAGGACCTTCACTGCAAGTACTGCTGTGACCTGAGCCTGGAACTGACAATGGCTCAAGTGTCTGGAGAAAGGGCCCCTGCCTTCACTGCAGAGGAGTTGGACAAGCTGGTGGCTGGGATCCCCCCCAGTACACGCTTCTCTACGGTCCTCCAGACAAACAGGTGAGTACACTGTGAGCATGATGCATGGCACATGAATGTATGGAGTGGCGTGGATGGAAGATACACGGGGCAGAGGCCAGCATGTGAGGATGGTGATTGTATGTTTTTCTGGGCCAGAGTGGGAGGTTTGTGGCCAATGAATAAGAAGAACCGGAAGGGGGAGTAACTTCCATTCTTACTTCACTTTTCCTATAGGTCAGCACCCACCAGAAGAAGGGGATTTGGCGTGCCATCGGCAAGGAAGTGCGGACCCTGGGGGTCTACCTTAGACGGAGCACCCACTGCTGCAAAAGATGGGAGGACCTGCGCCGCTGGACCAAGAAGACGGCGGAGGCCAAGCTGGGGATGGCCTCCCAACATGGAAGGGGTGCCCGTCGCACCATGACCCCCCTGATGTACCGGATCCTGGCGGTGGCATATCCTGAGTTGGATGGGCACTTAAGGGCATCACAGCAGCCACAAGGGCGTGAGTACACTCTCATTCAGCTGACTCTGCATGCTTTACGAGGTTTCTGGGTAGGGGAAGTTGGTAGTGTGTTCCCCTAGGCCAGGGCAGACGCGCCAAGGTAGATCCATTGTTTGGCAGGGTCAGTGGCACTCAAACCCAAAAGTGGTAGTGGCCCTCGACACCTAGTCAGGCTCCTGTGGGCTCCAGCTGTGCATCAAATGGGTCTAGGCAGAGTCCCCCATGGGCATGTGTTTTTCCCCTGAACTGTTAGTGCTTGAGCTAGTGCATAGGGCTGCTCCCTGTGTGTTGTGTCCGCCAACGATAGTGGTGTTGCAGGCATTGACCATGTGTCTCTTCTGTCTTTCCTCCCCTTTTTGTTTTGTCACCCTGCCCTTATGTGCATTAGCATCATCTGGCAGAGGAGTATTGGCACCAGAGCAGGAGGGAGCTACAACCAACATGGCCGTGGAGGGTGAATTTACGGAGTCTGAAGGCACCAGTGGGATGGAGGGCGAGGGTAGCTCCACGATGTGGACAGGAGGAGACACCAGCGACAGCGACTCCTCCTCTGATGGGAGCTCCCTTGCACCTCTGTGCCCACCGAATCAACAGGTACAGCCACCAATCCCCCTACCAGCACCACCCTCCCAGCAGCCCCTCAGCATGTTTCCCGTGCCATCTCACCCAGGAGGGTGGGCATCTCCTTCGCCCCAGGCACCTTAGGCCCTGCCACAGTCAGTCCTGCTGCCCTCAGTGAGGAGGCTATTGACCTCCTGAAATCCCTCAATGTTGGGCAATCAACTATTTGAATGCCATCCAGGGTGTCGAGAGGCATTTGCAGCAAACAAATGCTTACCTGGAGGGTATTCATTCTGGCGTGGCGGCCCAACAGAGAGCATTTCAGGCCCTTGCCTCAGCCATTGTCCCTGTGTCCAGCCTCCTCCCTCCAACTTCCACTACCCAGACCCAACCCCTGTACCTCAGCCTATCCCAAGCACACCATCAGACCAGAATGCACACTCATCAACACACAAGAGTGGACATGGCAAACATAAGCACACACATCCCACAGGCACTCACACAAGCACCATCCCCATGCAGACACACCAACATCCGCTGCCTCCACTGTGTCCCCCTCCTCCAAGTTCTCCTCCTCCCTCCCAGTCTCGTCTCCACTCACACCTGCATGCACTACATCCTCAGCCACTACATCCATCACCAGCACGCCCATCACCACATACCGCTCACGTGCAATCACCACCCCACTACCATTCACACGTCCCCTGTGCCCTTTCCCAGTGTGTCTGTGAGCCCTTCTCCCAAACTACACAAATGCAGGCACAACAGCCATCCACCGCACAACAACCTCCAGCCCAAGCACCTTCACCCAAACTCAGCAGACGTATACCTCCTACAACCACTACCTCTTCCTCCACTCCCAAACCCCCTCCATCTTCCTGTCCCAGTGTGTCTAAAAAACGTTTCCTGGCTTACATTGACCTCTTCCCTACACCCCCCCCATCCTTCCTCTAGGGCCAGGATGTCCAGATCCCAGCCCAGCACCTCAGCCACCAAATCCACCAGCACTGTGGTCCCTGCAAGTCCAGTAACATCGCAGGCGCCATCCATCAGGGCTACCAGTGTGCCACCTAGCAAGGCCAAGGGTCACCCTATTCCAACTCCTGCCAAGGTGAAGAAGGGGCCCACATGCCATAGGGAAAAGCCGCACCACCCACCCAGCAAGGCCTCCTTCAAGACAAAAGGGGACAGTGGCAAGGTCCCAGCAGCGACTTCCAAGGTGGGCAAGGGACACAAGGCTAAAGGGAAGTCAGCTCAGGGCACGGAGCCTCCAGCTGAGGGACTGGTGTCATCCCTTCTGCCAAACAGAACAGCAACCTGTACGGCGGTGGACACCGCTGAAACCACTGCCAACTGCACCGCCACCTGCACCGCAATCTGCACATCTGCTGCCGCAGCAACAGTCCACAGCATCATCCCTAGTGGGCAGCCGTCCGAGGCTGCAGGAGACGTCCTGCTGTCTCCCTTCACAGGTGCTGACACATGCACCACCGGCAGCATCTCCACCACAGACACCACCGCAACCACTGCCACCTGCCCCGCGACGTGCACAGACAGTGCCACCACATCTGACATGGATAAAATTCCCAGTGGGCAGCCGTCCGAGGCTGCAGGAGACATCCTGGACCCTGCACAGACTACATGAGGCACCATAACCAACAGTGTTAGTACCAGCAGTTGGCAGGCAAAGTCACAGCAGGGTGGAGTGTGTCTTTGACTTAATGGAGTATCATGCTACCTGTTCCCAGGAAATCTCGTGGCACACACACCCAGGTGAGGGAATGGGAACTGTCACACAGCATGTGCAGCACTCTGGGCACCATGCCCCCTCTAGAACCAGTGGAGCACAGCATCCACTACCCCAGTCCTTGGCAGGATGAAGCACCCTGGGCACCATGCCCCCTCCAGAACCAGTGGAGAACAGCATTCACTACCCCAGTCCTTGGAAAGATGAAGCACTCTGGGCACCATACCCCCTCCAGAACCAGTGGAGAACAGCATCCACTACCCCAGTCCTTGGCAGGATGAAGCACTCTGGGCACTAAGCCCCCTCCAGAACCAGTGGAGAACAGCATTCACTCACTCAGTCCTTGGCAGGATGAAGCACTCTGGACACAAAGCCCCCTCCATAACCAGGGGAGAAAAGCATCCAGTAGAGAGACTGTGGCCTTGCACTCCCTAGGACCAATCAGTGTGCAACCCACCCACTGGAGAGACTTGTGAGACTGTGTCTTTGCACTCCCCAGCACCAATCACTGGGCAAACCACACACTTGAGAGACTTGAGAGATTGTGGCGCTGCACTCCCCAGTACCAATCAGTGGGCAACCCACCCACTTGAGAGACTTGTGAGACTGTGGCTTTTCACTCCCCAGGACCATTCTGTGGGCATTAAACCCCTCGTGGAGCAGTGGCGTCGTCCCTTCATCTGGCTGAGGTCCCCCTCTCCCCTCCCTCCTGAGGTGCCTGTTTATTTTCGACCTGAAGCCCCAGCAGTGTTCTCTCCGTTTAGAGGCAGGTATCATGTGTGGGCTTCGCCCATGCATTTTGGGACCACTGGTCCACGGACAATGATTGGAACACTATCCGGACTTGTGTAGTTGCTGTACATATTTGTATATAATGATCTGTTACAGACCTGTTTCCATATCTGAATTTTCAATGATTTCAGTCATTACAATAATTTCCTTTTGTCCTTGCGTTCTTCCAGAGGGTTACGGGGTGTATATGTAATGTTGGTGCATTTGTGTGTATAGTGTTGTGGGTGGGGGTGGGGGTGTTGCGTGTGTGTGTCACTCTCTTTTTCGTCCCCCCTCCCCAGTGTGCTAGGTGTAGTACTCACCCTGGTCGTTGCAGTCATCTTTGCTGCTCCTGGTAGAAGAGGAGGTAAACCAACATTGGTAGCACCTGTAACTCGGGCTCCATGGTGTCCTGGTTCCTCGTAGGGTGTCGAGTGGTCCCCGTTCCAAGTACTGTTCCGCCGTGCTTTTGATGGCGTTGGTACCGCCCCGGAAAAGGTGGCAGATTGGTGCCTTGTAATACAGTGGGCGGTACATTGTGTTCCACCTGTCTGTTGGCGGTTACCGCAGTGGTGTTTGTTTCTACCTCCATGGCAGTCGGGGTGTTAAAGTGGCTGTCTGTGTTGGCAGTTTCCGCCATGGTCGTGATTCCATTTTTTTCCTGCCGGCCTGTTAGCGCTTTAACACCGACCGCCAGGGTTGTAATGAGGGCCATAGAGCCTCATTTACAAGGAAATGCTGAAGTGCAAATCTGCTGTGAGGAGGGGCCTCTTTTTGACATGGTTAGCCCCCACTTTTTGCCTAATGTATGATCAATCAATCAATCAATCAAAGCACTTATAAAGCGCGCTATGTACCCGTTAGGGTTTCAAGGCGCTGAGGGGGGGGGTAGCTGCTATCGGTTGAAGAGCCATGTCTTGAGGAGTCTCCTGAAGGTGAGGAGGTCCTGGGTCTGGCGCGGGGAGGTGAGGAGTGAGTTCCAGGTCTTGGCGGCGAGGTAGGAGAAGGATCTGCCGCCGGAGGTCTTGCGCTGGATTCGGGGAACGGTGGCGAGTGAGAGGTTGGTGGAGCGGAGTTGGCGGGGGGGACGTAGAAGTTGAGTCTGTTGTTCAGGTAGGCGGGTCCAGCATTGTGTAGTACTTTGTGCGCGTGGGTGAGAAGTTTGAAGGTGATCCTCTTGTCCACGGGGAGCCAGTGGATGTCCTTCAGGTGGTGGGAGATGTGGCAATGGCGGGGTATGTCGAGGATCAATTGGGCGGACGCGTTCTGGATGCGTTGGAGTCGTTGGATGTCTTTTTTTGGGATGCCTGTGTAGAGTGCGTTGCCATAGTCAAGTCTGCTGCTGACGACGGCTTGGGTCACCATTTTTCTTGTTTCCGTAGGGATCCATTTGTAGATTCTGTGGAGCATGCGGAGGGTATTGAAGCAGGAGGAGGAGACTGCGTTGACCTGTTTGGACATGGTGAGAGCGGAGTCAAGGATGAATCCGAGGTTGCGTGCGTGGTTGGTTGGTGTTGGAGGGTGCCCCAGCGCAGAGGGCCACCAGGAGTCGTCCCAGGCCGAGGGGGAGCGACCGAGGATGAGGACTTCCGTCTTGTCGGAGTTTAGTTTCAGGCAGCTGTTTCTCATCCATTCGGCGATAGATTTCAGTCCCTCGTGGAGGTTGGTTTTGGCAATGTGTGGATCTTTAGTAAGGGAGAGGACGAGCTGGGTGTCGTCGGCGTAGGAGAGGATGCTGAGGCTGTGCTGTCGGGCCAGTTGTGCGAGGGGTACCATGTATACGTTGAACAGCGTTGGGCTTAGCGAGGAGCCTTGGGGGACGCCACAGATGAGGTTGGTGGCTTTGGATCGGTAGGGTGAGAGTCGGATTCTCTGGGTTCTATCGGAGAGGAAAGATGAGATCCAGTTGAGGGCTTTGTCTTGAATTCCGGCTTTGTGGAGTCGAGATAGTAGGGTGCGGTGGCAGACCGTATCGAAAGCGGCGGATAGGTCTAAGAGGATGAGGGCTGAAGTTTTGCCGTTGTCCATTTGTTGTCTGATGTCGTCTGTGGCGGAGAGGAGTGCAGTCTCGGTGCTGTGGTTGCGTCTGTGATGCATCCTAGAAATTGTAGTGTCCAGGCCCCCTGATAATTAGGTTCCCTGGGCCAGAGCTCTTACTCTAAAATTGTTGTGATGCATTGGCCCAATTGGCTACGCCTTTAGCTACCGCTGTAAGTCCCTAGAAAAAAGTACTTAAGTACCCAGGGCATGGGGTAGTAAGGGTAGGTCCCTGAGGGCAGCAACACTACTTGTGCCACACTCTGGGGCCATGCACCCACCTAGTCCTACCTCTGTAGGCTGGGCACTCTGTGGCTAACCTAAAACCCAAACTTGACATGTCTGTCTGCCAAGTACACCATACACTGCATACACTATGGATAAGACACCCCTTTGGCAGGACTTCAAGCCGTAAGGCAGGGTGCACCATATTATATGTGGTGGCAAAGCTGCATGAGCAATATGACCCCACTGTGTCCTTGCCAAACCTGGGACATGGTGAGTGAACAGAGCAGCCATTTTAATACATGTGCTGGATACTGGTCAATACGAGTTTCCCAGCTACATGATGGCCACTCTGAACCCTGGGTTGTTTGGTGTCAAATGACTCAGAATGATAAATCCAAACTGGAACCAGTATTGGATTTATCCCTAAATGTACCTGGGGTCACCATAGAGATGCTCCCTGCAAAAGCTAACTACCTTGGCATGGTTGCTGACTGGTCCTATTCAGCCTGCTAGTGCCAGACGTCCAATCTACAACCGTGGGAGAGAGATCCATCTCTCTGGATTGTAGAACAATGCCCTTCTTGGGTGGAGGTGCTAACACCCCCTCCCTCAAGAATGTGTACTGCCCTGACGGTGAGCTTCAAAGGGTTTACTGCCTTTCAAACTTGACCATCAGGCCTAATGATGGCAGCAGATGTTCACCCCCCTTGCAAGCCCCTACTTTTGGAAGGAGGAACAGCAAGAAAATCCACATGGAGTAGGAGGAGTGGCCCCACCTGACATGCACCACCCCTAAGGTGTTGCCTGCGTGGTGGACACTTCATTTCACTTTCCTCCATATTAGATGGAGGAAAAATAGCCAACCAGGTTTATGGAATTGACTCCTTTACTGGGTGTAGCTACCCTAAGTGTAGATGACCAATTGGTCACTACCAGGTTCCCCCTAAAACACCCACTAAATTCAGTATTTAGTGGGCACCACTAGACCAGAAAATCAGATTTGACGGACAAAAGAAGACCAGCACCAAGAATATTCAAGGCGTGAGAACTGTGGACCTGCCACAACAAAGAAAAGGCACCAAACCGTGACTGCTAGAGCTAGGACCCAACAGTCGCTGCTGAGGAGCTTCTGGACAACTAGAAAGACTCTAAAGGGCCCCAGAAGTCCTCTGGGCTTCAAAACTCACCATAGAACTCCCTCCAGAGTGGAGGTAATGCTCTAAAACAACAAGAAAACAGCAAACCAGTGAAGGCCACTTCACTGACCAGTTGCTAGCTCCTGAATCGGACACTGCAGCCTGACCAAACAACACACCAACAACCGCGAGGACAAATCTTACTAGGTTGCCAAGATTGGTAGCACTGCACCCTCCAGTGGTCAAACCGTGCCAATACCCTTGGTATTGTTCAGCTAACAACAGACACCCAGAGAACCAGCCCTCCTGGGGCTGAAAAAGGACCAAGAGGAAGCCACAGTCGAGGGACTTCAGGAACACCCTAGACCTCCTTTCAGAGTGCCCCCTTTGTCCTACAAATGACCCTCAAACCAATTTGTTCTGCACTGAAAAATTTGCTGAACTCTAAGGGTCCCTCATCCCTTGAAACCTCAACACTCCAAGGGGACCCCAAGGAACCATCTTTAAAATTACCTGGGCAGTGATTTTCCAAGTGGTACTCCGCAGTGGCCCTGCACCAGCTCCAGAGACCTTCTCCCACTGCTCCTGCCGGAACTGTGATCCACCTGAACATCTCCATCTGGCACAGTGTGCCTACTGATGACCTCAACCAACCTGCAAAAGAAGAGCATGGTAAACCAAATCTACAATGTTATATGCATTTTTAAAGGTGACCTTCCATTGATTCCTATGGTGTGTAATTATGCACAAAAAGATTTTTAATAAATTTTAAAAATACATATCTTAAAAAGTACTTAATCAATTTTGATAATCTTAGTCTTCAAAATTGCATAAGAATGTGAAGCATTTTTATAAACTGGTCTTGAGTTATTCCTTTGAGTGTGAGAGTTTGCTAGATTGATGCTGTGAGTACAACAAATGCTTTGCACTTCTCCAAGATTGGCCTAGTTGCTTGACAAAGCTACCTTACAAAATTAGAGCACTAGGCAATCTGGTTTTTACCCCTATAAACCAATGTGGTTGTCTGGACCCCTTAACACTGTGCCTAGCTTTTCACTCTACATAGAGGACCAACCTCCTATAGCTGCGCCAGATTTGACAGTACTGCACTCTGAAATTTCAAAAAAGCCGTGATGCACTATATTTATAACACTACAGCACACCCCTTTGTGTTCCCTAACACTGGAGCTACAATTACCTGGCTAGAGCTAATGCAGGCACCCTTGCACCAAAGTGCAAGGGTGCTTGTGTTCCAGGGAATGATTTTTTATGTGCAGGAAGGGATACCCTCTTGCACATAGAATACCCATGTGCCACATAAAGGGATGTATTCTTGATGCAAAGTAGCATAGAGCACTTAATTGCATTACTTTAATGCTACTTTCCAGAACAAATCAATATTTGCATTGGAAAGTAAATCCCAATTCAAGACTTTGCACCTGTTTGTGACACAAAACTAGTGTAAAGCTTTGACAAATGTTCCCCTTTGTATTAAAAACGTTTTAATCAGTGCTTGAACTGCAAGATGTTGCAGTTTTTGATACTAGGGTTGTGGAAGGTGTACTTTTCATACTGAAGCAAGGTAGAAATTGGGATGGCAATGTGGTTTGCATATTATGGCATTGTTGTACTGATCTGACTGTGTGTGCTTTAAATACTGAGACAATGTGGAGAGAGGCTTGAGAGTGTTATATTGAATTACTGGAATAGTGTGAAAACTGCCAAAACACCAGTGGCAGCTCCTCTGCTAAAGCGGAGGAGCATCACCACCCCACCAGCAGCAACCACTGCAAATCCTTTAACAAGGAAAGGATAATAAACTATGTTTATTTTCCTTTCCTTGTGAAAGGGGTGGGGCATGTGGGGTATTGAGTAGTGAAGTGAGTGCACTGTGTACTCCCATCACTGTGCAAGTATGTTTTGCCGGCCGTCTCGGGCTGGCTAAACACACATGCACAGTAGGCTCTCTCCAGCCCGGCAGCACAGGCGCTCCCAGCCAATCCTGACACTGCTCTGAGCAGCATCAGGATTGGCCACAGGGCAGGCTGGGAGCCAGTACCTGCAGCACTGGAGAAGAGGAGCGGCGCACGGAGCAGAGGGACGTTTTTTAATTTTTTTATTTGTTTCTTAATGTCCCCTCACCCCCTCCCATGCGTGCTGCCCCCCCGTGACCTCCGTAAGCCACTACTGCAACAGGTGTGGCTTAAGTCTGTTGATAATATTTAACTTTTGTTGCTGTTTAAGTTGCACTTTTAAGTCACTTTCTAATCTGCATTATGAGAGTATATAGTGCGATGCAGAGCCCTACAGTCTGAGACTTCGCCATATAAGATCAACCAGAACTGACTGGTCTAGGCATTATGTACAGCAGCCTCCTGGTAAGTTAGTAGGATCCATTCACATTGAGTAGCGCTTTTGTATTTGAACTGCATCACTGACGTATAATGGCCTATTTCGGCAGCACCATAGGAACATTGAGTAGCCCCATACATAGGTGTTCTGTACCACAGGTGAACAAAGCTGCAGCTGGCGTGGTTAGACAGTCTAGTACACTAAAAATCATACTTTCACCAGGATCCCTGCTAGGCTTGCAGATTGAAAACCCTGAATTATTAGAGCAGGTTACCAACATAATTGGTAGCACTGTGGAGTATTTGAGCAACAAGTTTTAGGGCCTGATTCTAACTTTGGAGGACGGTGTTAAACCGTCCCAAAAGTGGCGGATATACCACCTACCGTATTACGAGTCCATTATATCCTATGGAACTCGTAATACGGTAGGTGGTATATCCGCCACTTTTGGGACGGTTTAACACCGTCCTCCAAAGTTAGAATCAGGCCCTTAATGTTTTGCAATTATTCACATAAATGGTGGCAGCTGGTTAGCACATTCTAGCATTATTACTATTGCTTTTTTGTATTTTCTGGCACAATAATTTTAGTTGAATCTCTGCACAGCAACTATGCTTGACAAAATGCCTTCTGGCAGAACATGTAAATGTGTTATTTTGCCTGTATTTTATTTTTTCCAGTGGGACACTACCTGATTGGCACTTACTCTACAGAGTCCAAATATTTGTCTGTAATACGTTCAGTATTTCTATCAGAGGAAGATATTTTATTACAGGCACTTAGAGATTTTCAGCTGCAGATACAAAATAATCCTCAGTAGAGTGGAAGACCATGACTATTAAAACATTCTCTGATATCCGCATTGGAATTGCACTTTAAGCGTATGCGCTTTAATCACTGTTTTTGAAAAAAATTGTCTTAGGGAGTGTACCCTTCCCCCTGCTGCCATGCCTCTCCCTTGAGGTGGGCTGGTTCACTTGCAACAATCGTATGTGTGGCTGTTAACACCATTGCCTTTTATTGAGTCCTCCAGAAGGCAATAATAAAATATTAAAATCTTCCTTTCGCATGTAGGTTGCGCTGTTACTGGTTTCTTTATTTTCAATGATAAAGTCACTCATCATATTTGCACATAAGAATATTTGTACAATTTGACAGAATACAGCCAACACATGTTTCAGGGACCCCCCCTTCCTCAGGGTAATACAACATTTAATTCATAAAGAATCTTTCATCTCTAAATTTATTTTCCTTGGATCCATATACCCCCTCCCCAGTTCATAGAATCCCAAATCAATGCAAACACTCACAAACTTGCACGTAATCTGATTTTTACCAAACCTCTTAGCCCCAAAAGTGCCCACAAATTTTTATGTCTCGGTTAATTTTTGATTATTGCTAAGTTTGTAAACAGTCGCACAGCAAATATCCAGTCATGACATATGAGCTGTTGTATGTTAATATCTTCAATGAAGGGCTTAGTGCTTGCATTGTAGGATTCTTGACTCATGAAGTGTTTATGATTTTTTTCCAAGATATAAGGCACCGCATTTACAGGGCTAGGGTTATTTACTCCTAGCACATTCCACAGGCTGGACCACTGTCAAGGTGTGCTTTTGTATTACACACATTTTCCCAACTGTCTGACATCTGTTAGCTTCAGGAGTTTAAGTGGGAGGAAAAACTATGGGGTCTTAAAAAGGAGTGTGGCCTACATAAATAAGGGTGTGGCCTAAACATATCAACTACATTTCTGAAATTTCCACAGTGAGTCACTTGTCCAGTATTTGCTTGTTTGAGATTTTTGCTGTTGTATCCAGATATATAACACAACCTCCATACACCTAAAACCAGCCAGGACTATTGGCTTTATGAATTGTTAATAGCTGATTAAGATTAATGAGTAACAGCACTGATTTTATTGTAAATATTTATATTTGAAAATATTTAAATTCTGAAATTGTGAGAGTGTGGATCAAACATACCTGAGGCCTGTTGAAAGGGTAGTGGTATTCAGAGGGTCTCAGTCTCTCCTGTTGTGTTCACTCTTGGTTAGATATGTATGTTCTTTTGTTCTTTTGCTATCCACATCTCCTTCTTCTGCATATCTTACACCTCAGTTTATTTCACTTCAGCACCCTCCTTTTCACTGTCTCCTGAATGCACTTCCTCACATCTCCTTCACTTCACGACCCCCCAAACATACTGCATTTTCTTTTACTTTCACCTTGTCAATATTCTTGAAGTCTTGTTCTCAGGAACCCATGTATGTCAACTTATAAGAATTGTATTCATCACACACAAATCATAATTACAACTTGTATACATGACCATAGTCTCACAAAAAATCCAATGATTGGATGGCCCCATATACTGAACATCTTTTTTATTTACCAACTGTCAGAGCTCTCATCATGGCCCGTATCACCTTGGGGAAAATATGGACCTCATTTATAAGGCCTTTGCGACACCGTTGCAATATTTTTTTGTTGCTGCGCTGCTCTGCGCCACAGGCCTTGAAAATAAGGCCCATAGTTTTTCATCTTTCCCATCCTCCAGGTTAATAAAGGGATACCTTAGTGATAATGAAGAATGTCACTACTAGAGTGTGTGAGTGTTCTTTATAAAAAGAGCTTTTCCCTTTCCCCACCACTGATCAAGGTGGTGTCTAGATGTAGCTTATCTTCCCTCTTCACAAGAGAATGCCACATCTAGGAGAGGGATACCTCCTAGTGTTTATTATTTATTGTAAAGAGTACTATCCCCTCACCTTTTTAGATAGGAAAGGATCTCTCCATCCTTCCAGGTCAAGGAGCTCCTTCAACCTCCAGCACCATAGTTTTGAGGAAAATAAAAACAGAACAAGGAAGCTGTTGATTTTTCTTATTTTAAAGTTTTATTTCCGTTCCTTGGTAATTATCTGCTAATCTTTTATTTTATCTGGGTAATGCTTTTACAAATACTAGCTTATTTCGCTTCCAACTGAAGGCACACATAAGTCACACGAAAGCCTAATTGTTGAAATTACATGTCAGTGATCAAAAAATGAGTCGGTTTTCAGAAAATAGATTTTCCGTTGCTTAAAGCTGACAGAGAAAACCTTGTCTTTATTCTTTTAATGAAAGGCAACTGTTGAGGTGCTTTTGAAAAAGGAAACGTAGCAGGTGTGAAGACAATGAAGAGTAAATAGCAGCAAGGATAGAAATTAAATGGTAAATGGGTCAATTCACAAACAATTATAGCTAAATTGGATAAAATTGCACCTAACTATGTACAGTGCTGCGTTCTACAAAATGTTCAAGTAATTAAGAGGAGGGGATTTTTCGAACCAATTGTTTCCCTTTCACTGAACACAGTGATGACTTCTATAACCTTACTCATCGGCACCCAACAACTAGAACAATTACAAGCAAACAGTTTGACATAATTACATGCTTATTAATGTAGCTTTCCACCCGATCATTGCATTTACAACAACAGTGCACCACTTACGTCACTGTGGGCAGCAGCCAGAACGATCTCTGAAGAAGTTGCTTGCATTTCTGATTCTTGCTATCATTGCATTGTTTTACACCAGTCATTTTCTTTAGACAATATGTAGGGCTGTAGCCAGGAGTATTTATTTTGGGCGTCTTGCCACCCACTAATAATGCGAAGGTATGTTTTAGGGATACTGGTTCTTAACTTTTGAACACAGCAATCAACTAATCAAGCTTACTGCAAGAAATTGGGTTATTAGTTGCTAAGCCTGTGAGTTATATGCAAGTAATAGGTTTACAATCATCTTTCTACTTAAAAGCAAGTCCCTGATTTTCTCATTTGACTCTCTCAGAGTAGTGAAGAACAGTCCAAGGTCTATTCAGGGGAGGTGGTGTGGACTAGCAATCCTGATACACTGACACACAGTAAAAATACTCAATAAGTTATTGTCCAGCCAATGCTGGAAAGGAAAAATACTTTTATTGCACACACATACATCTGATTATTAAACATTAAGCCCCTCATTACAACCCTGGCAGTCGGTGATAACGTGGCGGTAATACCACCAACAGGCCGGTGGTAAAAGAAATGAAATTATGATCACAGCGGAAACCACTCAGACAGACAGCCACTTTAACACAATGACTGCCACAGCGGTATCAACAAGCACCACAGCGGTAACCGCCAACAGCCAGGTGGAAGACAATGTACCGCCCACACTATTACAACAGGCCTATCCGCCACCTTTTCCGGGGCGGTACCAATGACATCAAAAGCACAGCAGAAACAGAACACAGAAGTGAAAGTACTCACCTGTGGAGACTCAGGGAACAACCACAACGCCATGGAGCTCGAGTTGCACATATTTCCCATGCTCGTCTACCTTTTCCTGCATTATGAACACCAATGCCGGTGAAGACGACCACGAGGAGTACTGCCACCTAGCACACAAGGGAGGGAGGGAGGAAAAAGAGAGCGACACACACAGGCAACATACATCACCCCCACCCTCAACACCACACACACAACCAGAAGCAGTAACATTGCATATCAACCCCTGAGAAATAATGCATGGACAAAATTATTTAAAGAAAGTGAGTGTAATACTATAAAATACCATGAATAAGTGCATCAAAATACAAACGTATATACATATTTGCAAATGTAGGGACACTGCCCAGTCATCAATGCCCGTGGGCCACAGGGCAACAACACATAGGCCAAGGCCCCACCTCACTCCTGCAACAACACGGGGAGAACCCTGCAGGGGCATCAGGCCAAAAATACACATGCACCTCAGGGAGACAGGGAATGGGGGGGGCACCTCAGCCAGAAGATGGTACAACACCACTGGTCATGGAGGGGGGCTACATGCCCTGTGCATGGTCCTGGGGAGTGCAAGGCCACAGTCTCTCAAGTGGGTAGTTTGCCCACTGCTGGGCCCTGGGGAGTGCAAGGCCAGAGTCTCTCAAGTGGGTGGTTTGCCCACTGCTTGGTCCGGGGAAGTGCAAGGCCACAGTCTCTCAAGTGGATGGCTTCTCCACTGGTTCTGGAGGGGGCCTTGTACCCAGTGTGCTTCATCCTGGGAAGGATGGAGTGAGTGGATGGCTTCTTCAACTGGTGTTGGAGGGGGCATTGTACCCTGTGATGCAGATCTTGGGGAGTGCAAGGTCACAGTCTCTCACCTGGGTGTCAGACCCACAGGGCTTGCAGGGGCCAGGACGCACAACAGCCCATGGAGGCAAGACTACGCATTGTCTGCCGTGTTGCTCAGTGTTGGCAGTGGCGGGGCTGGTGTCAGTGCTAGCAGTGGTGGGGGGAGGTTCCAGCCCATCCCCTGCAGCCTTAGATGGCTGCCCACTGGAGCTGCTGGCAGTGGTGCTGGTGGCGGTGCTGGCAGTGGTGGGAGAAGGCTCCAGCCCTTCCCCTGCAGCCTTGGACGGCTGCCCACTGGGGCTGCTGCTGCTGGCAGTGGTGCTGGTGGCGGTGCTGGCATTGGTGGGGGGAGGCTCCAGCCTTTCCCCTGCAGGCTCGAATGGCTGCCCTCTCGGGCTGCTGCTGCTGGCAGTGGTGCTGGTGGAGGTGCCGGCAGTTGTGGGGGGAGGCTCCAGCCCATCCCCTTCAGCCTCAGACGGCTGCCCACTGAGGCTGCTGCTGCTGGCAGAGGTGTTGTGTCGGTGCTAGCAGAGGTGGAGGGAGGCTCCATCCCATCCCCTGCAGCCTTGGACAGCTGCCACTTGGGGCTGCTGCTGCTGGCAGTGGTGGGGGGAGGCTCCAGTTCTTCCCCTGCAGCCTCGGACAGCTGCCCACTGGGGCTGTTGCTGCTGGCAGCAGTGTTGGTAGGGGTGTTAGTAGCGGTGCTGGCGGCTGTGCTGGTGGAGGTTCTGGCAGTGGTGGGGGGAGGCTCCAGCCCTTACCCTGCAGCCTTGGATGGCTGATCCACCATGGTTGGTGGTGGGGGTTCAGAATGAGTCACAGCAACAGGCCTCCTGTCCTTCCTGCCTGCTGGTGCAGGTCCCTTGCTGTAGGAGGCTGGACTGGCTTGTAGTGAGTACCAAGGGGTACTTACACCTTGCACCAGGCCCAGGTATCCCTTATTAGTGTATAGGGGTGTCTAGCAGCTTAGGCTGATAGAAAAGGTAGCTTAGCAGAGCAGCTTAGGCTGAACTAGGAGACGAGTGAAGCTCCTACAGTGCCACTAGTGTCATATGCACAATATCATAAGAAAACACAATACACAGATATACTAAAAATAAAGGTACTTTATTTTTATGACAATATGCCAAAAGTATCTCAGTGAGTACCCTCAGTATGAGGATAGCAAATATACACGAGATATATGTACACAATACCAAAAATATACAGTATAGTAATAGAAAACAGTGCAAACAATGTATAGTTACAATAGGATGCAATGCGGACACATATGGATAGGGGCAACACAAACCATATACTCCAAAAGTGGAATGCGAACCACGAATGGACCCCAAACCTATGTGACCTTGTAGAGGGTCGCTGGGACTGTAAGGAAACAGTGAGGGTTAGAAAAATAGCCCACCCCAAGACCCTGAAAAGTGAGTGCAAAGTGCACTAAAGTTCCCCAAAGAGCACAGAAGTCGTGATAGGGGAATTCTGCAGGAAAGACCAAAACCAGCAATGCAACAATTATGGATTTCCAGACGAGGGTACCTGTGGAACAAGGGGACCAAGTCCAAAAGTCACGATCAAGTCGAGAGTGGGCAGATGGCCAGGAAATGCCAGCTGTGGGTGCAAAGAAGCTGCTACTGGACAGTAGAAGCTGAGGATTCTGCAAGAACGACAAGGGCTAGAAACTTTCCCTTTGGAGGATAGTTGTCCCACGTCGTGAAGAGTCGTGCAGATGTGTTTTCCCGCAGAAAGACTGCAAACAAGCCTTGCTAGCTGCAAAGCTCTTGGTTAGGGTTTTTGGGTGCTGCTGTGGCCCAGGAGGGACCAGGATGTCGTCAATTGCATCAGGGGACAGAGGGGGCGCCCAGCAAGACAAGGAGCCCTTTCAGAAGCAGGCAACACCCGCAGAAGTGCCGGAACAGGCACTACAAAGTGGAGTGAAACAGTGCTCACCCGAAGTTGCACAGGAGAGTCCCACGCCGCCGGAGGACAACTCAGGAGGTCGTGCAATGCAGGTTAGAGTGCCGTGGACTCAGGCTTGGCTGTGCACACAGGAAATCTTCGTGGAGTGCACAGGAGCCGGAGTAGCTGCAAAACACGCAGTTCCCAGCAATGCAGTCTGGCGTGGGGAGGCAAGGACTTACCTCCACCAAACTTGGACTGAAGAGTCACTGGACTGTGGGAGTCACTTGGACAGAGTTGCTGAGTTCAAGGGACCTCGCTCGTTGTGCTGAGAGGAGACCCAGAGGACCGGTGATGCAGTTCTTTGGTGCCTGCGGTTGCAGGGGGAAGATTCCGACGACCCACGGGAGATTTCTTCGGAGCTTCTAGTGCAGAGAGGAGGCAGACTACCCCCACAGCATGCACCACCAGGAAAACTGTCGAGAAGGCGGCTGGATCAGCGTTACAGTGTTGCAGTAGTCGTCGTTGCTACTTTGTTGCAGTTTTGCTGGCTTCCAGCGCGGTCAGCAGTCGATTCCTTGGCAGAAGGTGAAGAGAGAGATGCAGAGGAACTCGGATGAGCTCTTGCATTCGTTATCTATGGAATTCCCCAAAGCAGAGACCCTAAATAGCCAGAAAAGGAGGTTTGGCTACCTAGGAGAGAGGATAGGCTAGCAACACCTGAAGGAGCCTATCAGAAGGAGTCTCTGACGTCACCTGCTGGCCCTGGCCAATAAGAGCACTCCAGTGTGCCAGCAGCACCTCTGTTTCCAAGATGACACAGGTCTGGAGCACACTGGAGGAGCTCTGGGCACCTCCCAGGGGAGGTGCAGGTCAGGGGAGTGGTCACTCCCCTTTCCTTTGTCCAGTTTCGTGCCAGAGCAGGGCTGAGGGATCCCTGAACCAGTGTAGACTGGCTTATGCAGAGATGGGCACCATCTGTGCCCATCAAAGCATTTCCAGAGGCTGGGGTAGGCTACTCCTCCCCATCCCTGACACCTTATTCCAAAGGGAGAGGGTGTAACACCCTCTCTCTGAGGAAGTCCTTTGTTCTGCCTTCCTGGGCCAAGCCTGGCTGGACCCCAGGAGGGCAGAAACCTGTCTGAGGGGTTGGCAGCAGCAGCAGCTGCGGTGAAACCCCGGGAAAGGCAGTTTGGCAGTTCCCGGGTCTGTGCTAGAGACCCGTGGGATCATGGGATTGTGCCAACAATGCCAGGATGGCATAGAGGGGGCAATTCCAAGATCATAGACATGTTACATGGCCATATTCGGAGTTACCATTGTGAAGCTACACATAGGTAGTGACCTATGTGTACTGCACGCATGTAATGGTGTCCCCGCACTCACAAAGTCCGGGGAATTGGCCCTGAACAATGTGGGGGCACCTTGTCTAGTGCCTGTGTGCCCACACACTAAGTAACTTAGCACCCAACCTTTAGCAGGTAAAGGTTAGACATATAGGTGACTTATAAGTTACTTAAGTGCAGTGAAAAATGGCTGTGAAATAACATGGACGTTATTTCACTCAGGCTGCAGTGGCAGGCCTGTGTAAGAATTGTCAGAGCTCCCTATGGGTGGCAAAAGAAATGCTGCATCCCATAGGGATCTCCTGGAACCCCAATACCCTGGGTACCTCAGTACCATATACTAGGGAATTATAAGGGTGTTCCAGTATGCCAATGTAAATTGGTAAAATTGGTCATTAGCCTGTTAGTGACAATTTGGAAAGAAATGAGAGAGCATAACCACTGAGGTTCTGATTAGCAGAGCCTCAGTGAGACAGTTAGTCATAACACAGGTAACACATACAGGGCACACTTATGAGCACTGGGGCCCTGGTTGGCAGGGTCCCAGTGACACATACAACTAAAACAACATATATACAGTGAAATATGGGTGTAACATGCCAGGCAAGATGGTACTTTCCTACACAAACCCCCCTCCACGAACGGAGGACAATAAGACTAACCATGACCTGATGAGTCTTCATTGTCTAAGTGGAAATATCTGGAGAGTCCATCTGCATTGGAGTGGGTACTCCCAGGTCTATGTTCCACTGTATAATCCATTCCCTGTAGGGATATGGACCACCTCAATAATTTAGGGTTTTCACCTTTCATTTGTTTTAGCCAAAGTAGAGGTTTGTGGTCTGTCTGAACAATGAAGTGAGTGCCAAACAGATATGGCCTCAACTTCTTCAGTGCCCAGACCACAGCAAAGGCCTCCCTCTCTATGGCAGACCAACGCTTTTCTCTAGGGGTCAACCTCCTGCTGATAAAAGCAACAGGTTGATCCTGGCCCTCAGAATTAAGTTGTGATAAGACTGCCCCTACCCCTAATTCAGATGCATCAGTTTGGACAATTAATTTGTTAGAGTAACAGGGGCTTTTCAGGACAGGTGCAGAGCACATGGCCTGCTTCAGCTCCTCAAAAGCTTTCTGACAGCTAGCTGTCCACAATACCTTTTTAGGCATTTTCTTAGATGTGAGGTCATTAAGAGGGGCTGCAATGGAGCCATAGTTCTTTATGAACCTCCTGTAGTGCCCAGTGAGGCCTAAGAA
Organism: Pleurodeles waltl; assembly: GCF_031143425.1. NCBI lineage: Eukaryota > Metazoa > Chordata > Amphibia > Caudata > Salamandridae > Pleurodeles > Pleurodeles waltl. Next base: position 1,800,481,583 of record NC_090440.1, read on the forward strand.
GGCTCTCACCTGGGTCTGAGTTGTAGGGGGAACCCAATCTATAATAGTTCGGATTTTCCCCTGAAGTGGTGCAATCTGTTCTCCACCTACCAGGTGTACCAGATAAACCACCTTCCCCTGCCCTATCTGGCACTTTGAAGCCTTGATAGTGAGGCCTGCCTTTTGCAGGGCCTCTAAAACTTTCCATAGGTGGACCAGGTGATCATCCCAGCTGGAGCTAAAGACAGCTATATCGTCTAGATATGCTGCACTAAAAGCTTCCAGCCCTTGCAGGACTGTATTCACCAACCTCTGAAAACTGGCAGGTGCCTTTTTCAATCCAAAAGGCATTACTGTGAATTGGTAATGGCCTCCAATGGTTGAAAATGCAGTTTTTGCTTTTGCATCTTCTGATAATTTGATCTGCCAATACCCTGCAGTCAAATCAAAAGTGTTTTGATACTTTGCAGATGCCAGTGTATCTATTAGCTCATCTGCCCTGGGTATAGGGTGAGCATCAGTTTTGGTTACCTGTTTGAGACCTCTGTAGTCTCCACAAAACCGCATTTCCTTCTTTCCATCCTTGGAATGAGGTTTTGGTACAAGTACCACAGGAGAGGCCCATGGACTTTCAGAGTGCTCAACCACTCCCAGTTCAAGCATTTTCTGTACTTCTTGCTTTATGCAGTCTCTGACATGGTCAGGCTGCCTATAGATCTTACTTTTGACAGGCAAGCTGTCTCCAGTATCTATAGTGTGCTCACGCCAAGAAGTGGTGCCTGGCACAGTAGAGAAGAGTTCAGAAAACTGACCCAGGAGATTTATGCAGTGGTCTTTCTGCTCAGCAGTAAGACAATCTGCCAAAACTACACCTTCCACTAGAGCATCTTGTTCTGTGGAAGAGAAGAGATCAGGGAGAGGGTCACTCTCTTCTTCCTGTCCCTCATCTGTTGCCATGAGCAGGGTGAGATCAGCCCTGTCATAGTAGGGTTTCAGGCGATTGACATGGAGCACCCTAAGGGGACTCCTGGCAGTGCCTAAGTCAACTAAGTAGGTGACTTCACCCTTCTTTTCAACAATTATGTGGGGTCCACTCCATTTGTCTTGGAGTGCTCTTGGGGCCACAGGCTCCAAGACCCACACTTTCTGTCCTGGTTGGTACTGAACCAAAACAGCCTTCTGGTCATGCCATTGCTTTTGGAGCTCTTGGCTGGCCTGAAGGTTTTTACTGGCCTTTTTCATGTACTCAGCCATCCTAGATCTTAGGCCAAGTACATAGTCCACTATGTCTTGCTTTGGAGCTTTTAAAGGTTGTTCCCAACCCTCCTTAACAAGTGTTAGAGGACCTCTCACAGGGTGTCCAAATAGGAGTTCAAAGGGGCTGAAGCCCACTCCTTTTTAGGGTACCTCCCTGTAAGCAAAAAGAAGGCAAGGTAACAGGATATCCCATCTCCTGCAGAGTTTTTCAGGGAGTCCCATAATCATGCCTTTGAAAGTTTTGTTAAATCTCTCCACCAGTCCATTTGTTTTTGGATGATAGGGTGTGGTGAACCTGTATGTAACACCACACTCCTTCCACATGGCCTTTAAGTAAGCAGACATGAAATTGCTTCCTCTGTCTGAAACCACCTCTTTTGGGAAGCCCACCCTGGAAAAGATTCCCAGGAGGGCCTTTGCCACTGCAGGAGCTGTAGTGGTCTTTAGAGGAATTGCTTCAGGATATCTGGTGGCATGGTCCACTACCACCAAGATAAACCTATTGCCTGAAGCAGTAGGAGGGTCAAGGGGGCCAACTATGTCAACCCCTACCCTTTCAAAGGGAACCCCAACCACAGGCAGTGGGATAAGGGGTGCCTTTGGAGTGCCACCTGTCTTGCCACTGGCTTGACAGGTTTCACAGGACTTACAAAATTCCTTTGTGTCCTCTGACATTCTAGGCCAATGAAACAAGGGAACAAGCCTGTCCCAAGTTTTCATTTGCCCCAAATGTCCAGCTAAGGGAATGTCGTGGGCTAGAGTTTGGAGGAACTTTCTGTACTCCTGAGGAATCACTAATCTCCTGGCAGTTCCAGGTTTTGGATCCCTTGCTTCAGTGTACAAGAGGTTGTCCTCCCAGTAAACTCTGTGAGAGTCACTGACATCCCCATTGGCTTGTTTGACAGCTTGCTGCCTTAGACCCTCTAGTGTGGGACAGGTATGCTGTGCCACACTCAGCTCCTCCCTGGTAGGCCCCCCTTCACCCAAAAGCTCAGCAGTGTCTGCTTCCAGCTCCTCTGGTGTAGGTTCTGCACAGGGTGGAAATTCTTCTTCCTCAGAAGTAGAATCCACTGTAGACGGAGGGATAGTAGGTAGTGATTTACTTCTACTAGCCCTAGCTTTAGGGAGCACTTGGTCCATTCTTCCAGGATGCAAGTCACCCTGTCCTTTTTGCTTTTTGGCCTGAGCCCTGGTTAAAGCAAAAATATGCCCTGGAATGCCCAGCATTGCTGCATGGGCCTCCAAATCCACATCTGACCAAGCTGATGTCTCTAAATCATTCCCTAGTAGACAGTCAACAGGTAAATCTGAGGCAACCACAACTTTCATTGGACCAGTAACCCCCCCCCCCCAGTTGAGATTTACAACAGCCATGGGGTGGCTAAGTGTTTTGTTGTGAGCATCGGATACTTGGTACTGGTGACCAAGTAGGTGTTGTTCAGGGTGGACCAGTTTCTCTATTACCATTGTAACACTGGCACCTGTGTCCCTGTAGGCCTGAACCTCAACACCATTTATTAGGGGTAGTTGCTTGTACTTATCCATGTTAAGGGGACAAGCAACTAAGGTGGCTAAATCAATAGCCCCCTCAGAGACTAACACAGCCTCTGTGGTCTCCCTAACAAGACCAACCCCAACTAAGTTACCAAAAGTGAGCCCAGCTACTCCCTTGGATTGGCTATTAGTAGGTTTGCTCCCACCACCACTGCTATTACTAGGGGCACTAGGTGTAGCAGCAGGGGTTGTAGTGGTAGGAGGCTTGGTGCTTTTCTTTGGACAACTGGGATCTGTTGTCCAATCGCCTTTTATTTTACATAAATAGCACCATGGTTTCTTTTCTTTGTTTTGATTTGAAGAGGATTTGGGCCCACCACCCCCACCAGAGTGTTTTTGTGGGCCTGATGAAGACTCATTTTTAGATTTGTCCCCACCCTTGTCAGAAGACTTACCATCCTTCTTCTTGCCATCTTTGTCACCCCCTGTATGAACTTTTCTGTTCACCCTTGTTCTGACCCATTTGTCTGCCTTCTTTCCCAATTCTTGGGGAGAGGTCAGATCAGAGTCCACCAGGTACTGGTGTAACAAATCAGACACACAATTATTAAGAATATGCTCTCTCAGGATTAAGTTATACAGGTTTTCATAATCAGTAACTTTACTGCCATGTAACCACCCCTCCAAGGCCTTCACTGAATGGTCAACAAAGTCTACCCAGTCTTGTGAAGACTCCTTTTTGGTTTCTCTGAACTTCATCCTGTACTGTTCAGTGGTTAAGCCATAACCATCTAGGAGTGCATTCTTAAGAACTTTGAAATCATTGGCATCACTTTCTTTTACAGTAAGGAGCCTATCCCTACCCTTTCCACTAAATGATAGCCATAGGATAGCAGCCCACTGCCTTTGAGGGACATCCTGTACAACACAGGCCCTCTCAAGTGCAGCAAACCATTTGTTAATGTCATCCCCCTCCTTATAAGGGGAAACTATCTTATGCAGATTCCTAGAATCATGCTCTCTTGCAGGATGACTATTGGGAATACTGCTGCTGCCACCATGGGTTTCTAACCCAATTTTCTGTCTTTCTCTTTCTATTTCTAAGGACTGCCTATCTAAATCCAGCTGTTGCTTCTTGAGTTTCAGTCTGGATTGTTCCACTCTCAATCTATTGAGCTCCCTTTCTAACACTCTGTCATCAGGGTGGGTGGGTCGGACATGCCTTGAAACAGAAGTATGGTGAGAATGAACAGAAGGAGACCTGTCCCTAACAGATGGCACTCTAACAGCCTGGCTAACAGAAACAGCACGTCTACTATGATGAGAAGGAATACTCTTACTGTGATGAGAGACAACACTATTACTGTGATGTGACTCTACATCAGTACCAGCTATGCTAGGTGGTCTGCTAATGGGCAGGCTAGGAAGTTTCCCTTCTAAATCCTTTGCTAGGGGTGCCCCAGAGTCAGATTGGGAACCATCCGCTAATTTCTCAACAGAAGTGCAACCTCTGGCTTTATCCTGGTCAACAAGCATATTAACCAACTGTTCTCTAGAGGGATGCTTCCTTACACTTAAACCTCTTTCTATGCAGAGACGCCTTTCTCCTTTCCAGCTAAGGTGATCATAAGCAAGTTTGGACAGATCAACAGTTTGGCCTGTGCCAGACATTTTAGAAAGTGTTTAAGGGATAGAAAAAGTGAGAAAAAGTTTTTCAGAACTTTTTGAAAGACAGAAAAAACTTTTAAAACTTTTTAAGAACTTTTTAGAAAGTTTAGAGGTACTTTTCAGCACTTAGTAAAGAAGTGAGAGAAGAAAAGCAAAACTTTTTGGTTAGGTGTACATACACTGAACTTGTTTTGTATATTTTTCTCTTATGAAAAGTACAATGACAAAAGTGGTAAGTAGTTGCAAAGTACTTATCCCACCGCTGCACAACCAATGTAGGAGGCTGGACTGGCTTGTAGTGAGTACCAAGGGGTACTTACACCTTGCACCAGGCCCAGGTATCCCTTATTAGTGTATAGGGGTGTCTAGCAGCTTAGGCTGATAGAAAAGGTAGCTTAGCAGAGCAGCTTAGGCTGAACTAGGAGACGAGTGAAGCTCCTACAGTAGCACTAGTGTCATATGCACAATATCATAAGAAAACACAATACACAGATATACTAAAAATAAAGGTACTTTATTTTTATGACAATATGCCAAAAGTATCTCAGTGAGTACCCTCAGTATGAGGATAGCAAATATACACAAGATATATGTACACAATACCAAAAATATGCAGTATAGTAATAGAAAACAGTGCAAACAATGTATAGTTACAATAGGATGCAATGGGGACACATAGGGATAGGGGCAACACAAACCATATACTCCAAAAGTGGAATGCGAACCACGAATGGACCGCAAACCTATGTGTCCTTGTAGAGGGTCGCTGGGACTGTAAGGAAACAGTGAAGGTTAGAAAAATAGCCCCCCCCAAGACCCTGAAAAGTGAGTGCAAAGTGCACTAAAGTTCCCCAAAGAGCACAGAAGTCGTGATAGGGGAATTCTGCAGGAAAGACCAAAACCAGCAATGCAACAACAATGGATTTCCAGACGAGGATACCTGTGGAACAAGGGGACCAAGCCCAAAAGTCACGATCAAGTCGAGAGTGGGCAGATGGCCAGGAAATGCCAGCTGTGGGTGCAAAGAAGCTGCTACTGGACAGTAGAAGCTGAGGATTCTGCAAGAACGACAAGGGCTAGAAACTTCCCCTTTGGAGGATAGTTGTCCCACGTCGTGAAGAGTTGTGCAGAAGTGTTTTCCAACAGAAAGACTGCAAACAAGCCTTGCTAGCTGCAAAGCACTTGGTTAGGGTTTTTGGGTGCTGCTGTGGCCCAGGAGTGACCAGGATGTCGGCAATTGGGTCAGGGGACAGAGGGGGTGCCCAGCAAGACAAGAAGCCCTCTCAGCAGCAGGCAGCACCTGCAGAAGTTCTGGAACAGGCACTACAAAGTGGAGTGAAACAGTGCTCACCCGAAGTTGCACAAGAGAGTCCCACGCTGCCAGAGGACAACTCAGGAGGTCGTGCAATGCAGGTTAGAGTGCCGTGGACTCAGGCTTGGCTGTGCACAAAGGAAATCTTCGTGGAGAGCACAGGAGCCGGAGTAGCTGCAAAACACGCGGTTCCCAGCAATGCAGTCTGGCATGGGGAGGCAAGGACTTACCTCCACCAAACTTGGACTGAAGAGTCACTGGACTGTGGGAGTCACTTGGACAGAGTTGCTGAGTTCAAGGGACCTCACTCGTCGTGCTGAGAGGAGACCCAGAGGACAGGTAATGCAGTTCTTTGGTGCCTGCGGTTGCAGGGGGAAGATTCCATCGACCCACAGGAGATTTCTTCAGAGCTTCTAGTGCAGAGAGGAGGCAGACTACCCCCACAGCATGCACCACCAGGAAAACAGTTGAGAAGGCGGCTGGATCAGCGTTACAGTGTCGCAGTAGTCGTCGTTGCTACTTTGTTGCAGTTTTGCAGGCTTCCAGCGTGGTCAGCAGTCGATTCCTTGGCAGAAGGTGAAGAGAGAGATGCAGAGGAACTCGGATGAGCTCTTGCATTCGTTATCTAAGGAATTCCCCAAAGCAGAGACCCTAAATAGCCAGAAAAGGAGGTTTGGCTACCTAGGAGAGAGGATAGGTTAGCAACACCTGAAGGAGCCTATCAGAAGGAGTCTCTGACATCACCTGCTGGCCCTGGCCACTCAGAGCAGTCCAGTGTGCCAGCAGCACCTCTGTTTCCAAGATGGCAGAGGTCTTGAGCACACTGGAGGAGCTCTGGGCACCTCCCAGGGGAGGTGCAGGTCAGGGGAGTGGTCACTCCCCTTTCCTTTGTCCAGTTTCGCGCCAGAGAAGGGCTGAGGGATCCCTGAACCAGTGTAGACTGGCTTATGCAGAGATGGGCACCATCTGTGCCCATCAAAGCATTTCCAGAGGCTGGGGGAGGCTACTCCTCCCCAGCCCTGACACCTTATTCCAAAGGCAGAGGGTGTAACACCCTCTCTCTGAGGAAGTCCTTTGTTCTGCCTTCCTGGGCCAAGCCTGGCCGGACCCCAGGATGGCAGAAATCTGTCTGAGGGGTTGGCAGCAGCAGCAGCTGCAGTGAAACCCCGGGAAAGGCAGTTTGGCAGTACCCGGGTCTATGCTAGAGACCCGTGGGATCATGGGATTGTGCCAACAATGCCAGGATGGCATAGAGGGGGTAATTCCAAGATCATAGACATGTTACATGGTGTACTGCCATTTGTTAAATTTTGTTTTGACCAATGACTTTGTGTTTCACCACTGCGCATATTAGTTGCTCAATGTTCACCAGTAGCACATGGTATGTTTTGTTCAGTTTAGCCGCCTATGGGCTTTGACATTGCATTAGTCATTACATTCTGTATTCTGCCTATTGGCTTTGACATGGCATTAGCCATTACTTTCTGTATTCAGTTGAGCCGCCTATGGGCTTTGACATTGCATTAGCCATTCCATTCTGTATTCTGCCTATTGGCTTTGACATGCTGTATCCAGTCTAGCCGCCTATTGGCTTTGACATTGCATTCCTATTGGCTTTGACATGATGTATTCAGTTTAGCTGCCTATTGACTTTGACATGCTATTAGATATTCTGCCTATTGGCTTTGACATGATATTGTATATTGCATTTTATATTCAGCTTAACTGCCTATTGGCTTTGACATGATATTATACATTGCATTTTGTATTCAGCTCAGCTGCCTATTGGCTTTGACATGATATTATACATTGCATTTTGTATTCAGCTCAGCTGCCTATGGGCTTTGACATGATATAAGACATTGCATTTTGTATTCAGCTTAGATGCTTATTGGCTTTGACATGACACTAGACATTGCATTTGATATTTAGGTTAGCTGCCCATTGCCTTTAACGTGGAGTTAGACATTGCAGTTGAGAATCCAAGCTGTATTTTTCCAAGCTGTGTTTTTGCACCAGAGAACCAAGATGTTTTTCTCACAGTAGACTAGACATGATAAGAGAGAGTACATGGTGTTGTTCTCTCTGCTTGAGCTTGGGAACAGGAGTAGTCTTGGAGACCTGGCCAGTCTCCAAAAGGCTTGCTCAGTTTCCCAGGTCTGAGAGGAGGGGGCACACCTTTGTAACAAATGTAACAGGCTGCAGAGGGTCAGATTCGAATCTGCCGGACCTCGTGCTGGAGCTTGGCGCCAGCTGCCAGCAATCCCGTGTGGGTAGATGAATCTCTTTCTCGCGGCTGACAGGGGTCATCAGCTTGCAGACCTTAGAAAGATGAAGCTGTGAATAGTTCCCACACGGTGAAGTATTTGTTTTGCTTTGCATTCAATATCTTATAAATATAACCTGCTGTGTATATTGCAAACTGATATATTTTGTTTGATTAACGCGGACTTGAAAGCTACTAATTCGTCATTCATAAATATTGTGGTTGGGGAAGAATTAACAACAATAAAAGTCTTCTTTGACCTCAGAAGTGCATTTCTGTTGTGTTATGTTAGTGCTTAAAAACTAGATAAGAGGAAAGCACTACAATTGGTACCAGGAGTCGTGGGGTCGGTCATTAAGAGGTGATTAAGAGGGTGTTGACGAGTTGGTAGATTTCTAAGTGCACACTTTAAAAGTGTAATTGTTTTTTTGTTGTTTGGAGAATTACAGAAATTGTTTTTTTTTGGAGAATCACAGTAGCACGGCAGACCATGTCTGGGAATGCATGTATTGGTAAACTGCCTGATGGTGCTACGAAAAACTGTGAATTGTTTTCTGTTTGGGGAATTACAGAAGAAAATGCATGTGTAGCTAAAATGCCTGATGGTGTTTTGAGAAATAATTCCTGTTGTACATATGTAGAAAACGTGTGTTTTGGAAGTAATGATGACAGAAAGGTCTAGATACCTTTATCTGCTTACAGAGAAATGCAGGAGAAATGTAGGCAGTTGGAACATGAAAATAGGAATTTACATGAGCAAATTAGCCCGACTGAAAGTTATAAAAAGGCTGTTTTTGAAGAATCTTTCGAGCTGCACTGAGTTTTTGTGTGAGCCAGGGTTTTTGGCAGACAAAATGCATTCCTTAACTGATAACATGGACGAGAGAGACCAGAATGTGATTTACGAGTTACCGTTGCAAAATGCACAAGTAAAACGAAGGATTTTAGAGCAAGACACCCCGAGTTTCATTAGCTTGTTTGATTTTTGGAAAAAGAATATCCCTCATTTGAGTGAAATCCTAACACTTTTGTATATGGTCACTGTGAAAAATTATATGCAGCTGCGCGCTTGTGATTTGGCAAATGAAATAATGCAGACTTTTGGTTTATGCGCAGTGCAAGAGGAAAATACTTATGTACATGTAAATCAAGAACAAGGAAATAAAATAGTGCCCCTAGCTAGAATCATACAATGGATCTGGTTCTTGCAAGACAGGGCTAGAGTACCACAGATCCTACCACGTTTCGCCACTGTCCCTGAGTGTGCTGTGTGGTCCCCTTTCCAGTGTGTGCGTGTGGGGTCGGGGAAGGGACCGAACCCCCAACCTGAACCTGGCTGAGTAAAGTGCCAGCACCATGGATCCATTTTGCGCAAACTGCGCCTTCAGTTCAAGTTCAACTTGTTTGATTGCATTCTTCCACTGGAACTAAGCTGTGTGTTTTTTTTTTTCCCTTCTCATATGGAACTCTGACTTTTGCTTACCTTCCAGAAAACCTTTCAGGTGGACCGTGCACCTTTACATGAGCAGAACTCATGCCACATCAAATTGCTAACACTGTTGAATTAGAGACTCATTCAGAGAAAAAATATTGCTCAGTCTTTTCTATGTAGATGTATCTGATGTGAAAGGTTATGAAATCAATGTGTTAATCCACTTCTATTGCTTTACAGGGATTGCTTTGATCTGATGTTTTTTTTTGTTTTTGTTTGAAACAAGAGATATGTGAAACAAAAATTCATTGGTCAAAGGGTGGAATGTACTGCCATTTGTTACATTTTGTTTTGACCAATGACTTTGTGTTTCACCACTGCGCATATTAGTTGCTCAATGTTCACCAGTAGCACATGGTATGTTTTGTTCAGTTTAGCCGCCTTTGGGCTTTGACATTGCATTAGTCATTACATTCTGTATTCTGCCTATTGGCTTTGACATGGCATTAGCCATTACTTTCTGTATTCAGTTGAGCCGCCTATGGGCTTTGACATTGCATTAGCCATTCCATTCTGTATTCTGCCTATTGGCTTTGACATGCTGTATCCAGTCTAGCCGCCTATTGGCTTTGACATTGCATTCCTATTGGCTTTGACATGATGTATTCAGTTTAGCTGCCTATTGACTTTGACATGCTATTAGATATTCTGCCTATTGGCTTTGACATGATATTATATATTGCATTTTATATTCAGCTTAACTGCCTATTGGCTTTGACATGATATTATACATTGCATTTTGTATTCAGCTCAGCTGCCTATTGGCTTTGACATGATATTATACATTGCATTTTGTATTCAGCTCAGCTGCCTATGGGCTTTGACATGATATAAGACATTGCATTTTGTATTCAGCTTAGATGCTTATTGGCTTTGACATGACACTAGACATTGCATTTGATATTTAGGTTAGCTGCCCATTGCCTTTAACCTGGAGTTAGCCATTGCAGTTGAGAATCCAAGCTGTATTTTTCCAAGCTGTGTTTTTGCACCAGAGAACCAAGATGTTTTTCTCACAGTAGACTAGACATGATAAGAGAGAGTACATGGTGTTGTTCTCTCTGCTTGAGCTTGGGAACAGGAGTACTCTTGGAGACCTGGCCAGTCTCCAAAAGGCTTGCTCAGTTTCCCAGGTCTGAGAGGAGGGGGCACACCTTTGTAACGAATGTAACAGGCTGCAGAGGGTCAGATTCGAATCTGCCGGACCTCGTGCTGGAGCTTGGCGCCAGCTGCCAGCAATCCCGTGTGGGTAGATGAATCTCTTTCTCGCGGCTGACAGGGGTCATCAGCTTGCAGACCTTAGAAAGATGAAGCTGTGAATAGTTCCCACACGGTGAAGTATTTGTTTTGCTTTGCATTCAATATCTTATAAATATAACCTGCTGTGTATATTGCAAACTGATATATTTTGTTTGATTAACGCGGACTTGAAAGCTACTAATTCGTCATTCATAAATATTGTGGTTGGGGAAGAATTAACAACAATAAAAGTCTTCTTTGACCTCAGAAGTGCATTTCTGTTGTGTTATGTTAGTGCTTAAAAACTAGATAAGAGGAAAGCACTACACATGGCCATATTCGGAGTTACCATTGTGAAGCTACACATAGGTAGTGACCTATGTGTAGTGCACGCGTGTAATTGTGTCCCCGCACTCACAAAGTCCGGGGAATTGGCCCTGAACAATGTGGGGGCACCTTGGCTAGTGCCAGGGTGCCCACACACTAAGTAACTTAGCACCCAACCTTTACCAGGTAAAGGTTAGACATATAGGTGACTTATAAGTTACTTAAGTGCAGTGAAAAATGGCTGTGAAATACCGTGGACGTTATTTCACTCAGGCTGCAGTGGCAGGCCTGTGTAAGAATTGTCAGAGCTCCCTATGGGTGGCAAAAGAAATGCTGCAGCCCATAGGGATCTCCTGGAACCCCAATACCCTGGGTACCTCAGTACCATATACTAGGGAATTATAAGGGTGTTCCAGTATGCCAATGTAAATTGGTAAAATTGGTCACTAGCCTGTTAGTGACAATTTGGAAAGAAATGAGAGAGCATAACCACTGAGGTTCTGATTAGCAGAGCCTCAGTGAGACAGTTAGTCATAACACAGGTAACACATACAGGGCACACTTATGAGCACTGGGGCCCTGGTTGGCAGGGTGTCAGTGACACATACAACTAAAACAACATATATACAGTGAAATATGGGGGTAACATGCCAGGCAAGATGGTACTTTCCTACACTTGCCCTTCCTGTCAGCAGCCAGTGATTGCCCCTTGCCCTTCCCTCCTGCAGCTGGTGATGCCTCCTTGCCCTTCCCAGATGCTGCTGGTGGTGCCTCTTTGGCCTTCCCTCCTGCAGCTGGTGGTGCCTCGCCCTTCCTAGATGCCGCTGGTGGTGCCTCCTTGCCCTTCCTTGATGCACCTGGTACAGGCACCCAGTTAGTGTTGATTCCTGGTGCCCGTGATCCTCTCCCACCTGCAGTAGCTGTCAACACTACTGTGACCGTGGACTGGGTGGCTGAGGTGCTCGCCTGGGTTCTGACCACCCTGGCCCAACAAGAAGGATGGGGGGGAGTGGTAGAGAAGAGGTCAGTGGTGGAGAGGAAAAGCTTGTTAGGGGCATTGGGGCGGGAAGAGGGTGAAGGTTTGGAAATGAAGGAAAAGGAAGTGGTTGTAGGAGGTGTCTGCTGTGTTTGGGTGCAGGTGCATGGGCTGGATGCTGTTGTGAGGTGGATGGCAGTTGGGTTTCTGATTGCTTGTGTTTGTGTACTTTGGGAGGAGGGGGCACAGACACAGTGGGAGGGGACACAGGGGACGTGTGCATGGATGAGGGGGTGGTGAATGCCAGTGAGGGGCGTGTAGTGATAGGCGTGATGGTGGTAGTGGATGAGGATGTAGTGCATGCAGGTGTGAGTGTAGAAGCTAATGGGAGGGAGGAGGACGAGAAGGAGGAGTGGGACACACTGGAGGCAGTGGATGTTGGTATGTCTGCATCTGGATGGTGTTTTTGTGAGTGCCTGTGGGATGATGTGTGGTGCTTGTGTTTGCCTGAACCACTCCTGTGTGTTGTCCTGGATGCATGCTGGTCTGCCTATGTGCTTGGGATAGGTTGGGGTTCAGGGGAATGGGATTGGGCAGAGGAGGTTGGAGGGGGGAGGCTAGAACCAGGGACAATGGCTGCCATCAGGGTGGAGGCCAGAGTCTATATTGATCTCTGTTGTGCCGCCATGCCAGAGTGAATGCCCTCCAGGAATGCATTTGTTTGTTGCAAATGGGCTGCCAGCCCCTGAATGGCATTCACAATGGTTGACTGCCCAACAGAGATCGATCGCAGGAGGTCAAAAGCCTCTTCACTCAGGGCAGCAGGGCTAACTGGGGCAGGGTCTGAGGTGCCTGGGGTGAAGGAGATGCCCACCTTCCTGGGTGAGTGGGCATGGGAAACACGCTGAGGGGCTGCTGGGAGGGCAGTGCTGGTACGGGGGGTGGTGGCTGTACCTGTAGTTGGGGTGGACACAGAGGTATCTGCCACCACCAGGGAGCTTCCATCAGAGGAGGTATCACTGTCAGAACTGTCCCCTCCAGTCTCTGCCTTGGTGCTCCCTTCGCCCTCTGTCCCACTGGTGCCCTCACTGTCGGTGGATTCGGCCTCCTGGGCTATGTGGGATGCAGCTCTTCCCATCGCCGGTGCCTCTGCTCCTCCGCCAGATGATGCTACCGCACATAAGGACAGGGTGACAAAACAAAAAAGGGGGAAGAGACAAAGGATACCCTTGGTCAATGGCGACAATAAAACCACAGTTGCCGTACACAGCACACACACACACACACACACAGGGACACACCTACGACTAGGCAATGCACTAACAGTCACAATGCTAGTCAACAACCCATGGACAGGGATACCTAATTGCAGCATTCCTGACACCCACAGACACCTGCCCAGTAGTGGATGCCTACTAGCTTGGTTGGAGGAGGTTGACATCAGAAACAGCCCAACATGGGCCCTACCCTGCAATGTCTGGCCTTGGCTAGGGGCACCCACAGGCCCACATTCCCCACTCGGATGCCACCCCACCATGCGCAAGTAGTATATTGGGGCACTGTACTCACCCCCTTTTGGCTGCTGTGATGCCCTCAAGGGCCCATCCAGCTCTGGATAGGCCACCCCCAGTATGCAGGCCATCGGGGGGTCAGGGTTCGATGGGCACCCCTTCCTTGTTGGAAGGCCATCCCCAGCTGGGCCTCCACCGTCTTCCATGCCCAGCGTCTCAGGTACTCCCACCGTTTGCGACAGTGGGTGCTCCGCCTGCCTTAGACCCCCAGGGTCAACACGTCCTTGCCGATGGCTCCCTTCTTTTGATGTGCGCTGACCTGCGGAGACACACATATAGGAAAAGGTATCAGTCAGACCATCCTGTCTGTTACACTCATGTCCCAACATAGTCCTCACATCCCCTTATGCACAGACATTGTCCACCATACGCTGCCGAGGGCCCTTCCATCAACCCCCCACACGAAGCCCTCACACACAGCACTCCACGCATTCATGCCCCATGCATCGTGCTCCCAGTGAACTCACCTGTTGGTCTGGAGGCCCATACAGCATTCAGTACTGGGGTAGGACCCCATCCACCAGTCTCTCCAACTCTGCAGCGGAGAAGGCAAGGGCCCTTTCCCCAGTGACATGAGCCATGGTCGGTTCCAAACACAGGTCACAGCAGCACTTGCAGTGTAGGTCCTTTACTATTGAAGGTCAGGTAGCAAGTGAGTGAACAGATAGAAAATGGCGGTCACATCCGCGGCGTACATCACCATTGGCCACTGTAACCCATAGGGCCCAATGGTATCCAATGAGGAGTTGCACAGCGGTTCTCGACCGCCTCCCGCAACGGTGCACAATGTCAGCAGAATTACCTCATTTCCATATGTCCCTCCATACAGGACAGGCAGATCCCATTACGGGGGGGGCATGGCACCTAACTGCATCACAGTACACCTAGGCACCATATGGACCAATCCACCAATCCACCAATATACTATTACAGTCACAACATGCAATGCAGTATAGTGTTTGGAAATATGGAATACTGACCAGCTGCTCACCGTTTGCCCTCTATATTGCAACCACTGCAGATGAATAGAAGATGGAGACATCCCCCGGGTGGACTTGGTAACAATGGAGGACAGGCTCATTATCTTCACCTACAGACTGGACAGAGCCACAATCACAGAGCTGTGTGCCCAATTGGAACCTGACCTGATATCTGCCATCTGTCAGCCCACTGAGGTCCCCCCTCTTATGCAAGTGCTCTCAGTGCTCCATTTCCTAGCAAGTGGCTCCTTCCAAGTGACAGTGGGTTTGGCAGCAGGAATGTCTCAGCCAATGTTCTCAATAGTGCTGACCAGAGTGTTGTCTCCTCTGATTAAACACGTGCAGCTAGGTGGAGTATTTGGCCAAAGTGAAAGCTGATTTTTATGCAGTGGGACATATCCCCAACATTATTGGGGAAATAGATGGTACACCTATTGCATTTGTCCCACCTCCCGGAGAAATGAACAGGTGTTCAGAAATCAAAGGAGCTTTCACTACATGAATGTGCAGATAGTGTGCCTGGCGGACCAGTACATCCCCCATGTCAATGCAAAGTATCCTGAATCTGTGCATGATGCCTTTCTCCTTAGGAATAACAGCATCCCATGTGATGGCTCAACTCCAGAGGCACTCGGTGTGGCTAATAGATGAGTCCTGGTTCCCTCCCAGTAGGTGTTGGTGTATGGGTATGGTGTGGGCCCTAAGGGTTAGTGTGTGTCTAACAGTTGTCCCTTGATATTTGCAGGTGACTCTGGTTACCCCAACCTCTCATTGCTACTGGCCCCTGTGAGGAATCCCAGGAGAAGGGCAGAGGAACATTACAATGAGGCACATGGGCGAACAAGAATAATAATAGAAAGGACAGTCAGCCTCCTGAAGGCCAGGTTTTCTTTGCCTGCATCTAACAGGTGGATTCCTGTACTACTCACCCAAGAAGGTGTGCCAGATCATCGTGGCATGATGTATGTTGCATGACCTTGCCTTACGTCTCCAGGTGCCTTTTCTGCAGGAGGATGAGGCAGGATATGGCCATGTAGCAGCAGTGGACCATGTGGACAGTGAAGATGAGGAGGCAGAGGATGAGGATGAGGACAACAGAAGTGCAATTATACGACAATACTTCCAATGACACACTGTAATTTCACTTTACATTGACAGTGTTGTGTTTGACATTGTCACTGGCAAGCTAATTTTCCCACTTCTATGTCCACTTACTGTACCCTTTGGCATCTCTATTTTCAGATATTTGTGCCCCACTATCACTCCTGGTGAGTTGATTGCAGCCAACTACCTGTCATTCCTATGTATACATTACTGTACAGTTGTAGTGCAGTGCTTAAAGCATGTTAAATGAATACATAGTTCAATCATTTGTCAGACTCCATACTTGTAATTTATTCAAATGGTGTTTATTTAGGTTCTAATAAGTAGAGGGGGATGTGCAATGGGCTAATGGTGGAGGAATGTCCAGGATAGAGTCCAGTCTATTTGTATCACAGGTGCATTGTCGAAGGGGGCATAGGAAGTGGAGCAGTGGCAGTTCAAGGTGGACAGGGTGACAGAGTGGGACACAAGGGTGACAATCAGGAGAGTCTTATTTCCTGGCGGGGGTCTTGGGAATAGTCTCTGGCTTCAGCCTGGATCGCAGGGACCGTTTGCGGGGTGGTTCTCCTTCTGCAGGGAGTGGGATGCTGGTGGCCTGTTGTTCCTGTGGTGGGGCCTCCTGTCCACTAGCGGCAGCGGAGCTGGAAGGCTGTTCTTCGGTTTGGCTAGTGTCAGGGGCCCGGTGGTGTGCCACTACCTCCTTCATGGTGTCGGCCATGTCTGCCTGCACCCCTGCAATGGGGACCAGGGTGGTGTTGATGTATTTCAAGTCCTCTCTGATCCCCAGGTACTGTCCCTCTTGCAGCCGTTGGGTCTCCTGCAACTTGTCCAGTATCTGGCCCATCATCTCCTGGTAATGGTGATATGCTCCCAGGATGTTGGTGAGTGCCTCCTAGAGAGTTGGTTCCCTGGGCCTGTCCTCCCCCTCTCAGCTTCCCTGTTGTCCTGTGCCTCTGTCCCCTGAACCGTGTGCCCACTACCACTGACCCCAGGTCCCTGATCGTCCTGTGTTTGTGGGGTGGCCTGGGGTCCCTGTAGTGGTGGACACACTGCTGATTGACGTATCCTGGGGACAGAGGTATGGGCCCTCTGGGTGGGTACTGTGCTGGTGTTTCCTGAGGGGGGAGGCTCTGTGGTGGTATCGGACTGTGCCAGGGTTACCGACTGTCCGGAGATCCCTGATGGGCCAGGTTGGTCATCCAGATCCAGGCGTCCAGAGCTGCTGTCATCACTGTGGGCCTCTTCTGGGGGTGGACTTGATATTGCTGGCACCTCCTCTCCTGTGACGTTGGGTGGGGGACCTGCGTGGATATAAATGCATTGTTGTTGTTTCTGTGTGTGTCATCTTGTGCATGGGTGTGTTGCCCTGTATGGTTGTTATTGCCCTGTAGTCTTTGCCTTGTGTGAGTAGTTATTTTGTGGGCTGGGTGATTCTTTCTAGTGTGTGTGTTTTAGTGATGAAGGTCCAAGGAGGTCTGTGATGGGGGTCTGTGCATTGGTGTTACATGCAGGGCTTGGTACTGGGAGGGGTGGATTGTGAAGGTGGGGTGTGTGGGAGATGGTGGAGTGATGGGAGTGAGGGTAAGGGTGGGGGTTTGTAATGGCATGCAGGTAGGGGGGGTGAAAGTAGTAAAGAGTTGACTTACCAGAGTCCAGTCCTCCTCCTACTCCTACCAGGCCCTTAGGATGCATGATTGGCAAGTCTTGCTCCTCCCATGTAGTTAGTTGTGGGGGAGGAGGTGGGGGTCCACCGCCAGTCCTCTGTACAACTATTTGGTGTCTTGCTACTGTGGAAGGCACTTTCCCTCGTAGGTCACTCCACTTCTTCCTGATGTCATCCTTTGTACTGGGGTGTTGTCCCACGGCATTGATGCTGTCCATGATTCTCTGCCATGGCTCCATCTTCCAAGCAATGGATGTCTGCTGTCCCTATGATCCGAATAGCTGTGGCTCTACCCAGATGATTTCCTCCACCATGACCATTAGCTTCTCCTCTGAGAACCTGGGGTGCTGTTGTGGTGCAATGGGTGTAGTGTGAGTGGTGTGGGTGTGTGGGGTACTCTGTTGGGGTGTGTGATGTAAGGTGTGTGGAAGGTGTATAGGTGATGGTGGTGTGTGGCGGTGATCTTGTCTGTAGTCTTGCTATCTGTATTATGGCAATTGTTTGTAGTCATAAAGGGTTGTGGGTAATGTCTGTGTGTGTTTTATAGTGTTGTGGGTATGGTGTGTGTATGTGTGTCAGGTGTGTATTATTCAAATTGTCCAATGTGGTGTTGGTTTGTTAGGTTGTGTGTGTTTTGAACTCGGTGGTATGTATCGCCAATGGTTTAGCATCATTGAATGTCCTCCACAGTGTTGTGTGGGCCATAATGCTGTGGGCGTAGTTCTGTTGGTGTAACGGTGTGGGTTTTGATACCGCCAGTTTATCACTGACCTTTGGTCTGGTGGACTAGTGTGTGTGGCTGTATAGTGACGGATTGCTATGTGTGGGTCATAATATGGGTAGCGGTAAGCCGCTGTGGCGGCGGTATGTTGGCGGCAGTCAGCATGGCGGTAAGCAGTACTTACCGCCAATGTCATAATGAGGGCCTAAATTATAACTATGTATATACATCAGGCAGATGGAAATATCTTTGGTAAAACTCTTATATCACTTTTGTCAGGCCTGGTTCCTGACATGCTCTAAAGATACAACTCCAAGTTATATACTTCACCAGAGTATCAATGTTGCTAAACAGGGGAAGGGAACTTAGGATGGATACTGCAGAGGAAGAGACCTGGAAGTAAAAAGGTTAGTCAACAATTATTAGGTCTACTTACTTAAATAAATATTTTAACATTTCACACAAGAAAACACTGGCTGTCGTACCTGAGAGTAAAGTCCAGAATTGCAGTCCCTTTTGTTATATAACACAAAGGCCCATATTTATACTTCTGTTGTACTGAATTTGCATCATTGTTTCACGCACATTCAGCAAAAACCTAACTCCATATTTATATTTTGCCATTACACATGTCTAACATCAAAATATAGGAGTTTGCACCATTTTTTGGATGCGAGCACCTACCTTGCCTCAATGAGATGGAAGGTAGGTGTTCCCATCTAAAAGATGGTGCTATCCCCATAGCTCCATATCTATCCCCGCATACGGATGGGAGGAGGGGCTAAATAATGGTGCAAAGCGTGTTCTGCACCATTTAACACCTGGGTCAGACTAGGTGATATGGGACCTGTGGACCCATTTCCATGGTTAAACACCATGGAATGGGTCCACAGGTGCCCTCCCGAAGCCCCAGGAACACCCCCAACCCCACCAGAGGGACACCGAAGGATAGAGGACCCCATCCCAGGTAAGTCCAAGTAAGTTTTTTTTTATTTTGCCATCACAGGCCTTAATTTGGGGCCCCCTGCATGGCACAGGGTGCAATGGGCATGCCCAGGGGCCACTTGTCCCCTGTGCTGGCCATTGGGGTGGTGAGCATGACTCCTATATTTCCTAAGTTGTGCGCCAGGAAATGGCACTAGTCTCGTTAGAGGCATTTTTTGATGCACAACTCCCTCCTTCCCTATTGCCACCCCCACCCGGCTAGCATCTTTTTTTAAGACTCTAGCCCAAGTTTAGCGCTGGCTTGCGCCATTCCTTTAATATAGCGCCCGGCTGGTACTGTGGAATGGTAGAAGCCGGCGCTATACTGTTTGCAGAAAAACTGCATTTGTGGAGTTTTGGTGCAAAAAGTATAAATCTGGGCCAAAGTTCTTGATATTCCTGAATCAAAAGCTGAAATAATTCTTGTGAAGGTTCATTGCAAGTTCCCAAAACAAGCCTGTATATCCAAAGACAAATCTCTATTGAGGGGGAACAAGGAGGTAGTTCCCAATGTGCCTCTCATGGCCTTCACCACCCACTAGCGCAGACCTAAATGTGGCCCCCTACTCACCTTACTGCAGTGCTGTTTCTTCTCGATTCGCCAGAATTTCTGCATGAGTGCCAGAAGACAGTACTTCATCCGAACATCTGAAGAAGATGAGCAGGGACTGAAAGCAGGCAGTTAGGGAGCGCAATGTCAGGAAATACCTGTAGCCATGAGCCGTACAAAGCGTGGAACAGCTCTTTTGCCACAAATCTTCTAGACAGTGATAGATGGTGAATTAGAAAGGGATGTCTTTCATTTGGGTAAAATAAAAAAATGGAGAAGCAATAAAATAAAATTAATTTCACCACGTGGGGTCTGAACCCTTGTCATAAACATTCATAGCCCATGGTATCAATCACCATACCATCCACTCTGCAGCAATGATGCTATAGTTTAGTGCTTTTTTATCATATAAATACTGCAGAAGTCCTTCTTCCATTTTTATGGCAGTTTTCATCTACAAGCCACAAATTCACAGTTGCTTTTCATGCTTTATAAATAAATAACCCTTTCTCTCTTTCACTCTGGCACTGGGCCCATGCATTTCTTTTTCTTCCACAATCTTCCTCAATTTCTCATTCCACGAATTATGGAGTTTCATTCACACCAAAACTTGCCCCCCCACCACATGCCAGAGCATGTCATGAATTTCTGACAAGCACTGGCATGACTAAATAGGCAACAAATCTCCCAGACACTGCTACGGAGTGACTTACAAGGGGACCTCTTTCATAAACAATTGGAGAAACAACATAAAAAAACACATTTCTCCATTTTATCTCATCAGTTATTGAGTTCATACAAAATAACAGAGAAATAAACAATCAAAGACAACTAAAAAAGTATAATGTAAACTCAGTGTGACACTCACCACAAAAACAAACACAAAAACAATATACATCAATGAAAGTGAATATAAGGGCTGAGGCATTTGTAACATACAACCACCTAAAGGTCTCAAGTCAGTTGATTAAGTAAAAATTCCTTTATTGGTTTGTTCATTACTCATCTGTGTCGATTATGTTTCGATCCTTATTGAGGGTTTGAACCCTTGGTAAAACAAGTGCAACCTGTGGCACCAATCACTATACCAACCATTCGGCTCATTCAAAGAATTGGCTAGTATGGTAATCCATCTTCTATTTGCATGGTGATATATTTTTACATGACACAAATTCACAGTTGGTTTTCAACCCTTATGAAAAAAATAACCCTTCCTCTCTTTCACTGACCACATACATTTTGATTTTCTTAGCTTCAGTGAAAGAAAGTCTAGATTTTATAAAAGATACTGAGGAGAGTGTGATGCCTTCTTTTCTTGCTTTTAATAAATAACGGCGAAAAAACTAACTACATTACCTGTGGTGCCCAGAAAAACAACTAACAGATGAGATCACAATGGCACAAATCAATCAAGCAATAGGAATACTATAAACATCTTAACTAAGAGCAGCCAGTACTCTTTTCTTGCATAAGTAGATTAAGGAGTTTGTAATAAAATAAACAAAACAATAACAATAAAGAAAGTCAACAGAAAATTGAAAAATTCTCTGGCAAAATCCATCATAAAACCAATGTGATAATCCTCCATGGCTGCAGAGCTGGACAAGGTGAGAAAATCTTTTTTGAATTGATCATCATGTAAATAAGAACAGGATGCATCTTGAAGGATTATCTCTGCCCTGATGTCTTTCTCACGATGACAGTGTTAAATTTCTGACAGGCACTGCTAAAAAGATGGGAGGGTTAACAAAGAGACAAAGAAAGTGGAGGGACAGAAAGAGAAAGAGCAAAATGCCATTAATGATTGTTTACATGCAGGAAGGGACACCTTGCACTTTGGTGCAAGGGTGCCTGCATTGGCGCTAGGCACCAGCACTAGGGAAAACATAGGGGTGCACCGTACTGCAATAAATACGGGGCTTCCCTGCATTTCTGAAGTAATGCAGCACAGCTCTGCCAAATTAGTGCCTTAGAACATGAGGCCCTAAGTTCAAAGTTTACACTATGCAAGAGTAAGATGCTACACAGCTAAGTACAGAAACATAACATCAGCTAAAACCCCTAGGAAATGAAAGATTCAGTAAATCACGTGAAATATAAACAAACTAAATCGCTATAATGTATTATACCACAGTGTTTTTTTACATTCATTGTTACCAAATCGATCTGTAGTTCTACCAGTATGGCATCTCTCATGAAGAGGGGAGAAAAGCTATGCCTAGACATCACCTTACTCAGTGGTACAAAAAAGGGGAAAGCCCTTTTTATAAATGATACTCCCCCACTCTAGTTCATTGGGTTCTCACTGGCTCCTAAAGCTTAGGGTGGGCCTGACCATATTCCAGAGAGCTCTTTAGATAATATTGTTCTGGGGGAGGTTTACTGTTAGATAAAATTCCACCTCCAACCCGTTTATTAACGGGGAGAATGGGAAAGATTAAAAACTATATACAGGGCATTCAGGATATTGTCGTCCTATGACCCAGTTAAAACACCAACATGTTACTGCCCTACAGTGCTGGCTTAAAAAGGTCCTGGGCATTTGTCAGGGCTGAAATGTATGCTATTCCCCCAATGTTGCACTATGGTGTCTAATGCAGATCAGTATGTGACATGCGTACATCTATATTCACATGTAGTGAGTGTGGAGTGCTTGCCTTCTTGGAAGTACCTGAAAAGACAAAAACATATAGCCTGAAGAATTACTGCACAAGCGGATGTTTTGTAATGGTGTGCTTATCATCCTCTGATTAAAGGTGGTTATTAAAATGCTTGTTGTAATCATGTGCTCATAATTTTTCTATTTTGCATATGCCTGCTGCTTACTATCACATCTACTTTAGTTAATAGTATTTACAGGAACCACATAGTGGTGCTTTTATTCTGTATCTAAAATCAGATCAACCGATGTGCAACAATGATTTTTCTACTGATGGGCAGCTAGTCATGTACCGACCACATCTTGTTCGCTATCCAGTCTTGACAGAGGGATGATTTAAATGGAAGGGGGGAACCTTACTTTAATAAGCTCAATCAATTCCCACCAATGGAATACATTGTTTAAAAAACAATAATGGGGAGGGAATGACTTAAAGAATCAAGATGGAGGTGACACTTTGAGAGTGCTCTGGACCCCCTCTGTCATCCACTGCATTAAGCTGCCTGTTCCAACGGTTCCCCAGCCGTCCCGCACTATGAGTGGTTGGTGAGAGTGGGGTACTCTGGAAGGTGTGGGTGAAAAGGTGGTGGGCCAGTGTGGATTCAGCGCAGCCCGACTGTCATGGGAGGTACTGGCTGCACACATGTTGGCGACCTCCTCTGTATTCCGTGGATGATTGGCAGTCCCTAGCTCTGGGGCCCTCTTCTTGTTTCTTGGCCCATCGGCAGGTGTTCCAAGTGTTCCTGGTGCCTGGGGTGTCCACGCCAGGCCGCTGAGATTCCTGATGTGGGGTGGAGCTACCTGCAGAGGCCGACTGTTAGACCTGACATGCCTTAGGGTGGTCACCCCTAACTTTTTGCCTGCCTCCCTCCACTTTTTGGACTCTGTTTTTGCTGGCTTTTAGACTCTGCACACTTTACCACTGATAACCAGTGCTAAAGTGCATATGCTCTCTCCCTTTAAACATGATAACTTTGGATCATACCCAATTGGACTATTTAATCTACTTATAAGTCCCTACTAATGTGCACTGTATGTGACTAGGGCCTGTAGATTAAATGCTACTAGTGGGCCTGCAGCATTGGTTGTGCCACCCACTCAAGTAGCCCCTTTACCTTGTCTCAGGCCTGCTATGGCAAGGCCTGTGTGTGCAGTTTCACTGCCAATTTGACTTGGCATTTAAAAGTACTTGCCAAGCCTAAAACTCCCTTTTTTCTACACATAAGTCACCTCTTATGTGTGCCCTAGGTAACCCCTAGAGCAGGGTGCTGTGTGGGCAAAAAGCAGGACATGTACCTGTGTAGTTTACATGTCCTGGTAGTGTAAAACTCCTAAATCCGTATTTACACTGCTATGAGGCCTGCTACCTTCATAGGCTAACATTGGGGCTGCTCTCATACATTATTGAAGTGGTAGCTGCTGATCTGAAAGGAGCAGGAAGGTCATATTGGCCAGAATGGTAATACAAAATCCTGCTGATTGGTGAAGTTGGATTTAATATTACTATTCTAGAAATGCCACATTTAGAAAGCGGGCATTTCTTTGCACTTAAATCTTTCTGTGCCTTACAGTCCACGTCTGACTGGGTTTAGTTGACAGCTCCTTGTGCATTCATTCAGACACACCCCAAACACAGGGTACTCAGCCTCACTTGCATACATCTGCATTTTGAATGGGTCTTCCTGGACTGGGAGGGTGGAGGGCTTGCTCTGACACAAAGGACTTCCACACCCCCTACTGGGACCCTGGCAGACAAGATTTAACTGAAAGGGGACCTGGTGCACTTCTAAGCCACTCTTTGAAGTCTCCCCCACTTCAAAGGCACATTTGGGTATAAAACAGGGCCTCTGCCCTACCACCTCAGACAATTGCTGGAGAAGAAACCTGAACCAGAACCTGCATCCTGCCAAGAAGAACTGCCTGGCTGCTCAATGGACTCACCTGACTGCTTTCTACAAAGGACTGCTGCCTTGCTGTTGGCTTGCTGCCTTTCTGAACTCTTGCCTTGCTGCAGAAGTGCTCTCCAAGGGCTTGGATAGAGCATGCCTCCTGTTCCTTGAAGTCTCAGGACCAAAAAAGCTTCCATCTTTCAACTGGACTCCTTGTGCGCCCAAAAATTTGACGCACAGCTTGCTCCACGGTGAAAAATTCACTGCACGCCGATCCGAAAAGACGCCGCTTGACCCCGCAAGGAAAAGATTGACGCGACACCTGCGGTGCGACCGGAACTTTGACGCACAGCCCGCCTGGACAACGCCGCCCGACTTCCAGAGAGGAAATCGACGCGACGCCTGCATGAGGGAGAAAATTCCATGCACAGCCCACCAGAACGACGCGCAGCCGGATAACAAGCCCAGGATTCCACGCACAGACCCTGGGACATC
Source organism: Pleurodeles waltl (assembly GCF_031143425.1). Taxonomy (NCBI): domain Eukaryota; kingdom Metazoa; phylum Chordata; class Amphibia; order Caudata; family Salamandridae; genus Pleurodeles; species Pleurodeles waltl. Next base: position 1,800,506,209 of record NC_090440.1, read on the forward strand.
TGGGAATCCCGCAGCCCACAGAGGAGACCTGTCCGTGCGCCGGAAAATGACACACGTCTTCCCCGCATGAAAAATAACAACGCAAGTCCGTGTGTGAAGGGGCAAAACCGACGCACACACCATTTTTCCACGCATCTCCTCCTCTGCGGCCCTTTGCGGAGATTTTTCACTCTAACCCAGGTACTTTGTGCTTGAAAGGGACTTTGTTTGATTTTTAAAGATTTAAGACACTTTATATTACTTTTCAGTGATATCTCTACAATTTCCTATTGCATCTTTTATCGTTTTGAGCTGCTATTATCCAGATAAATATTATATATTTTTCTAAACACTGTGTGATGTATTTTTGTGGTGCTATATTGTGTTATTGGATGATTTATTGCACAAATACTTTACACATTGCCTTCTACGTTAAGCCTGACTGCTCAGTGCCAAGCTACCAGAGGGTGGGCACAGGATAATTTGGATTGTGTGTGACTTATCCTGACTAGAGTGAAGGTCCTTTCTTGGACAGGGGGTAACCTAACTGCCATCCAAAGACCCCATTTCTAACACCGACATTGTGGGTCAGCCAACTGCACAGGACTGGCCTGCAGGGGTGACACTCTCTACCCTGGACTCAGAGGCTCTATGGGGGCTGTCTTGATTGCAGAGCTGCTGCACTGTCCTCCCTCTGGCCCTTAGCAACTTTGGACTCCAGCCTACAGGGATTTGGAGTGGAGAGGGAGGCAGCAGTGGACTTAGTGATCTTTGGGCCCCATTGACAGTTGGAGACAGGAGTGGTGGTGGGGTGGGCCCATTTCTGTCTTGGCTGGGTGGTATGGATCGCTGCTGGGGAGAGACCAGACCTTCAATGGTGTCGTCAGTGGGGCCTCTCCCTGAGCAGTGGTGGCCATAACTGCTCCACCAGGCCTTTGTCTGAGAGTGGGACTGTAAGGACTTTCACTACATGGACTGCCTACCACCTGCCACCGAGGACACGTGCTGGCTGATACTAAATTGATGTCATGGCTGTAGTGCCAGGGCAGTGGCTCTGGAGAGCCCTGCAGCTGTTCTTCCCCCGATCCTTGCTCAGGCCATCGGTAACACTACCTACTGGCGCACCTTAGGAAACCCTTCCTATGAACCACATATATGTTTGATGCTTCTAGTGGGAGCTGCCAGTCCTCCCCTCTTGTGGCACAGCTGTTGGGTGGACACGGCCTGTGGTCTCCTCTGGTGCCATCCTTGTTCAACCTTTTAGAGATTACTTACACAGTGGTGGTGCAGGATTGACATTACAGTCCTGGTTACTTCACCTGCCTTTGATGCCTGCATTGTCTGCCTGTCACGCTGCTACAGCTCTACTGCATCTTTTTGAATGCTTATCACAGAGAGGAGAGAACCTTGGGATCCAGATGGACTCCTGCGGCTCCCTATGACGATATAGCTGAGTTAAGGAAGAAGGCCATGAAGCTGCAGGACTTGGCCAGACGAAGCAACCTCTGATTTGTCTGCCTTCCTGAATGCTCTGAAGCTCCAGACTCCATTGTGTTCCTGCACGAGTGGTTGAAATACTGGATGTTACAAGCTAAGTAGTCCACCTAGTTTGTGGTGGTGCAGGTGCTTAGGATCCTGACACCTAAACTGCCTCCATGGGATCCATACAGACATATGATTGACCCCATCCTGAACTTCCTTGACCAGGATGCCATCCTCCATGAGGCTTGGCAGGCCAAAGACCTGCGCTTTCCAAAAAATTATGGGGTTTTCTGATCCCACAAGAGTGGTCCAAACTAAGTCAAGGTCGTACACAGAGATGAAGCAGAAACTCAAAGCTATGGACCTGCAATATATGCTCTTGTTTCCCGCAATTCTGAAGGTGATATTTAATGGTGAAATATTATTCTTTGACACTCCAGATCTGCCTGCCCACCCATTTCAACCAGGCCTTCAGGGTTGTACCTTCTGGAGAGGGGGCTGGTGCATGCTCTTCCACGTCAGAAGGTCTGGACCCACTTCCACAGGGGTTGTAGACAGAGCGTGGCCCCATCACCCTCACCGGGTTCTGATGCAACTGTATTGCAGCTGCATACTTGGCAGCCCCTGGCACTGGAGGTAATGGTGTCCTCTGATCTTGCACCACTTATGAAAGCGCAGAGAGATTTGCCCCCTCCACATTCCTAAGAGAGAAGAACTGATGATTGGTAGCAGTCTGTGGCCATGTTTGATTGTCTAAGCATTTACCTGGGGCTGAAGGTTGGGTGACCTTGAACTTGCACTGAACTTGAACTTCATTTTGCTTTGATGGTTACTCAGTGAACCTTTTCAGGAAGGGTTCCACAACTCCACATCTAGTCAGTGAGAATGTTCTGGGGTTGTGTTCTTGTTAAAGGGGTGACAGATGCTTTAGGGTGCATGTATGGAGTGGGGGGATGTTGAGGGGCTTGTCCTCTACTAATCAAGGGGTTTCCCCTTGTTTTTGTGACAGAACCACAAGACTGCATCAGTACCTACAAGGAACCTTCCACACCCGCTGTCAAGGTAGTGAGTATTTTGAGTTACCACCAACCTGTGTGTGCCAGCAGGTGCTATCCCTGACCCTTCCCATTTTACCCATGTTAGTCATGAAAGAACTCCATATTCTGTCCTGGAATATTAATGGGCTATTAAATTGCATTAAGCAGTCTGCAGTTCTGCAGTATGCATGGTGTGTCCTTCCCGCTTTCCTGATGTTCCAGGAAACACATATACTGGGCACCTGATGTCCCTTCCTGCTCTAATACGGGTGTGACAGGGTTTTCCATGTGGGTTTTATGCATGGCTCAGAGGGGGTGACATACCTTCTCTATCACGTCTTTCCCTGAGTTGGCACCTGGGTCCACCATTATGTCGACAGCAGATATGTAACCCTATAGGGATAGGTGGAAGGGTAGGGCTTTAACTTGCTCTGTGTCTACACTCCTTCTGAGGTCAGCCAAGCAAATTTCCAGGTCCTAACGAATCTTATCTTAACATTCCCACACAGTTGTGGGGGGAGACTTTAATTCTGTGCTACATGCCATAATGGATTCCACGGGCATCCCCTCAGAAAGCTGAAGCACCAGTGGTTGTCAATTTTCCAACCTGGTAGACACTCTTGGTCTGTGCAACACATGGAGACTGTATCATCCGCATCAACTGCATTATACACATACATCAGCAGCCCATCTGACACATGCTTGCATTGTCCTGCTACTTCTGCCCACCACTGACTGCTTACATGTCTCAGATGGGCAGATCCTGCCCTGCGAAATTTCTGAACATTCCCCCTTACTAGTCAACCTGGGCTCCAGGGCTCACCAGCAACGGCTCATCTGGTGCTTTAATGCTTGGCACCTTACAGACAAAGAGCTTGATTTAGATTACAGTGGAGAGTTTACTCAATTGCAATGTGGCGGATATCCCGTCTGCCGAAATCTAAGTACCCTTGCTTTCTATGGTATTTAGATGTTGGCAGACAGGATATCTGTTACCATTGTGGCTGTGTAGCCCCTCCACCGAGATCTAAATCAGGCTCAAAAATTGCTCTGATGCACTCGCTGAGGCATTAATGGCATTCTTTCAAGTTAACCAGGGTACCGTCGAGTCAGCAGGCATTTTGTGGCGGCAGGCAAGATAACTATGGAGGGTATTATAAAAGTTTCATTGTAATGAAAGAGAGAGAAAAACTCCAATGCATGACCCTCTTGGAGGCTCTGATGCTGAGCCTCGAGGTGTACCATCCATATGACCCCCTAGATGAGGCCTCCTGTCAACTTATCATTACCTGTGCGAAGTTATGGCAGATATTGATGGAGGAGGTGCGCCAAGTCTGAAGGGCTTCCATGGCAAGGGTTTATGAGCAGGGTGACAAAAATGGCAAACTACTCTTCTGGCTGGCCACCAGACATATGGCATCTCAAGTGAGCCTTGAAATCGTTGATTTCATGGGAACGTCATTTCACGTCACACCCGACATAGTTCAGGCCTTTGCTGACGTCTACCAATGGCTCTATGCTGCTGTTGCTGAGAATGCCTCTCCCTTGTTGGACAGTATCCCCCTGCTCACAGTGTCCTGGGATCTATTGCAGAAGCTTGACCAGCTGATTTCTGTTCACAAAATTGCAGCAGCCACCTCTAATCTGCCCTCTGGGAACACACCCAGCCAGTATGGCTAGCTTGCTGCATTTTACAGTATGTAGAGGGACATTGCCTCCCCACACTTCACAGTGCTTTCTGAGGAAGCAGTCCAGGTGGACCACTTTGCAGTGGAGTTTGACATGCCCACCATTGTGGGTAATCCCCAAATCCAGTCCTGCACTCAACACGTGTGTTGCCTGTCAGCCCATCTCTTTGATTGATTCAGAAATCAAATTATTTGCCAAGATCCTGGTTAACCAGTTAAAACACCTGGAACAGTGTGACTTAATGCCTCCAGAGGTACACAGCACTGCCTAAGGAGAGTCCATGCAGCTTTGGCACGCCGACAGTTGCTGACACCTTCAAGCGCCCTTCTACTTATTGACTTCAAAAAGGCATTTAATACAGTGGACTGGTGTTTTCTGATCTGGGTCCTTCATTACTCAAGTTTGGGACTCCACTTTTTTTGTAAGTCAAGCTGCTATATTCTCAGCCAGCTCTGCGGGTGCAAATTAATTGAGTAGTCTATGATACATTCCCTATTCAACAGGGAACCAGGCAGGGATGTCCCCTCTCTCCCCTCCTCGTTGTTCTTGTTATCAAGCCACTGGCAGGGCTTATTCACAGTGATGCACATATACAGAGCTGGCTTTGGTAGGCCGGCCATGAAGACGGCAAAGCTCTATATGCAGGCTGTAAAGAAACAGGCTTTTTGCAGCTTTCCCTCTTTCTTGTGCCCCCATTTGGACTATCAGTTGCTGGTTTTTGACTCAGTGTGCACTGAAGCCAGCTTACTAGACCTCAGTGCCAGTGTTTTAACCCCTAAGGAAGGCCTATAGAGTCCTATGGCAGGGAGCTATATTTTGTTGATTCAGACATATTGTTGTATAGCTATTTTAGCCATAATTTAGATACGTTATATTAGCGAACTAGGCCTGCCGTTGTGCTCTTTAGCCCAGATACATTTTATTCAGCATTGCTTTATTTTTCTAGCATTAGTCACATTTGCGATGTTGTTTTGTTTTCTCTATCTATTTGTTATTTTGTCTAGGAAAGCATTACATTCTAAGCAGAACATTCATTTCACATTGTGATTTCCCCATGGCTGCAATTAGATAGGGTTGCCGGTAAAAGTAGTACAGTGTGTCTCCAACATTCACAGAAACATACACATGCTTATGTGGGGACCCTTTCTTAGAATGTCAACTGTTTTATTATAAAAACACTCTTTTGTCCCATACACGTTAGAGGGAGATTCCAGTCATATGGCCACGAGTGGATGCTGATTGCTGATTACGTTCACTACAGCATCCTCCTTAGACTACTGAATCCCTGGCCTATGTGGAGACGTTGTCTCTGTAGACTACATGAGTCTTTGCTCCAGTATGGGGGATAATGTTTTCCCATGGGGGAAACCTGAAGGGTGAATTAGGTTTATTATGCTGTGCTCTAACATAGCTTAGGTAGGGGAACTATATATCACTCTTCGTGACAGTATGGTGGGTCTATTTTTGTGTTTTACTCTCCTTGTCACAATTTTGCTTTTATTGTGTTTTTATCATCCTAGGTATTGCAGTACATGCCATTTTAACTAAGATGCTGTTACTTCAATAAATCTTTATTGAACTATATTCTGCCTCTGTTGTCTTTGCCAGTGTGAGACTAATGTTACTGAGAGAAAGGGATGTGATCTGATCAACCATGATTCCTCTGAAGAGTCTTTCTTGTCATGCGCCCGGTTGTCAGACAGAGATGAGGCACTGCTAGTTAGCCAGAAAACCCAGATTAGGCCAACAGGTATCACATGGTATGGAATTGTACCCCACAATCTATGCGAGTCTGCCACCCAAATCCAGTAGCCTCATTAGGATAATGAGAAACTACTTGACAGTATGTTTTATGATATGTCTTAGCAGCAGCACACCAAATTGTCATTTTTTTGTGGGTAAAGTTGGCCCCATTGGCTAATACAGAGTTGCCGACCTGGCTAACTATTGATTGTGACTATCAAAGTGGGACATGTAAGGTATCAACTTAATCATGGCATTAAATGATCTTGATGTACGAGTCAAAAGGTAGGCAACTTTCACGAAGTTGGCACTCTGTAACTCAGAAAGTCAAGTGACCTCAAAAAAGGCATTTACACACAGACAGCTTTTTGCCCATCTGGGGAGACATGTAAACAACTCCTAGGCCAGGAACAAAGGCTGCTTCTGCACTGGAAGGTGTGACCTCTTCCCACAGGATTGCTGCCTAGGGTGTTAGCCCAGAAGGTGAGCTTCAAAGGTGATGCTGCCTTTGAAGCGCTGCTATGACAGCACTCTCAGGCAGGAGGCCCTTTGTTTCCTGCAGACAGAGCAGAGCAGGTGAGGGGAGGGAAAAACCAGTGCACAAACCAGTTTCCATGGGGGTAGAGCTCCACCTCTGGCGGTGGGCAACAAAGTCCATACAGTCAAGGAAAGATTTTTCCATGTTGGTTGTGGCAAGAATGTGATAGCCAGATACAAAACATCTCCAGAACTGTGTGACCAAAATGGAGGGGACCAACTAATCCATTGGCTGACAACTGTCCCCTCTGGCACTTTCCTGGGATACTATGGGCACCCCTGGCACCTGAGACTTCAGTACTCACTGGACTGGGAAAGAGTACTAGAAGAAGGCCACTTTGCACCCTTTGGAAGTGCACAAAGAGAGGCTGTGGCACTGGAGCAACTGCACCTGCTGCACTTTAGATTAGTGCAGTTTGGACCCTGTTCTGTGTGCCTAGCTCAAGGAGATACTGATTCCTGGCCCTAGTCCGAAACAGAGACTCCAAGGGTCAGTTGGCTGACCCCCCAAAACAGCACTGGGTACATTAAATCTGAAGAAGCCCAAGTCACACCCAAGTCACACCCCTGATAGCCAACACAGAATTCTTGCTGCTACCGGATGCCAGGCACCCTCAAGGACAATTCAGAGATAGCCAAAAGGTGTACCCATATTTGCTGGACTCCTGAGTGTTGGCTATGACCAGATTCATCATCCATCACCCGAGAAGGACACACGCCCCAAACAAAGATTAGCCCTGTGAACCCTACGATGGAAAAGTGCAAGGTCTGCATTGGTAGCCCTTGGAACGCTGCAAAGAGGACTTGGTGGGACCCCAAAGTCTATGGATAGAGTCAACTCCACTCACCTGTGGAGTGAGGACTCAACCGGACATAACCCTCATGGACCGCACATCATCAGGAGCAACCTTGAGCACCTTTGAGCCTGCATCCCTCAGCATCAGGACTACTCCATTATAGTCTATTGTGGTTATCCTATAAAGTTTGAATCTTGCCCTACAAACATTCTGATGGCCAGGTCACCCAACTCGGGCTGGAGTTGCTGAACTAACTTTTCCACACTTTTCAAAAGTTTCTAAAGTGTTTGTTGACCAATATTTGTTTGTGGTTAATGCTAAAGTTTTTTCTTCCTTTAAAATTCTAAATCTACAGAACCCTTTGGTGGATTTTGATGATCAAGGCTAAAGACTCATAAAAATCGAATATATTTTTCTAGCCTGGTGTCTTGTTTCTTTCATGTTGTGTGACTTTTTTCTATAGTTTGTTGGTGTTAAATAATTTACGCACTGTTCCTTTGCTAGGTTTTACTGCTCACAACAATAGCCACCCAGGGTACATACCTGACTGGACCTAAGTCAGTATTTGTGAGTGTACTGCATGGTGGGGCTACCAGCCAAACCATATACTACACCCTAAATCCTCACATTGGTGCCTAGTAGTGGGATCTAGAACTTGTGTTTAGCTATACCATACAACTAAAAAGTTGTTAACTACAGAGAGGACATACTGAGTAGAGACAAAATAACAGTTTTAAAAGTTTACTGAAAGGTCTGCATGCACCTGCCACTGTTATTTCTAAGAGCCAAAGAAGTCGACTACCTGTCTTCCTAAGTGGCAAAACATTTTTGCAAAGGTTTAAAGATGGAACATGGAGCAATTGACTTGACTAACCTGCCTACCCTTAAAATCAATGATTTGAGAGGGTTATGCAGGAGAAAGGGAATAAGCCTAGGCATGACTGCCAAAAAGGAGGAATTAGAAAAAGCTCTCACAAAATGGGAAGAGGCAAGGACAGACCAGACCGCAGTGGTGTTGAGGAAATCGATGGCGCCAACCCTTTTGAAATTGAGAGGGACAACAACAGTGTAGACCCCAGAGCAAGCTCAAGGAGGGATTCACTATCTGCGAGTGAAAGGAGCTTCATTCCCATGAGGAGATCCAAAGAGAAGGATGACCAGCTTGCCATCCTAGAAATTAAGGAGAACAGTTTGGTATTCCAAGCAAGAAGACTGGTCCTACAGGGGAGAAGGGTACGGCTAGGGTTAATTCCCCATGTTAATGGTAGCAGCAACAAAGAGTCAGAGGTGCATACAGATTGTGCCTATGATCCGAGGTTGCCCAAAGGAATAGTTCCAAACTGTAGGACGGAATGACATTGTAAAATGTCTGGGATTCTATGAGAGAGCTCTCAGGATTAGAAGAGTGAGTACACAACATTCAGGGCCTTATTGTGGGAATTGTTACCAATAGCAGGGCGAGATAGGTTGCTTACAGTACATGATGAGGTGCAGAATATTAACCCCACATGGGAGGTGTACTCATTGAGTTATTTGGTCTCACCCCAGAAGAGTACAGGATAAAGTTTAGGAGCATACCAAATAAACTATCACAGGCCTGGGAGGACTTTGTAGATGCATCTGTGAATAGTGTTAAAGGATAACACGGTTGATACCTATGAGGACATGTACAATGTAGTTGTTGAAGAACACATCTTGACAAATTGTTTCTCAGAGAATTTACACCAGCATCTGGTAGATTCAGTGGTTTCTAGTCATGGGGAGCTGAGCAAGATATCTGATGACTGGGTAAAGACCAGAGTAGCCAGGAAAACCCAGGGGATTGATCCTAAGATGGTGGAGCTAAGCTCGCAGAAGGGAAAGGAGGGAGGTGCTGAACTCTCTAAAGAAAATTCCTCAGAGCCCCAGAACCCTAAAAGAAAGGCGAGTAAATCCCTCCCCAACTCCAGTAAGAAGATTAGTGGGAACACAGTGCTTAAAAAGGTCCTTGACAGTAAGCCTTGCTTTCATTGTCAGCAGGTAAGGTGCTACAGAGGTGATTCAACTTGTCCCAAGAGAAAGGTAACCACTGGTGTTGTCAGTGTAGCCTTAGAGGATTCCTACTTAGATTAGGATATCCTAGTTGCTTTTAACTGGGAGAAGGGCCCAGAGGGTGAGTTGATGATTCCTGAGCATAAAGGCAACTGGAATCCCATTCTCTGCCGACATAGATACCTCTGCTATTCACACCATTGTGCTTGACAGGCTAGTGTCTCCAGACCAGTATTTACCAGGAGAGACTAAGGGGCTTATATACAAGCCTGTTGCGCAACTGGTGCGTCAGTGTTTCCCATATGAAAAGTGACACACCAGTGGCATAAGGAGCTTGTAAATAGGCCCCTAAAAGAGTAAGGGTTGTCGCAGGTGACTTTACTGTTAAGCCTGTGACTTCAGAACTTTAGATACAGAGGTGTCCCTTAGTTATCATAGGGTGGTAGTTAGTCTAGTCCTCCAACTAGATTGTCTTCTTGGGAATGACTTCCCAGAGGTTGGTCTGAGCCCAAGAGAGGTAGTTGCCCAGTGCAATACCTCACCCAAGGACTCTGGAGGGGCTACTTCTGTAGTTAGGAAAGTAGACCCCAGGGGAAAGGCAAGAGAAAAAACGGTAGGAAAGGGAGGTAGCATTTAGGAAAAGTTCCATGGAGCTAAGGTGATTATTTACCAGTGATGGAGAACTCGAAGTTGCCAACAAGAAGGCCTCACCTGCCCCACATGACATCCTGCAAGTACAGGCCACTGTTCAGCAAAAGGATGTGCCACCTGAGCAAACAAAAGAGAGAATGGAAGGAGGGTTTCTGCCACAATGGTGGGGGACCCCCATTCATAAAAAGCAGAGGTGCACCCTGAACCCCTAGACACCTATTCAGTACCCCATCCACCTGTCAGTGGAGAGCTGAAGGTGTGGTTCTGGGCACTAACATGTGTCAGTAGCTTCTGCTGGCTGTTTGCCTTTATGGCAGCACTGTCCCAAGCTTGGTGGTCCGGCTGTATGATAGTAACAATGTAGGCCCCCTGACCCTGATGGCCATGGTGGGGTTACTCCTCTGTGTGTAAGCTCTGAGTTGCCCTGGCTAAGTTAGTGTTAGAGGCAGTAGGTACCTCTCTGCCCAAGGTCAAAGAGAAAGATGAAGGAAACACCAAGTTAGTTACAGTCCTGTTTAGGACGGGTCCTGTCAGGTTTGAGGTAGGTAAGTTCCCCAGTGGGAATTACCCTGTCAGAAGGCTATAAGGCAAGAGTAGGCCCTGCGATATGCCAGCCAGTTTCCCTTATCCTGCCTCATTGAATGGGTGGGGGCACTCATCAAGAGTGTGGTTGAGGTCTCCCAGATGCATTCGCTGGGGGTGGTCAGGCTTTTTACAGCATTTTCCCCACTTTTCTGCCCCATTTGGACTACTAGCTCCTGAGTTCCAGCACTGAGAGTGCACTGAGACCTGCTAACCAGACATGAGTGCCAGTGTTTTAACCCCATACAAATTGTTTATCAAATTGGATACATCCAGTTGGCAAGACCTGACTTACTTATAAGTCCCTAGTAAATGGCACTCAGGGTACCCAGGGCATGTAGGAGTGTGCACTCAATGCTGCAGTACTGTTTGTGCCACCCTTTGTGTGACAAGATAGAAAATGCCTGAGCCTGCCACTGCAGACTGGAAGGGCAGTGTTTTCACTGCCCAGTTCGACTTTGTCATTTAAACCATTGGCAAAGCCACCCTATCCCTGAACATTATATATAAGCCTCTCTTAGTGAAGGCCTACAGAGTCCTAAGGCAGTGAGCTACATTTTGTTAAGTAAGACATATGTTTTACACTATATCTTAGCAGCAACACTGCCAAATTGTTATTTTGCTGTGGGTAAAGTTGGCAGCCCCACTGGCTAATAGAGAATTACCGGGTGGCATCCCAACCCAGATAATTTTTGAATGGGACTACCAAATGCTCAAGACAATGGTGGGCCCCCCAGGGACTGTCAACCCCAGGGGAAAGCTACCTGCAAAAATACAGAAAAACCTTTCAACCTAATAGGACACATCATTGAGAATCATCCAGGATGTATATACATTTGAATGCTTCGAGCCACAAGATAATGAAAGGCAAAGTTTTAATAAATCAGTCAATTTGTTACTATTCATTAACAATAATACATGCAAATTATTGTCTATTGCAACATAATCTAAACATATAAGGATTATTTTGAGTATGAGTTATAATGATGAAAAGCAATCACATCAAATTATGAAGTACCCCCGTCACCCAAATCAAAAACAAAATCTCTCTCACAATCTGCAACGTTACCCATCATACCACATTCATGCTAAATTTAGAACACAAACCAAAAAAAACACATAGTTGTTAGAGACCAGCAATAATGCATTACCACCCTTACAGAATTAGAAGTTGTAAATATACTAACAAACCATGCGCCAGATGTATCATGCATTTTTCCAGTCGCAAATGGGCCGATCGGGCCATGTGCAACAGCAAAATTGCATTTTGATATGTATGAATTCCAATTTGCGATTTGGTAACTTGTTAACCGAATCGTAAATTGGAATTGCGACTACATACTGATTCAGTATTGGGAAAGGGCGTCCCTTCCTAATACCGAATCACAGCAGTATGCAGGAATGTTTCATGACCCGAATGCGGTCGCAAAGCATTAGTATTTTACCACCTACTTCAAGTAGATGGTAACCCATTCGCAAATGGCAAGTGGTCCCCAAGGGACCCATTCCCCTTTGTGAATGCATGCAAAAACATTTTTAAGAGCAGGAAGTGGTCCCGCGGACCACTGACTATTCTTAAAGAATGAAAAGAAAACTTTTAATTTTTCTTTTTTAAATGCATGCTGTATTCCTTAAAGGAAATGAGCTGCATTTAAAAAAAAAAATGCTTTATTTAAAAGCAATCACAGACATGGTGGTCTGCTAAGCCTAACAAGCCACCATCCCTGTGAGTTTAGCATTTTCTAATAGGTAGCAAATTGCGACCAACCTCATGCATATTAATGAGGTAAGTCGCTTTGCAACCCATTAGGAAATGCAAACTGAAACTCCATGAGTTTCATACATTAGAATAGTGATTACCTAATTGAGATCCACGGGAATTTGCAATTAGGTAATTGCAATTTAATAATCTGGCCCCATATCTTGTAGGTATGTCAGCCTGTTCAATCTATAACTTTATTTTCTGCTTATTCCCATTAGGTCAAAAGAGATGTTATGACAACCACAATCAATTTCATTTAATTTTAACAAATTAGAATGATCTTTCAAGAATTATACTGTTGACTCCAAGGATTCAAAGGCAAACCACAGTTTAAATATTTTCATTATAATATGTGTGATGATTACTGGTGTACATCCCATATCCTGGGGCACCCATGCGCATTTTGGTGAAGACCAAACTGTGGAACACCTTCTTCAGGATACAACAGACTAAAAACGGGGCAGGTGAGAGAGGGCCATGGACACAACAACCCGGTGTCTAACCAGAACAAATCTGAAACAATGAAAAAGCAAGCCTTGTATTAGAATAAAAATTCACATAAGTGCAAAAGCCTATTTTATAAACAACCATGTACTCGACAACAACCACCCTGTGCCACATCAGTCTAATGAGAAGAAACATGCGGTTCATAACAAACCTGCTCATAATAAACTCCCACCACACATATCGGATAATACATATCAGTATCTGTAGGAAGCTGGCTCTGTATATACTATCTCAAAGTGAGAGATAGTGTGCACAGAGTCCAGGGGTTCCCAAGAGGCGTGACAGAGGCAATAATAGATAATACTAATGCTCTATTTGTAGTAGTTTGGTAGCGCAGTTAGGCTTATCAGAGGGTAGTGTTAAGCATTTGTTGTACACACACAGGCAATAAATGAGAACACACACTCAATGATTTAACTCCAAGCCAATAGGTTTTTATACAAAAATATTATTTTCTTAATTTATTTTAGAACCACAAGATTCAAATTGCAGGTAAGTACATTAAATGCAAGGTACTTTGCATAGGTATAGATAGGACTTTGAATCAAAACAGGAATGTACACAGTTTGGCATAAAATGACAATAAGCTTTTTAAAAAGTGGACACAGTGCAAAACTCAACAGTTTCTGGGGGAGGTAAGTACAGTTAGGTTAATACAGTACGTAAAGGAATTACAAGTTCACTTTCTGGGGCATAGGTAGCCCACCGTTGGGGGTTCAAGTCAACTCCAAACATCCAGCAACACAGGGCTGGTCAGGTGCGGAGGTCAAATAGGAGCCCAAATAACATAGGCGCCTATAGGGACAGGGGATGCTCCGGTTCCAGTCAGCTGGTAGGTAAGTACTTGCGTCCTCGGGAAGCAGACCAGAGGGGTTTTGTAGAGCACTAGGGAGGGTCCCAAGCAGGCACACAAAGTACACCCTCAGCGGCACAGGTGAGGCCGGGTGCAGTGGGCAAACAATGCGTTGGGTTTGTAATGGAAATCAATGGAGTAATCCGGGGGTCTCTCAGACGTTAAAGGCAGGGCACAGGGGGGCTTCTTGGCCCAGCCACCAACTGGGCAAGGGAGAGGGCTGCCTGCTGGTCACTGCTGCACCAGTGGTTGGTTCTTCATGAGCCTGGGGGCTGTGGATGCAGTGTTTCTTCCAGGCGTTGGGTTTCTTGTTTTCGGTCAGTTGCGGTCAGGGGTTCCTCAGGATTCCCTCTGCAGGCATCATCGTGGGGGTACAGAAAGGTTAGCCCTGAAGGATTGGGTAAAATACAGGGGGCATCTCTAGGATGCTCTCTGCGTGCATTTTTTAATAAATCCAACACTGGCATCAGTGTGGGTTTATTATTCTGAGAAGTTTGATACCAAACTGCCCAGTGCTCATTGTAGCCATTATGGAGCTGTGGAGTTCGTTTTGACAAACCCCCAGACCATATACTTAATATGGTCACACTGTACTTACAATGTCTAGGAATGGACCTAGGCACTGTAGGGGCATACTGCTCATGCAGATATACCCTCACCTGTGGTATACTGCAGCCTGTCTTAGGGCTTTAAGGCCTGCTAGAGGAGTGACTTACCTCTGCCACAGACAGTATTTTATGTGCATGGCATCCTGAAGGGGATGCCATGTCGACTTTGCCGTTTTCTCCCCAACCAACACACACAATCTGCAATGGCAGTGTGCATGTGTTAGGTGAGGGGTCCCTTAGGGTGGCACAACACATGCTGCAGCCCTAAGGTACCTTCCCTGGCCACAGAGCCCTTGGTACCACTGGTATCTTTTAGAAGGAACTTATCTCTGTGCCAGGGATGTGCCAATTGTGGAAACAATGATACATTTTTTGTGAAAGAACACTGGTGCTGGGGCCTGGTTAGCAGGGTCCCAGCACACTCTTAGTCAGATCAGCATCAATATCAGAGAAGCCCCCCCCTGCCCCCCTCCCTCAGCCCTCCCACAGCCGACAGGCCAGGAGACTCAGCCAAAGCTGGGAGAGTCTCCCTAATCTGTCAGACGAGGAAGAGTAGGGAAAACAGGCTGGTTTGTTGCAGGTCCTACTCTACCTTACATCCTCCTGTTCAGGTCATTCCCTCTGGGGAACTGACCTACTTCCATACTGATAGGACTCTGAATTGCTAGTGACTTGCTTCTTGTCCGTGTTTTTAGTGTCTTCACCCATTCTTTTTATTGTGGGATTAGAGGCATACACCTCTTGCTAATCCTAGCTTAGCCAGGTTCACCCCTAGCTTACGCAAAAAGGTAACCCAAAGCTAGAGTAACCCCACCATGACCACACATTTAGCTCTTCACCAACAAGGGAAGGGGCTAATTTACAGGCTTCTTTGGGTTCAGGGTGTCTGTCTGCTGTGGTAGAGTGGGGGGTTGCTACATCTTGTAGTAAACACCCTTCTTCCACTCGTTCTTCTGTTAGATGAGGAGCCACCCACTCATGCTTAACAGTTGCCTGACTAGCCAGGACTTCTTGTGAGTCAGGTTGGACTTTACCAGTGCCACTTTTGGAGTTCTCCCCTACTGTAGCAGAATCTCCTTGGCTTGCTGGAACCTTAGCTAAAGGTTTACCACCTTTCTGCCCTGTTTTCTTTTCTTTTTCTTTTGGGGCTCACTTGCAGTTACTGCAGGCGCAGCACCTCCAGAATCCTTGAGACAGGAATGGCACTGGACCAGTTCCTCTCTTGGGCTCTGACCAGCCTCTGGGTGGTCATTTCCAAGGAGACAATAAAGGAGGAGGTCTGCACTGACTACCACCCTTCTCCAGCTAAAAGTCCCACCCACTTCTAAGGGCACTAAAGCCACAGGCCTATTAGTGACCTTGTCTGGGCTAACCCTCACTCTGGCAGTCTCACCTGGGATGTGCTGGTTTGAGAGCACCAGACTGGCATGCACAATAGTGTGACTGGCTCAAGTGTCTCTCAGGGCTGTGGCTGTGATTCCATTCACCAGTAGGTAGTGGAAGTGTCTACTTCCCTCTGGAATCTCCAACTCACCTGTTGGGCTCATTTTCAATTTGAAGGCTATGAGAACCTCCTAATCTGAGGAGTCATCCCTAATGGCTACACTGGTCACCCCAAGGGCTTTGCTAGGGGTTTGTTTTTGGGACAGGAAGTGCCCTTGGTGTGGTACCCTGTCTGTTTACAGTTGTGGCACCATGCCTTAGTGGCATCCCAGTTCTTACCCTGATACCCACTTTTGCTTGGCATGTGTCTTGGGGCCCACCCCCCTGAACAGGTTATAGGGGGCCTACAGTCGACTCTTTGTCTTTACTAGGAGTGTCACCCACTTTCTCCTGTGGAGGCTTTGTAACCCCTTTCTTTTGGTCACCCCCAGTGGAAGTTTTGGTTACCCTAGTCTTGACCCAGTGGTCTGCCTTCTCTCCCAATTCTTGGGCAGAAATTGGACCTAGGTCTACCAGATATTGATGCAACTTTTCATTGAAGCAGTTACTTAAAATGTGTATTATAAAGCCAACCATAGTCATGCACTTCATTTCCAGTTACCCAACCATCCGGTGTTTTCACTGAGTAGTCTACAAAATCAACCTAGGACTGGCTTGAGGTTTTGTGAGCCCCCCTGAACCTAATTCTATACTCCTCAGTGGTAAACCCAAAGCCCTCATTCAGGGTAGCCGTCATGAGGTCATTGGATTCAGAATCTGTACTAGTGAGTGTGAGGAGCCTATCCCTATACTTTACAGTTCCCAAAGGAGAGCTCCCCAATGAGACTTTTTTTTAATCTTCTGGTCCCACAAGCTCTATCAAAGGCTATGAATCACTTGGTGATGTCATTACCATCCTCATATTTGGGGACAGTCCCTTTAGGGATTTTAAGGGTGTCAGAATACTCTCTGTCCCTAGTTATTTTGTTGTTGCTGCCACCATTTATGGGTTCTAAACCCGTTTCTTTTCTCTCTCTTTCTATAGCGAGTAGCTGTTTCTCCAAAGCAATCTTTTGGCCATCCTTGCCAAAAGGATGTCCTCCTCATTGATGCTGCCCTCAATGTTCACAGAGGAACTGGACTCCCCTGTTGAAGAACCAGAATCTCTGAGTCTGATTTGTGGAGACAAGAGTCTTGGAACCCTGGTCTCCCTAGTTAGGATAGGAGGCGGGAGTTCTACCTCCCGATCCCCAACTTCTTCCTCATCTGAAGGGAGGTCTTCCCTTTCAGTGGGATGGTCCCTAGTGTACTCTGCAACATTTTCCTACAGTATCTCAATAGACAGGATCACACAAGTGAGAAAAAAGGAGAAAGAAAAGAGACAAGAAAATATACAGATATAAGATTTCTGGCCAACGTCAAAACATGCATTCTATAGTATCCCACAGCCAGTGCCATGAATGGAAATATATAGTGAGATGTTACTTCAAGACACTGCAAGTGCCATAGCCCTCAGGGGCTAAAGAATGAATGTTCATAACACAATTGGCAGGGCACAGGTGTCTCTCGCCTAAACCTGCTTTCAAAGGCCCACAGGGAAGGAACATCTACTTCCCCAGTGGTAGAAGTGTATGCCTGGAATATATAAAGAAAAAAGTTATAGACCACTGACGCTATATATACACACAATCAATGAGAAAGATGGGCCTGCTACCAGTACTTTACCTTACAAATAAATCAGGGAATTGACAGGACAAAATAGGGTTGTGTTCTCTACATTAAATGAAGGGAAGGAGTAACACTGTTGGACAGCCGTTACCCTCATAAACTGGGTGCCAAATCTAAAAAGTCCACACTCTTGATAGAGATCTGCTGGAAGTTATCTCAAAGGTGGATATGCCAGGGAAATGTGTACTAATCTCTATATCCCGGAGTTGCCGAACTAACTTTTCCAAGATACCAAAAGTTTCAAAAGTTTTTGTTGACCAATGCTTGTTTGCTGTTGATGCTAAAATTATTCATTCCCTTAATCTCCAGAACCCTCTTGTTGATTTTGATGATCAAGGTGTCTAAAGGAATCTAAAGATTCATAAAAATCTAATCTGCGTTTCTGACCTGGTGTCTTGTTTCTTTTGTGTCATGTGAGTTTCTTATTCTGTTGTGTGGTGTTGTTAAATGATTCTCACATTGCTCCTTTGCATAGCCTTACAGCTCACAGCCACAGCTACTCGGAGTTGAACTTAAAGTCAAGCAAATGTACCTGAGTGGACCCAAGACGCTACTTGTGAGTGTACTGCATGATAGGGCTTCTAACCATACTACAATAGTACACCCCAAATCTTCACACAGACAACATCATATTATTCCTGACCAACCCACAAGTGATAGGCCTTCGTTGCATGCAAATCCTTCAGCTGTATGGAAAGGCATAAATCTGTGTTGTTTCACCTAAACCCCACTGATGAGTGCTGTGAGTTGCAGATGTCCATCCTCATACGGTACATAGAAATCCACGTCGCCCTCCTTCCCGAATAAGAATGGAGTCTTAATTTTAATCCACTTGTCCAAAGGGTGAAACCTGACTTAAAGAAGTGGTAGTCCCTCCCCCTCAATGAGATGGGTATGATTGCACTATATAAAATGATGTTTTTGCCATGGTTCCTGTACCTCTTCCAGACCTTTCTGTGGGTGATACCAGGAGAGGTGGAACAGGTGTTGGACTAGGAAGTAGATCTGACACCGAAGATCACCCTGCTAGTAATTTTTGAGGGACTGGGGGGACAAGAGCTGATGAAGCATTGTTTAACATAGCTACTTTGGTTTCAAAATGGGATATTGCTCAAAGGAGGAAAACGCCCGCACCGTTCTCGGTGTCTCAGTGGTGTTGTAGGGTGGGTTGGTGCACTCAGCAGGAAAAGCCAGTGCTTGCAGCCCCGGGCTACCCAAAGAAACAGAAATAGATATGGGAAAACTGGTGGAATTACTTTGGTTTTGGGTTTTTGCTATAACAATGCTCTTGTGTGCGCACATTGGGGTTAGGATGATATCTGGTTGTCATGATAAGCTTTGGGCACTGCCTTGTCTTGATGGCCGTGTTTTTTCTGTCCATACTTTTCTTTGTATCAAGCCAATAATCATGTTCCTGAAAAAATAAAACAATAGTGAAAATGACAGTATTTTAACAATATCTTGGAAGAGAGTGAATATGGAATACTTACCTTGACTGTGAGCAGGACAAAAGGAAAGCTACTTGTTTCTCAGTTAAGATGTTTATGGTGTTCCTAGTGCTTGATTAGTTGGTACCAATGTGATCCGATGTACTGTTTGTTTTTCTAGGCACCACAGGTAATGTAGTTTGCTCTTGGCTGCTATTTAATAAAAACAAGAAAACAAGGCATAATAGGATTCACCGGTTTTGTAATAAAATCTTTCAGCTCCCATTCCACGAAATAAGGGATTTCTTTCACAGCAAACCTTGCCCGACTCACACATGTCACAGCATGTCTTGAATTTCTTACATGAAGTGTTGTGACTAAATAGGCCACAAATCTCTCAGACAGTGCTAAGGAACATTTGCAAAAACATTCGCTGTCACTTGGGTATAATAATTCAAAATTAAAAAAAAAGACGAGGGACTAGAATCCTGGTCAAAAAGCTTCCTCATGCACTGGATTTTCCAGAATACTAGCAGTTTTAAGATGCATACATTTTGGTAAAATGTACTTGAACCAATGATATTTCATCAGTTCTACTTCTATTACTATGCCGATTGGTTCTTACATTTAGTAAATTCATAACTGTCTGTTATGCTTTGAAAACAACTAACCAATCCACTCTTTTATTTTGCGACTAGCCTCAGATATTTGCTTCCCCTAGACTTTTCCATTATAAACCAATCATCAAATAAAAAAGTCTCGTTCACACTAAATTACTATGGGGTCATTATGACATTGCCAGCAAATGCTGCCTACCACCACGGCGACTGCTGCCAACATACCGTCGCCGTGGTTACCGACCATCCAGGGAATTATGACCGTAGCCGGAATTCCGCCAGAAGGCAAGCAGAATTCTGGCAACGGTCATGGCGGTGGACAGCGGTAAGGTGGCGTTGCTGCCAGCAGCAGCACCACGGCAGCAAAACAACGCATACTGTATCATGTTCCTTGATACGGCCTGGTGGTGTTTTGCTGGCGGACGCTGCTGCTGGCAGCAGCGCTGCGTCCTGTCTCCTGCCGGAGGACCCCCTGCAAGCAGGAAAATCGGGTTCTTTGAAAGGCGAAGGGGTGGAGGTGTGTGTGACTGTGTGTGAATGTGTGCATGCGTGTGTAATGCATGTGTGCATTTGTTTGTGCGTGTGTATGTGCATGTTGTGTCGTTTGAGTGCATGTGTGCCTGGATGTATGTTCGTGAGTGTTGCTGTGAGTGTGTATGAATGTATGCATGCATGTGTGAATGTGTGTATGCGTTTGTGTATGGGTGTGTATGTATGTGCGTGTATGTGTGTATATGTGGGGGGGGCGGAAGGGGGAGATGGAGGGTGGGGGGACTCTGGGGAGGGCGAGGGGTGGCGGAGACCCTTTTCAGTGCCAGGGAAGGAATTCCCTGGTACTGATAGAGGCTACCGCCATGGTTTCCGTGGCGGTACAGAAACCATGGAAACCATGGTGGTGGGCGGGGTCAAAATTCCATTGGCGGCCTAGTGACGGCTAAAGTCTCCAGCCCTGCGGTAGTTACCGCTGTGGCAGTTGGTGTGTTAACTTGGTGGTTTGGCTTTGGCCAAAGCGCCAATGTCATAATAGTGGAGGTAGGTACCGCCAGCCTGTTGGCGGTAATACCTCCACTATTGCACCAACCGCCGGGCTCGTAATGACCCCCTATATGTCCTAGCTTTCTGACATGCTTTATGTGTAATGATGGAAGAAACCACTCACACTGTGTCAGTTGACAGGCGTAAAATAAGAATAAAAATATAAGCAAGTTGGTGATTTCCAAGGGAATCACTTTCATATGGGTAAAATAAGAATAAAAAGTATATAAGCAAGTACTCTGAATTGATGGGTGAAGCCAGGCCACAAGATATCACTTATTGGTATGTTTGTCATTGTAGTGGTCTGCAGGACACATAACATACCACATAGCACCATCTATAGGGTCTTTTCTGTCATTTTATTTATTAGCATTTGGGCTGAGGGCTACAACATCACAGTCCGGACACTAAAGGACTGATTTTGATTTCAGCATATTGGTTACCATATCACAATCGTGATAGGTATCCCATCCACTGAAATATAAATCTCATTGTATCTTGGGATTTATATTTTGGCGGACTGGCAATCCCTCACCATTGTGACAGTGTAACCTGTCTGCCGAAATTTAAATTAGGCCCTCAATCTTCCATTATAATTTGAAACTGGATAAATACTTATACTGCATTATTCCTTCTTCAATTATCATGCTGAATTTCCCTTATATCCCACAAAGTCCCAACTGTTTTTTGTGCCTATAAAAACTATTAATTCCTTTCTTTTACTGTGCCTCTAGCCTCCCACATTTCTGCTTCTCTCAGACTCTTTCAATATAACTTATTCCACAAATTGAGTCATTATTCATTACTAGCGATGCCCAGTCCCCTGCATGTCACACATTTCTAATAACCTGTGCTATGTCTAATAATGTCAAAAATAGGCTAGGGTGAAATTTAAATTACGCTGTTGTAATTTGCATAATTTGGGGATTTCATATTAAGTTTGTTAAGCAAAATTCCCTAAATTACACATTACTCCACTTTGGTTAGTCATGTCTCATTTCATGGCAAACATATAGCGTGGGAACAATGCAAACACCCAGAACACAAGTGTTTATGTTTTTGCACAATGTTTCAGCAAAAAATGTGATCTTGCATCAAAAGTTGGCACAAGGACGCACTTCGTGCTAGGATACAATGCTAAATGATAGAGTTGCTATTTGCATGATTGTGTGTAAACTTGCATTATTTGCAAGAAATATAGCAGAAGTACCCAAAAGCAAATTATTCAAATTGCACACATGCATAGTCAGAGAGTGCCAGTCCATGGTTTCCTAACGGATCCACTTTCACTTGGGTTAAATAATAAGTGAAAAATAAAGTGCTTTGTGGGCAAACTGTAGTCAAAACATTTCATAGGCTATTCCATTACCATACCAGCTATCCAGCTATATATATAGTGACTGTCTAAAAGTTATTTTATTTCTGCACCAGTCCTTCCATTGCTATACTGCATTTTCTTTTCATGACACAAACATCTAAGTCTATGTGAATGCCAGAGAAACAAAAATCTTATTATTCTTTTCTGTATTGAGAGACCTTATTTGAGCTAAAAAATCCAAAAAACTCATAGTGGTCCCAAACATACCAAGTGACTGTACCTGAAAGTCCTGGCATGATGAAAATAAATAATGGAAAGCAGACTCTGAAGCTTGCTCTCAAAAGGGCAGATTAAAGTGATAGTACTCCCCCACGCTCTACAATGAATGCCTATGTTCATACATGACTTAGGGCACAATTAACAGTTTGTCAGACAGTGTACCCTGTCTCAAAAACTCTGCATCAACCCACCCTATTTAGAGTCAGCTGAACTATCTAGGGTCCAGCCACCTTATTTAGAGTCAGGTGGACTATCAACTTTCTGTCTGCAGTGTCTCCATCGGCTCGGTCAACAGAAAGCTTACTCTGACTCACTGAAAGCCTGACAGAGTGCTTGATCTATTTAGGGATAATGCTCTTCAGACCGCTCAGTCTACTTAGGGATTTATGTCCATCATTATGAGGGAAAACCTGGCATTGTGAACAGAAAAATTAAAACAATGATCCCCCACACTCCGGGAAAGAAACCACAGCTTGTGGCTGCCAATGGTTCTTTGTTTTCAAAAACAAACCTACAAGTTTGAGTTTCTTTTTTCCCAAACACAAAGTTTGGTGGACATCATCAAAAACAACGTCAGCTGTGTACAAATCTTTTTGTCCCTTCAGAGAAACCATTGTGACAACTGTTCTTCTGAAGTTATAGAGCTCACTGCAGGGTCAGAAGTGAACTCTAAATAAATCTGGTGTGTGGTAGTCGGATGTATTTTCCTCCATGACCCTGACTGACAGACTACCACTCATTAAACTCTAAATTGGGCCTTTAAACCATACACTAGTCATGTTCCGAAAGCATGCCATATTTTAGTTACGTTTGATCTGTACTGAATGGCACAGACACCAAAGGGATACAGCATAACCCTTTTAGACTGGATACAACCAATATTCTCTCTGCTCACAAACTGATACTTCACTCAAGGTGTAAACCCTGAACTCTAAGGAGTTTGTAATGTGCCTTTGCTCTAAGTATTGAAGCTTCTCTGTTATTTGTTGTTTGGAAAAAGTGTTTAAAGTTGTTTTGTACCAGTGTGCGTGTGGGCAATATTTAGAACAGCTTATATTAAACATTCACAAATTCTGAGATTGCTGCCAGCTCTGACAATCCAGCAGCACTTGAGTAACAGGGTGAGAGAATGTAGTGTAGGTGAAACACACGCAGGGTACCTGTAAGAAAATGAATTATTAATCTTCAGTGGATAGTAGTACATCAAAGTAATAAAAGTCACAAGCCATATTGGTCCAGGCTAAGGTTTCAGTAATTTAAACCTAAACTCAACCATTGCTAGCTATAGCACAAAATAGACAGACTTAAATTCGAGAAAATGTGTAAAGCATTTAAAAGTACCAAAATATGTAAAGGTTTAAAGAGCAACACAATAAAAATCCCATTCCAAACTATAAAAATAGAGTAACATTTATCAAATAAATTGACTTCAAAAGAAAAAAAAATCAAGGAAACATAAGATTTGATCTTTCTAAGAGAAAGAGTGACAAGAAAGAGTGAAGCACCAGTAGTGGGGGACCTGGACCTACGTGCAATTTCAGACCATCCATAATGGAATGCAGTCAGATTCACCAGAAAGTTTCATTCAGGTCAAAATGTTATCAGGACAAGGTTGCAGGTTGTACCTGAGGAAGACAGATAGAAGTCCTCTTAAATCTCTTGGTCTGGCAGTGAAAGTTGCAGGTAGAAAAATGTACAGTTTTCTGGGTGAAAGAAAGAACTTTTGTTATCCTGGTCAAGGTTTCTATGTTTGGAATTATGGCCTCATTATGAGGCCGGTGATCCTAGGACTGTCAGCCCTGTTGTGGCACTTCGACTGCCACATTACAAGATTGGCAGGCACACCCGCCTAAAGGTGACCATCCCCACCAGGATCAAAGATCCAGACGGGGTGACAGCGGTTGGGCTTGTAAACAGCCATGGCGGCGCTGAACTCAGCACCGCCTTGCTGATTACAACCCCTCTTTCCACCATCCTTTTCAAGGCGGGGAGCCTGCCATGAAAAGACTGGCAGATAGCCAGTGCGGGGGGCCACAGGGGGGGGTCCCTGCACTGTCCTTGGGCAGTGCAGGGAGCTCCCTGCCCAGCACTGTCGAAATGCACACCGTCTGCTTTACAGACAGTGCACACTCTAAGGGTGCTGGAGTGTTAGGATTTTGACCTTGGCTCCTTTAAGGGAGGTGAGGCCAATATCTTAACAGTGGAATGCGTGTTACAATGTTACCACCAGTCAGTCTGATGATACCATTGTAATATGCTCGGGGGAAGATCACCGCCATGGGGTCCATCCAGTGAGTTTGGTGGTCCTGTGATGGGACCGACAAACTCATAATGAGGCCCTTAGTCTGTTTTCTCAGAACTCAGAATCCTCCAGCTGATAAGGCTAAAAGCTGCATCTAGTAATGAATTCTAGGAGGCTGGATACCCTCGGCTAGAGGGCCAGCTGAAACACATTTGCCAAGGAAGAGAACCTCCTTATTGGAGAAACCTGTTTCCAAAGTCCAAAACCTTTTCTATGGCCCACATTTTCAGAGATTGCAGCAGAAGCCAAGTTAGACATAGTTAAGTGTCCCAGAACTTCAGGGACAGCATATAGGAGTTAAGGCTCACTGCAGCATTGGCTGCTAGCAGGGTTACATCCAGATCCAGTTGCAAAAGGACAGAAGCACAATTTCAGTAAAGACCTCTTGTATCTTGCTGTGCCATTGTAGCTTGAACAGGAGGTCAGTCTTATGACCCTTGGAGTCCATTGCCATGTCCTAGGTACAGTAGGAAGAGAAGGAATCATCCTTAAGGGATATTGTCAGGTGTCAGGTGAAGGTTTGAGTCCTCTTCTGATCTTCAACAGGTCCATTAATGTTGTAAGGAAGGTACTGGAGATGCCACATTTATGGCTGGCACCAGCTTGTGGGTGTGCATGACTCTTCCTTAACCAATAGGGAAATAGTCCACAGGGATCACCCTACCCACTTTTGCAGCATTTACTGTGACACAGAAGACCTACTAAGTTAATTCAGTTCCTGGGCACTCATGGACATCAACTCACCGAAATGCCTGGGGTAGTGGAAGTAACATTACACACTCTTTGACCTCCATTGCCACTCACACACACATACCTATACATACAGACAAATTCGCACTCACAAATACTCTCTCACATAACCACACTCTCACCCTCAAGTATGCACACAACATACATTTAATTAAAAGCATTTTTACTTACCTCAGCGCCCATGGAAGTACATATTCCAGCTAATTGTACTCCATTATTATTATACTGATAGTGAATAATATACTATTATTCACTATTAGTGTAATAGAAAATTGAAAGAAAACAAGGAAAGTGGAGCCCAAACTGACATCTCTTTGTGCAAGCTGCGTCTGTGTTATTGGCTCTAAATTTGCCACCTCTTAGGCCAGGGTACACAAAGGCTGTGCCAGGGGAAGCAAAGGGCAAGACAGGGGTTGCGGCTGTGACCCCTGGTGACCTCTAAATGACGTCCATTTGAGCGTTGCCCAAACGGTCATCCTCTAGCATATCAGAAACACCTCCACACATTTAAACCTCTGACTCTTTTCTGGGAGCAGTTTTTCACACTTAATTCAGGACTCAACACTCAACCCCCTGAGACTTTAGGCATGGAAAATGTATGTTTTTAAAAGTATTTTGTTCCTTAAAATTTATTAATTCTCCAACTTCACCATTGATTTTGGCTTAGAATAAATATTACGAAGAGTCCTAGAATAACATTTCTAGCTGTTTCCTACCTGGAGATAGCCTTATTAAATTTCATGTTGCATTCCAGTGCTTTTTTTAATGGAGTAGCCCATCTTTTTGGGCCTTTTCACTGCAAGGGAATATTTAACACTTAGGCCCAGATTGATGAACATTTTGCATTGCGGTTGTGCCAATTATTGGTGCAGCCTGGATTCAAAATGCTATTTGATATTTAGAAAGCAACACAAAGACCGATTTGTGGCACCTCAAGTAGCCCTGTAACAAAACAAAGTGATGCATTTTGTGGTAAACTGTGTCCGGTAGATGTTACATGGGAGAATCATGAGCATTCCTGTACACCCACATATGTACGAGAATCATGAGCATTCCCGTACACCCACATATGTACTTTAACACAAATCATGATTTACTGAAGGCAGTAGACCTGAGTTTGGGCCAAAATCAAGCACCTACCAAGAGAGGCATAACGGGGAGAAATAGTTTCATTACTCTTCCTTACATCCTCTTTCAACTATGTGCTACATTCTGCAGCAATCATTTTATTTATAATATGCCTCTAAGTATTGTTTTTGTGTGCAGGAAGGTATTTCTTCTTGTACAAAAATAGTCCTGCCCACAACGCAGGCATCCTTGTGTCATGGCACAAGGCTGCCTGCATTGATGCAAGCCAGCCACAAGTGCACCATAGCAAGTAGAGAGCTGAACCTCGCCATATGATTATAATGTGGCATTGTTCTGCTCTTTCCAACTAATGCATTGCAGCACAGCAACTTGTCTTGTTGCATTATGTTGTGTGCACTTTTAAACAATTTGCTCCTAAATTTTGACATGTGCTACTTTTAAATGCCATCCATCCTGCTTTATAGGCAGAGAAGCCTACATAGGGTTGACATGTTCATTTTCAAAAGGGACATTCTGACAGGTGAAAAGGGGTAGTTTGATAGGTCAAACTACAACATTTAAACTACCATACTCTAGCTGTAATTGTAACCCGAGGCCATGTTTTACACCATCATTTTAGAGGATGGTACAATAAGTGCTGCATTCTTATAGTGACATTTAACTTGCAGGCCCTGGGTAAACATTGTACCATGTACTATGAGTTTAGAATTAAGGTTAAGTATGCCAATAGGAGCATACCAATTTTCTAATTTTGAAAGGAGGAGGACAAGCATTTCACCACAGGTTAGCAGGTGTAATGTGTACAGTTTTACAGCCAGCAAAAACAGATGTAGCAAGAATATGGGTATACATAATGCAAACGATATTCATATCCTAAAGTTAAATCACACATTTCATTTTCTACCAACATCCTCAATTTTACTCACAGACATTATTCTGATTATCTATTTTCTTTTGCCTGGATTGTTTTTCATGCCAGAAAGTACACTAAAGTACTTGGCCTTTTGAACTGTGACAACCTTGACATGTAATTTTCTGCTGTATTGCAAACATCTACTCTGCAATTAAATGCATTCTATAATAACATTTTCAATTACTATTAACATGAAAAACACCCTTTCTTAAATATTGCACTATATGGAAATCCCTTAAATAATGCAAAATGACATTTTGATTGTTATGAGAAGATCTTTGTTTGGAAAAGTTTTTTATTATTCCATATTGAAATGGAACAATCAATTTAAGCATGAAAAGGAACATTTTCATTGTATATTCATCACATTTGTTGGTGCAAATACCTCAATTTATTTGCCTTTTATAATAAAAAAACACAAAAAAACATTTATACATATTACAGTTTAGCCAATAAATATTTTCATTAACAGTTTTTTTTACTGAAATCATATGTGACACTATACAAGAGGTGACATACATATACTAAATCATATTTCAATGTACTGAAGGTTAGAAATGGGTCTTTGGTAGGCAGTCAGGCTACCCCCTGTCCAAGCAAGGACTGTCACTCTAGTCAGGGTAAAGGCGAATCACCGTCAGTAACCCCCGCTCACATCTTTGGTAGCTTTCCACAAGCAGGCAGGCTTAACTACAGAGTTTAGGTGTAAAGTATTTGTACCAACACACACAGTAATTCAGTGAAAACATTACAAAATGACACAACACAGGTTTAGAAAAATAGGAAATATTTATCTAAACAAAACAAGACCAAAACGACAAGAATCCAACATACACACATCTAGATATTCATTTTAAAAGCAAAAGAGTCTTAATTTATTTTGTAGACAGGTAAAACACTGTTAGCATTGAAAAGTACCTGGGTAGTGTCCAAATAAAATGAACGGGTGAGTGTGCATCGAAAAAGGTAAGCAGTGCATCGATTTCTCACCAGCAAGCGAGACCGTGCGTCATTTCTCCTTCTCCGGTTGGGTCGGCGGTGTCAGTTTTCCTCACTGCAGGAGAGCGGTGCATCGATCCGTGAAGCACTCGTGTCCGGGCAGGCTTTGCGTCATTTTTCCATGCCCAGCAAGGTTTGTGTTGAAAATCCTGCTGCACGGCGATAGCAAAATTGCAATATGTGGGTTGCGATGTTACCAGCCTCCATTAGCGATGCAGCAGGTCGTTTCTCCAGCGGTGTGCATCGATCCTCCAGCCGCGCTGCAGGCGGTGTTTCTTCAGCCACATCTCAGAGGTTGCATCTGAAATTTCCCCGCAAGCCGGTTTGTGGGTGGATTTTCAATCTTGGTCTGCCAGCTTCACCTGTCAAGGCCCCAGGAACTGGATAGTACACCATTTGGCAAGGCAGGAGTCTCAGCAGAGAGTCCAGGTGTTGGCAGGGGAAGTCTTTGATGGTCCTGAGACTTCAACAACAGGAGGCAAGCTCAGGACCAGCCCTTGGAGATTTATTCACAAGCAGGAATGCACAACAAAGTCCAGTCTTTGTCCCCTTTCACCAGGCAGAAGCAGCAACTGCAGCATAGCTACACAAAGCTCAGTCACAGGCAGGGCAGCACTTCTCCTCAGCTCTTCTCCAGGCAGAGGTTCCTCTTGATGTCCAGAAGTGATCTAAAGTCTGTGGTTTTTGGTGTCCTTCTTATATCCATTTTGGTCTTTGAAGTAGGCTTACTTCAAAGGAAAGTCTCTCTTGTTTGTCAAATCCTGTCTTAACCAGGCCAGGCCCCAGACACACACCAGGGGGTTGGAGACTGCATTGCGTGAGGGCAGGCACAGCCCTTTCAGGTGTGAGTGCCCATTCCTTCCCTCCCTCTTAGCACAGATGGCTCATCAGGATATGCAGGCTACACCCCAGCTCCCTTTGTGTCACTGTCTAGAGAGAGGTGCAAACAGCCCAACTGTCAAACTGACCCAGACGGGGACTCCCCAAACAGGCACAGAATGGTTTAAGCAAGAAAATGCCCACTTTCTAAAAGTGGCATTTTCAAAAACACAATCTCAAAACCAACTTTGCTAAAATATGTATTTTTAAATTGTGAGTTCAGAGACCCCAAACTCCACATGTCTATCCACTCCCAAAGAGAATCTACGCTTTAATCATATTTTAAGGCAGCCCCCATGTTAACCTACGAGAGGGATAGCCCTTGCAACAGTGAAAAACAAATTTGGCAATATTTCACTGTTAGGGCATATAAAACACATTAGTATATGCCCTACCTTAAGCATACACTTGCACACACAGGCACTGCAATGGCAGGTCTGGGAATGTTTACAGGGTTACTATTGTGGGTGGCATAACCAGTGCTGCAGGCCCACTAGTAGCATTTGATTTACAGGCCCTGGGCACCTCTAGTGCACTGTACTAGGGACTTACTAGTAAATCAGATATGCCAATCATGGATAAACCAATCAACCATACAATTTACACAGAGAGCATATGCACGTTAGCATTGGATAGCAGTGGTAAAGTGCTCAGAGTTCTAAAGCCAACAAAAACAGGTCAGAAAAAATAGGAGGTAGGAGGCAAAAAGATTGGGGATGACCCAGCTTAAAGGAAACGTCCAACATTCAATGTACTGAACAATACAATTTTAAATAAATCTTATTTATAGTATCTCTTTTGACTTCATCAAGTTCATCCTCGTCAGAGAATAGGAAGTATCTTAGCACAAGTTCTGCTCCATACCTGTTAGACCTGACAGCCCTAACTTTTTGCCTGCCTCCCTTCATTTTGTTGGACACTGTTTTTGATGGTTTTAGGATTCTGTGCACTTAACCACTGCTAACCAGTGCTAAAGTGCATATGTTCTCTCCCTTAAATCAGGGTGACATTGGTTCATACCCAATTGGCTTATTTAATCTACTTGTAAGTCCCCAGTAAAGTGCACTACGTATGCCCAGGGCCTGCTAGATTTAATGCTACTTGTGGGCCTGCAGCACTGATTGTGCCACCCACATAAGTAGCCCCTTAACCTGCCTCAGGTCTGCCATTGTAAGGCCTCTGTGTGCCATTTCACTGCCACTTTGACTTGGCATTTAGAAGTACTTGCCAAGCCTTAAACTCCCCTTTTTCTACATATACGTCACCACTAAGGTAGGCCCTAGATAATCCATAGGGAAGGGTGTATGAAAGAGGCAGGACATGTACTGTGTAGTTTATATGTCATGGTAGTGTAATACCCTAAATTCATTTTACACTGCTGTGAGGCCTGCTCCTTTCATAGGCTAACATTAGAGCTACCCTCATATACTGTTTGAGTGGTAGATTCTGATCTGAAAGGAGTAACAATGTCATATTTAGTATGGCCAGAATGGTAATACAAAATCCTGCTTACTGGTGAAGTTGGATTTAATATTACTGTTTAGAAATGACAACTTTAGGAAGTGGCCATTTCTCTGCACTTCAATCCAACTGTGCCTTTCTATCCACGCCTGGCTTGTATTAGTTGACAGCTCCCTTGTGCTTTTCACTCAGACACCCTAAACACAGGATGCCCAGTCACACCTGCACACATCTGCATACTTAATGGGTCTTCCTGGGCTGGAAGTATGGAGGGCCTGATACTTATATGTCAAAGGACAGTGGCCTGCCCTCACACAATGGACTGCTACACCCCCTACTGGGACCCTGGCAGACAGGATTGAGCCGAAAGGGACCTTGTGCACTTCTAAACCACTCTTTGAAGTCTCCCCCACTTCAAAGGCACATTTGGGCATTTAAACAGGGCCTCTGACCCTACCAACTCAGACACTTCTGGACAAGATACTACTGATGAAGAAATTCTGAACCAGAAATTGCAACCTGTCAATAGGAACTGCATGGCTGGCAAAATGACTCACCTGACTGCTTTTCTGCAAAGGACTGCTGCCCTGCTGTTGCCTTGCTGCTCTCTGGCTCTGCTAAGAAGTGCTCTCCAAGGGTTTGGATAGACCTTGCCTCCAGTTCCTTGAAGTCTAAGGGCCAAAAAGACTTCCTCTTGCAAAGAACTGGTGGTGAAAATTGGACGCACAACCTGCATTGCAGAGAGAAAATCACTGCACGGCAAACTGGAACGACGCAGCCTGCTTCCCCGATTGGAGATCGATGCAGCACCATCGTTGCAACCGGAACTTCGACTCATGGCCCACTGGATCGACGCATAGCAGAGCTGGAACAACGCAGCCCAACTGTGTGAAGAATCGATGCAGCGCCTGCCATGCAACAGAAATTTTGACCACCAGATCAACGCAGCTCCTGTGACTTCATCCTACACGTCAAAGTTTTCTCCGCATCGTCACCGAGGTGTCTGAATACCCCACAACCCAAAGAAGATCTAAGTCAGCGTGCCGGAAATCGATGCAAAGCCTTCCCTGCATGGAAAATTAATGATGCATCATCTGTGTGTGCCAGGAGAAACTGATGCACACCTCCCAGTTTTCCACGC
Source organism: Pleurodeles waltl (assembly GCF_031143425.1). Taxonomy (NCBI): domain Eukaryota; kingdom Metazoa; phylum Chordata; class Amphibia; order Caudata; family Salamandridae; genus Pleurodeles; species Pleurodeles waltl. The sequence continues at coordinate 1,800,537,827 of NC_090440.1, forward strand.
AAGTCCTCCTCTGCGGTCCCTTGCAGAGAATTTGAACGCAAACGAGGTACTTGTTGCTTTCTAAAGACAAAAGACTCTTTTTATCATTCTCTAAAGTGATATTTCAACGTGTACAAATCCTGATCGTTTTGACCTGCATTTACCCAGATAAATATTCTATATTTTTCTAAACACTGTGTGGTGTATTTTTACTGTGTTATTGCATGATTTATTGCATAAATACTTTACACACTGCTTTATAAGTTAAGCCTGACTGCTCAGTGCCAAGCACAGGATAATTTGGATTGTGTGTGACTTACCCTGACTGGAGTCAGGGTCCTTCCTTGGCCAGAGGATAACATGACTGCCAACCAAAGACCCCATTTCTAACAATACCTACTTAACTTTTCGAGTTTTCTGAGAAATTCAATTGTTTTCTGCAATAAGAAAATAAAAAATGTTCAAATCTCCATCTACTTTTAGAATTAGAACTTTATGAAGAGTAAACATACCATTTAGCAAGCCTTCCAAGAATTACAGTCCTCCGTTATTTGTCTTTGCAATATGTATATTTTAGTAGCGCATGTATACAAGTTGGCTTTATTGTCTGTTGTGTACATTTTTAAAATATTTTTATGACTTTGATTCATAAATACTGTATTAAATTAGCATGTTCCAAAATGACCAGCCGCTTCCTTTTAGTTCTTCTTGTGAAAACATGTTTATTTCATGTTGTACCGCATCACATAGATAAATGTACAACAATTCAAGATTGTATCACTCATCTTTTGTCTTTCCTCATTTTAATATTTATAATTTCTCTTGCTACCTCCATTTGAGAACATGTTAATTGTTGTCAGAGTTTTCCAATTTAAATATACTATAATAGCAATGTTATACAGTTCCTATGAATTAACTATGACTGCGTATTAGGTCAACATGAACTTCAGGATACAGGATCATCTATACAATCAGAAAATGTTGGCACAATTCCCAGCTAGCTGACAGTGCTCCATCCGAACTCCCAACCGTACCATGGTACCATTGGTATCAGCAACCTCAAACATGACCACTCTTATTACCAAGGAGTTAGTGAAAACAGACCTACCCTTTCTTTGTTACCCAAAGAAAACACAAGAAACATATGAAAATGGCTTTTCAAACATTTATTGAAACAACTATATTCTTTCATTTAAAGAATGAACTGCCAATAGCAGGCAGATGACGCCCAAAGAAAACAAAATGGCTTTTCAAACATTTATTGAAACAATTGTATTCTTGAATATAAAGAATGAGCTGCCATCATCAGGCAGATGAAACAAAGCAGTGTGACTAACATTGTGAGTATGGTGAAAAAGATAAGCAACTCAACCATGGTATTGTTACATTATTATATGCTACTACCTACACTATTGAGAACATAGCAGGGGCTCCCTCTGCCAGATTCATTGGGATAACCTATCTCCCATACCTGAGTATGATGTGCCAGGAAGCCAGTCTGTTGTGGAGCAGGCTATCGTGCTTTGCTGGATATAGGTCAGAGTCAGCAGGGCATCATCTTAGTCATAGTGACATCACAAAATAAAATGATGGACAGGGTGTTGAAACTTTTCAAACACTCACACAAGTCTCAGATCTGGGTTTAAGCCATCATTATTTTGCTCACCATGTCACCCCAGGTTGGACCCAGCCATATGTAAACGAGCCTTGACCCTGCTCCCCATCAGAACAGTCTAGCCCAACCTAGCAAGTCAGGTCCTCTCTGGACTGGAAGCAAGCATCATGGGACCAGTTTCAGTGTGTCATCTCTTATCAGCCAGGCAAGCTTGAATCTAGTGGAGTGGCGAGCAAGGGACCCATGTCTGGGCATACCCTAGCCACTTAGGGTGCACATAGCAACACCACTCAGTCATGGTGCACAGCGTTCCACATAATCCCAGCAGAAGTGTACTTTTGCCAAAATTAGAACACAGGCTGTTTATATGATGAACGCACTATTCATATTGCACTGTGTCAAAGGTGCAGAGCTGATTCAATGGTTTGTCTGGAGCCTTACAACTGTCTCCAATGGACATCAAAACACAAGGACATGGCATTCTATGGGCCCATCCTTTGCCGAGTGTACAGACCATATGGCAGAAGCACTTACTAGGAATATGATACACATAAACTAGCTTCTATGTTCATTATCAAATGAATGTAAAATCATGTAAAAAGTCAGTTAGAAAAGATGTCAAGATGAAATGTGAAAACTAAAATGAACACTCAGCACAAGTTCTAATAGTGTATTTCACCACAGCCCCTTGCCTGTAGTAGTTGTGCTTAAATAATCCTTGTCAATTCACCTTTATCTGTTTTATAGTCTTTTACTGATGAGTAAAACAGAAGATAGTTTCAGGTTTATGTGGCTCGACGTTTAACTAGCACATTTAAATTGATTCTTTTTATTTTTGATGCAATATGAGATATGTACATATTTTTCAACATTTTATATTGGTAATAGTTAATGAATAATGGACAGTTTTCAGAATAGTTCCAGATTATAAGATATGTGATTTAAAGAGCTAGGTTTACGAATTAATTCCCAATACTGCCTACTAGTGCACAACCACATTTTCCTGCACCACAGTCCCTGTTTCTCAATCGGGACATATGGTCACAAGAGAAGGCTAAGTGTCAACCATAGCTCCAGCCGTTTTATTAAATTACATATTCCCAGGTTTAAGTGGGCCTAGCACTATCTAACAACACATTAGTGTCATTTTTATGAAAAAATGCTAAATTTCTTTGTATCATTTTTTTCTGGCATTTTTAACGCCTGCTCAGAGCAGGCGTTAAAAAGGGGCACACCATTGGTTAGAATGGGCCCGTAAGTATTCTTCAGAGTTAGTGCCAAAATGTGGCCGCTAACCCTGAGCAGTACATTGATAGCATCAAAATTGTTAATGCTATTGCCTCCTATACTGCGCTATGGTGCGCAGTATTTTAAATATGGTACACACATGGTGGTGGTAGGGGGATGCTAATGGGTGGAAGAAAAATGGCACTCTACTGGGTGAGGCATCACTTTTCTTAAATCTGCCCCATATGTTTTTAATCAAATATGAACTTCTCATATTGAGTAAACTCACTTAAAGGAAATCTCATCTTTGTCTGAAAAAGAAATCCAGTTTTTACTTCAAAAACAGTTTTCAAGCATAACCCCCAAATGCCAGCATGTCATTTTCCTATTACCAATAAATCCTGTTGACAGATTCTGCCCCGCCTGGCCAGGTTTTACTATTACATGCCAGATCTGCCCACCATAATGCTAAAGACGACTGCTGTATGCCAAGGGTGCCCACAGTTTTGTCAGGGCCACAATTTCTCCTGGATGCCCACCATAAAGCTAAAAACCTTCACATCATGTCAGTCATAGATTATGTGATGTATGAATGCTACCAACATGCAAGTATAGCAGTCATTATACCATAATTTGCCTAAGGCTGCTTATTATGTCAGTACAAACATAACAAGAAACAGTCTTAATTAATAAGAAACAGTCATCCTTGTACCAGCGATGTGCTGTACAAAAAAGTGGAAAAGAGCCATAGATTCTTATGAATACTGTACACAGACCAGGGCCCTCATTACGAGTATAGCGGTCTGTGGACTGCAGCGGTGAATTGGCGGTTGGACCGTTTCGGGCCCAGCGGTGAAGACTGCCATATTACGAGTCGTGGGAAGGCAACTGCAGAACACATCCAGGTTTCTGTCTGAACCGCCAGTGTGAATGTACCGCCGCAGCTGACGGCACACATCTCCAGGTTGACGGTCAGGCAGTTTCCCACGTCTGTATTACGAGGCTGCACACCACCAGGATTTCTGGGGCGGTCTCACCGCCACGAAAAGCATGGTGGAAATGAACAACATAAAAGGGAACACTCACCTTCAGGAACACAGGCACGTCCATAGGTGCCATGGCACGCAAATTGCAAGTCTTCTCAATGCTCCTGCTGGCCATTGACTTCCAGGACCAGCAACGCTGACCAAGCCACCAATCGTAAGTACACCAGCCTAGCACACACTAGAGGGAAGGACATTAGTACACAAACACACACACACACATACATACACACACATGCAAAGTCGCATCATAACTACAACACATAAATGTGGAAAGAATTCCAGGACAATGTTGTCTCCATCAACACCAGTGGTGCATATATCATAAATGACTTAAAACCAATAAAACTATGCACAATGAGCCCCAAGGGCCTGCCAAAATTGTCCATTGTGCCCCAACAACACAGGGCACAGTATGAGGTCCCATCTTGACTCCTGACTGCAAAGTGCTGGACTCCACAGGGTAGGGGCATCAATGGGGTATGAAGGCACCTCATGGGTGAGGGGGGAGGTTTGGCCTTGAGGGGGGCGTTTGGACTGGGCTTGGAGGGGGGATCCTTTGAGCTTGGTCTTGATGGGGGTCCTTAGGCTTGCCCCTGGACAGAGATGGTTTAGCCAGGATTGGGGTGGTTTGGGCCTGGCCCCGGAAGTGGAGGGATCGGGCTTAGCCTTGGCTGTGGGAGAGGTAACTGTGGCCTTGCTGTGGGTGAACCCAGAGGGGGAGGGGCATGGCAACAACCAGTGGAGGCATGCAAGGTGGAAGGCAGGGATTCTGGGAAGGGTAGCAGGGCACATGGGGGGAACAGGGACTGAACAATAGGTGAGGAACAGGTAAAATTCGGTCAGGAAACATCTTAGGGGCACAAGGTAGGTCATGGGAAGTACGTTTGGGAGTAAAGGGAGAGGGTATGGTTGAGAGGTGTGTACATAGTGGTGCCTTGGGTGCAGGTGTGTGGGTGGGTGCTGTGTGTGTTGGATGAGTGTTGGGTGGGTGAGTGTGGGCGTTTAGATGTACTCGGAGGAGGGGTGGAAGAGATGCAGGGAGATGTCAGGGGGATGTGTGAGTGAATGTTGGGGTGGTGTCTGCATGTAGGGTGGATGTGCTGCATGTGGGGGTGTTCATTGTTATGTGTGTGCTCATGTGATGGATGGGGCGCACGTATGGGGGTCTGATATTGTGGTGACGGTGCAAGTGAGAGGACATGTGGCAGGATTTGGGACTGGTGAGGTGCTGACTGCAGGTGTGAGTGGTGTTGTGACTTTCAGGGGGGAGGTGGTGGAGGAGTTACTGAAGGGAGTAGATGTTGGCATGCCTGCGTCTGAAGATTGTGTGTGTGCATGGCAGTGGTGGCGTTTGTGGTGCTTGTGTCTGTTCTTGCAACCGTGTCTGTAGATATGGATGCATGTGGAACAGTAAATGTGCCTTGGATGGGTGAGGGGAAAGGGATGTGAGTTTTGGAACAAGTAACTGCAGGGGGAAGGAAGAAGAAGGGACACTGGCTGCCATCAGGGAGGAGGCCAGAGCCTGAAACGATCTCTGCACGCCAGACAGGGCACAGTGAATGCCTTCCAGGAACGCATTGGTCTGCTGCATCTGGGATGACAGTCCCTTAATGGCATTCACCATGGTTGTCTGCCCCACAGAGTTGGACCTCAGGAGGTCAAAAGCCTCCTCATTGAGGGCAGCTGGGCTGATTGGGGCAGGGGCAGAGGTGCCTGCAGGAAAGAAGATGCCCACCCTCATGGGTGAGCAGGCACGCGCAACTGGTTGGGGAGCTACTGGGAAGGCAGTGCTGGTAATGGGGTTGGCGGACAAGGCGGCACTGGGATGGTCCCAGATGGCTCTGCCTCCGCCAGGGAGCGTCCATTGGAGGAGGAATCTGAAAATGGTGTAATTGATCCTGTCTCTCCCATGGCACTCCCCTCACCCTCAGCTCCACTGGTATCAGCCTCCTGGGTCCCTTGGGCTTCAGCATCCCCACTCTCCGGTGCCCCTTCTCCTTCAACAGATGATGCTGATGCACACAAAGACAGAGGAGAAGAGGGAGGGAGGGAGGGTGGGAGAGAAATAGACAGGGTGCAATTGGTCAATGCCAGCACTACAGTCACACAGAGAAACTACAACATCTTCTGATGCCACGCTATGTCATGCCCTCACCTACACATGCTACAACAATAGAACCCCTTGGGGATCACTACAGAAATGTACATGTACACTGCTGAAGTTGATACAGATGCAATCGTGTTCATGATGAGAGGCCTACCCACCACACCTGCCAGGGCCTGCACTCTTTACAAGCCTGTACAGACACACTATTCTTAGACTACAGTACAAACAGGATCCTGCATGGCTAGTTGGCATGGCAACTAGGCCATTGTCAAATTGCACAGTGACATCTTGGCCCAGTCTATCTCACTACACATAAAGTACCTGGCAGCAGATTACGGACTCAACAGTCACCCCTAGCACAGTGGTTGGCTTCAACTGATTACAATGGCCTTACAACATAATGCTATGATCTTGGTGGCAGGTGCTGCCTAGCACATTGTCGCAGTAGGTGACAACACAGATTCCACATTAGAGCTATCTGTGCCTCTATTGAAAGACTGCATGGCCACATATCCATGATGCAAACCCTGCCCGGCCAGTTAATACTCATAGTGGACATGAATCCACATAGTACCCACACTAGAGCTTCACAATAGTGCATGCCCAGAGCCACAGTGGCAACACACGTCATAAGAGATAGTGTGTACTAACCCCCCTGTGGCTGCTGTGCTGCCCTCAAGTGCCCATCCAACACAGAGTAGGCCACTGCCAAAATGAAGGCCATTAGGTGTGTCAGGGTCCGATGGGCACCCCTCCCATGTTGGGAGGATGTCCCCAGCTGGACCTCCGCGGTCTTCTGGGCCCAACGACTCAGGTCCTCCCACCTCTTTCTGCAGATGGTGCTCTGCTGGGAATGGACCCCCAGAGTCCGCACTTGTTTGGTGATGGCAAGCCATACCCCCTTCTTCTGATGGGCGCTGACCTACATGGTTGACACAAACAAAAGGACACGTTAATGTAGAGTGGCATTACAGGGACAGCAGTGGATAGCACACATCACAAGACCACACCCACATGTCATTAATCCCCACTCATGTTCACTCTCCAGTCACACTGCCTCATACCAAGGCCGCCATCCCCATACGCACCACTCAAAGATAGGACAGTCACATTGGCCTCACCTGCTGCTCTGGTGCCCCATACAACTGTCAATACAGGAGTAGGACCCTCTTCACAAGCTTCTCCAATCCTTCCTGGGTGAATGCTGGGGCGCTATCTCCTGCAGGATGTGGCATCTTGGCGACCTGAGTCAGAACACAGCAGTACATGCAGTGGAGGCCTTCTGTGCATGACTATCAGGAGTCAAGTGAGCATGAGAACATGAAGTGGCGTTCACTGCATCAGCGGACATCAACGTCAATGCCGGCGGCACTCACCATTGGCTCCTGTCTACCATAGGCAACCATGTTAACCAATGAGGAATTGCACGGCGGTTTAGACCACCGCCTACCTCCATGATGTGTTATGCAGATGGGATGAGCACACTTCAATCTGTCCAGTGCATGCAGGACAGGCGGCCCTCATTTTACACGTGCAATGTTTTATTCAGGGTGGATTTAAGGTCTGTCATGAGTGACATATGTTGACCTGTGCAAAGCTGATAAGCATCCACCCAGTAAATACTACATATCATGATTTCTACTCCTTCCCATTAGCAGGTACGGTGGAAGATTGAGGATGAGGAATACTCTGGTGTACAGGCCCCTAGTCGAGCTTTCCATCCTGGAAGAGCGACATGTCATACAGATTTATTGTCTGAACTGTCAGACTATCATGGATCTGGTGACTCACTTGAGCCGGAATTATTCCCTGCCATTCGACATCCCAATTCTATCCCTCCTACAGTACAGGTGTTGCTAGTCCTCCACTTCCTTGCCTCAAGATCCTTCAAGATGACAGTGGGTTTGGCAGCAGGGATGTCACAGCCCATGTTCAGCAATATCCTGAAGGATGTCCTATGTGCCCTGCTACAACATATGGCCAGCTACATCCGGTTCCCACATTGTGCTGATTTGCCCACTGTGAAGGCTGCCTTCTACGATCTGGTACATGTCCCTCATGTAATAGGGGCCATAGACTGCCCTCATATTTCCCTGGTGCCACCCAGGAAGAGTGAACAAGTGTATAGGAAACGTAAAAACGTATTTTCCACCAATGTGCAAGTGGTGCGTCTGGCTGACCAATATATCACACAAGTGACGGCCAGGTTCCCTGGGTCTGTGCATGACTCCTACATTCTGTGGAGCAGCATCATCCCACACATGATGGCACCACTACAGAGGGGCCGGGCCTGCCTAATCAGTATGTATCCTCACATATGTGTGCCCCTTTGCTCTGAGCACTCTCACAACTTGCACTACACCCTCCTGGTCCTGACTTGGCTCTTACATCTTTGCACACAGGTGACTCTGGCTATCCCAAAATTCCATGGCTACTGACACCCGTGACGCATCCAACTACAGCTGCAGAAAACAGGTACAATGAGGCCCACTGTAGTACTAGACGGTGATTAAGTGGACCATTGGTCTGCTGAAGGCCAGATTCCAGTGTCTGCACATCTCTGAAGGTGCCCTAATCTACACACCACAGAAAGTGTGCCAGATCATTGTTGCTTGCTGCATGCTACACAGTCTGGCCCTGAGATGTCACATCCCATTACTGGATGAGAGGAGGTGGCAGCTGTACAGTGGCTAATGAAGGGGTTATGGGGAGTATTGATGAAGAAGATGATGAGGTTGCAGCTGACTCTAGAGCACAGCTGACACAACAATGCTTCCACTGAGATACAGGTAAGTGTCATATGTTTGGTATATGTCCAGTTCCTCTGTCTGCCTTGTGTGATGTTCCCAGCTGCTGTCTGTGTTAACTGGAGATATTGGCGATCGGATTGTTTGTTGTGTATGGGGTGTGCTTCGTGGCTCAGGTCTCTCTGGCTAGTCATGGTACTCGCACAGGACTGTTGATGTGGGGGGGTGTTATATGGTGCTGTGAGCAGGTGTGTGTGATGTGTGTATGTGTTTCAGGTTTGGGTTATTCAAACTGTCCAATAGGGTTGTTGGCTTCTATTGGCTGTGTGTTTCTGTACCTCGGCGGTGCGGACCGCCATTGGTTTACCGCCGTGCATTTACCTCTGTGCTGAGAAATGACTCATATTAGGGTGGTCGGAATGGGCTTGGTGTGGCTGGCTGGAGGTTGATCAGTCAACATTTCACCGTAGGATGGCCTGGCGGAATTGGTTTTGTGGCTGTATTTGGTAGTTTTTTTCTTTGTGTCTCATAATATGGCATAAACTGGCGGCATTGCAGCAGCATTTCGCATGTTGGTCTTGCCCTAAAACTGCCAAAGTCATAATGAAGGTCTAGGTTCTTTACTTCCGGCCCCTACAGCATTGATTGGAACAGCAGGATACTCAAACCTTTTCCCTTATGCCAGACATTCAGTATTAATTTCCATAGGCTTTAAAAACACAGATCCAGTTTTAGTTCCTGAATATTTTGGGGGAAAAACACAAGGACGACAGCTCCACCAGCCTGCCTCCATGCCCCAGACCCCGCCCTTGCTGCTGAAGGAAGTTCGAGGCCCTCCACCACCCGCAGGCACTGCCTGCGCCTCATCCCTGGTGCTAGTGGTAGGCGTATCTAGTGCTCACTGTATGTTTTATTTTGTTTTGTATTTTGTTTAATATTTTGTTTTCCTGTACTGTTGCTGACTGTTTTTTGCCCTTTTCTGCTCCGCTTCATCTTTTCTGCCCGTTTTGTCTGTATTTCACCTCCGGCTCTTGCCGGTTTCCCCGTCCCTGCCGCTGCATCCTCTGCCGCCCCACCCCCCTCGCGCCCCGATTGGCCACTCACTCCCGCCTCCGGCATATCTAGTGTTCACTGTATTTTGTATTGTGTTTTTTATTTCTTTTAATACTTTGTTTTCCTGTACTGTTGCTGACTGTTTTGTTCCCTTTTCTGATCTGCTTTGTTTTTTCTGCCCGTTTTGCCTGTTTTTCACATCCGGATCTTGCCAGTTTCCCTGTCCCTGATGCTGAGACCCCTGCGGCCCGTCCCCCTCGCGACCCCATTGGCCACTTCCTCCCGCCTCCGGCGTATCTAGTGTTCACTGTAATTTGTATTTCATTTTGTATTTCATTTAATACTTCGTCTTCCTGTACTGTTGGTGACTGTTTTGTGCCCCTTTCTGCTCCACTTCATTTTTCCTCCCCTTTGTGCCTGTTTTTCACCTCCGGCTCTTGCCGGTTTCCCCGTCCCTGCCTCTGTGTCCCCTGCAGCCCCGCTCCCCTTCTGCCCCCATTGGCCACTCCCTCCCACCTCCCAGCTGCTCCTCCCTCCCACCTCCCCTTCTTAATGGTGGCCGCTGTGCAGCTGCGCGCAGCAGGCGCGCAGCAGGCAAGCCCGTCTGTGCCCGTCTGCGCCCGTCCATGCCTGGACTGCGCCCAACGTCCGTCCCCCTGGTCCTCGCTCCTCCGGAGTCCCCGAGCGCCTCTACTCCTCCACAGAGCTCCTTTCTCTTAACCCTGGTTGGCACACCACCTGCGCCCAAGCTGACCTCAGACACACCCACGGTCCTTTCACATGTCAAACATGCCACTTCTCCTGCACTCACACCAACAGGCGCCACATCAACTCCAAACACCCCAATCACCTCAGCTGCATCCTCCTCAACACCCGTTCCAACCACAAGCACCCCATCGAGCTTTGGGACCTACTCATGACAACCTCTCCTGACATCGCATTCCTCACTGAAACATGGTTGAACCCCTCTTCGGAACACAACATCGCCATAGCCATCCCGGAGGGAAACAAAATCACCCGTAGAGACCATATCAACAAACCAGGAGGAGGAATCACCATAATACACAGAAACTCAATCGGAATTTCCACCAACACCAACGACACCCTAGACGCCGCAGAGCACCTGTACTTTCAGGTACGCATCAACGCCAACACCACCTTGAAAGGAACCCTTATCTACAGACCACCAGGACCCCGTCTCCCATTCTGAGATACCATCGCCGACGTTATCAGCTCCCACTCCCTTGCCTCTACAGACTACCTACTCCTTGGTTACTTAAACGTCCACCTGGAGAACACTAACGACTGCAACTCCACTGCCCTGCTGGACAACCTCGCAAAACTTGGCCTCAATCAACTAGTCACCTCACCCACCCACTCAGCCGGTCACACACTCAATGCCATCTCCTCCTCCAGCAGCCACATCGCCTTTACTCACACCACCGAACTCCATTGGACTGACCACCACTGCATCCACTTCTCCTTCCTGAAGCCCAGCACCCACCACCAACTACATCCTATCCCTCACCGCAAATGGAACAAGATCTCCAAGGTACAACTGATCTGCAACCTCGCCCAAGCTCCCCCACCCTCTACCAATGACCCCAATGCCACCGCCCTCAACCTCACACAATGGTTCGATGTATGCGCTAACTCCCTCGCCCCACTCAAAAAACCCAACAACACCCGTGCCAACAAGACAGCCCCCTGGTTCACGCAGAACTACAGACTTCCAAACGAGAATGCCGAAAAATTGAGAAAGCCTGGCGCCAAGAACTATTATTGAGCAACTTCTCCACCCTCAAATCAGCCATGCGCAAACACCACCAGCTCATCCGGACCACCAAACGATCCTCCTACAAAGAATGCATAGACAGCAACTCACACAACAGCAAAGAACTCTTCACCATCATTAAAGAACTCACCAAGCCCAAATCCTGAACCACCGACCCGCTGCACTCTCAAGACCTCTGCAACTCCTTCTCCAGCTACTTCCACCGCAAGATCGCATACATACACGAAAGCTTCACATCGACACAACCCACTATCACCCACACCGACACAGCCAACACCACAGCACCCCACCACGCCAACGTGCTGAATACCTGGACTCCCGCCAACGATGAAGAAACCAGCAAAACCATGAGCTCCATCCACTCCCCTACCACGTTTTCAACAAGGCTAGCCAAATCATCTCTCCCCAGCTCCGGGCCGTCATCAACAGCTCCTTCGAGACTGCAACCATCCCAGATATTTGGAAACATGCCGAAGTCAACGCTCTGCTCAAGAAACCCAAAGCAGACCCCGAAGACCTCACAAACTACTGACCTATCTCTCTACTACCCTTCCCCGTGAAGGTCATAGAGAAGATAGTAAACAAATAACTGTCCCGCCTCATGGAGGACAACCACATACTCTACGTCTTCCAGTCTGGATTCTGCAAAACCCACAGCACCGAAACCGCCCTCATCGCCTGCATAGACGACATCAGGACCAGATTGGACAAGGGTGAAACTGTCGCCCTCATCCTTCTAGACCCCTCTGCAGCATTCAACACCGTATGCCACCAAATCCTTTGCACACGCCTCTTCGACGCCAGAATTCACCACAAAGCTCTGGACTGGCTCACCTCCTTCCTCTCCGAAAGAATCCAAAGAGTTTGTCTCCCTCCATTCTGCTCTACAGCCACCAAAACCATTTGTGGGATCCCCCAAGGATCCTCACTCAGCCACACCCTGTTCAATAGCTACCTGGCTCCACTCACCAGCATCGTCCGCCCCCACGGCCTCAACATCAATTCATATGCCAAAGACAGCCAGCTCATCCTCTCCCTCATGAGGAACCCATCTACTGCCAAGAAGAACCTACACGCCGGACTCCTCGCCATCGCTAGCTGGATGACAGCAAGCCACACCAAATTGAACTCAGGAAAATCTGAGATCATCATCTTCTGATCCAACAAGACAGCATGGAATGAATCCTGGTGGCCTGTCACCCTAGGACCACCCCAACACCCACCACCCACGCACGCGATCTCTGCATCATACTTGACTTATCTCTCTCCATGACTCAGCAAATCAACACCATTTCATCCTCCTGCTTCAACACCCTCTGCATGCTATGCAAGACCTTCAAGTGGATCTGAATAGAAACTAGAAGAACGGTCACTCATGCCCTCATCAGCAGCAGACTGGACTACGGCAACGCCCTCTATGCAGGGACCACAGCCAAGCTACAGAGAAAACTCCAGCGCATCCAGAACGCCACTGCACGTCTCATCTTCAACCTCCCTCGCCACGAGCACATCTCAACCCACCTCAGATCCCTACACTGGCTGCCCATCAACAAAAGGATCATCTTCAAAATCTTAATCCACGCTCACAAAGCCCTCCACAACACCGGACCGGCCTACCTCAAAGAACAAATCAACTTCCACGTCCCGACCCGCCAGCTCCACCGACTTCGCTCTCGCAACAGTCCCCTGTCATCCAATGTACCATATCCTGTGGCAGATCCTTTTCCCACCTTTCCGCCAAAACCTGGAACTCCCTCCCCACCAACCTACGCAAGACCCAGGACCTCCTAACTTTCTGGAAACACCTCAAAACATGGCTGTTCGAGCAGTAACACTCCCCCCACCCCCACTTCACCTCAGCGCCTTGAGACCCTAATGGGTGAGTAGCGCGCTTAAGAAATTTGATTGATTGATTGATTGAAGGGCAAACAGAGGGCCATGAAATTGTAGGTTTCATTACACTCTGAATCTCTTGCCTTTAAATGGCAGCCTCAGAGTGTTCCAAATATTTCACTCCTCGCCACCCCTGGAGATTGGCCACTCTAAATGATATATTTGGTTCATGTTGACTATATCAAGTCTCTGCTCAGTTTATTGTGGTTCAACGTTACGAGAGTAATCCCTTCCCTAGTCTTGCAATATATAATGTGAATTCCCATGTGTTCCTTATTAGGCAATTATTGGAAATCCTGAATGTTTTTGTCAACAAAATGGGATAAAGTGATTCTTCAGTCCCTGGTAAATGCAGAGTAATAAGAATCTACCCTGACCCTAGAGCTGGTGAACCACCCTAATAACCCTGATGGGTTCATCAAAGTCCATTCAGTACAGCTCAGTGTTTTAGTTCTTTGAAACAAAATCTAGCTTGCACAAAGAAGCAAACAGGAAGATTCAGACCCCAGGAAGGTAATCAATGGTTCTCAGATTAACTGAGACAAAAAAGAAAAATAGGGAAATTGCAAAAAGACCTATTTAAATCAAAGATTAGCCTTAATTTACACACAGCAAATTCTGGCATCTTATAAATCAGATTGATGATATCAACAGCCCTAAAAGAAAAAATGAAATAGCAGTTAAAAACTAGAAATACCACTTTTGAATTGATATAATTTCATAGTGCATGAAAAAACCAATTAGACTCAAGTCAAAGGTGTTCACTCTTAGAACACAACAAAGGGTAATGGTTCTGTTTTTTTTTTTACGTCCTCCATAACTGTCAACTTTCTAATCTCTGTTTACTATCCAAGCAATCCGCAAATTAGATCCAATGGTGCACGAGGACCAAAGTACTGAGTAAATATTATACAGAAGTTTGGGCCCATTGGTTACAACCGGTATTTATTGCCTGCTTTCAATTGAACTCTGTCCCTGGCACATGGGGAGGTTGCATCTTGCATCTGTTATTCAAAATGGGAGACAAAGCTAATTCAGGCTATTAGCTCCTAATTGCCCCTTTAGATATTAAAGCCAAGTCTGCACCAGGTTGCTGATCACTGGTCTTGAAAACTGGAGTAAGAGGGCACAGGTTATCTCTTTATTCCAAACATGTTTTTTTGCCTAATTGCAGCAATGAAGATAATATTGTAACCCTTACCCTTATGTCCCATCACTGTATTAACAACCAATGCACACCATTATATATTTGTTTTCATTGACTATCCTGCAGAATTTATGGGTACAGCGAAAGGGATTTAGGGCCAGATGTAGATAAGTGACAAATTGCGACTTGCAATTTGCGAGTCATAGCCATTCGCAAATTGCAACTCGCAATTCGCGATGCAGAAAGGTGTCTCAGACATCTTCTGCGACTCGCTATGGGGTCGCAAAGACCCACCTTATTAATATTTATGAGGTGGGTCGCAGCTTGCAACCCCATAGCGAGTCTAGGCACTCACGGGGATGGTGGCCTGCTGGAGACAGCAGACCACCATGTCCGTGACTGCTTTCTGAATAAAGCATTTTTTTTTTCTCTTTGCAGCCCGTTTTCCTTAAAGGAAAACGAGCTGCAAATAGAAAAAAATACCGAAACCTTTTTGTTTCGGTTTTTTTCAGAGTAGGCTGTGGTCCACTGAAAAAATAATTTTGTGAGCATTCACAAAGGGGAAGGAGTCCCATGGGGACCCCTTCCCGTTTGCGAATGAGTTACCATCCACTTCAAGTGGATGGTAACTGCGAGTTGATTTGCTTTTGCGGTCACAAATCAACTCTACATCGCGGTGCGAATCACAAATAGGAAGGGAACACCCCTTCCTATTTGCGAGTCGGAAACACATTTTGCGAGTCAGTACCGACTCGCAAAATGTGTTTCTGCATCGCGTAAGGGCATTTTTTGCCGTTTGCGAGGCGCAAAAGCCTTCATACATCTAGCCCTTAATGAATAATCTGAACAATTGGAGAATTCCAAAATCGTTCAGAGAAATAATTTCCTAACTCAACAACATCTGGGTCATACTTAGAAAAGGCGGTGGCATTTGCATCTCTAACCAGCAGCCTACTGGCAGAGGTCTGAAACAAGGCTGCAGTCTATTCTGTATTTTTACGGCTGACCATCATATAGCATTGATGAAGGCCTGCATAATCCCTCCAAAATGTGTCAGTCAACATATTTGAATATCACAGTATGGAGATGACGTAATTATCCTGGATGAAACAGAGATAGGCATTCAAAGGACATTGGATTCCCTTGAAACCTATAACATCAAGAAGTGATTATGGGCCAACCTCAGCAGGCAAATAGTATGCAGCTAGGTAGAGACAATAAAAACTCCTACCGGAATTGGCATCTGGACAGAATAACATTCTTAATAACAACTATTGTAGAGACTGGTATACAGAAAAGATCTCACCGCAATGCCATACATCTATGGTAGAAGTGATCAAGGTCAAAATCTCCCAGCACCAGTATATAACCAAAGAGCTATTATCCTACTTTTTATTTAAAGTAATATTCAAGAAAAATGATTTGTCTTAATACCATGAGCGGTTGACTACATAAAACACTCACAACATATGTTTAGCAAAATCCTGATTAATTGTTATAACAGCTTATCAAAACAACCACTTCTTTAAGAAAACCTTAATCTACAATGTAGACACAACATCATCCCAAGAAACTTTTGATAGTGTTTCTCAAAGAAGTTAGCAGGGATATTCTCCATTGTATCCCGGATACTGTTAATTGTAGACTCCACTACTACAATAGAGCCACTCTTGTACTTTTTATGCTGCTGCCCAAGCCTATATTTGGAAAGATATAAATTGTTATAAATAATATTTTTAGCTAACACAATAAGTAACTGAATGGAAGGCCTGAACCTCTGCCTAATACAATTAAATTAAGCAGGGTGGCAACATTGTTTTGCTACTATGTATAGAAAATGTGTAACCCACATTCCATCTGATAAATGTTGTTTTTTCCTGTCTTTTTTTCTTTTAGATTTTAAAGGATTAGCATTCCTCACCTCTGAAAGACATGGAGTAAACAATCAAATCTAACCATGTTTATATGGTGTTCAAACAAAGTCTTGAAGAAAAAATATTGTGTAGACAAAATATTGTGTCAAAAATACTGAGGACAAAAATATTGTGAAGGTAAGTTCCTATGGAAAAGTAAACTTTTACTAATCTTAACTTCACATATATGTACCTTAATGATATGTATATCTTCAAGGTAAGTTGGCGTGGAGTTAACAATAATAAATCTATACTTATCTATTTACACTTACCTTCTAGGGATTTTGGACCCAAGCTTTTGACACAATATTCTGTCCACATGACAATTTTCACTTTGATATTCTGTTAGACTGTTTCTACTCTCTCTCTACACGTTGATACACTTTGTCTGGACCTAGTATACAGTGCAACAAGGCAAACTGAGACAATGTCACGCACCACTTCCACAGTATAAAACAAGCTATGCCAAATAGATGTCTCCACTTTTAATCTCATCTCTCCTGTTCTCGGTTAAAGGGCTATAAATGAATGGCCATCACATACTTCCATTCTATCTCCAGTAGTCCCACAGTCTAGCAACACCACTCTGGTTATTGATGGCAGAGCTCCTCTGGCTCAGTTTTCACTGGTAGTGTATGATCCATTGAGTAGCTTTTGTAAAGTGTCTAACCTCCATGTGACTTTGGTAAATTTAGAGTAGAGAGAGGTAGTTATGTTGCAGGTAAAATTAGTTATCATATTGCCTGTTTGTGTGTGAGCATGGAAGATACAGAGATGTGTAGTGTTACTATCTGCAAAATGACATGACCGTGCTGGACTACACATCCAAGAGCTGTTTCCAGGTACTGAAAAGATACTGGCAAGTCCCGAGCTACCCCCTGGAGACCTTTGGTTCATACAGTAACTACGACCCTCATAAAGATACATACAGGATGTGGGGATGTAAATTTCGTTACCCAAAGTTAACGGTACTCTGGGTAATGTTAATTCTAAGGAGGGTGTTGACTTAATTGAAATTATAACCCTCATCATTAACGTGGCAGTGTGGGCCGCCATGCTGGTGGTGGCAGGAAATCCTGCCATCCAGCATGGCGGCCCACACCACCACATAATGAAGCCTTCGACAGGCATCCTGGCGGTGGATGGCATAATTATCCGACAGGGCAGCGCTGCTGCCCCTCGGGTAATGATCCCTTTGCCTCCAGCATTTCCCTGGCGGGTTTCCCTGCCAGGGAAAGGCTGGCAGGAAAGGTTCACTGGGGCACCCCTGGGGGCCCCTGCTCGGCCCATGCACTTGGCCTGGGCAGTGCAGGGGCCTCTGTGCAGTGCCCTGTTGCGCAGGTCACTGCCCGATTTACGGGAAGTGATCTGTGTGACGTGTGCAGCTGCACCCGCCCCACAGAGGCATTGACGGTGGCTCCATGTGGAGCCGCCGGCAATGTCCCGGCCAGGCATTCCAGAGGAATGCCCATTATACGGCCGTCAGGGTTCCAGGGGAGCTGGCAGTCACTTGAAAGACTGCCAGCATGAACACGGCGGTGTAAAACGGTGTGTTCATTATAAGGGCCAATGTGTTGAACCCTGACAATCTCTTATGTAATGAACAATTACCAGGTAATCTGCCCTTCTGGTGTTCACTATCCACTTAATTCCTCATTTTCCCCAGGATTTTTTCAGTGAATTATCATCCAAACTTTCTTGCTAAAAGTAAACAAACCCTCAGTGTTTCGATGTAGCTCATAATTGTGGTGGATCAAGTAAATGGTGTTCCGAGCCTCACTCGAATTACGTGCTACAGCTTTTTTCTGAAGACACTCCTCAGGTCCCACTTTGGGCCATGTTGTGACATGTTAATATGTGTAAAAGGGCTAGGCTGATAAAGTAATCTATGCCTCGACTAAGTTGTCCCAGGTGTATGGTGATGTCAAAATGTAACTGATATCTGACTAGTCAGTTTAGGTTAGGTAGTATATGACTTTATTTCGGTCATGCTGCCTTTGCTCCACCAGCCAAAATGAGAGATGTCCAGAGGCCCCACCGACATCTCTATAGATTGACAGGAACAGCTATCATGGCAATTTCTGTCAGTGTAGGAAAGGTTTGAAGGATGGCTTGCTCAAACACAATGGCCGCCTGTCAATCTCTACAAAGGTTTATATTTTTCAGCTAAAAAATCTCAAAGCAGGTGTTTTGTTTTTGAAAAATAAAGAACATAATGATCCTCTTGGTGTGGTGGTCATATTTTTCTGCTGCTTATGACCACCAGGATATACCTGGTGGGAACAGACAGAAAATAAGCCTTGCAACTAACTGCTCTAAATAGGGCTGTTGGTCGGATGGCTTACCTCCAGTGCCCCTACTCCCTGGATATGTTAGTGACAGGTTTGTGCCACTGGAGTTAATTTTACTCTGTCGGAGTAAACTTAGCATTCCACTTACATGTAAATTGGACAGGTGGACCAAAAGCTTGGCGGAGAGGGTACCCTGTCGCAATTGTGACCAAATACCTTCTGTGCCAAAAAACTAAATCAGCACCTCTAAATCAAGCAATGCAGCAGGGTGTATCCTGGAATGTTTCACTAAAGTTGGATTGGTGTTGAGCCAGGCCCCTTTTAAGTCATTGGATTTGAGGGGGAAAAAGCTTTGAGCAGTAAAAATAAAAAATTCGCCACATAGAATTCATCATGTCAGCAAGCTAACTTCGGTGACTTGACCTGATTCCAAATTCTTCAATGGGACTTAAGGCCTGATTTAGTATTTGGTGGAAGGGTGCTCCATCACAAATGTGCCGGATACCCCATCCACCTTGATAATATCCTAATGCACTTGTAATAAGGCAGAGAGGTAATCCATATCATTTGTAACAAAGTACCTCTCCATCAAACTCTAAATTAGGTACTTGGTCTCTTTTTAGGAGCTTGGATTACTTCAGTAGGGCAAGGTGGAAGGTTATATCTGTACCCTAGGGCCCCCTACTTTTTCGCCCACACTTTTCACATTTTTCTGGGGTTTTCCTAACTCTGATGGTACCCTTGGTAACCAGTCCCAGGGCCTGTGCTCTGTGCAAAATGAGTATGGAAATTAGACTAATTATAACTGGCAGTATCGACCTACCTATAAGTCCCTAGTATATGGCAGGGAATGTGGGTTTAGGGACCCCGGCATAGGTGGTGCACCCATAGGTGCACTGCTGAGGTGCCCAGTGTCATTTTAAAGGCAAACCTGCCTTGCTGGCTATTTTTTAAGTAAAGTTATATGCAAATTAGAATTTGGAATTAAAAGTACTTCCAAAGTCTTAAAATGCCTTATTTTTACATATGTCACCCCTAAATTGTACCCTATGTTCCCCTATGGCTGGTTAGTGTAACTATAAGCTGTGGCCTTATAAAGTATGTTTTATAAGCCCTGGTGAGGAAAAATAACCAAATTAGTCAAATTATTGTTCCCTCATTGTAGTGAATAGGCTTCATAGGTTAAAATGGGGATACTTTATTTTAATTAATAAAGTCTCTAAAGGAACTAGATATTGCAAGTTTGGTCTCAGACTGATTATTATAATATATTCAACAACTTGCCATTGTTGGATTTAATATAACTAGTTGAAAGAAAGAGTTTTAGAATTCTTCCTAAAAGTTACTAGTTTCAGCTCTTTCATGCTCTTCTCTGACTGGCCAGCCTCTGGCAGCCTGACCAAGCTGCCTTGATGAGATGTAAAGTGTCCTGGGCTGAACACAAAGGAAGTGCCTGGGGGAGGGCATCTGCCTCAGCAGATGGTGAAAGAGGATGGGGGGAGAGCAGCCAAACTGGTCTTCAAAGCAGGGAAGGATATTTGGAGCAGCTCAGGACTTCTCTGATTTTCTGCAAACCCAGACAACTACATGTCCTCTTGATTAGATTAGGAGAGGGCAGGAGAGGGATGTGTTAAGGATTTTTAGCCACACCAGTTGGTGGACTCAGCCAAACCTAACCTCTAAAATTCAGTTCCCACCATTTTGTTTTTTTAAGTAATGTTGCTACCTGTGATTGATTTTTGCCACACTTCCAAGAAAGTGGTCATTCTAAGAGGGTGGCAAGCTGCTTGTGATTGGACAGTTGCCCCCCCCTGCTTTATGTCCCAGGAGCAAGCATAAATGTGGCAGAGCTGTACCCACACCTCAGATCCCTACAAGGAACATCATCATCAGAAGAAGGACTGCCCTGCTGGACTCCTGACATGCACCTGGGCACTGCACTCTGAATGACTGTACCAGCTGCACACTTGGGCTTCACCACTAAAAGGACTTTGCCTGTCTTCAACTGGTTCAAGAAGGGACTCCCTGATTGCTCCAGTTGCAAAATAGCTATCCAGAATCCCCGCATCAAAACCTGAAGGAACTGACCAGCTGACCAGAGGCTAGTGGTCAGTTTGGATTTGAACTAAGTGCATTCTGGGAGTGTCAGTTCTAACCCTTAGGGAGCAACTCAGAGCCTCTGGAACCTTGGGGTGAGCTGTGAATTCCTAAAGGACATTCAAAGACCTTATCGATGAAGATTCAGTAGTTTTGAGAAGTTTGGAGAAATTTTGGAAAGAAAGATCCATAAAATGACCGACCTGCTGTGGTGAATCAACCCAGATTACAACAACTACAACCCAACCTGACTTGCTGTTTCGCCCTGATGAAAAGCTCCAGAGCCCCAGATTTCCAGGATTTCACCGGGGGCTCCTAGAAAGGTGATATGATGACCTAGCATCAAAATTGGCTTGCTGTGGAAGGTCGACTCCCATGGGAAGGAAAAAGCTCCAAAAAGTGATAAAGTCAGAATGTCAAAAGTTGCAGCGTATCCGCAGTGGGCTCAAGGTATGTTGGATCAAGATTCAGCTTTGGCCTGAACGAAGATTTCCGTCCTGAACAATCATCTCAGTCCGAAGGTAGAATTCTTCACCGGGGTCTCTTGCGATGTGGAGAGGGCTCGAGGGAGGTCAGATCAGAGTGGAGACTTTGTCCCGCTGACGAAAATCTTCAAGAAAAATACTAAGGGGGTCATTCTGACCCCAGCGGTCTGAGACCGCCGGGGCCAGGGTCGGCGGGAGCACTGCCGACAGACCGGCGGTGCCCCGCAGGGCATTCTGACCGCGGTGGTTCGGCCGCGGTCAGATGCGGGAAACCGGCGGTCTCCCGCCGGTTTCCCGCTGCCCTGCAGAATCCTCCATGGCGGCGGAGCGCTACCGCCATCCTGTTCCTGGCGGGACTCCCGCCAGGAACAGGATGGCGGTAGGGGTTGCCGCAGGGGCCCCCGTAAGAGGGCCCCACAAAGTATTTCAGTGTCTGCTATGCAGACACTGAAATACGCGACGGGTGCCACTGCACCCGTCGCACCTTCCCACTACGCCGGCTCATTTCTGAGCCGGCGTCCTTGTGGGAAGGCTGATTTTCCCTGGGCTGGCGGGCGGCCTTTTGGCGGCCGCCCGCCAGCCCAGGGCAAATCCCAAAATACCCTCAGCGGTCTTTCGGCCGCGGAGCGGTATTTTGGTGGGGGAACTTCGGCGGCCGGCCTCCGCCGCCCGCCGAAATTAGAATCACCCCCTAAGTCTGAAGGTAAGCTTTTGACCAAGGTCTCCAGCTTGATGTAGCAGAGCAGGGCTTCATCGTGGTCGGCCTCAAACTTTGACTTTGCCCCGGTCTAGTACAACCAGAAGACAGGATGAGCACTTTTTGTTTCCATGCACTAGAAAACATTAAGGCCCTCATTACAACCCTGGCGGTAAATGCCGCCTACCACCGTGCTGACGGCCGCAAAGATACCGTAACCGCGGCGGTATACCGCTACGGGTATTATGACCCACACAGAGAAATCCGCCACTGTACAGACACCCACACCAAAGGTCAGTGATAAATTGGCGTTACCAAAACCCACACCATTACGCCAACAGGAATATGCCCACAGTATCAGGACCCACAAATCACTGCAGCGGTCTTTCAACCATGGTAAACCATTGGTGGTACACACCGCCGCACTCAAAATACACACACACTTACAAAACTACACCATATTGGACAATTCAAACTACACACACCTGACACACATACACACGCCACACCCACACACCCAATCCAGTATAAAACACACACCCACATTACCCACAACCCTTTCAATGAAAAAAAAGATTGCCAACAGAGAGACACAAGCCAGGAGCACCCACTCAATCTGAGCCACAGAACACCATCACCAAAACACCATCCACACACCTCACAGCACACACCACAACACATCATCCTACACATCACCCCACACATCCTCACACATATCACTCACACCACATCCATGGCACCCCAAAGACACCCCAGGTTTTCAGAGGAGGAGCTAAGGGTCATGGTGGAGGAAATCATCTGGGTAGAGCCAAGGCTATTCGGATCACAGGTGCTGCAGATGTCCATTGCTAGGAAGATGGAGCTATGGTGGAGAATCATGGACAGGGTCAACGTCGTGGGACAGCATTACAGAACAAGGGATGACATCAGGAAGAGGTGGAACAACCTACAGGGAAGGTGGGTTCCGTGGTTGCTAGACACCAGGTAGCCATATAAAGGACTGGCGGTGGAACCCTACCTCCTCCCCCACAACTAACTAAATGGGAGGAGCAAGTCTTAGCGATCATGCATCGTGAGGGCCTCGCAAGAGTAGCTGGAGGACTGGACTCTGATAAGTCAAATCTTTACTAGTATATCCCCCACCCTGCCTACATGCCATTAAAAACTTCTACTCCTACCCTCACCCCATCACTCCACCACCTCACATATACCCCACCATCATAACCCACCCATCCCAATGCCAAGCCCTGCATGCAAAACCAATCCATGGGCCCCCATCACAGACCTGCATGGACACCCATCACCACAGCATGCCCGTTAGAGAGAATCACATCAGCTCACAAGGCAAAGCTGACAGGGCAATCACAACCATACAGGGAAACACACCCATGCACAAGATGGCACACGCAGATACAATAACACTTCATTTTCATCCCCACGGGACCCCTACTCAACGTCACCGGAGAGGAGTTGTCAGCAACATCCAGCCCCCCCCAGAGGAGGCCCACAGTGATGACAGCAGCTCTTCATGCCTGGATCACGATGACCAACCTGGCCCTTCAGGGACCTCTGGACAGTTGGTTACCCTGCCACAGTCCCAACCCACCACAGAGCCTCCCCCCTCAGGAAACACCAGCACAGCACCCACCCAGCCTGCCCATGCCACTGTCCCCAGGACACATCATTCAGCAGTGTGTCCACCACTACAGGGACCCCAGGCAACCCCGCAAACAGAGGATGATCAGGGACCTGGGGTCAGTGGCAGTGGGCACATGGTTCCGGGGACAGAGGCACAGGACAACAGGGAAGCTCGGAGGACTGCTATGCGACAGGGGGAGGACAGGCCCAGGGAACCCACTCTCAAGGAGGCACTCACCAAGATCCTGGGAGCATACCACTATTCCCAGGAGACCATGACCCAGATACTGGACAAGTTGCAGGAGACCCAGCGGCTGCAGGAGGGACAGTACCTGGGGATCAGGTAGGACCTCAAACATATCTACACCATCCTGGTCACCATTGCAGGGGTGCTGGCTGACATGGGCAACACCATGAGGGAGGTAGTGGCACAGCAATGGGCCCCTGACACTAGCCACACCAATAGAACAGCCCTCCACCTCTGCCAGTGCTAGTGGACAGGAGGCCCTGCCACAGGAACAACAGGCCATCAGCACCCCAGCCCCTGCAGAAGTAGAACCACTCTGCAAACGGTCCCTGCGATCCAGGCAGAAGCCAGATAACATTTCCAAGAACCCCACCAGGAAATAGGACTCTCCTGATTGTCACCCTTCTATCAATTGCACATACCCCTCTACGTGTGAGCACTTAAATAAACACCCTTGGAACAAACACAAATCTGGAGTCTGACAAAGGATTGTAATATGTAGTAGTACAACATTCTGAAAACATTGCAAGTCATATGTACAGTTATATATCCATTGGTATGACCTTTAGTGGGCAGCAGTAAACATACCAGGAGCCAGAGTGGGCCACAGAGATCTGAAAATAGAGATGCCAAAGGGTACAGTAAGTGGCCATAGACATAGGGAAATCAGGCTGCCATGTACAATGTCCAACAAAAAACTGAAAAATAAATTGAAGTTACAGTGTCTTGCCTGTGTGTCACTGGAAGTAATGTTGTATGATATTACTTCTCTTGTCCATATCTTCTTCCTCTGCCTCCTCTTCCTCACTGTCCACAGGCTCCACTGCTGCCACCAGACCATCTCCAGGCTCATCCTCCTGCAGAAAAGGTACCTGGCATCTCAAGGCCAGGTTGTGCAACATGCAACGATGAGCTGGCACACCTTCTTGGGTGAGTAGTATAGGGATCCATCTGTCAGATGGAGGCACCTGAACCTGGCCTTCAGGAGGGCGAAGGTTCGCTCAATTATCCTCCTTGTCCGCCCATGTGCCTCATTGTAACAATCCTCTGCCCTTGTCCTGGCATTCCTCACTGGGGTCAGTAGTCATGAGAGGTTGGGGTCCAGAGTCACCTGCAAATATTGAGGGACATCTGTTAGACACACACTAACCCTTAGGGACAATCCCATACCCAGACACCAACATATACTGGGTGGGGACCTTGGGCTCACCTATTAGCCACACCCTGTGCCTATGGAGTTGGCCCATCACATATGGGATGTTGCTATTCCTCAAGATAAAGGCATCATGCACAGGACCAGGATATGTGGCATTCGCATGAGAGATGTACTGGTCTGCCAAACACACCGTCTGCACATTCATAGAGTGATAGCTTTTTCTATTTCTGAACACATGTTAATTTCTCCGGGGGGAGGGACAAATGCTACATGTGTACCATCAATGGCACCAATGATGTTGGGGATATGTCCCAGGGAATAAAAGTCAGCTTTCACTGTGGCCATATCCTTCACCTGGGGGAATACAATGTAGCTGCACATGTGTTTAATCAGGGCTGACAACACTTTGGTCAACATGTTGGAGAACATTGGCTGAGACATCCCTGATGCCATGGCCACTGTTGTTTGGAAGGAACAACTTGCCAGGAAATGGAGCACTGACAGGACCTGCACTAGAGGGGGAATACCTGTGGGCTGGCGGATAGCTGACATCAGCTCTGGCTCCTATTGGGCACACAGTTCTTGGACTGTGGCCCGATCAAGTCTCTATGTTAGTATAATGTGTCTGTCCTCCATTGTTGCAAGGTCCACCAGGGGTCTGTACACTGGAGGATGTCTCATTCTCATATTCATCCTCAGCGGATGATTGAAGCCTAGGGAGGAAAATGGTGAGCAGAGGGTCCTAATCACACATCTATTGCAATGATGATGCATTTCTACATTTACAGAACCAGTATGTGAGTCTGAGAGTCAGTTGATGTGCCAATCTCTGCTGTGACGACGTTAGGTGCCATGGCCTGTGCCCCACTGAAATGGCGGCTGCCTGACCTGTGTGGAGGGACAAGTGGAAATGAGGCAATTCCGCTGACGTTGTGCGTCGTTGCGGTAGGCGGTCGATGACCGCTGCGCAACTTTGCATTGGTAATCATTGGGACCTATGGGTTCTAGGAGCCAATGGCAATGTATGCCGGCTGTGACGATACGCACCGCAGCGGACGTGACCGCCATTTTCTATCTATTCACTCACTTGCTACCTGATCTTCAACAGGAGAGGACCTACACTGCAGGTGCTGCTGTGACCTGTGTCTGGAAGTGACAATGGCTAATGTGTCTAGGGAAAGGGCCCCTGCCTTCACTGCGGAGGAGTTGGAGAGACTGGTGGATGGGGTCCCCAGTACAGGTTACTCTAGGGTCCTCCAGATAAACAGGTGAGTACACTGTGAGCATGATGTGTGGGCCATGAATGTATGGAGTGTTGTGTGTGAAAACCACATGTAGGGGGGGCTGAGGCGTCCTGGCAAGAGTGCTGCATGTATGGTGGTCAACGCATGTTCATCAGGGGATGGGAGGGATATGGTGGGCCATGAGTGTGACGGTCCGAATGGTTAACTAATTCCCTTTTCTCCTGTCTTTTTCCTGCAGGTCAGCGCCGATCAGAATAAGGGTATTTGGCGTGCAATCACCAAGGAGGTGCAGACCCTGGGGGTCTTTGACAGGCGGAGCACCCACTGCTGCAAGCGTTGGGAGGACCTGCGCCTCTGAGCAAGGAAGACGGCAGAGGACCAGCTGGAGCTGGCCTCCCAACGAGGAAGGGGTGCCCATCGTACCCTGACCCCCCTGATGTTCTGCATCCTGGCGGTGGCCTATCCGGAGTTGGATTGGCGCTTGAGGGCATCACAGCAGCCACAAGGGGGTGAGTACAATTTCTGATTCATTACTTTGCACGCGTTAAGGTTTTACCTGGGTGGGGATGTGGACTGTGGATGCCCCTAGGCCAGGGCGAACATGGCAGGGTAGGTCCCTTGTTGTGCAGGCTCTGAAGCACTCCAGCCCCAACCCAATAGTGTTAGTGGGTATCTACTACTGGTCAGGGCCCTGTTTGTTTCAGGTGTGCAGCTGATGGAGTTAGGCATTGTACCTCATGGGCTGGTGACTGCCATTGTAACTGGTAGTGCATGAAATAGTGCATAGGGCTGTTCCCTGTGAGTTGTGTATGACAAGGGTAGTGTTGTTGCTGGCATTGACCAAGTGTATCCTCTGTCTCTCCCCCCCCTTTTTGTTTTGTCACCCTGTCCTTGTGTGCATTAGCATCTTCTGGCGGGGGAGCAGAGGCACCGGCAACGGAGGGAGCTGCATCCCACATGGGCCTGGAGGCCCAATCCACCAACGTTAAGGACACCAGTGGGACGGAGGGTGAGGGGAGCACCACGACGGGGACAGGGCGGGATACCATAGACAGCGACTCTTCCTCTGAGGAATCTCCTTGGCGTTGGCGGACACCTCTGCACCCATCCCAACAACAGGTACAGCTGCCACCCCACCACCAGCACCACCCTCCCAGCCGCCCTTCAGCGTGTTTCCCGTGCTCGCTCACACAGGAGGGTGGGCATCTCCTTCGCCTTAGGCACCTCAGGCCCTGCCCCAGCCAGCCTTGCTGCCCTCAGTGAAGAGGCTATTGACCTCCTGACATCCCTCACTGTTGGGCAGTCAAACATTCTAAATGCCATCCAGGGTGTTGAGAGGGATTTGCAACAAACAAATGCATACCTGGAGGGCATTCTCTCTTGCGTGGCGGCCCAACAGAGAGCATTTAAGGCTCTGGCCTCCGCAATGATGGCAGCCATTGTCCCTGTCTCCAGCCTCCCCCCTCCAACTTCCTCTACCCAGTCCCAATCGCCTCAACCCCAGCCTATCCCAAGCACACCTTCAGCCCAGCATTCACCCAAATCAACACACAGAAGTGGCTCAGGCAAACACAAGCACCACACTTCATCTCACATGCACTCACACAAGCACCATCCCCACTCAGACACACAATCCACTGCCTCCACTGTGTCCCCCTCTTCCTCCTCATCCACCTCCCTGCCAGTAGCATCTCCACTCACACCTTCATGCACTTCATCCTCTTTCACTACTTCCATCACTAGCACGCCCATCACTACACACTCCTCACTGGCAGTCACCACCCCCACATCCATGCACACATCCCCTGTGTCCTCTCCCACTGTGTCTGTGACCCCTCCTCCCAAAATACACAAACGCACGCACCCACCCACCCAACAGCCATTCACCTCACAACAGCATCCAGCCCATGCACCTGCACCCAAACTCAGCAGACAGACACCTCCACAACCACTCCCGATTCCTTCACTCCCAGACCTTCTCCCTTTTCCCGCCCTAGTGTCCCTAAGAAGCTTTTCCTGGCAAACATTGACCTCTTCCCTCCCCCTCCCCCCTACCGTCCTTCCCCTCAGGCTCAGCCACCAAGTCCACGCCCGCTGTGGTTCCTTCAGCTGTCAGAGGATCAAAGGGGGCACCCGTCAGCCCAGCCAGTGTGTCACTAACCCCTGCCAAGGCTAAATCTATTCCGCCACCTGGCAAGGTGAAGAATGGGACAGCATCCA
This sequence comes from Pleurodeles waltl, assembly GCF_031143425.1. Taxonomy (NCBI): domain Eukaryota; kingdom Metazoa; phylum Chordata; class Amphibia; order Caudata; family Salamandridae; genus Pleurodeles; species Pleurodeles waltl. Next base: position 1,800,566,424 of record NC_090440.1, read on the forward strand.
GCAAGGGGTAGTAGCCACAACCACCCAGCAAGGCCACCTCAAAGACTCCAGCTGCCAGACCCAAGGTGACACCACCATCTGCTAAGGTGAGGAAGGGGCACAAAACACCAGGCAAGGCACTTCAGACATCGAGGCTGCAGGTGAAGGCCAGGTTGCTACCAGCAAAATCGCCAGCACCGCCACCTGCACCGCAGCCAGCACCACCAGTAGCCCTGCTGTTAGCACCGCCGCAAGCACTGCCACCTGCACCGCCGCAAGCACTGCCGCAAGCACCACTACTGTCAGCAGCAGCAGCCCCAGTGGGCAGCCGTCCGAGGCTGCAGGAGAAGGGCTGGAGCCTCCCCCCACCACTGGGAGCACCGGCACCTGCACCGCACCCAGCACCGCCACCTGCACCACCGCAAGCACTGCCACCTGCACTGCTGACAGTAGCACCACTGCCAGCAGCAGCAGCCCCAGTGGGCAGCCGTCCGAGGCTGCAGGAGAGGGGCTGGAGCCCCCCTCCACCACTGGCAGCACCCCCACCAGCACCAGCACTACCACCACTGTGCAGACATAGCAGCCGCCGGATGGACTCTAGCCCTCCCTCCATGGACAATCATCCAGCCTGGTCACTGCAAATCCCATGGCTCAGACACCCAGGTGAGGGACTGTGAACTGCCACACCCTAAGTGTTGCATCACTGGGCACAGAGCCCTCTCCAGAACCAGTGGAGAAAGGCATCCACTCATCCTATCCTTGGCAGGATGAAGAACACTGGGCACAAAGCCCCCTCCAGAACCAGTGGAGAAATGCATCCACTCACCCTATCCTTGGCAGGATGAAGCACACTGGGCACAAAGCCCCCTCCAGAACCAGTGGAGAAATGCATCCACTCACCGTATCCTTGGCAGAATGAAGCACACTGGGCACAAAGCCCCCTCCAGAACCAGTGGAGGAAGGCATCCACTCACCCTATCTTTGGCAGGATGAATGAAGTAGACTGGGCATGAAGCCCCCTCCAGAACCAGTGGAGGAATGCATCCACTCGCCCTATCCTTGGCAGGATGAAGCACACTGGGCACAAAGCCCCCTCCAGAACCAGTGGAAAAAGGCATCCACTTGAGAGACTCTGGCTTTGCACTCCCCAGGAGCAAGCAGTGGGCATGCAGCCCCGCACAGCCCCCGAGACCAGTACATTCCAGAGGCTGAAATCAAATACAGTGCAGGGGGCTGCACAGCCCCCCACAGCCCGTGAGACCACCACCTCCCCAGGGCTTTAATCAAATATAAAGTTGGGTGACGTGTGACCATTCTGCACCCTAGGGACCACCACCTCTCCAAGGCTGGCTGCGCTGCCCCCCTCAATGACCAGCTGTGCCTGGCCTTGGGACTGCCACCTCCAAGGACTGGCTACCACTATGTCCCTGGGTGCCCACTCTGCAGGACTTGGAGAGCCAGCTAGGACCGTGGGGCCATTTTGCTCCCACCACCGTCCTGTCATTCTCTCTCACTCTCTCTTTCTCTCTCTCTCTCTCTCTCTCTGTCTTCCATCCCGGGATGGAAAAGAGAGAGAGAGAGATTGTTACTGCAATGGCCACTCCATCCAATAACTTCAAAGTGTCAAACTATCATGATGTTTGGTGCTAATGTTAAATTTACCATTTGATGGACACCAGAAAAGGGTCACTTCTGGCCTAACAGTAAAACCCTTACACTGTTAGTAAGATAAAAGTTCAAATCCTAGTATCACATGACAGTGCATCTGTTTATTTTCCAGTGTTTATACTAGTAAACATTCTTAGTGATGGAGCATTGAAGTATATTCCCCTCAAAATCTGTGGGTTGAATGTCATGAAGTACTGGGTTTTTCAGAACCCAGTGGTGCCAGGGAACACACCCTAAGACTTCGAGTCCTTCCTGTTTCAGACTACAGAAACACAGAGTCTTCTTGGTGAAGTCAAAGATCTTGTTTATTGGCTGCAGTCAGTAACAGGTATCCTAGAAGTACAACACGGTATATTCTCAGGAGACTGCTGCTCTTGCAAAGCTAACCTTCTCTTTTATACAAAATATTATGCTTTAGGCAAACATTCCTTATTTTACAGTTGACCATTCACATATTTTCACTACAAAGAAATAGCAGGGTTATGATGACAAGCCCATATTTCAGTTTGTCCACCCCTCAATCAATTACCCGGCAAGGCTCAGTACTTTCATCAGATATCAACGGACCTCCAATATAAACAGGCACCTCCTCCTTGTAAAGCAAGTCATAAAGAAAGAAACAGGGACAGGTGCGTGTAAGATTAGGCATGGTTTGTGTGTGATGAAAGGTTTTATGATGTGTTGTGCCTTGATACTAATCTCATTCGGCCACTGGGAAAGAAAACTGTCCGAACAGGTTTGGCTTCAGGCAGTGGAGTCAGCTTGCCCAGGTCACAGAGGAGTCAGCAAACATGTACGTGTCCTTCAGACTCGTTTTCGGCATTAGTCATTGGCCTATGTGAGGGCAATCACAAAATGGCTGTCGTTACAATGGAACCTCAGAGTTTCAGGACGGAAACTCTGATATTCAGGTGATTTTGTCACCTGAATATGAATAAAATGCTTGTGCATACTATTCTAATCATTCTCGGTCTGCTGATACCAAAATCGTTGTGATACGACGATGTTTATAACACGGGTCCAGAATTTTTCAGTACCACAGTCATAGCTATGTCTGGAGACTGCATGCTAAGGAGTCACATATGGCCTAGTAATTAAGGTCTCTCACACGTTTACTAAAGGATATGGGTTCTTGTCCACGTGAGTCTGGTCATTTCCTGCTTTAATTTCTTTTCAGCTATAAATATCTAAGTTACATACTGAACAGTAATCTCACTCTTTTTAATTGAAAGAAACATGTTTACTTTCAGTTTATCTGAAAATATCTCATTCTACGTATACAATTCATCAAAGCTTAAATTGCTCTCTGTTAGACTTTTCATCCTTGGCGTGGTCTCCCTTAACTTTTTGCCTCTGTTCCCCAGGTTGTTGATGTGTGCTGGACTCTGATTTTACTGTTTGTGTTACTCTGGGCACTTTACCACTGCTAACCAGTGCTAAAGTGCAAGTGCTCCTGTTTAAAATGTGTACGTAATTGGTTCTCCATGATTGGCATGTTTGTCTTACTGTTAAGTCCCTAGTAAAGTGCACTAGAGGTGCCCACGGCCTGTAAATCAAATGTTACTAGTGGGCCTGCAGCACTGGTTGTGCCACCCACACAAGTAACCCTGTAATCATGTCTCAGACCTGCCACTGCAATGTCTGAGTGTATTTTTACACTGTAAATTCGACTTGGCAAGTGTACCCACTTGCCAGGCCTAAACCTTCCCTTGTCTTACATGTAAGGCACCCCTAAGGTAGGCCCTAGGTAGCCCCAAGGGCAGGGTGCAGTGTATGGATAAGGTAGGACATATAGTAATGTGGTTTATATGTCCTGACAGTGAAATACTGCCAACTTCGTTTTTCACTGTTGCAAGGCCTGTCTCTCTCATAGGATAATATGGGGGCTACCTTTAAATATGATTAAAATGTAGATTCCCCTAGAGAGTAGATGGACATATCGAGTTTGGGGTCCCTGAACTCACAATTTCAAAATACATCTTTTAGTAAAGTTGATTTTGAGATTGTGCGTTTGAAAATGCCACTTTTAGAAAGTGAGCATTTTCTTGCTTAAACCATTCTGTGACTCTGCCTTGTTTGTGGATTCCCTGTCTGGGTCAGTTTGACAGTTGGGTTGTTTTTCACCTCGCACTAGACAGTGACACAAAGGGAGCTGGGGTGTAACCTGCATTTCCTAATTAGCAATCTCTGCTAGGAGGGAGGGGTGGAGTGATCACTCGCATTTGCTAGGACTGTGCCTGCCTCTGACAATGCAGACTCCAACCCCCTGGTGTGTGTCTGAGGCCTTGCCTGGGCAAGGCAGGATTTCACAAGCAGGTGTGAGTCCCCTTTGAACAAAGGTGACTTCAAAGACTAAAATGGGTATAAGAAGGGCACCCAAATCTACAGACTTTAGAAACACTTCTGGAACCAAGAGGAGCCTCTGCCACGAGAAGAGCTGATAGCTGAGGAAGAAGTGCTGCCCTGCCTGTGACTGTGCTTTGTGGAGCTTTCCTGCAGTGCTGCTTCTGCCAGAGTAAGAGGGCAAAGACTGGACTTTGTGTGCCTTCCATCTTGTAAAGAAATCTCCAAGGGCTTGAGTTAGAGCTTTCCTCCTGTTGTTTGAAGTCTCAGGGACAGCAAAGACTTCTCTTTGCCAGCACCTGGAGTCTCTGGAGAGACTCCTGCTCTGACAAGTGGTGCCCTATCCAGTCTCTGGGCCCTTGAATGGAAAGCTGGTGGAAATCCAAGGAAATCGACTTCGGACGACTCCGGACCGACGCCGCTGCTGAATCCGGTGACGCTGCCTGCACCCGATGCCGTAACCTTCGCTGGAACACGATTCTCTTCGCAGGCCCGACGCCGCCGCAGCCCCGCTGAAGTCCGCGCCTCTGTGGAAGTCGCAGCACCCCGTTGTGAACGACGCCACTCGAAGTGCGTGGACTCAACGTTTCGCACTGACGCTGCGATCCCTGACTTCGCGCATCGGCTTGTTTTCACTCTTCACCAAAGGTACTGTACTTGGGGGTCTACACGACTCCGTGTCTGGCGCCGCTGGTGTCGGCTTGTTGGGAATGACTCCGTCACGACGCCGTGTTAACATCTCATCGAAGCATTTTTGTTTCTAAGTGCTATTTTTTAGTTTAATCTCTAACAATTCATAACTTGATTTACGTATGTTGGATTTTTGTCATTTTGGTCTTGTTTTGTTTAGCTAAATATTTCCTATTTTTCTAAACTGGTCTTGTGTCATTTTGTAGTGTTTTCATTAAGTTGCTGTGTGTGTTGGTACAAATACTCTACACCTAGCACTCTGAAGTTAAGCCTACTGCTCTGCCAAGCTACCAAGGGGGTAAGCAGGGGTTAGCTGAGGGTGATTCTCTTTTACCCTGACTAGAGTGAGGGTCCTTGCTTGAAAAGGGGGTAACCTGAATGTCAACCAAAGACCCCATTTCTAACACTCTCTCTCTCAATCTCTCACTTTCTTTCTCTCTCTCTCTCTCTCTCTCTCTTTCTCTCTCTCCTTCTCTCTCTCTCTCAGAGTTGGGAGGGTAGTAGAGTTAACCGCAGGGACTGGCCACACGTCATTCCCTGAGGTGAATCCAACTGCACACAGCCCAATGCTGTGCACGGTGCAAGGCCGGGTGCTTATAGGGGGTTGGATTAACATATAGTACTGAAAATTACTTTATGCTAAACAAAACAAACCATAGATATTCAGCACTTATAGTTATACATATACAATTTTTAAGAAACTATGGCTGTCATTTCAACCCTTGCGTCAGTGATAAAGTGGCGGTAATACCGTCAACAGGCTGGTGGTAACTACTGTCAAATTTGACCATGGCGGTGCAAACTCAGATAGACAGCCACTTTACCACACTGACAGCCAAGGCGGGAACAACAGGCATCACGGCGGTAGCCACCTATGGCCAGGCTGAAGTCAATGTTCCGCCGCCCATATTATGGCCCTTCAATCCGCCACCTTTTCCAAGGCGGTACCTACAACATCAAAACACGAAGCCATAGAGCCTGAACGTCAGATATTCCAGATGATTTTCTACGTTCTGCTCCACCATGAACACCAATGACAGCGAAGACGATCACGGTGAGTACTGCCTCCTAGCACAGGGGAGGGAGGAAAAAGAGAGTGACATACACACGCAGCACCCCCACCCCAACACCATAAACACACACTCAGATGCAGTAATAAAACATACATACCCGTACCCCTCATGAAAAATGCAAGACAACAGGATAATGATAAAGTAGTGTAATAATATAAATACAGTAGAAATAGGCAAATTAAGTCTAATGGTATATAGAAATGTACAGTTCAAGGGACACTGCCCAGTCCTCAATGTGCGTGGGCCACGGGCCAAATTCCAAGGCCCCACTTGTCACCTCCAGCAACACGAAAAGAACACTGCAGGGGCATCAGTTTGAAAATAGGCAGGCACCTCAGGGGGATGGGAGATGGGGTCACCTCAGCCGGCAGATGGGACAACGCCACTGGTCCTGGAGGGGGCAAAACGCCCTGTGCTTGGTCCTGGGGAGTGCAAGGCCACAGTCTCTCAAGTGGGTAACTTGCCCACATGTTCTGGAGGGGGCAACATGCCCTGTGCTTGGTCCTGGGGAGTGCAAGGCCACAGTCTCTCAAGTGGGTGACTTGCCCACTTCCTCTGGAGGGGGCAACATGCCCTGTGCTTCTCCTCCTGGGGAGGATGGGGTGAGTGGGTGTCTTACCCACTGGTTCTGGAGGGGGAAAGTGCCCTGCGCTTCTGATCCTGGGGAGGATGGGGTGAGTGGGTGTCTTATCCACTGGTTCTGGAGGGGGCATTGTGCACTGTGCTTCTGATCCTGTGGAGTGCAAGGCCACTGTCCCTCAGCTGGGTGACATTCTCACAGGATTAGCAGGCCGCTCAGCAGCCCACGGAGGCAGGACTACATACCGTCCGTAGGCAGTGATGGCTGCTCTATGGTGGTAGTGGTGCTGCTGATGCTTGTGGGGGAGGCCCAAGCCCATCCCCTGCAGCCTCGGACGGCAGCCCACTGCTGGTAGTGGTGGTACTTCTGCTGCTGCTGGTGGTGGGGGGGAGGCTCCAGCCCATCCCCTGCAGCCTAGGATGGCTGCACAACCATGATTGGTGGTGGGGGCTCCGACTGAGTCCCTGCACCAGGCCCCTGGTCCTTCCTGCCTGCTGGTGCAGGCCCCTTGCCCTTCCTGGCAGCAGCTGGGGCAGGCTCCTTGCCCTTCCAGGCAGCACATGGGGCAGACAACCTTTCCTTGAGGCTGCCTGGTGCCCTGGATCCTTTTCCACCACGAAAGGGTGAGGAGATTACTAGTCCCGTGCACTGGGTGGCTGAGGTGCATGCCTGGGTTTTTGCCACCCTGGCCAGATGTGAATGTCTTAGAGACATTGGGGCGGGAAGAGGGAGATGGTTTGGGAGTGGAGGAAGAGGGATTGGTTGTGGGAGGTGTCTGTCTGCTGTGTTTGGGTGCTGGTGCATGGGCTGGATGTTGTGAGGTGGAGGGCTGTTCGGTGTCTGAGTGCTTGTGTTTGTGTACCTTGGGAGGGAAGAGACAGACACAGTGGGAGAGGACACAGGGGATGTGTCCATGGCTGTTGTGGTGGTGTCTGCCAGTGAGGTGTGTGTTCTGATAGGTGTGGTGGTGATGGTGGTAGTGGATGAGGATGTAGTGTATGCAGGTGTGAGTGTAGACTCAACTGGGATGGAGGTGGAGGAGGAGGAGGAGGAGGGGGTCACAGTGGAGGCAGTGGATGTTGGTATGTCTGCAATTTGATGGTGTTTGTGTGAGTGCCTATGTGATGATGTGTGGTGCTTGTGTTTGCCTGTGCCACTCTTGTGTGTTGTCCTGTGTGCATGCTCGTGAGCCTGTGTGCTTTGGATAGGTTGGGGTTAAGGGGAATGGGATTGGGAAGAGGAAGTTGGGGGGGGGGAGGGTGGAAACAGAGACAATGGCTGCCATCAGAGAGGAGGCCAGAGCATGGATTGATCTCTGCTGGGCTCCAAGCCACTGTTCATGCCCTCCAGAACTGCATTAGTCTGTTGCATTTGGGCTGCCAGCACCGCACCTGGATGGCATTCACAATGGTTGACTTCCCTACAGAGATGGATTGCAGGAGGTCAATAGCCTCCTCCCTAAGGACAGCAGGGCTAACTGGGGCAGGGCGTGAGGTGCCTGGGTGAAGGAGATGCCTACCTTCCTGGGTGAGCGGGCACGGGCAACTCGATGAGGGGCTGCTGGGAGGGCGGTGCTGATACAGGGGTGGTGGCTGTACCTGTAGCTGAGGTGGTCACAGATGTGTCCGCCACCACCAGGGAGCTTCCATCGGAGGAGGTATCTGTGTCTCCGCCATGCTGCTCCCCTGCCCCTCCGTCCCACAGGTGCCCTCACCGTTGGTGGACTTCGCCTCCTGGGTCCTGTGGGATGCAGCTCCCTCCGTCGCTGGTGCCTCTGCTCCTCCGCCAAATGATGCAAATGCACATAAAGAGAGGATGACAAAACAAAAAGGGGGGGAGGAGACAAAGGATACCCTTGGTCAATGGCTGCACCAACACCACCGCTGGCGTACAAACCACCGTCACACGCAGGGAACAGCTCTACGCACTATGCAATGTACTACCAGTAATAATGCTAGCCACCAGGGCATGGGGAGGGGCACATACTGCCAACTACAGCACACCTGGGACCCACACAGCCCTGACCAGTAGTGGATGCCTACAAGCTAGGTAGCAGGATTCTCACTTGAGAACCCTGGCCAACATGGGAACTACTCTGCAATGTCAGGCCTGGCCTAGGGGCACCCACTGACACACATCCCCCACCCAGGTACTTCACTACCATGCATAAGTTGTAATGATGGGAACTGTACTCACCCCCTAGTGGCTGCTGTGATGCCCTCAAGCACCCAGTACCGGATGGGCAACCGCAAGTATGCAGGCCATCGGGGGGGGTCAGGGTTCGATGGGCACCCCTTCCTCAGTGGGAGGCCATCCCCAGCTGGGCCTCCACCATGTTCCGTGCCCAGCGTCAAAGATCCTCCCACAGTTTCTGACAATGGGTGCTCCGCCTTCCGTAGACCCCTAGGGTCCACACGTCATTGGCAATGGCACGCTATAAACCCTTTTTTTGATGGACGCTGACCTGCAGAGAAATACACACAGGAAAAGGTCAGTCAGATGATCCTGTCTGGACATACAGTACAAATACCACTTATACATAAAAAATAAACATCATGCATTGTACTGTTGTGGCTATGATGTTCAGTTTGTGACCGGCTACTCAATCTTTTGACCCATAGATTGCTACCACTGCGGATGAATAGGAGGTGGAGACATACCCCAGTGTACAGACCCCTCGTGGTCTTGGCAACAATGGAGGACAGACACATTATCCACACCTATAGACTTGACAGGGCCACAGACATGGAGCTGTGTGCCCAATTGGAGCCTGACCAAATTCCTGCTATCTGTCACCCCACTGGGATCCTCCCCCTCTTGTGCAAGTCCTATCTGTGCTCCATTTCTTGGCAACAGGTTGTTTCCAAGTGACAGTGGGCTTGGCAGCAGGAATGTCACAGCCAGTGTTCTCAAACGTGCTGACCAGAGTGGTGTCTGCCCTGATAAAATACATGTGCAGCTACATTGTTTTCCCCCAGGTGGAGGATTTGGCCACAGTGAAAGCTGACTTCTACACAATTGGACATATCCCCAACATCACTGGGGCAATTGATGGTACACATATTGCATTTGTCCATGAATGTCTAGATGGTGTGCTTGGCAGACCAGTACATCTCCCATGTCAATGTTAAGTATCCTGGGTCGGTGCATGACGCCTTTATCCTAAGGAATAGTAGCATCCCAAATGTGATGGCCCAACTACAGAGGCAAAGGGTGTGGCTAATAGGTGAGCCCTGGTTCCCACCCAGTAGATGTTGGTGTATGGGTATGGTGTGGGCCATATGGGATAGTGTGCGGCTAAATGTTGTCCATCGATATTTGCAGGTGACTCTGGTTACCCCAACCTATCATGGCTACTGACCCCTGTGAGGAATCCCAGGACAAGGGCTGAAGAACGTTACAATGAGGCACATGGGCAAACAAGAAGGATTATCCAATGTACCTTTGGCCTCCTGAAGACCAGGTTTCGGTGCCTCCATCTAACAGGTGGATCCCTGTGCTACTCACCCAAGAAGGTCTGCCAGATAATCGTGTCATGCTCCATGTTGCACAACCTTGCCTTAAGATGCCATGGGGCATATTTATACTCTGTTTGCACTGAATGTGTGTCAAAAAGTTTTGACGCACATTCGGCGCAAACCATGCACCATATTTATACAGTGACGCCCGCGAACACCAAAAGTCCGCTGTGTGAGTCATTTTCTGGATGCGGGAAACCGCCTTGCATTATTGACATGCAAGTTAGGCGTTCCCATCCAAAAAACACCTGTGCGCCATATTTGTTCTACCCTGCAAAAATTACGCACGGCCCGGAGTCGGAAAATGACGCACAGCCCGATTTGCGTAAAAAAATAACACCTGGGTCAGGGCAGGCATTAAAATGGGGCAAACACACCAGTACTTAAGGAAAACACACAGACGCAACAGCAGAGCTCCAAAAGGAAGACATGGCGGTGCTTTTCATTCAGCATGCACGCCGACGCAGAGCACAGGACCAACAACAGCAGCTTCTACAACACCAGCAGGTACCCCAAAGGCAACACAGAAGGCAGGAGAGAATTTTCCGCACCAGGACAACCCTTCTGGGACTCCAGCAACAAGTCATCATCCAGAGGTACAGACTCAAATGGCAAGCCATTCAGCAGCTGCTGCGCAACACTGAGCCACAGTTGGCACCCAGCTTGCAGACACCCCACACCATTCCACCAGAAATCAAGCTGCTAGCTGTACTCCACATGTTGGCAAGAGGCTTGTTTGAAACCCTTGTTGCCTGGTTTCCTCATTCTCTGCCTTCCTACCCAAGGTATTGGATGCCATCATCTCCCTCACACCCTGCCACATCAGCTTCCCCAACACAAAGCAGAAGCAGCAGGAGACCAAACAGGGCTTCTACCAAATCAATGGCTTCCCACACGTGCTTGGTGCCATTGACTGCACACATGTACGCATTGTGCCACCTGCTGCAACCGAACATCTATACTGTAACAGGAAGCACACACACTCCCTCAATGTGCAGGCCATTGTCGATCACCGGGGATTGATCACCAACCATCGTGGCAAAGTATCCTGGGAGTGTACATGATTCATTCATCTTCCATCACTGCACCATCAATCAACACTTCCAGGATGGACGATATGGAAATGGCCTACTTGTTGGTAAGTACAGAAACCTACTTACATACACACTGCACAGCAACCATCTAGGACAAACAACACATACACCTCTACATTGACACATGGCTAGGAAGACACTGAGGTTGTGATACTGCTAGGCATGTGTGATATCCTGACCTATTTGGATACACACCTATGGAGAAATGACAGATCCAAATAACAACAAATGCCACTCCGCAGACACAAGGGAACAATTTAAAACAACACAATGACAATGACGGCCTCAAATGGCAGTACAACTTGGAAGATTATTCTTTCAATATCACATCAATACCACTCAATCAAACACCCTTCCAAGCAATAAGTACTGTGTAAGAGGTGTGTAATGTGTTTTGCTGCAGGTCAAACACCACAACACACAGCATGATGATGATGACTACAATGAAGGTGACATGGAATCATTGAGGCAGTACCAATATCTCACATTACTACTGCTCTGACATTGCCCACTACCAATAAGCAAGTGGACTGTACTAAGAACACATATTGATGTGACAATATTGAAAGTGCACATTCCTACACATACGGTTTGAGACAATTACACATATACACAGCAGATGTACAAGCTTACGGACCTTCTGACACTGTAAATGACAACCTCACAACCAAGTTAGCCAGCTGGAAATAGAACATGTTCAGTAGTATAAGTGCATGATTGAACCTGAGTTGACTTGGAAAGGGCAGAGAAATAGGTCTGCAGCGAACTTGTCACACGTGGGATATTTGTGCATAGACAATTGTCAACACGTCAGTGCTGACAATTTATGGAGATGTGTTGTACATTGTAACCTTGCCAAACCTAAGGGTCACACTGATGTTCAACTAATTCTATTGCATTTGTTAAATTGGATGGGATTTCCAGGCCATATAGATGCAACCGTGTTACCACAACTGTGGAATTAATTCTGTGTATGGTAGTATCATGTCACCCCCAGTTAAGACACATGGACACCTCTTTCACATGACATAATGCAAGGGAGTACACTATGTACTGCAACTCTACAAAAATAACGCTGACATCCGGTCAATCAGCCAAACACCAGTTCAAATTATGAAACAACCCAATGCTGATGGTACATCCTAGAAGCCTAGGATTCCACACAATAACACAAACACCTATAAGTCACAGACAACACAAGAGAACAACTGCTGTGCAAAGTGATAATCATGGTGCAAGCAACATCAACATTTTCTTACTCATTTTCTCTTTCAGCTGATCAGGGGTATGGGATCCAGCCGTGGATCATGACCCCATTTGCAAACCCAAGCACAGCAGCAGAGTGTTGTAGGAAAGTACCATCTTGCCTGGCATGTTACCCCCATTTTCACTGTATGTATGTTTGTTTTACCCAGGTGTCACTGGGGTCCTGCTAGGCAGGACCCCAGTGCTCATAATGTATGCTCTGTATGTGTTCCTTGTGTGGTGCCTAACTGTATCACTGAGGCTCTGCTAACCAGAACCTCAGTGTTTATGCTCTCTCTGCTTTCTAAAATTGTCACTGCAGGTTAGTGACTAATTTTACCAATTCTCATTGGCACACTGGAACACCCTTATAATTCCCTTGTATATGGTACCTAGGTACCCAGGGTATTGGGGTTCCAGGAGATCCCTATGGGCTGCAGCATTTCTTTTGCCAACCATAGGGAGCTCAGACAATTCTTACACAGGACTGCCACTGCAGCCTGAGTGAAATAACGTCCATGTTATTTCACAGCCATTTTGACTGCACATAAGTAACTTATAAGTCACCTATATGTCTAACCCTCACTTGGTGAAGGTTAGGTGCCAAGTTACTTAGTGTGTGGGCACCCTGGCACTAGCCAAGGTGCCCCCACATTGTTCAGCACAAATTCCCCTGACTTTGTGAGTGCGGGGACACCATTACACGTGTGCACTACATATAGGTCACTACCTATATGTAGCGTCACAATGATAACTCTGAACATGGCCATGTAACATGTCTAGGATCATGGAATTGTCACCCCAATACCATTCTGGTATTGGGGGGGACAATTCCATGCATCCCCTGGTCTCTAGCACAGACCCCGGGCACTGCCAAACTGCCTTTCAGCAACATCAACAGCTCCTTCGAGTCAACCACCTTCCCAGAAAGATGGAAGCTCCTTCGAGTCAACCAACTCCCACGACACCATCAACTCCGCCGAGCACCTTCACTTAAAAATCCACATCAATGCCAACAACACACTCAGAGGAACACTGGTCTACAGACCCCCTGGACCCAAACCACAGTTCTGCGACGACATCTCCGACGCCATTAGCTCCCAAGCCCTCGCCTCAACAGACTACATCCTCCTCGTGACCTGAACTTCCACCTAGAAAATAACAACAATATCAACACCACCAACCTAATCGACAACCTCGCCAACTTAGGCCTCAAGCAACTCGTTACTTCACCCACCCACTCCGCAGGCCACACACTCAACCCCATCTTCTCAGCCAGCAACCACGTCTCTTTCAGCCACACCACTGAACTCAGCTGGACAGACCACTGCTGCATCCACTTCTCCTACCAGAAACCAGTCACTCACCACCACCACATATAACCCCCCTGACGCAACAGGAGCAAAACATCAACGGATCAACTGATCTCCACTCTCGCCCGGGCCCCACCCCCTGGGACCCTGGACCCCAACATAGCCACCACCAACCTGCATCACTGGATAGAAGATTGCGCCAACACCCTCGCACCGCTTAAAAACACCCTAAACACCTCCCACAGAATCAAGGCCAGCTGGTTCATCCCAGAACTACAGGAATCCAAACGGCTAAGTCGCAGAATGGGAAAAAACTGCTCACACCATATCTTCAATAAGGCAAACATCATCCTCACCCCCCCACCTTTGCAAAACCATCAACAGCTCCTTCGAGTCAACCACCTTCCCAGAAAGATGGAAGCTCCTTCGAGTCAACCAACTCCCACGACACCATCAACTCCGCCGAGCACCTTCACTTAAAAATCCACATCAATGCCAACAACACACTCAGAGGAACACTGGTCTACAGACCCCCTGGACCCAGACCACAGTTCTGCGACAACATCGCCGACGCCATTAGCTCCCAAGCCCTCGCCTCAACAGACTACATCCTCCTCGTGACCTGAACTTCCACCTAGAAAATAACAACGATATCAACACCACCAACCTAATCGACAACCTCGCCAACTTAGGCCTCAAGCAACTCGTTACTTCACCCACCCACTCCGCAGGCCACACACTCAACCCCATCTTCTCAGCCAGCAACCACGTCTCTTTCAGCCACACCACTGAACTCAGCTGGACAGACCACTGCTGCATCCACTTCTCCTACCAGAAACCAGTCACTCACCACCACCACATACAACCCCCCTGACGCAACAGGAGCAAAACATCAACGGATCAACTGATCTCCACTCTCGCCCGGGCCCCACCCCCTGGGACCCTGGACCCCAACATAGCCACCACCAACCTGCATCACTGGATAGAAGATTGCGCCAACACCCTCGCACCGCTCAAAAACACCCTAAACACCTCCCACAGAATCAAGGCCAGCTGGTTCACCCCAGAACTACAGGAATCCAAACGGCTAAGTCGCAGAATGGAAAAAACTGCCACCATGACCCTACCAACTCCAATAGGTGGTAGGGTAATTGGAAATAGGTGTGAAGGGCTGGAGAGGAGTAGCCTCCCCCAGCCTCTGGAAATGTTTTGATGGGCACAGATGGTGCCCATCTCTGCATAAACCAGTCTACACCAGTTCAGGGATCCCCCATCCCTGCTCTGGCATGAAACTGGACAAAGGAAAGGGGAGTGATCACTCCCATGACCAGTACCTCCCAGGGGAGGTGCCCAGAGCTCCTCCAGTGTGTCCCAGACCTCTGCCATCTTGGATTCAGAGGTGTTGGGGCACAATGGACAGATCTGAGTGGCCAGTGCCAGCAGGTCCTGATAGGTGCTTACCTCTTTCAGTAGCCAAGCCTCCTTTCTCAGTAGCCAAACCTCCTTTTCTGGTTATTTAGGGTCTCTCCTCTGGGCTATTCCTTGGATAACGAATGCAAGAGCTCACCAGAGTTCCTCTGCACTTCCCTCTTCAACTTCTGCCAAGGATCGACCGCTGACTGCTTCAGGATGCCTGCAAAACTGCAACAAAGTAGCAAGACGACTACCAGCAATATTGTAGCGCCTCATCCTGCCGGCTTTCTCAACTGTTTCCTGGTGGTGCATGCTCTGAGGGCTGTCTGCCTTCACCCTGCAGTGGAAGCCAAGAAGAAATCTTCTGTGGGTCGACTGAATATTCCCCCTGCCCGTCTGCACCCACCTGCACCAAGACCGCGCCCAGCACCAGACCCTCTGGCCAACACGCCTCCCGCGCCACTGAACACCTTTACACTGCCAAAGAACTCCACGGCCTTAATCCAAGACGCTCCTCCATCTGCTTCCAGTCCACACCGATGCGCGCCAAAGGACCCTTCTCCTGCACAGCCTGCAATCTCACCTGCAACCTAACCTCCAAACTCCAAATCAAAACAGACAACTGCCTAAGATGCATCCTACTTAACACCCGCTCCGTCCACAAACATGCAGTTGAACTCTGGGACCTCCTGACCACATACTCACCCGACATCCCATTCCTCACCGAAACCTGGATGAATTTGGCTTCAGAAACAGACGTAGCCATAGCCATACCCATACCAGAAAACTACAAGATCACCAGAAGAGACCGAGTCAACAGACCAGGAGGAGGAATCGCCCTAGTCCACAAAACACCATAACAGTCTCCACCAACTCCCACGACACCATCAACTCCGCCGAGCACCTTCACTTAAAAATCCACATCAATGCCAACAACACACTCAGAGGAACACTGGTCTACAGACCCCCTGGACCCAGACCACAGTTCTGCGACGACATCGCCGACGCCATTAGCTCCCAAGCCCTCGCCTCAACAGACTACATCCTCCTCGTGACCTGAACTTCCACCTAGAAAATAACAACGATATCAACACCACCAACCTAATCGACAACCTCGCCAACTTAGGCCTCAAGCAACTCGTTACTTCACCCACCCACTCCGCAGGCCACACACTCAACCCCATCTTCTCAGCCAGCAACCACGTCTCTTTCAGCCACACCACTGAACTCAGCTGGACAGACCACTGCTGCATCCACTTCTCCTACCAGAAACCAGTCACTCACCACCACCACATATAACCCCCCTGACGCAACAGGAGCAAAACATCAACGGATCAACTGATCTCCACTCTCGCCCGGGCCCCACCCCCTGGGACCCTGGACCCCAACATAGCCACCACCAACCTGCATCACTGGATAGAAGATTGCGCCAACACCCTCGCACCACTCAAAAACACCCTAAACACCTCCCACAGAATCAAGGCCAGCTGGTTCACCCCAGAACTACAGGAATCCAAACGGCTAAGTCGCAGAATGGGAAAAAACTGCCACCATGACCCTACCAACTCCAATCACATCGCTTTTAAGGATGCCCTATGCAAACATTACCAACTGATCCGCACCACCTAAAAGACCCACTTCAAAAACTGCATTGACGCCAACGCTCACAACATTAAAGAGCTCTTTGGCATCATCCATGAGCTCTCCACCCCCAGGACCTGCTCCAACGAACCCCCGCTATCACAGGATTTCTGCAACTCACTGGCAACCCACTTCCATCAAAAGACAGAAGAAATCCACAATAGCTTCAAACCCTAGACCCACCAGCTGACTACAAACACCCAAGAACCCAACGCTCCAAGCAACACCCACCTCCTCCAAACCTGGACCCCCGTCAACTTAGAGGACACCGCCACCACCATGGCCTCCATCCACTCCAGATCACCATCGGACCCCTGCTCACACCATATCTTCAATAAGGCAAACATCATCCTCACCCCCCCACCTTTGCAAAACCATCAACAGCTCCTTCGAGTCAACCACCTTCCCAGAAAGATGGAAGCACGCAGAAATCAACGCCCTGCTGAAGAAACCAAAGGCAGACCCAGACGACCCCAAGAACTACTGTAAAATCGTAAACAGCCAACTATCCCGGTTCCTGGAGGACAGCAAGGTACTCGACACCTCCCAGTCGGGATCCCACAGAAACCACAGCACTGAGACTGCACTCATTGCTGCCACAGACGACATTAGGACCATGCTCGACGAAGGAGAAACAGCAGCATTCATCCTCCTGGCTCTCTTCGCAGCTTTCGACACAGTATGTCATCACACTCTCCGCACACGCCTCCACAACGCTGGAATCCGCGACAAGGCACTCAACTGGATCTCGTCATTTCTCTCAGGCAGAACCCAGAGAGTCCGCCTCCCACCGTGCCTGTCAGAATCCTCCGGAATCATCTGTGGCGTTCCCCAAGGATCTTCGCTCAGCCCCACGCTCTTCAACGTTTACATGGCCCCTTCGCCAACATTGCACAAACCCACCACATCAACATAGTTTCATACGCAGACGACACTCAGCTCATCCTCTCTCTCACAAAAGACCCTACAACTGCAAAGAACAACCTCCACAACAGACTTCACTCCATTGCAAGCTGGATGGGATCAAGCCACCTCAAGTTAAACACAGACAAGACAGAAATACTAATCTTTGGCATCAACCCCTCAATTTGGAATGACTCCTGGTGGTCCACCTCCCTAGGAACCGCGCCTTCACCCACCACCCACGCACGAAACACAGACTTCATCTTGGACTCAACACTCAGCATGACTCAGCAGGTCAATACCATCTCCTCTTCCTGCTACAAGACTCTCCACATGCTCTGCAAAATCTTCAAGTGGATTCCCGTCGAAACCAGGAAAACTATCACCCACGCCCTGGTCAACAGCCGAATGGACTACGAAACGCCCTATATGCAGGAATAACAACCAAACTCCTAACAAAGCTGCAAAGAATCCAGAACGCATCCGCTCGCCTCTTTCTGGACATCCCACGCCGTGACCACATTTCCCCCCACCTCAGAGAGAGACGTTCACTGGCTACCAGTATCAAAGAGGATCACCTTCAAACTCCTCATCCACGCCCACAAGGCCCTCCATGACACAGGCCCAGCCTACCTCAACGACAGACTCACCTTCCACACCCCCACCCGCAATCTTTACTCCGCCAGCCTCACCTTACCTCCATCCCCCGTATCTGCCCCACCACCGCCAGAGGAAGATCCTTCTCTCACCTAGCCGCCAAGACCTAGAACTCCCTACCGATCCACCTTTGCCAGACTCTAGACCTCCTGACATTCAGGAAACGCCTCAAGACATGGCTCTCCGACTAGTAGCTCCCCCCAGCACCTTGAGACCCTACTGGGTGATTAGTGCGCTCTATAAATCCTTGATTGATTGATTGATTGATTGATTGCCAATGCAGGCACCAACCTTCTGCATCACCGGTCCTCTGGGTCCACTCTCTTCCCAACGAGCGTGGTACCTGGAACACAGGAGCTGAGTCCAAGTGTCTCCCACAGTCCAGTGGCCCTTCTGTCCAAATTTGGTGGAGGTAAGTCCTTTCCTCCCCATGCCAGACAGTAATCCTGTGTACTGTGTGATCTGCAGCTGCTCCGGTTTCTGTGCACTTTTCCAAGGATTCCTTTGTGCACAGCCTAGCCTGAGTCCTCAGCACTCCGTCCTGCATTGCCCAACTCGCTGAGTTGGACTCCGACACCATGGGACCCTCCTTTGTGACTCTGAGTCGACCGCTGTCCTCAGATCTTCTAAGTGCCTGTTCTAGTACTTCTGTTGGTGCTGCCTGCTTCTGCGGGGGCTCACTAAGTTGCTCAGTGCCCCCTCTGTCTCCTCCTCCAAGGGGCGACATCCTGGACCTTCCTGGTCCCCAGCAGGATCCAAAATCCTCAACCATGACTCTTGCAGCTAGCAAGGCTTGTTTGCTGTATTTTTGCGTGGAAACACTTTTGCAACCTCCACCACGCAGTTTGACATCCTCTGACCTAAGGAGAAGTTCCTGGCACCTTCCGTTTTTCAGAATCTTCAGGTTCTTCCACCCAGAGGCAGCCCTTTTGCAACTTCATCCGGGGTTTAGTGGGCTCCTGCCCCCCTCGACACTTCTGTGACTCTTGGACTTCGACCCATTCCTTTACAGGTCCTCAGGCCCGGGAATCCGTCTTCAGTGTTTTGCTGGTGGTTGTGGTTCTTGCAGAATCCCATATCTCGACTATACTGTCTTTCTTGGGTAGTAGGGTAACTTTACTCCTACTTTTCAGGGTCTTGGAGTGGGGTATCTTGGACACCCTAGGGGCCATATTTATACTTTTTGACGCAAAACTGCGCTAACGCAGTTTTGCGTCAAAAAAATTACCGCCGGCTAACGCCATTCTGAAGCGCCATGCGGACGCCGTATTTATTCAATGACGTTAGCCGGCATTAGCCGCCGGCGCTGCCTGGTGTGCGTGAAAAAAAATGACGTACACCAGGCAGAGCCGGCGTAGGGGAATATGGAACTTGGGCGCCAAAAAATGGGGCAAGTCAGGCTGAGGCAAATTTTTCGCCTCAACCCGATTTGCGCCATTTTTTTCGACTCCCAACCCCCATTGAAATGACTCCTGTCTTAGCAAAGACAGGAGTGATGCCCCCTTGCCCAATGGCCATGCCCAGGGGACTTCTGTCCCCTGGGCACGGTCATTGGGCATAGTGGCATGTAGGGGGGCACAAATCAGGCCCCCCTATGCCACAAAAAAAAAAAAAAAAATACTTACCTGAACTTCATGTCCCTGGGATGGGTCCCTCCATCCTTGGGTGTCCTCCTGGGGTGGGCAAGGGTAACAGGGGGTGTCCCTGGGGGCATGGGAGGGCACCTCTGGGCTCCTTCCGAGCCCACAGGTCCCTTAACGCCTGCCTTGTCCAGGCACTAAAAAACGGCGCGAAAGCGGCTGGACGTCATTTTTTTTGACCCGCCCATTCCCGGGCCTGAATTTTGCCCGGTTATGTAAATACGGCGCACGTTCCTCGGAGTCAATTTTTTAGACGGGAACGCCTACCTTGCATACCATTAACGCAAAGTAGGTGTCCACGCAAAAAAATTACGCAAACTCCATGGACTTTGGCGCTAGACGCGTCTAACGCCAAAGTATAAATATGGAGTTAGTTTTGCGTCGGAATTGCGTCAAAAAAAACGACGCAATTCCGGCGCAAACAGAGTATAAATATGCCCCTTACTGTTTTCTTACAGTGCCAGTGACCCTCTACAACCTCCCATAGGTCTGGGGTCCATTCGTGTTTGGCATTCCACTTTTGGAGTATTGTGTTGCCCCTAGACCAATGTCTATCTATTGAATCCTATTGTGATTCTACATTGTTTGCACCACTTTTCTTACTGTTACTTACCTGTTTTGGGTCTGTGTACATATAATTTGTGTATATTACTTACCTCCTAAGTGAGGGTATCCTCTGAGATACTTTTGACATATTGGTGGCCATTACAGCCCTGGCAGACGGTGTTAAAGCGGCGGTAAGACCGCCAACAGGCCGGTGGAAAAAAATTAGCAATACCGACGGCAGTACAAACAAACAGCGTGGCGGTCACTGCCAACAGACAGGCAGAAGACAATGTACCACCCACACTATTATGACCGGAAAATCCGCCACCTTTTCCGGGGCGGATTCACCGCGGATAAAACCACAGCGGAAACAGGAATTTCGAAGGGAAAACGCTCACCTCTACACACTCCACGAGGAACGAGGACACCATGGACCCGGAACTCCAAATCCTACCTGCGATAGTCTTCCTGCTCCTGTACCAGGAGCACGAATGCCGGTGGCGAAGACCACAGTGACTACTGCACCTACGACACAGGGGATGGGGGAGGCAAAAAACAGGGACACACACACGCAACACCCCCACCCCCACCCTCACTCACTACAACACATACACTAATACATATCTATACATTATAGTTACACCCCCAACCCCTCTGGAAGAATGCAAAGACAAGAGGAAATAAGTGTAACCATTGTAATCTATTAAAATTCAGTACGCAAAAATATACATATAGATACTATTAACAAAATATACACCAAGAATAGTAGTCCAGGTATTGCAGCATTCATAGTCCGTGGACCACTGGGCCCAAAATGCATGGGCGAGGCCCACACTCGATACCAGATCAAAACAGAGAGAACACTGCAGGGGCATCAGATAGAAATACAACAGGCACCTCAGGAGGAAGGGAAGGGGGGTCACCTCAGCCGGATGAGTGCACACCAGATCCACAAGGGGGCTCAATGGCCACTGCATTATCCTGGGGAGTGTAAAGCCACAGTCTCTCAAGTCTCTCAAGTGGGTGGTTTGCCCACTGCATTATCCTGGGGAGTGCAAAGCCACAGTCTCTCAAGTCTCTACAGTGGGTGGTTTGCCCACTGTATTATCCTGGGGAGTGCAAAGCCACAGTCTCTCAAGTCTCTCCAGTGGGTGGCTTGCCCACTGCATCATCCTGGGGAGTGCAAATCCACAGTCTCTCAAGTCTCTACAGTGGGTGGTTTGCCCACTGCATTATCCTGGGGAGTGCAAAGCCACAGTCTCTCAAGTGGATAACAGTCTCCACTGGTTCTGGAGGGGGACTGGTGCCCAGAGTGCTTCATCCTGTGAAGGACAGAGGTAGTGGATGGATCTTTCCACTGGTTCTGGAGGGGGACTGGTGCCCAGAGTGCTTCATCCTGTGAAGGACAGAGGTAGTGGATGCATGTCTCCACTGGTTCTGGAGGGGGACTGGTGCCCAGAGTGCTTCATCCTGTGAAGGACAGAGGTAGTGGATGGATCTCTCCACTGGTTCTGGAGGGGGACTGATGGCCAGAGTGCTTCATCCTGTGAAGGACAGAGGTAATGGATGCATGTCTCCACTGGTTCTGGAGGGGGACTGGTGCCCAGAGTGCTTCATTCTGTGAAGGACATAGGTAGTGAATGGATCTCTCCACTGGTTCTGGAGGGGGACTGGTGCCCAGAGTGCTTCATCCTGTGAAGGACAGAGGTAGTGGATGCATGTCTCCACTGGTTCTGGAGGGGGACTTGTGCCCAGAGTGCATCACTCACCCCGTGACGGTCCCAGTTGCGTCAGTGCCCCTGCTGCTCATGGGCTAGCAGTGCTTGAGTTGGCGGTGTCCTGTTCAGCGGTGCTTGAGTTGGCGGTGCCCTGTTCAGCGGTGCTTGCCCTGTTCAGCGGTGCTTGAGTTGGCGGTGGCCTGTTCAGCGGTGCTTGCCCTGTTCAGCGGTGCTTGATTTGGCGGTGCCCTGTTCAGCGGTGCTTGATTTGGTGGTGCCTTGTTCAGCGGTGCTTGAGTTGGCGGTGCCCTGTTCAGTGGTGCTTGAGTTGGCGGTGCCCTGTTCAGCGGTGCTTGCCCTGTTCAACGGTGTTTGATTTGGCGGTGCCCTGTTCAGCGGTGCTTGAGTTGGTGGTGCCCTGTTCAGCGGTGCTTGCCCTGTTCAGCCGTGCTTGAGTTGGCGGTGCCCTGTTCAGCGGTGCTTGATTTGGCAGTGCCCTGTTCAGCGGTGCTTGATTTGGTGGTGCCCGGTTCAGCGGTGCTTGAGTTGGCGGTGCCCTGTTCAGCGGTGCTTGCCCTGTTCAGCGGTGCTTGAGTTGCATGTGCCCTGTTTAGCGGTGCTTGATTTGGCGGTGCCCTGTTCAGTGGTGCTTGAGTTGGCGGTCCTTCATGGCCCAGCAGTGCTTGAGTTGGCGGTCCTTCATGGCCCAGCGGATCTTGTGCTGGTGGTCCTTCATGGCCCAGCGGTTCTTGTGCTGGCGGTCCTTCATGGCCCAGCTGGGCTGGGGCTGGCGGGGCCCTCCTGGGCAGCTGGGCTGGGGCTGGCGGGGCCCTCCTGGGCAGCTGGGATGGGGCTGGCGGGGCCCTCCTGGGCAGTTGGGGTGGGGCTGGTGGTGGCTTCCTGGGCAGCAGGGCTGGGGCTGGCGGTGGCCTCCTGGGCAGCTGGGCTGAAGCTGGTGGTGGCCTCCTGGGCAGTGGGGATGGGGCTGGCGGGGCCCTCCTTGGCAGCTGGGCTGGGGGTGGCAGTGACCTCCTGGGCAGCGGGGATGATGCCGGTCTTCTCTGCCGTGCTGCTCTTCCCAGACTTGCCGGGTTTCTTGTGGCCCTTCCCCACCTTGGGAGGTGTCACAGCTAAGTCAGAACTCCCACCGGAACCCCTGGGAGCGGCTTGGGTGGCTGTAGTCTTCTCCCTCTCCCGTCGGACACTGACCAACTTCTGATGCATCACAGGGGGGGGGACTAGCTGTGCTGTGGCTCCGTGCCACACTGGCTGTCCTGGTGGCCGGTGCAATCCACATACCTGTGACTACAGGCACCACTGGTCCCGGAGATGTTGTGGCTGAGGTGCTAGTTCGGGACTTATGAGATGGTTGGGGTGGGGGAGGTGTGGGAAAAAGGTCAAGGCTGGACAGGAAACGTTTTTTGGACACACTGGGACGGGTAGCTGGAGGGGGTTTGGGAGTGGAGGAAGAGGTGGTGGTAGTAGGAGGTGTACGTTTGGTGACTTTGGGTGCAGGTGCATGCGCTGGAGGCTGTCATGAGGTGGATGGCTGTTGGGTGGGTGTGTGCCTGCGTTTGTGTATCTTGGGAGGGGCATCACAGACACACTGGGAGAGGGCACAGGGGACGTGTGAATGGTAGTGGGGGTGGTGACTGCACGTGAGAGGGGTGTGCTGGTGGGTGTGCTGGAGAGGGACGTAGTGGCTGTAGAGGTAGTGCATGCAGGTGTGTGTGTAGATGAGAATGGGAGGGAGGAGGGAGACGACGAGGAGGGGGACATAGTGGAGGCAGTGGATGTTGGTGTGTCTGCATGTGTCTGATGCTTGCGTGAGTGTCTGTGGGATGTGTGGTGCTTATGTTTGCCTGAGCTTCCCTTGTGTGGTGAGGTGTGTGCAGGCTGGTCTGATGGTGTGCTCTGGATAGGCTGAGGTACAGGGGATTGGGTATGGGTGGAGGAATTTGGAGGGGGGAGGCTAGACAAAGGGACAATGGCTGCCATCAGTGCTGAGGCCATAGTTTGAAAGGCTCAGTGAAGGGCCACCTGACCCGAATGAATGCCCTCCAGGAATGCATTTGTTTTTTGCAACTGCCTTTCTACACCCTGGATGGCATTCAAAATGGTAGACTGCCCAACAGTGAGTGACCTGAGGAGGTCAATGGCCTACTCACTGAGGGCAGCAGGGGTGACTGGGGTAGGGCCTGAGGTGCCTGGGGCGAAGGTGATGCCCACCCTCCTGGGTGAGCGGGCACAGGGCAAAGGCTGAGGGGCTGCTGGGAGGGCGGTGCTGGTAGGGGGGTGGCGGCTGTACCTGTAGATGAAGGAGGCACAGATGTTGCCGCCACCACAAGGGAGCTCCCATCAGAGGACGAGTCTGTGTCACTGGTGTCAGCTCCTGTCTCCGCCGTGGAGCTCCCCTCGCCCTCTGCCCCACTGATGAATTCTGAGTCCGTAGTGTGGCCCTCCATGGCCATGTGGGATGCAGCTCCCTCGTGCTCCGGTGCAACTTCTCCTCGGCCTGATGATGCTAATGCACACAAGAACAGGGAAACCACAAAAAGGGGGGGGAACAGAATAAACACATGTTGAGTGCATGGATTACCGCTACCGTTGGCGGACATGACAGACGCAGAAGCCCCCTGCACTAAGCCGCGCTCTTGGGCTCTACAGTGCAATTCCTGCGAAATGGCCTACAAGGCTATGGACGACATCTGCACACATAGATGAAACAGGGCAATGAATAGCTGTACTTGGCACACTACAGAGGTGGGGTGGGGGGCCACAGGGCCATGCCTTACGGAGGGGCCTAACCTACGAAACTCGCCCTGGCCTAGGGAAACCCACAGCCTTCCTCCCCCACCCAGACAACTCCACTACGCGCAAAGTCAGCTGAATGAGAGTGTACTCACCCCCTTCTGTATGCTGTGATGCCCTCAAGCGCCCATCCAACTCTGGGTAGGCCACTGCCAGGATCCTGAACATCAGGGGGGTCATGGTTCGACGGGCACCCCTCCCACGTTGGGAGGCCATCACCAGCTGAGCCTCCGCTGTCTTCTTGCTCCAGCGGCGAATGTCCTCCCATCTTTTCCGGCAGTGGGTGCTCCGTCTGTGGTAGACCCCCAGGGTCCGGACGTCCTTGGCGATGGCACACCAAATATCTTTCTTCTGGTGGGCGCTGACCTACATGAAATGTACAGGGGAAGAAGAGAAGTCATTACCAACGGCACAGTCAAAGTGAGTGGCCCCCATCCCTACCCTTGCCATGTGGCACATGCACCCACCGTCTTTCATCCACGCATAACTCTGCCCCCTTCCTTCTTACAGCCAGCCCTCTCCACACAGGCATAGCCCATACAACATGCTCCCTGTGTACTTACCTGTTTGTCTAGAGGACCGTAGAGTAGCGTGTACTGGGGGAGGACCCCGTCAACAAGCTTCTCCAACTCCTCCGATGTGAAGGCAGGGGCCCTTTCCCCAGATGCATGAGCCATTGTCTCTTCCAGACCGAGGTCACAGCAGCACTTGCAGTGTAGGTCCTCTACTGTCGAAGATCAGGTATCGAGTGATTGAACAGATACAAAATGGCGGTCACGTCCGCGGCGGTCACGTCCACGGCGGTGCATACCATCACCGCCGGCGTACATCGTCATTGGCTCCTGGGACCCAAAGAGTCCAATGTTTACCAATGCAGCATTGTGCCGCGGTCTCCGACCGCCTACTGCGACGGTGTACAACGCCAGCGCAGTTACCTCACATCCCATTGTCCCACTTTAGAGGTCAGGCAGCCGCCATTTCAGGTGCCCACATGGCCTAATTTCCAACTGCGTCACACATACCTAGGCCTAGTCTCAACACACATTCAGGCCACCTATTGTGTATGATTGGTGTTCTGGGTAAACTGTGGGTATGTACCTCTGAGTTGTTTGACTCTGTGGTCACTGTTGTCCTTCATAGGCACCGTCCGCTGGGACATGTGAGGAGATGGCAGAATCCTCCGGTGTAACGACCGCTGGTGGACCTGTCGACAATGGAGGAAAGACATTTGATAATCACCTACAGGTTTGACCATGCCACAATCCAGGAACTGTGTACCCAGTTGGAGCCAGACCTGATGTCAGCAATCCGCCATCCCACAGGAATCCCCCCTCAAGTGCAGGTGCTATCAGTGCTCCATTTCCTTGCAAGTGGGTCTTTTCAAACAACTGTGGCCATGGAATCAGGGAAGTCCCAGCCTATGTTTTCCAACGTATTGTCCAGAGTGTTGTCTGCCCTGCTGAAACACATGCGGAGCTACATCGTTTTCCCTCAGGTGGAGGATTTGCCTACAGTGAAAGGTGACTTCAATGCCCTTGGACATATCCCCAACATCATAGGTGCCATTGATGGGACCCATGTGGCTTTGGTCCCCCCCCACAGGACTGAACAGGTGTACAGAAACCGGAAGAGTTATCATTCCATGAATGTACAGATAGTATGTTTGGCAGACCAGTACATCTCCCATGTGAACGCCATGTTTCCTGGCTCAGTGCATGACGCCTACATCCTGTGGAATAGCAGCATCCCTTATGTGATGGGTCAACTCCAGAGGCACCGTGTGTGGCTATTAGGTGAGCCCCTGGAAGCAAGACAGTGTGAATGGTTGTCTGGGGTTATCCCTACAGGTTAGTGTGTGTCTAACTGTTGTCCCTCGCCATTTGCAGGTGACTCTGGGTACCCCAACCTGTCATGGCTACTGACCCCAGTGAGGAATTCCAGGACAAGGGCAGAGGAACGCTTCAATGAGGCCCATGGACGAACTAGGAGGGTGTTTGAGTGGACCTTCAGCCTCCTGAAGGCCAGGTTCAGGTGCCTGCATATGACAGGTGGATCCCTATTCTACTCACCAAAGAAGGTGTGCCAGATCATCGTGGCCTGCTGTATGCTTCACAACTTGGCTTTGCGACGACAGGTGCCTTTTCTGCAGGAGTATGGTCCAGATGGTGATGTTGTGGCAGCAGTGGAGCCTGTGGACCAGTGATGAGGATGAAGCAGAGGAAGAAGACATGCAGAACAGGGACTCAGTGATCCAGCAATATTTCCAGTGAAACACAGGTGAGAATACATTCCTGCCTACTACATGTACTTTTACACTACTACCTCTCTACTGTCTGTCGTTTTCACCCAGTGAATGGTCACTGAGTTGTCACTTTCCCTTACAGTTTCACAGATGTGGGTCCCAACGTATGTCATCTGCTTAGATTCCTCATGGACTACAGCTGTGTGACATAGGTATGTTGACATTACTATTTCAACAAAATTTTGTCACTGTAATTGCAAATACACTATTTCGAAATCACAGACAGACTCCAGATTGTTTTGTGCTTTAAGGGTGTTTATTTAAGTGCTCAATATTGGAGGGGGTAGTGAAATGGTGAGGGGTGATGGTGGAGGAATGTCCATGGCCGAGACCAGTCTATTAGTCTCACAAGTGCATTGCCCATATGGGCATAGGACGTGGAGCTGGGGCAGTTTAATTATAGACAGGGTGACAAAGTGGGACAGTGGTATGACAATCAGGCTGGTCTCATTTCTTGGCGGGGGTCTTGGCATTGTGCTCTGTCTTGTTCCTGGATCTCGGGGACCGTTTGCGGGGTGGTTCTCCCTCTGCAGGGGGTGGGGTGCTGGTGTGGTGGTCCTGTGGTGGTGCGTCCTGTCCACTAGCGCCGGCGGAGGTGGTGGGCAGTTCATCGTCCATGCTAGTGTCAGGGGCCCCTTGTAGTGCCACAGTGTCCCTCCTGATGTTGAGTACTTCCTTCAGCACCCCTACGATGGTGCCCAGGGTGGAGCTGATGGTTCTGAGTTCCTCCCTGAAGCCCATATACTGTTCCTCTTGCATGCGCTGGGTCTCCTGAAACTTGGCCAGTACCGTTGTCATTGTCTCCTGGGATTGGTGGTATGCTCCCATGATGGAGGAGAGGGCCTTCTGGAGAGTGGGTTCCCTTGGCCTGTCCGCCCCCTGTCACACAGCAGCCCTCCCAGTTCCCCTGTCTTCCTGGGCCTCCGTCCCCTGGACCGTGTGCCCACTGCCACTGTCCCCAGGTCCCTGTTGTTGTTGGGGTGGTGAGTTATCCTGGGTTCCCTGTAGTGGTGGACACACAGCTGATTGACGTGTCCTGGGGACGGAGGTATGGGCCCGCTGGGTGGGTGCTGTTTCCAGAGGGGGGAAGGTCTGTGGTGGCCTGTGCCTGTGTGAGGGGAACCGACTGTCCCGAGGCCCACGATGGTCCGGGCTGGTCATCTAGATCCAGTTGGACAGAGGTGCTGTCATCACTGTGGGCCTCTTCTGTGGGTGGAGTGGACATGTCTGGACCCCCCTATCTGGTGACGTTGGGTAGTGGTCCTGCAGGGGTGGAAAGGCATGATTATTGCATCTGTGTGTGGCATGGTGTGCAATGGGTGGGCGAGCGTGTACCCCAGTGCTGGCATTCCTGTGTGGGATCTTGTGTAATGATGGTATAGGGGGGTGTATGGGTGTGGGCATGCTTAAGTGATGGGTGTCCATGCTTTTTTGTTGCATGCAGGGCTTGGTGTTGGGATGTGTGGTTTGTGATATTGGTACATTTGTGAGGAGTTGGAGTGATAGGGGTGAGGGCGAGGGTGGGGGTATGTGATAGCATGCAGGTAGGGTGGGGGATGTAATAGTTAAGATTTGACTTACCAGAGTCCATTCCTCCACCTACTCCTGCAAGGCCCTCAGGATGCAGAATCACCAAGACCTGCTCCTCCCATGTTGTTAGTTGTGGGGGAGGAGGTGGGGGTCCGCCGCCAGTCCGCTGAACCGCCTGGTGGTGTCTTGAGAACATGGAACGCACCTTCCCCCGTAGGTCGTTCCACCTCTTCCTGATGTCCTCCTCATTTGCTTGGGTGCTGTCCCACTGCGGTGAACCTGTCCACTATTCTTCGCCATAGCTCCATCTTCCTTGCAATTGAGGTGTGCTGCACCTGTGCTCCGAATAGCTGTGGCTCCACCCGGACGATTTCCTCCACCATGACCCTGAGTTCCTCCTCCGAGAACCTGGGGTGTCTTTGCTGTGCCATGGGGTGGTGTAGGTGATGTGTGGGGTGGAGTGTGTGGTGATAAGTGTGGTGATATGTAGTGGTGTGTTGTGTGAGGTGCGTGGAAGTTCTGTGGGTGATGGTGTTGTGTGCCTGTGGATGCTGTTGTTCTTGCTGGTGCTGTCTCTCTCTGGCCTTCTTTCGGAATTTTTGGTAGTACGGCTTTGTGGGTGATGTGGGTGTGTGTTTTATATTGTATTGAGTGTGTGAGAGTGGTGTGTGTATGTTTATCAGGTGTGTGTATTTGGAATTGTCCAATGTGGCTGTGTTTTGTATGTGTGTGTGTATTTTGAGCGAAGCAGTGTGTACCGCCAATACGGACAATACGTCCACTTGCAAGGAAATGGAGCACTGACAGCACCTGCACTTGAGGGGGGATTCCTGTCGGATGTCGGATTGCTGACATCAGGTCTGGCTCCAACTGGGTACACAGTTCCTGGATTGTGGCACGGTCAAGTCTGTATGTGATAATCACGTCGCTCCTCCATTGTCGACAGGTCCACCAATGTTCGGTACACCGGAGGATGCCGCCTCTCCTCACATGTCCCAGCGGACTGTGCCTATGAAGGACAACAGCGATCACAGAGTAAAAAAACTCAGAGGTACATACCCACAGTTTACACAGAACACCATTCATACACAAAAGGTGGCCTGTATGTGTGTTGAGTCTAGGCCTAGGTATGTGTGACGCAGTTGAAAATGAAGCCATGTGGGCCCCTGAAATGTCGGCTGCCTGACCTGTAAAGTGGGACAATGGGATGTGAGGTAACTGCGCTGGCGTTATACACCGTTGTGGTACGCGGTCGCAGACTGCGGCGCAATGCTGCATTGGTTAACATTGGACCCTGTGGGTCCCAGGAGCCAATGATGATGTACGCCGGCGGTGACGGTACACACCGCCACGGACGTAACCGCCATTTTCTATCTGATCAATCACTCGACACCTGATCTTCGACAGGAGAGGACCTGCACTGCAAGTGTTGCTGTGACCTCGGTCTGGAGGAGACAATGGCTCGAGTGTCTGGGGAAAGGGCCCCTGCCTTCACATCGGAGGAGTTGGAGAAACTCATGGATGGTGTCCTACCCCAGTACACGCTACTCTACGGTCCTCCAGACAAACAGTTAAGTACACAGGAAGCATGTTGTATGGGCTATGCCTGTGTGGAGAGGGCTGGATGTAAGATGGAAGGGGGGACAGCGCTGCGTGCATGAAAGATGGTGAAAGTATGTGCCACATGGCAAGGGTAGGGATGGGGGCCAATCAGTTTGACGGAGCAGTTGATAATAACTTCTCTTTTTCCCCTGTACATTTCATGTAGGTCAGCGCCCACCAGAAAAAAGATATTTGGTGTGCCATCGCCAAGGACGTCCGGACCCTGGGGTCTACCACAGACAGAGCACCCACTGCCGGAAAAGATGGGAGGACATTCGCTGCTGGAGCAAGAAGACGGCGGAGGCTCAGCTGGTGATGGCCTCCCCAAGTGGGCGGGGTGCCCGTAGTACCATGACCCCCCGATGTTCATGTTCCTGGCGGTGGCCTACCCGGAGTTGGATGGGCACTTGAGGGCATCACAGCAGCCACAAGGGGGTGAGTACACTCTCATTCTGCTGACTTTGCACGCAGTGGAGGTATCTGGGTGGGGGAGGTGGGCTGTGGGTTTCCCTAGGCCAGGGCGAGTTCCTTGTGGCACCCCACCCCACCTCTGTAAAGTGACAACTACACCTAGTCATGCCCCTGTGTCATCTATGTGTGCAGATGTCGTCCATAGCCTAGTAGGCCATTTCCCAGGAATTGAACAGTGGAGCCCAAGAGCGCGGCGTAGTGCAGGGGGCTTCTGTGTCTGTCGTGTCCGCCAACGGTAGCAGTAATGCATGCACTCAACATGTCTTTCTTCTGTCGTTGTCCCCCCTTTTTGTGGTCTCCCTGTTCTTGTGTGCATTAGCATCATAAGGCAGAGGAGCAGTGTAACCGAAGCAGCAGGGGCCTGCATCCCACATGGCCATGGAGGGCCACACTACGAACTCGGACTTCACCAGTTGTACGGAGGGCGAGGGGAGCTCCACAACGGGGACAGGAGCTGAGACCAGTGACACGGACTCGCCCTCTGATGGAAGCTCCCTTGTGGTGTGTCCGCTCACGCGGGAGGGTGGGCATCACCTTCACCCCAGGCACCTCAGGCCCTGCCCCAGTCACCCCTGCTGCCCTCAGTGAGGAGGCCATTGACCTCCTCAGGTCCCTCATTGTTGGGCAGTCTACCATTTTGAATGCCATCCAGGGAGGAGAAAGGCAGCTGCAACAAACCAATGCATTCCTGGAGGGCATTCGTTCTGGTCAGGTGGCCCTTCAGCGAGCTTTTCAGACTCTGGCCTCAGCACTGATGGCAGCCATTGTCCCTGTGTCTAGCCTCCTCCCTCCAACTTCCTCCACCCGACCCAATCTCCTGTACCTCAGCCTATCCCAAGCACACCTACAGACCATCATGCACACACGTCAACACACAAGGAAAGCTCAGGCAAACATAGACACCACACATCCCACAGGCACTCACGCAAGCATCACACACATGCAGACACACCAACATCCACTGCCTCCACTGTGTCCCACTCCTCCTCGTCTCCATCCTACCTCCCAGTCTCGTCTTCACTCACACCTGCATGCACTACCTCTACAACCCCTACGTCCCTCTCCAGCACACCCACCACCATACCCCGCTCACATGCAGTCACCACCCCCACTACCATTCACACGTCCCCTGTGTCCTCTCCCAGTGTGTCTGTGACGCCCCCTCCCAAGATACACAAACGCAGGCACGCAAAACAGCCTCCAGCGCATGCACCTTCACCCAAAGTCACCAAACGTACACCTTCTACAACCACCACCTCTTCCTCCACTCCCAAACCCCCTCCAGCTACTCGTCCCAGTGTGTCCAAAAAACATTTCCTGTCCAACCTTGACCTCTTTCCCACACCTCACCCACCCAGTCTGTCTCATATGTCCCGAATTAGCACCTCAGCCGCAACATCTCCGGGACCAGTGGTGCCTGTAGTCACCGGAATCTGGAGTGCACCGGCCACCAGGGCAGCCAGTGTGGCACGGAGCCACAGCACAGACAGACCGCCACCTGTGAAGCATCAGAAGTTGGCCAGTGCCCGGTGGGAGAGGGGGAAGACTCCAGCCACCAAAGCTGCTCCCAGGGGTCCCGGTGCGAGTGTGGAGTCAGCTGTGACACCTTCCAAGGTGGGGAAGGGCCACAAGAAACTCGGAAAGTCTGGGAAGAGCAGCACGGCGGAGAAGACCGCCATTATCCCCACTGCCCAGGAGGCCACCTCCAGCACAAGCCCAGCTGCCCAGGACAGGACCACCAGCACAAGCCCAGCTGCCCAGGACAGGACCGCCAGCACAAGCCCAGCTGCCCAGGACAGGACTGCCAGCACAAGCCCAGCTGCCCAGGACAGGACTGCCAGCACCAGCCCAGCTGCCCAGGACAGGACTGCCAGCACAAGCCCAGCTACCCAGGACAGGACTGCCAGCACAAGCCCAGCTACCCAGGACAGGACTGCCAGCACCAGCCCAGCTGCCCAGGATAGGACCGCCAGCACAAGGCCAGCTGCCCAGGACAGGACTACCAGCACCAGCCCAGCTGCCCAGAAGGGGCCCGGCAGCACCAGCCCAGCTGCCCAGGAGGGGCCCACCAGCACAAGCCCCGCTGGGCCATAAAAACCCGCCAGCAAAAGCCCCGCTGGGCCATGAAAGACCGCCCGCAACTGAGTCCCTGCAATGGAGACCGCCGCCTCAAGCACTTCTGAACAGGCACCGCCATCTCAAGCACCGCTGAACAGGGCACCGCCGTCTCAAGCACCGCTGAACAGGGCACCGCCATCTCAAGCACCGCTGAACAGGGCACCGCCATCTCCAGCACCGCTGAACAGGCACCGCCGTCTCAAGCACCGCTGAACAGGGCACCGCCGTCTCAAGCACCGCTGAACAGGGCACTGCTGTCTCAAGCACCGCTGAACAGGGCACCGCCGTCTCCAGCACCGCTGAACAGGGCACCTCCGTCTCAAGCACCGCTGAACAGGGCACCGCCGTCTCAAGCACCGCTGAACAGGGCACCGCCCTCTCAAGCACCGCTGAAGAGGGCACCGCTGTTTCAAGCACCACTGGCCCATGAGCGGCAAGGGCACTGACGCAGCTGAGTCCGTCACAGGGTGAATGATGCACTCTCGGCACCATGCCCCCTCCAGAACCAGTGGAGACTGTCATCCACTACCTCTGTCCTTAGCAGGATGAAGCACTCTGGGCACCATGCCCCCTCCAGAACCAGTGGAGGCTGTCATCCACTACCTCTGTCCTTGGCAGGATGAAGCACTCTGGGCACCATGCCCCCTCCAGAACCAGTGGAGACTGTCATCCACTACCTCAGTCCTTGGCAGGATGAAACACTCTGGGCACCATGCCCCCTCCAGAACCAGTGGAGACTGTTATCCACTTGAGAGACTGTGGCTTTTAACTCCCCAGTATATGGCAGTGGGCATACCACCCACTGTAGAGACTTGTGAGACTGTGGCTTTGCACTCCCCAGGATTGAACAGTGGGCAACCCACCCACTGTAGAGACTTGAGAAACTGTGGCTTTGCACTCCCCAGGATTAAACAGTGGGCATACCACCCACTGTAGAGACTTGAGAGACTGTGGCTTTGCACTCCCCAGGATTGAACAGTGGGCATGTGGCCCCCTCGTGGATTTGGCGTCGTGCACTCAAGCGGCTGAGGTGCCCCCCTTTCCCTCCCCCTGAGGTGCCTGTTTAGCTGCTCTCTGATGCCCCTGCAGTGTTCTCTCTGTCATGGTTGGGGATCTTGTGTGGGCCTCTCCCATACCGTGTGGTCCCAGTGTTCCACAGACTTTCTTAGAGCACTACCTGGACTACTACGCTTGGTATATATTTTGTAAATGGTGTATAGATATATTTCTGCCTACTTGCTTTTAATATATTACAATGGTTACACTCATTTTCTATTGTCTGTGCATTCTTCCGGGGGGTTTGTGGGGTGTAACTGTGATGTCTTGATTTGCATTAGTGTGTGTGTTGTAGTGGGTGAGGGTGGGGGTGTTGCGTGTGTATGTCCCTGTTTTTTCCCTCCCCCTCCCCCTCCCCTGTGTCGTAGGTGCTGTACGCACCGTGGTCTTCGCCGCCGGCCTTCGTGCTCCTGGTAGAGGACTATTGCAGGGAGAATTTGGAGTTCGGGATCCATGGCTTCCTCATTCCTCGTGGGGTGTGTAGAGGTGAGCGTTTTCCCTTCGGCATTCCTGTTTCCGCCGTGTTTTTAACCATGGTGAATCCTCCCCAGAAAAGGTGGCAGATTGGCCTGTCATAATAGTGTGGGCGGTACATTGTCTCCCGCCTGTCTGTTGGCGGTGACTGCCGCGCTGTTTGTTTGTACCGCCATGGCGGTCGGAGTGTTAAAGTGGCTGTCTTTGTTGGCGGTTTCCGCCACGGTCATAATTGCAATTTTTTTACCGCCGGCCTGTTAGCGGTCTTACCGCCACTTTAACACCGACCGCCAGGGTTGTAATGACCACCTTAGACAGCAAGTCAGACCCTGAATCTCACAGATTAGGGATGCCAAAGTCTTACCCACAGGCTTGAGCCTCCCTGTTCACTTATGAACATGTTTGACTGTATGTTTGACTTTCTAGCAGCATGTAGCTCCACATGTTGGGGTACGTGTAAGTGGCAATTGAGTTCAATGTCATAGGTGTGCATGCAGCTCATGGCCAGATGTGTGCTTGCATCTATCTGCTTGTTGTAAGTCATGTGTTACTGGTATGAAATGATGTTGACAATTGTCTGCATTTCCAAACATAAATGTGGATGGGATTGTCCAAGGTTTCAGTGTATCCTAGTTGGACATCCTTCTTACCTGTGGTGGACTGCCCAAACCCATGCACAGCTGTCCAAAGTTTATGGTGTGTTGCAGATGTTGAAAGTATTTGTTGCTTGTCCATCCCCCCCTCAGGCACAGGCGAAGGGTTATGAAATGTGTACCTATGACTGATGATCCAAGTTTAGTACACAGACATGTAAATCTGTGAATCACTTGTCCAAAACTAGGATACCCACTCATGATTTGCAACTGCATTCTATCCTGGCAATTCCATTTCACAACTCACAGATCTTGTGGTCCTTGATTGTCATCCAGAAGTTAGTCGTTAGTTGGCCTGTCACTTGTGGAGGACTTGCAGCATTTTTTTATGTGACAAGTGGCTGAACAATGATGCATTGTTCATTTAAGTTTTTACACATCTTTTAGAGCATTGCTGTGCTGTTTGATAGGACATGTGTAGGCTGCATTGGCATGTACTTCTTCAGGGACAATCAGTGATCTGTATGATGATATGGCCTATTTCTGGTACATTAGATGTATTGTCTGATTTACTTCTGGAGCCATATCTCTCAATAAAGTACCTAGGCCCATATTTATACTTTTTGACGCAAAACTGCGCCAACGCAGTTTTGCGTCAAAAAAATTCGCGCCGGCTAACGCCATTCTGAAGCACCATGCGGACGCCGTATTTATTGAATGACGTTAGCCAGCGTAAGCCGCCGGCGCTGTCTGGTGTGCGTTAAAAAAAACAACGTACACCAGGCAGCGCCGGCGTAGTGGGAAAATGGCGTATGGGCGTCCACAAATGGTGCAAGTCAGGCTGAGGCAAAAAAATCGCCTCAACCCGATTTGCGCCATTTTTTTCCACTCCCAACCCCCATTGAAATGACTCCTGTCTTAGCAAAGACAGGAGTCATGCCCCCTTGCCCAATGGCCATGCCCAGGGGACTTATGTCCCCTGGGCATGGTCATTGGGCATAGTGGCATGTAGGGGGGCAGAAATCAGGCCCCCCTATGCCACAATTTTTTTTTTTTTAAAAAACACTTACCTGAACTTACCTTAATGTCCCTGGGGTGGGTCCCTCCATCCTTGGGTGTCCTCCTGGGGTGGGCAAGGGTGGCAGGGGGTGTCCCTGGGGGAAGGGGAGGGCACCTCTGGGCTCATTCTGAGCCCACAGGTCCCTTAACACCTGCCCTGACCCAGGCGTTAAAATCCAGCGATAATGCAGGTTTTTTTAGACCCACCCACTCCCGTGCGTGATTTTTGCCTGGGAGTATAAATCCCACGCACATGCCTCGGAGTCGATTTTTTAGACGGGAACGCCTACCTTGCATATAATTAACGCAAAGTAGGTGTCCACGCTAAAAAATGACGCTAACTCCATGGACTTTGGCGCTAGACGCGTCTAACGCCAAAGTATAAATATGGAGTTAGTTTTGCGTCGAAATTGCGTCAAAAAAAACGACGCAATTTCGGCGCAAACGGAGTATAAATATGCCCCCTAATGTTTTTTTTTTTTTTTTTTTTTACAGCTGCCAATATGAATCCCATCCAGATTCGGGAGTTTCAGCGCCAGGCGATGCGTTACCGCCACATTCTGGATGTGGAGTGTGGGTTCCTCAACATGACAAGGCGTTATCACCAAGAAAGAGCCTCCGGAGTGTGGAGGGCATTTGCCCAAGGGGGCCTTCCATGTCACCACAGCCACCACCACCAGCACCACTAGCACCACCACTACCACCCAGGTGGCACCCATACTAGCAGGCACCTTTGCTGGACCGTTAACCTCCACTGCTCCAGTACCTTTCACAGCACCACCTGCACCTCCTCCTACACGCATGGCACCGACAAGGGGACATACATCTTCAACTGGCACCCAGACCACCCCTGCTGCAGTCATTGACCCTGCAGATTTTCAGCAGATGCAACATGACATTGACTGTATGTTGAGGAAATTGAACATGCTGCAGTAGGAGGTGGCACAAGTGAATAGGAGGGTGTATGCCATAAAGAAAACCCTGAGGAGGGCGAACTTGTAAACATTTTACCCTCAGCCATGATCCCCTCTCCTCCCTCCTCTTTCCTGGGTCTTTTTATCAGTGGGTTTAGGGGGCTTAGTGTTAGGTTAGAATAGGCTGTTAGTTTAGTTAGTAGTAGTGGGTGGCGGGTGGGGGTATGATACTTTTAATATCTGTTTTTTATTATGTGTGTGGGTAGGTATGTGTGTTATGATGCTGGGTTTTGGTGTTAAAAAAAATACAATAAAAAATATTTTAAAAAAAACAAAAAAATATATATTTGTTTAATATAAGATAGTATGTGTTTAGGTTAGTATATGTTCCTCCATGTGTCCTGTCTTATAAGTGGGGAGGGGGGGTTGATGTTTAGATCGTCTCATTAAATGTGATAAGTAAGTTTAGCTTAGGTTAGTTAGGGACATTTGTGGGTAATGTGTAGTTAGGATAGGTTCGGTTAGGTAAGGAGTTTCCCCAGGTTTAAGCTTCCTTTTTTACTATTAAATAAATATTTAGGTAATCCTTTACAGTATGTGTCACATGCTTGGGGATCAGGGCCTTGGCATGGGTGAACAGTGTCTCTTTAGTATTTGCATTTGTATCCCATCCTGAAACCAAATCCCAATTGAGCTGTTACATTGGCAGCTACACCAGAGCTACTTTGGTAAGAATCTGCCATCCACTGCACCCACCACTCAAGGTTATTATGGATCCCAAAGTGTTGTTAATTTTTGATGTATGTTTTCAATCTCACATACTTTTCAGCCAGATTTGGTATTGAGGACAATATGGCCCTCATTTCAACTTGAAACCGCCGCGCGGCCACCAATGCGGCCGCACCCCGCCGGTGTCTTTTTGGAGATCCCTGCTGGTCCGGCAGACGGAAACCTGGTTTTCACCCGTCGGCCCAGCGGGGATTTCGGGCGCAACACAGGAGCTGGCTTCAAATGGAGCCAGCGGTGCGACGGGTGCAGTTACACCCATCGCGCTTTTCACTGTCTGCTATGCAGACAGTGAAAAGCTCCATGGAACCGTGGCAGGGGG
Source organism: Pleurodeles waltl (assembly GCF_031143425.1). Taxonomy (NCBI): domain Eukaryota; kingdom Metazoa; phylum Chordata; class Amphibia; order Caudata; family Salamandridae; genus Pleurodeles; species Pleurodeles waltl. The sequence goes on from NC_090440.1 coordinate 1,800,604,483, forward strand.
CCCCTGCACTGCCCATGCCAGTGGCATGGGCAGTGCAGGGTCCCCCAGGGGCCCCGCGACTCTCCTTTCCGCCTGCCTTTTCATGGCGTTTCATATCTGGCGGGAGGGGGACTCGTAATTCGTAATTCCCTGGGCAGCACTGCAAGCCTGATGTTCAAGTGAAGCCTTATAAGGTGAGTGGTAGTATGATCTCATGTAGTATGGTATACATAACTCACACCTATCATTTGTTACATATTTGTATGTACACTCAGACACATCCATTCATGCAGTATGGGGTGTGTTAGGAAATATTTGGGTTAAATGTCACATATGTAAATATTGGCTTGAAGAAAAAGTTGAAGGCAATAATATTTGGCGTAGATATCCTTGAGGAACCATTATTCTGTCCAACACAGCATTATACTGTATAGTTTCTATTTCCCTCATAATTAACCCTCAGGAAGGGCAGATGATGGTACAATCAAGACCACAGTGGATAGTTATCAACCAACAGTCTTTCAGGTCAGTTGTTTTGGTATTCTATAATCCTTAACCTGAGGTAAACATCACTGATCTCCATCACGGTTGATGTGTCACATTACACAGAGACAAAGTTGCTGTGTAGGTGCTATTTATTTTAAAGTGCTATAGTGCTATATTTACATTGTCCATGATTGTGAGTCCATTAGTGTGACACCTTCCATTGTGATCCTACACAAGTGCAAAAGGACATGTCATTGGACATGCTGGGGTGAAGTGTCAGACAGTGCAGAGGGACAGGATTTGGCAATGAGTTAGTGAGAGACAATCACAGGGCAGGGTGACAAGATAAACAGTGGGCTGGAGAACATTGCTAGTGAGCAGCTGTTGCAAGACTGCCATGTTACAAAGCACAGGACCTTGGTTATGAGTAGCCATGTGGAAGGGACTAGTGCTACCGGGTACTCTTACGAGTGAAGGTGACCTGTTCCACGTTTTCATCTTCTGATGTGTGTGTTGTCTCCTCTGCCCTCGGTGGTGGTGGTTGTGACGGGGCAACACACACCTCAGTGTCTGAAGACGTGGAGTCAGACATCCCGGTAGCTGCCAACTATGGGGCTATTAAGGGCAGTACTGCAGCAAGGAGGAGCTACTGGTTCTTAAGTATAGCAGCCACATCATTGTGGTAGGCAGCCAGGTTGGCCATGAGGGATTCAATATTGCATTTGTGCACGCGTTGACAGGATTGTTGTTGGAGGTGTGTGTCAACTCTCTTATAGCTGTGCTGATTCCCTTCACACTTTTTTAGAGTTCATGCAAGATTGATGTTCGCCCTTGCATGGTTGCTGCCTGTTTTGCAGTTGCCATCATGCACAAACGCACCCCCTCTAGACTGGCTGCCATATTTTCCATCCCCACCCGCACCCCCACCTCCTTGGCATGCTCCCGTTGTACTCCAACTACAGTCCTCTTAAAGATGGTGTCAATGTCGTCAGAGTCCTCAGCTGGGGTGGAGCTGGCAGGTCGTACAGTTGGGGTGGTGGGTGGGCCCCCTGGGATGGCTGGTACTTCTGTGCTCCTCCTTGCGACTGAAGGTGGGGTTGTAGGGTCCCAAGGACATCTTAGAGCGTCTGCTGGCTGATGTTTGTCAGCTCGTCAACCATGTCATCAGGGAAGTCCAGGACAGGCATATCCCCAGGAGAGCCACCATCCTCTGCAATGAGATATGGTACAATTAGTGTGTCTGTGTTGTGGGTTTTGTAATGTGACGTGCCTGCCTTCCTATTTGTTGCACATTGTGATCTTTGTTCCAGTTCATTAATCCTGTCTTTCATATTAGCATTCTCCCATGGCCTATGCCCCACCTGCATGTCACATGTATTGTGGTCAGTTTGGGGACTTGTCAGCATCACATCCTCTAGGTGTTGGTTCTGGACAAATTGTGAATTGCCACCTTCTTGTCCTACTCAACCCTCTGCCTACTTCCATTCTCATGGTGAGGCCTTGCACCGGCTACGGTTGTTCTGATGGCACTAGCACCACACTTCACATCAAGCTAAATGTTGCTGAGACCTAGCATAACTATGAATAGCATTGTCATGGCACACTACATATGTCAGCATTAGTAGTGTGTAATGTTGATGTTGGGGAATGTTTGCTACATTGGATTGCACTGATGGTCCTAGCAGTGTTCCATTTCCTCTTCTGACTGTGATGGTGAATTTCACTAGCCGGGGACATATGTCCTCCCCCTCAATGCTGTTGTCTGAGCAGTATGACATTTGGGATGTTGCATGGTGTCATTGGAGCTATTGTGACCCAGGCACAGGGTAGACCCTGACATATGCAGCATGGGTATGATATTAGTGCTGTGTACCTCATAATGTTTATGACAATGGCACATGTTTGTGGCAATTATGGACAATCACATTTGACAGGATTGGAACATTTTTATTGACTACAGGGGATTGATAATGTTGTCATCCTGAACCCTCTATTTTGGGTGTGTTTGATCCATGGGTACGTTACTGCCATTAGCTACTTGATCTGCACACACAGCAGAGGTGGCAGTGGTAACTTTTGTCACTGTTAAGTTCCACTTGCAGATATGGCCTGTTAATTGAGCTCTAGTTCATGTAGGGAGAATACCAGCTGACCTGTGACAGCAGGCCAGTTTTACATTGTACCCTACCCTCATTGACTGACTTTACCTTTCCAACATCCTTGGCATGGCAGCATACCCCCATGCAAAGGTTGTTGGTGTAGTGTAGTACTGTGCCCCAGGTTTCCTCTGAACTGGCCATGCCCCCTTGCCATGCCCCTTTACCCATGCCACTCCCTGAATATCATGACTTGCATGCATTGTGTAGTAGCTATGTCCCCCCTGCTTACAGTTATCATTTGTGCATTTTAATTCCCCATGCAACTTACCCTGTGTCTGTGTTGTCTCCTGGTAGTCTGCGCTGCCCTGTCCTTGAATCCCTGTGACTATCTCCTCAGGGATGACGGCTGCCACCATCTCCTGTATGTGGTCCATGGCCTTCTGTGGTGCTGGACTCCCACCTCCAGTCTGCAGTGCTGCCTTCCTGTTCCTGGCCATCTTTTCCTTGGTCCTGTGCTTGCAGTCATGCCAGTGTTTCTTGCACTTGATGACTGTTCTTCATACTTCTGCTACACTATTTATCTTGTCAACAATTTGTTGTCATATTGCCTCTCTCCTACTAATTGGCAACTTTGAGGTGACAAACAGTTGGTGCTGGTGTTCCGTCACCTCTTTCACCAGAATTTCCTTCTCCTCTGCACTGAAGTGACACTTTCTTTTCTTCTTCTCCCTGTCCTGGGTCTTCTGTGGGTCTTCCTGGCTGGTTCCTGGTCTGTTGCCATCTTCCTGGGGTCTGTGCAAGCACCTGGGATCCATTTTGGCTCTCCTTAGCACATTTTGCTGTGTTTGCGCCGCTTTTTGATGCAATTGCGTAAAAAAACGGCGCATATCCGGTTTGCGTAGTTGTAAACCAGCTAACAGTCATTTTCATCGCGTTAACGTTGTTTTTTCTTTACGACGTGACGCATTGGTTTGAGTAAAAAAAAAATGACTCACAACAATGGTTTCTGCCGGTGTGCGTCAAGGTATAAATTTGATGCCTGAGCGGTGCAAAGAAATAGCGTGAGCCGGTGATAACATTTTTTATGCAAAACTGCATCAGCGCAGTTTTGCATCAAAATGTATAAACATCGCCCCATGTGCCTTGTCTGCAGGAGGAGGAGGCTGGAGATGGCTTGTTGCAGCAGTGGACCCTGTGGACAGTGAGGATGAGGAGGCAGAGGATGAGAATGAGGACAACAGAACTGCAGTGATTCGACAATACTTACAATGACACACAGGTAAGACAGTGTTACTTCACATTTCATTGTCAGTTTTTGATTTATCTTTGTCACTGGCATGCTGTTATTTCCCTCTTCTATGCCCACTCACTGAACCCTTTGGCAACACATTTTGCAGATGTTGGTGGCCACTTTCGCTCCTAGTGTGATCACTGCAGCCAACTACAGGTCTACTCCTCATACTCCTTACTTGTATTTATTCAAAGGTGTTTATTGAAGTGCTAATATATAGAGGGGAAAGTGCAATGGAATGGGGTGATGATGGAGGAAAGTCCAGGGTATAGGTCCAGTCTATTTGTAGCACAGGTGCATTGTCCAAGGGGTCATAGGAAGGGGAGCAATGGCAATTCAAGGTGGACAGGGTGACTGTGTGGGAGACAAGGGGGCCAATCAGGAGAGTCTCATTTCCTGGTGGGGGTCTAAGCAAGTGTCTGTGGCTTCTGCCTGGATCACAGGGAATGTTTGCAGGGTAGTTCTCCTTCTGCAGGGGAGGGGTGCTGGTGGCCTGTAGGTCCAGTGGTGGGGCCTCCTGTCCACTAGCGGCAAAGGAGGTAGAAGGCAGTTCAGATGTCTGGCTAGTGGCAGGGGCCTGCTGTTATAAAACTGCCTCCCTCGTAATGTTGGCCATGTCTGCCAGCACCCCTGGCATGGAGACTAGAGTGGTGTTAATTGCCTGCAAGTCCTCCCTGATCCCCTGGTACTGGCCTCCTGCAGGTGCCTGTTCTCCTGCATGTTGGCCAGGATCTGGCCCATCGTATCCTCTGAATGTTTGTATGTTCCCAGGATCTCGGTGAGTGCCTACTGGAGAGTCGGTTCCCTGGTCCTGTCTTCCCCCTGGCGCACAGCAGTCCTCCCAGTGTACCTGTTGTCCTGTGCCTTTGTGCCCTGAACCGTGTGCCCACTGCCACTGACCCCAGGTCCCTGATTGTCTTGGTTATGAGGTGTGCAATAGGGTCCCTGTAGTGGTAGACACACTGCTGATTGACGTGTCCTGGGGACAGAGGTATGGGTATGCTGGGTGGGTGCTGTGGTAGTGTTTCATAAGGGGGGAGGCTCTGTGGTGGTGTGTGATTGTGCCTGGGTAACCGACTGTCCAGAGGTCCCTGATGGGCCAGCTTGGTCATCCAGATTCAGGCGACCAGAGTTGCTTTCATCACTGTGGGCCTCTTCTGTGGGGGGACTGGATTGTTCTGGCACCTCTTCGCCACTGACATTGGCTGGGGTACCTGTGGGTATGTAAATGCAGAGTTATTGTTTCTGTGTGTGACATATTGTGCATCAGTGGCTTGCCCTCTTTGGTTGTATTTGCCCTGGCAGCTTTCACTTGTGTACGTTGGTGTGTGGTGGGATGATTACTTCTCTCTAGTGTGCATGCTTTAGGGATAGCTGTCCAGGCAAGTCTGTGAGTGGCATCCATGCATTGGTATGGCATGCAGGGCTTGGTATTGGGATGGTTGAGATGTGATAGTGGTGTGCGTGGTCAGTTGTGGAGTGATGGAAATTAGGGTGATGGGGGGTATGTGATGGCATGCAGGTAGGGGGTGATAGTAATAGAGAGTTGACTTACCAGAGTCCAGTCCTCCTGCTACTCCGGACAGGACTCAGGATGTATGATTGCCGAGATTTGCCACTCCCATGTTGTTAGTTGTGGGGGAGGAGGTGGGTGTTCACCACCAGTCCTCTGTAAAGCTAGTTGGTTTCTTGCTGCAATGTAACATACCTTCCCCTGTAGGTCGTTCCACCTCTTCCTGATGTCATCCCTTGTTCTGGGGTGCTGTCCCATGGCGTTGACCCTGTCCACGATCCTTCGACAGAGCTCCATCTTCCTAGCAATGTATATCTGCTGCACCTGTGCTCCAAATAGCTGTGGCTCTACCCTGATGATTTCCTCCACCATGACGATTAGCTCCTCCTCTGAGAATTGGGGGTGTCTTTGTGGTGACATGGGTGTTGTGTAAAGTGTGTAGGTGAGGGTATGTAGGGTGATGTGTTGGAGTGTGTGATGTGGGGTGTGTGGGTGGTGTATAGGTGATGGTGGTTTGTGGTTCTGGTCTTGTCTGTGGTTGTGGTGTCTGTCTTGTGCCAATGGTTTGTATTAGTAAAAAGGGTTGTGGGTATTGTGGGTGTGTATTTTATAGTGGTGTGGGTGTGTGGATATGGTGTGTGTATGGGTGTCAAGTGTGTGTAGTTTGAATTGTCCAAAGTGGTGTTGTTTTGTATGTGTGTGTGTATTTTGAACGCAGCGGTATGTACAACCAATGGTTTACCACCACTGAATGTCCGCCGTGATGATTTGTGGGTCATAGTGTGATGGTCGTTGTTCTGTTGGCGTTACAGTGTGGGTTTTGATACCGCCAGTTTTTAACTGACCTCTGGTATGGTGGATTTGTGTATGTGGATGAATAGTGACAAGTGTGTGTGTGTCATAATATGGTGAAGGGATGTCCGCCGTGGCAGTGGTATGTTGGCCCCAGGCAGTCAGCATGGCAGTAAGTGGGATTTACCACCAATGTCATAATGAGGGCCTATAAGTCGTTTCCCAAAGTTACTTTCCAGCATGAGTTATAGTTTCTTCAGATAAGTATAACTGTAAGTATAACTATGGCCCTCATTACAACATTGGTGGTAAATCCCGCTTACCACCGTGCAGAAGACTGCCAACACACTGCTGCGGCTGCGGAATTCCGCTACAGCTATTACGACCCACAGCTCGGAATCCGCCATAATCCAGACACCCACACAAGTCAGCCACACCAAAGGTCAGTGCTAAACTGGTGATAACGGAACCTCCACTGTTACACCAACAGCAATACGCCCACACTATAACGACCCACGAATCCACGCGGCGGTCTTTCAACCGCGGTATTCCATTGGTGGTACACACCGCAGCGCTCAAAATACACACACATTTACAAAACACAACCACATTGGACAATTCAAAATACACACACCTGATACACATATACACACCACTCCCACACACCCAATCCAATATAAAGCACACACCCACATCACCCACAAACCCTTACTACAAAAGTTTAGAAAGAAGGCCAGAGAGAGAAACCACCAGAAACAACACTAGCATCCACAGACACACAACATCATCATTCACACAACATCCACACACCTCAAACAACACACAACAACACACCACATCGTGGCACCTCAACTACACCCCAGGTTCTCTGAGGAGGAGCTCAGGGTCATGGTGGAGGAAATCATCTGAGTAAAGCCACAGCTATTTGGATCACAGGTGCAACACTCCTCCATTGGTAGGAAGATGGAGCTATGGAGCAGAATCGTCTACAGGGTCAACGCAGTGGGACAGCATCCAAGAACTAGGGGTGACATCAGGAAGAGGTGGAATGACCTACAGGGGAAGGTGCGTTCCGTGGTCTATAGACACCAGATTGCAGTACAGAGGACTGGCAGTGGACCCCTACCTCTTCCTCCACAACTAACAAAATGGGAGGAGCAAGTTTTGGCAATACTGCATCCTGAGGGCCTCGCAGGAGTAGCAGGAGGAATAGACTCTGGTAAGTCAAATCTTAACTATTATATCCCCCCACCCTACCTGCATGCCAACACATACCCAAACCCTCACCCCATCATTCCAACACCTCACATATCACAACCCACCCATCCCAACACCAAGCCCTGCATGCAACACCAAATCATGGACACCCATCACCAAAGCATGTCCACTACAGGTACCCACACAGACCCCAAACCAAATATCACACAAGGACCTAGACAAGAATGCAAGTACTGGAGTACGGGGTCACCCACCCATTGCACATGATGGCACACACAAATGCAATAATCATACCTTTACACCCCTGCAGGACCCCTACCCAATTTCATCAGACAGGAGGTTCCAGACATAGCCAGTCCCCCCACAGAAGAGGCCCTCAGTGATGACAGCAGCTCTGCACAACTGAATCAAGATGACCAGCCCGGCACATCTGGGACCTCAGGACAGTCGGTTCCCCTGACACTGGCACAAGCCACCACAGAGCCTCCCCCCTCAAGAAACACCACTGCAGCACCCACCCAGCGGGCCCATACCTCTGTCCTCAGGATATGTCAAGTAGCAGTGTGTCCACCACTACAGGGAACCCAGGCAAACCCACCACCCCAAGAAAATCAGGGACCTAGGGACAGTGGCAGTGGGCACACAGTTCAGGGGACAGAGGAACAGGAAAACAGGGGAAGTGGGAGGACTGCTGTGTGACAGGGGGAGGACAGGCCCAGGGAACCCACTCTCCACGAGGCCGTCTCCAACATCATGGGAGCGTACCATAATTCCCAGGAGACGATGGCAACAGTACTGGCCAACTTTCAGGAGACCCAGCAGCTGCAGGAGGAACACTATCTGGGGATCAGGGAGGAACTCAAGTCTATTAACACCACCCTGGTCACCATTGCAGGGGTGCTTAAGGACCTTGTCAACACCAGGAGGGACACTGTGACACAACAAGGCTGGGCCCCTGACACTAGCCTGGAAGATGAACAGCCTTCCACCTCCGCCGGCGCTAGTGGACAGGAGGCACCGCCACAGGACCAAGACACCAGCACCCACCCCCTGCAGATGGAGAGCCACCCCGCAAATGGTCCCTGAGATCCAGGAACAAGACAGAGAAAATTGCCAAGACCCCCGCCAGGAAATGAGACCCCGCTGAATGTCACCCTTCTGTCCCACTTTGTCACCCTGTCCATCCATCAACTGCCCTTGCTCCACTTCCTATGCCCCTTTGGACAATGCACCTGTGAAACAAATAGACTGGACTCTGCCACGGACATTCCTCCACCATCCCCCCTGCCCATTTTACAACCCCCTCCACCTATTTGCACAGAAATAAATACACTTCAATCACAAAACAATCTGGAGTCAGTCTGTACTTTCACAAATGTGTAATTGCAATAACAATGGAATGTAGCAATGTCAATTTGGAGGGGTGCCCGTCGCACCATGACCCCCCTGATGTTCCGGATCCTGGCGGTGGCGTATCTGGAGTTGGATGGGCACTTGAGGGCATCACAGTGGCCACAAGGGGGTGAGTACAGTCACATTCAGCTGACTCTGTGCACATTACAAGGTGTCTGGGTGAGGGAGGTGGACAGTGGGTTCCCCTAGGCCAGGGTGAGCTGGGAAGGCAAGGTCCCTTGTGAGGCAGGTTCAGTGGAACCCCAACCCCAGTAGGGGTTAGTGCCATCTACACCTAGTCAGGCTCCTGTTACTTCCATGTTTGCAGCAATCAGGCTTAGGTCATGTACCCCATGGGCATGTGATAAATCTAGAAACTATAAGTGCATGGCGTAGTGCAGAGGGCTGCTGTGTCTGTAGTGTCCGCCAACGGTAATAGTGTTGCATGCACTGAACATGTCTTTCTTCTGTCTTTCCGACACTTTTTGTGGTCTCCCTGTTCTTGTGTGCGATACCATCATCAGGCGGAGGAGCAGTGGCACTGGAGCAGGAGGGAGCTGCATCCCACTTGGCCCTGGAGAGTGACACAACGGAGTCTGAAGCCACCAGTGGGATGGAGGGTGAGGGGAGCTCCAAGGCGGGGACAGGAGGTGACAGCAGTGACAGCGACTCCTCCTCTGATGGGAGCTCCCTTGCGGTGGCTGGCCCCTCTGTGCCCCCTGCATCAACAGGTACAGCCGCCACCACCCCTACCTGCACCGCCCTCCCAGCAGCCCCTCAGCGTGTGTCCCGTGCCCGCTCACCCAGGAGGGTGGGCATCTCCTTCGCCCCAGGCAGCTCAGGCCCTGCCCCAGTCAGCCCTGCTGCCTTCAGTGAGGAGGCTATTGACCTCGTGAGATCCCTCACTGTTGGGCAGTCTACCATTGTGAATGCCATCCAGGGTGTCCAGAGGCATTTGCAACAAACAAATGCATACCTGGAGGGCATTCATTGTGGCCAGGCAGCCCAACAGAGAGCATTTCAGGCTCTGGCCACAGCTCTGATGGCAGCCATTGACCCTGTGTCCAGCCTCCCCCCTTCACCTTCCTCCACCCAGACCAAATCCCCGGTAACCTCAGCCTATCCCAAGCATACCATCAGACCAGCGTGCACACACCTCAACACACAAGGGTGGCTCAGGCAAACATAATCACCACACATCCCACAGGCACTCACACAAGCATCATACCCATGCAGACATACCAACATCTACTGCCTCCACTGTGTCCCCCTCCTCCACACCTCCCTCCTCCCTCCCAGTCTCGTCTACACTCACACCTGCATGCACTACATCTTCAGCCACTACCTCCATCACCAGCACGCCCATCACCACACACCGCTCACGTACACTTACCACCCACACTACCATGCACACATCCCCAGTGTCCTCTCCCAGTGTGTCAGTGAGCCCTCCTCCCAAAGTACACAAACGCAGGCACACACCCACCCAACAGCCGTCCACCTCACAACAGCCTCCGGCCCATGTACCTTCACCCAAATCCAACAGACGTGCACCTCCTACAACCACTAACTCTTCCTCCACTCCCAAACCCCCTCAATCTACCTGTCCCAGTTTGTCTGAAAAACCTTTCCAGGTTAATATTGATCTCTTCCCTACACCTCCCCCCTCCCGTCCTTCCCCTAAGACCAGCTTTCCAGGTCCCAACCCAGCACCTCAGCCACCACATCCCCAGGCACAGTGGTGCCAGCAACTGCAGACTATTGGAGTGCGCCAACCATCAGGGCTGCCAGTGTGCCACGGAGCAAAGGCAAGGACATCCCGCCACCTGCCAAGCTCAAGAAGTGGCCCACATCCCGGAGGGAGAAGGCAAAAACACCTGCCACCAAGGGGTCAGGGAAAACGAAAGGGGATAGTGAGAAGACAGCTGTGCCACCTTCAAAGGTGGGGAAGGGCCAGAAACTGAAGGTCAGGTCAGGAGAGGGCATGGTGGCACCGACTGAGGGACCAGTGTCACAACTTCTGTCCACGTCGATGGCAATCTGTACGGCAGAGAAGACCGCCACCTGCACCACCACCTGCACCACCACCTGAACTGCCACAGAGCCCACCACCAGCACCGCTGCCACAGAGCCCGCAGCCAGCACCGCCGCCACAGAGCCTACAGCCAGCACCCGCAGCTAGCACTGCCGCCACAGAGCCTGCAGCCAGCACCGCCGCCACAGAGCCCGCACCCAACACTGCTGCCACAGAGCCCGCAGCCAGCACTGCCGCCACAGAGCCCACCACCAGCACCGCCGCGACTGACACTGCCGCAAGCACTGCCGCGATTGACAGCGCCGCAAGCACCACCAGCGGCCCTGCCACATCCTGATCCAGTGGCACCACCGCAGACATGGCTGCCATCCCCATTGGTCATTCGTCCGATGAAGCACTCTGGGCACGAAGCCCCCTCCAGAACCAGTGGAGAAAGGCATCCACTACCTCTGTCCTTGGCAGGATGAAGCACTCTAGGCACAAACCCCCCTCCAGAACCAGTGGAGTTTCACATCCACTACCTCTGTCCTTGGCAGGATGAAGCACTCTGGGCACAAAGCCCCCTCCGGAACCAGTGGAGAAAGGCATCCACTACCTCTGTCCTTGGCAGGATGGACCACTCTGTGCACAAAGCATCCTCCAGAACCAGTGGAGTATCACATCCACTACCTCTCACCTTGGCAGGATGAAGCACTCTGGGCACAGAGCCCCCTCCATAACCAGTGGAGTATCACACCCACTACCTCTGTCCTTGGCAGGATGAAGCACTCTGGGCACAAAGCTCCCTCCAGAACCAGTGGAGAAAGGCATCCACTACCTCTGTCCTTGGCAGGATGAAGCAACCTGGGCACAAAGCCCCCTCCAGAACCAGTAGAGAAAGGCATCCACTACCTCTGTCCTTGGCAGGATGAAGCACTCTGGGCACAAAGCCCCCTCCAGAACCAGTGGAGTATCACATCCACTACCTCTGTCCTTGGCAAGATGAAGCACTCTGGGCACAAAGCCCCCTCCAGAACCAGTGGAAAAAGGCATCCATTACCTCTGTCCTTGGCAGGATGAAGCACTCCGGGCACAAAGCCCCCTCCGGAACCAGTGGAGAAAGGCATCCACTACCTCTGTCCTTGGCAGGATGAAGCACTCTGGCCACAAAGCCCCTCCAGAACCAGTGGAGAAAGGCATCCACTACCTCTGTCCTTGGCAGGTGAAGCACTCTGGGCACAAAGCCCCCTCCAGAACCATTGGAGAAAGGCATCCACCACATCTGTCCTTGGCAGGATGAAGCACTCTGGGCACAAAGCACCCTCCAGAACCAGTGGAGTATATCATCCACTACCTCTCACCTTGGGAGGATGAAGCACTCTGGGCACAAAGCCCCCTCCATAACCAGTGGAGTATCACACCCACTACCTCTGTCCTTGGCAGGATGAAGCACTCTGGGCACAAAGCCCCTCCAGAACCAGTGGAGAAAGGCATCCACTACCTCTGTCCTTGGCAGGATATAGCACTCTGGGCACAAAGCCCCCCCCCAGAACCAGTGGAGTATCACATCCACTACCTCTGTCCTTGGCAGGAGGAAGCACTCTGAGCAAAAAGCCCCCTCCAGAACCAGTGGAGAAAGGCATAAGCTACCTCTGTCCTTGGCAGGATGAAGCACTCTGGGCAAAAAGCCCCCTCCAGAACCAGTGGAGTATCACATCCACTACCTCTGTCCTTGGCAGGATGAAGCACTCTGGGCACAAAGCCCCCTCCAGAACCAGTGGAGAAAGGCATCCACTACCGCTGTCCTTGGCAGGATGAAGCACTCTGGGCACAAAGCCCCCTCCAGAACAAGTGGAGTATCACATCCACTACCTCTGTCCTTGGCAGGATGAAGCACTCTGGACACAAAGCCCCCTCCAGAACTAGTGGAGAAAGGCATCCACAAGCTCTGTCCTTGGCAGGATGAAGCACTCTGGGCACAAAGCCCCCTCCAGAACCAGTGGAGTATCACATCCACTAACTCTGTCCTTTGCAGGATGAAGGACTCTTGGCTGAAAGCCCCCTCCAGAACCAGTGGAGAAAGGCATCCACTACCTCTGTCCTTGGCAGGATGAAGCACTCTGAGCACAAAGCCCCCTCCAGAACCAGTGGAGTATCACATCCACTACCTCTGTCCTTGGCAGGATGAAGCAGTCTGGGCACAAAGCCCCCTCCAAAACCAGTGGAGAAAGGCATCCACTACCGCTGTCCTTGGCAGGATGAAGCACTCTGGGCACAAAGCCCCCTCCAAAACCAGTGGAGTATCACATCCACTACCTTTGTCCTTGGCAGGATGAGGCACTCTGGGCACAAAGCCCCCTCCAGAACCAGTGGAGAAAGACATCCACTACCTCTGTCCTTGGCAGGATGAAGCACTCTGGGCACAAAGCCCCCTCCAGAACCAGTGGAGTATCACATCCACTACCTCTGTCCTTGGCAGAATGAAGCACTCTGGGCACAAAGCCCCCTCCAAAACCAGTGGAGTATCACATCCACTGCCTTTGTCTTCTGCAGGATGAAGCACTCTGGGCACAAAGCCCCCTCCAGAGCCAGTGGAGAAAGGCATCCACTACCTCTGTCCTTGGCACGATGAAACACTCTGGGCACAAAGCCCCCTCCATAACCAGTGGAGTATCACATCCACTACCTCTGTCCTTGGCAGAATGAAGCACTCTGGGCACAAAGCCCCCTCCAAAACCAGTGGAGTATCACATCCACTACCTTTGTCTTCTGCAGGATGAAGCACTCTGGGCACAAAGCCCACTCCAGAGCCAGTGGAGAAAGGCATCCACTACCTCTGTCCTTGGCACGATGAAGCACTCTGGGCACAAAGTCCCCTCCAGAACCAGTGGAGTATCACATCCACTACCTCTGTCCTTGGCAGAATGAAGCACTCTGGGCACAAAGCCCCCTCCAAAACCAGTGGAGTATCACATCCACTACCTTTGTCTTCTGCAGGATGAAGCACATTGGGCACAAAGCCCCCTCCAGAACCAGTGGAGAAAGGCATCTACTTTTGATACTGTGGCTTTGCATTCCCCAGGATAAAGCAGTGGGCAAACCACCCACTTGAGAGACTTGAGAGACTGTGGCTTTGCAGTCCCTAGGATAAAGCAGTGGGCAAACCACCCACTTGAGAGACTGTGGCTTTGCACTCCCCAGGATAAAGCAGTGGGCAAACCACCCACTTGAGAGACTGTGGCTTTGCACTCCCCACGATAAAGCAGTGGGCAAACCACCCACTTGAGAGACTTGAGAGACTGTGGCTTTGCACTCCCCAGGATACATCAATGGGCATGGAGCCCCCTCGTGGAGCAGTGGCGTTGTGCGTTCATCAGGCTGAGGTGCCCCCCTTCCCCCTCCCCCTGAGGTGCCTGTTTATTTTAAATCTGATGCCCCTCCAGTGTTCTCTCCGTTTGGAGTCAGGTATCTAGTGTGGGCCTCGCCCATGCATTTTGGGCCCAGTGGTCCATGGACAATGACTGGTGCACTATCCGGACTTGTGTAGTTGGTGTACATAATTGTATATAATGTATTTAGAGTTTTGACTACTGGATTTTTATTGATTAAAATCATTCAAATCAATTCCTTTTGTCCTTGCGTTATTCAAGGGGGGGTATGGGGGTGTATATGTTATGTTGCAGCATGTATTTGTGTGTATGGTGTTGTGGGTGAGGGTGGGGGTGGGGGGTTTGCTTGTTGCATGTGTGTGTCACTCTATTTTCCCTCCCCCCTCCCCTGTGTTGTAGGTGCAGTACTCACTGTGGTCGTTGCTGCCGTCTCTGGAACTCCTGATAGAGGAGCCGGAAGGCCATCGCCGGCAGGATCTGCAGTTCAGGCTCCATTGCGTCCTAGTTCCTCGTGGGGTGTGGAGTGGTGAGTGATTTCCCCTTCTGTGTACTGTTTCTGCCGTCTTTTTATTTGCGTTGGTTCCGCCCCAGAAAAGGCGGTGGATTGCCGTGTTGTGATAAGGTGGCTGGTACATTGTCTTAAGCCTGTCTGTTGGCGGTTACCGCCACGCTGTTTGTTTGTACTGCCGTGGCGGTCGGAGTGTTAAAGTGGCTGTCTATGTTGGCCGTTTCCGCCGTGGTCGTAATTCCATTTTTTTCTACGGCCTGTGGCGGTATTACCTCTGCTTTAACATCGACCTCCAGGGTTGTAATGAGGGCCTATATGTGCTAAATTGTATATAGTTTTGTATGGGTAAAAAGTCAACATGATTATAACGTTCCTATAATCTTTATTTTTTTTCAGTGAATTTCTGTGTTAATTTTAAACATGCATGTTAATATTTCTGCCAGGTTGCAGGCAGCCCATCAAGGCATTGCTTTTCCTCTGGATTCAAGGAGAATCTAAGGAGGATTTGAAGGAACCGCAGACCGGCTGAAAAAATTGAAAACACACTTTATTTGATCCCCTTTTTCTCAACACCCACTTGACGGATCACCCCAGAGCTTTCCATATACATAAAGACCCTTGGGCACACTTTAAAAAAAAAAATCATAAAGTTTAATCAAACAGCGCCAAAGATATATCCAAGTAAAAAAAAGCTTTTTCAAAGGAAACTAGGTCCTAACTATAACAACCTCCTGGTACTTACCTTCTGGCGGTTGCCCATAGGTAGTTATAATTTGGACCGTTTCCATAGAAAAAGCATTTTTTTGACAAGGCTATATCTTTGGTACCGTTTAATGAACATTCATGCAATTTTACAAAAAAGTGTCTTTTGGGGTCTTGTTGTGCATCAAAAGTTTCGTGGTGGTGAGTCAAGTGGTACCTCAGAAAAAGAGGGGGGCAAAAAAGTGTATTTCCCATGTTAATTCCTGTAGAGATTGTAGACACGACTGCAGCCCTAACCTCTAAATGAAATTACACCAAATTGGGCAGAAAGGCAGCTCGGTCAAGAAAGCACCCTGTTTGTTATTTGGAATAAATCCATTCAGTAGTACTTGAGATAGCGTAGGGAAAATATTTTTGCATATCTGGGCGGAGCCTAAGCACAGATGTCATGGTGTAATCTGATTGGCTGTCAGCACGTCAACCAGAAAGTGATGGCTGCCATTTTTCGACCAATGCATATGAGAGCATTCCATTGAAATGCATTGTAGTGAATGGCAGGTTGTGAGAGTCACAAAAAGGAGAAAGTATAAAGGGTGATTTTAGTTACCATATAAATCATTTGTTGCTAAGGTGATTTTACTGCAAAGAAAAGCCTTCTGCTGGTTGGTATTCCATGAATCATGTTTGAGAGAAAACTGTTTCCTCATTATTTTCTGATAGAGGTTATGGAAGGTGCTCCAGAAGCTAAAATCTGAGCATTTTTTTTCTGTAAATTCATATTCTCTTTTTCAGCCACATGAGAATTAAGTCTGACATTCTCAGTAAAACATATATTTTCAACAGGAGCAGCCTCTCAGTTGATTTCTTTGTGTTCCATTGCAGCCTTCAAGGGAGTTCCAAAGAGCAACTAGAGTGCTTGTAGTCATATGTTCGTCAAAAGTGTGGCATACCAGAAGCCATTGTGATTGAATCAAACTGGTAAAACGTAAATATTTATTTATAAAGGTTCAAAATTAGGGGTTTTCTTTTGTCATAGAAATTATCGTTAGTGCTGTAGAAGGAAACATTAGGACACATTTTAAGTGACTTCTCAAATATCTTCTTCTTGTATTTCACTAAAACATTCAGACATGTAGACTATAAACATGCAATTTAAACACCAGCCGCACAATATGTCATTTAATTTTTTAGAGCACTAACCATAGTTTCTATAGGCATAAGACCCTCTCATTTTTATAATTCCTAAAGCAATGCTTTAGGCATTTGTAGGAAAGTCATCCTTTTTGCCCTGATCACCCCCAAACTTTTTGACTAATGCAGGTGGTTACTGACTCTGAATGTGCCTTTGGCACTGCTAACCGGTCCCAGTACACTCTGTAAGATGGTACAAATGAGACCTAATTATAATTAGCTTTGTGAACCTACCTATCGGTTCCTTGTACATGGTAGGGTATGTAGGTTTAGGGACCCCAGGGTAGATAGGGCACCTATGGGTTTACTGCTGCGATCCCTGGTGTCATTGTAAAGGCAGGAGAGCTTTGCTGGCTGCTTTTAGGTTAAAAATAACCCCAAATTCTACTTTGGAAATAAAAGTACTTTCAAAGTCTCAAATTACCTTATTTTTGCATATGGGTCACCCCTAGGGTTTGCCCTAGCTGACCCCAGGGTTGGGTGTAAATATAAGCAAGGACTTTCTAAAAGATGTTTTATAAGCCCTGGTGAGGGAAGAACAGCTACATTTGTGTTTCCCTAATGTAGTCAATGGGCTCCATCGGCTAACATTGGGAGACTTTGGTGGTCATTACAACCCTGGCGGTCGGTGTTAAAGCGGCGGTAATACCGCCAACAGGCCGGCGGTAAAAAAATTGCAATTACGACCATGGTGGAAACCGCCAACAAAGACAGCCACTTTAACACTCAGACCGCCATGGCGGTACAAACAAACAGCTTGGCGGTCACCGCCAACAGACAGTCTGGAGACAATGTACTACCCACACTATTATGACAGGCCAATCCGCCACCTTTTCCGGGGCGGATTCACCGTGGATAAAAACACAGCGGAAACAGGAATCCCGAAGGAAAAATGCTCACCTCTACACACCCCACGAGGAACGAGGACGCCATGGACCCGGAACTCCAAATTCTCCCTGCAATAGTCTTCCTGCTCCTCTACCAGGAGCATGAACGCTGGTGGCGAAGACCACGGTGAGTACTGCACCTACGACACAGGGGAGGGGGAGGGAAAAAACAGGGACATACACACGCAACACCCCCACCCCCACCCTCACCCACTACAACACACACACTAATGCATATCAATACCTCACAGTGACACCCCTAAACCCCCCAGAAGACTGCAAAGACAATAGAAAATGAGTGTAACCATTGTAATATATTAAAAGCAAGTAGGCAGAAACACATATATACACCATGTACACAATATATACCAAGCATAGTAGTCCAGGTAGTGCTCTAAGAAAGTCTGTGGAACACTGGGACCACAAGGTATGGGCGAGGCCCACACAAGATCCCCGACCATGATGGAGAGAACACTGCAGGGGCATCAGAGAGCAACTAAACAGGCACCTCAGGGGGAGGGAAAGGGGGGGCACCGCAGCCACTTGAGTGCATGACACCAACTCCATGAGGGGGCCACATACCCAATGTTACATCCTGGGGAGTGCAAAGCCACAGTCTCACAAGTCTCTACAGTGGGTGGGTTGCCCACTGTCCAATCCTGGGGAGTACAAAGCCACAGTCTCTCAAGTCTCTGCAGTGGGTGGGTTGCCCACTGTCCAATCCTGGGGAGTGCAAAGCCACAGTCTCTCAAGTCTCTACAGTGGGTGGGTTGCCCACTGTTCAATCCTGGGGAGTGCAAAGCCACAGTCTCACAAGTCTCTACAGTGGGTGGGTTGCCCACTCTTCAATGACAGTCTCCACTGGTTCTGGAGGGGGCATGGTGCCCAGAGTGCTTCATCCTGCTAAGGACAGAGGTAGTGGATGGATCTCTCCACTGGTTCTGGAGGGGGCATGGTGCACAGAGTGCTTCATCCTGCTAAGGACAGAGGTAGTGGATGGATCTCTCCACTGGTCCTGGAGGGGGCTTTGTGTCCAGAGTGCTTCATTCTGCCCATGACGGACACAGTAGTGTCAGTGCCCTTGGCACTCATGGGCCAGCGGTGCTTGTGGCGGCGGTGTCCTGTTCAGCGGTGCTCGAGATGGTGGTGCCCTGTTCAGCGGTGCTTGAGACGGCGGTGCCCTGTGCAGCGGTGCTTGAGACGGTGGTGTCCTGTTCAGTGGTGCTTGAGATGGCAGTGTCCTGTTCAATGGTGCTTGAGACGGCGGTGCCCTGTGCAACGGTGCATGAGACGGCGGTGCTCTGTTCAGCGGTGCTTGAGACTGCGGTGCCCTCTGCAACGTTGCTTGAGACGGCGGTCCCCTGTGCAGCAGTGCTTGAGACGGTGGTGCCCTGTTCAGCGGTGCTTGAGACGGCGGTGCCCTGTTCAGCGGTGCTTGAGACGGCGGTCTCCATTGCAGGGTCTCGGCTGCTGGTGGTCCACGCACCTCACACCAGTGGGGCTTTTGCTGGTGGTCCTTCATGGCCCACAGGGCTTTTGCTGGCGGTCCTTCATGGCTCAGTGGGGCTTTTGCTGGCGGTCCTTCATGGCCCAGCGTGGCTTTTGCTGGCGGTCCTTCATGGCCCAGTGGGGCTGGTGCTGGCGGTGGCCTCCTGGGCAGCTGGGCTGATGCTGGCGGTGGCTTCCTGGACAGCTGGGCTGGTGCTGGCGGTGGCCTCCTGGGCAGCTGGGCTGGTGCTGACGGTGGCTTCCTGGGCAGCTGGGCTGATGCTGGCGGTGGCCTCCTGGGCAGCTGGGCTGGTGCTGGTGGTGGCCTCCTGGGCATCGGGGATGATGGTGGTCTTCTCCACTGTGCTGCTCTTCCCAGAATTGCCGTGTTTCTTGTGGCCCTTCCCCACCTTGGAAGGTGTCACAGTTGATTCCACACTCCCACCTGTACCCCTGGGAGCAGCTTTGGTGGCTGGAGTCTTCCCCCTCTCCCACCGGGCACTGGCCAACTTTTGATGCTTCACAGGTCGGGAACTGTCTGTGCTGTGGCTCCGTGCTACACCGGCTGCCCTGGCAGGTGCTGACCTACATGAAATGTACAGGGGAAAAAGAGAAGTTATTACCAACTGCACCGTCAAAGTGATTGGCCCCCATCCCTACCCCTGCCATGTGGCACATGCATTCACCGTCTTTCATGCATGCAGCACTCTCCCCTCTTCCTTCTTACATCCAACCCTCTCCACACAGGCATAGCCCATACAATATGCTCCCTTTGTACTACCTGTTTGTCTGGAGGATTGTAGAGTAGCGTGTACTGGGGGAGGACCCCATCCACGAGCTTCTCCAACTCCTCCGATGTGAAGGCAGGGGCCCTTTCCCCAGACACTCAAGCCATTGTCTCTTCCAGACCGAGGTCACAGCAGCACTTGCAGTGTAGGTCCTCTCCAGTTGAAGATCAGGTATCGAGTGATTGAACAGATAGAAAATGGCGGTCACGTCCGCAGCAGTGCGTACCATCACCGCAGGCGTACATAGTCATTGGCTCCTGGGACCCACAGGGTCCAATGTTAACCAATGCAACATTGCGCCGCAGTCTTCAACCGCCTACCGCGACGGTGTACAACGCCAGCGCAGTTACCTCACATCACATTGTCCAACTTTAGAGGTCAGGCAGCCGCCATTTCAGGGCCCCACATGGCTTCATTTCCAACTGCGTCACACATACCTAGGCCTCGACTCAACACACATACAGGCCACCTTTTGTGTATGATTGGTGTTCTATGTAAACTGTGGATACGTACCTCTGAGTTGTTTGACTCTGTGCTCGCTGTTGTACTTCATAGGCACCGTCCTCTGGGACATGTGAGGAGATGGCGGCATCCTCCAGTGTACCGACCGTTGGTGGACCTGTCGACAATGGAGGAGCGACATTTGATTATCACATACAGGCTTGACCGTGCCACAATCCAGGAACTGTGTACCCAGTTGAAGCCAGACCTGATGTCAGCAATCCGCCATCCCACAGGAATTCCCCCTCAAGTGCAGGTGCTGTCAGTGCTCCATTTCCTTGCAAGTGGGTCTTTTCAAACAACAGTGGCCATAGCATCAGGGATGTCCCAGGCTATGTTTTCCAACATATTGTCCAGAGTGTTGTCTGCCCTTCTGAAACACATGCAGAGCTACATCGTTTTCCCTCAGGTGGAGGATTTGCCTACAGTGAAAGGGGATTTTTATTGCCTGGGACACATCCCCAACATCATAGGTGCCCTTGATGGGACCCATGTGGCTTTGGTCCCCCCCACAGGAGGAAACATGTGTACAGAAACCGGAAGAGTTATCATTCTATGAATGTACAGATGCTATGTTTGGCAGACTAGTACATCTCCCATGTGAATGCCAAGTTCCCAGGCTCAGTGCATGACGCCTACATCGTGCAGAATAGCAGCATCCCTTATGTGATGGGTCAACTCCAGAGGCACCGTGTGTGGCTATTTGGTGAGCACCTGGAGGCAAGTCAGTGGGAATGGTTGTCTGGGTCTGGGGATATCCCTCCAGGTTAGTGTGTGTCTAACAGTTGTCCCTCACCATTTGCAGGTGACTCTGGTTACACCAATCTGTCATGGCTACTGACCCGAGTGAGGAATCCCAGGGCAAGGGTAGATGAACGCTACAATGAGGCCCATGGGTGAACTAGGAGGGTGATCGAGCGGACCTTCGACCTCCTGAAGGCCAGGTTCAGGTGCCTCGTTATATCAGGTGGATCCCTATTCTTCTCACCAAAGAAGGTGTGCCAGATCATCGTGGCCTGCTCTATGCTCATAACTTGGCTTTGCGATAACAGGTGCCTTTTCTGCAGGAGGTTGGTCAAGATGGTGGTGTTGTTGCAGCTGTGGAGCCTGTGGACAGTGAAGACGAGGAAGCAGAGGAAGAAGACATGAACAACAGGGACTCAGTGATCCAGTAATATTTCCAGTGAGAAACAGGTAAGAGTACAGACCTGCCTACTACATGTACTTTAACACTACTACCTCTCTACTGTCTGTCGTTTTCACCCAGTGTATGGTCACTGAGTTGTCACTTTCCCTTATGATTTCACAGATGTGGGTCCCACTGTGTGACATCTGCTTAGATTCCTCATGGACTAGAGCTGTGTGACATAGGTATGTTGACATTACAATTGAAAGAGCATTTTGTCACTGTAATTGCTAATACACTATTTCGAAATCACAGACAGGCTCCAGATTGTTTTGTGCTTTCAGTGTGTTTATTTAAGTGCTCAATATTGGAGGGGGTAGTGAAATGGTGAGGGGTGATGGCGGAGGAATGTCCATGGCAGAGTCCAGTCTATTAGTCTCACAGGTGCATTGCCCAGATGGGCATAGGAAGTGGAGCTGGGGCAGTTAAAGTATGGACAGGGTGACAAAGTGGAACAGTAGGATGACAATCAGGGTGGTCTCATTTCTTGGTGGGGGTCTTGGCATCGTGCTCTGTCTTTGTCCTGGATCTCAGGGACCGTTTGCGGGGTGGTTCTCCCTCAACAAGGGGTGGGGTGCTGGTGTGGTGGTCCTGTGGCGGTGCCACCTGTCCACTAGCGCCGGCGGAGGTGGTGGGCAGTTCATCGTCCATGCTAGTGTCAGGGGCCCCTTGTAGTGCCACAGTGTTCCTCCCGGTGTTGAGTACTTCCTTCAGCACCCCTTCAATGGTGCCCAGGGTGGAGCTGATGGTTCTGAGTTCCTCCCTGAAACCCATTTACTGTTCCTCCTGCAGGTGCTGGGTCTCCTGAAACTTGGCCAGTACTGTTGCCATCGTCTCCTGGGAGTGGTGGTATGCTCCCATGATGGAGGAGAGGGCTTCGTGGAGAGTGGGTTCCCTTGGCCTGTCCGCCCCCTGTCGCACAGCAGTCCTCACAGTTCCCCTGTGTTCCTCGGCCTCCGTCCCCTGGACCGTGTGCCCACTACCACTGACCCCAGGTCCCTGGTGTTGTTGGGGTGGTGGGTTATCCTGGGTTCCCTGCTGCTTGACGTGTCCTGGGGACGGAGGTATGGGCCCGCTGGGTGGGTGCTGTGCTGGTGTTTCCAGAGGGGGGAAGGTCTGTGGTGGCCTGTGACTGGGTGAGGGGAACCGACTGTCCTGAGGTCCCCGATGGGCCGGGATGGTCATCTAGATCCAGTTGGACAGAGCTGCTGTCATCACTGTGGGCCTCTTCTGTTTGTGGTGTGGACATGTGTGGACCCTCCTGTCCGGTGACGTTGGGTAGGGGTCCTGTAGGGGTATGAAAGGATGGTTATTACTTTTGTGTGTGTCATGGTGTGCAATGGGTGGGTGACCGTGTACCCCAGTGCTTGCATTCCTGTGTGGGACCTTGTGTGAGGATGGTTTAGGGGGTTGTATGGGTATGTGCAGTGGCCATGCTTTAGTGATGGGTGTCCATGCTTTGTTGTTGCATGCAGGGCTTGGTGTTGGGATGGGTAGTTTGTGATGTTGGGACATAAGTGAGGAGTTGGGGTGCTGGGGTGAGGGTGAGGGTGGGGGTATGTGATGACATGCAGGAAGGGTGGGGGATGTAATAATTAAGATTTGTCTTACCAGAGTCCATTCCTCCACCTACTCCTGTGAGGCCCACAGGATGCAGAATCGCCAAGACCTGCTCCTCCCATGTTGTTAGTTGTGGGGGAAGAGGTGGGGGTCCGCCGCCAGTCCGCTGAACCGCCTGGTGGTGTCTTGAGACCACAGAATGCACCTTCCCCCATAGGTCGTTCCACCTCTTCCTGATGTCCTCCCGATTTCTTTGGTACTGTCCCACTGCGTTTACCCTGTCCACTATTCTTCGCCATAGCTCCATCTTCCTTTCAATTGAGGTGTGCTGCACCTGTGCTCCGAATAGCTGTGGCTCTACCCGGACGATTTCCTCCACCATGACCCTGAGCTCCTCCTCCGAGAACCCGGGGTGTCTTTGCCATGCCATGAGGTGGTGTAGGTGATTTGTGGGGTGGAGTGTGTGGTGTTAAGTGTGCTGATATGTAGTGGTGTGTTGTGTGAGGTGCGTGGAAGTTCTGTGGGTGATGGTGTTGTGTGCCAGTGGATGCTGTTGTTCTTGCTGGTGCTATCTCTCTCTGGCCTTCTTTCGGAATTTTTGGTCGTGGCGGTTTGTGGGTGTTGTGGGTGTGTGTTTTATATTGTAATGGGTGTGTGGGAGTGGTGTGTATGTGTATCAGGTGTGTGTATTTCGAATTGTCCAATGTGGCTGTGTTTTGTCAGAATGTGTGTATTTTGAGCGAGGCGGTGTGTACCACCAATGGAATAACCCGGTTGAAAGACCGCCGCGTGGATTCGTGTGTCGTGATAGTGTGGGCGTATTTCTGTTGGCGTGACAGTGGAGGTTTTGTTTTCGCCAGTTTATCACTGACCTTTGGTGAGGCAGACTTGTGTGGGTGTCTGAATTTTGGCAGATTCCGAAATGTGGGTCATAATAGCTGTGGCTGAATTCCGCGGCGGCGTGTTGGCGGTCTTCTGCACGGCGGTAAGCGGCTTTTACCGCCAATGTTGTAATGAGGGCCTTTATTTTAAAATAATAAAGTCTTATTTTCAATGAAGATTAGCTAAATATAGCTGGTTTGTGCAAATTAAATGTTAGAATAAATGAGACAACTTGGCAATGTTGAATTTATTATAAGTAGCACAAGGAAGATATTTTAGAGCTCTTTCTAAAAGTTACCAAATTCAGCCATGTAGTGCCCTTTCCTGACTGGGTAGCCTCTGGCAGCCTGAGCCAGGTTACCTTAATGAGGTGTGAATTGACCTGGGTGGAAATAAAAGAAGCATCTGGTGGGCAGAGTCCTGCTTCAGCAGATGGCAGAGCAGGATGGGGGAAGAGTAACCAAACTAGTCTTCAAAGGATGGAAAGCCACTTGGGACAGAAACTGAACCTCCTCCATTTCCTGCACCCCGGACAGATGGAAGCCCCTCTGATTAGATTATGAGAGGGTCTGGAAGGGGCTTGTTAAGACACATGTAGCCACACTAGTGTGAGCCAGATCTAACCTCTAAGGATGAAGGTTTACCATCTTGGATTGTTAGAGACTGTTGCTCCCTGGGATTGATTTTTGCCACACTTCACAGGAAGTGGTCACTCCAGAGGGTGGTGTCCTGACCCCATTGGACAGGAGCAACCCCTGCTTCTGACACCCAGGAGCAAGGATAAATATGGAAGAGCTACCCAACAATTCAGATCCCTGCTAGAAGAAGAAGGAAGAGGCAGTGGCAGAAAAACTATACATGCCTAAAGACCTGTTTCAGACAGGAGACTCCTGGGCCCATGTTTAAACTTTTTTAGTGCCGCAGGAACTCCGTTAGGAAGCCGGAAGACATACAGGAGGGACGGAAGTCTTTATATTCTATCCCTGGATATACCAGCTAATATAACTGGGGTGAACTCGAGGAATATAAAGATGGACAAATAGTTGGTTCCATAATACATGAAAGAGATTTTTGACGTCCAGCATTTAGATTGAGTCTTGAAGAGATAAAAGAGGTGACTAACTGTGGTTAGAAACAGAACATGATAGATGGGATATGAGCGTAATGGACGTATAAGTGATCAAAGCCTTGAAGAAGTCCATTCAGGACGAAACACGTGTCGGCTGATGGCTCTCCATTTTCTATCTATACGTTTTGAGTATATATGTATATATCCATGTGCATAATACGATATATTCTTTTTGTATTACAATTTTCCTTTGTATAGGATATATCCTTCTTGTGGATAGTATTGTCGCGTGGGCTCTCATTATCCTAAATGAGACTACTGGATTTCTAGGCAGCAGGATCGATAACGGTGTGGGGGACTGAGTCTGACCCACGTGTAAGGAACTCTGTCACCCTAAATCCGGTTGTTGCTCCGGCTAACTAGCAGTGCCTCATTTCTCCCATGGGGATGAGATGATTGGGCAGCTGAGCGCATGACATCTTTGGAACTTCTCAGGGAAGTCGTGGTCACTCAGATCCAAACCAACTCTCTCATTCACAATATGGTCTCATATACCAATGACAAAGACAGTATAAGTTTTATATAATGTTTTAATGAAACGACTGTATTTTAGATATTAAGGCGTGAGCCGCAATAACCAGAACAATACAACATAGTAGGATTGATATAGTAACCAGGAGAGTAAAACATAAGAATAAAGCTATCATAATTCCTAACCGTTTCTACTCTCCCTCTGCTTGTTCTATTTAGAGCACAGCATGTTAAGCTTCCAGCTTGCCTTTCTGTATCACTAGGGAGACGGACACCCTCATACCTGAGCAAAGGCCTGTGATCTGGTTCAGCATCTGCAACGAGGCAGTCAGCGTCTAGTTGTGGTTCCCTGGTCGGAATCTCCCTCTTGCATGTATTGGGAAAAGGAAGTGAATTTATAACTAACATGTCACCGTGATCACAAAATGTCCCTACGCAGGAATGGCAAGTCTAAACTCCTACCACGTCTATCGGCAATGTACCAGACTGTATCCTTGACTGAAGCACAGAGTGAATATGTTATGAAGAACTCCAGTGCTGAAGTAGGCAAAACAGTGTGATATGAATAAAAAACAACACCGTAGAACTGGCTATTCTGTAAAATAACAGTACGAAGCCTAATAGAAAGCATTTAGAGTAAAGTGCACAGAGGCTCTAAGCTGTTAGCCAATGAATAAAATATATTTAGGGCAAAGTGCACGAGGCCTAAAGCCTGAAGATAATGCACAAAATATACATAAAACTGACCTCACTACACCCTCCCCTTGTCGGTAGCAAGTGGTTCTAATAACATAAAAAACATGACCTAAATTTATACACAACATTTCGACAAGATGAGAAGACAACAAAGTCATAAATTTAGAAAACATGTGACGAAAGAGCGAATTGCAATATAGTGTCAATTTAGTCGGGGGAGAAAAAAAAAATCCAATTGTCAGACAGAAGCAATAGAACGTAGAAGCTCCTCCACTTCGAGATATGTCAATATCGGAAGATCCACGCCACAAAGTACCATGGAGCAGGTGTGTTCCAAAGCCCCAAAACCATTCAGGGCTGCACCCCGTGTAGTGCCAAGGAAAGAGACAAAACCATCTTTCTCCAGGAAGGGAATCTCATAATCCACTTCACGAAGCAAACACAACCATAGTGCACAAGTCTGGGAATGAGCGCTAATCGGGAACATCAACAGATCAGGATCGACCACTGGAGAGCGCTGCAGTGAGAGACAGAAAGCCAGTGCATGTTCAAACGAGCACCAAAGGCATCGAAACACGGGTTGCACACAATCCAAAACCGGTCTGAATGACAAAGACCAGTCACACTCCAAATGAGCCAGGAGTGTAGCTCCAAAACGCTGCATCATGCGTTCACGACACAGCTGCGCTGACGGGAGCAGCAATATAGGATCTCGTTGCGGCGGGACAGCCATTGCGAAAAAATAGTAACAATAGCAAAACTCCAGCCAATATAGCCAAAGTAATTGGGAAACCCCCAAAAATGCTTCCGAAAATAGAGTGTATAGCCGAAGGTATCAAACCGAATATGGAAGAGAAGGTGTGAACGAAACCAACACCAACGGCTTTGAAAAAATGAGCAATACCAGCAGTGCTGGATGAATTAAATATACGTCCCACAAGTTCACCGAAGTGACTCGGAAAGTTAGTATTCAAAAGGGACTGTATCTCCGCCGATGACCTTGCCACTTGAAGTGCATAGGTCTCGCTAGCAGATGTAAGGGCCACATGCTTTTGAAACAATAAAGCTTTCAGCCGACTCAACTTGTCGAAATCAACCTTGGAAGTAGCAATATGAGGCCAGATGTCCGCTACCTCCCTAAATTCAGTAGGGGGAAACAACACATTCCCGCAGCACGTAACGGCCTTGTTGACGACAACGACGTAAACTATTCCGGCACGCATGCCACAGCAGCGTTCGCTGTTAAGAACAATGTAACTGCCGTTAGAAAGCACCTGGAAAGTGTTTTTAATTACCGGGACTGGAACTCCCTTCAGATAACAAGCTAAGTTAGCAATCGAAGCGTTACACGCTCCGTGCAAGGACAGCTGTTTACAAACAATGGAATGGCTAACAGAAGCTTCGCATTCGCTACCGCTAAGAAAAACCTCCCGCAAAACATTAACATATCTGTACTGAAAAGGAAGCTCCCACACCTCGTGTATGTAACTGTCACCCAATAGTTCATATCTACCCACCGGAATGTGCTTCAAACAAGAAGTAAATTGCAGAGTGGAGATAGGCAAATTAATAACCCCATGAATCAACCACTCAGCTGACGGAATCTCAGCCACCGTGAAAGGCAGTTTCTCCAATTTTTCAATATTTAACATAACATACGTCGCTTCCTTCTTAGCGATCAATTGTTGTTGACGAGTTAAATTAAAGGAGATAAAGATCTCTCTGGCACGAATGTGCTGCCATGGAACGCAACCCGCCTTCAAGGTCTGAAGAGTCCAACCCAGCTGCATGATAGATCGTGTCTGACTCTGCCCATGATATAAAGAAGACATGTCTGATTTTATAATGTCAATAGCAGAAGAGACAATGCTGTCAATCGTGTAAACACGGTCAGAAACGGTATGCATGCCATTATCAACAACAGACAAAGGGGGTCATTCTGACCCCGGCGGTCTAAGACCGCCGGGGCCAGGGTCGGCGGGAGCACCGCCGACAGGCCGGCGGTGCCCCGCAGGGCATTCTGACCGCGGCGGTTCGGCCTCGGTCAGAAGAGGCAAACCAGCGGTCTCCCGCCAGTTTACCGCTGCCCTTAGAATCCCCCATGGCGGCGCAGCTTGCTGCGCCGCCATGGGGGATTCTGACACCCCCTACCGCCATCCTGTTCCTGGCGGTTCGCCCGCCAGGAACAGGATGGCGGTAGGGGGTGCCGCGGGGCCCCTGGGGGCCCCTGCCGGGCCCATGCCAATGGCATGGGCACGGCAGGGTCCCCCGTAAGAGGGCCCCGCAAAGTATTTCAGTGTCTGCTAAGCAGACACTGAAATACGCGACGGGTGCAACTGCACCCGTCGCACCCCTGCAACTCCGCCGGCTCAATTCTGAGCCGGCGTCCTCGTTGCAGGGGCATTTCCTCTGGGCCGGCGGGCACTCTTTTGGAGAGCGCCCGCCGGCCCAGAGGAAATGTCTAAATGGCCGCCGCGGTCTTTTGACCGCAGTGCGGTCATTCAGCGGCGGTACCTTGGCGTACGGCCTCCGCCGTCCGCCAGGGTCATAATCAGGCCCAAAGTCTGCAGCAGATTTTCTTGATCAATCTGTCTTAACCGGGCTGCAGCCTCCTGCTGGGAAAGTTTCCAAAACTCATTATACACTTCGTATAAGAACCTTTTTCTCCGGGGCACCTTGGGACCTGATAAGAAATCTTGTAAATCAGTACTATTAGACAGTAACTTGAGGTGTGACTTAACTGCACACAGCGTGGAGTACTTCAACCATTGTTGACAAAGTTTCCCCACACTGTATGTAGTTATTATATCAGCATGTTCTGGTGAAACGTAACGAGGGTCTGCCCTACTAGTCCTGAACCCCCCTGAAGAGGTAACAAAATGTTGATGACACTGATTAGTGTCTACAGGCCACAATAACCACCCGCCCGGATGTAACGATGAAGCGTTAAGCGTATCATTCTGGACCCAATGCGTAAATTCACTAAAAGTAGCACTCACATAGTGCTGCCAGTTATTTAATTTAGAAGGGACAGGTATACTAGGCAAAGTCAATTCTCTAATCGACGCCAAGCCCAAACAACTAGTCTGTTGTACTGTGTCATTGAGGAAAATCATTTGCACAGGGATAATGCATGCTCGAAATAATGTATCCCTGCCTTGCATCTGCCAATTTTTCGTACCCCAAACACTTTTCAAGTCAACAGTCTTCAACCAGTATTCATATCCTTTGACCGAAAGTTTAGATACAAACGAATTTGAATATAGTAATTTAGTATCGGTCAACAAAATTTG
Organism: Pleurodeles waltl; assembly: GCF_031143425.1. NCBI lineage: Eukaryota > Metazoa > Chordata > Amphibia > Caudata > Salamandridae > Pleurodeles > Pleurodeles waltl. The sequence goes on from NC_090440.1 coordinate 1,800,633,938, forward strand.
CTTATTAGAATACGGTGCCACTTTAAAATAGTAAGACTTAGCATTTCGCTGATCATGCCCAGAAAAATATGCAAATTTATCATTATACGTTTTCGAACTCCCTGGTGGAGGAGTCGAGCAATGTTCCCATTGTACATAATTAAATATGGACTTAGGGCTACTCGCTTTGTGAATAAAGTGGTGTCCATAATAGTTGTAGCAAAACATGTCACCATGATTATCTCTAAATTGGTAAGCATCATCATCGTCATAGACAGTGTAATATTGCAAATCTTTTAGCATATAATCTACCGTCTTCACATCCCAATCATCAGAAACAATGCCTGGTATTACAATATCATCCATTGATAACTTGAGGACATACGGTATTTGAATCAATTCAGTGGGACCATATATATCAAACATTACTTTATCCCACACAATCCCATCCGGAATCGGTATTGCAGAAATGTTCACATTGGATAAGTCTCTTCGAACCATATGAGACGAAAAATGTGGTCTCAACACAGTCTCCACGTGCTCAATGTCTGATCGATCAGGAAGAAAATGACCATGTATTACGAGAAAAAAAGTAATCACAAATCCCAACCATAAAAAAAGAGTTATTACAGCCATAAATAGCCACAAATAGTTTCAAAGAAGAACAAAATATGTATGTTTAAGCCACCCGAGTAGCTTACGTGGACCTCGGACCGAAGACAGTGAAGACGAAGAGCTGGATACAGCCGCATCCGCGTCGTTGAAGCAGCCAGAGGCAGTTCTTGCAAAAGGTGCAACAGTGAACAAAGAAGCAGATGGAGGCTCTCTCCTAGGTACGCTATAAATCACATGTTCAGAAACATCAGTAGAACGTACAGCAACTTGATCAAAAGAATCGATATTAATCGTTGACTGTGGAACAATCGCAAGATCATCTTCCACCCTCCCCAAGCTCGGAGAGGAAACAATGTCGGTGCAAATCACCTGCAGCGGGACTTCTTCCCCAGTAGTGAGAGGGATGCCGGAACTACTGGGTGTCCCTCTTGGTCTGCTGTGCAGAATCAGCCACATGTTGTAACTTGACATTATCAATGGAAACAAAACGATTTCCTTTGGCCCCTTGCAGCGGCGGTAAAATCACAGTTCTCGTGCCACTCACCCCTAACACCGGGACAGGTGCTCGATAAGAAGGACCAAATTCTTTCTTTACTGCGACCTTTTCACGCACCAGATCCCCAATCCTGGGTATCCAACCAGTAGGTGTTACTGGCTCATCCTTAATTCCTGAGGAGGCAGCACTTGCAGAAGAGTTATCTTCACAGAATTGTTGTAAATCCTGCAAAACAGTGACATGATCATTTATGTCAAATGGCGTATCTGCCGCCTCCACACCAGGACCATCTAGATCAGGAACATACATCCGTGTTCCAAACAGGCACTCATATCAAGTACGACCCCCCAGTGACCTTCTAGGCAAGTTATTAAGTGCTCTCTGTACTCCATACAGGTGGGCTAGCCAACTACGACCCGTACCTATAACCCTGGCCGTTAAGGATTGCTTTAAATCACGATTTAAACGCTCCACGACAGAATTTCCCTCGGGATGAAATGGAGACGAGAATTGGAGCTGGACCCCCAACGAAGCCATGGTGTCCCTGAATGCCTTAGAGGCAAAAGCAGGGCCCTGGTCCGAATGAAAAGCCGCAACTGCAAATGTATCGATAAAGATATGCAAATCTTTAATAACAGTCCGAGCGTCAGCCGAGCGCTGTGGCCAGACCCACACAAATCTGGAGCACGAATCTACAGCAACCAATATGTATTTGTATGCACTATCTGGTGTCAGCGGACCACAATGGTCCAAGTACACACACTGTAATGGTCTGTTAGAAATCAGAAGGGGCGTCTGCTGCGGGCGTCTAGCCGACGATGCTTTAATTTGTTGACAGACGTCACAACAAAGGACATACTGCTTCATCTCCTTATAGAGACCAGGCCACCAGTAACGGGCCTGTAAAAGTGAAATCGTAGAAGCCACACCAGCATGCACAGATGCCACCCCTTCATGTGCTGCAGAAATTAATTGAGGTCTCTCAATCTTATTCGGTAATTCACGTACACCAATGCCTGGAATATTAACAACAGCATTTAGTGCACCACTCAAGCAGTAACTATATTTAGAAGGGAATCCTTTAGGAAATGGCGTGCCATCAGCCGTAGCTTTTATGGCAGCCGAGATCTCCATGTCTGGTTTTGAACTCGAACGAGTCACTGCGGCTACAGTGGCGATAGCCACTGCCGACTTTGCAGCCTCATCAGCCAAAGTATTCCCAGCAACGTGTATTCCAACGCGCTGGTGTCCAAGTGTATGTACAACATGGATCTTAGGAAGCGTTTCTTTCAGACCCGCAACCTTACCCCACAACAATTTATGTTTAATGGTGTTGCCTTTAGAATCTCTGAACCCATTAATTTTCCAATAGTGCAGATATTCATTGAAAGATTGCACACAGTAGTAGGAGTCACAGACCAGCAAGGTCAATATCGCCGGATCTGCATGCTCCAACGCTAACAAAAGAGCTTTGAGCTCAGCCAGCTGCGCCGTGCAATCTCCCAAGGTTTTAGTATAAGTATGTCGGGAGCAGAAGACTTCCCCCTCCATAGTCCCGCTCACCACCGCACATGCAGCAGAATACTGTTGTTTAGTCCCAACCGCTGGTTGCGCAGAGCCATCGGTATACATGACCACTTCATATTGGTCAATAGGCAATGTGCCAGCAGGAACTGGGTACTCTATTTCATATTGAAGAAATTCTTGAGTCTGCAGTTTAGGGTCAAATATGTAATCCACATCAGTGGCCGTCAAAGACGTAGCCCATTGTATCCACCGCGGGTGTAAAGCTTTCGAATTAGGAACACTCGCTTTTGTAACAGCCTCTAAGGCCGGAATAGGGGAAACGACAATAATGCGTTGGCCCTGGGCTAGCGGTCTTTCTTTGATCACAGCCATCTGTACTGCAGTGAGAATTTTCTCAGTCTGTGCAAAACGTTGTTCTGCAGCAGAATACAAGTGGGACTTGTATGCTATCGGGACTGTCTCCCCTTCATTAAAGGTGACATACGTAAATCCAACAGCCCCAGGAATCACCCTGATGACCAAATGTGTTTTATTGTCCCGTGTGTGTAAGTGTTTAACCGCTAAGACATCATTCTGCAACTCTCGCAGTATGTGTGTATGCTCAATCGTCCAAAATCTACTTGAAAAGTTCGGGCGAATCAGTTCATATAAAGGTTTTATACGTGTAGCATAATCAGGAATGTAAGTTCTGCCAAAATTCAGAAACCCCAATAATGACTGAAGCTTCCGAACCATATTAGGAGGCTGCAATAAAGCACATTTCTCCAAAAAATGTGGTGCCAGGCTCTTGCCCTCACTCGATAACTCATATCCCAGGAAAATAACACTGAGGAAGGCAATCTTTGATTTCTTAAAATTAAACTTATAGCCAATATCAGCAAAACCCACAACAATGCGCAATACGCGTCTGAGATGTTGTAGAATCTCATCGTCCGTCAAATAGATGTCATCAACATATGATAACGCCTCAGGGTCCAACTCGTGTAGAAGTTCAGTCACACGAGACGAAAACAGTCCTGGGCTATTCTCATACCCCTGAGGTAAACGACAAAAGTTTTTCTGAGAGCCAAACGCACTGAAACTGGTATAGTCCTGACTTTCGGGCGCTATATTCTGGCAGAAAAATCAATTCGAGATATCCAATGTTGTTTTGTATTTTTTACGCACTATGTTATTCATAAGCGCAGCGCTATGTGAATTCTGTATTGCATATGTGCGTGTATGACTATTCAAATGTCTGTAATCCACCACTATCCTATAGGAATGGTCCGGTTTAGCAACCGGAAATAAGGGATTATTCATCGGCGAGACACAAGGCTCAATCACACCTTGGTACTCCAATTGTGTAAGAATTTTCCTAACCGATGCCCTTGCTTCAAATTTAATAGGATATTGCGGCTGTGGCTGAGGTACACCCTTTATTGGAATGACATGATAAGGTGATTGTCTATCCCACCCCACATTATTTCGATATAGGGCGGGAGCCTGTGCTAGAGCCCATGATCTACTATAGGACTCCGCCAGTTCTCTCGGAACAAGTGGTGAAAAGGAAGGCGCAATAACATCCTCCCCAACCGGACAGTCGCGAACAAAGTCAGGTGGCCAATCTTGTTCGGCCAATAGAACATCATATGATTTGACCACATGGTCCCAAAAGATGGCGTGTACAATGCGGTCAATGTCTCCCTTTAAACGTAGAGTTACTAGATATACTCGATCAGGATCAGAGACCCGCATATCCGCCGTCTCGACTTGTATGAAGTCATCAGTTACTTTCACCTCCAGAAGCTCTAGAAGACTCCAGCGAACTATTGTGACCTCTGCCGCGCTGTCTAACAGTGCTAACGCCCGTGTCTTGTTCGTCAAGAGAACTCTCTTTTTGAGCGGCATGTCTAACAGAGACTACTGCCACTTTTTTCTTTTTAAACTGTTGTTTTTGTTGCAGCGGTTTCTCTTCTTGTTTAACAGAAACCTCCGCTGAGCGTTGTGAATCCTGTCTCGGTTTCACGTACTCCGTCTTCCGCTCTGACCGCCCACCTCTCTCACTTCTCTTCTCAGAGGAGTCCTGAAAGGAACGAGATTGGCGTGTATCAGTATATTAAAATCAATCAGGCATCTTCAAATTATCCCTATTTCTGAGATTATACCTATTCTGCGGGGTCTCCGGTTGCGGAGACTGTCCCCCATCTTTTTTAGGTGTTTGCTGTTTCTTTTCCCAGCGCTTTTTTGCACCCTCAGGTTGCTGTTGCTTAGCATTATCCTTATTATTTTTACCCTGCAATTGTGGTTTCTGCGGTCGAGCCCCTAGGCTATCATGACCAATACTAGAATATGTTTCTGCTATTATTCTCGGAAGTTCCCGCTCCTGATTAATCTGCAGAACGTCCCGAAGACACATTCGCACTGCTAGTGCTACAGCCTCCCCCTTGAGATTACTCAAAATAATAGAAGAAACTGCATCAAAATTACCCATCAATTACATGCCTAAATCCAAGGCAGGGGCAGCCCCATATTCATCCTGAATTTGTTTAAGCACCTCCGGCAAGTTAGCCGAAGTCGGTGTACCGTGTGCTGTAGTATAGAGTGCGGCAAACACCGTCCCCCAAGTATTACAAAGGTCCACCGTAGGAACCATCCCATACGGCAAACACATCATCAAAATTCTATGCTTATCCTGAGGTCCCGTATGAGGAAATACTGCTTCCAGCGTATCAATTCTCTGCGCCAGCCAAAACGGAGTCTCCTCACCTTTAGCCGGTACCTTACCCATAACTGAGTGTACAGTGGCCGGATTGATTCCCGGTACCACCGCTTGTGGGTGTGCTGGAGCAGCACGTGCTGCATTAGTATTTAATGTCTGCATCACAAACTGAACTAGTCGTCTGTACGTTGCAGTTAATTCCATATATAAACAACGCACTTCAGCCACTGCCACATTTGCCACTCCAGGATATGGTGTATACGTAGCCAATAAAGGCCAGGTCGGACCATCATTACTCAACGGACCTAACCTTACTGGTGTTACTGAGTGTGGGAGGGCGCCATCAAGCCAATTATGGTGTTCTTGATAAGATAAAGGAATTTCTAAGTATGCATAAGCCCGGTATTGTCCAGGGACATTCGCAATAGTATATTCGTGAAAAGTATTTGTACCCCCATCAGCTGCTGGAAATACGACCCAAGAATAAAAAAGTTCTGTTCTATAGGCTGCATGGGCATCCACCACAAAAGTGACCGGACCCCCCTGGACTGTCAGTCCATGTGCTATCAGATGACCCGTGAGCGGAAATCGCATATTAAGCGGTATATTTACTACAACTGGATTCGCCATTTGTATAACAAAAATAGCTCTAGGACAGAGAAGGCACACCAATATCGGGGTTTTTCCTTTCAAAGTTCAAGCTTGAACAACCAACCACTAATCAATAGGATGTACCTAACCTGTGGTGGCGGAAACCCTCAGCCCCACGGACGTCTCCGCATACGGAACCAAGGAGTCAAAATATATACGAGACCGGGAGAGTCAGTCGGACCCAAACATTAGAGCCAGACCAATCGTTGGCGGCGCCATGTCGCGTGGGCTCTCATTATCCTAAATGAGACTACTGGATTTCTAGGCAGCAGGATCGATAACGGTGTGGGGGACTGAGTCTGACCCACGTGTAAGGAACTCTGTCACCCTAAATCCGGTTGTTGCTCCGGCTAACTAGCAGTGCCTCATTTCTCCCATGCGGAAGAGATGATTGGGCAGCCGAGCGCATGACATCTTTGGAACTTCTCAGGGAAGTCGTGGTCACTCAGATCCAAACCAACTCTCTCATTCACAATATGGTCTCATATACAAATGACAAAGACAGTATAAGTTTTATAGAATGTTTTAATAAAACGACTGTATTTTAGATATTAAGGCGTGAGCCGCAATAACCAGAACAATACAACATGGTAGGATTGATATAGTAACCAGGAGAGTAAAACATAAGAATAAAGCTATCATAATTTCTAACCGTTTCTACTCTCCCTCTGCTTGTTCTATTTAGAGCACAGCATGTTAAGCTTCCAGCTTGCCTTTCTGTATCACTAGGGAGAGGGACACCCTCATACCTGAGCAAAGGCCTGTGATCTGGTTCAGCATCTGCAACGAGGCAATCAGCGTCTAGTTGTGGTTCCCTGGTCGGAATCTCCCTCTTGCATGTATTGGGACAAGAAAGTGATTTTATAACTAACATGTCACCGTGATCACAAAATGTCCCTACGCAGGAATGGCAAGTCTAAACTCCTACCACGTCTATCGGCAATGTACCAGACTGTATCCTTGACTGAAGCACAGAGTGAATATGTTATGAAGAACTCCAGTGCTGAAGTAGGCAAAACAGTGTGATATGAATAAAAAACGACACCGTAGAACTGGCTATTCTGTCAAATAACAGTACGAAGCCTAATAGAAAGCATTTAGAGTAAAGTGCACAGAGGCTCTAAGCTGTTAGCCAATGAATAAAATATATTTAGGGCAAAGTGCACAGAGGCCTAAAGCCTGAAGCTAATGCGCAAAATATACGTAAAACTGACCACACTACAGTATTATTTTTGTGTATGTTTCGTTTTTTGGTCGGTTTCTGGTCGCCTACACTGTTTAAGGAAAGGAAAGAAAAAAAGCATTTTTAGTGAAACTTATTGTGATTCTTCAATTTACCTTATCAGATATCACATGTTCTTTGAAGTATAGATATTAACTGTTTAGGTGTGCTCCATTGCTTTGTTAAACTGTCGTAGGATGTTATGTAGTGTGTACCCAAATCCTCTTCCCTTCCTGATTTGAACTTCCTGCTCTTTTTAAAACATGTTTTATTATATTTCTGGATAAAATCCTTGTTTTCTGGCCCACGTGCAGATTGTCCGCCCGAGAACACCCTGGATGCACAAACTACGCAATCGGGCCAGAGACTCTGCACACTGACTGGAAAACAAGAATTTCATGCAGGAAATGACAAACAAGAAATACAAGCCAGGATGTTCATGACAGACAGTTGCAGGCAGCCATTTTCTGGTCAGTCTGAGTCATTCTCCCATCCAGATAAGAACCTCTGCTATCCTGCTGCTATGATTTTCAAACTGCTCCCAAAATGGCTGAGGGACTTGATGAGAAGGCACCTCCTTTCAATGAAGGTGAATTGAACATATTAGCTGTGGGGGGCTTGATAAGCTGAGCTGACACTGTAGAGCACTGCAGTGCAGTGGTGTGACTAGTGACGAGCAAAAACATGCTGCAACTGCTGAGAGGACCTGAAATGCTGGGGAAGAATCAAGGCCCAGGAATTAATGGGCCTGTCCTCTGAGTCCATGTGCAAAGGCCCTGCCTTCCGTACTGTACAGGAGGAACCTGACGGCAGCCTGGCCAAGAAGTTGTTTCAGCATCAGACACCTGGTAATCCCATAACCTGCATTATGTGTGTGGTAGAATGATGTGAGAGATGACAGAACTGTACCATCATGTTTCTTATGTCACTGTTCATGTAATCTGAGTGATTGTCGCAGTAGTCTTAAGGCCAATGCCTCATTGGAGCACATAGAATTCATTAACAAAAGAGCATTATGGGACTTGTAGTGTTCTAAATACAACTGGAGAAAGGGCCCTCACAGTTGCATTTGAATGAATAAATGCACTGCCTGCACCATGACTGGTGAACCGAAAGCCTTTTAATGGCTGTGTGAAATGGGGAAGGAATTGGCCAGACAATGTCCAGTGTGGGGACGAGAGGCCTTTGGGTGTTGGATGCTGTATCATCCATGCCTTTTGTGTGTGTTTTATCAGTGTAAAATATTATATCACGGGCATTGGAGCAAAGGCTGACTGTGGGATACTTGTCTCTCTCAAAATGATACAAACATTTCCAAGGGGAGGGCGAAATACACACATCTACCCAGCAGTGGCTCATACATCATTTGTAATGTCTAGGTAGCTGTAATAACTATGCACATGTGCTTACCAGTGTACAAAACAAACAGAGCAATCTTGACACGCTAAATGTGGCACTTGACATGTACAGTGTCTGATGTTGTAACGGATATTCAAATACTTAGATTTACATCTTAACTAAGGTCATATCCAAGGCCTTGTTGTATCCTAATCCTGCATTTTTGTTAAGTTAGACAATGCAAAATAACAGATGACGTTTGATAGTAATGGTAAGACTGTTGAGACTGCCCAATACAGAATACTCCTAGATCCATGCTTTTATGTGGATATATCCATCCAGACCGTGTCCCATCTCCACTTGTAGACTGACATTGGAAGATGACTATGTAGCAATGTCCGGAAACACTGATTGCAATAATGCTGAAGGTGAGGGTTAGTCATTACAGAAGTGTATACCTTCCAAAACTATGAAAGATGTCAATGCGTGAGTGAATTCAGGACATCACAGTGATAGTACACATGCTTTTGGCTCCAAGACACATCTAATTGGTCAGTAAGATCAAAGGCAAAGAAAGTGTGCACTTGTTTTGTGTAGTTACATGCATTTTTACGACTTTTACACCAACTACATAATGTTTTGCCTTCTATTTCAGGGGACCTGGCTGGCCAACGACACCAGGAAACAGACCAGGGGCAGAGCTGGACATCCTTGGGCATTGGCAACCATGGACTCTTTCCACCAGTGAACAGGAGGAAGAGGGACCTGGAACATCATCAGGAAGGTGTAGTGTGCCCACCCGGTCTGGAGTCTACAAGAACTGCAACAGACTGGGTGGAGGCTGAAGACACTGTAGGGAGCACCAACCAGGACACTTTCGGTCAGGGGTGGGAGGAATGTGACTCTTCCCTGACACTCAAGAACTTGACACAGCATAGGTGTCCCCAGAGCAGGCCCTATCACCACCTGAGCCAGCCACAACTCTTCCCTACCTCTTGAGGCCCCATTCCATTGGGGGATCCAGCTGCAACCCCTGCCACTATTCCCCCTCCAATTGGCTGCCCAGAAAAACCAAGGGAAAGCTCTGTCCCAACACCCCAGACCCCTCATGGGTGACCCAAATCCTTCCCTGTATTGTCACTCCTGTGTATGCATCCCAGGGAATGATGGTGGCATCTGATGGGGAGCCAAATATGTCCACTCAGATCCTACTGTGGATCTGTGATGAACTGTGCAGGCTAAGAGAGGAACATCCAAGGGATATAGCTACCCTCAATGCCTCCATCACTTTCTTAGGTGCAGCCATTTTGTCTACCAGAGGATAGCGTCCCTCCCAAATCACCCTCCATGTGTCACCCTGTATATCTACCCACACTGTTTCCTCTCATACCCCTCATGTGTCACACTCCCGTGAAGTATTTAGTCCTGTTGCGGCCAGCCAGGAAGAGGCCATGGAGGTAGAGGATCTCTGCATCATGGAAAAGGAGGATGATGAGGATGACCAGTGACTGGACTATGTTTGGACTGAGGACAATTTGTTTCCACTATACGGACTGGTTCCCCTGACACTTCCTGATGTGTTGTGTTTATTTTGCCCAACCCCTTCCAAGTTCTCCTGCCCATTATTTGATTTCCTTTCTTCCTTTCCAATGGACTTGTATTTTTTTTTTTTTTTTTTTTTTTTTTTACCAGCAGATATATATAAAAAGGTTTGAACAACATCTCTGTCTTGTGAAGTTCATTGTATATGCTGGATTCAACGTATGGCATTATATATTGGGAGTGGTTTAGCTATGCTTTTTTACATGATATCTTGTTAAAAAGATGGTCCTACAAATCTACATGTCCTGCTTCCACAAATTTATCTTCACATCTGTGGCCTAGAACCAGAGTAACCAATAGACCATCATCACTTATTTCTCAACTCAGTATTGACTTCTGGGGAATATCTTTAATTGACATATTTTGTGGGTAACATACTTTACAGTGATCATGGGGGATCTCACTTGCGATTTCGCAATTGTGGAGGTGAGGATTGCTGTGAGTAAGTATGTTTACTATGTTGGTGCTGATGTGCAGGTGTGTGTGGTACACCTACCAGTACAGTTTGGAAAGGTGTCTGGACAGGGGATACAGGTGCCTGTACAGGTAGGAGAGGTACCTGGACAGAGGGTGATGGTGGATGTACAGGTAGGGAATGTGACTGGACTGGGGCTGATGGTGCCTGTGGAGGTGGAGAGGTGCATGGACAGAGGGTGATGGTGACTGTGCGGGTGGGGGATGTGACTGGGCAGGAGGGGAATGTGACTGTGCATTGGAGGGTATGGATGGTGTCTGTGTAGGTTGGGGGTGCCTGTGCAGGTTGTGGTACTTGTGGCTGGGTGTGATGTGGTGCAGGTAGATGTGTTGGGTCTCCTCCATGTGCTGACCATAATGGTAGACTTTCGATCAGTTTCAGCATGCCCTCCATCATCTTCATGGCCAAAGGCATGATGTCTGGCACTCTCCTCCCTAGGGATAGCTATGATGTCATTTATCTTCTCTGCATGTCTTGCCAAGATGTACCCATCCTCTCTAAGACCTGGGTCAGTATGTTGACCATCTGCGGGAATTGGCACATGTCCTCTAGTGAGTTTGAAGTGTCAGACAGAGTAACCCCGTGACATGAATGTCCTGCCTCACATCAGCCCTCTGTTAAAAGAAATCCTCCTTCCACTGGCCACAATGACCATCTGCCAGCCCCCTCCTCATGGGACAGCCTTGGATATGGTCGACAGGTCCACCAGTGAGAGGTGTGGCATGTGGGAGGCTATAGGCCAGAGGTTGGTGCCTAGGTGATACTTGCTTCTTACCAGGGGTGGTAGATCCCTCAGATGGTAGGGGAAGTCCTGGGTTTTACTGTCATGGGATGAGTATGTAGAGGAACCAACATGTCTGACCTGGACATGAGTGCTGTGAGGGAGCAATGTTTGTGTTGGGGGAGGTCAATCCTGTGACTTGTTGGCTGACTGCTGGGAATGGACAAACCTTGAGGTGGATTTAAAGGTACTATACTGGATGGAGCAGGTGTGGGCTTAGGTGTTTAACCCAATTGGCCAACAATGGTGGCCAGGGGATCAGACTCATCATCCTCTGCAAGCAGCAGCAGATCGTCTTAATCAATCAGTCAGTTTTGTAAAGTTTGGCTCTGTCACCCCAAGGGTTATCTGGGCATTGAGGGTGCCATTTCTCCATCAAAAAAACAGGTCTTGAGTTTCTTCCTGAAGTCTGTTAAGGTGGCTGCTGTTCACAGGAGGAGGGACAGGTCATTCCAGACGTTGGATGTGATACGGGAAAAGGGATGGCCCCTGGTGCAGCTGTGAAGGATGCAGTGGTGAATGTGAGGGCGGGTGAGGTGGAGCGCAGATGTCTTGTGGGCAGGTGGAATTTGATTTGTTGATTTTATAATCAGTTGGTTGTCTAGGATGATGACCAGGTAGTGTGGCCCATCGGTGTGGGTCCAAGTTGTGCCAGCCACCAGCTGTGATCCCATACAGAGGTGTTCTTTCCAAAGAATAGGACTTCTGTTTTGTTTGAATTCTGCTTGAGGCAGTTGTTTCTCATTCATTTGACTATGTTGGTCATGGTGTTGCAGAAGTTGGTTGGTGGGGTCCTCAATGAGCAAGAGGTTTAGTTGGATTTCATCTCCATAGGAGATTTTACTGAGACCATGGGATTTGACAACGCTGGTGAGGGGGGTCATGTAGATGTTGAATAGAGTGGGGCTAAGGGAAGATCCTTGGGGTACGCCACAAATGACCTCCTCGGGCCCAGAGGTGAAGGGTCGCTAGTTGGATGCTCAATGTGTATACTGTCAGGAAGAAGGCAATCCATTTGAGGCTGTTCTGCTGTATGCTGATGTTGTGGAGTCTGTTGATGAGAGTGTGGTTAGAGAGAGTGTCAAATGCCACAGAGAGGACGAGGAGGATCAAGGCTACTGTTTTTCTGTGGTTGAGATGAGTTCTAATGTTGTCGGTGGCAGCAGCCAGGGTGGTTTTGGTGCTTTGGTTGGTTCAGAATCCTGATTGAGAGACGTTGAGTAGATGGTTTTGTACGAGGTAATTGGTGAGCTGAAGATTGATGTCTTTCTTGAGTACTTTGGCTGGGTAGGGGAGCAGTGAGATTGTTCAGTAATTTTTTTAGGTTACTAGGATCGGCCAAGGGTATCTTTAATAAGGTTTGGCCTCTGCATGTTTCCAACTGTTTGGGAAGGTTGCTGTGGTGATGGAGGTGTTGAGGGTAGTGGTGAGTTCTGAGCTGATAGTGTTGGTTCAGAGGTTGAAGAAATGGTAGGGGCAGATGTCAGTGGGTGCGCCAGAGTTGATTGATGATGTGATGTATACAGTGGGCTGGGTAGTTAGCAAGGTCCAAGAGGTGACTGTTTGGCTGGTGTTCATAGGTTGAATGGATTTTTCGATGCTGACAGTGGTGGGTTGGGGGTCAAAGTATTGTAGATGGTGATCCTACTGTGGAAGAAGTCTGAGAGGATCTTCTTCATACTCATCAAGTTCTTCCTTATCCTCCTCTACTTCCTCCTCCTCTTGTGCATTGCTGGCAGCTAACATGGCGTCTTGGAAGGCGAGTGGGTTCTCTCCTTGGATTGCTTGGTGCATTCCAGTTGTGGATGATCCTTCTTCCTGAAGCGACTCATCGTCCTCAGCACCTGAAAGAAAGAGGTTGCAATAGAATAAGTATTTGCCTTAGAAAATCATATGTTAAGATGACCTTTACATCAACAGATGTTCCACATGTGACCTGGTTTGTGTTCACCTACATATGACAGCTCCATAGCATTTAGGGGTTAAATGCAGATATGGAAAGCACCAGCTCCAATCAGAACTCTGTGTGGTATTGAGATCCTCCTTGGGGTCAGCTGTTGAACCTGGCTCTTCGCGTGTGTAACAGAAGATGTAGTCCTTCATCCAGCAGCTTCAGAAGGAAGTTACACCATACTTAATGTTCTGCATGAATTATATGTGAACACACACACTTGACACACACTTCACTGATCATCTTAGCAACATTTTACAGACCAACTTCAGATGCTATGCAAAATTGGCTACATCTGCTAATGTTCTTCCTCAAAGATTTGAATACTGTTTGTAATTTAGAAATCAATAGTTTACAACACTATGGCCCTCATTACAACCCTGGCGGTCGGTGTTAAATCGGCGGTAATACCGCAAACAGGCCGGTGAAAAAAAAAATGGGATTATGACCGTGGCGGAAACCGCCAACATAGACACCCACTTTAACACTCAGACCGTCACGGCGGTAGAAACAAACACCACGGCGATAACAGCCAACAGACAGGCGGAAGACAAAGCACCGCCCACTGTATTATGACAGGCCTATCCGCCACCTTTTCCGGGGCGGAACCAATGCTATCAAAAGCACAGCGGAAACAGTACACAGAAGGGAAAACACTCACCTCTCGACACCGAACGAGGAACCAAGACGCCATGGAGCCCGAACTTCAGGTGTTACCTATGTTGGTTTACCTCCTCTTCTACCAGGAGTACGAACGGCGGCGGCAGTGACTACGGTGAGTACTGCACCTACAACACGGGGGGAGGAAAGAGAGTGACACACACATGCAACACGCAACACTCCCACCCTCACCCTCACACACAACAACATACACACAAATACATGCATCAACATTACATATACACCCCTACCCCCTGGAAGAACGCAATAACAAAAGAAAATGATTGTAACAATTGTAATCATGAAAAATCCATTAGTCAAAAGTCAAAATTCAGTGTATACAAATATGTACACCAACTACACAAGTCCGGATAGTGTACCAATCATTGTCCGTGGACCACTGGGCCCAAAATGCACAGGCAAAGCCCACACATGATACCTGACTGTAAACGGAGAGAACACTGCTGGGGCATCAGATCGAAAATACACAGGCACCTCAGGGGCAGGTGGGGCACCTCAGCCTGATGAATGCATGATGCCACTGCTGCACGAGAGGGCTCCATGCCCACTGCTGTATTCTGAGGAATGCAAAGCCACAGTCTCTCAAGTCTCTCCAGTGGGTGCTTTGCCCACTGCTTTATCCTGGGGAGTGCAAAGCCACAGTCTCTCAAGTTTCTCCAGTGGGTGATTTGCCCACTGCTTCATCCTGGGGAGTGCAAAGCCACAGTCTCTCAAGTCTCTCCAGTGGTTGGTTTGCCCACTGTTTTTTCCTGGGGAGTGCAAAGCCACAGTCTCTCAAGTCTCTCCAGTTGGTGGTTTGCCCACTGCTTTATCCTGGGGAGTGCAAAGCCACAGCCTCTCAAGTCTCTCCACTGGGTGGTTTGCCCATTGCTCTATCCTGGGGAGTGCAAAGCCACAGTCTCTCAAGTCTCTCTAGTGGGTGGGTTGCACACTGCTTTATCCTGGGGAGTGCAAAGCCACAGTCTCTCAAGTCTCTCCAGTGGGTGGTTTGCCCACTGCTTTATCCTGGGGAGTGCTTCATTCTACCAAGGACTGAGGTAGTGTATCTCTCCACTGGTTCTGGAGGGGGCATTGTGCCCAGAGTTCTTCATCCTGCCAAGGACTGAGGTAGTGGATATATCTCTCCACTGGTTCTGGAGGGGGCCTGGTGCCCAGAGTGCTTCATCCTGCCAAGGACTGAGGTAGTGGATGTATCTCTCCACTGGTTCTGGAGGGGGAATGGTGCCCAGAGTGCTTCATCCTGCCAAGGACTGAGGTAGTGGATGTGATCTCCACTGGTTCTGGAGGTGGCCTGGTGCCCAGAGTGCTTCATCCTGCCAAGGACTGAGGTAGTGGATGTATCTCTCCACTGGTTCTGGAGGGGGCCTGGTGCCCAGAGTGCTTCATCCTGCCAAGGACTGAGGTAGTGGATGTATCTCTCCACTGGTTCTGGAGGGGGCATGGTGCCCAGAGTGCTCCACGTGCAGTGTGGCCTGTACAATTCCTTCACGTGGGTGTGCATGCCACGAGATTGGCAAGGTTCAGGTAGCATGATACGCCATGGAGGCAGTGACATACCCCACACTGCTGCAGGTGCCAACAGTGATGGAAGTCATGCCTCATGGAAGCTGCCCAGGGTCCAGGAACTCTCCTCCAGCCTGAGATGACTGACCACTGGGGATGGTAGCCATGTCAGCAGTGGTGCCAGTGTCCAAGGACACTGTGGGGCAGGTGGTGGTGCTTGTGGCGGTGTCTGTGGCGGCGGTGCTTGAGGCAGTGTCTGTGGCGGCAGTTCTGGCAGTGGTGCATGGGTCAGCTCCTGCTCATGGACAAAGCAAGACGTCTCCTGCAGCCTCGGATGGCTGCCCACTGGGGAAGAGGCTGGGGACTGTCACTGAGGCTGTAGATATGCCGGGGCGGTGCAGGTGGTGGAGTTTGTTGCAGCGGTGCTGGTGGGCGTGTCTGTGGCGGCAGTGCTGGCGACGGTGCATGGGTCAGCACCTGCTGAGGGACAAAGCAGGACATCTCCTGCAGCCTCAGACGGCTGCCCACTGGGGAAGAGGCTGGGGACTGTCGCTGAGGCTGTAGACGTGCCAGGGTGGTGCAGGTGATGGTGCAGGTGGCTGTTGTGGTGGTGGGGCAGGTAGCGGTGTTCGCCGCCATACAGGTTGGCGTGGTCGTGAACAGAAAGTGTGACACTGGTCCCTCAGTCGGTGCCACCATGCCCTCTCCTGACCTGCTCTTCTGCTTTTAGCCCTTCCCCACCTTTTATGGTGCCGCAGTTGTCCTGCCACTATCCCCTTTTGTTTTTGCTGAGCCCTTGGTGGCTGGTAGTTTCAACTTCTTCCTCTGGGATGTGGGCACCTTTTTCACCTTGGCAGGTGGCGGAATGTCCATGCCCTCGCTACGTGGCACACTGGCAGCCCTGATGGGTGGCACACACGATGACCCCACAGTTGCTGGCACCACTGTGCCTGGGGATGTGGTGGCTGAGGTGCTGGGCTGGGACCTGGAAAGCCTGGCCCTGGGGAAGGACGGGGGGGAGGTGTAGGGAAGAGGTCAATGTTAGCCAGGAAGAGTTTTTTAGACACACTGGGATGGGAAGATGGATGGGGTTTGGGAGTGGAGGTAGAGGGAGTGGTTGTAGGAGGTGTACGTCTGCTGAATTTGGGTGAAGGTGCATGGACCGGAGGCTGTTGTGAGGTGGATGGCTGTTGGGTGGGTGTGTGCCTGCTTTTGTGTACTTTGGGAGGAGGGATCACTGACACACTGGGAGAGGACATTGGGGATGTGTGAATGGTAGTTGGGTTGGTGAGTGCACGTGAGCGGTGTGTGGAGATGGGCATGCTGGTGATGGAGGTAGTGGCTGAGGATGTTGTGCATGCAGGTGTGAGTGGAGACGAGACAGGGAGAGAGGAGGAGGACGTGGAGGAGGGGGACACAGTGGGGCAGTGGATGTTGCTGTGTCTGCATGGGAATGTTGTTTGTGTGAGTGCCTGTGGGATGTGTGGTGTTTATGTTTGCCATGCCTTGTGTGTTGATGAGTGTGCATGCTGGTCTGGTGGTGTGCTTGGGATAGGCTGAGGTACAGGGGATTGGGTCTGGGTGGAGGACGTTGGAGGGGGAGGCTGGACACAGAGACATTGGCTGCCATCAGTGTGGAGGCCAGAGCATGAAATGCTCTCTGTTGGGCTTCCTGCCCAGAATGAATGCCCTCCAGGTTTGCATTTGTTGGTTGCAAATGCCTCTCTACACCCTGGATGGCATTCACAATGGTAGATTGCCCAACTGTGAGGGATCTCAGGAGGTCAATAGCCTCCTCACTGAGGGCAGCAGGGCTGACTGGGGCAGGGCCTAAGGTGCCTGGGCGAAGGAGATGCCCACCCTCCTGGGTGAGCGAGCATGGGACACATGCTCAGGGGCTGGTGGGAGGGCAGTGCTGGTGGGGGGGTGGCGGCTGTACCTGTTGATGTCGTGGGCACAGAGGTGCCCACCACTGCAAGTGAGCTCCCATCAGAGGAGGAATCGTTGTCACTGCTGTCTGCTCCTGTCCCTGCTGTGGAGCTCCCTTCGCTCTCCGCCCCACTGGTGGATTCAGACTCCGTAGCTTCACCCTCCAGGGCCAAGTGGGTTGCAGCTCCCTCCTGCTCCGGTGCCAATGCTCCTCCGCCTGATGATATTGCACACAAAAACAGGGAGACCACAAAAAGGGGGGGGGAGACAGAAGAAAGACATGTTGAGTGCATGCAACACCACTACTGCTGGCGGACACAACCACATGGAGCAGCCCTCTGCACTACGCCATGCACTGACAGTTCCTAGAAATTTCAGCTGACCATGGTGTACGAGGCCTAAGACCAATTGCTGCACACCTGGAAGTCACAGGAGCCTGACTAGGTGTAGATGGCTCTTACCACTGGTGGGGTTGGGGTGCCACATAGCCTGCCTCACAAGGGACCTTGCCTACCATATTCGCCCTGTCCTAGGGGAACCCACTGCCCACCTCCCCCACCCAGACACCTCGTAATGCGTGCAGAGTCAGCTGAATGAGAGTGTACTCACCCCTTGTGGCTGCTGTGATGCCCTCAAGCGCCCATGCAACTCTGGATAGGCCTCCGCCAGGATCCGAAGCATCAGGGGTGTCATGGTGCGACGGGCACCCCTCCCACGTTGGGAGGCCATCCCCTGCTGGGCCTCTGCCATCTTCTTGCTGCAGCGGCGCATGTCCTCCCATCCTTTACGGCAGTGGGTGCTCGTCTGTCGTGGACCCCCATGGTCCAGACATCCTTGGCGATGGCACGCCAAATACCCTTCTTCTGGTGGACACTGACCTAGAGGAATAGTACAGGGGGAAAGGAAATTACTTTCCCGTCCGGACCGTCATACTCATTGCCCACCAGTTCCCACCCATGCCCTGACGCACATACACTCACCATCCGCACAGGCAGGCCTCAGCCCCCCCCATGTATCTTCCATCCACACCACTCAAAACAGGCATTGCCCATGCAGCATGCTCACAGTGTACTCACCTGTTTGTCTGGAGGACTGTACAGTTGCGTGTACTGGGGGAGGACCCCATCCACTAGTTTCTCCAACTCCTCTGAAGTGGAGGCAGGGACCCTTTCCACAGACACTCGAGCCATCGTCGCTTCCAGACACAGGTCACAGCAGCACTTGCAGTGTAGGTCCTCTCCTGTTGAAGGTCAGGTATCAAGTGAGGGAACAGACAGAAAATGGCGGTCACGTCTGCGGCGGTGCGTACCGTCACCGCCGGCGTGCATCGTCATTGGCTCCTGGGTCCCATAGGGCCCAATGTTAACCAATGCAGAATTGCGCCGCAGTCTTCCACCGCCCACTGTGATGGTGTAGAACACCAGCACAGTTACCTCATATCCCCTTGTCACACCGTACAGGTCAGGCAGCTGCCATTTCAGGAGGCCACATGGGATGGATATTAACTGCGTCACACCTATCTAGGCCAGGAATATAGACAGATACCGGCACATTGCGGATTACTAATGTTTCTGTAAATAACAAATTGTGATACCTCAGTGTTGGATGACTCTCTGCTCTCTGTTCTCCTCCATAGGGCACGTCCACTGGGGCAGGTGATGAGATGGCGGCATCCTCTGGTGTACAGACCCTGGTGGACCTGTTGACAAGGTAAGAGAGACACATCCTAGTCACATACAGACTTGATCGCGCAACAATCCAGAAACTGTGTGCCCAGTTGGAGCCATACCTGATTTCATCTATCCGCCATCCCACAGGATCCCCCCTCTACTGCAGGTTCTGTCTGTACTCCATTTCCTGGCCAGTGTGTCTTTTCAAACAACAGTGGCCATGGCATCAGGGATGTCCCAGCCAATGTTCTATAACGTGTTGTCCAGAGTGTTGTCTGCCCTGCTGAAACACATGTGCAGCTACATCGTGTTCCCTCAGGTGGAGGATTTGCCCACAGTGGAAGGTGATTTCTATGCCCTGGGACATATCCCCAACATCATTGGTGCCATTGATGGGACACATGTGGCATTTGTACCCCTCCTGCAGGAATGAACAGGTGTATTGAAACCGGAAGAGCTACCATTTGATGAATGTGCAGATGGTGTGTTTGGCAGACCAGTACATCTCTCATGTCAATGTCAAGTATCCTGGCTCTGTGCATGACACTTACATTTTGAGAAATAGCAGCATCCCTTATGTGATGGGGCAACTCCAGAGGCACCGTGTGTAGCTAATAGGTGAGGCCAAGGTCTCAATACAGTTGACAGAGGTGTGTGGGTATGGGGTGTCCCTATGGGTTAGTGTGTGTCTAACAGTTGTCCCTCGACATTTGCAGGTGACTCTGGTTACCCCAATCTGTCATGGCTACTGACCCCAGTGAGGAATCCTAGGACAAGGGCAGAGAAACGCTACAATGAGGCACATGGGCAAAATAGGAGGGTGATTGAACGCACCTTCGGCCTCCTGAAGGCCAGATTCCGGTGCCTCCATCTGACAGGTGGCTCCCTATACTACTCACCGAAGAAGGTGTGCCAGATAATCATGGCCTGCTCTATGCTTCACAACTTAGCTTTGCAACGGCAGGTGCCTTTTCTGCAGGACGATGGTGGTCTTGTGGCAGCTGTGGAGCCTATGGACAGTGACGAAGAGGAGGCAGAAGAAGAGGATATCGACAACCTAAACAACATCATCATGCAATACTTCCAGTGAGACACAGGTAAGAAGATGTCACTGCTTCCCACATCTCATACTATTGTTTGAGCTAGCATAAGTCTGTCATTTTCATTCAGTGTATGGACCCTGACTTGCCACGTTGACTTTCCATTTCACAGATCTGGGTCCCACTCTGTGCCCTCTGCTATGTTTACTGCTGGCCTACAGCTGTGTTACATTGGTATGTGAACAAGTAAATTGACATTGCGTATTCCATAGTTATTGTAATTACACATTTGTGAAAGCACAGACTGACTCCAGATTGAAGTGTGTTTATTCCTGTGCAAATAAGTGGAGGGGGTTGTAAAATGGGCTGGGGTGATGGTGGAGGTATGTCCATGGCAGAGTCCAGTCTATTTGTTTCACAGGTGCATTGTCCAAAGTGGCATAGGAAGTGGAACAATGGCAGTTTAAGGATGGACAGGGTGACATAGTGGGACAGAATGGTGACATTCAGGGGGGTCTCATTTCCTGGCGGGGTCTTGGCAATGTTCTCTTTCTTGTCCCTGGATCTCAGGGACCATTTGTGTGGTGGTTCTCCATCTGCAGGGGGTGGGGTGCTGGTGTCCTGTTGTTCCTGTGGTGGTGCCTCCTGTCCATTAGTGCCAGCAGAGATGGAGGGCTGTTCATCGTCCAGGCTAGTGTCAGTAGCCACTTGTTGTGCCACTGTGTCCCTCCTGGTGTTGAGAAGGTCTGCCAGCACCCCTGCAATGGTGACCAGGGTGGTGTTTATGGACTTCAAGTCCTCCCTGATCCTAAGGTAGTGTTCCTCTTGCAGCCGCTGGGTCTCCTGAAACTTGGCCAGTACCGTTACCATGGTCTTCTGGGAATGATGGTAAGCTCCCATGATGTTGGAGAGTTCCTCGTGGTGTTTTGGTTCCCTGACCCTGTCCCCCCCATCGCACAGCAGTCCTCCAAGTTTCCCTGTTATCCTGTGCCTCTGTCCCCTGAACCGTGTGCCCACTGTCACTGGCCCCAGGTCTCTGATCATCCTGTGTTAGTGGGTTTGCCTGGGTTCCCTGTGGTGGCGGACACACTGCTGATTGACATGTCCTGGGGACAGAGGGATGGGCCTGCTGGGTGGGTGCTGTGCTGGTGTTTCCTCAGGGGGGAGGCTCTGTGGTGACTTGTGACAGTGGCAGGGTAACCAACTGTCCTGAGGTCTCAGATGGGCTGGTCATCTTGATCCAGGCGTGCAGAGCTGCTGTCATCACTGTGTGCCTGTTCTGTGGGGGGACTGGAAATGTCTGGCACCTCCTGTCGGGGGACGTTGGGTAGGGTTCCTGTTGGGGTGTAAATGCATAGTTATTGTATCTGTCTGCACTTGTGATCCGCATAGCTGTGGCTCTACCTGGACGATTTCCTCCACCATGACCCTGAGCTCCTCCTCAGAGAACCTGGGGTGTCTTTGAGGTGCCATGATGTGGTGTGGGTGATGTGGGGGGTGGTGTCTGTTGTGATGTGTGAGGGGATGTGTTGGTGTGTGTTGTTTGAGGCGCGTGGATGTTGTGTAAGTGATGGTGTTGTGTGTCTGTGGATGCTGGTGTTGTTTTAGGTAGTGTCTCTCTCTGGCCTGCTTTCAAATTTCTGGTAGTAAGGGTTTGTGGGTGATGTGGGTGTGTATTTTATAGTGTTGTGGGTATGTGGGTGTGGTGTGTGTGTGTATGTGTACCAGGTGTGTGTATTTTGAATTGTCCTATGTGGTTGTATTTTGTAAATGTGTGTGTATTTTGAGTGCGGCAGTGTGTACCGCCAATGGTTTACGGCTGTTGAAAGACAGCCGAGTTGATTCATGGGTCATGATAGTGTGGGCGTATTCTTGTTGGCGTGAGGGTGTCGGTTTTGTTATCGCCAGTTTATCACTGACCTTTGGTGTGGTAGACTTGTGTGAGTGTCTGTATTGTGGCGGATTCCGAGCTGTGGGTCTAAATAACTGTAGCGGAATTCAACGGCCGCAGCAGTATGTTGGCAGTCTTCTGCACGGCGGTAAGCGGGATTTACTGCCAGGGTTGTAATGAGGGCCTATATGTCATGCTTTTCTGACAGACGGATGATAGTGGGTTTGACTGCTGTAGCCAGGATATCTCCCAAACCCCTGGATCAGTGAGTAAGTCCTGACAGCAGCTGTAATGTGACATGCATGTCCATATTTAAGTGCAATAGATGATGGAAATGATTTTACATGTAAATGTCATAGGTATAGAACAGTTAAATGCAATTTAGGGGCAGGTGGTGTATGTGACCTTCCTGACCTTTAATTGCACCCTCGTGGTCAACAGCAGCCGTTGTGCAGCTGTTATCTCAACACAGCAATGACATCACATTAGTGGGCAAACTTGTACTTGAAGGTTTCTGATAGTTAAATGAAAGAAGTAACTAGGCTGTCCTGCACCACCTACATTTGGATCCACCTTCATGTTTAGGGGAATCATACATCAGAAGTATGATGTATTCTCTTCAAAATTCTAAAGGAGTGTTCTTCAACATGCAGACCTATTTTACCTTGGTACATCAGATCTTGTCAGTGCACTGCAGATTAAAATTAAAAAATGTATAGCTACCAACCAAGATTTGGGTGACATTCATTCTTCTGGTTTCACATTGTGCAGTTCCGCCACCGGATTTATATGTTTTACTTCCTCTTCCCCTATCTTATCATCCCCAACCCCCCTCTCAAATTGCAACCCTGCTGGCATCAGCGCAGCCCTCATAGACATCAATTATGATAGATTTTGAGCCATTGGATTTTGTTAGCGAGTATCCATGTAATGGTCCTTCAACATGTTGTGTATACTTTTCTTCATTAGAGACAAAAAGAGCATTTAAGAACATACTTTACTCACTTACCATACATTTTGAGTCATCCTTTCATTAGGCAATGTGATATGAAGTTGTATACTGTTGTGAGCCATATGTTAGCATATGGAGATGAGTGACTACAGTGATATTCGAGACACACACCACATACTGCTGACAATTAATCTACTTTTTTGGAGCATAAGCATTTGGTGAAGTCATTACTAGGTACACTTACCCGGGTCCCACATCTTCCCATTGTGTGGTGCCTGACCAGATGTCACACCCGTTTATGCACCAGAAATTGCCGTGGGCTCTGTTTTTCTGTACATGTTGCCAGGGCTTACAATGATATGTGTGTTTTCAGTTTACATTCGAGTTGACGCATGTGATGCACATTACCTAGTTCAGTTCAAAGGTTTGGGACTGTTAATGGATTCTATGTACTATATCTATGGGTTGTCTGATCACAATATAAGAATTTTTACCCTTTCTTGGCTATATTTACATATCATTTTGTGCTGGTGGTATGGGATGAAGTACCCCATGACATTGACTCCCTACTGGTGCAGGGACCTCTGCTGCAGTGTGTGTGTACTCTGGCTGCATGTGTCAATAAAAGGAAAAAGTCACCAGATGTAACCAAAAATGTTGAACATGTGCAAATGACACTTACTCCACTTAAGTGAGGAGATTCCGCTTCGAGTGCGGAGATCATGCACTGAGTGCAGAAACTTTGCCCAGAGTGCAGAGATTCTTCCCCAAGTACCGATGTAAAGATACTACTCATAAATGCCTTTTCTGAATACTGAAAGTCATAAAATTAGGGCCTGATTTATGAAAATTTAGCATTGTCCCAGGCACCATGTAGAAGCCTGCAAAACTGACAGCAGTGCAGGAAGAGTACAACAATGTTACTGACACAGGAGCAGAGGAGCTGCTGTCACTGGCTACTCCTGAGCAGGAACCCCATGCAGGCTGGGGGTAAGGAGAGGGCTCCGCAGTGACATGCATCCTCCAAAGGACATTTCCCAACATTGGGGAAGACTTAGACCGACCTGTGGGGTGCACCAGTCCACCAGTAAACATCAGCCTCCTGAGGCCCTTAGCAACAAAAAGCACTGAGGGGCACTGCGGACCACTGGGTGTGACTGGCGGGTACTTTGTAAGTGAGGGTACCCACCGATTCCTAGAAGACCCCCTCTATTACACATGCAGTATAAAGCCATCCCCTCCTGTGTCCAGAAGTGGAGACGGGCAGCGTCACATTGTGAATGGCTCAGCCTACACTGCAAGATGATTGGAGAAGCTGTGGTGAGGACAATGGGGCTGTCCCCACCCCTATGCATACCTCAGAATCCCCTCTGCTTCTAGTGGCCGGAGCTTGGTGGGGCCAACTCCAGGACTCGTGCCTGGGCTTTGCAGAGATGAGTCCAAGATACATGTATTAGCAAGTGCTAGGGCACCTATACTACTACAAAGGCTGTTGGACCCACGTTGCTTGACGCTGCCTGGGACCTGTGATCTCCAGAGGTGATTGCTGTGAACCAGCAGAGTGTGCAGCCTACAGGTGCGCCTCTGCTGGATTGGACCGGAATGTACCTCCGGTGTTGGTGTCATTGATCCCAATCATGTGGGGGACTTAGAGGACACGAGTGCCCTGAGTGACCGTGGCTGGAGTAAGAGGATTCTGGGGCATAACCCTCGGTGTGGGTCAAAAGAGAGGTTCCCTGATTTAAGAACATCCTTCCTATTGCATGCCCCAACACGTCAGTGTCTGTACATGGAGTAAGCACTGGGAGCGATCCTGCTGCTCCTTGTCGCTTGTGAGAACCTAATTGATGATGCAGCAACTGCGGAGGCCTGGAGAACTTGATGACCACTGACAGCAGGTTGCCGAGCCTGGTGGCGCAGATGGGGCACGGCCATGCTTGGGACTTGATTCAGATTGAGAGACACCCGTAACTGACGAAGGTAATCCTGATTGAGGAGAGCTCAGGACCCCTACTCTGGAGACAGGAGAGTACACAAGATGACCTCCGAGTCACTAGCTTGAGTGGTGTGGGAGTTCTCTGCACTCTTACCCTTGATAATTGTGAAGCCTAAACAACCCAAGGTTCTATCCATGCTTGATGATTCATCCATGTCCTGACACCAGGAAATGTTGAGACACAAAGGTGCTCTGTGACACCTGAAGGACACTCTGGATGGGCATTCAAATGATTTCGAGAAGATCCTGCAGGTCATTATAGATACTAAGAACACTTTGGAGTCCAAGATTGATGCAGTATCCATGGCTGCTAGCCTGCTCCTCGTGTGCCACCGTAAACTGGTGGAAAGAGTGTAGGATGCAGAATTGACATTAACCTTTCTGAGCCCCATGGGACTACAATCTCAGGTACCAAGGATGCAATCTGATATTATCACCATACAAGAGATGGGGGAGGATGCAGAAGGCACACACATCAGAATAGTGTCTGCTTACTAGGATTCCCAGAGTGTGCAGGGGGCCCAAGCGTGGAAGTTTTCTTTGAACACTGGCTGGTGGCAACGGTACTGTCTGAAAAGTGCAAACATTTTCTCCATTGAAATACCTCACTGCATCCTGAGCCATCCCCCCAAGGGCAGCCCCAACAAGCCTGATGATTGTGCACATCCTATACTGTAGAGACAGGGATCTGATCCACCAGCTTTTCAGGACTGAGGGGCCCTGAATATTTGAATGCATCCCATTGCTGCTTGTCCAGATGCACAGCAGAAAAACAGAGATGCAGTGGCTCTTATAACACTGTAAAACAGCAACTGAAAAACCAGGAGTATGCTCTCCTTTAACCTGAAAAACTCAGGGTCATCGATGGGGAGGAGACCTGCTTTATCTCGTCTCCTGGGATTGCGCGGACATGGCTGCACGCTAAGAGTCTGGCATCACCGACTAAAGTGGACCAGCGAATGTCAGAATCGCTGGTCCCGAAGTCACACTGCCACTACTCTAGGAGGCTGAGATTTCGTCCTACCAATGACCATGTGGCCAAGAAACAAGCACAGGTAGTGCCAGAGGTGCTGCAACAGAGCCTGAAACTCTTAGTGGTCTTGCAGCTAGCCAGATCACTTGTCCCTCACAGGATCTGACACTAAAGATACCACAGATGTTCCTGAGGGGGACAGCATTAGCCTGGAGCTGATGCCACATCTGGCAGATGATCTGAACTGTGGTCTGCGGGGCTGGTGAGATGAGTGACTGGATCAATGTGTCAGATGCTGGGTACT
This sequence comes from Pleurodeles waltl, assembly GCF_031143425.1. NCBI lineage: Eukaryota > Metazoa > Chordata > Amphibia > Caudata > Salamandridae > Pleurodeles > Pleurodeles waltl. The sequence goes on from NC_090440.1 coordinate 1,800,660,215, forward strand.
GGGGGCTGAACAGAGGGTGGACAGATGGAATGTGGGCAACAAGTTCACTGCGTTGGGCTCAAGAAGTAGGCCGCAAGGGCACACTGCCTATCACATACCCCAACTTACCTTATTGGACCTTGCTGTTTATTTTTGTCTTTCATGTTTCTATTCCACATACTGTTATTGTATCGTCCAAGCACTGGGTGGTGCCTGGACTGGGAGAGTGAGATGGGAGGAGTGTCAACTGTTCATTTATTGCTGGAGATACACCTTTACATTTGTCATGCTACCACAGTCATTTTCATATGCATGCACTTTTGGGAGGCTAGATTGATAAGACACCTTGGTTGAAGGAAGCCCTGGGAATGCTTACTACACATATAATTTATGGCTGTGCCCCCATAAACACATACACCACAATAGAAACTGGTGACCTGGAATGTGAGGGGTATGGACAGGAGGCACTGCATTCACTCCTGCCTGAAGCAGCTCCCCACTCATGTGGCATGTCTACAGGTGAGCACATGATAATAGCACATGATAGAGGGGCTAGGTCTGTGGGATGGTGACCTCAGCATAGGCTAGAGGGGTGCTGGTGTATAAAGGGTCTGAGATCCCATTCACAGCAGACACACATAAGGCAGATCCAGAGGGACGCTATGTGGTTGTAGAGGTCTAGCGAGATGGCATGCCCCTCAAAATGATAGCTATATATACCCAAAAGTTGGCCACTCAGCATTTTCTGGATGGCCTCACCCTGGCCCTCCTCTGTGTCTCATATGCCCCTGCTGTTTGAGGCAGAAACTGCAATTGCGTCCATTACATTGACCATGACAGATCCTCCCCAACCCTAAAGGGGTCTGGTTGTTATCAGGTAGCCAGGCATTTTCAGAACTGGCTAACCAGTTACAGACTGCTTGATGTGTGGCACCTCCAACACCCAGAGGACCATGAGCTTTTTTTACTCATCGGTCCACAGACTAGACACCATACTGAATGCTCTTCTGTGTGGAGTGGCGCACACCTCAATCCACCATAGAGAGTATTTGGCATGCACACTATCCAGTCATTGCCTGCTACTACTGACACTGAGATAGGGGAGGCCTCATGCCTGCATCCTCATTTGGAGATTCCAGACAGAGGTGCTCCAAGACATCCCCTTTCGTGATATGGTGGTGATGCATATCTCTCAATACTTTGCTGCAATTTCATAATCCAGCACCATCATTGTGGTGAAGTGGGGCACATAGGAGGTGGTCATGAGGAGTCTGAGTATTGTCACATTGTGAGGGCGTCAGGAGACACTACAAGGAGCCCTCATGGCATGGGAGTTAAGGTGGCTGGAAGTCGCAGTGCCGGGTCAGCCAGAGGAAGTGGACCAACTCTGTCAGCTCCAGAAAGATCACGGGACCTTGAGGGCAGACTTTGGAAACTTGACTATAAGCAATACCTAGACATCCTTCCTGTGGAGCGGAACAGGGCAGACCACCTACAACGGGCTTGGCTGGTCTGCAAGCACCTGTCACATTAACAGATATGTTTGTTGAATTTGGAGGGAGGGTGCATCATTAATACGCATCTGGCCATCAATTACTCTTTCCTGGATTACTACAGAGCCCAGTGTGCAGAATGTGAATGGCCTTCTAGGAAAGGCTAGGAGATTTTTTATGGGGGCTGCCCCTTTCCCACTTAAACCCAATCCGGAGAGTGGAGTTTGATGCCTCTCCTCAGGTGGAAGAGATCCACCTAGCAGTATCTCGCATTAAGGTCCCAGTCACAGATGGCCTTCCTACCTAATATTATGCTTCTTTCAGTGCTTTGCTTTTTCCCCAGCTTCTTGAGGTGTACAACAAGGCTTGGATGAGGGGCAGACTACCGGATTCACTCTGTGAACCCTTGATAGTGGTGCTCCCAAAGCCGGGGTGCAACCCCTTGGGTGTTCTATCCTGGCCCCAACACCTTCCTTAACATCTGGCTCCTCCTCAGACTGATTGGAGACCAGTCATCAGCTATCGGCCCTTCAGTGGCAGTCTCACACAACTTTGAAAAGGCCTTTGGTACCGTGAGCGGGGAGTTTCTCTTGTTAGAAATTGGAGGTAGAGGACTTTTGCCTGGGTTATCTTCAATGGCTTTGTGCCCTCTATGGAAAAGTGGTGGCTTGAGTCAAAACAGGGCATTTGATCTCACAGAGATTTGGTATTCACAGAGGCACCAGGGAAGTCTTCCCCATATCGCCTTAGATTTTTGCTTTAGCCATTGAGCCATTGGCATGTACAATAAGGATACAAGCTCCACAATGAGGAATAACAGCACCCAATATCCAACATGTAGTTTTCCTATATTCTGACAAAGCCCTTGTCTATCTGCTAGTAAGCAGGGCCTCACACCCGGGCTCAACGGCTTTGCTGGAAGCATTCGGGTAGTAACAGGCCTTCAGGTAAATTGGCCCAAATCCTGCCTATTCCCCCTCCAAAGGATCCCTGACAAAGACAGAGCGGGTTGCTCCCCTCACAACTCACATGGCAATTCAATACTTTGAAACATCTGGGGGGTGCAGTCTATCATACTGACAGAGATCTAAGTGCCAAAAATGTGGGCAGGGAACTGAACTCACTCCTTTGCTCTACATCACTCTGGGTCCTCCTGCTGCTATCACCTGTGGGCAGAGTGGCAATCTCTAAAATGCTTGTACTCCCACAACTTTGCCTGTAGTGCTTCCCGCTCATTTTTTCACATACCAGAATAAGATACTCTCAGTGCTGATCTGGGGCACAAGGAGAACCTCATGGCAATCTGTAAGATGCTTATACATCTGCGTGGAAATGTGTAAGATACTTGTACTCCTGCAAAGTTTGTACTCCTGCAACTCTGCCTTGGTGCTCCCCGCACTTTTTTTTGCAGACCATAATACGATACTGTCAGTGCTGATCGGGGGCACAGGCAGGTGCTGTGTGGCACTCTGAAAATTATTCCGCCCATTGACCAAGGGTGGTCTTGGAGCCCCTAACTATGACCTCCATTATGTGGCGGCCCAATTGCAATGACTGATGAGATGGCTGGGAACGCCCTCTTACCTGGAGTGGGCAGAGGTCTGGCATCTTCTAGACGGCCTACATATATACATATGGTTGTCTTCCCCAGGAATGCAGCTTCCATATGTGACTTGTCAGAAACTGCACATTACTGCTGGCAGAATTATATTTGCAGGGGGTTGGCCTGCCCTCCATATTCACCATTGATCCTTGTTTGGCAAGCAGCAGCACTGCAGGGTCTTAACCAACCCCATGATACATGGATCTGGTAGGACGCTGGGGTCGTACACATGAGGGACCTATATAGGAAAGGGACATTATTGACATTTCAGGAGCTCAGGGACACGTAGCCATACCAGTTGGCCACTTCTTGACATATAATGCGGTATATTTGATGCTTGCCTAGCGCTGGAGATGAGGCCACTCTGAGGTGCCTCATACTGATTTTGGCCCTTTACACTGTACTTCTGCTTGTCCATTGCAAACCGACACTAGGGTACATGAGCACTGGGCTTGGGCTCTCCCATTACTGCTAATGGACAAACAATGGGGGTCAGGCACTGCAATAGGTCAAGGGGGAGTCACATAACCCGAGCTTCTGCTTCACACAGTTCAACTACCTTCTCCAGACATATCTCACCCTGCGGCACATAGGGCACATGCACCCCACTGCATCATCGACGTGCCCTACGTACAGACTCTTGGAGGCAGGTTTTTTCCAAATGGCCTGGAAATTTCATTTTATTGGGTGGGTGTGGGAGGCGGTAACAGGGGCCACCTCTGCAGTGATAGATGGGGAGTGACTTGTCATAGCACTGGTACACAGAGCACTGTATGAGGGGGGATCTCACAGCATTGTTTGCTCTACTGGCATTCATTCCTGTGTGGAGGCAAATTGACACTCATTCAGACAAGAGGTCTTCTGGCCCATGCACTACTGGCTGCTAGGTGCTCATTTGATAGGTGAAAATTGATAAATATGTTTCTAACCCACCCACCATGCACTCCTAGGGTGGCCTGTGTGCCACTGTTCTGTACCTGTTGTTGTGTCTTCTGCTGTAAAATGGCTGTAATGATTTTCCACCTTTGTATCTCCACTGTGATTGATCCTTGGTTTCGAATGGGATACGGTTATTCGTTTGCTGTTTCTAAATGTAATAAAGATAAGTAAAAACAAAAGAAAATACACCCCACCCCCACCATTTTGTCTGCTGAAAACTGCGCTACAAGTTAAAACAAGTCGGAGGATCAGTACACCCTTTGAGAGCAAATGTTTATTTGGGACAGGTCTGGCTTTCCATGTTAGTAGTCCTGGAGGTTACTTTTCAATTTGCTTATAAAATATTGCATCAGATAACATCAGATTGCAGCCTGTGTGGAAACTCTTGTAATTTCTGGGGTGCTCTATTAAAAAAGTAAATTAAATTCAAATTTTGAATGGTCGTGAATAATGGAGAGTGTATGGGCAAGTCAAGTGGCCACAGGATAAAACCATGTGTCATCATCTTAGTGGTTTTATAAGATCCCAGAGTTGTCAAGGATGCCATCAAGACATCCAAGATATATACCTTTTTTTTACGTTTGTTTATTGATTTCCATAAGCTTTGATTTCGAATAATACAATACAACATATTGTCCTGTTGTTCCCATTAACATTGCTGCGGGTAATAATATATTACAAATTTTATGGAAAATATTATAGTGGAGTTTTCCTTTTTTGTTAAAAGAGCAGATTAATGTACAAACATATAGTTTATATAACATTAAGGCTGTCAGCCATGAGAAAGAAACAAAAACAAAAAAACAAGGAAAACGCATACTTGCATACAATACTATGGGATAGAATAGTTGCAGTAGGTTGTGGACTATGGGGTATCCAAGGGGAGAGGGGGACTGGCAGCTTAAGCAGTCACATTTAGTATCAGGGTGGATGCAAATCATTTTTAGCCTCCACCGTCAGAACTACGGGGTCCCAGCATTTCACTCCTGTGTTTAGGATGCCCCGGGCTCGGAGCCATCGTAGATGATGAGCTTCTGCTTTAGACCAAATCAATAAGTCTTTTAACCACTGCGATATGGATGGAGGAAACTGAGATTTCCATGACATGGCTATCCTGCGTTTGAAGAGTACAAATGCTAAGTCAATAAACCTGTGAAGGTATTTATCTCCTTTCCTTTTTATACGAATGCTTAGCAGACAGGAGGTCGGTGTGACAGGTAATGGATGAGCGGTCATTTCCGATACTAACTCTGTAATTTTGTGCCAAGTAGTCTGTAAGACTGGACAGTCCCACACCATATGATAAAAATCAGCTGAGGGGGAGGCACAACATGGACAAACAAGCTCATGTGTAGTGTACATGCAATGGAGGCTTTGAGGATCTAGATATGCGTGATGTACATAATTAAATTGGGTGAACCTGTATCTGGCGTTACGGGATATCTCCCTTATTGGGTGTAGCGCTGTGTTCCAATCCGGTACAGTCAGTGGGTGTGGCAGTGCTGCGTTCCATTTTTCATGTGCTGTTTCAAAGAGGTTACTGGTTGGCACATGCAGCACTGTACACAAGGTGGTGATAGCTTGTTTAGTGGTCCTGGCTGATAGAATAGAGTGTAATGCAGGAGATATGGGTGGCTCAATAGACATGGAGCCCCAGAAGCTGCACATGCTTTGTAGCTTAGTGTGATAAGTGATAAATTGTCCCGGTGCAATGTCATAGTTTGTGATAATTTCTGGGAAGGATCTGAGCTTGCCCTATGAAAACAAATGTCCCAAGCAGGTGGCCGCTTTTTCTATCCAGTGGGGACAGGCATGGGCTTGTGTGTTCTGCTTTATCCCAGGGGCTTCCCATATTGAAATCTCCTGTGAGTAAGGGATGTGAGGTCCTTTGAGGTGTAAGTAATGGTGCCAACATGTGCGTGCTACTTTCAGTAGTGGGGTCATAGTGGTACCAGATCTATTGGTGTCGATTAGCGAAGTGTATAGTGCATCTTTCCCAGATGAGCTTGTATGTCTCGTGTTTCTGGGTGCAGTGGGGAAATCAGCCATGAAGTCGGCCATTGCAGTTGTGTTGCTGCATAATAAGTCTTGAAATGTGGGCCACCCAAACCGCCCTCCTGTAGGGATCGTTGTAGTTTGGAGAGGGCTACTCTGCGGTGTTTGTCCCCCCAGATCAAATCCAAGAGCAAGCTATCCAATGTTTTAAAGAAGGTGCATGGTAACGTTATGGGTAAGGCCGAGAAAAAATACAGCAGCCGGGGTAGGATTAACATCTTGGATATTGCCACCCTACCGATTGGAGATAACGGTAGTGGTTGCCAAAAAGTGAGAGATGAGCGCAAATTTGCTATTGCTCTATGTAAGATGCCATCAAGAAGTTCTTTTGATGTATGATAGATATTAACTCCTAGATACTTGAAAGTACCGTACTGCCATTGCAGTCAGGAATTGTTCCCAGTAGGTCTCTCGACACGGGGACACAATGCTAGCAGGAACACACATGATTTTTGCCAATTGATTTGGACACCCAAGACACTCCCAAAGTGTGTCAGCAGTTGTTCTAGCTCAGATAGTGTAGTGCGTACATCTCTAATGTAAATGTGAGCATCATCAACGTATAGGGATACCATGTGGAGCCGCTGTGAATCCCATATCCCCCAGGCTTCAGCCTGGTTATGCATGTAGCACGCCAAGGGTTCCATGTCCAAGGCGAAGAGGAGTGGGGACAGGGGACAACCCTGTCATGTCCCTCATTGTATTTTGAAGCAGCTTGATATCATCCGGCCCATCTTCACCCTAGCCAATGGCTCCTCACTCAGCGTTTGACCCATCGTACAAGATGAGGACCGAACCACATTCTTTCTAGACATACAAGGAGAAAATCCCATCCCAGAGTGTCAAAGGCCTTTTCTATGTCTAGGTAGACTGCCACTTGGTGTGTGTCACCGGGTGGCGTATTGTGGATCAGGTGTAAAAGGCACCTGATATTAAGAAATGTGGTACAGTCTGGTATGAAGCCTGACTGCTCATGGTGTACTAATGTGTCCATTACAGGGATGTTAGAAATGGGGTCTTTGGTTGACAGTCACATTACCCCCTGTTCAAGCAAGAACCCTCACTCTAGTCAGGGTAAAAGAGAATCACCCTCAGCTAACCCCTGCTTATCCCCTTGGTAGCTTGGCTGAGCAGTAGGCTTAATTTCAGAGTGCTAGGTGTAAAGTATTTGTACCAACATACACAGTAACTTAATGAAAACACTACAAAATGACACACCAGTTTAAAAAATATTTATCTAAACATAACAAGACCAAAATGACAAACATTTGACATACACAAGTCAAGTTATGAATTTTTAAAGATTAAACTCAAATATAGCGCAAACACAAAATGCTTCGATGAGGTGTTAACACGGCTTTGTAACAGAGTTGTGCCCAACAATCCAACACTGGTGGCACTGGACACGGAGTCACGTAGACCCCCAGGTACAGTACCTTGGTGAAGAAATGAAAACGAGCTGAAGCACGAAGTCGGGGATCGCGGCGTCTGTGCGAAATATTGACTCCGCGCACTTTGAGCGGTGTCGGTCACGACGTGATCCGGCGACTTCCACAGAGTCACAGACTTTGGCGGGGCTGCAGTGATGTCGGGCCTGCGAAGGTCATTGCGTTTCAGAGAAGATCACGGAGTCGTTTGCAGGCGGCGTCACCGGATTCAGCAGTGGCATCGGTCCAAAGTCGTCCGAAGTCGATTTCCTTGGATTTTCACCAGCTTTCCTTTCAAGAGCTCGGAGACTCGATAGGGCACAACTTGTCAGAGCAGGAGTCTCTCCAGAGAGTTCAAGTGCTGGTAGAGAAGTCTTTACTGTCCCTGAGACTTCAAACAATATGAGGCAAGCTCTAAATCAAGCCCTTAGAGATTTCCTCACAAGATGGAAGGCACACAAAGTCCAGTCTTTGTCCTCTTACTCTGTCAGAAGCAGCAACTGCAGGATAGCTCCACAAAGCACAGTCACAGGCAGGGCAGCTCTTCTTCCTCAGCTCTTAAGCTCTTCTCCAGGCAGAGGTTCCTCTTGTTTCCAGAAGTGTTCTCAAGTCTGTGGTTTTGGGGACCCTTCTTATACACAATTTCTACTTTGAAGTAGACCTACTTCAAAGTAAAGTCTCTTTTGAATGTGAAATCCTGCCTTGCCTAGGCCAGGCCCCAGACATTCACCAGGGGGTTGGAGACTGCATTGTGTGAGGGCAGGCACAGCCCTTTCAGGTGTGAGTGACCACTCCTCCCCTCCATCCTAGCACAGATGGCTCATCAGGAAATGCAAACTACACCCCAGCTCCCATTGTGTCACTGTCTAGTGTGAGGTACAACCAGCCCAACTGTCAAACTGACCTAGACAGGGAATCACAAACAGGCAGAGTCAGAGAAATGGTATAAGCAAGAAAATGCTCACTTTCTAAAAGTGGCATTTTCAAACACACAATCTTAAAATCAACTTTTACTAAACAATGTATTTTTAAATTGTGAGCTCAGAAACCCCAAACTCCACATGTCCATCCACTCCCAAAGGGAATCTATACTTTAATCAGATTTAAAGGTAGCCCTCATGTTAACCTATGAGAGGGACAGGCCTTGCAACAGTGAAAAACGAGTTTAGCAATATTTCACGGTCAGGACATATAAAACACATTACTTTGGGGGTCATTCTGACCCCGGCGGTCAGAGACCGCCGGGGCCAGGGTCGGCGGGAGCACCGCCGACAGGCCGGCGGTGCCCCGCAGGGCATTCTGACCGCGGCGGTTCGGCCGCGGTCAGATGCCAATGGCATGGGCACTGCAGGGGCCCCCGTAAGAGGGCCCCACTTTGTATTTCAGTGTCTGCTTTGCAGACACTGAAATACTCGACGGGTGCCACTGCACCCGTCGCACCTTCCCACTCCGCCGGCTCAATTCTGAGCCGGCGTCCTCGTGGGAAGGTTGATTTGCCCTGGGCTGGTGGGCGGCCTTTTGGCGGTCGCCCGCCAGCCCAGGGCAAATCCCAAAATACCCTCAGCGGTCTTTCGACCGCGGAGCGGTATTTTGGTGGGGGAAGTCTGGCGGGCAGCCTCCGCCGCCCGCCAGACTCAGAATCACCCCCTTTATGTCCTACCTTAACCATGCACTGCGCCCTGCCCTTGGGGCTACCTAGGGCCTACCTTAGGGGTGCCTTACATGTAAGAAAAGGGAAGGTTTAGGCCTGGCAAGTGGGTACACCTGCCAAGTCGAATTTACAGTTAAATCTGCCCACACAGACACTGCAATGGCCAGTCTGATACATGATTATAGATCTACTTATGTGGGTGGCACAACCAGTGCTGCAGGCCCACTAGTAGCATTTGATTTACAGGCCCTGGCACCTCCAGTGCACTTTACTAGGGACTTACTAGTAAACAAAATATGCCACTTACATACACATTTTGTAAAGGAACAATTGCACTTTAGCACTGGCTAGCAGTGGTAAAGTGCCCAGAGTAACAAAAACAGCAAAATCAGAGTCCAGCACACATCAACAACCTGGAAAACAGAGGCAAAAAGTTAAGGGAGACCATGCCAAGGATGAAAAGTCTAACAAGGGAGTATTCGGTTAGCTAGAACCTTTCCTAGTATTTGATAGTCTAAGTTGAGTAAGGACAAAGGGTGATTGGATTGTACATCCATTGTGTCACACCCCGGCTTAGGTAGCACAACAATTAGGGCTTCACGTAAGGAGTGTGGTAGGGAGCCCCTTTCAAATGCTTCATGATAAACCTCCAATAGTCGACGGGTAAGGATGGTGGTTTACGTAACATAATATTCAATGGGTAAGCCATCAGCACCCGGCGTTTTGTTGCAGGCTATTTGCTTCTAACTGTATAGGTTCCACTATGGTGGCGTGTTGTAGGGCTGTGAGCCTAAGGAGGAACATGCCCATAAAAAGTCCTGTAGACCGCCCGCATCCAGGTCAGCCTGTTTCTCATATAACTGTCGGTAGTAAGTACAAAAAGGGTCATTGATAGCAAATTGTGAAGTGGCTACTGTGCTGTCCTGCATCCTAATTGATATAGCTGGTGTACCATGGTGTACCTTGAGGAGAAGCCAGGCAAGCACATTGCCCAAGTGATCTCTTTGGGCATGTTGCAGAGCCATTCATGTGCAATAGTCATGCTGACTTAGGGTGGATTCCGCTTCGTTTCCATGAACACGGAGCTGGCGGAGTTGTGATGGTGATACAGTTCACCTCGCCTCATGTATTTCCACTTGGCGTAAGTCCCGTTCTATCTCAGAGAGGTCATGCAATAAGTGCTACCTAACTCCCCAGGTAGAGACCATGCAGTGACCATGAATTACCACTTTATGAGTTTCCCATTCTATTGCCCAAGAGGAGTTGGAGTCAGAATTTGTGAGAAAGTATTGTCAAATGGTTTGTGATAATGACTCCTGGAAAGGGGGATCTAATAGAGCTTCCGTTTGTAGGCACTAGGTAGGTACGGCGGGTCGCTGGAAACCCTAAGTCAGTATCGCTGTTAGTGGGCTGTGATCTGAATGTGTTTTCGCTAAGTACTCTGAGTGATCAAGGAGGGGTCCGGTGTTAGTGGTGCTAAACAGGATATATATCCTAGTATGGAGGTCATGTACGGGGAGTAAAATGAGTATTCGCGGTCATGCTGGTGGCCAATGCGCCATATGTCACCAAGTCCCATATATGTACTCCAGGTCCGAAAGTGGTGGGCAATACGATTACTGGTGGAATTTGATAATGGGGGATGAGAGCGGTCCAGTTGAGGATCCAAGATTCAATTAAAGTCTCCACCCCAAATCGCCGGAACAAATGGGTCATGGAATAGTTCCAGCGACAGAGAATCTAAAAATTATTTGATTTGCATTAGAAGCATATACAGCCGCCAAAATAATGGGTATGCCATCTGGTCTACTTTCTAGTATGACATATCTGCCATCTGGGTCTATGGTCTGTGTCATGAGAGCAAAGGGTGTTCCAGGGGCCACCCATATGAGGACTCACCTAGCGTATGCAGATGTAGTAATATTGTGTGTTTGTCCTCACCATCTAGAGCGCACCATGTTTAATTCTGATGTCGTAAGATGTGTCTTCTGAAGCACTGCAATGTGTACTCCATGGCGTTTGAGTTATGAGGGTATTCTATAGCACTTGGTGTAGAATGATATACCCCTTACATTCCAGGTCAAGAGTCTATACTGTGGAGAGTGGGTCATTAAGGGTGTGTGAGACATCATTCTTAAGATAGTGCATAGTAGATAATATCTTCCTGAATCCCACGTTGCACCCACATCGGATATCACTCATAGTCATCTGCATTATTATGTTCCATAACCTAAATAGCAATACCACTCATAGTGATGTAATGTTAAGCATGGTAGAGCAAGCAAATAAAAAATAAGGAATAACTCTAACAGTTGGAACAGTCCCCCCAGGGCCGCAACTATATAGTATACCGCCTAGTGCGCAAAAACATGCATGAGGCAACAGTTACTGTGATACCTCAATGAACAACGTGTCCAAAGATACTTCGTGTGGGGGCAGGGTCACCCAGTTACTAAGGTGCCCCACTTGGGGGCCTGTAGTGGATAGTAAGGGAGGGTACTGGAAGCGTAATGGTCCGCAGGAAGGTCTCATCCTTGAACGAGGGAGGGAATGGTGTCTGCTGAAATATGATACCAGACTTGTTGGTTATCGAGATTCAAATGAGGTCATCCACGGATCCTGGTTTGACGTGAGGGACCCTGTTGCTGCCAGTCGAGGAGATCTTGGATCGCCAGTGTCGGATCCCGACATTTGTATATGTTCAGAGTGAAGAGCAGTGAAGTAGTTGTTCTGACATTGTGTCGCTGTCGCTACCGCTCAAGCCCGTTCTACCACTGCTTGAGTTTGATCTGGGCGGGAGTTGGGTGGGTTCCTACGACATCACGTTGGCTTAGGGGTTACCCATGTGTCTGTCTCTTTCTCTTCTCCCAGCGTTGCCACCAGCCCTTTGACATGCAGCCAAGTCCATTCATCCTCTGGGGATTGGATAATATGTGTTTTCTCTTGAGTTTCGCTAGGAAAAGAAGAGCATATTTGATTTGCAGAGCATGGAGCTGTTGTTTAACCGACATGTAGGACACCTGTTTGCGTTGCACTTCCATTGTGTAACCTGGATACGCAGAGATTAGTGTGTCTTCAAAGTGCCAAGGCCCTTTGGCACGGAACAGTTAAAGGATCAAGTCACGATCGTGGAAATTCAATAAACGGGCTATGAGAGGATGCGGTGGAGCCCCCGCTTTGGGGGGGGGGGGCTGGTATGCTGGTGAGTCCTCTCTATGGAGAACAAAGGGAGTGTGTGATCTTTGAGCACCGTCGATAGAAGCCATTTTTCTAAGAACAGTTCGGCACTGGGAAGTTCTGAGTGTTCAGGGATACCAATAAAATGAATGTTGTTGTGCCGTGAGCGGTCCTCCGCATCTTCAGCCCTATGGTGAAGGGCAGTTAGTTCTTCTTGCATGGACGTTATTTGCATTTGTATTGATTGGAAAGTCGGTGATATAGTTTGTGTGACTGCTTCTGTTTGTGTGACTGTGAGAGAACAGGGCTGATTGCAGAGGCCCCCTAACTGTTTGTCCCCATTTTCCACTTTTTGCCTGTGTTTTCCTGACTCTGATGGTGCCCTGGGTACTGCTAACCAGTCCCAGGGCCTGTGCTCTTTGTAAACTCAGTATGCAAATTAGGCAAATTATAATTAGCTAAGCCAACCTACCTATATGTCCCTAGTATATGGTAGAGCATGTAGGTTTATGGACCCCAGCATAGGTAGTGCACCCATAGGTGCACTGCTGAGGTGCCCAGTGTCATTTTTAAAGACAGGCCTGCCTTGCTGGCTGGTTTTAAATTAAAGTTATATGCAAATTCGACTTTGGAATTAAAAGTGGTTCCAAAGTCTTAAACTACCTTATTTCTACATATACGTCCAACTAAGGTGTGCCCTATGTGCCCCTAGGGCTGGGTGCCATGTAACTATAAGCAGGGACCTATAAAAATAGTTTTATAAGCCCTGATGAGGTAAAACAGCCACATTTGTTTTTCCCTCATTGTAGTGAATGGCCTCTATAGGCTAGAATGGGGAGACTTTATTTTAATGTTAAAAGTCCCATTAAGTAACATATACCAAGAGTTTGGTATTACATTAATTGTTATAATAAATTCCACAACTTCCAGTTGTCGGATTTAATATAACTTTTTCAGGTAAAGAGTTTTAAGCTATACCTGAAAAGTTGCCAACTTCAGCCCTGCAGTGTTTTTGCTTCTTTGCTCTGATTGGCCAGCCTCTGGCAGCCTGGCCAGGCTGCCTTGATGAGGTGTGAAGTGGCCTGGCTCCACACAAAGAGATGTGCCTGTGGGAGGAGATCTCCCCTCAGCAGATGGTGAGGCAGAAAGGGGGAGGGCTGCCAAACTGGTCTTCAAATGCAGAGAAGAACATTTGAAGCAACCCAGCAACACCCCCACATCCTGCAAACCCAGACAATTTAGGTGCCCCCTTGATTAGATTAGGAGAGGGCAGGAGAGGGGTGTCTTTAAGATTTTTAGCCACACCAGTGGGTGGGCTCAGCCAGATGTAACCTCCAAAAATCTCCTTCAGCCATGATGGATTTTTGAGGAATGTTGCTCCCTAGGATAGATTTTTGCCAAACTTCCCAGGAAGTGGTCATCACAGGGGGAAGAACCCTGCCCCTGATTGGAGAACCAGGACTCCCCTGTTTTTCACCCAGGATCAGGGATAAAACTGGCGGACCTGCACCCACACCTCAGTTCCCTACCAGATCCCCATCAGACTCCAGCAAGGAAGAACTACAGGAGAAGAAGGACTGCCCTGCTGGACCCCTGGCCTGCACCTGGACCCTGCAGTCTGAAGGACTGCACCAGCTGCACACTTGGGCTTCACCAGAAGAAGGACTTTGCCTGGCTTCAACTGGTTCAAGAAGGGACTCCCTGTTTGCTACAGGTGAAACATTGCTAACCAGAGTCCCCTGCACCAACTCCTGAAGAAACCAACCAGCAGACCACTGTCCACCAAAAAGGAGTGTGCACCAGGTGCATTCTGGGAGTTGTAGTCTACACCCCCAAGGATCACCTCAGAGCTTCTGGAACCTTGGGGTGAGCTGTGGACCCCAAAAGAACCTTAAAGGAACATCTGGAAGAAGATCCAGAAGTTTGGAGAAGTTTGGAGAACATTTGAAAAAAAGGGCCTCAACTGCAACCCGGCCTGACTTGCAGGTTCGTCCGTGTGAAGAAAATCTCCAAAAAAGAGACTAAGGGCCAGATCTAGGAAAGGATTTGCAACTCGCAAACGGCAAAAACTGCCGTTTGCGAGTTGCAAATCGCATTTTCCTATGCAGAAATGCATTCTGCGAGTCGGACCGACTCGCAAAATGCATTTCAGAATCGCAAATAGGAAGGGGTGTTCCCTTCCTATTTGCGATTCCTAGTGGTATGCAATACCATTTGCGACCGCATATGCGGTCGCAAATGGTGTTGCAGTTACCATCCACTTCAAGTGGATGGTAACCCACTCGCAAATTGGAAGGGGTCCCCATGGGACCCCTTCCAGTTTGTGACTGGACCCAAAAACATTTTTTCAGGGCAGGGAGTGGTCCAAGGGACCACTCCCTGCCCTGAAAAAATACCGAAACTAAAGGTTTCGTTTTTTTTTTAAGTGCAGCTCGTTTTCCTTTAAGGAAAACGGGCTACACTTAAAAAAACAAAACTGCTTTATTTAAAGCAGTCACGAACACGGAGGTCTGCTGACGACAGCAGGCCTCCATGTTTGCGAGTGCCCATAGTCGGTATGGGGCCGCAATTTGCGACCCACCTCATTAATATTAATGAGGTGGGTCATTGCGACCCCATACCGACTCGCAGACGGTGTCTGAGACACCGTTCTGCATAACATTTTGCGAGTTGCAAATAGCGAGTCGCTAAGACTCGCTATTTGCAACTCGCAAAATGCTTCTTTACTACATCTGGCCCTAAGTCCGAACGTAGGAAGTTGACCGGGACCTCCCAGTCAGCGTATCCGAGGAGGGCTCCAAGGACGTCGGATCAAGGTTCAGGTTTGCCCCGGTCGAAGGATTTTCACCTAAAAAAAATGACTACGTCTGAATGTAAAAATCTCCACCGAGGGTTCCCACGACGCGTATCCGAAGAAGAGTTCCAGGAGGTCGGATTGAACTGGTAGGTTCGTCCCGCTGAAGAAAATCTTCAGAAAAACGACTAAGTCCGAAGGTAAACTTTTGACCGAGGCCTTCCGCCGGCTGTAGCCGAACCGGGTTCCATGGCAGTCGGCCTTAAACTTTGACATTTCCCCGGTCGAGGTGCGGCCAGATGACCAGATTGGCGCTTTTTGTTTCTAGGCACTAGAAAACAATAATTCTTTAAAAATTAATCTCTGGTTCCCCTTATCCGATTGGATTCGTTTTTGTGTCATTTTAAAGATAGAAATATGATATATTTGTATAAATTGGTTTTTGATTTTTAAACTGTTTCATGTGTTTTATTTAATTACTGTTTTGTGATATTTGAATGCTTCACACTCTGGGGGTGATTCTGACCCCGGCGGTACAAGACCGCCGGGCCAGGGTCGGCGGGAGCACCGCCGACAGGCCGGCGGTGCCCCGCAGGGCATTCTGACCGCGGCGGTTCGGCCGCGGTCAGAAGAGGCAAACCGGCGGTCTCCCGCCGGTTTACCGCTGCCCTTAGAATCCCCCATGGCGGCGCAGCTTGCTGCGCCGCCATGGGGGATTCTGACACCCCCTACCGCCATCCTGTTCCTGGCGGTTCGCCCGCCAGGAACAGGATGGCGGTAGGGTGTGCCGCGGGGCCCCCGTAAGAGGGCCCCGCAAAGTATTTCAGTGTCTGCTAATCAGACACTGAAATACGCGACGGGTGCAACTGCACCCGTCGCACCCCTGCAACTCCGCTGGCTCAATTCTGAGACGGCGTCCTTGTTGCAGGGGCATTTCCTCTGGGCCGGCGGGCGCTCTTTTGGAGAGCGCCTGCCGGCCCAGAGGAAATGTCTAAATGGCCGCCGCGGTCTTTTGACCGCGGTGCGGTCATTCAGCGGCGGTACCTTGGCGGACGGCCTCCGCCGTCCGCCAGGGTCATAATCAGGCCCTCTGTCTCCTAAGTTAAGCCTTGTTGCTCGTTGCCAAGCTACCAAGGGTTGAGCTGGGTTTAATTTACTGAGACCTAACTGGACCTAAGTGGAGGTTAGTGGCCTATTCCTAAGTGTAGGTACTTACCTGCCCTTACCAATAACCCATTTTCCAACAGTGACCCTTTCTGCAAGTTTACGATGGTCCGCTCTCAGTACTTTCACTTCCAGAGAGCCCGTGTCGATCTTAGCTTTCAACGAGGTCTTAGGGCCATATTTATACTTTTTTACGCAAAACTGCGCTAACGCATTTTTGCGTCAAAAACATTTGCGCCGGCTAACGCCATTCTGAAGCACCATGCGGGCGCCGTATTTATTCAATGACGTTAGCCGGCGTTAGCCGCCGGCGCTGTCTGGTGTGCGTGAAAAAAAATGACGTACACCAGGCAGCGCCAGCATAGGGGAATATGGAGCTTGGGCGCCAAAAAATGGGGCAAGTCAGGCTGAGGCAAAATTATCGCCTCAACCCGATTTGCGCCATTTTTTTCGACTCCCAACCCCCATTGAAATGACTCCTGTCACAGCAAAGACAGGAGTCATGCCCCCTTGCCCAATGGCCATGCCCAGGGGACTTCTGTCCCCTGGGCATGGTCATTGGGCATAGTGGCATGTAGGGGGGCACAAATCAGGCCCCCCTATGCCACAAAAAAAATAATAATAATACTTACCTGAACTTACCTTCATGTCCCTGGGATGGGTCCCTACATCCTTGGGTGTCCTCCTGGGGTGGGCAAGGGTGACAGGGGGTGTCCCTTGGGGCATGGGAGGGCACCTCTGGGCTCCTTCTGAGCCCACAGGTCCCTTAACGCCTGCCTTGTCCAGGCGCTAAAAAACGGCGCAAAATCGGCTGGACGTCATTTTTTTTGACCCGCCCACTCCCGGGCGTGAATTTGGCCCGGGAGTGTAAATACGGCGCACATGCCTTGGAGTCAATTTTTTAGACGGGAACGCCTACCTTGCATACCATTAACGCAAAGTAGGTGTCCACGCTAAAAAATGACGCAAACTCCATGGACTTTGGCGCTAGACGCGTCTAACGCCAAAGTATAAATATGGAGTTAGTTTTGCGTAGGAATTGCGTAAAAAAAAACAACGCAATTCCGGCGCAAACAGAGTATAAATATGCCCCTTAGTGTCTAATATCGCATGTTAGATTTTTTCAAATTTCTCAGAGTGTCTATGAAGCATAGATTCCAAGTGACGAAACTGATCAATTTGTGATGGTGATTCCACTGATTGAGTATCTGCAGTATGCATGGTGTCTCTCTTCATTTGGTAGGCCGTGGTTTCTCCATAGCATCGTGAGGAAAGGCTTTGGCAGCGAACACTCTCTCGTGTTATTGGGTTGTTGTTAATGACGGCACACAATCTGTACTGTTGCGCATAGGTTTTATCAGTCGCAGGATGACAGGGCACACAAGCAGTAGTGCAGTAGGGGGATGCCGTCCCTAATCTTCTGATGCTCCCAATGGTCCACACCAGTCCGTGCATTAGAGTTGAGCTGCCATTTCCACCATCTCTGCAGCTGCTATCACCTCGGGTGGACCGGGTCTCACCGCGCCACACCCTGCACGGCCTTCACTGACCGGGGGTTCTGCAAGCATAGACCAAGCTC
This sequence comes from Pleurodeles waltl, assembly GCF_031143425.1. Lineage (NCBI taxonomy): Eukaryota > Metazoa > Chordata > Amphibia > Caudata > Salamandridae > Pleurodeles > Pleurodeles waltl. The sequence goes on from NC_090440.1 coordinate 1,800,678,076, forward strand.
GCAGGTCCATACACCATTGATAGGAACCCAGCTGTGGTGAGAAACAGAATAATGTTCGGGCCCTGCACGGAGCTCATTAAAGAACGTCCGATGCGGTCGCCATCTTGGACACGCCCCATCCAAGATATATACTTAAAGAGGTCATGTCTAAAATGGTACCTTATGGGCTTGAAAAGGAGCTGATGATTTTGGTCTGTTGAGAGTAGTTAGTGAGGTTAATGCACTTCTTGGAGGTTTTTAGGAATTGCATGATTGACTGCATCAAAAACAGCGAAAGGGCGAAGAGTAAAAGTATGCATGCATCATACAAGTCTAGAATTCCTATTGCATCACCAGCAACATGCAGTTGTGTAGTCTGGGTACTATATTCCATTCTGAGTCCTGATTAAAACTCAAATGAGAGATCATGATGGGAGATATGTTATTAAAGGTAAGTTGTGAGACTACACAGCCCTTTATGACCTTGCTGCTTTTATAGATTTTTGTTGACATTAATGGTGAGGGATCCGGACCTGCAATATTTTTTATTTACATTTCAGAACCCCAAATTCTTCAAAAAATACATTCAATACCTTTCTACTGCCTTTGTATCACTATAACTCAGGGAGTCTATGTCCGATCTCCAGGGATTTACTCATAAGTGACTAGACAAGGGCATACTCCGTCAAGGTCAATTGATTAAAATAAATTTATATGGGCTTTGCTCTGGTCTGCCACAAGAGTTTGTACAATATACAATTCTGTTGTGTGTGGGGGACGATATCTGGTGAAATGGGGGAAACAGTAGTTCTTGGTGAGGTTTATTTGAAAGCTTGTTTTGGGGGGGAGGCGTACGTTTAAAATGTATTATCATTTGTATGAACAACTAAACACTATATACTTACCAGGTGGGAAGATATTTAGGGCACCAGGAAGGAAAGACTGCTCTAGAAGCATCCTTGGAAGAGGGGAAGACTCTTCACCAATTTGTTCAGAGAGCATTCATGAGTGCAAATATGTGACATACTTTTATCACTTATCTTAGACCTCGTTAAGAATTCCCAAAGCTTATCATAGGCATGTTTGGGGTCATATTTACAAAGGAGACGGGAAACATATTGGGCCAGATGTAGGTAGCCTTTTGCGCCTCACAAACGGCGAAAAACGCAGTTTGCGAGGCGCAAAAGGCTGAACGCGATGCAGAGTCACATTTTGCGAGTCGGTACCGACTCCCAAAATGTGATTCCGACTCGCAAATAGGAATGGGGTGTTCCCTTCCTATTTGCGACCGCATCGCGATGCTGAATTGCTTTGTGACTGCGAAAGCGGTCGCAAACCAACTCGCAGTTACCATCCACTTGATGTGGATGGTAACCGATTCGCAAAAGGGAAGGGGGACCCCTTCCCCTTTGTGAATGCCAACAAAAGTATTTTTTCAGAGAAGGCAGTGGTCCTATGGACCACTGCCTACTCTGAAAAAAACAAAACCAAATGGTTTCGGATTTTTTTCTTTTTGCAGCTCGTTTTCCTTTAAGGAAAACGGGTTGCAAAAAGAAAAAAAAACTGCTTTATTAAAAAAGCAGTCACGGACATGGTGGTCTGCTGTCTCCAGCAGGCCACCATCCCTGTGAGTGCCTAGACTCGCTATGGGGTCGCAAACTGCGACCCACCTCATTAATATTCATGAGGTGGGTCTTTGCGACCCCATAGCAAGTCGCAGAAGGTGTCTGAGACACCTTTCTGCATCTCGGATTGCGAGTTGCAATTTGCGAGTCGCTATGACTCGCAAATTGCAAGTCGCAATTTAATACCTACCTACATCTGGCCCATGGTCACCATATTCATACTGTAACACTGCTGCTATTTTGGAATCGGCCAATAATGTGCTCAGAGGTGGCAGGCAAATTTTGAAAGTGGTGGGGCGTGTAAAACTATAATGTGCTTATAACGGATGGTAAATGCTTTATAAATAGAATGTGCCCTGATAGCCTCTGTAATACGAATTTCATTTTGCAGCAATAAGTGCAGAATGCAATTTGTGTTGTGAAAGTAATCGAGGAACATTCTGTTTATAAGCATTTGCCGTCCGATTTAAGCATGGACACTGCCAAAAATACACAAAAACCTGCTTTGGCATCTGGACTCTCCTAACGTGTGCATGCTGGTTCCACACCAGATAAGCCCCAAGCATCCCAGCCAATTCAAGCACTGCTCTAATGCTGTTTATAATGCTAAACAGCAGAAGAGCAGTGCCAGTACTGGCTACGTCAGGTGTCGCCAGGTTGGGCTATTTCCAGCACAAATGGGCAATATTTTTCCCGTTTGTGCAGGGAAAAACCTAATAGTGGGTGCCAAATCTGTGGGCGTTTGTAAGCCCGTTGTGTGCAAAATGTGAACTGGAGAGGTGCCATCTTCAGCAGTACTCAACTCCAATGAAGGAAATCTACATTCCTGTCATTATTGGTATTATTTATAATAAATGTGTACACTGTTCCAAGAAAAAGAATGAAGGCGGGCGAAGAAAAGAGACTATGAAGCTGATATTCAAAGGGTTGTAGGAGTACCCTCAAACATCACAATAGGATGTTAAGCATCATCATCGGACTAACTCCTCGCCAGACCGGCACTGCAATATCTGACGGGCCACCACTCAAAGGTGGTGGTTCTTAAACCGAAAGAAAGTCCGACTAATCAGCTCAATGCCGCAGGATATGCTGGCAGAGGAGAAAAGGAGAGAAAATATTAAAATTGGCTATGAACACCTGCTAACTCGATTTAATAATAATAAAGGGGGTCAGGCCAAGATGAAAAAATGGAAGGAGTAACCAGGAAATAATGTCTCCTATACTCCTAAGAGGAGGGGGGGAGGGAAGAATCTCCACTCCTACCGCTGGGTCGACATGTTTCGCGCCTAATTGGTCAAGGCTAGATCCATCGGCGCTTCATCAGGACCATATTATTGTAACTTCTCCTTCATATAACAAAGAAAAACATCAAAAGGTAGGAAAAAGACCGTAAATGCTGGGAGGTCACTTACAGTCTATGGACCATTCGTCACAGTTAGTCTAATGGAAGGTCGCCCATCCCATGTGAGGAAAGGGCATCATAGGGACGCGTAAACCTTGTAAGCACCGTGAGTTCATTGGCTCTCGTATTCGTATGCCGTCCACCTACCCCAGGTCGCGTCCCTGCATGACAGTGTACACATTTATTATAAGTATACGATTAGGGAGAAAGTACACTGGACCAGTCTAATCTCCCAGTCCCCTTAGTTATATGAGATTATTGGTATTATGGCAGTCACCCCATAGCTTAGTCACTCACAGTCAGGTAGCCAATACCATGGCACCCACCCATGATGATCTGATCAGTGTCCCACCCTGTCACGTGACAGGATTGCTGTGCCTGTGCTCCTGAGCGAATGAGCACGATTGCAACACAGCTTGCAGCATCATGAATGGGCAGGCACAGAAACAATGTTCAAGAGCACCTGCTGCTGGCTGGTACCCTAGCTAAGGTAGAGGTACCGTACCGTGTTTGGGACACGGGCATCAATCTAGTAGCTGGCGAAAGTTATACCAATTGACGGCTGAGTCAAAAATTATTGTCCTGCCTCTACGGTGCTGTTAGAATCCACAATGGTGCATGCAGTGAGGGCTGTGTAGTGGCATGTGACTGGTGATTCTCCCCAAGGGCCACACCATCGCCAACTACCCCTCCCCTTGTGTGGGTGCGGAGAGGTGGCTTGTTGGACGTGAGTGGCCAGCAACCCAGCCCCAGGCCTGTGACAAACCTGCTCTCAGGCTCAGCCTGCCCTGTAAGTAAATAATAAAAGGTTAAGGCCCATATTTATACTTTTTGACGCACAACTGCGCCAACGCAGTTGTGCGTCAAAAAGTTTACCGCCGGCTAACGCCATTCCAACGCGCCATGCGGGCGCCTTATTTATGGAATGACGTTAGCCAGCGCTGCAGACTGGTGTGCGTCAAAAAAAATGACTCACACAAGGCAGCGCCGGCGTATGGGAAAATGGAGGTTGGCCATAAAAAAATGGGGCAAGTCAGGTCTGGGGCAAAAATCAGGCCTCAAACCGGATTTGCGCCATTTTTTTTGACGCCCAACCTCCATTAACATGACTCCTGTCTTAGCAAAGACAGGAGTCATGCCCCCTTGCCCAATGGCTATGCCCAGGGGACTTATGTCCCCTGGGCATGGTCATTGGGCATAGTTGCATGTAGGGGGGCAGAAATCAGGACCCCCTATGCGACAAAAAAAAACCCGAAAAAAAATACTTACCCCAACTTACCTCAACTTCCCTGGGATGGGTCCTTCCATCCTTGGGTCTCCTCCTGGGGTGGGCAAGGGTGGCAGGGGGTGTCCCTGGGGGCATGGGAGGGCACCTCTGGGCTCCTTCTGAGCCCACAGGTCCATTCACGCCTGCCCTGACCCAGGCATTAAAAAACGGCGCCCATCAGGCTGTGTGCCGTTTTTTAAGGCCCACCCCCTCCTGTGCGTCAAAATGACATCAGAGTATAAATATGGGGCACAGGCCTTAAAGTCATTTTTTGGAAGGGAACGCCTACCTTGCATATAATTAACGCAAGGCTGGTTCCCCCTTCCAAAAAATGACGCACATGGTGGAATTTTGACGCCCGCGGCGTCGGACGTCAAAGTATAAATATGGGGCAGGGTTTGCGACGATTGTGCGTCAAACATTTTGACGCACATTCGGCGCAAACAGAGTATAAATATGCCCCTAAAAGCTGCCGGCTGGAATGGTGTGTGTGCATAACTATTTGTGTGTAAACTGCAAAGAGAATGTAATCCCTCCACTCTAACCACTGCTGCATCTCAAGCCTCACATGATGGTCCCTTGGGGCTGGTCACTTAATCACACTGTAAGTTACCCAAACCAGCGGTTGAAGTGATTTTAGCATGTGCATTTCTACCACTGGTTTAGGTAAATTACTGCTGCTGATATGACGCCATGGCAGCCTGCCAGCCTCCCTTTTTACCTGGAAGAGCGCCGCCCAGCGGAGCCTGCATAGCTGCCAAGGTTCCAAACTGCGTATGTGCGGCATTTTCATCATGGTTTCAGTGTACTTATGAGTGACACAATGACCAAATGTGTCGATATTAGTTTTACTAGATCAGGTCAACTAGGCCCAAGTCTTTTTGCCCCTGTGTCTCAGAGGGGCTTACAATCAAATTTAAATTCTTAAGGGTGCTGAGTAGAGGTGTGAGTGTGCTTTTGTAAAACATATAATTAATGGCCTTGAAATCAGGGGAGTGGAGTTGTTGAAGTAAGCTTCAGCAAGGCCTACTAGTGCAAGGGGTTCACCTTTCTCTGAACAAAGTCCTCAGACCATGTAGGAAGAAGTTGGCACAGAAACTGAAATAAAAGACAAAGTTTATTAACCTCATGAGGTGGTACTACAGTTCAAACAGCACCCTTCGGTAATGTTTGAAGTAGCACACTGAACTGAGAGAGCATGGTCCTTATATACCCACGCAGGGGCTAAAAGGAGGTGGTACAATTATAGAAGCAAGACTTGCATACATGTAAGGTCATGTGGAAATGCACAGTCGACAGGTAGGAGGGGCTGACAGTTTTCAAGGACTAACAGCTGCAGACCTTACTGAGCATGTGCGAAAGTGGGAGATGCTAAATATAACTTGTCACTAGGCAGATTTTCAAGAGTAGTTAACAGAAAGGTAGGACAGAGCACATGGTGAGCACATGGCAGCATGTGGCAGAGAAAATGGCTGCCATGAATACAAAATGGATTCCGCAAACTGTTCACAATAGTTACTAAATACAAGATGTCTTCTGCTAATGCTTATTCTAATCGCTGCTAAACTACAACAGAGTGTTGAAAACTGGAGTTGTGTATAGTGGAATAGCATAGACTGGAATGGCATAGACTGGCATAGCGTCTCGTGGAATAGCCTGGAGTGGCCTAGAGTGGAGTGGAGTGGCATGGAGTGGATTGGAGTGCAGTGGAATAGTGTAAAATACAGTGGTGTAGAGTCTTATACTATAGCGTCTCATGATGTAGAGTGTCATGGCATAGAGGGGAATGGTGTAGAGTGGAGTGTGCTCGAATGGAGTGGCATAAAGTGGAATAGAATAGAGGAGTGGAGTGACGTAGACTGAAATAGGGTAGACTGCAGAGCCACAGGTTGGACTGAGGTAGAGTGGTGTGGCAAATAGTGCAATAAAATAGGGGGAGTGGTATAGAGTAGAATGGCATGGAGAGGTGTGTCATACAGTATAATGGAGTGGGAAGTCATACAGTGGTTTATAGTACAGTGTCTTAGAGTGGAGGGGTGTAGAGTTCAGTGGTGTGTAGTGTCATACAGTGGAGTGGACTGTTGTACAGTGCAGTGGCATGATGTAGAATGGAGTGGCAAGTTGTGGAGTGGCATGTGGTACAGTGGTACCAAGTAACATATCTTATTGTAGATGTAGTTTAAACAGAGATAGGGGGGAAATGGCTGAATGTATTTACCTGAAATGTTTCTAGAATATAGATTATCAAGAGTAAAAGGTCATTTCTGGTAGTAGTTCTAATTTGGTTGAGTAGTTTTAAAGTTATAGGGCCTTACTTACAAAGGTAAATGTACACCTTTCTTTACGTTTACAATTGTTTGCTATTTAAACAAGCATTTGGAATGCCATATGTCTTCCATTTGCAAGAGTTACAACTATTGGCACTTTAGATGACAATGGCCCTCATTACAACATTGGTGGTAAAAGCCGCTTACCGCCGTGCAGAAGACCGCCAACACACCGCCGCAGCAGTGGAATTCCTCCACGGTCATTATGACCCACTGCTCGGAATCTGCCAAAATTGAGACACCCACACTAGTCCGCCACCCAAAGGTCAGTGATAAACTGGCGAAAACAAAACCTCCACCGTCACGCCAACAGAAAAATGCCCACACTATCACCACCCACGAATCCACGCGGTGGTCTTTCAACCACGGTATTCCACTGGCGGTACACACCGCCGCGCTCAAACTACACACACTCCTACAAAACACAGCCACATTGGACAAATCAAAATACACACACCTGATACACATACATACACCACTCCCACACACCCATTACAATATAAAACACACACCCACATCACCCACAAACTCCTACGACCAAAATACCGAAAGAAGGCCAGAGAGAGACACTACAAACTACTACCAAGCATCCATAGGCACACAATACCATCACCCACATAACTTCCACGCACCTCACACAACACACTACTAAATATCACCCCACTTATCACTATACACACCACCCCACACATCACCCACACCACCCCATGGCACGGCAAAGACACCCCAGGTTCTCTGAGGAGGAGCTCAGGGTCATGGTGGAGGAAATCATCCGGGTAGAGCCACAGCTATTCGGATCACAGGTGCAGCACACCTCCATAGCTAGGAAGATGGAGCTGTGGCGAAGAATAGTGGACAGGGTCAACGCAGTGGGACAGCACCCAAGAAATAGGGATGACATCAGGAAGAGGTGAAACGACCTATGTGGGAAGGTGCGTTCCGTGGTCTCAAGACACCACCTTGCGGTACAGCGGACTGGCAGCAGACCCCCACTTCCTCCCCCACAACTAACAACATAGGAGGAGCAAGTCTTGGCGATTCTGCATCCTGAGGGCCTCGCAGGAATAGATGGAGGAATGGACTCTGGTAAGTCAAATCTTAACTATTACATCCCCCACCCTACCTGCATGCTATCACATACCCCCACCCTCACCCTCACCCCCATCATTCCAACTCCTCACAAATATCCCAATATCACAAACCACACATCCCAAGCCATGCATGCAACAACAAAGCATGGACACCCATCACCAAAGCATGGCCACTGCACATACCCATACACCCCCGTAAACCACCATCACACAAGGTCCCATACAGGAATGCAAGCTCTGGGGTACACGGTCACCCACCCATTGCACACCATGGCACACACAGATGCAATAAACATCCTTTTATTCCCCTGCAGGACCCCTACCCAATGTCACCGGACAGGAGGGTCCACACATGTCCACACCACCAACAGAAGAGGCCCACAGTGATGACAGCAGCTCTGTCCAACTGGATCTAGATTACCAGCCCGGCCCATCTGGGACCTCGGGACACAGGCCACCACAGAGCTTCCCCCCTCTGGAAACACCAGCACAGCACCCACCTAGTGGGCCCATACCTGCCCATACCTCTGTCCCCAGGACACGTCAATCAGCAGTGTGTCCCACACACCCACCACCCCAACAACAACAGGGACCTGGGGGCAGTGGCAGTGGGCACACGGTCCAGGGGACAGAGGCCCAGGAACACAGGGGAACTGGGAGGGCTGCTGTGTTACAGGGGAGGACAGGCCCAGGGAACCCACTCTCCACGAGGCCCTCTCCAACATCATGGGAGCCTACCACCATTCCCAGGAGACGATGGCAACGGTACTGGCCAAGTTTCAGCAGACCCAGCGGCTGCAGGAGGAACAGTATTTGGGCTTCAAGGAGGAACTCAGATCCATCAATTCCACCCTGGGCACCATCGTAGGGGTGCTGAAGGAACTCCTCAACACCAGGAGGGACGCTGTGGCACAACAAGGGGCCCCTGACACTAGCCTGTACGATGAACTGCCCACCACCTCCGCCGGCGCTAGTGGACAGGAGGCACCGCCACAGGACCACCACATCAGCACCCCACCCCCTGCAGAGGGAGAACCACCCCGCAAACGGTCCCTGAGATCCAGGACAAAGACAGAGAATGATGCCAAGACCCCCGACAAGAAATGAGACCACCCTGAATATCATCCTTTTGTCCCACCTTGTCACCTTGTCCATCCTCAAACTGCCCCAGCTCCACTTCCTATGCCCATTTGGGTAATGCACCTGTGAGACTAATAGACTGGACTCTGCCATGGACATTCCTCCACCATCACTCCTCACCATTTTACAGCACCCTCCAATATTGAGCACTTAATTAAAAACCCTTAAAGCACAAAACAATCTGGAGTCTGTCTGTGATTTCAAAATAGTGTATTAGCAATTACAGTGTCAAAATGCTCTTTCAATTGTAATGTCAACATACCTATGTCACACAGCTCTAGTCCATGAGGAAAAAAAGCAGATGTCACACAGTGGGACCCACATCTGTGAAATCGTAAGGGAAAGTGACAACTCAGTGACCATACACTGTGTGAAAACGACAGACAGGCGAGAGGTAGTAGTGTTAAAGTACATGTAGTAGGCAGGTTTGTATTCCTACCTGTGTCTCACTGGAAATATTGCAGGATCACTGAGTCCCTGTTGTGCATGTCTTCTTCCTCTGCTTCCTCCTCAGCACTGTCCCCAGGTTCCACAGCTGCCACAACACCGCCATCTTGACCATCCTCCTACAGAAAAGGCACTTGTCATCACAAAGCTAAGTTGTGAATCATACAGCAGGCCACGATGATCTGGCTCACCTTCTTTGGTGAGTAGAATCCGGATCCACCTGTCATATGGAGGCACCTGAACCTGGCCTTCAGGAGGCCGAAGGTCCGCTCTATAATCCTCCGAGTTCACCCATGGGCCTCATTGTAACATTCCTCTGCCCTTGTCCTGGGATTCCTCACTGGGGTCAGTAGCCATGACAGGTTGGGGTAACCAGAGTCACCTGCAAATGGCGAAGGACAACTGATAGACACACACTAACCTGTAGGGATATCCCCAGACCCAGACAACCATTCCCACTGACTTGCTTCCAGGTGCTCACCTAATAGCCACACACGTTGCCTCTGGAGTTGGCCCATCACATAAGGGATGCTGCTATTCCGCAGGATGTAAGTGTCATGCACTGAGCCAGGGAATTTGGCATTCACATGGGAAATGTACTGGTCGGCCAAACACACCATCTGCACATTCATCGAATGATAACTCTTCCGGTTTCTGTACACCTGTTCACTCCTGCGGGGCGGGTTCCAAAGCCACATGAGTCCCATCAATGGCTACTATGATGTTGGGGATATGTCCCAGGGCATAGAAATCTCCTTTCACTGTAGGCAAATCCTCCACCTGAGGGAAAACTATGTAGCTCCGCATGTGTTTCAGCAGGGCAGACAACACTCTGGACAACATGTTGGAAAACATAGGCTGTGACATCCCTGATGCTATGGCCACTGGTGTTTGAAATGACTCACTTGGCAGGAAATGGAGTACTGACGGGACCTGCACTAGAGGGGGGATTCCTGTGGGATGGCGGATAGCTGACATCAGGTCTGGCTCCAACTGGGCACACAGTTCCAGGATTGTGGCACGATCAAGCCTGTCGGTGATGATCACATGTCTTTCCTCCATTGTCGACAGGTCCACCAGCGGTCTGTACACCGGAGGATGCCGCCATCTCCTCACATGTCCCAGTGGACTGTGCCTATGAAGGACAACAGTGAGCACAGAGGCAACCAACTTAGAGGTACGTACCCACAGCTTACACAGAACACGATTCATAATCCGAAATTTGCATGTATGAGTGTTGAGGCAAGGCCTAGGTATGTTTGACGCAGTTAAAAATTAAGCCATGTGGGCCCCTGAAATGGCGGCTGCCTGACCTTTAAAGTGGGACAATGGGATGTGAGGTAACTGCGCTGGTCGAAGACAGCGGCGCAATTCTGCATTGGTTAACATTGGACCCTATGGGTCCCAGGAGCCAGTGGCGATGTATGCCGGCGGTGACAGTACACACCGCCGCGGACGTGACCGCCATTTTCTATTTGTTCAATCACTCGATACCTGATCTTTGACAGGAGAGGACCTACACTGCAAGTGCTGCTGTGACCTCAGTCTGGAAGAGACAATGGCTTGTGCGTCTGTGGAAAGGGCCCCTGCCTTCAGCACGGAGGAGTTGGAGAAACTCGTGGATGGGGTCCTCCCCCAGTACACGCTACTCTACGGTCCTCCAGACAAACAGGTAAGTACACTGGGAGCATTCTGTATGGGCTATGCCTGTGTGGAGTGGGGTGGATGAAAGATGGAGGGGGGGAGATTGAGGCGTGCATGAAACGACGATGAGTGCATGTGCTACATGGCAAGGGTATGGATGGGGGCCAATGACTGTGACAGTGCAGTTAGTAATAACTTTTATTTTTCCCCTGTACAATTCATGTAGGTCAGCGCCCACCAGAAGAAGGACATCTGGCATGCCATCGCCAAGGACATCTGGACCCTGTGGGTCTATCACAGACGGAGCACCCTCTGCCGTAAGAGATGGGAGGACATTCGCCGCTGGAGCAAGAAGACGGTGGAGGCACAGCTGGGGATGGCCTTCCAACGTGAGAGGGGTGCCCGTCGCACCATGACCCCCCTGATGTTCAGGATCCTGGCGGGGGCGTATCCGGAGTTGGGTGGGCGCTTGAGGGCATCACAGCAGCCACAAGGGGTTGAGTACACTCTCATTCAGCTGATTCAGCATGCAGTGGAGGTGTCTGGGTGGGGGAGGTGGGCTGTGGGTTTCCCTAGGCCAGGGCGAGTGTGCTAGGTAGGGCCCCTTCTTCTGGCAGACCCTGTGTCATCCCACCCCGTCCTGTGTACAGTGCCAACTACACCTAGTCAGGCTCCTGTGACATCCATGTGTGCAGATGTCGGCCATAGCCTTGTAGGCCATGACCCAGGGATTGAACAGTGGACCCCAAGTGAGCAGCGTAGTGCATGGGGCTTCTGTGTCTGTCGTGTCCGCCAACAGTAGCGGTAATGCATGCACTCAATATGTCTTTCTTCTGTCATCCCCCCTTTTTGTGGTTTCCCTGTTCTTGTGTGCATTAGCATCATCAGGCGGAGGAGCATTGGCACCGGGGCAGGAGGGAGCTGTATCCCACATGGCCCTGGAGGGCGAGACTACGGACTCGGAATTCACCAGTTGGCCGGAGGGTGAGGGGAGCTCCACAGCAGGGACAGGAGCTGACACCAGTGATACGGACTCGTCCTCTGATGGGAGCTCCCTTGTGGTGGTGGCTAAATCTGTGCACCCCGCATCTACAGGTACAGCCGCCACCCCCCTACCAGCACTGCCCTCCCAGCAGCCCCTCAGCCTTTGCCCCATGCCTGCTCACCCAGGAGGGTGGGCATCACCTTCGCCACAGGCACCTCAGGCCCTGCCCCAATAACCCCTGCTGCCCTCGGTGAAGAGGCCCTTGACCTCCTCAGGTCCCTCACTGTTGGGCAGTCTACCATTTTGAATGCCATCCAGGGTGTAGAGAGGCAGTTGCAACAAACAAATGCATTCCTGGAGGGCATTCATTCTGGTCAGGCAGCCCTTCAGCAAGCTTTTCAGACTCTGGCCTCAGCACTGATGGCAGCTATTGTCCCTGTCTCTAGCCTCCCCCTCTAACTTCCTCCACCCAGACCCAATCCCCTGTACCTCAGCCTATCCCAAGCACAACATCAGACCAGCATGCACACACCTCAACACACAAGGGAAGCTCTGGCAAACATAAGCACCACACATCCCACAGGCATTCACGCAAGCATCACACACATGCAGACACACCAGCATCCGCTGCCTCCACTGTGTCCCCCTCCTCCTCCTCTCCCTCCTCCATCCCAGTCTTGTCTCCACTCACACCTGCATGCACTACATCTACAGCCACTACTGCCATCACCAGCACACACACCACCACACCATGCTCACGAGCAGTCACCACCCCCACTACCATTCACACGTCCCCTGTTTCCTCTCCCAGTGTGTCTGTGACGCCACCTCCCAAGATACACAAACGCAGGCACACACCCACCCAACAGCCATCCACCTCACGACAGCCTCCAGTGCATGCACCTTCACCCGAAGTCACCAAACGTACACCTCCTACAACCACAACCTCTTCTTCCACTCCCAAACCCCCTCCAGCTACCCGTCCCAGTGTTCCCAAGAAACTTTTCCTGTCCACCCTTGACCTCTCTCCCTCACCTCCCCCACCCCGTCAGTCTCCTAGGGCCCGACTCTCCAGGTCTAAACCTAGCACCTCAGCCACGACATCTCCGGGACCAGTGGTGCCAGTAGTCACCGGATTCTGGAGTGCAGCAGGGCAGCCAGTGTGGCAAGGAGCCACAGCACAGAAAGTCCCCCACCTGTCAAGCATCAAAAGTTGGCCAGTGCCCGACAGGAGAGGGGGAAGACTCCAACCACCAAAGCCGCTCCCAGGGGTATAGGTGGAAGTGTGGAATCATCTGCAACACCTTCCAAGGTGGGGAAGGGGCACAAGAAACCCGGCAAGTCTGGGAAGAGCAGCATGGCGGAGAAGATCGCCATCATCCCCGCAGCCCAGGAGGCGACCGCCATCATCCCCGCTGCCCAGGAGGCAACCGCCATCATTCCCGCTGGCCAGGAGGCCACCGCCATCAGCCCCGCTGACCAGGAGGCCACCGCCATCATCCCCGCTGGCCAGGAGGCCACCGCCATCAGCCCCGTTGGGCCAGACAGGACCGCCAGCACCAGCCCCTCTGGGCCAGACAGGACCGCCAGCATCAGCCCCGCTGGGCCAGACAGGACTGCCAGCACCAGCCCCACTGGGCCAGACAGGACCACCAGCACGAGCCCTTTTGGGCCACTCAGCACCGCCAGCACCAGCCAAGCTGGGCCACACAGCACCACCAGCACCAGCCCCGCTGGGCCAGACAGGACCGCCAGCAGCTGATTCACTGCCAAGGACCCTACCGCAACAAGCACCGCTGCCAAGGACACCGCCGCCACAAGCACTGCTGAACAGGACACCTCCGCCACAAGCACCACTGTCCCATGAGCGCCAAGGGCACTGACGCTACTGAGTCTGCCACGAGCAGGATGAAGCACTCTGGGCACAAAGCCCCCTCCAGAACCAGTGGAGAAAGGCATCCACTACCTCTGTCCTTGGTAGGATGAAGCACTCCGGGCACAAAACCCCCTCCAGAACCAGTGGAGAGATACATCCACTCACACAGTCCTTGGCAGGATGAAGCACTCTGGTCACAAAACCCTCTCCAGAACCAGTGGAGTATCACATCCACTCACACAGTCCTTGGCAGGATGTAGCACTCTGGGCACAAAGCCCCCTCCAGAACCACTAGAGAGATACATCAACTCACACAGTCCTTGGCAGGATGAAGCACTCTGGGCACAAAGCCCCCTCCAGAACCAGTGGAGAAAGGCATCCTCTACCTCAATCCTTGGCAGGATGAAGCACTCTGGGCACAAAGCCCCCTCCAGAACCAGTGGAGAAAGGCATCCACTACCTCTGTCCTTGGCAGGATGAAGCACTCTGGGCACAAAGCCCCCTCCAGAACCACTAGAGAGATACATCAACTCACACAGTCCTTGGCAGGATGAAGCACTCTGGGCACAAAGCCCCCTCCAGAACCAGTGGAGAAAGGCATCCTCTACCTCAGTCCTTGGCAGGATGAAGCACTCTGGGCACAAAGCCCCCTCCAGAACCAGTGGAGAAAGGCATCCACTACGTCTGTCCTTGGCAGGATGAAGCACTCTGGGCACAAAGCCCCCTCCAGAACCACTAGAAAGATACATCCACTCACACAGTCCTTGGCAGGATGCAGCACTCTGGGCACAAAGCCCCCTCCAGAACCAGTGGAGAGATACATCCACTCACACTGTCCTTGGCAGGATGAAGCACTGTGGGCACAAAGCCCCCTCCAGAACCAGTGGAGACTGTTATCCACTTGTGAGACTGTGGCTTTGCACTCCCCAGGACTGAACAGTGGGCAAACCACCCACTGTAGAGACTTGAGAGACTGTGGCTTTGCACTCCCCAGGATTGAACAGTGGACAAACCACCCACTGTAGAGACTTGAGAGACTGTGGCTTTGCACTCCCCAGGATTGAACAGTGGGCAACCCACCCACTTTAGTGACTTCAGAGACTGTGGCTTTGCACTCCCCAGGATTGAACAGTGAGCAAACCACCCACTGTAGAGACTTGAGAGACTGTGGCTTTGCACTCCCCAGGATTGAACAGTGGGCAACCCACCCACTGTAGAGACTTGTGAGACTGTGGCTTTGCACTCCCCAGGATTGAACAGTGGGCATGGGGCCCCCTCGTTGATTTGGCGTTGTGCACTCAACCGGCTGAGGTGCCCCCCCTTTCCCTTCCCCCTGAGGTGCCTGTTTTATTGCTATCTGATGCCCCTGCAGTGTTCTCTCCATCATGTTTGGGTATTGAGTGTGGGCTTCGCCCATGCAGTGTGGGCCCAGTGTTCCACGTACTTCAATGGAGCAATACCTGGACTACTATTCTTGGTGTATATATTTGTTTATAGTGTATATATATTTTTGCGTACTGGATTATAATATATTACTATGGTTACACTCATTTCCTTTTGTCTCCGCATTCTTCTAGGGGGTCTGGGGGGTGTAACTGTAATGTATCAACATGTATTAGTGTGTGTGTTGTAGTGGGTGAGGGTGGGGGTGGGGGTGTTGTGTGTTGTGTGTGTGTGTCTGTTTTTTCCCTCCCGCCTCCCCTGTGTTGTAGGAGCAGTACTCACCCTGGTGTTCGCCGCCAGCATTCATGCTCCTGGTACAGGAGCAAGAAGAGAAGGGCATGGAAAATGTTAAGCTCTGGTTCCATGGCGTCCTGGTTCCTCGTGGGGTGTGTAGGGGTGAGCGTTTTCCCTTCAAAGTCCTGTTTCTGCCGTGTTTTTGTTCGTGGTGAATCCGCCCCGGAAAAGGTGGTGGATTGGTAGGTTGTGATACTGTGGGTGGTACATTGTCTCCCGCCTGTCTGTTGGTGGTGACCGCCGCAATGTTTGTTTGTACCGCCTTGGCAGTCGTAGTGTTAAAGTGTCTGTCTTTGTTGGGGGTTTCCGACACAGTCGTGATTCCATTTTTTTTCGCCCGGCCTGTTGGCGGTCTTACCGCCGCTTTAACACCGTCCGCCAGGGTTGTAATGACTTTTATCTATGTGTTTTGCTTTAGAGTTTTAGGTGGAAGAGGTGGATTTGTGAAGGGGGCAAGGAAGAAGCAGGGCAGCAGGACTAGAACAGCACAGAGATGGACTAGGAGGACGACAAGTAATAGTGGAGGGCAGAAAGGAGGGGAGAAGTTTCACAGGCAGGCCAGAGAGTGCGGCTGTCGAGTTTGCAAGTATACTTTCACTTTTTTCACCTTAGAAGTACTTCTGTCGGACTCCAGAGTGAAACTGTGCAGATGCACAATGTGATATATTGGCAGCCACCTGTAGCTCGTAATAATAAAGCCATTAAGGAACATATGTAACCATAGGATGGCCAGAGTCAGCGTCGGAAGAAATTCATGTCTCTGTTCCAGTACTTATTTACTCAGGCTTCAAATCCTTCATATACTGTATTGTTAATAAATTTAAGCAAGCATTGGCAAACACTGTCTGGGTAAAGGTTCAGTTCAATACCTAGATATAGCAATTGGTAACAGAAATGTAACTAGTTCAGAGGCATAAGGGGCTGACACCGCACAGCAAATCAGGTGGAAGTGTTTTAATAACTTTTTATCTGTTTGTATACGGAAATCTTTTCTTTTTTCATATTAGGAGTCAGGTGATACATTATGCGGCAACTGTGAAAAATCCATAATGACACAGAAAAGATCAAAGGCACAGAACAGCATAGTTCCAGTGCCCTCCATTTAAAACATGTATACCCAATAATTAGTCTGGATAATTGGCATACCATCCCATGGTTGGTAAATGTCAAAAGCCTCTTTTATAACCGCAATCTAAATGCATTTTTCAGTCTTCCTGATAAGATTCACCTCCAGCTAAAAGAACGTGTTAAAAGGCGTTAGCTGTCTTACGCTGAGAAAGGGCGCATCACAAGGTCCCTAAGTATGGTCTCAGTGCTGAATTTTACACAACTTCATAATATTTCAGGGGCAAACACGTTCCTGTTATGGTTATATAATCCCCAGCACAGGTTTTATTTGACAAGGCTGAAGCTTAACCTAATTCACTATTTGGTTGCCTGTGCAGTGTCTGGTTCAAGAAAATTATGTACAGCCAATGCCCCTGTGATGGTGTTTCAATTCAATGCATGAGTGTTAGAAATAGGGTCTTTGGTTGGGAGTCAGGTTACCCCTGTCCAAGCAAGGACCCTCACTCTAGTGAGGGTAAAGGAGAATCACACTAAGTTAACCCCCGCTCACCCCATTGGTAGCTTGGCACAAGAAGGCAGGTTTAACTTCAGTAGCAATGTGTAAAGTATTTGAACCAACACACACAGTAATACAGTGAAACCACTTCAAGATGGACACCACACCAGTTTAGAAAAATAGTGAATATTTATCTAAATCAAACAAGACCAAAACGGCACAAATCCAACATACGCAAGTCAAGATATGAATTTTCAAAAGAACAATTGTTTAAAAACAGTGAGAATGAGGTTGTTACGCAAAGTACCTGGTTAGCATCAGAAATAAAGCTGCAAGGGAGAACGTGCCTCGGAAAAGTCAGCGATGCTTCGATCCCTTACTAGTAATTGAGGCTGTGCGTTGTTTCCTTCTCCGGTCGTGTCGCGATGTGTCATTTTCCTCCCTCACAAGTGAGCGATGCGTCGATTTCAGGATGGGGCAACTTGGATCCACGCAGAGTTGTGATGACTTCAACGCCTGGGGACGATGCATGGAAAATCCGGCTGCACAGTATTAGAAAACCGCGCTGCGTTGGGTTTGCCTCATTATCAGCCTCCGTAAGCGGGTGCTGCACATCGTTTCTCTAGCCACGATGCATTGACCTCTGAGCCGCGATGCAGGTGGAGCGTCGATTTCAGCCGCAAAGCCGGCAGAGTGTCATTTATCAGCTGCATTGCGGAAGGTGCATTGTAAAATTCCCCGCACTGCGTGGATTTTTAGTTCTTCGCTGCTGGCTTCACCTTGAAAGGGCCCAGGGAATGAATAGGGCACCACTTGGCATGGCAGGAGTCTCAGCAGAGAGTCCAGGTGCTGGCAGGGGAAGTCTTTGATAGCCCTGAGACTTCAACAACAAGAGGCACACTCAGTTGAAGCCCTTGGAGATTCTTCTCAAGCAGGAATGCACAAAAAAGTCCAGTCTTTGTCCTGATTCACAGGCAGAAGCAGCAACTGCAGGATAGCCCAACAAAGCACAGTCACAGGCAGGGGCATCACTTCTCCTCAGCTCTTCAGCTCTTCTCTTGACAGAGGTTCCTCTTTATTCCAGAAGTAATCTAATTTCCAAGGGTTTGGGGTCCACTACTTATACCTCCTTCTGCCTTTGAAGTAGGCACACTTCAAAGGAAAGTCTCTCTTGTTTGTAAGATCCTTCCTTGCCCGGGCCAGGCCACAGATACACCCAGACTGCATTGTGTGAGGGCAGGCACATCCCTTTCAGGTGTGAGTGACTGCTCCTCCCCTCCCTCCCAACACAGATGGCTGATCAAGATATGCAGGCTATACAAACACTCCCATAGTGTCACCGCCTAGATAAGAGGTGCAAACATCTCTACTGTCTAACTGACTCAGACAGGGAATCCAGAAACAGGTAGTGTCACAGAATGGTTTAACCAAGAAAATGCCTACTTTTTAAAAGTGGCATTTTCAAACACACAATCTAAAAACAAACTTTACTAAAAAAAATTATTTTTAAATTTGAGGTTCAGAGACCCTAAACTCCAGATTTCTATCTGTTCCCAAAGGAAATCTGCACTTTAATAATTTTAAAGGCAGCCCCGATGTTAACCTATGAGAGAGATAGGCGTTGCACAGTGAAAACCAAATTTGGCAGTATTTCACTGTCAGGACATATAAAACACATTAGTATATGTCCTATCTTAAACATACACTGCATGGGGCTACCTAGGGCTTACCTTTGGGGTGCCTTACATGTAACAAAAGGGAAGGTTTAGGCCTAGTAAGTGGGTACACTTGCCAAGTCGAGTTGGCAGTCTGCACACCTAGACACTGCAGTGGCAGGTCTGAGCCATGTTTACAGGTTACTCATGTAGGTGGCACAGCCAGTGCTGCAGGCCCACTAGTAGCATTTTATTTACAGGCCCTGGGCACCTCTAGTGCACTGTACTAGGGACTTACTAGTACTAGTAAATCAAATATACCAATCATGGAAAGCCAATTACCCATTCATTTTACTTAGGAGCACTTGCACTTTAGCACTGGATAGCAGTGGTAAAGTGCCCAGAGTAACAAATGCAGCAAAAACAGAGTCCAGCAGACATTAACAACTTGGGAAACAGAGGCAAAAAGTTAGGGGAGACCACACCAAGGATCCCAAGTCTAACAACGAGGCACTTTATGCTCTTCTGCAAATTGTATTCCGAGTTTCGAGGTCACTTTCTTCGGCCCATTTTAAAATGCATGCACTATACGTCTCACATAATTGGCCTGAGGTATTTGCAATCTGCTGCCACACCCAAAGTCAGTTTTGGCGTTGTGAATTGTATTAGGGCCTCCTTAAAATCACGGAAGCTATATGGTTATGGGGTCTGAATGTTTAGTCAGTGTCCAAAATTCAAATGTTTAAGGCAAATGTTTTAAATATTTAAATACTGTGCTTTTTAATGCATCTTTTTTAACGATATTGAGGATTTTGTAGCGCTTTGTCACTCCTAAGGGCTGTATACTGTATATGTACTTTTAGGTGGAAAGTCATTCAAAAGCCCTGTCCGCCTTATGAAATATTCAGATAGTCTAGTTTTATTGATCAATGTGTATAATAATGTCTGTTTCTAATGTTTTATGTTTTTAGTATTCTATTCTTAAATTTTTATTAATATGATGTTGTTTTTGCTCTTTTATGGCCCAATTGGGACCAAATAAAGTTATTTTGATTGATTGATAGTCTATACTGCACTTGCAGAAGTTTATACAAGATATGATCATTTATGACCAAACAATTAACAAAACTACAGTGTTAAGTGCCATGGGCCATACAAATGGCAAAATTATGCTATATAAGCACACTTAATGTTCCATTTCAGCCTTTTCTTGTCAAAATAAATGTGAGATTCACATCTCAATTTGCTCAATAAGTACCTCTCTTTGGTAGCAGTTGTTACAAAAGACTCGATTCAACAGTGTTCATTGAATTGGAAGGATGAAAGTCTACTATGACCCTTATTAGAGGTTCAAACATCTGACCTTCAGACTGCTCGCAGATCTCTGCAACAGGCACACGAACACACAGAGCATAACTAGTGATTACTCCCTGCAGACTGATGCCACCTGGTCTTAGGCACGTCATGATGTGCAGAGTCACAGGCTGAGAGATATCATCACAGGCCCGCTAAGAGCGAATAAAGTGATCCCCGTAGTTCAGTGTGTGCGTGTCAGTGCGTGTGTGGGCTTGTAAATGTTTTTCCGACTTTGAAGAGCACGCTTTCCAATTACGTGGGTATTTTTACAATGCCTGCATCACTTTCATCACTTATCTCCTACCCTGCCGATGTCTCCGTTTTTGCTTTGGAAGCATTATGCTTTTTTATCTCCTATGTGTCACATTTTCACTGCTTTCTCCTCCAGTATTCAAAACACAGTTTATTTGTATAAAAATTATTTCTGGCTATTTGTCATTGGCTTGCATTTACAGTAATTTTCCATGCAGAGCTCAAAGATATGGCTTCAGGGAGCTCAAATGGATAATAAAAGTGCATCAATGATCCAGTGAGGGCACCCGGAGAAGCAAAAGGGAGGAAGGGGTCAAGGGTGGATGCATGGTGGGAGGGTAACTCAGTAAGGGAAATGGAGACAAAAACATCCAAAAAATGGTGATCGCTTCCAGAGAGTGGATGTGACATAACATCCTGAGCTGCTGACTTTGAAACTGGAGAACCAGCTTCAGGTCTTGGTGTCGGCTCTCCCTTGTGCCTACAAAACTGCAGAGCCATGCTCATGTGAAAACTTTAAATAAAACACAGAGAGAAGAGTGCAGTGAATATAACAGTTTGGACATGCACTTTTAAATGTTACATGTCCTGGTAGTGAAGAACTCTTAAATTCATTTTCACTACCGCAAGAGCTTCCTTTCCCATGGGATAAAACTAGAGTTACCTCATTACATTTAATCAGATGTATCTTTGAAATGGGAAAAGGTAGGTTTTTCATATTTGGTGTCTTTGAAATTGTAATGAAAAATCGTTTTTTTAAGAATAAGTCAGATTTTAAATTATAATATCGAAAATGACACTTTTTCAAATCTGGCTTTTTTGAGACTTAGCCATTTAGGCCCATATTTATACTTGTTTAGCTCCGCATTTGCGCCGCTTTTTTACGCAAAAGCGGCACAAATTTACAAAATACAATTGTATTTTGTAAGTTTGCATTGCTTTTGCGTAAAAATATGCAGCGCTAAAAAAGTATAAATACTGGCCTTAGTGCCTACAGCATGTCTCCGAGTCATATGACTTGGTGTATCTGACAGTTGGGCTTTGTGTATACCTCCTAACCAGCCAAACAGAATAGAGATCCTAGGTTTGCCTGGGTGGGCCATCAGTTGCAGGCTGGGAGGGTGGAGCTGAACATAGATCTACTTAAACTTGAATAGGCTGTGTATTGCCTCCACACAAAGGGCTGCCTATCTTGTGTAGTTAGTTTTGAACCATGGCAGGGAAGGCAGGAGTCTGATGGACTGCAAAGGGAAACTGCCAGAAGCTCCTCACACTTTTAAGGAAGGTCCAGGTATAAATATTGGATCTCAGTCATCTACCCTTCAATACGCTGCTAGGCCTGTGGACACTGTCAGGGAGAAGGACTGATGTCCTGCTGAAAGGACTGCCCCTCTACTGGACTGCTTCTATGAAGGACTTCCAATCTTGCTATGCTGACCAGTTGCCTGGGTGAGAGGGACTGGATATGCATCTGTTGAACCCAGGACCCCAGAGTGAGTACAGGAGTTAGTTGGGTGGCTTCCTGACTACATCCTCTGGGACAGAAAACTCCAACAACCTTGAACCCAGGTAGGAGGCTGGCTCTCTATGTAGTGTACGAAAATGCCATGCACTGTACAGAGAGTCCAAGCAGTCCCACTTTGGTATCCAGAGGTACAAAGCAGACCACCAAATGTTGTCTTTTTGTGGTAGTGTGGGTGAGCAGATAGTCTTATCTTGGAGATGTGCTAAGCATTTGTTGTACTCACAGTATCAATAAATGTGGACACACTCTGAGAAGACTAACTCAAGAGCAATTTACAAAAATACTTCACATTTTTATAACATTTTTAAGACCAAGATCATCAATATATGGGAAGTACTTTTTTTTGTTCTGATTTTTAAAAGTTTAGAATATGTTCTGTTTTTGTGCGTAATTATGCACCATGGAAATCAATGTGAAAAACTTTGAACATGCATATAAAATCAGACAATGCTCTCACAAATAACACCTTCTATTTTTAGGTTGAGGTAGTTGAAGTGTCCAATAGACCAGCCGGAGAACATTGGGCGGTTCCCGGTTCAAACGTAAGCTGCAGCTGAAGGTCTTGGAGCTTGCACGCAAAGGAGAATGGGACCACTTGGAAGTGCACTAGAAAGTTGGACTTAAAGGTAAGTCCGGAGGGTCACCTTGGAGGGTGGAGGTCACAGGGGGTTATGGAGCCCTAGTGTACAGCTGATATGTTGATGCAGGGGCCTGGGAGGCCAGGTGCGGCACAGATAGGTCTGCCACTATTTGTACATCTTGGAGTCCCTGGAGTCAGGATCAGGTGACTTCGAGGGTGAATTGCAGGTCAACAGGGCCACTCAGGGGGTGGTTATTGGGTGGCCTGAAGTCCCTCAACTGGTGCTTGCTTTTAGGGTTTTGATACCCTGGAGTGGACTTTCTATCTGGGTGTCCAAAGTTGGGGTTCAGGTACCGCAGGTAGTATTACGCCACAGCCCTGGAGAGTCATAGCGCCATGAAACTTGGAAGAGTGTCACGTCTTGACCTGAACAGGTCTTGTATGAAACTTTCACCCTGCCCTAGGGCCGTAAGACCTGCCAGAAGGGTGACTTACCTATATTTCATGCAGTGTTATTGGACATGGCACTCTTGATGAGTGCCATTGCAAGTTTACAACTTTGGATACACCTTGTCATGTACCTGCAATGGCAGTCTGCATGAGGCTGGTGTGGGGCCTCTCAGAGTGGCACAATTGGTGCTGCAGCTCTGGGGGGGCCTTCTTCAGTGCCTATGTCCTAGGTACCAAGGATACCATTTACTAGTGACTTACAAAGGATCTGTTTAGCAGGGCCCTAGGGAACTTACAGTTTGAAACCACAGCATTTTCCAGGGAAAACATGGGGGTCTACCATATCAAAAGAAGCCTTTTCTCACACCCAGCACCTGGACACTACCATGTGTGAGTTCTTCCCTGTCAAGTGGGTCTGAAGGTGCTCTTCCTTTTTCTCTGCTGAGCAGACCTGATGCATCGGCTCTACTGTGAGAATTCCCCCAACACAAGTAGTGAGCATCAGTGTCGCAGTCCACATTGGAACCACTGCAGTAGGAAGTTTCCCCATGCAGGCCCTGTCAATCATTTCCTGAAGATGATGCATGAGATCTCACATCCTAGCCACACAGTACTCGGAACTGGCACATCACCTCAGCTGTGCGATGCATCCTTGAAGGGGTACTCTTCTTTAACGTGCCTAACTGGGTCCCTGTAACCAGCCCACACTCCATTGTGGCTGTCCTGAACTTTTGGCGATTTGTGGGTTTTGGTGCTATTTTCACCTACATCTATAAACCTGCATATCTCCAGTATTACTGATTAGATTTTGTATTGTTTTCATCTTGTTTTCTTTATTAAAGAGTAATCTATTTTTTTGACCCCGGAGTGGGATCCTTTCATGGTGTGGTGTCATTTTATTACTGTTTGACGTGTTTAAAAAATACTTTATTCATTGCCTCTGAGTTAAGCCTGGTTGATCTGTCCAAGTGACAGGGGATTGAGCACAGGTCAATTTGGGCTCGCTTGTGACTTCAACCTGACAGGGATTGTGGCTTCTGCTTCAGTAGGGTTTTACCCACCTCAACCAATAACCCAATTTCTCACAGTATATGAATGGGTAATTGAAACCCTTTCACCATTAAAGGACAGCCATATAGTTTAGACCACACATAGTTTGTGTTCTGTGTTTTAAGTGTATAGCGTAGAGTGTAATAGCTTAGAGTGGGGGTTTGTAGAATGGAGTGTTGCAAACAAGCATACAGTGGCGTGGAGTATAGTGAGTTGGTATAGAGTAGAGTGACATATTGGAGTGGCATGGAGTTGAGTGATGAAGAGCAGACTTGTGTACAGTGACAGTGTACAGTGAGTGACATAGAGTGGCATAGCACAGAGTGGAGCATAGAGTGGAGTGGCACAGAGTGGGGGTGTTGAATGGAGTGGCATAGAATAGAATAGTGTAGGATGGGTGGAAGTGGCATAGGTGTGGTTGATTCGAGTGGTGTGAAGTAGAATAGCGTAGAGTGCAGTGACGTACAGTGGAGAGGCATAGAGTAGAGTTGAGTGGCATAGAGTTGAGTGATGTAGAGTCAAGTGACATTGAGTGGAATAACACAGAGTGGACTAGCATAGAATCAGTTGCGTAGAGTGAATTGGCATAGAGATGAGTTGTAGAAAGTGGAATGACATAGAGTGGAGTGGGATAGAGTGGAGTGCGTACAGTAGAATGGCTTATAATAAATTGCTGTACATATCTAGAGTGGATTGGCAAAGAGCGGAGTGGCATAGAGTAGAATGGTATAGAGCAGTGTGGTGTAGAGTGGAGTGGTGTATAGTAGAGTGGCATAGAGTGGAATACCATAATTATGACAAGAAGATTGAAACACAAAAACAGTCCCACCATACTGCCACTAACAATAATATATTTACATATATATATATATATATATATATATATACACATATATATATATATATATATATATATATGAAACATCAACAACTCATCATTGTAACCCAGCCACTTGAACGCGGCGAGCTCCCGGCAGGGTAGCAAAGCCGTTAAAACATCCAACACTCGTTCATCACCTCCATGCGAAAATGAAGCGCAACGTAGGCGACGGACCGCGGCTCATATCCACACAGTGTAATTTAGCAGCTAACAGCATAATAGCAGCATTGTCAACCCTACACGTTTCGGAGTCCTTGCTCCTTGATCACAGATTTGGGTGGTCCTATTACATTCCACTCTAGTAACTTTTATAAGAAACTTAATGTGCTCATAAACATCGATGACAGACTAACAAACATTAACATACTTTTCAGAAACATGTAGGCCATTTTATAACATCTAGCATACTTTTATAACCTTATCCCCACTCATGAAACGATATACAGTTTCTCTTATCATTGTTTTGTTTAGTAGCTATGTCATGTCAATCTTAAAAATATGTTTAGGAGCAAAGTTGAAAGACTATTACTTATGAATAACTCTATTGCAATCATTGCTTTTTACATTACTTCCATACAGATTACTGTGCTCCTAAAACATAAAAACAGACAATAAATCTCTCTCTTCAATAAACAGTACTCAATTGCTAGACACTTTGGACTGTACCATCATAAAATCACTAACCCATTAAGGTTCTGTGTTTTGGAGAGTATTCCTAATTGGTTGAGAGGAGGAATTAGAGTGTAGGAATTAAGGTGGTTAGAGTCTGAACTCATTATTACGTACAGAACTCCACATCCAGAAAGATTACATTTGGATGAGAAATTGTCAGTGCATTTAGGATTAGTAACAAATTGCAAACAGTATTTTATGGGTAAATACGTTTTCTTATATATTTTATTCTTTTCCTCTTTCCCTCCCTTTTTCTTTTTCTTTTTCTTTTTTAGAAATGCAGAGTGGGTTTTAGAGGATAATATAAGTGTGACGGGGAATGTGCATTTTTAAGATTATTAAAAGATTTGATTTAATGTTTTTCATTGTGTTTCATTGTATATTTGTAGTGAGAAGATATAGCTGAGGAAAACAAGCAGTTGAATGCAAGGGGGCTACTATATCTAGTCCCTTTGTTGGCCTTGGAAAATAGAAAACATCAGTATAAAATGTAACAGCTTTGATATAAGTATTGTCATGTGCCCACTTGGGTGGATCTTATTGAGTAATTGTGTGAAGTAGAGAGATATTTGTTTTTTGTTTTTTGATTGATTATGGAAATTAGAATTTTCTCTAACTAAATTAAATATTGTGACTAATATTGTGATAAATTTGCATTTGTAATGTTATTTAAGTCAGATTACAATGAAAACAGTGGAAACATTGAAAAGCATTTGGGAAAGTATGAAATGGCCGACTTACTTCATATTGAGTACTGGTTATTGAAGAGAGGGATTGATTGTCAGTTTTTTATGTTTTAGGAGCACAGTACTCTATATGGAAGCAATGTAAAAAGCAATGATTACAATATAGTTATTCATAAGTAACAGTCTTTCAACCTTGCTCATAAACATATTTTTAAGTTCGACATGACATGAAGCTACTAAACAAAACAACCATAAGAGAAACTGTATATGATTTAACAAGAGGGGATAAGATTATGCAAGTATCCTAGATGTTATAAAATGGCCGACATGTTCTGAAAAGTATGTTAATGTTTTTTAGTCTGTCATCAATGTTTATGAGCACACTAAGTTTCTTATAAAAGTTACTTGAGTGGAATGTAATATGATCACCCGAAACCGTGATCAGGGAGCAAGGGCTCCGAAACGCATAGAGTTGACAATGCTGCTGTTTGTTGAAATAAATTAAGGTGTGTGGATATGATCCACAGTTTGTTGTCTACGTTGCGTTTACTTTTCGAATGGTGGTGACGAACGAGTGAGGAGATATATATATATATATATATATATATATATATATATATATATATATACTTCCTACCTAAGGTATGTTAGAGCACAGCGTGATAAGCCCTAATCTGACCTTCAGGTTTACCACCCTGGAAAGGCATCATCCCCCATACCTGAGCAAGGAAGCCTGTTGTCTAAAAATACACCGTCCCCATATAGGCAAGGGATTCGGCAGTCTAAACAAGCAGATGTAGCAAATACTTTCAGCAGTCAGCATGCAGTTGTGGTCATCTGGCTGGAATCACCCTCTAAGGTGCATGGGACATAGAAGTTTTTTTATAATAATACAGTTGATGTTCTAAGAAAAAGGTCCCCGCATAATTATATGTATGTTTCTATGAATGTCGGAGACACAGCGTACCACTTTTGCCGGCAACCCTATCTGACTGCAGCCTTGAGGAAAGCACAATGTGAAATGAATGTTGTGCTAAGAATGTAATGGTTTCCTAGGTGAAGGAACACTCAGATAGAGAAAATAAAACAACACCGCAAATGTGGCTAATGGTAGAAAAATAAATCAATGCTGAATAAAATGTAACTGGGCTAAAGTGCACAACAGCAGGCCTAGTTTGCTAAAATAATGTGTCTAAAACATAGCTTAAATAGCTATACAATACCCTTCCTTTGCTGGTTCAAAGGTGGTTAAAAGTCTAAAATAAACTATGAAAGCTACTAAAACCTATTCATAAAGGCGTATAAACATGAATGTCAATAATGACTAGTCAAAAGACATGTGAGCATGAGGCAAAAGGAGCAATTTAAAACATCATTTTTAAAATCAACAATTATATCCGGGACAATTGAAACCAGGAAATATTCCACTTCGGCAGGTGGTAAAGTATTCAGATAATTTCCAAGGAAAACCAAAGAGCACTCACGTTCCAAAGCCTGAGCTCCAGCTGAGGCAGCAGCATTCCTTGTTGTGTCCAATGTGAAGTTAAGAGCTGCATAACCCATGGAGTGAAACTCATAGACAGCTTTCAGTAGCAGACGCACTATCAATGCACGTCTGGTACTGAGCCCTCAGCGAGAAGATCAACAGATCAGCATCCAATGAAAGTAAGCACTGTGTAGAAAGACAAACTTTCAGTGCACATTTGAAAAGGCACGAAAAGACATCGAAACATAGGCTGCACACAATCCAAAACTGGTCTAAATGACAAAGACCAGTCTTCCAGGAGTGGTGCTCCGAAATTCTGCATCATGCGTTCATGACACAGTTGCGCTGGTGAAAGCGCTTACAGTCCTCATTGATGTAAAGGGACAGCCATTGCTCAGAAAATATAGCAACAGCAGAAGGCCACTTCCAAAAACTCTCGAAAATATTGAATGTATGGCTGAAGGTATTAAGCCAAATATAGAGGAAAAGGTGTGAACGAAACCAGAACCAACAGCCATAAGGAAATGCATGACCCCAGTAGTACTGGATGCAGTAAATATTCATCGCATGAGTTCACCAAAGTGTCTTGAAAAGCTTGTACTTAAAAGGAACTGAATCTTTACAGATGACCTCGCAACTAGGAGGGCATAGGTCTTGCGCACAAATGTAAGAGCCACATGTTTCTGAAACAATAAATCTTTGAATCTGTTCAACTTGTCAAAATTCACATCTGAATTAGCAGTATGAGGCCAAATCTCTGCTACTTCCTTTCATGGTTTGGGGTGCAAAAGGACATTTGCCCCCCAAACAGACTGAAGACTGAAATTACTGAAATTAATTTGGGAGACTGAGACTGGGAGACTGAAATTACATAAACTATTCCAGCTTGCATTCTGCAACAACTCTCACTGTTGAGGAGCACAGAGCTTCCATTTGAGAGCACTTGCAA
Organism: Pleurodeles waltl; assembly: GCF_031143425.1. Classification (NCBI taxonomy): domain Eukaryota; kingdom Metazoa; phylum Chordata; class Amphibia; order Caudata; family Salamandridae; genus Pleurodeles; species Pleurodeles waltl. The sequence goes on from NC_090440.1 coordinate 1,800,706,701, forward strand.
CGAAGATATAATCAAGGGGACTGGAAGTTCCTTCAGATAGATAGCCAAGTTTGCTGCAGAGGCATAACACACCCCTGGCAAGGACAGCTGCCCACAAAATATCGAATAGCTCACAGAGGTTTTGCATTCAGTGCCGCTAAGAAAAACCTCTTTCATGCCATTGAAACATTTGTACAAAAAGGGAAGCTTCCTGTTAGAAATGGGGTCTTTGGTTGGCAGTCAGGTTACCCCCTGTCCAAGCAAGGACCCTCACTCTAGTCAGGGTAAAGAAGAATCACCCTCAGTTAACCCCGACTCTACCCCTTGGTAGCTTGGCACAAGCAGGCAAGCTTAACTCCAGAGTTAAGTTGTAATTTTTTTGTACCAGCACACACAGTAATTCAGTGAAAACACTACAAAATGACACAACACAGGTTTAGAAAAACAGGAAATATTTATCTAAACATAACAAGACCAAAATGACAAAAATCCAACATTCACAAGTCAAGATATTAATTTTAAGAGAAAAAGAGTCTTAGATCCTTTTGTAAACAGGTAAAACACTGTTAGCATTGAAAAGTACCTGGGTAGCATCAAAATAATACGCACAGTGAGTGTGCATCTAAAAAGGTAAGGGATGCGTCGATTTCTCACCCGCAAGCGATATCATGCGTCATTTCTCCTTCTCCGGTCGGGTCGGTGTGCGACGTTTTTCCTCTCTGCAGGAGAGGGATGCGTCGATCCGGGTAGCACTCGGGTCCGGGCAGGCATTGCGTTGTTTTTCCGCACCCAGCAAGGCTTGCGTCAAAAATCCTTCCGCACGGCATTGGCAAAACCACACTGTGTGGGTTGGGATGTTACCAGCCTCCGTCAGAGATGCAGTGGATCATTTCACCAACCGCTTGGGTCGATCTTCCAGCTGCGCTGCAGGTGGTGTGTCAATTTCAGCTGCAGAGCCATTGTTCAGCTGTGTCTCAGAGGCTGCATTGGAAATTTCCCCGCACAGCGGTCTGTGCATGGATTTTCAATCTTGGTCTGCCAGCTTCACCTGTCAAGGCCCCAGAAACTGGATGGGGCACCACTTGGAAGGGCTTGAGTCTCAGCAGAGAGTCCAAGTGCTGGCAGGGGAAGTCTGTGATGGCCCTGAGACTTCAATAATAAGAGGCAAGCTCAGGACAAGCCCTTGGAGATTTCTTCACAAGCAGGAATGCACAACAAAGTCCAGTCTTTGTCCCCTTTCACCAAGCAGAAGGAGCAACTGCAGGATAGCTCCACAAAGCACAGTCATAGACAAGGCAGCACTTCTCTTCAGCTCTTCAGCTCTTCTCCAGACAGAGGTTCCTCTTGATGTCCAGAAGTGATCTAAAGTATGTGATTTTGGGTGTCCTTCTTATACCCATTTTGCCCTTTGAGGTAAAGTCTCTCTTGTTTGTGAAATCCTGCCTTGCCCAGGCCAGGCCCCAGACACACACCAGGGGGTTTGAGACTGCATTGTGTGAAGGCAGGCACAGCCCTTTCAGGTGTGAGTGACCACTCATCCCCTCCCTCCTAGCACAGATGGCTCATCAGGATATGCAGGCTACACCCCTGCTCCCCTTGTGTCACTGTCTAGAGAGAGGTGCAAACAGCCCAACAGTCAAACTGACCCAGACAGGGAATCCACAAACAGGCAGAGTCACAGAATGGTTTAAGCAAATAAATGCTCACTCTCTAAAAGTGGCATTTTCAAACACACAATCTTAAAATCAACTTTACTAAAATATGTATTTTTTAAATTGTGAGCTCAGAGACCCCAAACTCCACATGTCGATCTGCTCCCAAAGGGAATCTACGCTTTAATCATATTTAAAGGTAGCCCCCATGTTAACCTATGAGAGGGATAGTCCTTGCAACATTGAAAACCGAACTTAGCAGTATTTCACTGTAGGACATATAAAACACATTAGTATATGTCCTACCTGAAACATATGCTGCACCCAGCCCATGGGGCTACCTAAGGCCTACCTTTGGGGTGTCTTACATGTAGGGAAAGGAAAGGTTTAGCCCTGGTAAGTGGGTACACTTGCCAAGTCGAATTGGCAGTTTAAAACTGCACACACGGACACTGCAATGGCAAGTCTGAGCCATGTTTACAGAGCTACTATTGTGGGTGGTACAACCAGTGCTGCAGGCCCACTAGAAGCATTTGATTTACAGGCCCTGGGCACCTCTAGTGCACTGTACTTGGGACTTACCAGTAAATCAAGCATGCCAATCCTGGATAAACCAATCACATACACATTTTGTATAGGAACACTTGTACTTTAGCACTAGATAGCAGGCTACACCCCAGCTCCCTTTGTGTCACTGTCTAGAAAGAGGTGCAAACAGCCAAACTGTCAAACTGACCCAGACAGGGAATCCACAAACAGGCAAAGTCACAGAATGGTTTAAGCAAAAAAGTGCTCACTTTCTAAAAGTGGCATTTTCAAACACACAATCTTAAAATCAACTTTACTAAAAGATGTATTTTTAAATTATGAGTTCAGAGAACCCAAACTCCACATGTCTATCTGCTCCAAAAGAGAATCTATGCTTTAACCATATTTAAAGGGAGCCACCATGTAAACCTAGGAGAGGGAAAGGCCTTGCAACAGTGAAAAACTAATTTAGCAGTATTTCACTGGTAGGACATAGAAAACACATTAGTATAGGCCCTACCTTAAACATATGCTGCACCCTGCCCATGGAACTACATAAGGCCTACCTTAAGGGTGTCTTACATGTAAGAAAAGGGAAGGTTCAGGCCTGGCAAGTGGGTATACTTGCCAAGTCGAATTGGCAGTTTAATACTGCAAACACAGACACTGCAATGGCAGGTCTGAGCCATGTTTACAGAGCTACTATTGTGGGTGGCACAACCAGTGCTACAGGCCCACTAGTAGCATTTGATTTACAAGCCTGGGGCACCTCTAGTGTACTGTACTAGGGACTTACCAGCAAATCAGAAATGCCAATCCTGGATAAACCAATTACATACACAGATTGTATAGGAGCACTTGCACTGGATAGCAGTGGTAAAGTGCCCAGAGTAACAAAAACAGCAAAGACAAATTCCAGTACACATCAATAACCTGGGAAACAGAGGCAAAAAGTTAGGGAAGACCATGCCAAGACTGCCAAGTCTAACACTCCCACACCTTGTGTATATAACAATCTCCCAGACCTTTATATCTCCCTACTGGAATGTGTCTCAAACAGGATGTGAATTGAACGGTTGAAAGAGGCAGATTAATAACCCTGTATATTAACTGTCCAACAAATAGTATGTCAGCCACAGTAAAAGGCAGCTTTTCTCATTTTAGTTTAGCATGACATAAATTGCTTCCTTTTTAGCCAATATTTGTTGTTGCTGCATTAAATTAAATGTTGAAAATATGCCTTTGCGCTAACATGTTGCCAGGGAATGCAATCTGCTTTCAACCTAACTGCATAATGGACCTTAGTTGACTCTGTCCATGGTGTAAATATGACAGGTCACTCTGTACTATGTACATTGCAGAAGAGACAATGTTGTTTAAAGTGTATATGCGGTCAGACAAGGTGTTAATCCCATTATCTACAACTGGTAGCTTTCTGTAATATTTTCCCGATCTATTTGCCTTCACCCGGGCAGCAGCTTCATGTTGGAAAAGTTTTGAAATGTCATTGTATACTGCATGTAAGAAGCGCTTTCTGCATTTTCTTCTGGGGCCTAACAAGAAATTCTGCAAATCTGTATTGTTATATAGGCGACTTAGGTGTTCCTTAACAGCATCAAGTGAGGAACTTTTTAATCATTGCTGCCATAATTTCCCTATACTATATGTTTTTACTATACCCTGGTTTTCCGATGACACATAGCAAGGGTCTAGCCTATTTGTTCTAAAACTCCTGTGGAGTTTACAAAATGTGTACAATACCCATTGGTGTCTACTGGTCACAATAACCACCCACCAGGATGTGAAAGTGATGTGTTTAATGTTTCATTCTGGACCCACTCATCCAGCTGATCTTCAGTTGCATTTATACACTTGTGCTATTTGCACATTTTTGCAGGGGCAGGAAGAGTGGGCGCATTCAAATCCTTAAGTTTTGCCAAGCCTAAACAACTGGTCTGTTGTACAGTTTAATTTATAAATATCACTTGAACAGATATCAGGCATGCTCTAAATTAAGCTTCCTTTCCCTTATTTGCCCATTTTTAGTTCCCTACACACTATTTAAGGCTATCAACTTCAATCAATATTCATAGCATTCTATAGCTAACCGGGAAACAAAGGAATCAGAATAAATCAATATTGTATCAGTCAATAAAATGTGTTTACTTTTAATTACTGGCAATTCAAAATAATACCACTGTGCTCAGAGAAATATACAAACTTTTCAGCATACGTTTTGGAACATTTCCTCCGGCGGAGTCTGACAGTGTTCCTACTGTGTATAATTAAAAATATTCTTTGGGGTACTTGCTCTGTGAATGAAATGGTGTCTATGATAATTATAATGGAACATATCTCCATAATATTCTTTGAATTGATAAACGTCCTCACTTTCAGATATAGTGAAATATTGCAAATCAGAGACCATAGAATCAACTCTTTTCCATCCCAATCATCAGAAACTACTTCGGTTGTTAGAACATCTTTCATGGAAGGCTTTAATACATATGAAATTTGGATGACCTCCATCCGGTCATATACATCAAATGACACTTTATCTCAAACAATCCAATCAGGAATTGGTAGAGTGGAAATGTTCACTAGGGACAAGTCCCTGCAGACTTTGTGAGAGGAAAATGTGGTATTAGGACTTCATCCACCAGTTCAACTGTAGAGCGCTCAGGAAGGTAATGACCATGTATCAATAAAGAGAAAACAATGACAAACCCAATCCAAAGGAGGAAGGCAAATACAGTTAATAAGAGCCATAGATAGGTCCATGGGAGAATGGAATAGTTAATTTTCAGCCAAATTACCAGTTTACGTGCTCTTGACAGTTCGGTTGTAATACAGGCAGATGAGTTGGTGAAAGTGTCATTGATGTTTGCTAAATATTTAAAAGCAGTTTGTGCAAAAACTGGTGCCGTGTCTGGAAGAGGAGAGCTGACAGACATCAGCAGGTGGTTCATAGTGCACTATACCATCCGCTAGTGAAGAATTGGAGTAGAATTGCTCAATGTTGTTGACGTTACTTGTCACAGAAGGAGTTGATGGAACTAATGAAAGATCATTTTCTATCCTCCGTAAGCTCGTAGTGTTGCTGCTTGAAACATGGAGAGGAACATCCTGGTCTGCAGTGAGAGGGATTCAGGTACTACCCAGGAGTCCTCAAGGTCTGCTGTGCAGGATTGGCCATATGTTGTAGCTTGACATTGTTGTTGTGGACAAAGCTATTTTCTTTAGAACCAGGCAGCGGTGGTAAAATGACAGTTCTGGTACCGTGTATTCCCAGGACTGGAACCGGTACACAAGAAGAAGGACCGAATTCCTTTTTCACAGCAATCTTTTCACGCACTAGATCACCAACTTTTGGAATCCAGCCAATAGATGTTATTGGTACATCCCTTATTCCCCAGGAGACAACACTGACAGATGCGTTGTTGTCACAGAACCACTGCAAGTCCTGCAAGACAGTGACAGGTTTATGTATGTCGAAAGCTGTATCTGTTGCCTCACCCCAGGACCATCAACATTTGGACTATATATTTGTGTTCCAAACAGGCATTTGTATGAGGTACGCCCCCCAGGAACCTTCTGGGCATATTATTAAGTGCTCTCTGGACGCCATACAAGTGGGTAAGCCAACAACGAACCGTGCTTAATACTCTGGCTATTAAGGATTACTTTAAATCCCGGTTTCTTCACTCTTTAACACTAGTTCCCTTGGGATGAAATGGAGCCAAATAATGCAGTTGGACCCCTAATGAAGTCATGGCATCCCTGAAAGCCCTTGAGGTGAAGGCAGGGCCCTGGTCCGAGTGGAGAGCCGCAACAGCATATGTGCTGACAAAGACTTACAAATCTTTAATAACAGTTTGAGCATCATCCGAGCATTGTGGTCAAACTCATTGAAACCTGGAGCATGAATCAACAGCAACTTAAATGTATTTGTATGCACTGTCCGGTGTCAAGGGACCACAAAGGTCAAAGTACACACATTGTAATGGTTTGTTAGCAATTAGGAGGGGTGGTTGCGGTGGGTGTTTGACGGTGGACCTCTTTATTTTCTGACAGATGTCACAACAAAGGACATTCTGCTTGGTCTGTTTATATAGACCTGGCCACCAGTAACATGCTTGTAACAATGATATTATAGCTGCCACACTGGCATGGGCAGAAGCAACTCCCTCAGGTGCGGCTTTGATCAATTCTGGTCTTAGATCTTTGTTTGGAATCTCATGATTACCCATCCCTGTTATTACTACTAGGGCAGTATTGAGACATATGCTAATATTTGGCAAGATGTGCCTTTGCCATGGGCATGCCGTCAGCTGAAGCTTTCACAGCAGCCAGTGTTTCATCATGCAATTAGGGTCTAGAATTAGTTACTGCAGCAACAGAAGCCATTGCTACTGCTGATTTGGCTGCTTCATCAGCCAAGGTATTGCAAGCAACATGCATTCCAAGTCGCTAGTATCCTAGAGTATGTACATCATGGACATTAGGTAGAGTTTCATTCAGATTTGCTACTTTCCCCCACAGAAGTCTGTGTTTGATGGTGTTACCTTTTGAATCTCTGAACCCATTCTGGTGCTAGTAATGCAGATATTCATTGAAAGACTGGACACAGAGGTACGAATCAGACAATCAACGTCAGCTGTTCTAGATCCATGTGTTCCAGTGTCATCACCAGAGCTTTGAGCTCTGGCAGTTGTGCAGTGTAGTCCCCTTAGGTCTGCATATAGGTACGCTGTGGATAGAATTCACCATCCTTCATGTAGCCACTCACGACCATGCAAGCAACGGAGTATTGATGCTTGTTAGACTTTTCATCCTTGGCGTGGTCTCCCTTAACTTTTTGCCTCTGTTCCCCAGGTTGTTGATGTGTGCTGGACTCAGATTTTTCAGTTTTTGTTACCCTGGACACTTTACCACTGCTAACCAGTGCTAAAGTGCAAGTGCTCCTTTCCAAAATATGTATGTGATTGGTGTATCCATGATTGGCATATTTGATTTACTAGTAAGTCCCTAGTAAAGTGCACTAGAGGTGCCAGGGCCTGTAAATCAAATGCTACTAGTGAGCATGCAGCACTGGTTGTGCCACCCACAGAAGTAGCTCTGTAATTGTGACTCAGACCTGCCATTGCAGTGTCTGTGTGTGCAGTTTTACATGTAAATTCGACTTGGCAAGTGTACCCACTTGCCAGGCCTAAACCTTCCCTTTTCTTACATGTCAGACACCCCTAAGAAAGGCCCTAGGTAGCCTCAAGGGCAGGGTGCAGTGTATGGTTAAGGTAGGACATATAGTAATGTGTTTTATATGTCCTGACAGTGAAATATTGCTAAATTAGATTTTCACTGTTGCAAGGCCTGTCCCTCTCATAGGTTAACATGGGGGTTACCTTTAAATCTGATTAAAGTGTAGATTCCCTTTGGGAGAGAATGGACGTTTGGAGTTTGGGGTCTCTGAGCTCAGAATTTTAAAATACATCTTTTAGTAAAGTTGATTTTTAGATTGTGCACTTGAAAATGCCACTTTTAGAAAGTCAGCATTTTCTTGCTTATACCATTTCTGTGACTCTGCCTGTTTGTGTATTCCCTGTCTGGGTCAGTTTGACAGTTGGGCTAGTTACACCTCACACTAGACAGTGACACAAAGGGAGCTGGGGTGTAGCCTGCATATCCTGATGAGCGATCTGTGCTAGGAGGGAGGGGAGGAGTGGTCACTCTCACCTGAAAGGGCTGTGCCTGCCCTCACACAATGCAGTCTCCAACCCCCTGGTGAGTGTCTGGGGCCTGCCCTGGGCAAGGCAGGATTTCACATTCCAAAGAGACTTTACTTTGAAGTAGGCCTACTTCAAAGGAGAAACTGGGTATAAGAAGGGCACCCAAAACCACAGACTTTAGAACACTTCTGGAAACAAGAAGGAACCTCTGCTTGGAGAAGAGATGAATAGCTGAGGAGAAGTGCTGCCCTGCCTGTGACTGTGCTTTGTGGAGCTATCCTGAGTTGCTGCTTCTGCCAGAGAAAGAGGGCAAAGACTGGACTTTGTGTGCCTTTCATCTTGTGAAGAACTCTCCAAGGGCTTGATTTAAAGCTTGCCTCCTGTTGTTTGAAGTCTCAGGGACAGCAAAGACTTCTCTCTGCCAGCACCTGGAGTCTCTGGTGCCCTATCCAGTCCCTGGGCCCTTGAAAGGAAAGATGGTGGAAATCCAAGGAAATCGACTTCGGACGACTCTGGACCGAGGCCGCTGCTGAATCCGGGGACGCCGCCTGCACCCGACGCCGTGACCTTTGCTGGAACGTGACGCTCTTCACAGGCCCGATGCCGCTGCAGCTCTGCTGAAGTCCGCGACTCCGTGGAAGTCGCCACACCACGTTGTGACCAACGCTGCTAGAACTGTGCAGATTCAACGTTTCACACAGACGCCGCGATCCCTGACTTCGCGCATTAGCTTGTTTTCACTCTTCACCAAAGGTACTGTACCTTGTCCGGTGCCGCTGGTGTCAGCTTGTTGGGAACAACTCCGTCACGACGCCGTGTTAACACCTCATCGAAGCATTTTTGTTTCTAAGCACTATTTTTGAGTTTAATCTTTAAAAATTCATAACTTGACTTGTGTATGTTGGATTTTTGTCGTTTTGCTCTTGTTTTGTTTAGATAAATATTTCCTATTTGTCTAAACTGGGGTTGTGTTATTTTGTAGTGTTTTCATTAAGTTACTGTGTGTGTTGGCACAAATACTTTACACCTAGCACTCTGAAGTTAAGCCTACTGCTCTGCCAAGCTACCAAGGGGGTAAGCAGGGGTTAGCTAAGGGTGATTGTCTTTTACCCTGACAAGAGTGAGGGTCCTTGCTTGAACAGGGGGTGACCTGACTGTCAACCAAAGACCCCATTTCTAACAATGCTTTATGCCTTTGGCTGGTTGGGCCATCAGTGTACATAATCATTTGATATTGTTCAATAGGCAATGCATTTGCAGGAACGGGGTATTTAAGTTTGTATTCCAAAAGGTCTTCCATTTGTAATTTTGAGTCAAAAATATAGTCAACATCAGTGGCCGTCAAAGACGTTGCTCATTGACTCCAACTTGGATGTAGCGCTTTAGCATTGGGTATGCTCACTTTAGTAACAGCCTAAAGGGTTGGAGTCGGAAATACAACAATGATACCTTTCCCATGGGCCAGAGATCTCTCTTTGATGATAGTCATCTTAACAGCAGTGACAATTGTTTCAGTGGGAGCAAAGCGTTGTTCAGCTGTAGAGTACAATTGTGATTTGTATGCAATCAGGTCAGTCTCACCCACATTGAACGTTACAAGCCACTCTCAGTGCAAATGAAGTGCCTGTTTTACAGGAGGTCAATAATGTGCCGATAGTGCAGCAAGATACATCTAGATTGCAGCCTGGGGATGAAAGATTTCCCAGTGGATAAGCTGAACTCTGGGTTTTTCCCAATATGGAGATATCATGAACATAAAAGTGAAATGCCTGTTCTATATTGTTTCATAATTTTTGTTCAGTTTCACGGTTGACATTAGTGTCAGGTATTTAGTTTGAGCTTTTGTGTTTGTAGTATTGTATTTACTTAAAATTAGTTTGTATTTTCTTTTGTGTTAAAAATGTGATGGCGGTGTAAGTGGACTGGTGCTTGACTGGCAGTGTGTGTGGAGTTGCGCTTGGCTGGCGGTGTGCGAAGAGTGACGTTTGGCTGGTGGTGTGCATAGATTGTCACTTGACTGGTGATGTGTGTGTGGTGGCGCTTGGCTGGCAGTGTGTGTGGAGTGGCGCTTGGCTGGTGGTGTGCAAGGAGTGGTGCTTGGCTGGCAGTGTGCATGGATCAGTGCCTGACTGGAAGTGTGTGTGAGTTGGTGAATGGCTAGTGGTGTGTGAGTAGTCAATTCAAACACTGCTAGCCAAATCCCAGGCCACACACTCCATCAGCTGGTGTGATTTTTGTGTCAGGCATCTGGATGTATGAAAATGATGGGCCTTTGAATGGTGCTGTCTGTTGATGTGATTGTTGTAATGTGCTGGACCCATGCCTTGTGAAATCTCTTTTAATAATATTTTATTTATTTAACTGTACTTGTGCCAAATCCAACAAGTATGTGTGTGTAATTGATGAATATATGATTGTGTAGTAATAACAGTCTTTTCTGTCATCCTCTGACAGGGTGTACATTGTCTCTTGTTATGAATGTTGTAATGTGCTGGGCTGTGTGAATGGTCTTGTGTATGTCACATATGGAAGGAGTGTGAATGGCCTGTAAAACGATTGGTGCGTTATCGTGCCTTCACAGCTCGTGAATTGTGAGTTATTGGTTCAGTTGTTCTACCTTTCAATTATTAACAGTGCATTTTATTTTTCTGAATTCTCTTGTGAATTAAACTTTATATATTGAACTATAGCTCAACCTTGTGCCAAACCCAACCAGTATGTGTGTATAAAATATATGGTGGGTAGCCACAAGACATATGCATTTCATTTCTCTTCTCAGTTGAGAAGTCAGCTCTCAAAAAAATACACTCCACTGTAATCAGGGATCGGAGCACACCTGTGACATGCTAGGTGTCTCTGGTGGGACCCCATTGATGAAGCATGCCGCTAACTAGAATGGTGGGTGAGTGGTCTTTTTTTACAAAACATATCGGTGTTTTTTTCACAAATTGAGGACCCGTTTTACAAAGGTAAACTTAGACCTAAGTCTAAGTTGCTACCAAAAGTCTAAACTTACTTATGGTAAAGTTAGGTGTTTGGTCTAAGTTTAGATGCTTGGTGTAAGTTCAGACCAAAAGTCTAACCTTAGACCAACAGTCTAACCTTACTCATAGTAAATTTAGACTTTTGATCTAAGTTTAGACCAAAAGTCTGAACCTAGACCAAAAGTCTAACTTTACTGAAATCTGTAGTTAAGGGGTTTGTACGAATCTCGGGTAGGAGAGTCTTCCAGATGTTTGGGGCAGAACCAAAGAAGGTGCGGGAGTAAGTCTTTCTTTTGTAAATCCTGGGAGTTTCAGCCATAGGAAGTTGGCCCTCCATAGGGAGCAGCAGCAGCCTGAGAAGCCTTTGTTGAAGGTACATCTGTAAATCATTATGGATGGCTTTGTGCATTAGGCACACAGTTTTAAGCTGTATGCTGGCTTTGAAGGGCAGCCAGTAGAGAAACTTGAAAGATTAAGGGGGTGATTCTGACCCTGGCGGTCGGTGATAAATCGGCGGCCAACCCGCCAACAGGCTGGCGGTCCGAAAAATGGAATTCTGACCCTGGCGGGAACCGCCAACATAGACCGCCAACTTAACACTCCGACCGCCACGGCGGGACAAACAAACAGCGCGGCGGTCACCGCCAACAGGCAGGCGGCAGACAATGTACCGCCCACCCTATCACAACTCACCAATCCGCCACCTTTTCCGGGGCGGGAGCACCTCCGATAAAAACACGGCGGAAACAGACTACGAACGGGAAAACGCTCACCTCTACGCACTCCACGAGGACGGAGGACAGCATGGAACCCGAATTGAACAACATACCTGCTCTCGTCTACCTGCTCATCTACCACGAGTACGAACTCTGCCGCAGACGTCAACGGTGAGTACTGCACCTACGACACACGGGAGGGGGGGAGGAGGAAAGGTTACAGGCACACACATATGCGACCCCCACCCCCCCCCAAGATGTACACACCAATGCAGAGCAACAAGTCACAGTGACACCACCCAAACACCCGTAAAAAATACAATCACATGACCAAATTGAGAATAAATATTTATGAACAAAATAGTCTCAGAAAAGTATTATCAACCATCAAAACTTTCTTCTGATAAACAAATTATTTACACAGCAGTGGATAACTGAAGCAAGTAGTCCTGCACATCTTACGAATCCATCATGTCCGTGGGCCAAAGTGTAGCGAAACAAGGGCAAAGCCCACACAGAAGACCTGAGTCCTTTGGAGAGAACACTGCAGGGGCATCTGGTGACAAAACTACAGGCACCTCAGGGGGAAGGGAAGGGGGGGCACCACAGCCACATGAGTCCAAGACGCCAGATCCACGATGGGCCCACCATGCCCACTGTGCCATCCTGGGGAGTGCAAAGTCACAGTCTCTCAAGTCTCTACAGTGGGTGGGTTGCCCACTGTGCCATCCTGGGGAGTGCAAAGCCACAGTCCATCAGGTGGATAAATGTCCCCACTGGACAAGGAGGATGCATGGTGGGCACAGTGAACCCTGAACAGTGCCTGACAGGAAGGGCCCAGCGGAGCGGTGCTTGAGACGGTGGGGCCCAGCGGAGCAGTGCTTGAGACGGCGGGGCCCAGCGGAGCGGTGCTTGACAGGAAGGGCCCAGCGGAGCGGTGCTTGAGACGGCGGGGCCCAGCGGAGCGGTGCTTGACAGGAAGGGCCCAGCGGAGCGGTGCTTGAGACGGCGGGGCCCAGCGGAGCGGTGCTTGACAGGAAGGGCCCAGCGGAGCGGTGCTTGACAGGAAGGGCCCAGCGGAGCGGTGCTTGAGACGGCGGGGCCCAGCGGAGCGGTGCTTGACAGGAAGGGCCAGCGGAGCGGTGCTTGAGACGGCGGGGCCCAGCGGAGCGGTGCTTGACAGGAAGGGCCCAGCGGAGCGGTGCTTGAGACGGCGGGGCCCAGCGGAGCGGTGCTTGTCTTCACGGCGGGGCCCTGTTCAGCGGTGCACTTCTGCACGGCGGGGCCCTGTTCAGCGGTGCTTGTCTTCACGGCGGGGCCCTCTTCAGCGGTGCTCTTCTGCACGGCGTGGCCCTGTTCAGCGGTGCTTGTCTTCACGGCGGGGCCCTGTTCAGCGGTGCTCGTCTTCACGGCGGGGCCCTCTTCAGCGGTGCTTGTCTTCACGGCGGGGCCCTCTTCAGCGGTGCTCTTCTGCACGGCGGGCCCTGTTCAGCGGTGCTTGTCTTCACGGCGGGCCCTGTTCAGCGGTGCTCTTCTGCACGGCGGGGCCCTGTTCAGCGGTGCTTGTCTTCACGCCGGGGCCCTCTTCAGCGGCGCTCTTCTGCACGGCGGGGCCCTGTTCAGCGGTGCCTGTCTTCACGGCGGGGCCCTGTTCAGCGATGCTCTTCTGCACGGCGGGGCCCTCTTCAGCGGTGCTCTTCTGCACGGCGGGGCCCTGTTCAGCGGTGCTTGTCTTCACGGCGGGGCCCTCTTCAGCGGTGCTCTTCTGCACGGCGGGGCCCTCTTCAGCGGTGCTTGTCTTCACGGCGGGGCCCTGTTCAGCGGTGCTCTTCTGCACGGCGGGGCCCTCTTCAGCGGTGCTCTTCTGCACGGCGGGGCCCTGTTCAGCGGTGCTCTTCTGCACGGCGGGGCCCTCTTCAGCGGTGCTCTTCTGCACGGCGGGGCCCTCTTCAGCGGTGCTTGTCTTCACGGCGGGGCCCTGTTCAGCGGTGCTCTTCTGCACGGCGGGGCCCTCTTCAGCGGTGCTCTTCTGCACGGCGGGGCCCTGTTCAGCGGTGCTTGTCTTCACGGCGGGGCCCTCTTCAGCGGTGCTCTTCTGCACGGCGGGGCCCTCTTCAGCGGTGCTTGTCTTCACGGCGGGGCCCTGTTCAGCGGTGCTCTTCTGCACGGTGGGGCCCTCTTCAGCGGTGCTCTTCTGCACGGCGGGGCCCTGTTCAGCGGTGCTTGTCTTCATGGCGGGGCCCTCTTCAGCGGTGCTCTTCTGCACGGCGGGGCCCTCTTCAGCGGTGCTTGTCTTCACGACGGGGCCCTGTTCAGCGGTGCTCTTCTGCACGGCGGGGCCCTCTTCAGCGGTGCTCTTCTGCACGGCGGGGCCCTGTTCAGCGGTGCTTGTCTTCACGGCGGGGCCCTCTTCAGCGGTGCTCTTCTGCACGGCGGGGCCCTGTTCAGCGGTGCTTGTCTTCACGGGGGGGCCCTCTTCAGCGGTGCTCTTCTGCACGGCGGGGCCCTCTTCAGCAGTGCTTGTCTTCACGGCGGGGCCCTGTTCAGCGGTGCTCTTCTGCACGGCGGGGCCCTCTTCAGCGGTGCTCTTCTGCACGGCGGGGCCCTGTTCAGCGGTGCTTGTCTTCACGGCGGGGCCCTCTTCAGCGGTGCTCTTCTGCATGGCGGGGCCCTGTTCAGCGGTGCTTGTCTTCACGGCGGGGCCCTCTTCAGCGGTGCTCTTCTGCACGGCGGGGCCCTCTTCAGCGGTGCTTGTCTTCACGGCGGGGCCCTCTTCAGCGGTGCTCTTCTGCACGGCGGGGCCCTCTTCAGCGGTGCTTGTCTTCACGGCGGGGCCCTCTTCAGTGGTGCTCTTCTGCACGGCGGGGCCCTGTTCAGCGGTGCTCTTCCAGTCAGTGTAGGGAGTCAGACCTGGCCTGGACAACCTGCTCACTCGCCCTCAGAACGTGCAGTGTCAGGCCCCTTCGGAGACGGAGTCCTGGGCCCTTTGGTGTCGTCCCTTGCAGCCGGGATGGGGCGTGTGGGGCCCTCCTGCTCCGCGCTCCTGCTGGCTGGCCTCTCCGCCCTGCTGCCCTTCCGCTCCTTAGATGGGGCTCTCGGGCCCTTGCCTCCCCTGGCTGTTGTGGCAGGTGAAGTGGCCTGAGTCACCTCCTTGGGGGCAGCCGTCTCAGTCCGCTCACGGCGGCCCTTCACTTTCCGGGTCCTCTTGCCTGGGGGGGGGCTGCCAGTCCCCTTGCTGCTCAGTGAAGTGTCACTCCGCCAAAGGGTGGACTCCATATTCCATGCACCACTTGTACCTTGGAAGCTGGGCTGGTGGTGGCTGAGGTGCCTTTGGGACTTTTCCCAGATGGAGGGGGTGGGTCAGGGGAGGGAAAGAGGTCAACATTTGAGAGGTAATATTTCTTTGGACCAGGGTAAAGGGTAGGAGTAGTGGAGATAGAAGTGGAGGAAGAGGATGTGGTTGTAGGAGAGTCAGGTGTGCTGTCCTTGGGTGCAGGTGACTGAGACGTAGGCTGTCGTGAGGTGGTTGGCTGTTGTTTGGGTGTCTGCCTGCGTTTATGTGTCTTGGAAGAGGGGGTGACAGACACAGTGGGAGAGCACACAGGGGACATGTACATGGCAGTGGGGGTGGTGACTGCACGTGTGAGGACTGTAGTGGAGGGTGTGCTGGTGATGGAAGAACTGGCTGATGTTGGTGTGCATGCAGGTGTGAGTGTAGACATCACAGGGAGGGAGGAGGGAGACGAGGAGGAGGGGGACACAGAGGTGGTAGTGACTGTTGGTATGTCTGCAACTGGGTGTTGCTTGGGTGAATGCTTGTGTGTTCTGTGGTGCTTATGTTTGGATGAGCTGGCCTTGGGTTTTGAGGTGTGTGCAGGCTGGTCAGATGGTGTGGATGGGATAGGCTGAGGAACAGGAGACAGAGAAAGGCTGGAGGCAGTTAGAAGAGGGAGACTGGAGACAGTGCTAAGGCCAGAGAAGTGAAAGCTCGTTGATGGGCAGCCTGACCCGAATGAATGCCCTCCAGGTAGGCATTGCTCTGTTGCACCTCCCTTTGCACCCCCTGGATGGCATTCAAAAGGGTAGTCTGCCCAACAATGAGCGTCCTCACGAGGTCAATGAGCTCCGCACTGAGGGCAGCAGGGGTAACAGAGGCAGGGGCTGAGGTGCCTGGGGCGAAGGAGACACGCGCCTTCCTGGGCGAACGGGCACAGAGCGAAGACTGAGGGGATGCTGAGAGGGCGGTGCTGGTGCGCTGGGTGGCGGCTGTACCTGTACCTGTTGTTGCTGGGGGCACAGATGTTGCCGCCGCCGCTAGGGAGCTCCCAAACGAGGACATGTCCGTGTCGCTGGTGTCTCCACCGGCCCCCGTTGTGGTGCTCCCCTCGCCCTCCGGATCACTGGTGCCATCGGTGTCTGTGTCAGTGCCCACCGGGCCTGGTGACCTGCAGCTCCCTCGTGCTCCGACGCCAATTCTCCTCCGCCTGATGATGCTAATGCACAAGAAACAAAGAATAAGGGTGGGGGGAGAAAGAAAACAAAGTTGAGTGCATGCCTTGTCAATAGCCTTGGCGGAGAGGACAGACACAGGTGCCTCATGCACTAAGCCGCGAACTTGGGGTACACTACTCTGTACTTCTGACTAGGCCAACAGGTCGAGGGACAACAGACGCGCTCATGGGTGATGTTGGACCATGGATAGCTGCACTTGGCACCCTACAGAGGTGGTGGGCGGGGGCACAGGGCCATGTCTAAGGGAGGGGACTACACTACAGAAAGCGCCCTGGCCTACTGTCACCCACAGCCCTCCTCCCCCACCCAGACGCCTCCACTGCGCGTAGAGATAGGAGAATGTGCTGATACTCACCCCCTTGTGTCTGCTGTGATGTCCTCAAGCGCCCATCCAAATCAGGGTAGGCCACCGCCAGGATCCGGGACATCAGGGGGGTCAGGGTACGACTGGCACCCCTCCTAGGTCGGGAGGCCATCCCCAGCAGTGACTCGGCGGTCTTTCGGGTTCCGCGGCGGATGTCCTCCCACCTCTTCCGACAGTGGGTGCCCCGTCTGGTGTAGACCCCCAGGGCCCGGACTTCCTTGGCGATGGCACGCCAAATATCGATTTTCTGATGGGCGCTCACCTGTTTGACATGTACAGGGTGGGAAAGAGAAAACGTCACATTTCTGCATGTTTGGAGTACATGCCCCCCCTCCCCACCCTTGCCATGTGGCCCATACTCTCATCAGTCGTGCGTTGCATTCCTCATTTTCTCCCCACCCCACCAACTGACAGCCACCCCACTCCACACAGGCATTACCCATTCAATGTGCACTCAGTGTACTCACCTGTTGGTCTGGAGGACCGTAGAGTAGCGCATACTGGGGGAGGACCCCGTCCACGAGTTTCTCCAACTCTTCAGACGTGAAGGCAGGGGCCCTTTCCCCAGTCGCAGCAGCCATTGTCACTTCCAGCAGCACTTGCAGTATAGGTCCTCTCCTGTGGATGATCAGGTCTCGAGTGATTAAGCAGATAGAAAATGGCGGTCACGCCCGTGGCGGTGCATACCGCGGCGGTGCGTACCGCGACCGCCGGCGCACATCGTAATTGGCTCCTGAATCCCATAGGGTTCAATGTTAACCAATGCGACTTCGTACAGTGGTCTTCGACCGCCTACCGACACGGTGTGCCACGCCAGCGCATTGACCTCACATCCTATTGTCCCAGTTTAGAGGTCAGGCAGCCGCCATTTCAAGGGCCCATATGGCTTAAATTCTACTGCGTCATACAGGCCTAGGCCTTGCATTTGCACACATACAAACATAGCAGTCAAAACATTTTCGTGTACTGTGCAAGCTGTGTTGTACGTACCTGTGAGTTGATTGACTCAGTGCTCCATGTTGTCCTTCCTAGGCACCGTCCGCAGGGACTTGCGAGGAGAAGGAGGAATCCTCCCGTGTACCGGCCGCTGGTTGACCTGTCGACAATGGAAGAACGCCATATAATACTCCGATACCGACTTGACCGAGCCACTATACATGAACTGTGTGCCCAGCTGGAGCCAGACCTGATGTCACCCATCCGCCAACCCACAGGAATTCCCCCTCTAGTGCAGGTTCTATCAGTCCTCCATTTCTTTGCAAGTGGCTCATTCCAGACAACAGTGGCCATGTCATCTGGAATGTCTCAGCCTATGTTTTCAAAGATTCTGTCCAGAGTGTTGTCTGCCCTGATGAAACTCATGAGGAGCTACATCATATTCCCAGAAGAGGGTGATTTGGCCACAGTGAAGGGTGACTTCTATGCCCTTGGACATATCCCCAACATCATTGGTGCCATTGATGGGACCCATGTGGCATTAGTACCCCCAAATGACGATGAACAGGTGTACAGAAATAGGAAAAATTACCATTCTATGAATGTGCAGGTTGTCTGTTTGGCAGACCAGTACATCTCCCATGTAAATGCCAAGTTCCCTGGGTCAGTGCATGATGCGTATGTTATGCGTAATAGCAGCGTCCCCTATGTGATGGAACAGCTACAGAGACAGTGTGTGTGGCTAATCGGTGACTCTGGTTACCCCAACCTGCCGTGGCTATTGACCCCAGTGAGGAATCCCAGGACCAGGGCAGAGGAACAGTACAATGAGGCCCATGGGCGTACTAGGAAGGTCATTGAAAGGACCTTCGGCCTCCTGAAGGCCAGGTTTAGGTGCCTGCATATGACAGGTGGATCCCTAATGTACTCACCAAAGAAGGTGTGCCACATCATCGTGGCCTGCTGTATGCTTCACAACCTGGCTTTGCGACGCCAGGTGCCTTTCCTGCAGGAGGATGGTCCAGATGGTGGTGTCGTAGAAGCCGTGGAGCCTGTGGAGAGTGAAGAGGAGGAAGACGACGGTGAGGAAACAGACAACAGGGAAGCTGTCATACAACAGTATTTTCAGTAGCACACAGGTAAGATTCAGCCACGCCATTTCCCAGTTACTTAGAGCCTCATGCATCTCAACTTTATGTATTTCCCCCCAGCTCTTTTAAATAACATATTCTTTTTCCCTTCCCTTCTCAGTGCTTAATGACTCATAGCCCGACTTCTGCTTGGTTTGGCCATGTACTACAGCGTATTGACATTGGTATGTTGTCATCACTAACTGACATCACATATTGTGAACTGTTATGTGTTGTACGATTTTTTGAGAATACAGCATGACTCCAAACGGTTTTCTGTGCAATAATTGTTTTATTTTGTGTGCTCAGATAATGGTACATTATATGATGACGGTGATGGGTGGGGGTGGAGTGATGTCCATGGCAGAGTCCAGTTCTCAGTCTGAGAGGTCTATTGTCCATATGCCTGTGGAAGGATGGAGCAGGGGCTGTTTGAGTTTGGACAGGGTGGCAATGTGGGACAGTGGGATGACTTCTGGCGGTATCTCATGCTGGCGGTGGTCTTGGCATGCTACTCTGGTTTTTTTTTGGGTCTTAGGCTCCTCTTGCGGGGTGGTTGTTCTTCAGCAGGAGGTGGGGTTCTTGTGGCCTGTCGTTGTGTGTGGGCCTCCTGTCCACTAGCGCCGGCGGAGGTGGTAGGCTGTTCCTGGCTAGTGACAGTGGCCCTGTGTGGTGCCACATGGTCCCGCAACGTGTCTTCTATCCTGTTGAGGGCCTGGACCATGCTCCCCATGGCGGTAGCGATGGTGGTGAGTTGGTTGCTGAACCCCATGTAGCGTTCTTCCTGCTGTGCCTGTATCTCGGTGAACCTGGCCAGTACCGTCGCCATCGTCTCTTGGGAGTGGTGGTATGCTCCCATGATGGTAGTGAGGGCCTCTTGGAGAGTGGGTTCCCTGGGCCTCTCCTCCCCCCCTGTCGCACGGCAGCCCTCCGAGTTGCCCTGTTTGCCTGGGCCTCTGTCCCCTGGACGGTGTGCCCACTACCACTGCCCCCAGGTCCCTGTTGTTGTTGGGGTGTTGGGTTAGCCTGGGTGCCCTGTAGTGGCAGACACACCGCTGCTTGACCTGTCCTAGAGACAGAGGCATGGGCCCGCTGGGTGGGAGCTGTGCTGTTGTTCCCAGGGGGGTTTGGGTCTGCTGTGGCCTGTGTCTGTGTTTGGGGAACCCCCTGCCCAGAGGTCCCCGATGGTCCGGGCTGGTTATCAGGTTCCAGGTCGCCAGAGCTGCTGTCCTCACTGGGGGCCTGTTCCGGGGGTGGGATGGACATTTGAGGACCCTCCTGACCGGTGTGTTGGCGTTCGGGTCCTGCATGGGGTGAGAGAGTATGGTTATTGTTTCTGTGTGTGGAAAAGCGTGCGAATTATGGGTGCCCTTGTCCCCCAGTGCAGGCATTCCCTTGTGGGTGGTGTTGTGAGGGTGGTTTGTGGGGGGGATGGGTATGTGCAGTGGTCATGCTTAGGTAATGGGTGTCCAATGTTTGTGGTGGCATGCAGGGGTTGGTGAGGGGTTGGGTGGGTTGTGCTAGGGATACATTCTCAGGGATGATGTGTGATGGTGGGTTGGGGGTGAGGGTGGGGGTGTGGGTTGGCATGCTGGTGGGGTGGGGGGGATGAAGTATATGAGATAGGACTTACCAGAGTCCATTCCTCCGGGTACTCCAGCGAGGCCCTCAGGATGCAGGATGTTTAATACTTCTTGCTCCCATGCTGTGAATTCTGGTGGGGTGGGTGGGGGTCCTCCGCCAGTCTTCTGCACCGCGATGTTGTGTCGCGACACCATCGAGCGCACCTTCCCCCGTAGGTCGTTCCATCGTTTGCGGATGTCGTCCCTATTTCTGGGATGCTGTCCCACTGCGTTGACCCTGTCCACGATCCGCTGCCATAGCTCCGCCTTCCTTGCTATGGTGGTGTGCTGCACCTGCGAGCCGAAGAGCTGGGGTTCCACTCTTAGGATTTCCTCCACCATCACCCTGAGTTCTTGGTCCGTAAAGCGTGGGTGTCTTTGTGGTGCCATGGGGTGGTGTGGATGAGGTGTGGGGTGGTGTATGTGGTGATGAGTGTGTTGGTGTGTGGTGCTTTGTGCTACTATGTGGTGTGTGTGATGTTGTAGTGTGCCTCTGTGTGTCTGGCTCTCTATTCTCTGATGTGTCTCTCTCTCCTTCGTCTCTGATTTTTGGTAGTAGGGGTTTGTGGGTGATGTGGGTGTGTGTTTTATATTGTATTGGATGTGTGGGAGTGTTGTTTGTATGTGTATCAGGTGTGTGTATTTCAAATTGTCCAATGTGGTAGTGTTTTGTAAAGGTGTGGGTATTTTGACCGCGGCGGTGTGTACCGCCAATAGACTAGCGCGTTTGAAAGACCGCCGCGTGGATTTGTGGATCGTAATGGCATGGGCGTATTTCTGTTGGCGTGGCGGTGGAGGTTTGGTCATCTCCAATTTATCGCGGGCCGCTGATGTGGCGGACTGCAATGGAGGTCGGATTTTTGGAGGTTTGGCAGTTGTGGGTCAGAATGACCGTGGCGGCTGACCGCGGCCGCAGCGGTATTGTGGCGGTCTTCTGACCGGCGGTGAGCGGCTTTTACCGCCGAGGTCAGAATGACCCGCTAAGTGATGTGGTCAAAACATCTTGGTACTGTTATCAGTCTTACTGTTGTAATAAGGATTGCCTTGAATGGAGCTGTTGGTGATTTTTGTAAACATGGAACCTGGCTTGGTTACTTCTAGTGATTGAACTATGATCGTGAAATTAGGATGCAGCATGAACAGTTTCACCTTCCTGAGTAGGTTCATTTGGCGAACTGCACTATGAGTGGATTCTCTTATGTGTGCCCTCATGTTAAGGTTTTTATCCAGAGTGATGTGAGGGGGTTTACAGATTCGATAATGACTGGTTTGCAGTTGAGGACGTCTTAATGGTTGATCTGTTCTGAGATGGGGTAGAGCTGTTGGGTCGGGAGATGGGTAGAAACTCTGGGCCTGATTTATACTTTTTTAGCACCGCATTTGCATCATTTTTTAAGCAAAAGCGGCACAAACTTACAAAATATAATTGAATTTAGTAAGTTTGCACCCCTTTTGTGCCAAACAATGATGCAAATGCAACACTAAAAAGTGTAAATCAGGTCCTCTGTTTTCAGGGTGTTTAATCTGAGGTGATTTCATATGAGCTAAGTTTGGGTTTATAATAGAGGATCATTGAGACAGTTGATTTCTTCGAGGGACAACATTTTTAGGTATAACTGGGGTCATGAGCATACATGTGGCATGTGAGGTTTGCTTATTTTAGAATCTTTATCAGAGGCTCTGTATAAAGAATGAAGAGTGTCAAAGAGATGGTGGATACTTGAGGGACTCTGCATTTGGTTGGGGATTCGTAAGATAGTGAGCTGACTACTTTTACTCATTGTGAGCAATTTTGGATACAACAAGTAAACAATTTCAGAATGTTTCCAGACATCCCCATTCTGCCTTCCGACAGCTCTAGGAGAGTCCTGGGAGTTGACCTTGTCAAATGCAGAGGAAAGCTTGAGGTCGGTGAAAAGACAGGAGTTGTGAAAAAAAGGATTTTTAAATCATCATCCTTGACCTGCAAGATAGCTAGTTCCATACTTTGTGCAGGCCTGAATCAGGACTGGACATTGTCGAGCAAATTGAACTGTTCGATGTGCTGACATAATTGATTGTGCATACATTTTCCCAATAGTTTAGCCAGGAAGGGGATGTTGGTGAATGGGTAAAATTGTTCAGCTCTGTTAATTGCCCTCGGATTTTGCCTTCAGTTAGTGATGAGTTACCAACTTCCTCTAATGGGGGAAACCAGATGAGTGATGTCATTATTTATCATAAAGGGGAGAGGGTTGTTGAAATGTGAGGTTGATTGAGGAGGTTATTATATTAATGATCCCATCTCCATTGAGGGCTACAAATAGCCTCCTTTTTCAACATTGTTAACCGTCTCAAAATTAGAACTTCCTGGGTCACTCGTCTTCTTAGCTCGATCTGTCCTCCCAGTTTAGTTCCTCTCTGCAAACTAACATAGATATATACATATATAAATCTGAATTCCTCACCTTAGCAATACCTTGCTGGATCAATTTCTTCCACTGTCTTGTGGAATCTTCTTGTCATCAGCACTTTTCTCGTGGATCTTGGGCAGCATCTACAACAAAGGAAGACACAACAGTAACATCATCATTCAGGTCAACTTATAAGAGACTATTGATGGGAACAGGTGGGTGGTTATCCTATACATTTGATAAGGATTGATATTGAGGGTTATTTGGAAATCCCAACCAGGATCAAAAATATCTAATCACACTCTCTCCTATACTTGGTAAAGGATAGTCAAGGGAGGAGGCTGGAAGGAAAATGATTCTTGTAAATTTGATGCCTGTGTATCAAACACAATACTCATTATGTTCTCAGAATTGTATAGGAGTCACAGGTCCCGGGAGACTGGGTCATCAGACTAAGATAGAAGTCCACTCAACTGTAACCTTGAAGTGTCTTATCTTCTCTTCCTCCCTACCTACTCCTTTCTCTACCCCCTGTTACCATGGGGCATAATCCATAGACACCTATTTCTGTCTTGGGTGTTCTGTGGTTGGTCCTTGGAGGCACTGGGAGGACTCTCTTCATTTCGGCAGATTTCAGATTCAAGGTGAGTTGAGTACTGACAACAACTTGAGTGGTTCGCATTCACAGTTGAATTATTGTTTCCTACTTGTTGTCTGATGATTTCAAAGAGTTTCCTGTGCCATTTTTTGGTGTTATCTAGTTGGACTCTGTTGAAGGTTGCTAATTGTTTCTTTTCTCCTGCAGTTGTTTCAGGTTAACTGCTAAGGGGTTATGCCTCTATGACCTCTCATCTAATCGTAATGTCCTCCTTTCTTCATTTAAGTTTTGTTTGAACCAAGGGTGTGATATTTGTATTTCTGACTTTTGAGGCATAGTGAGGCTGCTACCTCAAATATATCCATCATTTCTTGGTTGCAATGATCTGTTAGTGCTTGCACTTCTTTCATTTCACTTGGGGGGGGTGACTATATTGGTATATAAAGACAAGGGGGGTCATTAAAACCCTGGCGGATGGCAGAGAACCTGCGGTAAGACCGCCAACAGGCTGGCGGTCTTACCTTGGTGAATTATGACCATGGCGGTTACCGCAATGGTCATCTGCCGGTTCTCCGTCCCGCCCGCCAGACACCTGGTTCTCCAGCCCGGCGGCCGTCAGTATACCGCCGGCAGTATTTGGACCCGGCTTACCGCCGTGGATTTCCAGCGGTTTGAACCGCCATGAAATCCATGGCGGTAAGCACTATCAGTGCCAGGGAATCCTTCCCTGGCACTGATAGGGGTCTCCCCCACCCCCACCCCTACTCCCTCCCCTACACCCCCCACCACCCCTGCCACCCCCCAAAGGTGGCAGGGCCCCCCTCCCCACCCCGACCCCCAACATAACATTACTCACACACACCCGACATACATGCCTACATCCACACACACAGTCAGACATGCACACCCACATTCACACATACATGCACACATCCATACAGACATACCCACAGCCATACATGCACTAATTCCCATACACACAACACCCCCGCAAGCATACACACACCCACACCCCCCCTCTACATACACACACGCACACCCCCATGCAGGCACACAACACCCAACACCCCCCCTCCCCCCTCCCCTAATGGACGATCGACTTACCTGGTCCGTCGATCCTCCGGGAGGGGACGGGAGCCATGGGGGCAGCTCCGCCGACACCACACCGCCAACAGAACACCGCCACGGCGAATCACAGGACGTGATTCGCTGGGCGGTGTTCTGTTGGCGTGACGGTGGAGGTGGAGCAACCTCCACTTCCCCGCCGCCCGCAAGTATGGCTGTTGGCGGCTCTTCGTCGGAATAATGACGGAGAGCAGCCAACAGTCATAATACGCCGAGCGGCAAACCACTTGCACAGGCGGTCTTCCGCACGGCGGTCCCTCGGCGGTCTTGCAAAAAGACCGCCGAGGTCGTAATGACCCCCTAGGTCTTTTTGATTCACGTTTCTGGTGTTATTCACCCAGTGTTTAGATTTGAATTATTGGCTTCTAGATTTGTGTAAATGTGCTGAGATGTGAAATGGAATTCGAGGATAGTCTGACCAGTCAGTTGGGATTATAGAGTCAATGTTTATAGCTTCTTCTTTGGATATGATTAGGTCCAGAGTAGCTCCTTTGGTCTGCGTTTAGCCTGTACAGGCTTGCATTAAGTTTTAATTGGTAAGGAAGTTAGTTAGAGTGGGTCATCCTCATTGTTCCAATAGAGATTGAAATCCACTAGGAAAATGGTGTTTGGGAGAATCATGGCTTGTACTGTGATTGCTTCAATTATTTGTCCAAGGAACAA
Source organism: Pleurodeles waltl (assembly GCF_031143425.1). Classification (NCBI taxonomy): domain Eukaryota; kingdom Metazoa; phylum Chordata; class Amphibia; order Caudata; family Salamandridae; genus Pleurodeles; species Pleurodeles waltl. The sequence goes on from NC_090440.1 coordinate 1,800,731,629, forward strand.
TTGGTTGTCCCCTGCAGGGGGTTATATATCTGGTGTATTTTAGCTAGTGATCTATCTGCTGTGAATATTTAAACTCCCATGTATTCACATGATTACAAGTTGTCCACTAGTGAATGAGACTTGGTGTAGGGAATCTTGGTGAATGACTACATCCCTCCTCCCTGCCACTGCAGACAATCTAGATGTTTGATGGTAATATTTGGAGGGTACTAGTATAGCTATGACGGGGGGTGATTGGTTCACCCATGTTTCATTCAAAAATATCTGGTCCAGATCATGATAAAGGGTGTTTTTTTTAATTTCTGTGTCATGTCCAACAGCTGACCTGCAGTTGTGTAACAGGCATTTTAGGGCTGCCACTGGCTCCTGGGAAGTGGTTGCATGGCCTTGTATCCATGATATGGAGATCAGGTTCCCATACGTTACCTTTTGTTCCTTGTTTAGTGGTTTAGGAGGGTTGGTGTTCGCCACCACTGGTAAGCTATAAAATGGTGATGAAAGGGTTGACAGTGCTTGCTCATAGGAATGGAGCAGGGTTCCAATGTCTGCTGTTGATGGTTGACTGCTAGATCTCCATCCAAACCAGTATCATTGGGTACAGGTTTGGATGGCCATGTTAGAGTTTTAGCGTCTTGCTTAGTGGAGGAAAGGTTATGGGGAAAGAGAGCTCCTTTCATGACATTAACTCTTGTATCGCTAGTAAAGCCGCTGCTGATTTAGTTCACCAAGATGTTTTTTATCCCTTCATTAAGCTTGTCAATTTTATGTTCCATCTGAATTTGAAGTTGTTGCATGGTGTGATAGGGTCACATCTCTAGTTCAACATGTTCTTAAAGTGCGAATTGCTGGGTTGTACTTCCTGATAATACAATTTGTTGGCTTGTACTGTGACTGAGGCACTGACATTTTTGTTGTTGGCTTTGTAAATTCCTTGATGTGGGGATGTTTGTTTGACAGTTGAGTGGATGTCTGTCTCCACATGTCAGGGTGTCTTTGAGGGCAGTGTTCCACTGACAAGTTTAGGTACTCTAAGGCGCCCAAGGGGATTGATCCATGTATCATAGACACCCTACCATACCTTGATTTGGGCGGTATGAGTTTGTGTAAGTCCAGAAGTGTACTGATTTTGTAGGATGAGAAGTTGAGTTCTTATATCCAGTGGTGCCTTTGAAGTGGTGAGAGCGTCAAGGAGGGGCTTTGAAGTGCACACAGGTCATCTCTTCCTCGTCCTGGCTCCAGACCCACTATAAAGGGTTATGCAGCTTGTTGTGTGGGGACAGGCACAACCATATTCAGATGCAAGTGTCAGCTTTTCCCTTCCATCTTGCTCAGGAAGGCCCATCAGCCTGGTGATGGGCCATCAGGATGTAAATGTCACACCTCAGCTCCCTTTGTGTGTGCCTGTCTAGAGGTAATGCACAAAGCCTAAACATGTATTGAAGGAAGGCAGCAGACACACTCGGCTTACAAACAAAAAAATATAAGCTTTATAAAACATGACATTTTTAAAGTTGTAATCATACATCCAACTTAACCAATAATGAGAATGTATTATTACAAGTTACTAGGTACCAAACAGGACAATCCTAATCCTTCTCAATCAGGAACTTTGCTTAATAAATGTTTTAAGCAATCCTCAATGCTATCCTATAAGAGGGGGTGGGCCTCACAGTAGTGAAAAACAAATGTGGGAGTTTTTAATACCAGAACATGGAAAAATTAAAAGTATATGCCCTGCCTTTTACTTGCACCGCATCCCGCCCTACGGCCTACCTAGGGCCTACTCTAAGGCTGTCATATGTGTAATAAAAAAGGAGTTTAACACTTGGCAAGGGGTTTTAAATGTCAAGTCGATGTGTCAGTGGAACTGCACATACAGGCTCTGCATTGGCAGGCCTGAAACATGTTTAAAGGGCTACATAAGTGGAAGGCACAATCACCGCTCTAGGCCCACTAGTAGCATTTTATTTACAGGCCCTGGGCACATATTGTGCACTTTACTAGGGACGTATAAGTATATTAACTATGCCAGTTGTGGATACCAATGTTACCATGTTTTAGCATAGTGAGCACATGCACTTGAGCACTGGTTAACAGTAGTAAAGTGCCCAGAGTATTAAGGCCAACAGAAACAGATCAGCAAAAAGTTGAGGGGAAAAGGCAAAAGGTTAGGGGGGGACCCTGCAGAAAGGGCCCTTTCCAACATTACTATGATTTCAATTGCACAAAAATACTCAGTATGTCCATGCAGAGCGCATATACCTTCACTTATTTAGTACTTGCTGGAAAGTGGATTATTGGTAAGGGCACGTTAGAACCTACACTTTGCAATAGGCCACTAGCCTCCAATTAGGTCCAGTTAGGTCTCAATAAATTAAACTCAGCTCAACCCTTGGTAGCTTGGCAACGAGTGACAAGGTTTAAGTTAGGAGACAAGAGTGTACAGCATTTAAAAATTACAAAACAGTGAATAAGTAAAACACAAAACACAATACAAATCCAACACCAGTTTATAATTGAATTACTAAATTATGATTTATTATATCTTTATCTGTAAAATGAGACCAAAATAAATAAAATCAGATAAGGAGAACCTAAGATATGAATTTTTAAAGAATTTGTGTTTTTTAGCACAAAGAAATTAATAACGCCAATCTGGTCATCTGGTCGCACCTCGACTGTGAGGAAGTCAAAGTTTAAGGCCGACCGCGATGGAGCCCTGCTCGGCTACAGTAAGCGGGAGGCCTCGGTCAAAAGTTGACCATTGGACTTAGTCGTTTTCTTGAAGATTTTCTTCAGTGGGCCGAAGTCGCCAGTCCAATCCGACCACCCTGGAGCCCTTCCTGGGATATGTGTCACAGGAGACCTAGGTGAAGATTTCTATGTTCGGACTTGAACGATTTATCAAGATGAAAATCCTTTGAAACGGCCGGACCTGAATCTTGATCCGACGTCCCTTGAGCCCTCTTCAAATACACTGCGTGGGAGGTCCCGGTCAACTTTCTACGTTTGAACTTAGTCACTTTTTCTGAGTATTTCTTCAGGGGGATGAACCTGCGAGTCAGGCCGGGTCTTGGTTGAGGCAAGCCGGCTCGACTTGCCGTGACAGGTTGGTCCTTCTATGGAGCTTTTTCCAAAATGTTCTCCAATCTTCTCCAAACTTCTGGATCTTCTTCCAGAAGGTAATTTAAGGTCCTTTAGGAGTCCATAGCTCCCCCCAAGGTTCCGGAAGCTCTGAGTTGCACCTTGAGGGTGCAGACTACAACTCCTAGAATACACCTCTGGCTCAAACTCCAAAACGACCACTGGACAGTGGTCAGCTGGTCAGTTTCCTCAGGATTTGATGCAGGGGACTCTGGTTAGCTGTTTTTCACCTATAACAAATAGGGAGTCCCTACTTGAACCAATTGAAGCCAGGCAAAGTCCTTCTTGTGGTGGAACCCAAGTGTGCAGCTGGTTCAGTCCTTCAGAGTGCAGTGCTCAGGTGCAGGTTAGCGGTCCAGCAGTGCAGTCCTTCTTCTCCCGATGTTCTTCCTTGTAGGGATCTGGTAGGCATCGGAGGTGTGGGAGCAGCTCTGCCAAAATTATCAGTCCACCAACTGATGTGGCTAAAAATCATAAACAAATCCCTCTCCTGCCCTCTCCTAATCTAATCAAGAGGGCACAGAATTGAGGGAGGCACTGGATTGCTCCTAATGTCCTTCCCTGCCTTTGAAGAGTGGTTTGGCAGCCCTCCCCCTTTCCTGCTTCCCCATCTGCTGAGGAAGATCTCCTCCCCCTGGCACATCCTTTGAGTTCAGCCCAGGCCACTTCACACCTAATTAAGGCAGCCTGGCCAGGCTGTCGAGGCTGGCCAATCAGAAAAGGGCACTACAGAGCTGAAGTTGACAACGTTTCAGGTAGAGTTTAAAACTTTTTACCTGAACTTGTTATATTAAATCCAACGATTGTAAGTTGTGGGATTTATTATAACAATTAATTTGATACCGAACTTGAGGTATTTGACACTTAAGGGGACTTTGTTAATTAAAATAAAGTCTCACCATTTTAGCCGATGGCGGCCATTCACTACAGTGAGGGAAATAAAATAGCTATTTTACCTCACCAGGCCTTGTAAAACTATGTTTATAAGGTCCCTGCTAATAGTTACATAGCTAGTAAGAAAAAGGTAAGGTCCCACTAAGTGAATTAAATTATTAATGTCTAATTGCCATGAATTCAGTGAAGTTCATGAAAGGAATTGCGAGAAGAACCTTAGTTGCTCCAAATCGAGTTTTATTTTGGAAGACTAAGTAATCCCGTTTGAAATGCAACAGGATGGGTCCCACAAGAAGGCAGAAACTCAGCCAACATGTGTTTTGCCCCACAGGCACATACGCCAGGGCTTTCTCAAGGCTGAAAGAGAGAAACAACATCCAACTAGGAAAATAGTTCAATTGTATTGAAAAAAAGTTATGAGAAAAGAAAACATCACTGTAGTGTGAGAACCCAAGGTCCGTAAGGAAGATCGTGCAACACAAAGCATAAAAAATTCCATTCCAGGAAAAACTTTTTCCAGGTAATTGGTGATCCGAGAGAGAGGGAAATTAAAAAATTAATTAAAATGAGTTTATTGATTCCATCTCCTTTTCAAATGGCTTTCCAAGGCATATTAACCTTTTATTTTAAGATCCCTCTTTACACCAAGAGGTAACATCACCATTATTATTATTTTTATCACATCAGACCCGCCTTATACTTACTCTCACTCTCCATCCCTTATTTTTGATGAAGGCGACACCATGACAGGAAGCCGCTGCTTCTTTTTTTAATCCAAGATGACGCCGCTTATATTGGTTATGGCATTTTATGATGCCTTGTACCGTTAGTCCTTCTTCTGTGTCTGTACCTCACTAACAGCATTGAGGTATGACACACATCATTTTGGAGATGGATATAAGATGCAATACCAAGCCAGCGCGTTCGCTAAAATGATGGCGACGGATGCAAACATTTGAATATTAGACTGGCACGGACACCAAATAGGTGAGAATTGGGCCTTCTTTCAGTGCTTTTCTGCTATGCTTAATGCATTTAACATTAGCGTCTTGTCGAGTTTTTTTCACCTCAAAAAACAATCTTAAATGTACTGGCTACCTAATCCACCTTTTTGATCACTTTATCTTCACACTAGTTTTTAACAGGGATTTAAGATTTTGCTGGACTTCCTTATGGCTAATAACAATTTTCCCCAACATTATTGGTTATGCAATGTTTTGTCAATTTGTAAAGTATTCCCTCATGTGAGGTTACCCATACCTGGGCTAATTATGTTTCTTGTTAAGTCTACTATATCCCTTTCAAAAACAGATATTGTTTCTCAGCAAGCCATTTAATATGAGGCACCATTACCTTGATTGTTTTTTTCTTTCAATGCATTTTCTTTTGACTACTTATGGTACTTCTATTACTATCAATATGTTATATGTCGATCATATATATTTATTTTGCAGACTATCCAATGAAATAGTGTTTATACAGCTGATTGTCTTTGCGAACCGAATATTGTCTACACAGTATGGTATGTTGCATCCATTTGTCTTGTTACAAATCTATTTTTGATTATATTATTCTTTTTCCTGTGCAATACTCATGAGCACAATTCTATAACCCTACCATCTCTACTTCATTTTTTGCACCATCACTATCATTGTTGTGCTAAAATCACTTCCTTTCGCATATTCTTTTTCTTTCTGGTCACACCTTCTATAACAATTTTAAGTGAATTCTGCATGTTCTTGTTATTTTTCATTAACTTTAATACACTTTTTTCAGCTTGCAATAACCACACTTTTTCCTTTTAATTAATTGTTTCATTTCCCTTTCTCTCGGATCACCAATTACCTGGAAAATGTTTTTCCTGGAATGGAATTTGTTATGCTTTGCGTTGCACGATCTTCCTTACGGTCCTTGGGTTCTCACACTACAGTGATGTTTTCCTTTCTCATAACTTTTTTCAATACAATTGAACTATTTTTCCTAGTCGTATGTCGTTTCTCTCTTTCAGCCTTGAGAAAGCCCTGGCGTACGTGCCTGTGGGGCGAAACACGTGTTGGCTGAGTTTCTGCCTTCTTGTGGGACCATCCTGTTGCATTTCAACCGGGAGTTACTTAGTCTTCCAAAATAAAACTCAATTTGGAGCAACTAAGGTTCTTCTCGCAGTTCCTTTCATGATCTTCACTGAATTCATGGCAATTACACATTAATAATTTAATTCACTTAGTGGGACCTTACCTTTTTCTTACTAGCGTATTTCTTTTGGAGGACTAAGGTCCATGTCCTCTGGTTAAGCTCCCACATTTACAAAAAGGCATTTTATACAGGACGTTTGTGGCTTGGACCCCCTCCTTCTTGAAGCACTTTCTGCTAATAGTTACATAGCACCCAACCCTAGGGGCACATAGGGCACACCTTAGGGGTGACATATGTAAAAATAAAGTAGTTTAAGATTTTGAAAGTACTTTTAATTCCAAAGTCGAATTTGCATATAACATTAGTTTAAAAGCAGCCAGCAAGGCAGGCCTGCTTTAAAATGACACTTAGCACCTCAGCAGTGCACCTATCGGTGCACCACCTATGCTGGGGTCCCTAAACCTACATGCCTTACCATATACTAGGGACTTATGGGTAGGGTGACATAGCAATTTATAATTACCCTAATTTTCTCACTCATTTTACACAGAGCACAGACCCTGGGACTGGCTAGCTGTAACACCATCAAAAAGTGAAAAATGGGGGCAAAAGGTTAGGGGGCCTCTGCAATCAGCCCTGTTTTATCACAGTACTACACTACACAATAAAAACTTTGTGATACTGTTTGGTATGCACGTTCAGCATCTTAATCTTTAGATGTCTCTTCTAAGGTGAAATTATATTTATTTCCGTTGAAACCAAACAAAAACTTCTGATTCACATACACATTGCTGACTCTTCCCAGCAAACAAGAAATAGTGTTTTGTATTTTCATTCTTGATGTACAAAAACTTTCAACATTTTCAGACACAGCGGTTCAACACATGTATATGGTTCCATTGCAGCACAATACAGCTAATGGAAAATCAATCAATGAGTCAAGTTAAAGCTGTTCCCTTTGTTAAAAATTAATGACTCTCTATAACCTTGGAAAACCTGCAGTAGTTGCCAAGTTCACGTCTTTCACTGGAAAATATGCCTTCGCCATGCTTTTTAGAGCATTAGCACAGCATCACAGTCGATACAACCGAAATGGGATATTTTCAGACCCTTGTATCGTCCTCTGCATAGTGTTTCTGACATGATTTGATTTATCCTACCCTCTGTCTATTTTACATGTGTATATCTCGTGAACCATAATTTCCTTGCACATCTGATGTATTGAGAAATGTCATCTGAGGTCTTTATTTAGCATTTTAAGTTTTCAGATGTCACTGTTATCCGTACGCTATTTCCTCTGAATGTGAAAAGGAAGCCATCTTGCTGTATTAAACAAATTTCAGATATTGGTGTACATCTAGTACTTCTGAGAAGCAGCTGCCACAGTTGTCCACATTGCACTGCTGTCTTTCAAGTGTTCTTTCAATTAATATTAATGCAAGTACGGGGTATCCTAACTGCCCACCAACCAGACACTGCATATGGCTTATCAGCAGGGTGAAGCGTATAGTGTAAGGCACAAACTTCCAAATCAAACGACATCATTTACGAATCTATGTGTTATTCTCTTTCAGTTCAATTCGTTATGGCAGATAGCAGGTCCTTGACTGTATGACCTAGCATGCAGCAGAATTGTTTTCAGCTTGTAAAATGACTCCTTTTATTCTGCTGCAACTAACTATTTGAGGTAGTAGTGCACCGTTCCGCAGAATATCTGCATTAGGATATGAAAAGATTAGGATTCCCTCGGACACCCTGACTGACTTGGCTCACAGCTGAGACTTTGGGTCATATATGCATTTAATGTGCGAGTTACGGTTTGCATGTCTGCTTGCGAGTTGTGAATTGCAGCGCTAACCATAATTTGCCAATTTCAGTGGTGCTTCACTTTTAAGTTACGACGATAACTCCACGTTAAGTGCGTTTTTCAGTGACTTTGTACATTTGTAAACATTTTTCTGTGCTAAATTAAAAGGTTACTATAACTACACTGATAACAGATTTTTTCAGTGTATTCTTTTTATTATATGCATATTCCCTGCGCCCAACCAAGACTGCGGTAGATGGGCAGCCAGATGTTCGCCCAGAAATATGACAGAAGGAAAAGGGCCACAAAATAAAATAATAATTAACCCTGATTGCTTACATGGTATATTTGAAACATTCAGGGCCTCATTATGAGTTGCCTGGAGCAATACCCCTGGAGTGGATACTACCCTGGGCACTGTGAGTTGTCTGATGTTTCTGGACCCATAATTATTCTCTGGACTGCATTTTACCGGGCGCTTATCCTCACTCAGTAAAATTACAGGTACAGGTACAGAGGGACATGGGCTGTGGACCAGAGGCCCATCCACTCCCTACCCGTCCTTCACCATAAGGGGAGAAGGTATTGCTCCCTTAGAGATCTACCAACCTTTTTGCCATATAAAGGCACTCAGAGGCACCCCCAAACCTGCACCAGATACCCCTCATATAGTTACTGCAAGAAAGTGGATTGTGTTCTCAATGGGTTGATGACCCACCTTAAGCAAAAAATACATTTCTACCCAGGGTCAACTACTAAAATCACAAAATTAACTTGAGCTCAACCTCCTTGATAGTTATGGCACATGGAAGGAAGACTTAATTTAGAGGCAATTTGTAAAGTGTTTATACAATACCAAAACAGTAATAAAGTTAAAACAAAACACACAAAAAATCCCAAACCAATTTAGAAAATATTAAATAAAATGACACCAAAACAACAAAAGTCCAATGAGGGGAACCACATCTCAGATTTAGTTTTAACATTTTAAATGAAACTAGCATCATAAAGCATTAAGTGCCAACCACTGATTACAGTAAACCTGGACATAGACACGATTGGAGGAAGACCACAATATAGGCTTTGTCAGTACAGGAATCAGCTTTGACCCAGTTGAAGGATTTACCTTAGGACTAGGGACCTGATTTATATCATGGTGGGATGGATACTCCATCACAACAGCAAATTCTGTGGTTAACCCACCTGATCTAAATGCGAATGAACCTTTGGTTTAATCACAGTGGAGACTGCTCTGTCTCATCAGTTGTTAAATCCCTATGACAGACTGACAAAGTAAGGGCCATTGGAAGTTGATGCCTTATTCCACCCACCTAATTTCGATGGGTGAAATAAGAGGTCAGTTTGCACTGCCTGTAAGCACCAGGAATACCCAGGCAGTAAGAAGCTGTGAAAAATATAGAATGCTCCCCTCTCAATGGGAGAGGACTCCGATGGCAAGGAGAGCATGGTCTTTTTTATTTTCAAAATGAAAATTCTGCTTCGGGATGTCTTTTTTGAAAATAGAAAAGGAAACAGTTTTCTGTATGGCTGTGTCATATTTGAGAAAGTGGTGAGCTAAACTACAAAAATCATTGCCGGGAACCGGCTATGTCTGTGGTTCCTGGTAATGCTTTCAGGAATGATTGCACACGTGGCAGTAATTTCACAACTGAGTGGGTGGAGGTGCAATTAAGGCAACAGAGAAACTTATTCTGTTTCCCTGACTGCCAAACCTTTGCCTACCAAATTATAAATCACCCCCTTCGTCTCAAAAATGTATGTCCTATGTTTTCTTTGGGCAAGGCAACAGGCTGGAGCCGAAGAGTACTCCACAATATCTGAGATACACCAGACAATTTTAGGGCGAAGATGTTCATTTTTGGGGGGAAAGCTCAGAGTGGTAGAAATATGAACATTGCATTCGGGAAAGTTCCCTCACAAAGGAGTTCTGATTCCTCCTGTATGGCAAGTTTGCAGGCTGTAGCCTAAGTAGACTACTTGAGGATTGATACCAACTCCACGAGGTCAAGTTGAATCAAATTTGCTGCTGCACGAGTGCAGCATCACTAATCTTCACCCCAGCTACAATGAACCTTGGCCAGATCAGCTTTCAGGTTTGTCCCTGTCATCCAGAGGTCTCTGGATCCAAAAAGTTTGTAACTTACTTGTTTTCAGGGGTGGTAGGAGAAGTCCATCCTGCCAGGGGTCCACAGGCCTCAGGAACAGCACTTAGAAGTCTGAACTTGATCCAGCAGAGGACACCTTCTGAGTGCAAGGTCAGGTCCAGTTTAAACAGGCCAGATGGAAATCTTAAGCATTCCTGGGATACCTTTGGTGGTAAAACCTTTGAATAGGACTTCAATTGAAATCTTGGTACTAATGCCAAAAGTTAACTTTATAGAGATCCAATGTGAGTTCTGATCAATAAGTATCAAAATATACTTTTTTCAGAACCCTACAGTGTTTATAGGGTCTACGATGTTTAATATTAATTTATCGTACGGCCTGTCAATCACACCAGTAGGGCAAGAGAAGCCTTATGAATCTGCTTGGATTTATCACTTACACTGCAAACATAGAAATCCCTTACTTGTTTCTCTATCATGGAGTCCATGTAACCAGTATTCAGATCTGATTCAGGTTTTTGTTAAGCTACTCCAGAGGCGCCCCTCATGAGCTAGGAGATATGTCATACCAGAAGGTGGGCCCAATTTCCCTGACTTGAAAACCAAATCTTCACTTAAAGAAAGCTCATTCCTTATGTTCCAAAAAGGTTGTAGTTCTTTGTCCAACCCTCCATTTTTCTGAGGCCATCCTTATAATTTTCTCCTTTACAGAAGCCATCACGTTATCTTTTGACATGCCTTTCTCCCGGTCCTCTTTCATTAAGGCTGGAACAGATATAGCCATTATGGATAAATCAGGACCAATGGTTACATAATTGTGGTTTATTGGCATCCGAAATAGGAAATTAGCTGCCTTATTCCTTTCCCCTCAGACATACCCCATCCTATGCTGAAAACCTTGAAACCTAAGAAACCATTTAGAAATTCTAGGGGTAGTTTCTTCTAAATCTTTTACAGAAAATACAGAGATCAAAGGTGTATGATCTGTTCTTAAATCAAATGGTGATCCCCACAGATAAAACTTAAAATTATTAACTGCCCAAAAGCACGCTAATACTTCCTTCTCAATTGTGGAGTAGTACGTTTCACTATCTGTGAGTGTTCTTGAGCCTAAAGACTAAAATTCTTTCTCAGCCCCCACAGATTTGAGAAAAAGAAGCTGTGAGTCCTTTCTTGTTTGCCTCTGTGGTAAGAATAGTTTTATGCCTGGTATCAAATTTGCCTATATATTAGGAGAACTGATAATGGAATTCTTTATCTTCTCAAATGATTCTATTTGCTCCTTATGCCATAGAAACAGATTTTTTCTTTAATAGGTCTCTCATTGGTTGCACAAGATCAGTGAAATTCTTTACAAACTTTGACTTGTATTCCACTAAACCTCAAAATTGCTTCACTTCCTCCTTGTTAGAAGGGCTGAAAGCCTCCTGTACAGCATCTATACGGATAATCGTTGGTTTAATTCCTTTACTAGAAATGGTAAGCCCTTAGTAATTGACAGCGATGACTAATCTTGCACTTGTTTTTCATTATGGATAACCCAGCATCACGTAATTTGCTAAGTACACTGCTTAGGTTTGTGTCATGCTTCTGGTCTGTAGACCCATAAATCAAATAATGTCTTGAAAACACATGGCCTTGTCTAATATTTGTAGGGTGTTCAGCATTTGTTCTTTGAAATGCCGCAGCAGGAGAAGCTAACCCAAACTGCCATCTTAGGAACACATATGTGCTAAAAGAGCTCAATGGCTGTGATGTTGGGTGTAGTACTATCTTGTATGCAGATGATAATTCTAACACACTAAAATACTTTCTATTATGTATCAAATCAAGCATTTTGTTAATCCTTTGCAGTGTGAAATGATCCACCCAGATAATAGCATTTATATCTCCTAAATCAACACATAACCATATGTCTTTTCCCCTGTTGTTAGGTGCAAGTACAATGGGGGCCGCCCATTCTGCACAACCACCCATTCTTGTCTTTCCAGTTTCTCCAGTTCCTCCTTCAGCGAATCTCTCATGAGTAGAGGGATTGATCTAGTTTTGTGTACCAGAGGTCTAGCATCCAATTTAAGTTTTGATTTATGTACCACTCTCAATATATCAGAAAACACTATTGGGAACTTACCAGAGATGTATTTACCTACTATGGATCTATCCACTAGTAACACCTGTTCTTGATTATTTGGTGGTGGTGCATGTCCAGTAAATTGGACCTTTGTTTAGTAACATACACTCTACCCACCGTGTCTATCCTTGAATGATATGTGCACTATAGCCATCTGACAAGAGGAAAGGGAACTCTTTCTCCCATGGAAGGACTTACTATCACTGAGAGCGTACCTGAAACATGAGTCTGCAAACACAGTAACTTTGATTCGATCTAACAGCACATCACAAGTAGCGTCTACCATCTTCTCCTCTCAGTCATTTCCATTATTCTGAAAGACAAACTGCTCTTTGTTAGAACCACTTCCTTCTCCAGTATCTTCCACCACATATACACTATTTTGACTCTACTTACTTTGGCGAAGTGTCCTCTTTTATTGCGTTTTCTGCTTAGGGCACGTCTTGCTGGATACTTTGCAGTGTTACCTAACTGATTACTATAGCAACATCTAAATGTTTAAGTTTCCTGTCTCTCTTATTGGTGGATTGCTGAACTGCAACACGTTTTACTTTGAATCCATTTTCAACCTCACAGAGTTTTTTTACTTCACCATTATTTGTAATGTGTCACCAGCCAGCTTTATTTCTTTAACACATACTGCAGTCTATACTTTTCGCTATATTCACTGCTTCAGTTAAACATGGCTTTAGAGTTTTAGTTTTTAGTTTTTCTTGTACATATTAATCAATGATGCATCTTACTAACTGATCTCTGATTAAAGAGTCTGTGAGAACACCTAACTCACATGCAGATGACAGTCCTTTCAACACTGCAATATAACTTCCCACTTTCATATCTTTCCCTTATGCTCTTTTAAAAAATGTGTGTGTTTTTAAGACAACACTCATGGATTCTTTAAAATGACATTCAAGTTTGTCTAATGTAGTTAGAAAAATGTCTTCCTCTTTTTCCACACTAATTTCATCTGAATCTTCATACGTTAAATCGTCACACATGTATCTGCCCTGAACACCCGAATTATGCAATAATATGTGCTGTTTCTTCACTGGCAAAACATTTCCCCTCCTGTTACTATTAAGTAGGAGTTAAACATTTTAATCCATCTATGCCATGGTAAAGTAGGCTCCCCAATTTAATTTAAATATGAGGGAGGCTGGTTCATACTTGAAGCAACCGTGGTGTATAGTAGCCTAGCTAGCAACACTAAGGGTGTCTTTTTACAAGGAGCTTGCACCGCTGTTGCATCATTTTGTTTTGTTCCGCAGCAGCGAAATCAGTGCTCCACACTGCTCCATATCTACAAACTGATGCATTAGGCCCAATGAGTCAGTTTGCAGAGGCCTGTGTCAGCATTATGCCTGTGCCAGGTATAATGTATGCAGGATTTGCGTTCCACGTTAAAAATCATGTAGAACTGACGCAGTGAAATCTACAACTTTTCACTGCATCACTCTACGAATTGACTGTGTCAAAATTCTTAAGCCTGCTCAGACCAGGCAAAAGGATTGACACAGGGCTTTTAACAAAGGATTCTCCTCTGTGTTCTGATGTATGCTGTAGTTGATTCAGTTTTACAATACCGATCCAGCAAATCGTCAGGTTAGCACCAACAGATGCATCAGAATTTCTTGCACAACCATGAAAACCTGCACCATGAAGCTCGGTATTGTAAATACAGTGCATCCATGGCATTGTTAAGGCATTGCGACAGGCACAAGAAATCTGACTCATTGATGCTGATACGTCATTTTGGTAAATGAGGCCCTAAGAGTTCATACACAATGCTGTCAAAAATGCAAACTGTTAAAAATGGGGTGTCTGGTTGGCAGTCAGTTTGCACTCTGTCCAATCAGGGACCCTAACTTTAGTCAGGGTAGGGAGATAAACACCTAGGATAAATTCTGGCTCACCGACTTGGTAGCTTGGCACAAGTAGTCAGTCTTATCTCAGAGGTAACATGTAAAGTATTTGTATCAACACTCACAGTAACACAGTGAAAACACCACAAGCAGGACTCCACATCAGTTTAGAAAAATAGTCAATATTTATCTAAATCAAGCAAGACCAAAACAACAAAAATCATACATACACAAGCAAAGACATTCATATTTAAAGTAAAATAAGTCTTAATCAATAGAAGTCAATAGATGCATTGCTTTTGCACAAATTAATTGGTATGCATCAAAAATAAAACCTCACAGGCAAACATGCATTGGAAAAGCAAGCTATGCATTGGTTCCTTAGTCACAACTGAGGCCGTGCATTGATTCTCCCTCCCCCGAACAAGCAATGTGTTGATTCTTTCCCTGCAGGGAAGAGATGTGTCAATTTCTGTAAAAGCAGACTCCGGTCAGCGCAGTGATGTTGCAGATTTGGTGTTCAGGGACGATGCATGGAAAATTCGGACTAATGGCAGCAATGAATCCGCACTGAGCTGGTGATGCATCTATTTTACCGGTGATGCATTGATTTTTCAGCCACAGTGCAGGGGACTGGGTGATTTATCTACCACTCTGCTCCGGTGTGTGGATTTTCTCCTTGGTTCACCAGCTTCTCCTTTGAAGGGCCCATGGACTGGATGTGGCACCAATTGGTAGGGTAGGGGTCCCAGCAAGAGATCCCAGGTGCTGGCAGAGGAAGTCTTTGATGGCCCTTAGACTTCAGAACAGAGGGCAAGCTCAGTCCGAGCCCTTGGAGAATTGTCATAAGTAGGATACACAGGGTGGCCAAAATGGCGGCCAAAGCAGACGCTTAATCTGAGCTCCGCTCGTGGTCCACCGAAGATCCGCTCATTAATGCGCTCCTGAGACCGTCTGGATGGTTGTCTTGGCGTTGTGGAGACCCTGGGAGTGACTGGCGACCATCGGTGTCGCACTCGATGTTCGGCGAGACCGGTGAGAAGAGCGCTGAGCCCACGTCGGGCTCACGCATCGGCTGAAATGAAGCAGCCTTCCCTCCGTGCCGCGGAACACCGGATCTGGCGGCACAGCAAAAAACAGGGCCCCTGAGGGCTGGGTGCCCAGCAACTGAAAAAGCGCAGAGGAGCGGCAGCGGGGGCAGATTCGAGTCCAGACAAGACCCGAGGGGCCGGGAGGCAAACTTTGTGGTCCTGCGCTGTGGGACGCACGAGGCAGCGAGCCCAGTGAGAGGAGCGCTGAGCCCACACTGGGCTCGCGCATTGGCTGGAGCAGAGCAGTCTCCCGCCCCGCTGAGGATCATCGAACCCGGCGGCGCAGAGGAAACGGAGCCCCTGAAGGCTGGGTGCCCAGTGACGGGAGAGACACAGAGGGGCGGTAACAGGGGCAGATTCGAGCCCCGATAAGACCAGGTGATCAGAAAGCAAGCCTCATGTTCCTGCGCTAAGGGGAGCGCGAGGTAGTGAACGGCCGGTCCCGGCCATGCAGAGAAGTAAAGGAGTGGCTGGTGCCCCTACCTCCCTCCCACGACGAAAGAAACACGTAGAGCTGATAAACGAAGAAAGGACAAGAGACTGCCATCCAGAGACACCAGAAAATAAATCAAGAATAACCACGGAGCAGCAAAGTAAATGAGGACGCCCTCAAGTAAGTCAAGAGGATTCCTTTAATAAAGACGAGGAGGGGATTGTGATTTCTTCCTCCCCCCCATCACTTGTTCAAATGATAGCTCCTTGAATAAGGGTTCATAAAAAAAAATAAAAAAAAGATTTGGACCTCGCTCCTGATCCATTCCTGCACCCCAGTCAAAGTTTAACGTCAAGGAGCAGTGGTTTCAACACACCACTGAAAGAAAGGTTATCTCCGGGCAGCAAACAGAGTCGAAATGATGCCGAATAAAAGACGAACTGAATGAAAGAGTTTATAATTTTAAAGCCTGACAAGAAAAACAGCCCCCAGCAATGCAAGAATAAAGACACCCAACGAGACGAGAAGGGAGCAGGGGACAGGCAAATCAGGAACAAACAGGGACGGGAGTGCCTGAAGGGGAGTCCTGTGACTCGACGTACGGCTGAGGCAGACCACAGTACACAACGGGCCCGCGGGGACGACGACTCACCTAGCGGAGGACACGGATACACCGCAGACAACCATGGTCAAACCAAAGCCACAGAGACCACACACCAGCGCACAACATAGGACCCCTGGCACAGAGGGGGAATCGAGACTTCAAGCTGACGCTTTACTTAGGATGTCCGAGACTTTGGCCACTCACTCGGCCCAGTTTGACAAGGTGCTACAGGCGATACTAGACACTAAAGCCTCATTGGAGGGAAAAATAGACTCTGTGGTACTAGAGGTTACTATACTTCACGCAGATCACCGTAAATTGATGGAAAGAGTCAACACTGCTGAATTGACGCTAGAATCGACTCAACCTGCAATATCTGAAATGAAGGCTCAAATCAGATGCATGGAATCTAAGTTGGCGCAACTGCAACGCAGAGCTGAGGACGCTGAGGGTTGATCATGCAGGAACAATGGAAGGTTCCTGGGTGTCCCGGAACGATCAGAGCCCCCCAAAGCTGAACTCTTCCTGGAGCGTTCGCTAAAGGACACAGTGCTGACCCGAAATGTGTCATTGATGCTGGTGGTGGAACGGGCCCACTGGGTCAAAGGAGGTCCGCCCCATCCTGGCACTCCACCCACACCGCTGATTGCTAGATTCCTAAATTACAGGGATAGAGATCTGGTGATACAGGGCTTCCGAAAACAGGGCCCTATTTGCCTAGAGAACGCGGAGATAACAGCATATCTGGACTACACAGTGGAAGTTCAGCGCAGACGTGCCACTTTCACTAAAGTAAAGCAAGTGCTCCGAGACAAAAACATCCCCTACTCCCTCTTGTTTCTGGCTCGATTAAGAGTGAGAGATGGAGACAGAACTCTCTTCTTCCCATCGGCGGAGGATGCATTGACATGGCTGCACGCCAAGGGCCTAGCAGATCCAGTGGAGGAGCCTGATGGAAACAGGGAATGGCTGGAACAGCGGCCTCGGCGAAAGAAAAAAACAAACACTGGGCTCAAAACACGCCTATCGAAGTTACAAGCAGCGGACGCACAAGCACAAGCCCTGAAAGAAGCAAATAGGTTTCTGACCACGCCAGCATCATCCAGGAATGAAAATGGGGACACAGACTCAAATTCTTCACGAGGTCACTTAAGCCTTCCTTCGTCGCCACTCACAACCGGCCCCGACCTGACACTACGCGCTGCTGATGACATTTGAAGGGAAAAAAAAAACAGGAGGATATGGAAACATTGGAACTTTGAACCCATAGGGACACAAATGAACACTGTGAGACATAAATAGCCCTGACGGACTGGCGCCGGGAGGGAGGCTCGAGGACAACGACTCGGATGTGCTGCATTTCCTCTGGCTGTGAGGATACCAGCCCAGAATCCGGAAAAGGAAACTGGATTAACTACCACATCGGGGGGCCGAATGCGGACGAGTATGGACGAGTGATCGACCGGGTGAGCCTCTCAGGAAGACACGATCATCTATGTGGGCCACGAGCAATCGCCAACTCGGATTCTCATTGACCACGCCCTCACGCCCACATGGGCTACCGAATGGACCTAGATTGGAGTAACGCATTTGTTGGCATCGGTTGTGCTATACAGTTTATTGATGTTCTGATTATCGTAAGTTTTCTTACACCTTTACACCTTTTCTTACATGCGCCATATGTACTATACACAGGGGAGGGACTGGGGGGAGGCTTCGGTTGGGGGGGATCTTGACTGATGGAGGGGTAAAACAAAGTACAGTAAACCCAACACCATGGCTACATATAATATTCTCCCCTGGAATGTAAGAGGGATGGCTCATACCTCCAAATGCAGCAGAATATATAATTACCTCAAGTGACATGCAATACACATAGCAATACTCCAGGAGACACACCTTGCAAACGACGAATTGGACAGGGTAGATAAAAAATGGCCAGGAACAATATATGGCACTAAAGCATTGACATACGCAAAAGGAGTGCTGGTGTGGATAGGCCCTGGGGTCCCCTATACAATTAAGTGCACACAAATAGACAAGGACGGCAGGTATGTACACTCTTTGGGAGAATTAGATGGGAAACAATTGACTATAACAGGAATATATGCACCCAACATTAGGCAGGGAGATTTTCTGTCATCCACCTATGTAGTCTTATCATGGGATACGTCGATACCTAGCATTTGGGGGGGAGATTTCAACTGAGCTCCTGATGTAAATATAGACAGAGCCCACCCACTGCTTGAGGGCGCTCAAAGTAAAAGAATCTCTCAGGCGCTGCAAACTTGGCTGACAGAGAGGAGACTTCACGATGTTTGGAGGAACCTACACCCCACAGACAGGGAATATACCTTCTTCTCCCCGGTACACCAACTCTACACTCAAATAGATCTGCTACTATGCTCCAGCGAACTTACTCAACTCATAGATAAAACAACATACCTAGCTAAAACAATATCAGACCACAGCCCTCTAGTTACTACAATGCGATGGGGTAGGATGGTAACACGTGTCCGTACCTGGCACCTGCAGCCCTCCCTATTACGAGATCCTCCCTTTCGTGCCGAACTAGCAGAGGGTATAGAATCATATTTCAAGTTAAACACAAAATCAGCATCATTGAGAGCAATTGTGTGGGACGGGCACAAGGTGGTAATACGTGGGTTATGAATGTCGGTGTCTGGTGGAGTTAGCGCACGCTGATTGCGGAATTACAAGGTGTTGAGGGAAGACTGCAGGAGGCGGAGCGGAGGGTGGAGGGAGGTGGGGAAGACATGAAAGAAGTGTCTGAATTAACTTAGACTGGACTTAGACTGATGCCCGCTTGAAGAAATTTGACTACCGGCATCACACGGCAAGATTGCATGCCGAGGGGGACCAATCAGCAGATTATTATCATGGCTGGTGAAAGGTGAACAACAGCACTCCCCCATAAATGCTATCCGGTTAAATACAGGCAACATAGTCAATACGCAGAGGGAGATCAATAAGGCCTTTAAACAATACTATGTCACTCTGTACAAAGCGGGCCCCCAACCGTCAGAGGAACAGCTGAGAGAATTCCTCCAGACATCCCAATTAACACGCTTGACGGAAACGCAATTTTTAGATTTGGAAAAACCTATAGAAATGGATGAGATCCAAAGAGCCCTGAAGCACATGGCCCACAACAAAGCCCCAGGCGGAGACGGTCTACCGGCAGAGTACTATCAGGTTTTCTCACCACAGACGGCAAAACCATATCTAGAAATGCTGCAGGAGGCATATGGGAAGGGCCACCTCCCGGAATCGCAACGGGAGGCGATCATTGTGGTCCTCCACAAAAAAGGACGCAACCCTCTGGATGTCCGGTCCTACCGTCCCCTATCTTTGCTGAACTCTGACTGTCAATTGCTGGGGAAGGTGTTGGCAAACTGTCTCCTCCCATTGATGCCGACTCTAATTCACCCAGATCAATCGGGTTTCATACCCGGCTGCAGTACTCATATTAATATCAGGTGCCTCTTAAGACTAATAGCTGAGACCCCGGAATCAGACCACTCATGAACGGCGGTCTCACTAGATGTAGAAAAAGCATTCGACATGCTAGGTTGGACATACCTGGAAGCTCTTAAATGCATGGGTTTCAGAAATACATTCACATGATGGGTAGCAACACTATCTGCAGACCCGAATGCTATAGTCAAAACAGGTGGGATTATATCAGAGAGGTTCACGATCAGTAGAGGCACCAGACAAGGGTGCCCATTATCACCACTCCTGTTTGCATTGACAATCGAGCCGCTCGCGGCTCGGCTGTGGTGTGAGGCGCCACACTGGGGTATTCTCGATGGAAGTGAGCACAAAATGATCTCCCTATCTGCAGATAATGCATTAATATACCTACGCTACCGAACTGAATCCCTGCCGGATTTACTACAATTACTAGATATATTTGACAACATATCCGGCCTACGTGTAAACTGGCCAAAATCATGCCTGGTCCCATTGCAACAGATTCCGAACCCCCAGAGAGAAGTCTCCCCTCACATAACTTACAATGGTGTTACACCACCTTCAAATATTTGGGAGTGCAAATATACCATGATGAACTGGACCTCAGAGAGGGGAATCTAGACCGGACGATTAGATCCATAAGAGGCACGATGCAATTTTGGTGTTCACTTCCACTCTCACCCTCAGGAAGAGTAGCAATAGCTAAAATGATCATACTACCTCGGATCCTGTACTATTTGTTGGCTTTACCGCTGAAGCTCCCCAATAACTTTTTTACGCCTCTGTCCAGCCTACTGATAGATTTGATATGGAATAGAGAACACTGCTGTGTGGCTCTAGCCAAGACTCATATGCCCATGGAAAGGGACGGATTGGGAGTGCCGCAGTTTGAATTATACTACGCAGCAGCACAAATACACTGGATCATGGACTGGATGTGTAATCCAAACGGTTCAGAAGGACAGATGGTGCACACTCAGCTGGGGAAACTAGACGTACTTAGGTGGCTCATAGGCCAAGAAAACCCACCGCCCCACAGTAACATTCTAATGGAAGTGGCAGGATGGGTGTGGCACCGATACGTGATGAGGAAAGGACAGACAACACCATACTCACCCGCGATCCCGTTGCTTGCCACCCCTGGCGCAAATAAAATAAAAAGTCAGTTTAAATTATCTACCTGGGTCGACAAGGGTTTGCAAACTATTGGAGAAATATTCAAGGAGGGACACTTCCAATCGTATGAGACGCTGGCAAACACACACTGTTGTATGTTAGCAGCGATTAGATTAAGCATTAGCAGAAGACATCTTGTATTTATTAACTATTGTGAACATTTCGCTGAATCCATTTTGTATTCATGGCAGCCATTTTCTCTGCCACATGCTGCCATGTGTTCACCATATGCTCTGTCCTACCTTTCTGTTAACTACTCTTGAAAATCTGCCTAGTGACAAGTTATATTTAGCATCTCCCAATTTTGCACATGCACAGTAAGGTCTGCAGCTGTTAGTCCTTGAAAACTGTTAGCTCCTCCTACCTGTCGACTGTGCATTTCCACATGACCTTACATGTATGCAAGTCTTGCTTCTATAATTGTACCACCTCCTTTTAGCCCCTGCGTGGGTATAAAAGGACCATGCTCTCTCAGTTCAGTGTGCTACTTCAAACATTAACGAAGGGTGCTGTTTGAACTGTAGTACCACCTCATGAGGTTTAATAAACTTTGTCTTTTTATTTCAGTTTCTGTGCCAACTTCTTCCTACATGGTCTGAGGCCTTTGTGCAGAGAAAGGTGAACCCCTTGCACTAGTAGGCCTTGCTGAGGCTTACTTCAACAAATTGACGCCCGAACAGGGACTCATCGGCGACTCAGAAGCCCAACGGATTGGTCGCGATGAAGGATTGGGATCTCGCTGCAGATGATCAATGCCTGAGGAGACCTGAGTTTTGGCAACCACAGCGTTTTTCCCTTCTTTCTGATTTGACCATCCAGGTGGCGCCGGTCCTCGACTGAGATCCTTTTTGTTCATTCGTCATGCAGTGACCATTTGGTCGATTTTAGAACTTGGCAGTTGGAACCTGGACACCCTGTGATTGGTAAGAGCCATTTTACGGCAGTTGCTGTGGGTTTTGATGCCTTTGTTTGGTAATGTAGTTTAGCACTACTTACTGTGGCTCTCGTGTTTTGGGTGACTAGTCAATTTGTGTCCTTTGAATTGATATATAAATTGCAATTTATATAGGCAGGTAATGAGGAGAATTTTCTCCAATTTAATTTTGATTTGAACGGCACCTTAAGTGCTACTTTGATTATAATATTGCATATTCTGCACTATTTTTGGCATGCCTGTTTTTAGCACACTACGTAGTATGTGTTGCTTTTGTAATGGTACCAATTTGAGACTGGAAGAATCGCAACCGGCACCCCCAGAGGGGACGCCCAATAGAGATATGTATGTTAAACATGGTCTTTCTTCTATAATTTACAGCACATTATGGAATAAATACACTTGTGCGGATCCTGAGTTACGTTGGCCTATGCATGGGTCATTTGATTTGCGGAAGATTGAGTATGTGGAACAATGTATGTGTAACGAAAGTCTAGGCAAGATATGTTTGACTGTGTACGAAAGTGGGAGAAAGAAGTGCGTGGACGAGTGAAGCGTGAGCAAGTCTTGCTTGAGAAAGAGCAGCGGAAGAATGTATATGTGAAAGCATTGGAAATTAGAAAGAAAGAAATAAGGGCCAGATGTAGGCACAAAGCAAATAGCAACTTTCAATTTGTGAGTCCGAGCGACTCGTAAATTGCAATTTGCAATTTGCTATGCAGAACGGTGTCTCAGACACCGTCTGCGAGTCGCTATGGGGTCGCAAAGACCCACCTCATTAATATTAATGAGGTGGGTCGCAAATTGCGGCCCATAGCGACTCAGGGCACTCACTGACATGGAGGCCTGCTGTAGTCAGTAGACCTCCATGTCCGTGACTGCTTGTAAATAAAGCATTTGTTTTTTTTTCAAGTGTAGCCCATTTTCCTTAAAGGAAAACGAGCTGCACTTAAAAAAAAAATCCGAAACCTTTTGTTTCGGAATTTTTTCAGGGCAGGTAGTGGTCCCTTGGACCACTACCTGCCCTGAAAAAATATTTTGTGGTCCATTCACAAAGGGGAAGGGGTCCCATGGGGACCCCTTCCAATTTGCGAGTGGGTTACCATCCACTTCAAGTGGATGGTAACTGCGACTCCATTTGCGACTGCGTACGCGGTCGCAAATGGAATTGCATACCACTGCGAGTCGCAAATAGGAAGGGAACACCCCTTCCTATTTGTGAGTCGGAAATGCATTTTGTGAGTCGGTCCCGACTCGCAAAATGCATTTCTGCATAGGAAACTTCGGTTTGCGACTCGCAAACAGCAATTTTTGCCGTTTGCAAGTCGCAAACTGGTTCCTACATCTGGCCCTAAATGACTTAAAGGAGCTAGAAGAGAAAGAATGTAAATTACAGGTAACTGGCCAATACAACGTTAGGCAACCTCTCTATCCTATCCTTAATAAACCACATGATGATTTATTGTTATTAGAATGCCCTCCACCGCCGTATGTCGTTCCTTCTGCCCCTCATGAGTTAGCTAAGGTATCCAGTTCGGAGCAACAGAAGATGTGAGACAGTCGCTCCATGTTGCCCGTACGTCTGAGCTTAGATCTATTGCTCGTAAAACAATTCGTAGCGTTGTCTCTGCTTCTGAACTTTTAGACAACATGAAAGGGTGGACAGAAAAGGAGCAGCTATATTTTACTGAGGCATTTGGCTCAGAAGTTATTGAACTATATTGGAAATATTCTGATGAGTTAGAGCCCGATGATGTAGCAGCTGATCATAAGCAAATGCGTGATGGTCTTTTTGTTTTCTCCCAGATGGCTGATGCAATCAGGCGTTTGGTGAAATTATGTGTTGTGGCAGTCCGTTTGCAAGAGGAGAAAAGAGCTGTGGATGTAGTTGAACGGACATCTCAGACCGGTGGGGTGCAAGCTTCCATCTTCGGAACAGATAAGACTATGATAGTTCACGCGAAACCAATGTGGGAGGCCGCTCCTTTGTATGTTCCTCCTAAAGGATTGGGAACAAGTGATGATAAAACTTCTGTTGATGCTAAGGGTTATTTTATTTATAATTGGGTGTATACTCCTTGGAATAGGGCAGATGTAATGGCACTTAAAACAGCATTACCTGACCCGCTGAAAAATCCAGCCGGCTTTTATGAGGAAGTTGAGGGAGCAATTAGTTCTTGTACTATGACTTTGGCTGACATTGATTTATTTTTTGGATTGATATTACCACCAGATATATGGAGAACTGTTCGTAAAATTGATGATCGTGCAGTTTTTGGGGCGTCATGGAAAGAATTAGAACAGATGGACGGGGACAGGGAACCTGCGAAAAAGCCATATCAGATTGTTCTAGATCTTCCTGCAGCCATATTAGTTAAGTTAAAAACGATTATTCCCCCTAAAAAGATAGATTGGACTGTTTTAGCGTCTTGTAAGCAAAAGACAGATGAATCGGTCTCTGATTTCTTTACACGCTTTGAAGAAGCATTTCATGATTTTAGCGGTCAGTTATTGTCAGATGATACGGGCAGACATTTGTTTGTCGATAAATATGTCGCAAATCTGTTGCCAGGAATAGCTAGTCATCTAAAAGCTAGTGAAAGTTCATGGACTACCTCTACTCCGGTTTCTCTTTTGACTATGGCTCAGTATTATGAACGTCAGGAATTAGAAGCAAAGGGTAGCGAGGATAAAAAGATTAAAGAATTAAAGACGAAGGTTATGTTGGCTCAAGCTTATGGTCCGCCTTTTAGAGGTAGTGATAGAGGTGGACGTAGATCTTATGGTTCTTCTTACACTCGTTCGAATTTGTCTGTTGATCAGTATGCGTATTGTAAGAAATTTGGGCATTGGGCTGCCGATTGTCCAGCACTACGTGTTCAGCAGTGTTCACGTGGTCGGGACAAATGAGAAATCACTCAGGATATTCAGGACCTAGAAGAAGCACGAATGATCATGCTAGGGTTGATGTTAATGTACGAGGGCAGGAAGGGTTTAACACTTTTGATAGACGGAACCAATACCAGATGTCTAACCATGTGCAGCCTGATTTCCAAGATTCTGCTTATACATAGGATTGCCTAGGATGTGGTAAGGAATCAGTTGAAGTTCCAGTAGATCAGAGGGGTCCCTATGTTACAGCACATGTTTTGGGTTCTACTGATCAGTTTCTGTTTGATACAGGAGCTACACGTAGCGCCTTGTCTAAACAATTGATTCCAAGGGCTCCCCTGTCTGGCTTAAAGATTACATCGATAGGTTTCGATGGAACACCTTCCCCTAGCCCATTGTCACAACCACTTGCATTCCATGTTGATAAATTTACTGCTCCATGTCCATTTTTGCTGTCTCCAAATACACCAGACAATATTGTGGGTCTTGATATGCTCAAGTATTTCAGGGCTACAATACGATGCTCTCCTGAAGGGGTGCGTGTTATTTTAAATGATAATCATCCTGTGATGGAAAGAGTTTGTCTTGTTAAAGAGGATATTTCATTAGCTTCACTCCCTAGTACTTTGTGGGCTACTTCAGATACTAATGTGGGACAAATGATTATTCCACCAGTACATATTAGTGTCAAGGAGGGAGCTGTATTGCCACGTTTGCCTCAATACAAAATTTCACAGGAGGGAGAAGAAGCACTCACACGAATTGTGCATGATGTTATTGCAGTTGGAGTTGTTGAGGAAGTTCTGTAAATTGTTTGTAACAGTCCGATTCTTCCTATTCTGAAAAAGGATACTGATACTATGATTTACCGATTCATTATTGATTTACGAGAAGTGAATAAGATTGTGATACCACAATATCCTGTGGTATCTGACATCACGACACTTCTTACTTTGGTTCCCCTGACAGCAACTACGTTCTCTGTGATAGACTTGAAGAATGCTTTCTTTTCGATCCCTATTCACCCTGGCAGCCGATATTTGTTTGGTTTTACTTTGAATAAACGATCATATAGATTTTGCAGAGTTCCTCAAGGCTATACGTAGAGTCCATTATAGTCAAGCGTTAAAATGACAACTTGATTCTTTTGTTTTGCCTGAAGGTGTGGCTCTCATACAATATGTCGATGATATTTTGTTGGCAGCTGATACCCCTGAGCAATGTGAAAAGTGCACTTTGTCCTTATTTTCTTTTCTTGCTTCACACCATCATAAAGTATCACGAAAGAAATTACAATATTGTAGACCAAAGGTAACCTATGTAGGTCACCTTTCGTCTAAGGAGGGCCGTGCACTTACATCAGATCGTATTCAAGCAATTTTAGACACACGAGTACCCTCTACTCAGAAAGATGTTTGTGCATTCCTTGGTCTTACTTCTTTTTGTAGGCAATGGATATTAGGGTTTTCACACATTGTCAAACCTTTGCTAGCACTTTTGACTAAAGATACTCCAATGCCCCTCCCATGGACAGATGAATGTGAGACTGCTTTCCGGCAGCTACGACAAGCCCTTTGTTCAGCACCATTGTTAGGTACTCCAGATTACATGAAGCATTTTGCACTTTACGTACATGAGAAAGATGGATGTGCATTGTCAGTTTTAGTACAGACACATGGCGATAAGCAGCGTCCCTGTGCATATTTTTCAGCAGTACTTGATCCTGTCGCTCGAGCGATGCCTGGGTGTTTTTGTTCAGTTGCCGCAACAGCTGTCAATACGTCAGAGTGAAGGGATAGTTTTGTCACATAAGCTGTTGGTGTTAGTACCCCATGCGGTTGATGCTCTTTTAAATCAAACAAAGACACAACATTTAACTAGCGCTTGTATAACAGGATATGAGTTGACATTGCTGGCTCCTCACATTACAATGAAGAGATGTGCAACACTAAATCCATCCACTTTGTTGCCATATCCGGTGACTCAGCCTCAGTCACAAGAAACACATGATTGTATATTCCTTACCGAAGAACAGACAAAGGGTCGTATTGATTTACAAGATACACCCCTTCCAGGGAACTGTGGGTTGATGTGTCTTGTTTGAAGTTGCCTGATGGTACGACCTCAGCTGCATATGCAATCACCACAATACACACGGCAGTGGAGACAGCTCGTATACCACAGAAGTCAGCTCAAGCAGCTGAACTAATAGCTTTGACACCAGCATGTGAGCTTAGTACTGAATTATGTGTGAACATTTATACAGACAGCCGCTATGCTTTTGGAGTGGCTCATGATTTTGGTTTGCTTTGGAAGGAGAGAGGCTTTCTCACATCCCACGGGATGCAGATAATGCACGGAGAATTAGTGCATAACCTCTTGACTGCATTGACATATCCAAAGAAACTAGCTATTGTTAAAAGTAGTTCATATAAGAAAGTGATCGATAAGATAGGGCAAGGTAATGCTCTTGCGGACCGAGTAGCACGTGAGACTGCGATGCAGCGAAGTACTACTTCTACGTATGTAGTGAAGTCACAAGCTGAACGTTGGCATAATGCTAGACAAGACGTATTAGATATACAGAAATCTGCTTCTGTGAAAGAACGTGAGCAATGGTCTGAAGATGGAGAATTGGATGATGAGGGCTGTTGGCGGAATAAGCAGATGGATAAATGGAAATTGCCTATAGCTTTTGTACAACCTATGGTTCAGATGGCACACGGGCTGGCACATGTTGGAGCTTCAACAATAACGAAGTTGCTTACGCAAGTTTGGGAGCATCCAGAAATGTCCAATACAGCTAAGAGAGTAGTACAGTCTTGTTTGATCTGTTTACAATACAATCCTGGAAAAGGGAACGCACTCCTGCGGGAGGGTTTGCTACATCAACTGCACCTTTTGAAGTTCTACAAATGGATTATATTCAGCTTGAACGCTGCAACAATTTAAAGTATGTCTTGGTGGTGGTATGTGCCTTCAGTAAATGGATAGAGGCGTACCCCACAAAGGATAATACTGCCATTACCACAGCGAAGGTGCTTTTGAAGGGATTTTTCCCTAGGTTTGGTGTTTGCAGACTTTTATGGAGTGATAACGGACCTCATTTTGTTGGGGAAGTTATTAAGTATGTCCTGAAAGAATTAGGGATCAAACAGAAGTTCCATGCGGTTTTCCACCCCCAATCAGCAGGGATGGTGGAAAGGTATAATGCTACTTTGAAGCTGAAGTTAGCGAAGATGCAGGTTTCCACATCCTTAACTTGGCCGGATGCATTACCACTGTCATTATTGTCTATTAGGTCAGTGCCACACTCTCGACTCGGCCTTAGCCCATACGAAGTGGTTTTCAGGAGGCCAATGAATATTTGGGGAGTTCCTAAGCCAAATTCTGCATATGATGTACCTTGTGTCCTGATGAATGATTATTTGGCACAGTTAACGACAATTTGGTTTCTATTCATTAACAGGTTTGAGAAGCACTTCCTGACAGATCTACAGGTGAAGGCCATGAACTCCGACCTGGTGACCAGGTGATGATTAAGTCCTTTGAAAGATCAAGCAGCTTGGAACCAAGGTGGTGAGGCCCAGAACAGGTGCTCCTTGCGACAAGGACAGCAGTTCGAGTGACGAACCGAAAGAATTGGGTCCATAGTACTCACTGCAAGAGAGTGCTACCTACCTTGGTGGAACCTGCTGTGCTGACCGATCATAGAGAGATTTTGACTACGGAGAAAGGCCGTGCTATATCACCTGACAAATCTGCAGAAGTCTTCCCGGACCATACGACTTCTGGAGTGTCGCGATATAATTTGAGACCGAGGAAAGAATCTGAATTTTTTTTTTTTAAACTGTTTGAGCTACCGCCCTGGGTTAGTGAACCGGAGAGCCAATGTGGCAAGGGGGGGGATCAGCCATGCATTAGAGTAGTGACAACCGTCTTGGCCCGTGGTGAAGAAATCAGCGGCTGCCCAGGGATAAGAGCTCCAACGATTGTTTTTAATTCATTTCTAAAAGGGTTGATTATCACTGTTGCTAAAATGAATAACAAACTGATCATTAGTACTATGGGGTTTGTTGTTGTTTTGGTGATTATAGCAATAATCACTTGGTTTGTTGAAAAGAAGGCTCCTGCTCGTGAGTTTTTTGTTGCCACTACTCCAGTACCAGAGGATCACTATTACTTTACGCTTCCCTATCAGGAGCAGAAGCACCGTCAATCGTACTTCAATAATACTTTCATTCAGATGTTGCATCATACTCATAATGCTACAAATACTACTAACAGTTGGGTATGTGGAATGATACATGCGCATCAAAAGAAAGGAGGAACACCTTTCATTCCTCTTCCTTTTTCACACAATGGTTCTTGTCAAGCTTGGTACACGCTTTTGTTTGCATCTGGAAAACGTACAGAGGGCGGACTTCTTTTTTGCCTTAATAAAGTATGCTACCAAGACAAAGATGGGTATCCCCAAGCCAAAGGAACTAAATGGGAATGGGAAGAGTATCAAGCGGACAATGTTTCAATACCATATGTCTTCACAAAAATAAGAGACTCTGACAAGAAAGAACAATTTGTGATTTCTGTTACAAAAACTAAAGCAGATTTATGTATACGTAGCATTGGGCGAATTCCAGTAGGGATAAGCGATTGTTCCTTGATTTTAACTATTGAGGGTGTAAATAATAGTAGTTTTACAGCTTCACATAATACATATTTTGTTTGTGGTAACTATGGATATTACTAACTACCTGTTGGGTGGTCAGGTGTGTGTTATGTATCTTTTCTATTAGCCCCTGTGTTTTTGGCCCCTGCATCATATCACCGAGATTTTAAACTGTTCAATGACATCGTTAAAAATAGATATAAAAGGGCAATAAGTACAAATGAGGTAGACCAAACGGATGCTAGCCTGCAACAATATGTTGATTTTAATTTAGGGTTATTCCCCTTTTTGGGTGCTGCGTTAAACAGTAGGAAAGTGAGGCGATTGACTAGGGTTGTGGAAGCTGTTACCAATCAGGCAGATCTGGCACTTGGGAATATTACTGAGGAGCTCCAAATTGCGAGGATTGTAGCGCTCCAAAATCGCATGGTACTAGATGTGATATTAGCTGACCGAGGTGGTGCATGTCACATTATCGGTAGTAGTTGCTGTGCTTTTATTCCCGATCACTCACCTTCAGTATATGATGCAATATCTAAATTGCATAAAATTGCTGCAGAAATCCATACAGAGACTGGTACTTGGACTTTTTCTGGATGGTTTTGGGCTCTTGTTTCTGCCTGGGGCTGGTAACTACTGACTATCCTGTGCGTAATGATTGCAATATTTTTCACATGCTGTATCTGTATTCACTGTGGTCCAATGTTCTGCTCCATATGTATTACTGCTTGTATGCCTACCAAAAGAAATATTACAGAAATGAAAGCACAACTTATGTTAGATAAGGAAATAGCTGAAATGATGAGCATAAATATACAAGATGAATAGTTAGATTATCCTAGAAAAACGAATGTCTTCAGCTAATGCTGAAAGGGTTGTCTGTTGTAGTTTAGCTGCGATTAGATTAGGCATTAGCAGAAGACATCTTGTATTTAGTAACTATTGTGACCATTTCGCGGAATCCATTTTGTATTCATGGCAGCCATTTTCTCTGCCACATGCTGCCATGTGCTCACCATATGCTCTGTCCTACCTTTCTGTTAACTACTCTTGCAAATCTGCCTAGTGACAAGTTATATTTAGCATCTCCCACTTTCGCACATGCTCAGTAAGGTCTGCAGCTGTTAGTCCTTGAAAACTGTAAGCTCCTCCTACCTGTCGACTGTGCATTTCCACATGACCTTACATGTATGCAAGTCTTGCTTCTATAATTGTACCACCTCCTTTTAGCCCCTGCGTGGGTATAAAAGGACCATGCTCTCTCAGTTCAGTGTGCTACTTCAAACATTACCAAAGGGTGCTGTTTGAACTGTAGTACCACCTCATGAGGTTTAATAAACTTTGTCTTTTTATTTCAGTTTCTGTGCCAACTTCTTCCTACATGGTCTGAGGACTTTGTGCAGAGAAAGGTGAACTCCTTGCACTAGTAGGCCCTGCTGAGGCATACTTCAACAACACGACTTAGGAATGGGGGAATTTCTCACACATAGGGCACTGCAACAGGTAGTGCGAAATACATGGGGAAATGGTAATAACGAACCACGCATCTCAACAACACTTCATGAGTTATTGCTGGGCGCGGGCACACAATCGGACATCTCCTGGATACACAAGACACTACAGGATTACCCAGAGGACAAACAATCACAGGCAAAAACCAGGTGGGAAACGGCCCTGCTATCATCATTACCCACGCCAGCATGGAACATGGCGTTTGCAACTACACGTGAGGTATCGAGAAATGCCCATTTCCGATCCACTCAATTCAATTACCTACACCAGACATACCTCATCCCAGCTAGAATAAAGCGCATGTTCACACAGTCAGCCCCAGACTGCCCGAGATGAGGGTCCCTGGAAGCAGACTCTTTACATATGACATGGCGTTGCCCATCAATACTCTGCATGTGGCAAGAGGTAACGGCGCAAACGGCTAACTGGTCGAGACTGCCCTAACTCCGGAATCCTGTCTATTGGGGATATGCCCACGGCGAGGAAAGGAGAGACAGAAACATCGGTGTGCCGACCTTGTGTTCGTGCTACTTAAAACGGTTAATAGCAATGCAATGGAAATCGCCCAGCGCAACAGAAATGCACCGATGGACATCAGATCTACTACAATGGGTGAGGGCGGAAGCGCAAGTAATACGGGAAATGTGCGATAACGGGATGGTAGTCAAGGGGGCGGACATATGGGACTACCTTATAGAACAACAGGAGCAAAAAGATGACACCCGACCTCCATGAGTTAATGCCACTCCAATTGCATATATATATACACAAATCATCTCTTTGTATTGTTGGGAGTCCCCTAGTGATAGGCAGCCCGCCTCCACCCTCCCCCTTCTCGCTCCCCTTTTTCCCCCCCACCCTCCTATAGGCTACGGCCCCCACGACACCTCCCCCACACACAATATGGGACATGTGCTGGTTCACTGGCACGCAATAATTTCTTTAAATGGTGCCTTATTTTTAACTTTCTTTCCCTAATTCTTCCTTTCTATAATTGTTGAATGTTTTTTGATAGAACTGCTAAGATATCAAGCAGACAGTAGAATTATTCCAGATGTAAGATGGATCGTTACAACAACTTGATATCATGATTAACACACTGTAAAGTTCTTGAGAAAATTATTAAACAGATTTAAAAACAAATAGGATACACAGCAAATTCCAGTATTTGTCCTCTTTATGGCAGTAGCAGCAGCTGTGGGCCAAACCTGCAAAGCACACACAGCAAAGGGGCAGTACTCCACCTCAAGCTCTTCTCCTCTTGATCCTGAAATATTCTAAAGGCCTGGGGTTTTCAGTTCACTATTTATACTCATTTCTGTGTTTGAAGTAGAAACACTTCAAATGAAAGTCTCTGTTGTTCTCAAGATCCTGCCTTGCCCAGGCCTGGCCCCAGGCACACACCAGGTGGTTGGAGACTGCATTGTGTGAGGACGGGCATAGCCCTTTCAGGTGTAAGTGTCAGCTCCTCCGTCCCAGACTTGGATTCCACTGGCAGGCAGAGGCACAGAATGGTTAAGCAAGAAAATGCCCAATTTCTAAAAGTGGCATTTTTAAACAGACAATCTAAAAATCAACTCTACCAAAAGATATATTTTTAAATTGTGAGTTCAGAGGCCCCAAACTCCATATCTGTATCAGCTCCTAATGGGAAAGAACACTTAAAAGATATTTAAAGGTAGTCTCCATGTTAACCTAGGGGAGAGATAGGCCTTGCAATAATGAAAAACAAATTTGCCAGTATTTCAGGACATGTAACACACATCAGTGCATGTCCTACCTTTAAAATATACTGCACCCTGCCCATAGGGCTACTTATGGCCTACCTTATGGGTGACATATGTAGTAAAGGGTCAACACCAGAGCAGTACACGCTCTATTGGCGACAAAAATGCAAAAACCCAGCACTCTCAAAACAAAGTAATTTATGCATTGTGCTGATCTGTTGTGGTTTAACCTTTTGCATTGCAGAGTTCAATCCTGAAAACTTATTTTTAATATGCTTACAAATACTGTTCCTTTACAATGCATTGCTGCAGGTTTTCAGAGTGTGTTAGGGTGTTGCCCCTTTCCAGGGGCTTCCAGAGACTTTCCCTGCAAAATGCCTGGGCATGGTTCTGGGCTGGGCCAAGACTCTATAAAAGAGAGCCAGCCCAACTCCCAGTGCTCACTATTCAGAGGTCCCGGTGCAGAGCAGCAGCTTCTTCCTGAGCTCCTGTCCCCGCGGCCTATTTGGATCTTCCAGTCTTCTGCCCTTCATCCTTCATTAATGATCATTGTTCCAGGCGGTAAAACGGTGGTTGGACTGTCCCGACACCGTTATTGAGAATTTTCATATTCTTGGTTTAATTCTTAAATGAGTAACAGATTACTTGCGCACTACCATTTCTTGACATTTATATGTTAGTTTACAAATAGGCAAGACACGCGATTTGTTTCATAAAGGTTTGACTTTGTTATTCATTGCATGCTACCATTTCTTGACATTGGCATGGAGGCTTAAGAATCGGCAAGACGCGCGATTCATTTTATGGTGTTTAAATATTGTTGTCCATTGCGCGCTACTATTTCTTGCCATTTACATGATGTTTTACGAACATTTTAAGAGTACACAGAAGGCCAGAGTTTCTAGATGTAATATTGCATGGTCCTAGTATACATTCTCAAAACAGGATTTATATGACTGGTTTAAAATTTAGTCAGAATGTTCTGATTCTCATGTAAAGAAAAGTACTTGAATAAGAAAGTTTGTATTTAATTCTTCTTGATTCTCCTACAGGTATCCGGCCATCTTGAAACTTAGTCATTTTAAAATTAACTCTTAGATTGTTCATGTTTTCAGAGTGACTAGGCTTAGAATCATAGTCTAGTATTGATTTCAGGATATATAATTTTCATATTGTTTGTTCTAACCTTTTTCTTACTACAGGTCTCCTTCCCAGCTGTTCCCTTCCTAATCCCCTCTTCCCCTCTTTAACTCTCTCAGTCTCTGTGATTTATCTATCAGTCTTGGAGCTGTTCAGTGGTGGACGTGTTGGGAACGTGCACAGACCCCGAGGATCTGGTGACTCTGACATTAAGAGAACATTTGGGCATGGCAAGCGGGTACACTTGCAGGTCGAATTGGCAGTGCAATAAGTGCACACACATTCACTGCAGTGGTAGGTCTGAGACATGTTTACTGGGCTACTCATGTGGGTGGCACAATCAATGCTATAGGCCCACTAGTAGAATTTGATTTACGGGCCTGGGCACCTATAATGCACTTCAGTAGGGACTTACTAATAAACCAAATATGTCAATCAGGGATAACCAATCATAAACACACTTTGCATAGGGAGTACTTGCACTTTAGCACAGGTCAGCGGTGGTAAAATGCCCCGAGTGCCAAAAACTAGCAAAAGCAAAGTCTAGCACACAGTCGAAACACAGGAAGCAGAGGCAAAAAGACAGGCTGAACTACATCAAGGATGCCAGGTCTAACACGAACCAAAAGATAGACATGATCATTCAGTAATATCCACCCAGCAACTATACTGGTTCCAAGAGTACCAACATTCAATGATATTGAAAAATGCTAGGCTCAATCTCTCTCTGAAGCATTGAAAACACAAACATTTATGATGTTTTATGATGGCATAAATTACTGTAGTTGTTGTAATAGTATAAATCCTAGATTTGGCAAAAGTCCCCCTGACAGAAAGACCTCCTGAATGATATTGTCACCTTTAATTATGTCGCTCCTCCAAGCGCAAATAATAAAGTGGAAGCGCGGTTGTCAGCACTGCCAACTGGAATCAAAGACAGTTACCAGGTTCAGGCGGAGCTTATGAGTATAGCTTCCATGAGAGAGGAAATGTTGAAACAACTCTCTGAGGAGGCATGACCCAGGGTGCACATGACTTCCTCTTTTTCACTAGGACTTTTTCTCCAGGTTCTCAATGCCGTGTTGCTAAATACAAATATCATTTGCAACCTCCTTGAAGTACAAGATAAAAACAGTGCTCTGCTTCACTTGGCAGCACCACAGAGTCTGAGCTGACACAGTCCCTTAATGCCAGTCAATATGTGTTGTGGGGGGGGGTTGTGTTCCCCAGCAAAGAAATTCACCCTTCTGTGCTGATCCAATCCACAAAATGATGTGAATTTTTGCTTCCATCAGTGACTGTTGTAAGGAGATGTGAGAGCAGGAAAAGAAACCAGCTTCTACATGACACCCAGGAAAGGTGTCATATGTGTGAAGAGCCAGCAGAGGCTGAGCCTTCTGATTCCCCTCTTAGCTCCATGAAGCAAAACTCAGGCTGAGAATGCATTGCAATGGAGCAGACCAAAAGAAAGGTGTAACATGAGGTTGCATTTTAATAAAAACAATCTACTGCAAAACAGAGGATCGACCCATAAACTGCAGATCACAATAAACTGGGCCTCAGGCCCAACATAAGCCATTAGAAGCGCTCAAAATGTACATAGTTCCTCTCTATTATACACCAAAAAGAGCAGGGCCACCATGAATGGCAAACGTTTCAGTGGGCAGCTCTCCACACAAGCCTTATATTTGTTTTCCCAAATCTCACCTTAAGGTTCCCTGGGGATTGTATTGATGACAAAAGGGGAAGTTCACTTCAGGAGTATGGGCATTTGCACAAAAGACTCTAGAGAGCAGGCACCCCTGATGATGGTTACTGAGTTGCAGCATGTCTAAAAGTAGAAGAAAGACTCATGTGCCCAGTTATAATAAAACAATTACATGTTTTATTGGTAATTACAAAGTTAAGAGTACATTTCTACATGTCCTAATGGTTATGAAAAGACTTAATTGACAATTAAAAAGTTAACAGTGAATCATTAGAGGCTTTAATGGATGTGATGGTATGAGCTATAATGATTCAAACGGTTTTGCATTGGTTAATTATGACACCTTTCTGCATTTATTAATGTGGTGACATCCTGACAAAGCTAGTAGGCCTGCCTTTTAGTAACTGTGCCCTTTGATACTGTGTGTAGTATCTATGGGATGAATTGTTTTTACAGGGTTCAGGACGGACTAGTGGTGTGACATTGTCACAATTAGTATTTCCACCTGCTGTTATATATGTATTTGTAAATTAATACATAGTATTGAGTAGAGTCTGGAAAAAAAGTGCATTTCATTTTTATGAGTAAAATCACGGACTGACAAGCATTTATTAGGTGTTGGCTGTTGCATGCCTGTGGACTGGGTACTAGTCCGCATAGCTTCCCCTGATTAGGACCTGTATTGCTCTGTCCCACCACCCTCAGAGAGTCAATGCTACAACAAAATATTTGGTTCCCGGTAGACAGAAGGTTGTAGACCTATTACTTGTGAAGGACTCACATCCTTCCAAATAATAACCTAGTTTCTTAGAGTTACCAACAGGCTTGGGCATAAACAGCTAAGCAAATTAAGTCATTTGACGGTTGAGGGTTAAGTAGGTTAGTGTGTAGCATGTGTGTATATGAGCATGATGAATTATTGAACAGCCTGTTAGTATGATGATTTATTAGGGATGTTCACTTCTGAATTCTTGCTTGAGGCACCCAGGTCTGATGTGTCTCAATGGGGACATTAAGAAAGAAGAAAGTAAGATGGTCTGTGTACCTAGATCGATGTCTGAGTCCCCCAGAGAGTTGTGCCATATTTTCAACCACACTGTATTGAGGAACACCCTCAGCTCATCATAGACTACTTCTTTGTGAGCACACCAGCATCCTATAGTTAAACATTGGTACTAAAGAAGAGCATGAGTAAATACACTTCTTAAATACAACAATCAGAATACACAGCTGGCACAGCTGGTACAATGTAAACAGAGAGCACCCAATGGTAGAATGTGGAGAGTACAACCTGGGTAGCATGAATATCAGGCTGGGCCAATGTAGAGCTACAAGCAGCAACTGCAGCTTACACTGCAGGAGATGCTAGACCATCCAACTCAATGACTGCAAGTCCTAGGCAATCCAATGACACATATTCATGGCATCTAAGTTAAATAAATTATTGTAGTGCTCTGCAGTGTTAGAAAACTGATATGTGAATGTCTAAGTCAGCCCTACTCTGCTTCTAAAGTCTCCTGTATCCTAAAATATCAGACTGCCTCTGGTAAAGATAGACAGTCAAAGAGAACAGCCATCAAACTAGGGATCTAAAAATGAAAATAATGCCTGGCAAAGCGATCTCTCTATTGTTTCAGTTGTAGGGCAAATAAGCCCACAACCAGCATCTGCTTAAAGGAATTGAGGCATTCTCCTGACTAAAATGCAGAAGAAGCAACTGTCCAAAGCAAGGGCAAAGGGAGACATGTTTTCTAGAGTAGAGGGCAGGGAAAGTGGCAAGGGTTGCATGCATCTGTAATTGTGTCTATATAAGTGCACTTTGTTTGTATATGAGTGCATGACCCTATGTTTATATGTTTGAGGAATCCCAGTCTTTCCAACATACATGTTCAATCTCATTAATCTACCCATTTAGATTGGTATAGCAGAAGGTAAAGAGGAACTAAGCTGTGGTCAGCCATATGGGGCATTACAGGTGTTATTGGAGAGAGGCCATTGCTCACATAAGATTGGAAATTCTGTTCCTTATCTTGGAATTATATCTTCTCTAGCTGCTCAGGTTGTACTTGCCCCTAAAGCAGTTCCTTGTCTCTCTGGTTATTTTGTTTCTTGACTAATAGGCCTGCCTGAACCTCTCCAGCACTGCTGCCAGTGAAATTCCAACATCTAGAGAGAGATCTTTCTCTTTCTATGACAGCAGTACTGAGAGCCCCATCGCAAGAGACAGCCACAGGAGGCTGTCACAAGCTACTAGAAAACATTTGCTATCAGAGCTAATAATGCCGGGGGCATACAGCAAGGGATTTGTGCCAGAAATAGTCAGAGTCTCTACTTGTCTCCACACTGCTAAGAGCTGCACAGAAAAGAGACTGCTTCAGGAGGCTGCAGAGAATGCAGTCTCTCTTCTTGTGCCAATGGCAGCACTGCTTAAAGCTCTACAGCTGCTCACTAGTGCTAAAGACTACTATCTGTAGCACTCAAATGCCAGGATGAACACTGCTGAGAATCCCCATCACATATAAGCTAGGAAGAGCAATAGGGATTGATAAAGCCTCTCTTTGGTCACCCCCAGCACAGCACAGAGCCATAGAGTAATAGATGACAACAGGACCTACTCAATGTGGCTTCAGCATGGATGTGCCACTGGCCTGCCAAAATCAAGCCCATCTGTACCCGTCCTCATCTGGACTGTGTCCAGCACCATGAATATCAGATATTCTCCTGCCACCTGCCACACTGCTGCATCCTCTATCTTCTTATGCACTGACCGCTACTCACCTCACTGATGCCACACCCTGCCACACATCATAGAACAAACATTCGCATGTGCCTCATGCAAGTTATTTTGCACTCTCATATACATCACCCAACATATCTGCACCATCAGCACCCAGCAACTCAGTCACTCACGCTCACATAAATCAGCCACCCGCTCACACAGAGCAAACACCACCCACACAACACACCACACTCGCACATATGCTCCTCTACATTGACTTGCTCACCAAACATGCCAAACAGATATGGAACCTACTGCATGACCACACTCCATACTTCCTCTTCCTCACTGGACCATGCTAAACCCAACGACTGCACTGGACATAGCTACAGCCACCTCTACAGGCTACACGATTACCTGGCAAGAACATCAGACAAGGCCCAGAGATGGAATCACCAACATATTTAAAGATACCATCAACTGCACTACCTACACAGACACTCCCACCGGCAACGTGGAATACCTTACTTTAAAAAAGTGCATCACTGCCAACTTCTCTGTGGACGGAACTCAGGCATACAGACCACCAGGACCTCATAACAATTTCACCAGTGATATCAGAGACAGCGAGACGCCCCTCATTATCAACACCAGAATCTTAAACCTCTTGAGAGACCTTAACCTTTACCTAGAAGACCACATGGACCCAAATTCTATGGCCTTTTAGAATGCCTTGGAAGCCTAGACCTCACCCAACATATTACCAAATCCACCCACCCTGCTGGAATCCTATTGGACCAGATTTCCTCGTCAATCAGCACCATCACAATTGACTAGCCAGCAACCATAACCTGGACAGACCATGCCCTCATCAGTTTTACTATACCCATCCCACGCCACCACAGACTTACCACCACTGGAACCACCTACACACCAGCAGCTTGCCAAAAGCCATCATGAACCTCATCAGCTGGATCACTATATGCACTGACATCCTGGCTCCCCTGAAGTGCAACTGAATTAACAGAATGCCACCACTGGCTAGTTGTTATATGGAGGAACTCAGTTTGAGGAGCTGGAGCACAAATGGAGAACAAGTCATGACACAATAGATAAAGACATCTTCTAATCACCCCTAAGAGATTATCACCTGCAGATGAAGAAATCAAGTGCACAGCTCTTGCATATCACATCAATGTCAACACTAGCAGCAGCAAGGAATTTTTCGTCATCCTCAAAGTTTTTACTATGTCTCCTGCCACTTTCCTCACAAGACTTTAACAATAAGCTCTCTGAATTCTTCTGGGCCGAAGTCACCTCCACATAAAGCAACTTTTACTCTCCCCCAGACCTTATAACCATCTCAACTCAACTTCCTATGAAAGAAATTGAGTTGTTGGTTAACTGGGGTGTGATCCCTGGTTAAGGAACAACCATAATTCTTATCAAGGTGAGACACAAGCCACCCTAAAATGACTGTGTGCTTATCCCCGAGTACCTTGCCATAGAGCAGTCAGACTTAACTTAGAGACAATGTGTAAAGTACTTATGTAAAACTGAAAAACAGTAAAACAGTGAAAACACTCCACAAAAAGAATCCCACACCAATTTAGAAAAATAGAGCAGAATGTAATAAATAAACCAAGATCAAAAAAGATCTAATCAGTACATCAGGAGTTATGAATTTTTTAAGATTTCAGTGGAACATAGTACCAAAAAGCAATGGTTGTGCTGGGCTAGGTCAGAGTCACACTACCGGCCGAAATGGAGCACAGGTCAGCTACACTCACACGGTTAGGCCCACTGAAGTTTATCTTCTCAAATCTGTGGTGAGTCCTGTTGTGGTGAGAGGGGCCGCAAGGAGCAGAGAGATGTTGTGGGAGGGGGCCAGCATAGTGAGAAGATCCTGAGGTCATCACAGATGGGCAGCACTGGAGCTTCATGTTAGATGTCACTGCTAGCAATCAATGCTGGAAGTGAGGAGGCTGCTTCTAGAGCTTTGAGCTAAATCATGGTGCGAGCAGCAAGGTCTTGGTGTGAACCGACCTATTCACAGTCCCGAAGAGACTCTGAGCCACACAAAGGGACAGGAACTCACTTTAGCTGGGTCCAGGGACTTGTGCTACAATGTGGGGAACTTTTTATGTCTCCGAGGCTCAGATTAGGAGGTCAGCAGACTAACCCTTGGAGGCACACTTGGTGTCCTGGGTTCAAGGATGATGTTGCAGGTCCAGGTATGTTCTCACACAGGGAAGAGAGCGGCAGGCAGCAGTGGGTGACTGTCCAGGAGGAAGACACATAGCCCAACTGTCAACTACAACCTCTCATGTGACCTAGGCACCAAATGGCTGTGGCGAGAAAATGGCAACTTTTTAAAAGTGGGACTTTGGAAAATGAATTTCAAATCCAACTTCACCATAAGTTGGTGTTTAAAATTATAATTTGAGAGACACCAAACATGAACTAGTTAGCTGGTCCCATTTGAAATGTATACCTATAAAATGTAATAAGGTAACTCCAATGTTATCCTATGGGAGAAGAAATCCTTGCAGAGGTACAAAAGGAATTTAAGAGTTTTTTACTACCAGGACATTTAAACATAAAAGGTTCATGTACTGCTTTTCAAATAAGTTACACTCTGCCCTCTGGGCTCTCCAGGGTCTATCCTGTGGTTGACTTGTCAGCATAAAAAAGGAAGGTTTAGGCCTGGCAAAATGTTTACTTTGCCAGGTCGAAATGGCAGTTTAAAACTGCAGACACAGGCTGAGATGGCTGGCTGGAGACATGACTAAAGTGCTGCTTAAGTGAGTGGCACAATTAGTGCTGCAGACCCACGAGTAGAATTAAATTTACAGACCCTGGGAACAGGTAGTTACACTTTTCTGGGCACTTGCAAGTCAATTAAATATGTCAATTTGGGTAAAAGCCAATCTGCCATGTTTTAAGGAGACAGCAGATGCACTTTAGAACTGGTAAGAGTGGTAAAGTGCACAGAGTCCTAAGGACAACATAAACAAATTCAATAAAAGAAACAGACGGGGTGAAGGCAAATAGTATGGGGATGATCCTGCAGAAAGTTCCAAGCGCAACATCCATCATCTTGGCTGAAGAACAAACCCTGCCCTCCTGGCCCCCATCGCCACCATCAAAATTGTTGCCACCATAAATACCACTCAATCTGGGGCCCCATATGATCCACTGCTCCCACCACACCTTCACCAATGGACTCCTACTAATTACAGAAGGACTAACACCTATCCTCAATGCTTTAGTTAACTCAGCTAAATACTCAGACACCTGGAAATATTCCATCATCATGTCCTGCTCAAGAACCCATCCACTGTGCTATGCATTCCAACCACAAACCCATCTTCCTCCTACCATAACCAGCAGAGATTTTGGAGAAACTAATCAACTGACTACTTACAGACCACCTCAGTAACCACCAGCTCCTCAACACCACTCAATCCAGATTCAGGGCCACTCACAGTATCGAAACAACACTCATCACCGCCGCAGATGACATTCTCGTGATCCTTATTAAAGGAGACACCACAGCCCTCATTCTCCTGAAACTATCAGCAGCAATTGACATGGTTTCACACCCCTTCCTCATCAGGCACCTTCAATGACTGGCTCTCAGTTGGATCTGCTTTTTATGAAAGGTTAGAACACAACCTGTCAGCCTAGCACCTTACTTCTTGGAAGCCGGCAAACATCTGCAAAGTTCCTCACCCAACCCTCTTCAGTGCATACATGATCCCTCTGGCCAACATCATCGGCACACACAACATCCTCCCCTATGCTGATGACTGCAACTCATACTCTCCCTTTTGGGCAAGACCTTCAATACAAGTTCACCGCCTG
Organism: Pleurodeles waltl; assembly: GCF_031143425.1. Taxonomy (NCBI): domain Eukaryota; kingdom Metazoa; phylum Chordata; class Amphibia; order Caudata; family Salamandridae; genus Pleurodeles; species Pleurodeles waltl. The sequence continues at coordinate 1,800,773,696 of NC_090440.1, forward strand.
CATGAACGAAGTCGCTAACTGGATGGAATCCACTTACCTCAAGCTCAACACTGACAAAACAGAAGTAGCAATCTTTGGCAAGCACATTTCAACATGGGACTCCAACTGCTGGCTGGACAAACTCGGACCCACATCAACACCCACACTCAGCACTCATGCCAGGAACATCAGAATAATTATCAACATTCAAGGCACTCCATAATTTAGGCCACACCTACCTGAACAGTTGCATCTTCTTCCACCAACCACCTTGACACCCCCTTCACAGGACTCCTACTCATACACATCTCATGCTTGCACAGAACATACTCCCAAATCATTGAACGGCCAGAGCTTCCTTCTCACTTCTTGAATTCCACAAGAAGCTCAAAATGTGACTTTTCAATTAACCAGCCTACCATAGGCAGGGCTTCTAGGTGATAGTATGCATCACAGATACACAGAGCATCACATAACAGGAGACTTACAGAGACTTTCTGAATGCACCCACTTCCTCTGCACACACTGTCAGGTACTACTGCCTTGCATATCTAGTTTAGCCAGTTACTGAACAAATCACACAAAAACAACTGTAAGAGACAACTAAAGACGGCTTCAGGAGGTAACCAGAGACTGCTTCTAAAGATAACCAGAGACTGTAGGGGCCTCTCATCTGTGCTCACAATTATTGCTAAATGTCCAAAAGCCACAGACACGTGCAACAGACAACTAAACGCTACTGTATAAGAAAGATAAGACATAGTTTAAGACTGTTGATAGCAACTGATAATGAGCCTTAGACTGCAGGTTACATCCTGACAAAGCATTATACTTATGGTACACCACTGGACTACAAGAGGCAGCCAGACACTGTAGAGGCAGCCACACCCTGCACGCATTTCCTGGAAACAAACAAATGTTGCAGAGGACTTCAAGATTCTAGTGAAGAGTAGCAGAGACAGAAACAATGACTGCCAAAGCTTTTAAGAATTAGCTAAGCATTCAAAGAAAAACTATGTAATGACAACAAACATTCAACAACTGACTCCATAGTCTTATTAGAGACTGTGCAATCTACTAGCAATGTCAGTGCAAGCTTACAGTAAAAGGGTTTTGCAATGCTGCACATCCTCTGAGCTGGAAGAAGCTTAGGCTGAGTATGGGCAGGTTGTGCCTTTGCCCAATCAATAATTTTGGATTTTCCCCACTCTCTCTGCTGAGGTTAGACGATTTGAAGTTCTGGTGTAAAAGAGATGTTCCCCATATGTGCATTCTGCTTGGAATTTCAACTTCCCAGCTTATAACTCAGCAGCTCTTCAGCTTTGGCTTCCAAGTAACCAGAGCTACAGACTTTTCTGTCATAGTGCCAACCATTACTCCAGATCCTAGTTTCCTCCATGTGCAGTTGAAACAGTGCCTTTAATTTTGGCTGCCTTATGACTAATAGGACATGGCAAAGCCTACACAGCTGTTATGTCCAAGGTTGCAGGCTTTAATCTCGAGTTTTTCTTTGAAGAACCCCAGATTCACAAAATCAGCCATTTTGTATGAAAACAAGACAGATTCTGCATGGTATCATGCTGGAGGGCTTCAACTTGCATGTGCATGCCTCTGCTTTGGTGAAGATTTAAAGTGGCAAATGTTATCTGTATTGTGTGTGTGTGTGTATGTATGTGTAGGTGTGTGTATGTGTGTGTATGTGTGCGTGTTCATCCACACATACCTGTAGGCCCATTTCCCAACCTGGTAAAATATTTGCTAGGAAACATACGGGCACACATCATGACCGGAGATGTTGTTAAGGATAGATCTGATCTTAACTTTCCTTCTTTACATTCCGGGAGATCGCTGTTTAGCATATTCCCAGGGGTATTCTGCATTGAGAATGGGTTTGGCATTTAGAATTTTAAAATAACTTTTAGATGGAATTTATCCCAGTTTATAGTAATTTCCTTTAGGGTCTGGGCATGCTATACAGTTCTAGTATTTGGTTCGCTCATTTTGATAGGGGCTGGTCTTGATAGATGATAGTGGTTTTTGTGTTTTTGTATTCCATAAAAGTTTGTGGGTATAAGACCTTAATGTGTTTTTATCCTATTTTACTTAAATAATTGGGGTTTCCCTGTAAGCCTGCTCCATCTCGGAGAAATGCGGGATACCAAGATGGCGCCCGTCTGGTGGTAAGAGTGATAGTCGAGTAGCTCGCTCTGTGGCTGCAAATGCAAAATTTCAAGATGGCCCCCGCGTTTTGCCATGAGCTACAGTCTAATAGTTCGCTCCTCTTAGGTAGGAAGTGAACCAGCTAGAACAGGAAGTGATTTGACTTCCTTGTTCACGTTTTGATGGAGTGAGTCTCATATAAATAGAGTGAAGGCAGGCTAGTCGGGTTCTTTTGCCGACAGATTACAAAGTGGATGACTAAATACAATAACGCCACCTGAGCGGTAAGTTAAGGGAGCTACTTAAATTATAGGGGGCCCTTTACCCCGTTTTAGTTTAGCATTAGTGAAAGATGAGACAGGAGGGAACGGGGGATAAATGGTGACTTTAATATTCTAAAGTATGTCTTGGTGAAGCAGGAGGGGTGTTATTGACTGATTGCCCTATATATTTCTTAGAGTATTATGTAATTTTTTAATTATAAACGTTTGACTTTTTTGTAGAATTAAGTCTCGAACCAGTTGAATAAGATTTGGCTCTGACTTAATTTATTTGAATATATATGGATTCCATGGTAAGCCCCAGGAATATGAAAAGCGCATGTTATGAAACTAAATATATTTGGGATTGCATGAGATATACACAAACTTGGCTGCTTTCCTGTTTCTTTTGTAACACTTTTTCTCACATTTTTCATGCACTTAGGGAAAAAGAAAGCATGGATGTACTCCTATCACTATATGGGTCACTACATGGTGTTTGGACCTCTGCGATATGAAGGATAATTGATTAATGTTCATCTATCTCACCTATATAGAAATATACTTCCAAAAGAATGCGGATGTCGAGGAAAGTATCTATGTTTATTTTTGGATCAGTGTGGATGTTTTGAATTGGCATTTATGGAGGTGAGTGATTGTGGCTTGATTTATTAGTGGGGTTTTTTAATCTTAAAATAAAAAAGAGAGAGATATTTATATTTATATGAAGGAGTTTATCATTGAACACTGGGGATATTATATGAGGAAAGTGGATTTGGATATAAACATATATTGGATATATATATATATATATATATATATATATATATATATATATATATATATATATATATATTAATTTTTACTTTGGGTCTGTTATTTCAGTTGGGCAATGAAATCTCTACTTGTGATGATGAATATTAAAGGAATCTTGATCGAATTTGGATAATGAATTGGTCTTCATAAGGTGGGTGAATGTTGAGTATGAGGGTTGTGGAAGCATATGTATTTATATATTTTGATATATGTATATATTCAGTCTTTTGTGTTGTATGTAGGTTTGATTGAACAATCGTGGGGAGGATAATATTTAGTCCTGAAGAAGGTGGTGAAAAAGGTTTAGAAACCCACCGAAACACGTCAACGCTTTATTCTTACTGGACCCATAGGAGGAGGCCCTTATCAAATAAGGACTGCTGATAATTGTCGATAGGCCTATACCTAGCAGAATTGGGATGGTTTTAGTTTATAGACTATTATATATGTCTTTTTTTGTCTCCCTTTTATTGAATTTTATCTGGTTTTACTGATGGTTTTAGAATTGATGTATTGATCTTGTTATTGTGTGATGTGGGGTTTCTATTTGGGATTTTATTAAAAATATGCACCTTTGATTCCTTTGTTTTTAGGCTGATCAATAGAGAGATTCATTGACTGTGTGAGTGTGTAGTGATTGGTTGGTTTTCCTGTGGGGGAATTTTATGATTTCACATCATAAGATGACCATTGCCTGCATACGGTACAATTTCGACCCTTGCACAATGGTTGAAGTTCTTTCCAATGTGTGGACATCCATGGCATGTTGTCAGCCCCTTTTAAATTGTTGGCCCTGACAAAATAGTGGTAGCTCTTCACAACATGTTATTACCCATTACTTGATGTGTTTTCCTGGGTAAAATGCTGAGCCTTGTATAAGGCAGGCACCTCTTTTTATCTTCTGGACACCCATGCTGGTCCTGAAAGAATGGTAGGAATTTTGGTTTCTTTTAGCATCACTGGTAACATGTGACATCATCCCATAGTTCTGGCACTAGCCGAATGGTGATGATTCCTGGTATACTGAGTTGTCTGTGGTATGATGGAGCCTATCTTTGATATAATGCTAGTCCTGAAAGAAAGGTGGCCATTTCTACATATTGTACACATAGACAGCATAATGGTACCTTCTTGTGGTAAAATGACAGCCCTGACAGAGTATAGTGATAGATTATGACATATTATGGAACTCCATTGTATAATGATGATAATTCTTGACATATTGTGGACATCAGTGGCATAATGGTCCCCCCACCTGCTATATGGCTATCACTGCACTATGGTTGCAGTTCATGTGATATTGTGAATGTGCAAGTCATGATGGTCACCTCTGTTACATGGTGGTATTAATGGCTTAATGGTGGTATTCCCTAGCATGTGGGAGGCCAATGTATGATTGTATGATGATGCAAGCAATAAAGGTACTCATTTTTAGTACATTGAAATTCAAGCACAGCAAGAGAACATATGCACAGCAAGGGTGCTAATAACTTATTTAGGATTTAAAGTTTTTCATTAAGATATTAAAATATTTGTTTCATGTCTGTTATGAAGCAAACACATTTTGGACAGGTATACATTTCCTTTTATCTTGCCCCTACACATTGTATTGGGAAATTTAAGATACATGGAATCTTCTGGAAGAATCTTAAATTCATTATATAACAACTTAGGAAGGTCTAATGGGATGTTGTCAAGTTTTAAGAAACCATTATTTTTACCTTTTTGTGATGGCCACAAATTCATGAAGTATTCTTAAGTGTTTAACAGGCTTTTTAAACATTTTCAAAACGTTTTAATATGTTGTACACTTTTTTACAGAAATACCAGTGTAATAATTTAGGAGTTTAAAATGGCTGTGCTTACTTGAAATTATACATTACTGATATAAATTTTAGAATGTTGCCCCTGTTTAAAGAAAAGCAAACATAACAGTGTTTAACTAATTTTCCAGAGGTAGTGAGAGCAGTGAAAATATTGTTTTAGCTCTTTTGGATATAAATAAAAGTAATATGTAATTCTCTCCTGTTGGACCTCGCCCTTTTTGCAGGGTAATCCCCAAACTTTTTGCCTTCTTCCTCCTATTTTTCCTGACCTGTTTTTGTTCGCTTTAGGTCTATGGGCACTTTACTGCTGCTAACCAATGCTAAAGTGCATATGCTCCCTGTGTAAATTGAACTGTTGATTGGTTTATCCATGATTGGCATATTTGATTTACTACTAAGTCCCTACTAAAGTGCATTATAGGTGCCCAGGGCCTGTAAATCAAATGCTACTAGTGGGTCTGCAGCAGTGGTTGTGCCATCCACATAAGTAGCTCTGTAATCATGTCTCAGACCTGCCACTGCAGTGTCTGTGTGTGCAGTTTTAAACCGTAAATTTGACTTGGCAAGTGTACCCACTTGCTAGGCCTAACCCTTCCATTTTCCTACATGTGAGGCACCCCTAAGGTAGTGCCTAGGTAGCCCCATGGGTAGGGTGCAGTGTATGGTTAAGGTAGGACATATACTAATGTGTTTTATATGTCCTGACAGTGAAATACTGTCAAATTTGATTGTCACTGTTGCAAGGCCTATCTCTCTCAAAGGTTAATCTGGGAGCTGCCTTTAAACATGCTTAAAGCATAGATTCCCTTTGGGAGCAGATAGACATGTGGAGTTTGGGATCTCTGAACTCACAATTTAAAAATGCATCTTTTAGTAAAGTTGGTTTTAAGATTGTGTGTTTGAAAATGCCACTTTTAGAAAGTGGGCATTTTCTTGATTAAACCATTCTGTGACTCTGCCTGTTTGTGGATTCCCTATGTGGGTTAGTTTGGCAGTTGGGCTGTTTGCACCTCTCCCTAAGCAGTGACACAAAGGGGGCTGGAGTGTGGCCTGCATATCCTGATGAGCCATCTGTCCTAGGAGGGAAGGGAGAAGTGGTCACTCACACCTGAAAGGGCTGTGCCTGCGCTCACACAATGCAATCTCCAACCCCTGGTGTCTGTTTGAGGCCTTGCGTGGGCAAGGCAGGATTTCACAAACAAGTGAGACTTTCCTTTGAAGTAAGCCTACTTCAAAGGCCAAAATGGGTATAAGAAGGGCACCCAAAACCACAGACTTTAGACACTTCTTGGGGTAGACACTCTACCTAACAGAAACATCTGTACAAGAAACCTGCTGGTGAAGAATCCCTGAACCAGACTTGCCAAGAGGAACTGCCTGGCTGCCCAAAGGACTCACCTGGACTGCTTTCTGTGTAGGACTGCTGCCTTGCTGTTGCCCTGCTGCCTTGCTGCTCTCTGGCTGTGCTGAGAAGTGCTCTCCAAGGGCTTGGATTGTCCTTGCCTCCTTATTCCATGAAGTCTCAGGACCAAAAAGACTTCACTCCTGAAACTGGACTCCTTGTGAGGTGAAAACTCAATGCACAGCCTGCTAAAAATGATGCACAGCCTGCATTGCGGTGAAAAATTCACTGCATCACCGCACGTCGAACCGGAACAAAGCAGCTCAAGTTAGCAACAAGAAGATCGATGCAGCACCAGCGTAGCGACTGGAACTTCGACGTACGGCCCACCGGATCAATGCACAGCCGACCCGGGATGACGCAGCCCGACTTCCAGAGAGGAATCGATGCATCGCCTGCCTTGTGGGAGAAATTTCCACACAATGTGCACCGGATCGACGCAGCACCTGTGGCTTCTCTCCGCAAGCCCAGGATTCCACGCATCATCCCCTGGGCGTCTGAAAATCCCACAACCTGAAGAGGATCCAAGTCTGCTCTCTGGAAATTGATGTAAAGTCTTCCCCTGCGTGAAAAATAACGATGCAAGTCTGTGTGCGAAGGGGCGAAACCGATGCACACCTCCCTGTTTTCCATGCATTGCCTCCCCTGTGGTCCCTTGCAGAGATTTTGAACGCAAACCAGGTACTTTGTGCTTGCAAGAGACATTTATTGTTTTTAAGAGACTGAAGACACTTTATATCATTTTTACAATGACATCTCAATGTCTACTTAATGCCTTTTGATTGTTTGACCTGCATCTTATCAGATAAATCTTATATATTTTTCTAAACACTGTGGGGGTCATTATGACCACGGCGGTCTTTTTGCAAGACCGCCGAGGGACTGCCGTGCAGAAGACCGCCTGTGCAGGCGGTTTGCCGCTCGGCGTATTATGACTGTTGGCTGCTCTCCATCGTTATTCCGACGGAGAGCCGCCAACAGCCATACTTGCGGGCGGCGGGGAAGTGGAGGTTGCTCCACCTCCACCGCCACGCCAACAGAACACCGCCCAGCGAATCACGTCCTGTGATTCACCGTGGCGGTGTTCTGTTGGCGGTGTGGTGTCGGTGGAGCTGCCCCCATGGCACACGTCCCCTCCCGGAGGATCGACGGACCAGGTAAGTCGATCGTCTTTCTGTGAGGGGGGTGGGGGGGTGTTGGGTGTTGTGTGCCTTCATGGGGGTGTGCGTGTGTGTATGTAGAGGGGGGGTGTGGGTGCGTGTATGCTTGCGGGGGTGTTGTGTGTATGGGAATGAGTGCATGTATGGCTGTGGGTATGTCTGTATGGATGTGTGCGTGTATGTGTGAATGTGGGTGTGCATGTCTGACTGTGTGTGTGGATGTAGGCATGTATGTCGGGTGTGTGTGTGTGAGTAATTTTATGTTGGGGGTCGGGTGGGGAGGGGGGGCCCTGCCACCTTTGGGGGGTGGCAGGGGTGGTGGGGGGTGTAGAGGAGGGAGTCGGGGTGGGGGTGGGGGGTGGGGGAGACCCCTATCAGTGCCAGGGAAGGAATTTCCAGGCACCAATAGTGCTTACCGCCATGGACTTCATGGTGATTCAAACCGCTGGAAATCCACGGCGGTAAGCTGGGTCCAAATACCTGGCGGGTGGGACAAAGAACCGGCGGATGACCATGGCGGTAACCGCCATGGTCATAATTCACCAAGGTAAGACCGACAGCCTGTTGGCGGTCCTACTGCCGGTTCTCCGCCATCCGCCAGGGTTGTAATGACCCCCTGTGTGCTGTATTTGTGTGGTCTTATACTGTGTTATTGCATGGTTTATTGCACAAATACTTACACATTGCCTTCTAAGTTAAGCCTGACTGCTCAGTGCCAAGCTACCAGAGGGTGGGCACAGGATAATTTAGATTGTTTGTGACTTTCCCTGACTAGAGTGAGGGTTCTTGTTTGGACAGGGGGTAACCTGCCATCCAAAGACCCCATTTCTAACATCTCCTTTGAGAAGAAATTGACCTCCGTGCCTCTAACCTTACACGCATTGTTTCTTACAATCCATCCAAGACTTGGTTTGCGGTGGCAGTCTGCTAAAGATCGCCGCATTACAAGTTGTGCAGTTTGGTTGAAGCCAGACTGCTACAACGCTGCCAACCCGGTTGGACCGATGTGGGAGGAAGTGAGCTCCTCGGGCCGTCCTAAGGCTGCTGGCCGTATTAAGAAGCAGCGAAATACCAGGCTTTTTGCAGCAGTCGCCCTGCCATGAAAACCCTGGTGACAACGCACCAGGGGGCAGGAACCCCCATTTCTGTCACCGACGCACACACACCTACACGACCACACACCGACAGAGACCCCTCCCACCCATCTACACACCTGCAAACAGCCCCCCACCCAACCACACACATCCATACAAACATCTTCACCCACTCTCACACTGACATACACACACACCCACTCACATTCACACATAGAGACCCCCTGCAATAATTCACACCCCACCCCCTCCAAGAATACATACATTCTGCACTTTTGCACACACCCTCATCCTCACTCTTGCACACAATCCCTCATCCTCACTCTAGCACACAGACACCCCCATTTTCACACATACAGGCAGTCAGATACCCCCACCACTCTGCATACAAACACACATGTACTCGCACCCAGACACACACACCAGTTCCCCTACACATACATACACACACCACACAATTGCACCCAACACCCCTCCTCCCCTTTCGGATGATCCACTTACCTGTTTCAACGAGGTGGTCATCCAGGAGGGGATGGGTCCTGGTATCTGCCACCGACAGCACCGCACCGCCATACAGGACACTGCTGCCTCATATTACTCATCTGCGGGCGGAGTCCTGTTGGCACCTTTCTGCACAGAAACAATCATGGAAGGCTTGTTCCTCTTTTCATGTGTGCTGCAGAATGCAGAATGCAAGACACATTGTAAGAGAAAACATGAAGAGAAATAAAGATATTTCTACTCGTTGCATCTCCCCTGGGGAGGCATAAGGTTTTGGTGCATTTCCAGGTTTACATGAATAAATTCATGAGTATTGTGTGGGAACATCCATTACAACGCCCATGGAATGCCTCACTAATGCAGAGTTATGCAAAGCAGTGATTTGCACCACCTTGCCGTACTCCTTATCCATGAGGTCATTCAGAGCCATGCAATGTAGCTTTGTGTGGCCTCATAGATATGGATGAAAGGTTTGTGCCACTGTTGAGTCACTAAAATAGCTACATAAATGCCTCTCATTAATATGCCCAAGTCTGTTAGCACTCTCCTTAAAAACGTGGCGCACTCGCATGAGCAGGAGCTTTCTCTTTCAGCAGCAACCTGTCTACACACTGCAAGAAAGTAGAAGAATGTTTACTTCAAAAAAGTAGAAAAAAACATTTCTTTAAAATTTTCAGCTCGACTAGTTGTACTTCCTTCTCAGCAAAATCAAAGGCAGGATAGGTTGGGGTATACGGGCTGCTTCTGTAAAATTGCAGTGCCACTGGTGAAGGAACCATTTTTTTCCTATTGTTTGCAGTAAGACAGAGCCCTTGCTCTCCCAGTGCTCCCAGGACCCCACAATACACCAGCGGGACGTTAGGAGTTGGCAGAATGCCCCCTTTGCAGACCTGTAATGATAGCTACAGCTCACAAGCGAGCATTCTGACTAGTTGGCCATCTCCCTGCATCCCATCTATGGTGCTGACAAGGCATTATAGGCTGCTAGTGAGGGCTATTCAAGTTACTAATAGCCCTGTACTTGTGCGGCGAGGGCCCATAATGAGGGCCTTTAACAGCTGGAATAGGCCGAGGCAAAAGGGCTCAAATGCTGTTAAAGCGTTCTACCCACTAAGGCCCATATTTATACTTTTTTAGTGCCGCATTTGCGTCGTTTTTTGACACAAAATCGGCACAAACTTACAAAATACAATTGTATTTTGGAAGTTTGCGCTGCTTTTGCACCAAAAAATGATGTAAATGCAGCGCTAAAAAAGTATAAATATGGGCCTAAGTGTCAAATGTTCTAATTTTAAACATGTAGAGACAGAAAGTCAAATGTGGATAATGTAGGAGCAGGAAGGCGTTATTGGCCTTGGTCCGGAGGCACTCCATTGTCAAGTTACAGGTCACTACTGATTTTACTCTATTTTTAACAGCATGGGTGGAGAATTTCCTTTCTCTCGCTAAAAGGTTGTTTAATTGATGAAAATGCTCCCAGCTGGCTGGGAGTACTGTGTCCAGGCTTGAAAGTTGAGCCTGTTTTTATCGTAACTGACGCGCCAATCTGTTAGCGCATCTGAATTCATGGCATATCCCGCGAGTACTTTAGTGGACGTATGACTAAGGTGAAAGGTATGTGTGCTTTCCTAATAAAGTAGCATTTGTTTCGAATTGAAATTGTTTCTACCCGTTCACCTGAGATATGTACTGGATGGTTCCCAAAAAGTATCGCAAAATGAAATCTCTTCCTTCTGAGCATGATCTGTTGATTAATGATGCTTTTCTTTCTCTGAGGTTCAGGATTGGAGGATGGAATGCCTACACTGCTTTTTAGAATCCAGCAATAAATAGGAAGGCATATATATTTTCATTCCTTCATATTCGAGGGCATTGGTAAGATAAATAGTTCGTGAAAAGAGCGTTTCTGCCCAAGGACTTCAGTTAATATACTATTGATCAGATTTTGACTCGGCAGATCTAGGCGTTTATCCATAGCAGCCCCCTCACCTATCTGCAGTTCAGATATAGTTAAAATCGTATTAAAGTCCAGCAGAAAAAAGTTTACCAGGGAATGGTATTTAGGATGCGATGACCACCTACTCTCTTCAGACAATATTGCTTAGTAGCAGAAAAAACAAATACAAGTGAACTACACATCCACATTTATTTTGTGCAAGACGTGTATCTTTAAAAAGTAAAAATCTAGGTAAACACTCTTACAGTTACTAATATAGAACTTAATTTTAATTTTTTAAGAATGCATAAATAGTTTTCACCATAATCAGACGTGCACACTGTATTCCGGCCGTTCCCGTCCTGAGATGCAGCATCTGCTCACAATTTGTATACATTTGTTTATTTTTTCATGTTTTAAGCACACTGCCAGCAAGAAGGCATCATGTTGCTAAGAAACAACCCAGGGCAAATGGCAACATTTCAATAGCAGAAATATAAACATGACACCAACATAAAACAAGCATAGGCAAAACCAATAGTTCTGGCTTTGGCTGCCAGTCTTTTGGCTTTGTCCGTATATTTTTTATGGTCTCAAAAAGCACACTTTGACACAATAGTCCCTCGCGCATAAGAAAACTACTTTGTGTGTTGAGTTGCTCCTTGTAAAAGCGCCGAATGCTATCGCTCAGAGTGAGCCAGTGGCAAAAGTGGGCTGAGTACTATTCCAAGCTGTGCCTTAATGTAAATGACTCAAAATCAGACCAATGGATGAAGAGGGTTGAGGAATGCCCGTTTAAGCAAGTAATTTAGACACATAATTTTAGTAAAGTCAAAAGGTCTTGGATTGCCAGAACTACAAAGAAGACATGAGGATAAATTCAGTAACTTATAGAGTAGGAATGCGCATTTTACGTGTCTTCTTACACTATGTCAGTTGTCCCTTTTAAATATGTAGCTTTTTCGCTATATTTTTTAAAAACAAAACATAGTGCAAAAATACACTATTTTGGCCTCTATTTTTTATCTTATCAATGTGGGACCCCCACTGCCTGTATGAGATAGGTGGGATATGTTCACTTTAATTGCTTGTGCTGTGCAATTTGGGACAGGCCTTTACATCCACCAAATTTGCATATCACCAGACGCCACAGCTCCACTCACATCACCACGGTGGAAGTAACTGAGCCTGCGGTTTATATTCCTTAGAGTTTCTCCAGCAATTTGGGCATTTTCAGTTCCCTCCATACTCCACAATAATTGAGGCTCCGAATGTTTTAAAGATGACTCTCAATGTTTATCATTTACTTGCTTTCTCTGGGAATACATGGGAAAGGTGTCACTCTCATACAGGAAGCAGCAATTAGAAAGGGCACCTGGAAAACAAATGAATATGCTAGGAGGGACATGGCTTTACATAGATAATGGTGGCAGGCACTGTGATCCAAGACAACTTAATGTAAAGTGTGATCTACCTACACCAGTAGTTGCTAAAATGTAGATTGGGAGCTACTACTGGTCAATCATCTGTCAACCTTAGCATTTCTGCAGAAGGCAGCCACAATGAGTTGCAGACTCTTGAGGAGCAAAGTCTGTCAAGTCAATGGCACACATACATACATATAATATGAGGTGATTGACAGCACACATTTTGTAACATGGCCAATCACCACACAGCTTGCTCGTTAGTAAAGCAAGCCTGAGACTGTTAATAATCGCACAGTATGTGTGAGCAGAGGGCTGGGAAAGAAGAGCAGAGTACATATGTTGCAGGACTGCAGAAACCCGAGGGGAAGTTTGTGAGAGTACTGAAAATGACAATCTGATGACATTGTCTGATGTAGTAAATATTGTAACAATTGTTATATCTATGTTAGTAGATCATGTTTGTTTTCATTGATCAGAATACCTTCTCATGATAGACTTTTTGGACACTTGTGACGTACACAGTACAAGACTATGGCCATCATTATGACCCTGGCAGTCTACAGACTGCCAGGGCCACGGTGGTGGTCTGGCTGCCGCCACAGTGGTGGTCTGACCGCTTTGGCGGCAGTCAGACTGCCACATTATGACCGTGGCAGTTCGGCCACAGTCGGACCTCCAGCACCACCATTTACCCTCCACTGGAGGGACTGGTGGTGCTGGCCGTCCTAATCCGCCAGGACATCGCTGCCCCGGAGGATTACGATACCCCTCTCTACCAGCTTTTACATGCCAGCTGCACCGCCATGTAAAAGCTGGCGGAGACGGGGACATTGGGGCCCCATGATGTCACCTGCACTGCCCATGCACTTGGCATAGGCAGTGCAGCGCACCCCATGGACAACCCATTCATGCTATTCACTGTCTGCTATGCAGACAATGAAACGCGTGAGGGGTGCTGTTGCACCGTACGCACCACAACATTGCTGCTGGCATCAATGTTGTGGGCTGTTCCCCTCTGGGCCAGCGGGCAGAAACACTGTTTCTGCCTGCTGACCCAGCAAGGAACTTGCAATGGGCCCGAGGGAAGACGGCTGCACTGGTGCAAACCTGACCATGGTTTGACCGGCGGGCTTTTCCGCCCGCCAATCTCAAAATGACCTCCTATGTTTTCTTAATTATATTACCCATAGAGAAAAAATTACAGTTCCTGGTTCAGATGGAACTAATGGGGCAAGCCTGTACAGAAATATATGACATACTACCTTATCCTGTCTCAGACAGAGGTATCCACAAACTCTTGAAACACAGGCAATTATCTCAATAGTGCAGCTTAAAGGGGAAAGGAAGGCCGAGTGTAAAATCTGCTCACATGTTTCCATGGACAACACAGAGATGGGATTTCAGTCCTTAACAAATAGGAGAGAACGTTGATGCCCCTAAACGAATGACGTTTTTCTTTCAAAAGTTACAATTTAGGTTAAAGAGAAAAAGCAATGTTATTACGAAGAGAACTTCCTTCACACCAAAGAATAAAAATATAAGTTGCTGATATCTGGTAGTCAAAGTGGCAGCATGGGCTGCCAATATAAAGCAGCAGTTGCAACACAGAGAATCTGTTACAACTGATAAACCAAATAACCCACTTGTACCAAATAGAAAAGCAAACGCAACCCCCAATTAAAAGAGATAGCACACTTCCAAAACAGCAAAATTGGTGCCACACATAAAACAAATAGAATGGCACTTGCCTTGGTTGTAAGAAAAAGTTGTTAGATCACAGACACGAAGAGCTGTGCTCAAAGAGTAGAGGCACTGTAGCCCTTATATTAAAAATATGCATTAAACATTTCTCAGTATTCTTCCTCTTTAAACACTGCCTTTTGAACTTATAAAGCAAGCTGAAGGCACTGAAACAATAGGATTGATTGAAGAAACCATTAAGGAATCATTGAGCCACCTGAACAAAAGAAGTAACTTCTGCCAGCCCTGGTCAAAAGAAGAAACATCTGTTCCTCTTGTCTAAAAGAAGTGTCAGGCTATAACAGAGATGGTCTTAGTATGAAGATGCCACATAAGACATGTGGAACGTCAACATGCCATATGAAACAGGTCTGCCTCTTTGTGGCATAGATCAGCAGCAGTCCAGTAGTGGTGTGGCAGAGTCAGTGCAGCTGGCACAGCAAAAGTGGTCCTTCAAAAATGCAATAAAAGTAAAACTCATTGATAAGGATGAGACATTTAACAATATCCCATTGTGTCCTTTCAACATTGTTAGGGGAAATCTTGACCTGTACAACCAAGACACTAGTGTCTCTAAAGCCATTATTACATTTATTGCACCACTGCTGAGATGTACAGGTGCTCTCCCTCTCAAATGAACGTGCTAGTACTCAGTACCTGGAAGCACCATCCTATTTAAAGCATTGCCCTACAGGGTTAAAAAGAAACTGATGCAGCTTTAACTAAAAAGCAACACTGTGGCCACAAATATCATTTTTGCTTCAGCCAATAATCAAATGGAAACTGATGAAGACCCAAATGTGAAATGTAGCTGAGGAGAGATAACTGAATTACAAAAAGTAAGAAAGACAGGTGTTTTGGGACTTGGACATTGACTGATAAAACATGGAGCAAAGAAATGGGAAAGAATATTTGGTGTGCCTTGCCAAAATGCATTTTGCCTTTGGAGGGCTCCGCATATTTGAATGAACATGTATATTTAGTTTTTATGTTTTAAATTGCTACCACCTACTGCCCGTGTGATGTGGAAGAAAAAACGCTTCCAAGAACCATTGCTAGGAACAATGAATGCGAAGAAATATCATGTTCAAAATGCATTGAACAAAATTAGGGGCCAGATTTGTATGAAACTGGTGCATCACTACTGATGCACCAGTTTGCTTGCATCGCCCCTTTCCCACCTAACAGCATCATGCGTACATGGTATTTATAATATGGCACAACATGGTGGTGGTTAGGCCAGGTGGTTAGGCCAATAGCATTAGAATTTTTGATGCTACTATGGCGCTTTGCTCCACTAGCGTAAAAAATGTTGACGCTAGTGGAGAAAAGTGCAAGGAGGCCCATATGCTAATATTGGTGCATCATTTTAATGCCTTGTTAGACCTGACAGTCTTAGGGTGGACACCCTCCACTTTCTGCCTGCCTCCCTCCAATTTTTGACACTGTTTTTGCTGGTTTTAGGACTCTGCACACTTTACCACTGCTAACCCGTGCTAAAATGCATATGTTCTTTCCCTTAAAACATGGTGACATTGGTCAATAGCCAATTGGCTTATTTAATTGACTTATAAGTTCCTAGTAAAAGTGCACTACATATGCCAAAGGCATGTAAATTAAATGTTACTAGGGGGCTGGCAGCACTGATTGTGACCCACATAATAGCCCCCTAACCAGGTCTCAGGCCTGCCATTGCAAGGCCTGTGTATGCAGTTTCATTGCCAATTCGACTTGGCATTTAAAGGTACTTGCCAAGCTATAACCCCCACTTTTTCTACATAAAGTCCCCCCTAAGGTAGGCCCTAGGTAACCCATACGGCAGGGTGCTATGTAGGGAAAAGGCAGGACATGTACATTTCAGTATTTAAACAGGGCCTCTGTCCCCACAAACTTAGACACTTCTTGACAAGATATCTACTGGGAAAGGAACTCTGAACCAGAACCTGCAACCTGCTAAGAGAAGCTGCCTGGCTTCCCAAATAACTCACCTGACTGCTTTGCTGAGAAGGACTGCTGCCTTGCTGTTGCCCTGCTGTCTTGCTACCCTTTGGTGAGAAGTGCTCTCCAAGGGCTTGGATTGAGCTTTCCTCCTGTTTTCTGAAGTACCAGGGCCAAAAAGACTTCATCTCTGCAAAGAACTCCTTGTGCTGCGAAAAATCAACGCACAGCCTCCCTGAATTGACGCACAGCATGCTTCGCGGTGAGGAAATCACCAAATGCCGAACCGGAACGACGCAGCCCGGCTCTTTGAGTGGAGATCAGCGCAGTGCCAGCGTTGCGACCAAAACTTCGACGCACGGCCCACGGGATGCACACCCGAGCTGGAATGATGCAGATTGACTTCCTGTGAGAGAGAATCGACACAGCGGCTGGCGTGCCACAGAAATTTCCTTGGATTGCCCACAAGGTGGACACAGCACATGTGACTTTATTCTGCACGCCCTGTATTTCTCTGCATCATCTCCGGGGCGTCCAAATACCCAGCAGCCTAAAGAAGATCCAAGTCCACACGCGGGAAATCGACGCAAGTCCCTTGCTGAATGGAAAATATCGATGCATCGTCTGTGTGGGTCCGGAGAAGCTGACGCACACCACCCAGTTTTCTATGCCTCTCCTCCTCTGCGGTCCTTTGCGGATAATTTAGACGCAACCCAGGTACTTTGTGCTTGCAAGAGACACTTATTGCTTTTTAAGAACTAAAGACTATTTTTCATTACAAAAGTGATATCTCACTTGTACTTAATTGTATTGACCTGCATTTAATCAGATAAATATTCTATATTTTTCTAAACCTATGTGGTGTATTTTTGTGGTGTTTATACTGTGTTATTGCATGATTTATTGTACAAGCACTTTACAAATTGCCTTCTAAGTTAAGCTTGACTGCTCAGTGCCAAGCTGCCAGAGGGTGGGCACAGGATAATTTGGGTTGTGTGTGACTTACTCTGACTAGAGTCCTTGCTTGGACAGGAGGTTAACCTGACTGCCAACCAAAGACCCCATTTCTAACAGGCCTGCTCTGAGCAGCCATTGAAAATGATGTTAAAAATGGCGCAGTGAAATCTTGTAGATTTCATTGCGCCATTATTTTGGTCCTCCTGTTGCCAGAACACCCCACCCTTGCATATGCCTTATGTAGGCATAACGTTGCGCTAGGGGACGCAAAGCAGTGCAATGCAGACATCCTAGTTGATTCTTGAGAAGCAGGAATGCATCAGCACAGTACAGACTTCTGTAGAAGTTCTGATAGAAGGGTGTTGATTAGCAAAAACCCACACAAAGGAATAAGGGTAGAAAGGTCTGTACCCCTCCAAGCCCCAAGAGAATTTGCCCTCAAATACATGGATACCAATTGAACATACAAAGCCTTCGAGAAAATCATGTCATCAACACCAGTAGTTTTCCATGTTTCTTACAGTTGAAATTGGCAACTTCCGTCAGGTTTCTCACCCTACAAATTAAACAGCAGGATGTCCTTGGGCATCTCCCAGTGCCTGGCACACAAACATGAGTCTTTTCTTATTAGTTTTGTTAAAGCTTCCTTGTCCTTGCCAAAGTATACTCTCCAGATCTCAATATCTCTAATACACAATCTGCCTTTCACTGACTGTAGGAGCACACAAATACACCTGCAAGGAAAAACCATTTCAACACAAGCAAAACTCCACATTGACGGTGAAACACAAAATCAAATACTGGAGGCTTTTGGATATGTTAGCTTAATAAAACAGTCAGTGCACATTTTAAATACATGATTATAGGTGCATCTTGTAATTATGAGTGAGAGTACAGATTCATAAATGTAACATTAATATATGCAGTTTGAATACAGTCATATGAATAAAATTACACAAATATAAATGTGAATGATTACCACATTTTGGCAGGTAACATCATACATTAGAAAGCCAATCTATATGAGTTTCTAGTCTTCTAAAGTGAATGTATATTCAATAATATGGTTTGGGTGCTCCACCTTACATTAGTACTTTAAGGCATACAATATATATGTACTGATTACGTTATGAGGTTACTGAATGCATTGCCTATGACACTTTTATAATTGTTACAAGAAGATGGGTACTCAAAGTTTCTTCTACATTAAACTGTTAATTGGCCATTTGTCTGGCATGAAGGATTGTCCATTATCTTCAGTATGTACTTGTGAATTGTTCCACATCTTCAAAAAAGCCAATGATTTAATGGGGATTTATGAGTTCAATGTACCAGCAGAAAAACAGGCCCAAATGTAAGTTACAAAAGCTCTGTTTAGTTCACTGTAAGAACATGGGTTGTGGTTGATTGGGGTGTGAGCACTGGTCAAGCAGCAACCACAATCCCTGTCAGGGTAAGGCACCACAAAACCCCAAATTGACCTGTGCTCAACCCCCGGTAGCTTGGCACAAATCAGTAAGGTATAACTGAGAGGCAATGTGTAAAGTATTTGTGCACCACTTCAAACAGCAACACAATGAACTCACACTACAAAAGGAGCCCACAACAGTATTAGAAAAATAGACTGATTTTTAATACATAAAACAATACCATACTAACAAAAATCCAACATAGGAGAAAAAACAAGAAAAGTAGCACCAACAGATGTAAAGCCATAACTGTGGATATATGATTGTGCTGGCACGGACCAACGACACAAGTTCAGGCTGACTGCAATGGAGCATGGGCTGGCTAGAAGAACCAAGTTAGGCCCGCTGAGTGGAGTACCATAAAATTCTGGTTTGTGGAGTGTTTTGTGCATCTGCATCAAAGATGTGCCATACAGCAGAAGTGATGCTTTGATTCCAAGGCGTGAAAAGGTGTTACAGCACCATGAAGGATTCTGTTAACACAGGCTGTAATGTGAAGTCCAGAGTCAAGGATGCATCGTGCAGTGAGGGCAATACATGATTCTAAGGAGATGCAAGGCTGTAATCCAGAGTTCAGCATCGTCCTCGAGAGATACAACTGTCTGCCGTGAGGATGCATCACATAGCCGGGGTTCCAAAGACAATGCAAGTTACGGCAGTGATGCAAGTCTTTGTTATGGGTACAATCCATGCAGCATTGGAGGTGTGTGAGTTCGGCTTGGGGCTGCCCCACAAGGCTGAAAAATTGTGTTGGTTCTGTTGGTTTCACAGAGGCTGGCAAAGATCCTTAAGCCCACTTCCAAGGGTCCAGGAGTGGGGTGGCACAACTAGGCACCACTTGGCAGGGTAGGCTCACAGATGGCAGAGTCCAAGTGCAAAGTCAAAGTTGTAAAGGACTGTTATGTCCCTCAGGCTTCAGATTAGGAGGCTGGCCATCTAGCCCTTGAACTCACTCTGGGTTCTGGTTTCAAGAGGTGCAGGTCTAGTCCTTCTCATGCAGGAAAGAGGGCAGCAAGCAGCAGGTCACTCTAAAGGAACAATGGTCCCTGAATTAAAAAAAGATTAATGTAATAATCATAGAGTGCAATGAAATCTATGTATTTGCATTTATTAAATAGACAAATAACGTAGGAAACCAAAAGCATTAGAAGCAACCGTCCTGAATGAGTCACTGTGTGAATAAGTCACATAAGTATGTTGCCCATGGTCATACACATTAACTCAGTTACAACACTATGACTCAGAGAACTTTAGTCAATGATGTTTTGATTAGTACCGGGATCATCATCAGGAAATGGGATGTGCCTGAGGGACTGAGAAATGCTGCACAAGCAGCCAAGACCTGTATAATTATCACCCCTGAGCTCACTTATGGCTGCATGGTGGTGTTGGTTGGAGGGAGGCTCCTGTACAGCCCCTGCACTCACTGAGCTGTGCTGCACTCACTGATGGATGCATGGTGGTGGTGGTTGGGGGAGGCTCATGGGCAGCCCCTGCACTCACTGATGGCTGCATGGTGGTGGTGGTTGGAGGAGGCTCCTGGGCAGCCCCTGCACTCACTGATGGCTGCATGGTGGTGGTGGTTGGGGGAGGCTCCTGGGCAGCCCCTGCACTCACTGATTGCTGCACACCCACGGCTGGCAGTGGGGGCCCTGGGAACAGCTGGTGGTGGTGGCGGTGTTAGCCTGACAGTTTCTGCTAGTGTAGAGTGCCTCTTGTCCTCCTGTTCATGGTTCAGGGATCCCTTACCCTTCCTGGCAGGGGTGGGTGGGCTCTTCCCCTCTCTGCCTGGTGGTGCAGGATCCTTCCCCTTCCTCACAGCTGGTGCAGGTTCCCTCCCCTTCCTAACAGCTGTGCAGGCACCTTCCCCTTCCTCACAGCTGATGCAGGCTCCTTCCTGTTCCTCACCAATGGTGCAGTACTCTTCCCTTTCATCCCAGGTGGTGCTGGCTCCTTCCCCTTCAGTGTTGTAGGTCTTGTATCCTTACCACCACGAGTAGATGGTGCTACCACTGTCCCCATGGACTGTTTGGCTGAGGTGCTGGGCTGTGTCCTTGGTACCCTACCCATATGGGCAGGACGGGGGTAGGGGTAGGGAAGAGGTCAATTTGGGAAAGGAAAAGCTTTTTATGGATGTTGGGGTGGTAGGAGGGAGGAGGAATGGGAGTGGAGGATGAGGGAGTGGTTGTCAGAGGTTTATGTCTGCTGGATGTGGGTGCAGGTGCATGGGCTGTATGCTGTTGTGATTTGGATGGCTGTTGGGTGCCTGAGTGCTTAGGAGGGGGGCAGACACGGTGGGAGAGGACACAGGGGATGCGTGCATGGATGCTGTGGAGGTGTCTACCAGTTAGGTGTGTGTTCTACTCGGTGTGGTGATGGTGGTAGTGGATATTGATGTAGTGCATGCAGGTGTGAGTGTGGACAAAACTGGGAGGGAGGTGGAGCAGGAGGAGGAATGGGGAGACAGTGGAGGCAGTGGATGTTGTCGTGTCTGCAACACCACCACAGGATACTTTTAAATTCCACTGTCCCAAAACATGATTACATGATGTGGACTGCTGTTGTGGTATAGTTGTTCTATTTGTGACATCCTACTTACCCTTGTGTCCCTTAGGTACCTACAGCTGTGGATGAATAGGAAATGGAGACATTCCCCCGTGTACAGACCCCCGTGGACTTAGCTACACTGGAAGACAGGCACATAATACTCACCTATAAGCTGAGCAAGGCCACAATCACAGAACTGTGTGCCCAGCTGGAGCCTGACCTGAAATCAGCTATCCATCATCCGACTGGGATCTCCCTCTTGTGCAAGTTTTATCAGTGCTCCATTTCCTGGTAACTGGTTCTTTCCAAGTGACAATGGGCTTGGAAGCAGGAATGTCACAGCCAATGTTCTCAATAGTGCTGGCAAGAGTCTTGTCCACCCTGATAAAACACATGTGCAGCTACATTGCTTTCCCCTAGGTGGAAGATTTGGCCACTGTGAAGGCCGGGTTTTATGCAATGGGACGTGTACCCAATATAATTGGGGCAATTGATGAAACACATATTGCATTTGTCCCCCGCAAAATGAACAGGTGTACAGGAATCGTAAGAGTTTCCACTCCATGAATGTGCAGACGGTGTGCCTGGCAGGCCAGTACATCTCCCACGTCAATGCTAAGTATACTGGGTCGGTGCATGATGCCTTTGCCCTGAGGAATAGCAGCATCCAAAATATGATGGTCAAACTACAGAGGAACAGGGCATGGCTTATAGGTGAGCCTATGCCCCCACCTAGAGTATGTTGGTGCATGCCTATGGTGTTGGCCATATAGGATAGTGTGTGGCTAAATGTTGTCCCTCAATATTTGCAGGTGACTCAAGTTACCCAAACCTATCATGGCTGCTGACCCCTGTGAGGAATGCCAGGAAAGGGCAGAAGAACATTATGATGAGGCACATGGGCAAACCAGAATGACAATTGAAAGGACCTTTGGGCTCCTGAAGGCCAGGTTCAGGTGCCTCCATCTAACAGGTGGATCCCTGTGCTACTCACCCAAGAAGGTCTGCCAGACAGTAGTGACATGCTGCATGTTGCACAACCTGGCCCTCAGAGGCCATGTACCTTTTTTGCAGGAGGCGGAGACTGGAGATGCCCCTGTGGCAGCAGTGGACCCTGAGAACAGTGAGGATGAGGCAGAGGATGAGGATGTGGACAACAGAACATTAGTGACCGTCAGTACTTCCAATGACGCACATGTGAGACAGTGCAACTTCACATTTCTATGACTATTGACTATGACTATTGTATTCTGTGTGGCATTGGCATGCAGGCATTAGCCACTTGTTTCCCCTACTTACTGTTACCTATGGGTTGTCATTTTAAAGATGTTGGTGATATGACAACAATATCCTGATGTGATCACAACAGCCAGCTACAGATCATTCATTCTATACTCTCACTGTGTACAGATCATTTGCAATGGGTGTGGCTGTTTCAATCAATACAAATTTGCAATACATGAATTACTAGTAGTCAAGTTTTATCCAAGGGTGTTTATTGTAGTGCTAAAAAATAGAGGGGAAAGTCCAATGGAATAGGGGTATGATGGTGGAAAGTCTAGGGTATTGTTCCACTCCATTCGTAGCACAGGTGCAGAGTCCAAGGGGGACATAGGAAGGGAAGCAATGGCAGTTCAAGATTTACAAGGTGACAGAGTGGGACACAAGGAGAATCTCATTTCCTGACGGTGGTCTTGGGCATGGTCTCTGGCTTCTGTCAGGATCACATGGAACGTATGCGGGGTGGTTTACCTTCTGCAGGGGGAGGGATGCTGGTGGCCTATGGGTCCTGTGGAGGGGGCTCCTGCCCAATAGTGGCAGTGGAAGTGAAGGGCTGGTCGATGGACTGGCTAGTGGTAGGGGCCTGCTGGTGTGCTGTAGCCTCCCTAATTATGTTGGCCATGTCTGCCAGCACCCCTGCTATGGAGATTAGGGTGGTGTTGATGGCCTGCAAGTCCTCCCTGATCCCCTAATACTGTCCCTCCTGCAGCCACCTGTTCTTCTGCATGTTGTCAAGAATCTGGCCCATTTTGTCCTGGGAATGTTGGTAGGCTCCCAGGATCTCGGAGAGTGCCTCCTGGAGAGTTGGTTCCCTGGTTCTGTCCTCCTCCTGGAGCACAGCAGTCCTCCCAGTGTCCCTGTTCGCCTGTGCCTCTGTCCCCAGGTCCCTGCTTGTCCCTGATTGTCTTGGCTGTGAGATGTGGCCTGGGGTCCCTGTACAGGTGGGCACACTGCTGATTGATGTGTCCTGGGGACAGAGGGGTGGGTGCTGTGGTGTTGGTTCCTGATAGGGGAGGCTCTGTGGTGGACTGTGAGTGGTCTTCGGTTACTGCCTGTCCAATGGTCCCTGATGGGTCAGGTAGGTCCTCCAGATCCTGAAGTCCAGAGTTACAGTCATCACTGGGGGGCTCTTTTTTGGGGGGACTGGATAGTGGTGGTACCTCCTCTCCACTGACATTGGCTGGGGTACCTGTGGGTATGTAAATGACGTATTATGCTTCAAGTGTATGACATTTGTACTTCCATAACTTCCCCTCTATGGTTGGTCTTACCCTGCCAGCTTTTGCTTGTGTATGGTGATGGATTATGGGATTATGAGTTTCTCTATGCTGTGCATGCTTTAGTGATGAGTGTCCATGCAGGCCTGGGAGAGGTGCCAATGCATTGGTATGGCATGCAGGGCTTGGCATTTGGATTAGTGAGATGTGTGGGTGCAGTGTGTGGGATGGAGTGGAGTGATGAGAGTGAGGGTGAGGGTGTGAGATGGCATGAAGGTATTAGGGGTGATAAGTGTTAAATGTTGACTTACCAGTGTCCAGTCCTCCCGCTACTCCAGCGAGTCCCTCAGGATGCAGTATTGCCAGCACCTGCTCCTCCCATGCTGTGAGTTGTGGGGGAGGAGGTGTCGGTCCACTGCCAGTCCTCTGTATGGCGAGCTGGTTTCTTGCTGCTATGGAACGTACCTTCCCTCGTAGGTCGTTCCACCTCTTCCTGATGTTGTCCCTTGTTCTTGGATGTTGTCCCAAGGCGTTCAACCTGTCCACGATTATCCTCCATAGCTCCATCTTCCTTGCAAAGGAAATCTGCTGTACCTGTGGTCCAAACAGCTGTGGCTCTACCCTGACAATTTCCTCCACCATGACCCTTAACTCCTCCTCAGTGAAACGGGGGTGCCTTGGTGGTGCCAGTGGTGTTGTGTGATGTGTGTTGGTGAGGGTGGGTTGGGTAATGTGGTGGGATGTGTGATGTGCAGTGCGTGAGGGGTGTATGGGTGTAAGAGGTGTGTGTGTCTAGTTGTCTCTGTGCTCTTCTTCTCAGTCTCCTAGTGGCAGTTGGTGTTCGTAAGGGCTTGTGGGTAACGTGGGTATGTGTTTTATAGTGGTGTGGGTGTGTGGATGTGATATGTGTATGGGTGTCAGGTGTGTGTATTTGGTATTGGCCAATGTTGTATTGTTTTGTTTGTGTGTGTCCATTCTGAGCGTGGCGGTGTGTACCGCCAATGGTGTACCACCTTTGAATGTCCACCGTGGTGATTTGTGGGTCATAATGTGGTGGACATTTCTTTGTTGGCGTAACGGCATGGGTTTTGGGACCACCACTTTATCACTGACCTTTGGGCTGGCGGATTTGTGTATGTGGCTGTATTCTGTTGGATTAGTGTGTGTGTGTGTCATAATATGATGAATGGATTTTGGCCGCCGCAGCGAGTTGGCAGCTGTCAGCGGGATTCACCACCAATGTCATGAGGGCTATAGTCTTTTAGTGCGTAAATACGCACCGTAGGAATCAATGGGAGAAAACTTTTAATATGCATATAAAATCAGGCAATGCCTTTACCTGTGTATCCTTTGGTTTTAAGGTTGAGGTCGTCAAGACATCCTGTGTGCCAGCTGGAGGAGTTCGGGTGATTCCAAGTTTTGTCAGCAAGAGTTACTGAAAAGTCCTTGGAGCTGGTGCAGGACCACTGCGGGGGGCCACTTGGAAAAGCAATGCACAGACAGACTTCAATGTGTGTCCGGTAGATCCCCTTGGAGTGTAGAGCTTGCAAGGGGTGGGGGACCTTTAGGGCACAGCTGGTTCTCCAGTACACACCTCAGGGAGGCTGGGTGCAGAGAAGATATTTGAGCCAAGAGCTGTGCTCAAAGGTGCCCTTGGAAGCAGGAGGCAGGTCAATCTGAGGGTGGATTTCTGGTCAGCAGGGCCACTCTGGGGGCAATTCTTATGTGTCCTAAAGTAATGCGACTGGGCCTTGCACCTGGTCCTTTTGGAGTCGGGAGTGGACTTTTCCTCTTAGGTTTTGACGTTGAGTGACCAGTACCATGGGCTATTGCACAGTTTAGCCGCTGGAGGTTGTACTGCCACCAAACATGACATACTTTCAGGATTTGTCCTCCAAGTCAGTCAGGTAAAATTTTGTCCAGCAGCGGCATCTGGTTCCTTGGTCAGTAGACGGTCAGTGAACTGGGCTTCACTGGTTTTTGGATCTTTTGTTGCAGGGAGTGATGCTTTCCCTTTGTAAGGAGATCTTTGGCAATTTTCACAAGACTGTAGGTCCTCTGGAGTTTTATAGAGTCTGTCCGAAGTCTATACAACCCCTCCAGGCAATTGTCGAGTCCTGGATGCAGCAGGCAGGGTTTGGTTCCTTTTTCTGTGTGCAGCAGGAATGCAGTTCTCAAGCCTTGGGTCTCCTTTGTTGTAGGCCTTCTTGTGTCCTTGGAATCTGATTTGTAGATCTGGGGATGCCCACTCAATATTGCATTTAGTCAGAGTTTAGGGGAGTACCTAGTAGAGACTAATGGGACATCTACCTTAGGGTGGCTAAACCCATTATGTGACCACTTCCTGTGGGCGGAGGTTACTTTCCTATCCCTGATAGGCTATTTTCCTAGCATGCAAGATGGCAAAAAAAGAAAAGGAGGGCTCATCTCACATTCATCACCTTGGGGTGGTACAAGCTCGGGGTAGCAACTCCTTCTGTCCTTTGTGCTTTTTCCCACCATGCTCCCACCAAAAGTCGTGGGTATTAGGGGTGATAAGTGTTAAATGTTTAAATGCTTGCAATGGGGTGCAGCAGGGCTGAGGGTCGAGTTTCAAGGGTGGTAAGCACTTTGAAGCTCATAGTCAGGGCTGTGCACGTTCCTGGGTATGGAGGTGTAACACCTCTGCCCACATAGGGCTTTGTTCTTTGGACCAACATAGCACAGGCTCTTACCTCAGGGTTCCAGACTCTTGTCTGGTGGTGGCAGGCTGGTTGTGACTGGCTAGCAACCATGCCAGGGTAGTTAGCTTTTGCAGGGGCACTTCTAAGGTAGTCCCTGTTACATTTTCCAAGAAATCCAATACTGGTACCAGTTTGGGTTTATAATTCTGAGTTGTTTAATACTAGACAACCAAGACAACCCAGGTTGCAGAGTGGCCATCATGTAACTGTGAAACTTGTACAGACCAGTGTCCAGCACATGCATGTACAATGCTGCTATGTTCACTTACTATGTCCCAGGTTTGGCAGGGACACAGGAGGGACATATTGTTCATGCATCTATGCCCACACATGCAGTATAGTGCACCCTGCCTTAGGGCTTGAAAGCCTGCCAAAGGGATGACTTACCTATAATGCATGCAGAGTGTGCACACAGGCTGTGTGCCATGTGAGTTTTGTACGTTAGCATTCCACCAGTACACTCAGCTTGCAATGGCAGTGCTAGGTGTACTTGGATGCATGGTCCCTGAGGGTAACACAATCTGTGATGCTGCCCTTAGGGCCCTACCCTTGGTAGCCCATCCCCTCAGCACCCAAGTTACCATTTACTAGGGATATATAGTGGCAGCTAAAGGTGATGCCATGTGTGACAATATTTTTATCCATTTAATGGGAAGAATACTGGCACTGGGGACCTGGTTAGCAGGTACCCAGTGCACTCCACTCCATGTTTCATTGAGAAACCAGACAACAACTAAGGGGGTAGTGCAACAAGGGGTCAGTTTTCCACAGGCACTAAATGGATAAGGCAGGAAAATGCCAACTTTCTAAAGGTTGCATCTTCAGAATTGCAATTTAAAATCTGACTTTCCCATAAGTTAGGTTTTTAAATTGTGATCCCAGAGACGCCAAACATGAACTGTTTATCTCTTCCATTTGGCAATTACACTTGTAAAATGTAATACGGCAACCCTAATGTTATCCTACGGGACAGATAGGTCTTGTATTAGTGAAAAACAATGTTAAGAGTTTTTTACTACCAAGACATGTAAAACGTAAATATACATGTCTGACTTTTTAAATATATTGCACCCTGCCCTCTGGACTATCCAGGGCCTAACCTTGGTGTGACTCCAGTAGTGTCACTTTGAGAATAGTGGGAACCAGAAGATTTTCTTTTGCGGTGTACTGCTCTATCTGCTGGCATTACAGTGTAGCCCTATACTAGTATCTGCCCCAAAAGGTGGTTTCATTCTCTGGGTAACAGGTATTCTTCAGCTGCACCCTGCTACTACACGAATTCCTATAGTTGTACTGCAACCAAGCATCATTCCTTTCATGGTCACTTATCCAAATTATCTAACCCAATTCAATGACTTTGAAACTCATACTTCTACCTTCAAACGGTTGATTCTGTATAGAGGCCAAAGCCACGTACTCTAGCACATCACAAAGCACTGGCTACTGCCATGCACCAGTCATTCTTGCCCTGAGTCTACATGATGCATTTGTCACCATGTAACAGCTTTCCGTGTGCCCTTTAGTTTGTAAGTGTTGGGAGACCATGTGGGTATTTGGGCAATACAGAGGTATTATTAAATAAGATGGAAGCATTCAAATGATTGCGTGTGCTATTTGTGCTTTAGATGCGCTTTTACGAAGCCTATTTGGCAGTTTACAAGTGGATGAGCAGGTTGTCCAAGGGATCTTCTGGGTGGTTTGGAAATGCGTCATTGTCGGGGAATGTGTCTAAGTCTGAAGATGTCTCCTGGCAAGTATGGAGTTGTTAGGCCAGGTGGCAGCATTCAATAGTGATCACGGGAGCACTGGGGCATGCAAGGGTGTCTTGTGGTAAATGTGGGTGTCTGAAGAAGTGTATTCAAGGTGAATGAGTGTAAGACAGAGAGAGTGTTAGACCTGACAGCCTTAGGGTGGTCTTTCCCCAACTTTTTGCCTGCCTCCCTTCAAAGTTCTGATTGTATTTTTGCTGGTTTTAGGAAACTGCACACTTTGCCACTGTGTCTCCTCCCTCTAAACATGGTAACATTGCCTTCTACCCAAATGGCATATTTAACTTACCTATAAGTCCTTAGTAAAGTGTGCTAGATGTAGCCAGGTCGTGTAAAGTAAATGCTACGTGTGGGTCTGTAGCACTGTTTGTGCCACCCACATAAGTAGCCCCTTAATCATGTTTCAGGCCTGCCATTGCAAGGCCTGTGTGCACAGGTTTACTGCCACATTGACTTGGCATTTAAAACTACTTTTCAACACTTAAATCACCCTTTAGTTACATATATGTCACCCCTAAGGTAGCCCATAGGGCAGGGTGCTATGTAGGTAAAAGGCAGGGCATGCACTTGTAAGTTTTACATGTCCAGGTAGTGAAAAACTCCCAAGGTCATTTTTTACTATAGTGAAGCCTGCTCCTCTCATGGGCCAGCATTGGAAATTCCCTTATGTACTTTTAAGTGGTAATTTCTGATCTGAGAGGATTGGCATTGTCATGTTTGGTATGGTTGTAATGGTAGTGAGAAATCCTGATGGAAGTTGGATTTGACATTACTATTGTTGCAATGCCTATTTTAGAAAGTAGGAATTTCTC
This sequence comes from Pleurodeles waltl, assembly GCF_031143425.1. NCBI lineage: Eukaryota > Metazoa > Chordata > Amphibia > Caudata > Salamandridae > Pleurodeles > Pleurodeles waltl. Next base: position 1,800,802,710 of record NC_090440.1, read on the forward strand.
TGCACTTGTTTCTTCCTGTGTTTTACAGCCTGTCTCCAATCCATGTCTGGTCTGTTCGGGTTGGCAGCTCTAGTAGTGTATTCCACTGAGACAGTCATAAACACAGGACACTCAGCTGCATCTGCATTCATCTGCATATTGATGGGTCTTCCTGGGCAGAAAGGGTGGAGGGGCTTTCACACTTCGAAGGCTGATGGCCTAACCTCACACAAAGGACTGATTACCCCCTATAGATCTGGCAGACAAGACTGGGTTGAAAGGGTAACTGGTGCACTTAAAAACCACTCTTTGAAGTCTCATGCACTTCAAAAGCTCATTCAAGTGTATAAATACTGGGTCTGTGACCCCCTAAAATCAAACACTTCTGGATCTACAACTGGGACTGCCATGCTGTCCAAAGGAGTGATCTGGACTGCTTTTCTAGAAGGACTGCTCTCCTGCTTGCTGCTTTGCTGCCTGCTACTCCCTGACTCTGCTGGAAAACTTTATCTTCCCCCACAAGTGATGTTCAAGGGCTTTTACTGAGATTGTCTCCGGTTAAGAATTCTCAGGGCCATCAAAGACTTCACCAGCGAGAGAAAATCCAGTGCGCCGGAAAATCGATTCAACGCCTGCAAAATCAACACAATGCCTGCAGAATCAATGCAGCGCCTGTCTTGAGGCTAGAAGAGCGCTGCAGCACCTACTGAATCAGCACAGTGCCTGGTTCATTCTCACAGGGTGTTTTGGATTTTCAACTCATCGTCCCTGGGCGTCAAAGTATCCCCATACCAAGGAGCCAAGGCTGCACACTTGGAAATTGTCACATCACCTTGCCCTTGAGGAAAGAATCAATGCATCATTTCTGCAGCATCAGAAAAACCAATGCATCGCTTTACTTCATGACTCATCAACTTCTGTGCATCCCTCTGCATCGTTATTTTTTACATATTCCAGGTACTTTGTGCTAAAACGATACGATCTATTGATTCCTGGATTAAGACTTACCTAAACCTCTAAAAAGTGATATCTTGACTTGTGTATATTAGATACTTGCTATTTTGGTCTTATTTTATTGATGTAAATATTATCTATTTTCTAAACTGTTGTAGAATACTTTTTGCAGTGTTTTCACTGTGTTACTTTACACATTGCTTTCTAAGTTAAACCCGCCTGTTCAGTGCTAAGCTACCGGAGGGTGAGCACAGGATAATTTAGGTTGTGTTGTGATTTACTCTGACTAGGATTGTGGCCTCTACCTGGACAGGGTTCATACATCTTCCAACTAGAGACAGTCCACAATCCTAGTCAGGGTGAGTCAAATACATGACCTAAATTAACCTGTGCTCACCCTCTGGTAGCTTGGCACTGAGCAGACAGGCTTAACTTAGAAGGCTTAACTTAGAAGGCAATGTGTAAAGTGTTTTTGTGACACACATACAGCAATCACAATGAAAATACCACAAAAAGGACACCAGTTTATGAAAAAATAAAGATTATTTATCTGACTAAACCAAAGTGAGGAAAATTCCAATACATATATTAGAGTAATTCAAGTAAAAGTTTGGGAGCAATTAAAATTAGAGGTTGTCAAATCAAGAGCACTCTGTAAGGTGCTCATTTTAGGGTAATTACGGCAATGTTACAAGCACCATGATTCCTTGACAAGAATGGGCATGAAGTTTTCGGTGGGGGTGTTCGTGCCAGGACTGGCATCCAGGTGCTAGGTAGGATGGGGGTCACACTGCTGTGGCCGCGGGCCATAAACACAGAGACACGCGGGCCGGCGATGCGAGAAAAAAGCGAAGGTGTATAAGGATGCGGCTCACTGGCCAACAGTGTGCAGAGTATCCCAACTGCTATGGTGACCAGGCAAACTTTGCAGGCTGCAGCGCTGGGGATGAGAGAAGTCCAGGTATCACGCTTTGCAGGTGAATCCTCAGCATGGGTGCCCACAGGTCAGATGTGCGCCATCCTTTGGCTCGCACAACCACAGGTTCTCCTTGGATTAAGAGAAGATGATCGCGAGTAGAGCTGCTCACAGGGTTTGGGATGACTTGGGTATGTGTTACAATCAAGCAGCTCTGGGGATGTTGGCTGGAGAGGGTGGAAGGCTTTGATGAAGCCACCCCAGGAATGGGGTATGAAAGGGTCCAAGATTGCTAAATAAGGCTACCCTTGGGAGTGTTTGATGAATGGGGGTGGTGGGCTCAGATGAAGCCGCTCTGATTCCAATGAAGCCGCTCATGAGGTCTTTGATGTCCGTGAGACGTTGAGGGAGAACAGGGGACAAGCCAACATCCCCTTGGAGTCACTCTGGGTGCAGTTCTGTAGCCCCGCTTGGCAGGACAGAAGTCAGCAGGCATCAAGACAGTGCAGGAAAGTAGGGTAGCAGTTCCTAAGAGAAGTCAGTTCCAGCAATGGGTAAATTCTTTCAGCGCAGCAGTCTTTACTCCAGCAGAAGTTCATCCTGGTCCAGTAACCTGACATACTGAAAAGAGCCTCTGATGTGGAGGGTGACCACAAAGCGTTCTTGTGAAGTGCACAGGCCCCCCTTTCAGGCCAATCCAGACTGTCAGTTGGAGGTAATCAGCTGCTTTGGACTCTAGTCACTACCCTTTGAGGTGTAAGTGTGAGCCCTTCCCAGCCTCCTCCCCAGAGAAACTCATCAGTTTGCACATGAATATAGATGTGGCTGAGTATCCTGTGTTGTGGGTCCCTGAAGGGAATGCACACATGAAGCTATCACCTAGCCTAGCCCAGACGTGTATTGGAGAGAGGCTGTGAGCACACAGGGCAGTGAGTGCAGAGAAACAAATACTTTCTAAAAGTGCCATTTCAAAAATAGTAATAATAAACCCAACTTTGCCAGTAAAGAGGACCTAGTATTACCATTCCAATTGTACTAAACATTGTGCAGCTACTACTCTTAGATCAGGAATTACAGCTTAAAGATATTATAAGGAATTCCCAATGCTGGCCTATGAGAGGGGCAGGCCTCACAGTAATAAAAAAACAACCACTGAAAACATTTTTCATTACCAGGACATGAGAACCTAAAAGTATTTGTCCTACCTTTTGCTTGCATGGCACCCTGCCCTATGGGCTTCCTAGGGCCTACCTTAGGGGTGACTTATAAGTAAGAAGAGGGAAGTTCTGGACTTAGCAAGCGGTCTTAATTTAAGTGTCACATCAGGATAGCAGTGGGACTGCACACAGCCTCCGATGTGGAAGGCCTGAGACATGTTTACAGAGCTACTTAAGTGGGTAGCACAATCAGTGCTGTTGGATCAATATTAGCATTTAATTTCCAGGACCTGGGTATAGGCCATACCACTCTACAAGGGACTTTCAGGTAAATTAAATATGCCAGTTGTGGATATACCAATGTTACCATGTGTTACGGGAGAAGCACATACAATTTAGCATTGGTGGCAAAGTGCTCAGTGTCCCAAGGCCAACAAAAAGGTACAACAAAACAGGAGGTAAAGGCAAAATATCTGGGTTAAGACCACCCTAAGGATGCCAGGTCTAACATTTCCCTATTCCCTGCATGTCCTGGTACTGGAGCTTCATAGCAATATTATGCTGACTTTTTAAAAAGTTTGTTTCAGGTATATCCAAATGAGTAGCATGCAACAGAAGGCAATCCACTCTCCTTCTACGTAGATGGTCTTTCCTTACCCACTGCTTCTGGTTCTGTGCAGCATGACGAGCATTTTAACTGGTCAGAAAAAGTAAACACACATTTTTTTCCAGGGACTGAAGACCTAGGATGTTGGAGCGTTCCAAGATGATAGTTTCATCTTCTGTGGTTTGAGACAAAGACCCACATTTACAAGAAAGTGGTGCATTGGTCCCTATGCACCACTTTTCTTGCATTGCCCTGCACCATCTAGCGACCTCATGGTTGTGCCATATTTATAACACTCACACCTTGGCTGTCATTTCCACAATAGAGTCATAATCTAGGATGCTATTGTGGTACTTTGTAGCATTAGCGCCATAAATGATGGCGCTAGTACAGCAAAACATTAGGAAAGTCTGTAGGTTACTATGGGTCTGTCACTTTAATGGCTGCCCTGTGCAGGCGTTAAAAAGGACAGAAAAAATGATGCAGTGAATTCTTATAGATTTCACTGAACCATTTGTCTGGGCATCCTAACGTGGAAATGCCCCCTTGCATACGTTATGCCTGGGGCAGGCATAAAGTGGCGCAAGGGGTTACAAAGTGGTGCAATGCAAGCATTGTGCCCCTTTGTAGATATGGAGCTGGGGATAGCCTCCTTAACGCCACATTAGTTTAAAAAAATGAAGCTAGTATGGGGCAAGGTAGCACAATGTCCTTGTAAATCTGACCCATGGCATCTACCTTGCCATAATGATTTCCATGTCTGTAAATGATGATTTATTGAATCTAGAATAGAAAAGAAACTGTCGGGCATGTCAGAGATTGAAGCATTTAATTGCTTTGAAATTACATATCGTCTTAAGGGGTGTTAAGGAACCAGGAAAGACTAGACCCCCCACCCGGGGTCTCCTTCCCAGCGGTGGAGGGACACCCTTGTCCTCAGGGTCCATTTAGCAGAGAGTACATAAATCAGGCGGAGTCACCAACTGGAGGAATAAAGAGAAGTTTATTACATGGATTATAGCTCGAGCTAATACAGAGTCCCAGGACAGTCAAGTGACTATCCTACGGAGGCTGCCCCTTCACTCCGGGGCACCCAACCTTATATACACACAAAACTGCTTAGTCAGAGGACAACTCCACCCCTAGCGTATTCAAGGTCCTCTGCGGCCTTCAGAATATTTCAGGGATACACGTGTGGTGGGAGAAGGTACAGATGCAGCTGGCAGGAGGTGGCAACGACTTGTACAAACCTGTTCTGGCAGTTACTGATTAAGCACAAAAATTCTCTGAACTACGGTTAGAACAAGTAAATTACAGCGATAAGCAGATTGCAGCCCAAGGCTGCGAGCATAAGGTCAATCATCAAAGTTCAGAAGGTTTGTCGAGCACATGGCAACATAATAAAGATAAACAGATGCCTAGCGACCCTGTCACCAGGCAGGTCGCTCCCCCCATCTGCCACGCAGCCCCCTGTGGGTTGAACCTCCGTTGCCACTTTTGCCGCCTGACTACTTGCTCCCTTTTTTCTATTCCCCTGAGCTTGTGCTTCTGTGCCACTTGTTTTTTACATTCTGTGCCCCTGTGTTTTGCTTTCTGTACCCCTGTGCTCTGTTGTCCCTCTCCCGCTGTCTTTTCCCGCTGTTTTTTCCCCGGGTTTTCCCCTGGGTTTTTCCCCAGGTTTGAGCGCAATGTGGGTTCCATCGATGGCACCTATCCCATGGGGTATGTTGGCAAAGGCATGCTGGTAGAGAGGTCAGCTGCACTACGACGCAAGCACCCTCCACGCACTCAACACCAGATGAGACCACCCCTGCTAACGGGCCACCCGAAACGCACCCAGGGGCCTTTCACCGGAACTGTAGATTCACCAGCATCCAACCCTCCACACCACCAGCCAGAGAACCCAACCACCTCCGCTGCATCCTCCTCAACACCCGCTCCGCTCGCAAGCACGCCATCGAACTTTGGGACCTCCTAGACTCCACTGCCCCTGATGTTGCCTTCCTGACGGAGACCTGGCTGAACGCCACCTCAGCACCAGACATTGCCATAGCCATCCCACAGGGCTACAAGATCTCCCGCAGAGACCGCACCGACGGAGTGGGAGGAGGAATCGCCATCATCCACAAAGACTCCATCAAAATCTCAACGAACACCGATGACACCCTCACCACCGCCGAGCACATGCACTTCCAGATCCACACCGACCCCAACACCACCCTCAAAGGAACTCTCATCTACAGACCTCCCGGACCCCGCCCACCGTTCAGTGACACCATCGCTGACCTCATCAGCACCCACGCCCTCGCTTCCACGGACTACATCCTCCTCGGGGACCTGAACTTCCACCTCGAGAACAACAACGACACCAACTCCACCGCCCTGATCGACAACCTCGCCAACCTCGGACTCAAACAGCTAGTAACGACACCCACTCACGCCGCTGGACACACGCTTGACCCCATCTTCTCCGCAAGACCCCACGTCTCCTTCAACCACACCACCGAACCACACTGGACCGACCACAGATGCGTCCACTTCACCTTCAGAAAACCCACCACACACCACCGCACCCAACAGCTACCACGCCGCTGCTGGGGCAAGGTCACCGGGGACCAACTGACTACCGCCCTCGCCCTGAGACCACCCACCGACCCCACCGACCCAGACACTGCCGCGACCAACCTCTCACAGTGGATCAACAACTGCGCCAACACCCTTGCCCCTCTCAAGACCTTTACAACCAACCACACCAACAAGAAAGCCGCCTGGTTCACCGAGGACCTCTGTATCTCCAAGCACACCTGTCGGAAGCTGGAGAAGAAATGGCTCCACGACCGAACACCAGACAACCACACAGCCCTCAAGAGTGCCACCCGCAGACATCACCAACTCATCAGGACCGCCAAGAAGACCGCCTAGACAACAACGCACACAACACCAAAGAGCTCTTCAGCATCGTGAAAGAACTCTCCAACTCCAGCTCCATCACCAACGACATCCCGCCATCTCAAGACCTGTGCGACTCCCTGGCCACCTTCTTCCACCGCAAGATCACCGACATCCACGACAGCTTCAATCCTGACCCCCCCTCACCCACCACCGACTCCACCACCCCTGAGACTACCACTCGCACCAGTCGCCTGACCGTCTGGTCCAGCGTCAGTGACGAAGACACCATCGAAACCATGAACTCCATCCACTCCGGATCCCCATCGGACCCATGCCCTCACCACATCTTCAACAAAGCCAGCACAGCCATCGCGCCCCACCTCCGGAAAACAATCAACTGTTCCTTTGAGACAGCAACCTTCCCAGAAAGCTGGAAGCACGCCGAGATCAACGCCCTTCTGAAGAAGCCCAAGGCGGACCCCAAGGACCTCAAGAACTTCCGTCCCATGTCCCTGCTCCCTTTGCCGGCAAAAGTGACCGAGAAGATTGTCAACAAACAGCTGACCCGCTACCTCGAAGTCAACAACATCCTGGACCCGTCCCAATCTGGTTTTCCCAGTAACCACAGCACCGAGACCGCCCTCATCGCCGCCACTGACGACATCCGGACCCTGATGGACAAAGGAGAAACAGCTGCCCTCATCCTCCTGGACCTATCAGCAGCCTTTGACACGTTCTGCCACTGCACCCTATCAGCACTCCTCCATGACGCCGGTATCCAAGAGAAGGCCCTGGCCTGGACCACATCCTTCCTCTCCGGCAGAACCCAGAGCGTCCGCCTCCCACCCTTCCGCTCCAAAACCACTGAGATCATCTGCGGCGTCCCACAGGGATCCTCCCTCAGCCCGACACTGTTCAATATCTACATGGCCCCCCTCGCCCACGTCGAACGACAACACAACCTCAACATCATCTCCTACGCCGACGACACCCAGCTGATCATATCCCTCACCGAAGATCCCGACACCGCCAAAGCTAACCTCCACCGAGGAATGAAGGCCATAGCCGACTGGATGAAGGACAGCAGACTGAATCTGAACTCAGACAAGACGGAGGTCCTCATTCTCGGACCCGCCCCATCAGCCTGGGACGGCTCTTGGTGGCCCACGTCACTAGGCACAGCCCCGGAACCCACGGACCACGCACGCAACCTGGGGGTCATCCTCGACTCCACTCTCTCCATGACCAGTCAAGTCAACGCCGTCTCCGCGTCCTGCTTCAACACCCTCCGTATGCTCCGCAGGATCTTCAAATGGATCCCCCTCGACACGAGAAAAAACGTTACCCAGGCCCTCATCACCAACAGACTCGACTACGGGAACGCCCTCTACTCAGGAACTACAAACAAGCTCCTGAGACGACTCCAACGCATCCAGAACGCCTCGGCCCGACTCATCCTCGATGTCCCCTGCCGCAGCCACATCAAACTCCACCTGAGAGGCCTGCACTGGCTCCCCATCAACAAAAGGATCACCTTCAAGCTCCTGATCCACGCACACAAAGCACTGCACAACACCGGACCCACCTACCTCAACAACCGACTCAGCTTCCACACCCCCACCCGAAGCCTCCGCTCAGCCAACCTCGCCCTCGCCACAGTCCCCTGCATCCGAAAAACCTCTGCCGGTGGCGGCAGATCCTTCTCCTACCTCGCCGCCAAGACCTGGAACACTCTCCCCACCATCCTACCACAGACCCAGGACCTGCTGGCCTTCAGAAGACTCCTCAAGACCTGGCTCTTCGACCAGTAGCACCCCCCCTCACCAGCGCCTTGAGACCCTTGCGGGTATGTAGCGCGCTTTACAAATGCAGTGATTGATTGATTGAGCAGCTATGGTGTATGATTAAGTTTATGTACATTTTCTCAATCCCTCCTTTTGCCATTGTGAGGCAAGTTTGAATGTCATTCAGTGTCTATGTTAATGGACATAAGGTCTTTTATCTCCTGCTCAAGGGACAGCATAGCCGTGTGTTGAGGAGGGCGAACAGGCCAGGGGGAAAGGGATGCCATACAGCAAACGCACAAAGCAGGTAGGCACTGTACACAAAGACAACATGTGAGGAATACAGCAGCGAGCACAAAAAGGAATATTAGTATCTTCCAGCCCCATTGGGAAATCATGCCCCAAAACCAGTCGGTCAAGGACCATGTTCCTTCATCTTGGTGTATTGTGGAAGCTATTGTATGCATCCTTTGAATAGCTTTATGCACTGAAGGGGCATTGTCTGGAATATAAACGCAGCAGCTCGATCCGATCAAAGTACCAACTCCTTCACGGTCCGCCAAGATGATGTCAAGAACCATTCTGTTTTGAAGAGTAACAAGGCGGTCAGCAGCAAGCTCTGCAGTGATGTTTCTCAGAGCTCCTGCTGTTTCAGTTATTGTTGCTTCCACGACTCGTGTGAGATGTCTGATATCCCTACTGTTCATCATAGGGCCCCAAAATGGTAGGACTCCTTTAAAGTAGTCCAATGCTTCTTGTGCTGAGGTATCTTCTGCAGATATTACCCCTCTCTGAGTCCTGTGGTGTTGAGGGCCAGCTGTGTAAGTTGGTGGTAGTAACCAAGCAATGTAACACGTGCCGGTCCAGGTGGGTACCAAGGAGGTGTAGGCATTATTACCACAAACAAAATAAGAGTTTCATGATGGTATCATGGTAGTCCAATCAGTTCCATTCAATATTACTGTAGTATTACAGTTACTGGCACCTACACTTCTATTACCACTTTCTGAAAACAAAGTGGAGCCTTGACCTGTGTTACAAAAAATCTTCGGTGAATCCGGGGTGTGGTCTTAAAGAATAAAAAATATATGTCAGCAGACCTATTTCGTCGGTCAGCAAATTCTGACTTTTCTTCCTTTGTTCCATAAACTCTTGTTCCAGTGGGCCAGCCTAACCGGTATAGGTGGGTGACCAATAGTCCGGAATTAGTAGCATCCATTGAGGTAGCCCAAATGGCTGATAGTTCATACCAGGCGCTGCAGGAGCCATCAAAAGAAAAAGGGAATTAAATATATGGCAACCTTCTTTGCACGGAACTCGGTAGCAAGCTACATATCCAACAGTTTGTTCTATTTACAGCCAGCTGATGTTGATGTAACATAGATATGAAGGTATTGTTTTCATATTCCTTACGTCATCCTTCCTCATGGGGTGGTAAGGAAACATGGCTGTGTTCTGAAGGCTGTGGCGTAGTTGGTGAGATCTCTGAATCAGAATCATGTATTACCCACCCAATGCAGGACAGAAGTACCAAAAATAGTATTGTTATGGTGAGACAAGCGATACGTGGGCCTAATAGTCTTTTTAAATTACTTATTTTCTTCTTTTTCCTCTTGTCTTCTTGTATAACACCCATTTCTCTGTATTGCTTGTCCCACTAGCAGTTCAGTCCGACCTAAGTGCTACCCGTGACTGGTGGTTGCTTCACTGTGGGGTGATTCCAGCAGTCCTATTGACACACTCTGGTCCGCCACGACAGACAAAATCACGGCCCTGCAGCTATCGTCAGACTTAGTACAGGGGACAAGCAATCAGTTCATTGTTCATTTTCTTATTTTCGTGGGCGAAAATCGTATCTTGTGGACTGTGGTATGGTATGGTCAGGAAACAATTGTTCAGTGTGACCAAAATCTGAGGGAACCTCCTGCAGCACACTGTCGTTCTGTTTTTTATCACTCCGCGTAGTGTTGCTGAAATGGTCCTCAGTCGTCGGGTGGTCACCACTTTTTATTTCATCAGAGGGTACGAGTAAGGGTACTTTCTTACAGTGGGATGCATGCATCCAATTCTTAGCTCCGTCGACTTTCACTGCTGTTCGAATAGCAAGAAGGACCTGTCGCGGACCTTTCCATCTAGGTTCGAGACTCTTTTTCCGCTGGAAATTCTTTGTGAGAACCCAGTCGCCAGGTAGTATCTTGTGACCTGGATCAGTGGATACAGATGGGAGTGCTTCACGCACCTGTTGGTGAAAAGAACGCAAAGAATTAGTGAGTTCATTTAAATACTCCATCAAAACAGGATGTTCTAGTTCTGAGTACTTGTGAGGTCGAGGGTCCCCCCAGACATTTGCTGGCCTTCCCATCAATATCTCATGGGGTGACAACCATGATCTAGAGTGAAGCGTCATCCTGACAGACATTAAAGCCAGGGGGAACGCGTCCGGCCACCGTATACCGCGTTCTGCGCATATCTTTGACATCTTCAATTTAAGTGTGCCGTTATATTTTTCAACTAGTCCTGCTGACTGGGGGTGGTTAGCTGCATGAAACTTCTGGCGGAGGCCCAACCCCTCACATACCCTTTTCATCACATGCCCTACAAAATGACTCCCATTATCTGACCAGACACACCTTGGGACCCCAAACTGTGGGAAGAACTCCTTCAGAAGTACCTTTGCGGTGGTAAGGGCAGTATTATCTTTAGTAGGGTAGGCTTCTACCCACTTACTAAACATACATACCACAACTAAGACATATTTCAAGTTGTTACACCTTTCCATCTCAATATAATCCATTTGTAGTACTTCAAAGGGATACGTAGGTGGTGAAAAATGCCCAGCGGGGACTGAGGCACCCTTCCCTATGTTATGTTGTAAACAAATCATGCAGGATTGGACCAGTTGATCAGCTAGTCTTCTGATATTTTTATTAGACCAAACCGGATCAAGCAAATCACAGATACTTTTTGCACTAACGTGTGCAGGACCACAGGCCATAGTCACTACTGGCAGAACGAATGCATCGGGTAACATCCATCTTTCCCTCTGTGACAGATCTGTCCAGCACAGCGTATTTTCATCTAACTGGGCCTTCCCTTCTTCCCTTCTTCCCGATCCTTTTTCTCCTGTTCAGTTGCCTCAACCTGTATCTTCCTGACACTCTCTACCGTGTTCCCAAATATTTCATGGGGACGAACCTTCTCTGTACTATCTACCACGTGCATGTGTCCTGTCTTTGCATACGCTGTATCTTTTATTGTTTGATCGGCTAGGGCGTTGCCCCGTCCAGCTTAATCTGTCACCTTTTTGTGTGCACTACACTTCATGATAGCCATTGTTATGGGCAATGCCAGGGCAGAAAGTAAGTTAGTTATAAGGGTCCTATGTTGAATTCGTGTCCCATGTGAGGTGAGGAATCCTCGTTCTGCCCACAAGCGACCAAAATTGTGTGCTACGCCAAATGCATACTGACTGTCTGTGTAAACGTTCACATTAAGTCCTTTACTTAACTCACAGGCTCGTGTTAGAGCTATTAATTCTGCAGCCTGAGCAGAGTTGTGTGGTATTCTAGCTGTTTCAACTACAGTGGTAGCTGTTGTAACTGCATAGGCTGCAGAGGTAGTGCCATTGGGTACCTTGATGCATGAGCCATCTACGTATAATATGCCATCAGGGTCTTTCAGTGGAGTGTCCTGTAAGTCCACTCTCCCTTTTGTTTCATCCTCCGTCCGAAGAATGCAGTCATGTATGTCATCATAAGAATCTTCTGTTTTTTCAGTAATTGGCAATAAAGTGGCAGGATTGAGCGTGTTGCACAGTTTTAATGTTATATGACTAGCTAAAAGTGTCAGTTCATAAGTAGTTAATCGTGCATTAGTAAGATGCTGTGTTTTTGTTTTATTTAATAGTGCGTCAACAGTGTGTGGGACCAACAGGGTGAGGGGTGAATCCATGACTATCCCGGCCGACTGACGCACTGTGACCGCTGCAGCGGCTACTGCCCATAGACAGCTCGGGAGTGCACGGGCCACTGGATCCAGTAGGGCCGAAAAATAAGCACAGGGGCGTTTTTTGCCACCATGCTCTTGAGTTAACACTGATAGTGAACATCCATTTCTCTCGCTCACATATAACTGAAAATCTTTACGATAATCAGGCATACCCAGTACAGGTGCTGTGCAGAGTGTATTTTTCAATTCATCAAAACCAGACTGAAAATCATCATTCCATTCAATTTTTTCAGGACAATCTTTGTGGGTGAGAGGCAAAAACAGTTTTATCAAAAGAAAATAATTAGGAATCCATTGACGACAGAAGGAGGTAATACCTATAAAGGCCCTAACCTCTCTCTGTGTCCTTGGAACCGGTATGTCTCGTATAGCTTAGACAGGAGGTGTCTTAGGTATATAACCTCCTGTCTACAATATTGCAATTTGGAGAGGGAGACCTTATGGTGATGGTGTGCATGATGTTTCAATAAGGCTGCAGTATCTGTTTTACAATTTTGTTCTAAAGTGGATGCTATTAAAAGGTAATCCACATATTGAACCAGCGTCGAGGAGCAAGGAAAAACAAGGGTATCTAATTGACCCTTGAGGGCCTGGCTAAAAATGCTAGGCGATTCAGTATAGCCTTGTGGAGCGCGACAGAACCGGAAACTGCGACCACCCAGTGAAAACCCAAAGATGTGTCTGCTATCTGGATGAATGGGAATGCTAAAGAATGCATTTTTAAGATCGATAACAGAGAACCAAGTAGCAGAGGCAGGTATCATTGTTAATAGTGTTGTAATGTCAGGAACAACAGGGAACTGGGGTATTACAATCTTATTGACCGCCCGTAAATCGATAACAAATCGGAGTCCTGGAGACGGGGTGCCATCAGATAATTTTTTATGAACAAGAAGGACAGGACTGTTAGAATCATTACCACGCGTTTCTTCAATGACACCCAAATCAATCAACTGGGTCACAATATTTTTGAGTTGTTGTTCAATGTGTTGGGATAATTTGTATTGGGGAAGACAAGGTAATTTGGCATTGGCTTTCAAGCGTATGACATACGATGGTATGTCCAAACATCCAACATCGTCCTTATGTGTGGCCCATAAAATGTCTGGCAAATCTCGAAGTTTGGGTGGAAGTGGTTTTGACAAAAATTGTTACGGGGAAATAGTTGGACCTAAAGTGACATGAACTCCATCCGGAGAGCAATAAATGGTGGCGTACAATTTCTTTAATAGGTCCAAACCCAATAAATTCTCACTACAGGCTGAAGTAAGAATGAGAGGGAAGCTAATGGTGTAAGGACCTATAGCAACATGCAGCGGCTGGGAGACGGGGTTAGCCACCGGAACACCAGAAAAACCCATAGAGACATTAATATTGCCAGACAGAGGGACCCCTTGGACCTCTTCCTGTTTAACAGAACTTTTGGTGGCCCCAGTATCTACCAAAAAATCATGTGGCGAACCGTCTAATTGTACCTCAACGTGAGGGCCATTCTGCCTAACAGGAATAGAAACTGGTCCCACCCCTCTCTGTTGAAGGCTGTCCTAGTCACAGGAGGACCCCTGACCTTCATACGCATCATAGTTGTCATTAAAATATTGACGCTGGGATGAAGCATCAAAATAATTCGGGCGGGGGGTACTGTGGGACCGTGAAGGGGCCTGCTTGCGGGGTCTATCTGCAGAACCAGACCTACCGCGTGGTCTGTTGTCCTGTTGCGGTGTGGGCATGGGGCGGCCTGTGGAGTTGTCCTTATTGGGGCAGTCATTCTTCCAGTGGCCCTCCTGCTTGCAATAGGCGCACTGATTGTAGGAGAGGGAAGAACGGGGAGGGCGTTGGGACTGCCTTCTGTCATTGGGAGGTCCTTGTGACCTTGATCTGGACTGCTGTTGACGGGGCTGAGGGTAGGCCTGCTGAAATAACACCTTTGTTTTCAACTCCTTCGTTTTTTTCTCGTTCTTTTCTTGTTCTTCTATCTCCCTGTTCTCATAATATTGGGCCATTGTCAGTATTCCAGTGGCAGTAGAGACTGGCCACGTACTTTCACACAATTTCAATTTTCCCTTTATGTCTGGTAATAAATTGTCCACGAATTTGTCAACAAAGAGTCTTATCCCCCCTTCAGTAGTCATGTCTTGGCCGCTGTAATCAGAAAAGACACCCTCAAACCTTGTATAAAAGTCCAAAACACCCTCGTCCTTTTTCTGTTTACAGGCGGCCAATTTATCCCAATTTATCCTGTGTGCTGCAAGTATGGTCTTCATTAAATCCAAAATACGTAGTGGGAGAGCCAATATAAGTGGGTCTGGTTTCGCTCCCCCAACCCTGTCCCTTTCTGCTGCTTGCAATTGGTCCCACGTGCCCCCTAGTTCAGCATGGTCGTGCCTCCGTACTTTTGACCATACTTCCTGCGGGACTACTGCTGCCATTAACATGTCAATATCGGACAACATCATAGTACAGGATTCAAGAATTTGTTGCAGTTCTTTATAATATCCTGCAGGATTCTTACGGGGTCAGGTAAGGCGGCTTTTAGGGTATATGTTTCAGATCTTTTCCATGGGGTGTGTACCCACATTTGTTGAAAATGCCCTGCGGTAATAACTTGGCCAGCGTTATCCATCACCGGCTCTCGCCAAACCGGCGGAACCTCTCTCATTGGAAACATGGATGCCCTTATAGAAGGGCTACATGTCCACAGGCGGTCCCTATATACGAGAAGAGTATCAACATAATCATGTAGACTAGAACCAAATGGTAGTCCAGTAGAGGCGCGTTTTCGGAGGTCCACCAATCCCGCGGAAGCTGAGGAACCATCATCCTCATATTCTTGTATTATAATGTTGCACATAAGGGTAGCTGCATGTAACTGAACTAAACTATCCCATTGTTTCATAGTGTGGACAATGTCCCTGACCCCATAGTCATTCCAATTAGTCATCCACCTCCGTGTCATTTCTTCAATGACATCTTCCTCTTGTGAATTAGAGAACAAGTGTCTGCGCAGGGTGCGATTTCACGGGGTCATGGGACGGGGGGTATGTGTGGTGTCTAAACAGGAGTCAGGGGTGGGCCAAACGGGGGCCAGTCAAGGGGTGGGTACAGTCGGGCGGGGTGTATCCTCTATAGGTCTGGTGACAGGAGGGGTCGGTGGTGGGTGGCGGAGCACTCGTCTGAGATCCAACTGGGGGTGGCACAATAGGGTTACCTGGTGCAGGTTGAAGATGTAGTGTAGGATATATTGGTGGAGTATATAACGGGGGTTTATCTAACATATCGTTTAAAAGGGGGTCTTCCTCTTGTGGCTTATCCACTACTATCCTGGAAGGGTAACACTTATCAGTTTGTAAGTGAAGCCTTCGGTCATGTTCTAAAATTTTCTGTTGATGTTCAGCTACGTCAGAGTCATATACCTTTTCAGTCACCGTCCTGGTCTTATGTCTCTGTAATTCTTTCTCTGCCTTCCTACGTCTTTGGTCTGCTTCTTTCTGCCAAGTCCGTAGTAAATCAAACATCCCTGGTCTACTTTTTGTCACAAATAAACATTCCTGTAAATAGTCTAACTTATCTTTATCAAACGTCCCGTGAATAGGCCATTGCAAATCAGAACTACCTTTGGTTCTTTTTCTCCATATATCAGACCAAGTAATCGGACCTATGCCATATTTAACATTTATATCATGATTCGGAGTCCCGGCCGGAGGAGCGGGGCATGTTTCCTCCAGGCGGGAGTCCATACTGCAAAGACAACAACACAATTTCCTAAAACAACTGAACGCTGGCATTCTTCCAGTATTATTTAAAAACTAAATCTTACACCGGTGGTTTGAATACACCAAATGAGTGGCAAATATGCCCTTTGCTTCCTATATACTTAAATGACAACTGAGGTCAGTCTTACCACTGACGTCGATCTTTGCAAAGAGCGATAGAAACCGTACAATACTCGCAGACCTATATTTAGACAGGAATCTTTCAACTCCCGTCCTTACCTGACACTTCTGTTATAGTCCGACAGTTGGGGACTCCAGTAGTTCACGGAAAAAAGAGACCCGAATTCAGACAGCGCCAGGAGAAGTTGAGCCGGCTGGAAGGCACACAGTGGAGATCCGTAGGTCCACGACAGAGAACGAAGCTCAGAATCTGGTGTGGAGCGCCTCCCTTGGAAGTCCAATCGTGAGTCCTCTGTCACCTGGTCGGTCCCCTGGATGCCTGACTCGGGTCCCTGTTCGGGTGCCAACTGAGGAACCAGGAAAGATTAGACCCCCACCTGGGGTCTCCTTCCCAGCAGTGGAGGGACACCCTTGTCCTCAGGGTCCGTTTAGCAGAGAGTACATAAATCAGACGGAGTCACCAACTGGAGGAATAAAGAGAAGTTTATTACATGGATTATAGCTCGAGCTAATACAGAGTCCCAGGACAGTCAAGTGACTATCCTACGGAGGCTGCCCCTTCACTCCAGGGCACCCAACCTTATATACACACAAAACTGCTTAGTCAGAGGACAACTCCACACCTAGCGTATTCAAGGTCCTCTGCGGCCTTCAGAATATTTCAGGGATACACGTGTGGTGGGAGAAGGTACAGATGCAGCTGTCAGGAGGTGGCAACGACCTGTACAAACCTGTTCTGGCAGTTACTGTTTAAGCACAAAAATTCTTGGAACTACGGTTAGAACAAGTAAATTACAGCGATAAGCAGATTGCAGCCCAAGGCTGCGAGCACAAGGTCAATCATCAAAGTTCAGAAGGTTTGTCGAGCACATGGCAGCATAATAAAGATAAACAGATGCCTAGCAGCTATGGTGTATGATTAAGTTTATGTACATGTTCTCAGTGTACAAACTGTTGCAGCATGTTCTCCCGAGCGTGATAGCATTGCCAATGCCAAATGACTTCTTTGATGAAGAGCAACCCCATATCACATATCAAGTGTTTCCTTATGGCTTAGTAGAAAGTATGTAAGTAGTAGGCTACAGAGCAAAACGCCATAGCACTTGGATGCCCTGTAACAGAATAGACTCAAAAGCATAAGGAAAGTCAATGAAAGAATAGTAAAAATAATGGGCAGTGGTAGTTGCATTCCACTACACTGTTAGGCAATCTCAAGTGTTCATAATTATGGTGCTGAAAACCTCACAGGTACCACGACGACCAAAGAACCCCCTGCAAGTCTACACATAAATATAATAAATTGTGTTTGAAGATGAATTAATAAAGTTGAACACATCATATACTAAGGTTTGTTGAATTAATGGTCTGAATGGAAATGGACTACACATTTGAATTTTCAATATAATAGCACATGTGGGGATTCCAAATGAAATTTATGTTAGATGACTTTTAAAGTGCTCTCCTCTTTGGCTGCATGGATGTATAAGAAAAGGCATTAGTTTCTACTATGAAAGAAAGAATGATCTAATTGTCCTAAAGTCAGAGGTTTGGTGTAGGTTGGTTTTAACTTGGAGAATGCTTGTTCCTGTACTGATCCCTATAAAATGTGAACCCCTTTTTTGCTCACTTAATTACGTGGGAGAACCTTGAATTAGAAATCTTGAATGAATTGTCAATTATAGTTTGCAAACCCATAGAACTTCTGTATTATTTCCATCCAAGGGCCCGGACAATCCTGAACAGAATGTATCTTTTCAGAATTAATCTCTACCTTCACGTTCATAAGCTATTTTATGCTTTGGCATAGTGAGATGCTCTCTGAGTCTTTGTAACGCTTCTTGTTAGAAACGGGGTTTCTGGTTCGCTACGGTATGCACCTCAGCCAGGCAGAAGCCACCACTCTGTGCAGGGCGAGGGAGTTACACACCCAAGATAACCCCTGCTCACCCCCTTGATAGCTTGGCATGAGCAGTCAGGCTTATCCCAGAGGCAATGTGTAAAGCGTTTGCACAATACACACAGCACATGTGAAACAATAAATAAACCACAAAGGAAACACAACAATGTATATCAAATAAACTGTATTGCATAAAACATCATTAAACCAAACAAGTCATGTATCAGTAATACCCTGCCACACAGCAGTTGTCAGAAAACATGGTGCAGATTACTAGTAGGCTGCAACAACAGGCAGTAGTCAGGTAAACATGTAGATTACTGGTATTCTGCAACACAAGCAGTAGGGTTGGCATAAAGATTACTGGTATTCTGCAACACAAGCAGTAGTCAGCTTGGCATGGGCACTGCAGGGGCCCCCAGGGGCCCCACGACACCCCATACCGCCATCCTGTGCCTGGCGGCCAAAACCGCCATGAACAGGATGGCGGTATGGGGGTCGGAATCCCCATGGCGGCGCAGCAAGCTGCGCCGCCATGGAGGATTCCCCAGGGCAGCGGAAAACCGGCGGTACACCGCCGGTTTTCCGTTTCTGACCACGGCTGTACCGCCGCGGTCAGAATGCCCAAGGGAGCACCGCCAGCCTGTTGGCGGTGCTCCTGCGGTCGTTGGCCCTGGCGGATTTTACCGCCAGGGTCAGAATGACCCCCAGAGTGTGCTCGATCATGCTAGCTCCACTGCTTTCCATGGGGGGACTGCTGCAACCACAAAGGACACAGGGGCGATTTTTCTGCATCCGGGGGGCGGATGCTCATACACCACTTCTCATGCGCTGAGGCTAAAAGGGATTACATCACTCTACACTTGCTGGTTAGGCAACAACAGTGCTTCCTCCACACTGGGGGCTGAAAGACTAGAGCACTCCTCACACTCCCTGTCAGATGACCACAACGCTTCCAAAAGGAAAAATAAACCTGTAGCACTTTCCAAGCGCCCAACCATAGAAGACAGCAGGGGGAAAGTGGGCACACCATCCAGCCCCTGGAGAACAACTGGGGGGCACTCAGAGCTGGAGGACAAGTGGCAGGCCAGCTACTAGGGGTCCTGGGCACCAAGTGGCAGTTCTTCTTGTGATTTAGCAGGGCACAGGTCAGCACATCAGCAGGGCACTTCCAATTGCAGTTCCTGGTAAGTTCTTCCAGCAGCATCTGGTGTCAGTCTACACGTGTTGTCTCCAAAAGTGGGGAAAACCCCCTGTTCCTATACTCATTTTGCACTGCCCCTACAAAAGAAGAAGGGGTTCCAATCAGCATTAACCAATTCCAGGAATGTCCACCTTTTCCTTCAGCACTGGCTCCAGACATTAGGAGGGGTAAACAAGCCCTTTCTTAGGCAAGGGCACAGCCTTCACAAATGCAGATGTGCCCCACTTTTACCTCTCCCAGCCCAGGACGATCATTCAATACACAGATGCACTCTTGTGACACTTCCACCCTCCCTGTATACAGACTGACAGAAAAATATGCACAAAGCCCAGCTGGTACTCTGCCCCAATGTGGATTGGAGGCAAGCTGCAAAACAGCTGAGTCATAAGCACAGGGAAATGGTTACTTTCTAAAAGTGGCATTTCTATAATGGTAATAAAAAATCCACCTACACCAGTAATCAGAATTTCCCACTGCTATTCCAACCATACCAAACATGCCTACGCCACCCCTCATAGATCAGACTATACCACTTAGACATATATTAAGGCATTTCCAATGCAATCCCATGAGAGAGGCAAAACTCCCAGTAGTGAAAATCTAAATAAGCTGTTTGTCACTACTAGGACATGTAGAATATAAAGACATATGTCCTACCTTTTACATACACAGCACCCTGCTCATAGAGCTGGCTAAGGTCTACTTCAGGGGTGACGTATATGCAGTAAAAGGGGATTTCCAGGCCTGAAAAGCAAATTTAGATGCCTGGTCCGTATGGCAGCAAACTGCACACACAGACTCTGCTGCAGCAGGCCTGAGATAGGATTGAAAGTCTAATTCTGTGGGTGGTGCAAGCTGTGCTGCAGGTCCTCTAGCAGCATTTAATTTACAGGCCCTGGGTATAGAGATACCACTGTACAAGGGACTTACAGGTAAATTAAATGTGCCAATTAGGTGTAAACCAATCATACCAAGTTTAGAAGGGAGAGCACATGTACTTTAGCCCTGATCCGACCTGGTAATGTGATCTGTGAATCCTAAAGCCAACAAAAAGTGGTCAAAAAAATAGGAGAAGGAAGGCTAAAAGTTTGGGGATGACCCTGCAAAAAGGGCCAGGTCCAACACTTCTTTGATTTGTTCTTGATATGTTTTATTCCTTGGGAACATCAAAATATCATGTAAATAAATCATGAGAAAAGAGTCCAGTAGATCTCTAAAGAAGTGCTGAAATACTTGTTGTAGAGCAAATAATCAGGTGCTGTGCCTCCCTTAGAGCTTTCTGCCATTGCCCCACTTATATTATGCCCCCCCACATTGCCCCAATTAAATGTGAGTTGAGTATGGAAAACTTTTTAAGTGTTTCTGCTTCAGCCGGGCGGTTGCAATATTGAGGCCTGAGGTGGAAAAAAACAGTGTGGGCCTGAGGAGGAGGTGGGGCTTAACAATGTTGCTGACAGACTGACAACTTCAAAGTTAGCCAGCGGCAGCGCACCTGGGGTCCAAGTGGGCATGTCGGCTTCCACTGCTGCCTCTCTCCGGCCAGGCGACGTGCACACCAGAGGCCACTCAGAGTCGCTCTCTTCATTCTCACACTAGAGCCGGGGGTGATTGAAAGCCGCAGCCCTCGGGCTCAGTAATGAGCGCTAAGGTTGTCTGCCCCAGCCAATCCATGTCCTGCTGTAACAGGAGCATCGTCTGGATTGGTTTAGAGTCACAATACTAGTAGTTGCTAAGGGCCTCTGGCAGGGTGTGCACATCACATGATACAGCACAGGCTATCTCTACTTTTCATGTGGCACGATGAGAGACAGGCCGCATGCAAACATTAATTTGAAAAGAGCTTCCAAGTTCCATCGTTATTCCAGAAAGGTAAGTTAATGAGTGAGTTTGGTGAAAAGTGCTGTGGAGTAACAATTCCCTTTAGCATGAGGCCTGTTGACTTCTGCGGTGGATGTGCGTCACAGCACATTGTGCTATTAACGGCTTGCTTCTCTATTGCTGCTTTCCCGTGATTTTTAGTATCCATCAGGGCTTTCAGCCTTATTGTGGTTTCCATTCTACCCTTTTCCCCCGGCTGCAGCCAAAAAATACTGCAATATGCTTTCACATTTCAATTTCACAGCTGCCTTAATTAGTTGATTAGCACTCAACTTGTTAGCATGGCTTGGAGTAGGAAGCTGACCACAGTATTTTCCCACTCATGCATTCTGCTAGATGGGGGATCATTGTATCGAATGTCAGTAAAATTGTAAGTTAGTGCAACTATGAAAATGCAACATACATGTCTGTGTATATAATCCGTAGATGGAAGTGTATGTTTACATTTATGGTGTCATTGCGAATTGTTTTTTTGTGACTGGCAACTGGAAATCAATTAATTTCAACTGTTCAGTCATATTTGATAAATTGAGGCGACAGATCATCCCATGGTTATTTAATTTTTTTTTGCCAGAAATACAGGTTTTTTTGCAGAGCTCAGCGTGTTTTTACCTCTTTAGCTTAAGGGCGCCGCTGCATTCTCAGCACAGCATGATATGGTTGGAGGGAGATGCATTTCCCAGCAGCAGCCTGCACTGCTCTCACTGGGGGCTGTTAGTGTTATTCTATGATGCAAGACCCAAAAGAAAAACAAATGGGACAAAAGTACAGTCCCATTATCAGCATTAGATCTGTAGATAAATGGGTGCCTGTGACCCACGACAAACTGTATAAACTGAATGAAAATGTGAACTTGTTGATTTCATTTTGGGCATTTGGACAGTCGGTTGCAGTCTGCTGTTTCTTCTGTCTTGCCAGACAGGCTACCCAGGTTGTGTAGTATGGTCTCCCGCCCCCTCACTATCCATGATGCAGTTAGTACCACATTAAGGGCCAGATGTACGAAAGGATTTTACCCATTCTGTGTCTATGGGAAAAAGCTTTCGTACATATGGCCCTTAATGATTAGCCAAATGCCCCTAGGCAACAGGTCCGGGAGTAGCAGTTCACGCATTAATGAGGAAGGAGCCAGACAAGGGCCTGGGCCAGTTTTAATGACTACCCCTCTCCAGTCATTCACCGGGGCCTCTTGCTAGTCCGGGTAGATCCTCCCCTCCTCGCTCCCTCGACTCTCATCCACCTGCTTCAATGTCTCGAGTTAGTTGCAGAGAGAAATATAATTCCCGTCGGAGATATGTCTTGGGGAATCAAGGAGGTTTATTCAGGTTTTTTCCAGAGAAGAATTGATAGCAATCACCTCCTAACACATAAAACTTATTTAATATGAGTATGAAAGCCACAAATTATATTTGTTAATTAAGGACTTGAGAGTAAACAAACCATATTCCCTTAGAAATAAGGCTCACTTTTTGTCTTCAAAGTAAAAGAGTATGTATCTGTGTTTTTTTCTTGTTTGTGCATATGTGCTTTTCATTTTTGTAGACAGCATGCATGGATATGATCCCCGATTCCTATACAGTAAAAGTATAAAATTGTTTTTCAGCAGGGGTACTGAGCATTGTTTTCTCAAAGTCTGCTATGACGTTCTGTGGATATTCTGAACAAGCAGCTACCTGCATCATTATCATATCACATCTTTTTATTGATATCATAACTACACTTTGACAATAGCTTTATTAACCTTCTTGCATTCCCAAATATGCATGAAAATGCACCATTTACCGACCCTTTTTTTCAAACTTTTTTTGGGGGGAGAGCCCTGAACCTCCCCTTATGACAGTGGGGGTCCCTTACTTTTCCTCTGGCCACTCATCACAAACCTTTATGCCCTGCCACTTTCAAATGTCACAAATCACCACTGCAACTAATGGATACTTCTAGGGTCAATACCAGATATTTAATGATGTCTTCCACTGATCACCTTTAAAAATGCGTACTACATTATGCCCCCGCAGGTCCAACCTTGTATATTTCTTGGCATCCTTCAGCTGATCCAGTAGTAATGAGAAGAAGGGTCGTGGGTACCGATTTCTGATGGTAATCTGGTTCCATACTTGGCAATTTACACTTGAATGTCATTCCAAACAAATAAAGTAGGTGAATTTGCAGGTGATGTGAAAGTGCCTAATAAACCTATTTTTCAAAGTATCTTCCAGATATAATTTAAGCAGCTGATCTTCATTAGGACCTGGACAATAAAGCATCCCATGCGTTTATTTGGTACCACAGACCAAATCAATGGTACAGTTATATGATCAATGTAGGTTCAACACTGTGGCCCCCTTTCTTCTAAACATTCAAAGGTGGCCATGATAAGTGACAGGGATCTGAGTCTTTTCTTCAGAGTACTGAAACATAAGGCACATCTAAGTTTTGTAATAAAAAACCAGCATGGAGTAAACAGTTTTTCTTGCAACATAAATTAGTAACATTTTTGTTGTCAATCAGTCTAAGGATTATGTGTACATAAGTAGGAGGTTCCCAAAACAAAAGCAAAGGCAGAAGCGTCAATCAAGTAAAAAATTTAAGATTCCATGTGTCCATGAAAGTAGCCATGACTACAATCTCTGTTTCCCAAATTATATGCCCTAAAATTAGTGTTGTTTCATTGATGTCCCTAAAAAGTTAATCTTTCTTTTAATTCTTGGGGATATGTATTCATTCTTGAAATATCTGATTCACAAGCTCCTGAATCAATAAGATCAAGGACAAAGAGTACACCTGAAGGAGTGGGGAAATCCTTTGGCAAATAGTAAGTTTCTAGCTTTAGCTTGACCAATGGTGTTTCCTGAATGGCTAGGCCAGTTTCTAAGGAAATTCCCAACTCTTCCACTACATAAGCACAGATGTCTCTTCTCTTTTTTCCCTTTCCTTTGTCTTTGGATCGTTTTGCAACTGCCTAATCTGCATTGGTTCTTCAAGCGGTCCATCTACAGTCTTAGAGTCCCTTGATTATACTATGATACATTGTTAGGATTTAAGAATAATAGCATAATTCCACAAATAGATTACAGTTGACAATACCAATCGTCCAACTGTTCCTACAAATGTTCTGAATAATAATATTTTGTCTAGGAACCCATGGGTGAAGGGAAAAGAAACTGGAGACCCTGGCTCAAAATGGTTAAGAGCAGCCTAGGACTACTTTAAATAGAGAGAGTGTGACAAAGGAAGAATACAAGACTGTAAATCAACAGAAATTGACTATATCAGACCATTGGCATGTTTAGGTTACCTCTTCTTTGGCAAAGGCACGAAGTGACTAGCCATAGTCCTACCACAAATCGGCCATCGAGGTAAATGGCCAAGAAAAAGATATGTAACTGTTGGAAGGAAGCAAAACTGCATGCTAAGTAAGCAGGATGGGTACAAAGGCCACTGCAAGAGCTGATAAAAACACAACACAGGAGCTGCAGAGGTGCTGCAGAGATGGAAAACAACAGCATGCTTCTGAATACAGAGAAAAGAGGGCTAATGGAACAAGACAACTTGGCAGGTCAAGGAGCAGGTAGCTGAGAAAGGTTAAATCGACAGTAAGGATAAACTGACTAAATCAATGTAGGCCAAAACAACTGGGAGATGCTGACAGGTACCAGCCCATTATTGCAATGGCCTTTCATGTCACTGACCCACAAGGCCCCAGAAGTCCTGCCCACATGCCGGAAGTGGATACTTGTCAAGCATCAATCTTAACCGCCATACTCGCCAATCCTAACATGTTCTGAACTTAAAGGCGGGTCTAAACACAGCATGCCTGAATACAGTTGTTGTGTACGTGTGGGCTTTCCTGATATGTAGGTTGCCTAAATCCTTCTTCTCTGCCATTGCCTTTGTACATTTGTAGGATTATGTCAATAGGAAATGTAGAATAGGCAGAAATGGTAGCTTTCACTTCATCATGTAACTTTTGGTAGAAGGCTGCCACTTCAAATGTTATTTCCTTTTTTGAGGCCAATTGACTAAATTGACTGACATAGGTAATGACATCTGTCTACCCTTGCCTCCAGCCTTGTCTCAAAATAAGGATTCCCTAGTTGACACCTGGATTTAATTGTCATTTTCCAGATATTCCCCTGAAGTGTTCCTTGAAGTCACTAAATAAAACTGTGCTCAACTCCCTGGTTGCTATGACACAGAGTAGCCAGGCTTAGCTTACAGGCAATGAGTAAAATATGCATGCAGTGCTCAAACAGTAATACATTGAAAACATAAGAAATGCAATCCCAAACAAATTTAGAAATATAGAGAAACCAGAATAACAGAAATCAAATTAGCAGAACTAGGGTTATGAAGTTTAAAGTTTGTATTTAATAACAGAGCTAAAAAGCATTAAGCACCAAACATAGGCAGCTGGTCTCGCTGGGCCAGGGCAAGGGTAAGATTTAAACCCAACCACAATGGAGCACAAGCCCGATAGAAGGACCATGTTAGCCCTGGTCACAAAGTTACCTTATCACTAAGAAATTTTTTATGGAGGTAGAAAGCCTCAGCGGACCCAGGAAACCTATTGGTTATGAGGTGACATGGAACTGTTGCATGAGGTTGCAGAGTCAATCAGAGACTGCTCTGCATTGGGCCTGCTGAAACCATCAACAAAGATTGTAAGTGTTGCTCAGATGTTGCTCATTGAGTCCAGGGAATCCATCGATCACATGCTGCTCGGTGTTGAATCCAGTGAGGCTCTTGACAAAGGTTGTCAGCCTCAGGTCCAGTAAAGATTTCATTGAACAGGAAGGTGTACACTCTAACCAAAACCAAGGGTCCCGGACCTTGGGGACAAAACTTGGTGGTCAGGACTCATTCCCACGGAGGCCAGCAGAAGGGACCAGGTCAGGTCCATTAGCAAATGGTCAGCTGGAAAGCAGGAAAAGGCCCCTGGAAACTTGGTGTAGCCCTGTACCTCAAACAAGTGGTCAGCCAACTAACCCTTGGAGTCACTTCGGGGGATCCTCTGTTCAAGGCAGGCAGCGTTAGTTTTCATTCATGACCTTAAGATAGCAGGGCAGTACTTCTTATGATTCTTCACAGGTCCAGGAGTGCTCTGGGGATGGTATTCAGCAGTGATACTACCCACGTTTACAACATTCCTCTGTGTATTACAGTAAGTTAACCCACAGTGCCTCTCTCTGCCTAGGTCCAATATGATAGGAAATGTTTTCCCTAAGTCGTACCTCCCTGCCATACTTAGAGGTTATAGAGGTGTTTGGCCATGATAATGGGCAAACGCTTTACCGTTGTCACTCCAAACCAGATCTGATGCAGCTCCCACTAGGTATGAGGCCAAACTGACTAGTGGGACGATGGAAGTGGTCAGGTTTGGTGTAAGGGCCATCTATGTTTGATGAGGTAGGCCTCTTTAAAGTGTAACTAGTCCTTGTGCACAAACCTGGGGCCATCCAGTTAAGGGAACTCCTGCTCACACCCAGGCACCTTGTCCTCTGTTCGGGAGCCTTCCACATCTTACCACAGGGGAGCCATCAGCCAGGAGACAGTTGAATACTAACAGAAAGGCCTTCAGGGGTTTAGGCAGGAAAAGCTAACTTTTCTGTAAGTATCTTTTTCAACACAGTCAAACATTTATTTCATCATTAAATTGGATTTTGAGTCACTGTTAAAACTATTCTGACATAATTGTAGCTGCTTCCAAATTTGATGCATCATCATAAGGTTTTATAATGCAATCTAGTGTTTCCTATGGGGCAGCTAACCTTGCCATAGTGTAAAGAGACTGTTGGGCCTTTTTCACTGTCAGGACATTGTAATATTAATTCCTACATGTCCTATGTTTACATACAATGCACTCTGCCTCATCAAGCAATAAGGCCTACATCATTACATTGGGGGTAACATAAATATTTACAAGTAAGGTTTAGGCCTGCCAAATGGGTAATTTTGACAGGTTAAACTAGCAGTTTTAAGAAACACAAAGTAAGGCCCAAAGTGTCAGGTTACTCTAATGGGTGGAACATTGAGTGCTGCATCTCACTGGGTACATACCAGTGTCAAATGATGAGGACATATACGTAAAATAAATGTGCCAAGCAGGTAGTTCCCAATATCAGTGTGTTTAACCCCTTAGCCGCCACGGACGTAATTGTTACGTCCATGGCGGCGCCTGTGTGGCGCCATGGACGTAACCATTACGTCCTGAATGCTGCCCTCAGGAGAAGCGCTAGCGCTTCCCCAGAGGGCCACCCCCCAGGTCAGGGCTGAAAGGGGAATCCCGTCCCCTTCAACCCCCAACCCCCCCCGTGACGTCAGCGCGCGCGCGCTGACAATCACACGACCTCCCCCATCGCGCTCACGTGGGGGAGGCAAGGAGAGGCTTCAAAGGGAAGGAAATGTATTTCCTTCCCTTTGAAGTCTCTCCAAGCGTTTCAAAAGCCGGATTGCTTGCAATCTGGCTTTTGAAACGCCCACTAGACACCAGGAATATTTTTTTGGGGGGAAATTGACAAAAAGGGAGCGACCCCTTGGGCAAGGGTCACTCCCAGGGGGGCATTTTTTTTTAAGGCCTTTTCTGCCCCCAGGGGGGGCAGAAACCTCTGGACACCAGGGATACTTTTTTTTTTGTTTTCTTTTGTGTTTTAGGTGTGGGGAGCGACCCCCTAGGCAATGGTCGCTCCCATAGGGGGTAAATTATATTTTGGCCATTTCTGCCCCCCTTGGGGGCAGATTGGCCTATTTTTATGAGGCCAATCTGCCCCCAAGGGGGGCAGAAACCACTAGACACCAGGGAGTTTT
This sequence comes from Pleurodeles waltl, assembly GCF_031143425.1. Taxonomy (NCBI): domain Eukaryota; kingdom Metazoa; phylum Chordata; class Amphibia; order Caudata; family Salamandridae; genus Pleurodeles; species Pleurodeles waltl. Next base: position 1,800,830,683 of record NC_090440.1, read on the forward strand.
TTTTGTTTCTTTGTTTTTCACGTAAGGGGAGCGACCCCAGCCTATTTTTATTAGGCAAGGGTCGCTCCCCTGGAAGGGCAAATTGTATTTAGGCCATTTCTGCCCACTTTGGGGGCAGATCGGCCGATTTTAGGTCAATCTGCCCCCAAGGGGGGCAGAAACCACTAGGCACCAGGGATCTTTTTTTTGCGCCGTCACGCAAGGGGAGCGACCTTGTAGGCAAGGGTCGCTCACCGGGTGGGGTGGGGGGGGCAAATTTATTTTAGCCCATTTCTGCCCCCCTTGGGAGCAGATTGGCCAATTGTAGGTCAATCTGCCCCCAAGGGGGGCAGAAACCACTAGGCACCAGAGATCTTTTTTTTAGCGCCGTCACGCAAGGGGAGCGACCTTATAGGCAAGGGTCGCTCCCCGGGGGGGCTGGGGGGGCAAATTTATTTTAGGCCATTTCTGCCCCCCCTGGGGCTGGCTGAGCTAAAGGCCAAAATCCACAGGTAGGGACTGTTTTCTATGAAAAAATATGATGTGTCCACGTTGTGTTTTGGGCCATTTCCTGTCGCGGGCGCTAGGCCTACCCACACAAGTGAGGTATCATTTTTATTGGGAGACTTGTGGGAATGCTAGGTGGAAGGAAATTTGTGGCTCCTCTCAGATTCCAGAACTTTCTGTCACCGAAATGTGAGGAAAACGTGTTTTTTTAGCCAAATTTTGAGGTTTGCAAAGGATTCTGGGTAACAGAACCTGGTCAGAGCACCACAATTCACCGCATCTTGGATTCCCCAGGGTTTCTAGTTTTCAAAAATGCGCTGGTTTGCTAGGTTTCTCCAGGTGTTGGCTGAGCTAGAGGCCAAAATCCACAGGTAGGCACTGTTTTCTTTCAAAAAATGTGATGTGTCCACGTTGTGTTTTGGGCCATTTCCTGTCGCGGGCGCTACGCCTACCACACAAGTGAGGTATCATTTTTATTGGGAGACTTGTGGGAACGCTGGGTGGAAGGAAATTTGTGGCTCCTCTCAGATTCCAGAACTTTCTGTCACCGAAATGTGAGGAAAATGTGTTTTTTTAGCCAACATTTGCAGTATTGCAAAGGATTCTGGGTAACAGAACCTGGTCAGAGCCCCACAAGTCACCCCATCTTGGATTCCCCTAGGTCTCTAGTTTTAAAAAATGCACAGGTTTGGTAGGTTTCCCTAGGTGCCGGCTGAGCGAGAGGCCATAATCTACAGGTAGGCACTTTGCAAAAAACAGCTCTGTTTTCTTTCAAAAAAAGGGATGTGTCCACGTTGCGTTTTGGGGCATTTCCTGTGGCGGGCGCTAGGCCTACCCACACAAGTGAGGTATCATTTTTATTAGGAGACTTGGGGGAACGCTGGGTGGAAGGAAATTTGTGCCTCCTCTCAGATTCCAGAACTTTCTGTCACAGAAATGTGAGGAACATATGTTTTTTTTGCCAAATTTTTAGGTTTGCAAAGGATTCTGGGTAACAGAACCTGGTCAGAGCCCCACAAGTCACCCCATCTTGGATTCTCATAGGTCTCTAGTTTTAAAAAATGCACAGGTTTGGTAGGTTTCCCTAGGTGCCGGCTGAGGTAGAGGCCAAAATCTACAGGTAGGCACTTTGCAAAAAACAGCTCTGTTTTCTTTCAAAAAAAGGGATGTGTCCGCGTTGCGTTTCAGGGCATTTCCTGTCGCGGGCGATAGGCCTACCCACACAAGTGAGGTATCATTTTTATCTGGAGACTTGTGGGAACGCTGGGTGGAAGGAAATTTGTGCCTCCTCTCAGATTCCAGAACTTCCTGTCACAGAAATGTGAGGAACATGTGTTTTTTTAGCCAAATGTTGAGGTTTGCAAAGGATTCTGGGTAACAGAACCTGGTCAGAGCCCCACAAGTCCCCCCATCTTGGATTCCCCTATGTCTCTAATTTTCAAAAACGCACAGGTTTGGTAGGTTTCCCTAGGTGCTGGATGAGCTAGAGGACAAAATTTACAGGTAGGCACTTTGCAAAAAACAGCTCTGTTTTCTGTGATGTGTCCACGTTGTGTTTTCGGGCATACCCTGTTGCGGGCGCTAGGCCTACCCACACAAGTGAGGTTCCATTTTTATCGGGAGACTTGGGGGAACGCTGGGTGGAAGGAAATTTGTGGCTCCTCTTAGAATCCAGAACTTTCTGTCACCGAAATATGAGGAAAATATGTTTTTTTTAGCCACATTTTGAGGTTTGCAAAGGATTCTGGGTAACAGAACCTGGTCAGAGCCCCACAAGTCACCCCATCTTGGATTCCCCTAGGTCTCTAGATTTAAAAAATGCACAGGTTTGGTATGTTTTCCTAGGTGCCGGCTGAGCTAGAGGCCAAAATCTACAGGTAGGCACTTTGCAAAAAACAGCTCTGTTTTCTTTCAAAAAAAGGGATGTGTCCACGTTGCGTTTTGGGGCATTTCCTGTTGCGGGCCCTAGGCCTACCAACACAAGTGAAGTATCATTTTTATCAGGAGACTTGGGGGAACGCTGGGTGGAAGGAAATTTGTGCCTCCTCTCAGATTCCAGAACTTTCTGTCACAGAAATGTGAGGAACATGTGTTTTTTTTAGCCAAATGTTGAGGTTTGCAAAGGATTCTGGGTAACAGAACCTGGTCAGAGCCCCACAAGTCACCCCATCTTGGATTCCACTAGGTCTCTAGTTTTAAAAAACGCACAGGTTTGGTAGGTTTCCCTTGGTGCTGGCTCAGCTAGAGGCCAAAATCTACAGGTAGGCACTTTGCAAAAAACAGCTCAGTTTTCTTTCAAAAAAAGGGATGTGTCCACGTTGCGTTTTGGGGCATTTCCTGTGGCGGGCGCTAGGCCTACCAACACAAGTGAGGTATCATTTTTATCAGGAGACTTGGGGGAACGCTGGGTGGAAGGAAATTTGTGCCTCCTCTCAGATTCCAGAACTTTCTGTCACAGAAATGTGAGGAACATGTGTTTTTTTTAGCCAAATGTTGAGGTTTGCAAAGGATTCTGGGTAACAGAACCTGGTCGGAGCCCCACAAGTCACCCCATCTTGGATTCCCCTAGGTCTCTAGTTTTAAAAAACGCACAGGTTTGGTAGGTTTCCCTAGGTGCTGGATGAGCTAGCAGGCAAAATTTACAGGTAGGCACTTTGCAAAAAACAGCTCTGTTTTCTGTGATGTGTCCACGTTGTGTTTTGGGGCATTTCCTGTTGCGGGCGCTACGTCTACCCACACAAGTGAGGTACTATTTTTATCGGGAGTCTTGGGGGAACGCTGGGTGGAAGGAAATTTGTGGCTCCTCTTAGATTCCAGAACTTTCTGTCACCGTAATATGAGGAAAATATGATTTTTTCAGCCACACATTGAGGTTTGCTAAGGATTCGGGGTAACAGAACCTGGTCAGAGCCCCACAAGTCACCCCATCTTGGATTCCACTAGGTCTCTAGTTTTAAAAAACGCACAGGTTTGGTAGGTTTCCCTTGGTGCTGGCTCAGCTAGAGGCCAAAATCTACAGGTAGGCACTTTGCAAAAAAAAGCTCTGTTTTCTTTCAAAAAAAGGGATGTGTCCACGTTGCGTTTTGGGGCATTTCCTGTTGCGGGCGCTAGGCCTACCCACACAAGTGAGGTATCATTTTTATCGGGAGACTTGGGGGAACGCTGGGTGGAAGGAAATTTGTGCCTTCTCTCAGATTCCAGAAAAGAACTTTCTGTCACAGAAATGTGAGGAACATGTGTTTTTTTAGCCAAATTGTGAGGTTTTCAAAGGATTCTGGGTAACAGAACCTGGTCAGAGCCCCACAAGTCACCCCATCTTGGATTCCCCTAGGTCTCTAGTTTTCAAAAACGCACAGGTTTGGTAGGTTTCCCTAGGTGCCGGCTGAGCTAGAGGGCAAAATCTACAGGTAGGCACTTTGCAAAAAACAGCTCTGTTTTCTGTCAAAAAATGGGATGTGCCCACTTTGTGTTTTGGGACATTTCCTGTCGCGGGAGCTAGGACTACCCACACAAGTGAGGTATCATTTTTATCGGGAGATATGGGGGAACGCTGGGTGGAAGGAAATTTGTGGCTCCTCTCAGATTCCAGAACTTTCTGTCACCGAAATGTGAGGAAAACGTGTTTTTTTAGCCAAATGTTGAGGTTTGCAAAGGATTCTGGGTAACAGAACCTGGTCAGAGCCCCACAAGTCACCCCATCTTGGATTCCCCTAGGTCTCTAGTTTTCAAAAACGCACAGGTTTGGTAGGTTTCCCTAGGTGCCGGCTTAGCTAGAGGGCAAAATCTACAGGTAGGCACTTTGCAAAAAACAGCTCTGTTTTCTGTGATGTGTCCACGTTGTGTTTTGGTGCATATCCTGTCGCGGGCGCTACGCCTACCCACACAAGTGAGGTACCATTTTTATCGGGAGACTTGTGGGAACGCTGGGTGGAAGGAAATTTGTGGCTCCTCTTAGATTCCAGAACTTTCTGTCACCAAAGTTGATGAAAATATGTTTTTTTAGCCTCATTTTGAGGTTTGCAAAGGATTCTGGGTAACAGAACCTGGTCAGAGCCCCACAATTCACCCCATCTTGGATTCCCCAGGGTTTCTAGTTTTCAAAAATGCGCTGGTTTTATAGGTTTCTCCAGGTGCCGGCTGAGGTAGAGGCCAAAATCTACAGGTAGGCACTTTGCAAAAAACAGCTCTGTTTTCTTTCAAAAAAAGGGATGTGTCCACGTTGCGTTTTGGGGCATTTCCTGGTGCGGGCGCTAGGCCTACCCACACAAGTGAGGTATCATTTTTATCGGGAGGCTTGGGGGAACGCTGGGTGGAAGGAAATTTGTGCCTCCTCTCAGATTCCAGAAAAGAACTGTCTGTCACGGAAATGTGAGGAACATGTGTTTTTTTAGCCAAATTTTGAGGTTTGCAAAGGATTCTGGGTAACAGAACCTGGTCAGAGCCCCACAAGTCACCGCATCTTGGATTCCCCTAGGTCTCTAGTTTTCAAAAACGCACAGGTTTCGTAGGTTTCCCTAGGTGCTGGCTGAGCGAGAGGCCAAAATCTACACGTAGGCACTTTGCAAAAAACAGCTCTGTTTTCTTTCAAAAAAAGGGATGTGTCCACGTTGCGTTTTGGGGCATTTCCTGGTGCGGGTGCTAGGCCTACCCACACAAGTGAGGTATCATTTTTATCGGGAGACTTGGGGGAACGCTGGGTGGAAGGAAATTTGTGCCTCCTCTCAGATTCCAGAAAAGAACTGTCTGTCACGGAAATGTGAGGAACATGTGTTTTTTTAGCCAAATTTTGAGGTTTGCAAAGGATTCTGGGTAACAGAACCTGGTCAGAGCCCCACAAGTCACCCCATCTTGGATTCCCCTAGTTCTCTAGATTTAAAATATGCACAGGTTTGGTAGGTTTCCCTAGGTGCCGGCTGAGCGAGAGGCCAAAATCTACAGGTAGGCACTTTGCAAAAAACAGCTCTGTTTTCTTTCAAAAAAAGGGATGTATCCACGTTGCGTTTTGGGGCATTTCCTGTGGCGGGCGCTAGGCCTACCCACACAAGTGAGGTATCATTTTTATCAGGAGACTTGGGGGAACGCTGGGTGGAAGGAAATTTGTGCCTCCTCTCAGATTCCAGAACTTTCTGTCACAGAAATGTGAGGAACATGTGTTTGTTTAGCCAAATTTTGAGGTTTGCAAAGGATTCTGGGTAACAGAACCTGGTCAGAGCCCCACAAGTCACCCCATCTTGGATTCCCCTAGGTCTCTAGTTTTCAAAAACGCACAGGTTTGGTAGGTTTCCCTAGGTGCCGGCTGAGGTAGAGGCCAAAATCTACAGGTAGGCACTTTGCAAAAAACAGCTCTGTTTTCTTTCAAAGAAAGGGATGTGTTCACGTTGCGTTTTAGGGCATTTCCTGTCTCGGGCGCTAGGCCTACCCACACAAGTGAGGTATCATTTTTATCGGGAGACTTGGTGGAACGCTGGGTGGAAGGAAATTTGTGCCTCCTCTCAGATTCCCCACAAGTCACCCCATCTTGGATTCCCTTAGGTCTCTAGATTTAAAATGTGCAAAGGTTTGGTAGGTTTCCCTAGGTGCCGGCTGAGCGAGAGGCCAAAATCTACAGGTAGGCACTTTGCAAAAAACAGCTCTGTTTTCTTTCAAAAAAAGGGATGTGTCCACGTTGCGTTTTAGGGCATTTCCTGTCGCGGGCGCTAGGCCTACCCACACAAGTGAGGTATCATTTTTATCGGGAGACTTGGGGGAACGCTGGGTGGATGGAAATTTGTGCCTCCTCTCAGATTCCAGAACTTTCTGTCACAGAAATGTGGGGAACATGTGTTTTTTTAGCCAAATTTTGAGGTTTGCAAAGGATTCTGGGTAACAGAACCTGGTCAGAGCCCCACAAGTCACCCCATCTTGGATTGCCCTAGGTCTCTAGTTTTCAAAAACGCACAGGTTTGGTACGTTTCCCTAGGTGCCGGCTGAGGTAGAGGCCAAAATGTACAGGTAGGCACTTTGCAAAAACAGCTCTGTTTTCTTTCAAAAAAAGGGATGTGTCCACGTTGCGTTTTAGGGCATTTCCTGTCTCGGGCGCTAGGCCTACCCACACAAGTGCGGTCTCATTTTTATCGGGAGACTTGGTGGAACGTTGGGTGGAAGGAAATTAGTGCCTCCTCTCAGATTCCTTAACTTTCTGTCACAGAAATGTGAGGAACATGTGTTTTTTTAGCCAAATTTTGAGGTTTGCAAAGGATTCTGGGTAACAGAACCTGGTCAGAGCCCCACAAGTCACCCCATCTTGGATTCCCCATGGTCTCTAGTTTTAAAAAACGCACAGGTTTGGTACATTTCCCTAGGTGCCGGCTGAGGTAGAGGCCAAAATCTACAGGTAGGCACTTTGCAAAAAACAGCTCTGTTTTCTTTCAAAAAAAGGGATGTGTCCACGTTGCGTTTTAGGGCATTTCCTGTCGCGGGCGCTAGGCCTACCCACACAAGTGAGGTCTCATTTTTATCGGGAGACTTGGTGGAACGCTGGGTGGAAGGAAATTTGTGCCTCCTCTCAGATTCCAAAACTTTCTGTCACAGAAATGTGAGGAACATGTGTTTTTTTAGCCAAATTTTGAGGTTTGCAAAGGATTCTGGGTAACAGAAGCTGGTCAGAGCCCCACAAGTCACCCCATTTTGGATTCCCCTAGGTCTCTAGTTTTCAAAAACGCACAGGTTTGGTAGGTTTCCCTAGGTGCCGGCTGAGCTAGAGGCCAAAATCTACAGGTAGGCACTTTGAAAAAACAGCTCTGTTTTCTTTCAAGAAAAGGGATGTGTCCACGTTGCGTTTTAGGGCATTTCCTGTCGCGGGCGCTAGGCCTACCCACACAAGTGAGGTATCATTTTTATCGGGAGACTTGGGGGAACGCTGGGTGGAAGGAAATTTGTGCCTCCTCTCAGATTCCAGAACTTTCTGTCACAGAAATGTGAGGAACATGTGTTTTTTTAGCCAAATGTTGAGGTTTGCAAAGGATTCTGGGTAACAGAACCTGGTCAGAGCCCCACAAGTCACCCCATCATGGATTCCCCTAGGTCTCTAGTTTTAAAAAATGCACTGGTTTGGTAGGTTTCCCTAGGTGCCGGATGAGCTAGAGGGCAAAATTTACAGGTAGGCACTTTGCAAAAAACAGCTTTGTTTTCTGTGATGTGTCCACGTTGTGTTTTTGGGCATTTCCTGTCGCGGGCGCTAAGCCTACCCACACAAGTGAGGTACCATTTTTATCGGGAGACTTGGGGGAACGCTGGGTGGAAGGAAATTTGTGGCTCCTCTTAGATTCCAGAACTTTCTGTCACCGAAATATGAGGAAAATATGTTTTTTTAGCCACATTTTGAGGTTTGCAAAGGATTCTGGGTAACAGAACCACCTGGTCAGAGCCCCACAAGTCACCCCATCTTGGATTCCCCTAGGTCTCTAGATTTCAAAAATGCCCAGGTTTGGTAGGTTTCCCTAGGTGCCGGCTGAGCTAGAAGCCAAAATCTACAGGTAGGCACTTTGCAAAAAACAGCTCTGTTTTCTTTCAAAAAAAGGGATGTGTCCACGTTGCGATTTGGGGCATTTCCTGTCGCGGGCGCTAGGCCTACCCACACAAGTGAGGTATCATTTTTATCGGGAGACTTGGGGGAACGCTGGGTGGAAGGAAATTTGTGCCTCCTCTCAGATTCCAGAAAAGAACTTTCTGTCACAGAAATGTGAGGAACATGTGTTTTTTTAGCCAAATTTTGAGGTTTGCAAAGGATTCTGGGTAACAAAACCTGGTCAGAGCCCCACAAGTCACCCCATCTTGGATTCCCCTAGGTCTCTAGTTTTCAAAAACGCACAGGTTTGGTACGTTTCCCTAGGTGCCGGCTGAGGTAGAGGCCAAAATCTACAGGTAGGCACTTTGCAAAAAACAGCTCTGTTTTCTTTTAAAAAAAGGGATGTGTCCACGTTGCGTTTTAGGCCATTTCCTGTCGCGGGCGCTAGGCCTACCCACACAAGTGAGGTATCATTTTTATCGGGAGACTTGGTGGAACGCTGGGTGGAAGGAAATTTGTGCCTCCTCTCAGATTCCAGAACTTTCTGTCACAGAAATGTGAGGAACATGTGTTTTTTTAGCCAAATTTTGAGGTTTGCAAAGGATTCTGGGTAACAGAAGCTGGTCAGAGCCCCACAAGTCACCCCATCTTGGATTCCCCTAGGTCTCTAGTTTTCAAAAATGCACAGGTTTGGTAGGTTTCCCTAGGTGCCGGCTGAGGTACAGGCCAAAATCTACAGGTAGGCACTTTGCAAAAAACAGCTCTGTTTTCTTTCAAAAAAAGGGATGTGTCCACGTTGCGTTTTGGGGCATTTCCTGGTGCGGGCGCTAGGCCTACCCACACAAGTGAGGTATCATTTTTATCGGGAGACTTGGGGGAACGCTGGGTGGAAGGAAATTTGTGCCTCCTCTCAGATTCCAGAAAAGAACTGTCTGTCACGGAAATGTGAGGAACATGTGTTTTTTTAGCCAAATTTTGAGGTTTGCAAAGGATTCTGGGTAACAGAACCTGGTCAGAGCCCCACAAGTCACCGCATCTTGGATTCCCCTAGGTCTCTAGTTTTCAAAAACGCACAGGTTTCGTAGGTTTCAATAGGTGCTGGCTGAGCGAGAGGCCAAAATCTACAGGTAGGCACTTTGCAAAAAACAGCTCTGTTTTCTTTCAAAAAAAGGGATGTGTCCACGTTGCGTTTTGGGGCATTTCCTGGTGCGGGTGCTAGGCCTACCCACACAAGTGAGGTATCATTTTTATCGGGAGACTTGGGGGAACGCTGGGTGGAAGGAAATTTGTGCCTCCTCTCAGATTCCAGAAAAGAACTGTCTGTCACGGAAATGTGAGGAACATGTGTTTTTTTAGCCAAATTTTGAGGTTTGCAAAGGATTCTGGGTAACAGAACCTGGTCAGAGCCCCACAAGTCACCCCATCTTGGATTCCCCTAGTTCTCTAGATTTAAAATATGCACAGGTTTGGTAGGTTTCCCTAGGTGCCGGCTGAGCGAGAGGCCAAAATCTACAGGTAGGCACTTTGCAAAAAACAGCTCTGTTTTCTTTCAAAAAAAGGGATGTATCCACGTTGCGTTTTGGGGCATTTCCTGTGGCGGGCGCTAGGCCTACCCACACAAGTGAGGTATCATTTTTATCAGGAGACTTGGGGGAACGCTGGGTGGAAGGAAATTTGTGCCTCCTCTCAGATTCCAGAACTTTCTGTCACAGAAATGTGAGGAACAGGTGTTTGTTTAGCCAAATTTTGAGGTTTGCAAAGGATTCTGGGTAACAGAACCTGGTCAGAGCCCCACAAGTCACCCCATCTTGGATTCCCCTAGGTCTCTAGTTTTCAAAAACGCACAGGTTTGGTAGGTTTCCCTAGGTGCTGGCTGAGGTAGAGGCCAAAATCTACAGGTAGGCACTTTGCAAAAAACAGCTCTGTTTTCTTTCAAAGAAAGGGATGTGTTCACGTTGCGTTTTAGGGCATTTCCTGTCTCGGGCGCTAGGCCTACCCACACAAGTGAGGTATCATTTTTATCGGGAGACTTGGTGGAACACTGGGTGGAAGGAAATTTGTGCCTCCTCTCAGATTTCCCACAAGTCACCCCATCTTGGATTCCCTTAGGTCTCTAGATTTAAAATGTGCAAAGGTTTGGTAGGTTTCCCTAGGTGCCGGCTGAGCGAGAGGCCAAAATCTACAGGTAGGCACTTTGCAAAAAACAGCTCTGTTTTCTTTAAAAAAAAGGGATGTATCCATGTTGCGTTTTGGGGCATTTCCTGTGGCGGGTGCTAGGCCTACCCACACAAGTGAGGTATCATTTTTATCAGGAGACCTGGGGGAACGCTGGGTGGAAGGAAATTTGTGCCTCCTCTCAGATTCCAGAACTTTCTGTCACAGAAATGTGGGGAACATGTGTTTTTTTAGCCAAATTTTGAGGTTTGCAAAGGATTCTGGGTAACAGAACCTGGTCAGAGCCCCACAAGTCACCCCATCTTGGATTCCCCTAGGTCTCTAGTTTTCAAAAACGCACAGGTTTGGTAGGTTTCCCTAGGTGCCGGCTGAGGTAGAGGCCAAAATGTACAGGTAGGCACTTTGCAAAAACAGCTCTGTTTTCTTTCAAAAAAAGGGATGTGTCCACGTTGCGTTTTAGGGCATTTCCTGTCTCGGGCGCTAGGCCTACCCACACAAGTGAGGTCTCATTTTTATCGGGAGACTTGGTGGAACGTTGGGTGGAAGGAAATTAGTTCCTCCTCTCAGATTCCAGAACTTTCTGTCACAGAAATCTGAGGAACATGTGTTTTTTTAGCCAAATTTTGAGGTTTGCAAAGGATTCTGGGTAACAGAACCTGGTCAGAGACCCACAAGTCACCCCATCTTGGATTCCCCATGGTCTCTAGTTTTAAAAAACGCACAGGTTTGGTACTTTTCCCTAGGTGCCGGCTGAGGTAGAGGCCAAAATCTACAGGTAGGCACTTTGCAAAAAACAGCTCTGTTTTCTTTCAAAAAAAGGGATGTGTCCAAGTTGCGTTTTAGGGCATTTCCTGTCGCGGGCGCTAGGCCTACCCACACAAGTGAGGTCTCATTTTTATCGGGAGACTTGGTGGAACGCTGGGTGGAATGAAATTTGTGCCTCCTCTCAGATTCCAGAACTTTCTGTCACAGAAATGTGAGGAACATGTGTTTTTTTAGCCAAATTTTGAGGTTTGCAAAGGATTCTGGGTAACAGAAGCTGGTCAGAGCCCCACAAGTCACCCCATTTTGGATTCCCCTAGGTCTCTAGTTTTCAAAAACGCACAGGTTTGGTAGGTTTCCCTAGGTGCCGGCTGAGCTAGAGGCCAAAATCTACAGGTAGGCACTTTGAAAAAACAGCTCTGTTTTCTTTCAAAAAAAGGGATGTGTCCACGTTGCGTTTTAGGGCATTTCCTGTCGCGGGCGCTAGGCCTACCCACACAAGTGAGGTATCATTTTTATCGGGAGACTTGGGGGAACGCTGGGTGGAAGGAAATTTGTGCCTCCTCTCAGATTCCAGAACTTTCTGTCACAGAAATGTGAGGAACATGTGTTTTTTTAGCCAAATGTTGAGGTTTGCAAAGGATTCTGGGTAACAGAACCTGGTCAGAGCCCCACAAGTCACCCCATCATGGATTCCCCTAGGTCTCTAGTTTTAAAAAATGCACTGGTTTGGGAGGTTTCCCTAGGTGCCGGATGAGCTAGAGGGCAAAATTTACAGGTAGGCACTTTGCAAAAAACAGCTTTGTTTTCTGTGATGTGTCCACGTTGTGTTTTTGGGCATTTCCTGTCGCGGGCGCTACGCCTAGCCACACAAGTGAGGTACCATTTTTATCGGGAGACTTGGTGGAACGCTGGGTGGAAGGAAATTTGTGCCTCCTCTCAGATTCCAGAACTTTCTGTCACAGAAATGTGAGGAACATGTGTTTTTTTAGCCAAATTTTGAGGTTTGCAAAGGATTCTGGGTAACAGAAGCTGGTCAGAGCCCCACAAGTCACCCCATCTTGGATTCCCCTAGGTCTCTAGTTTTCAAAAATGCACAGGTTTGGTAGGTTTCCCTAGGTGCCGGCTGAGGTACAGGCCAAAATCTACAGGTAGGCACTTTGCAAAAAACAGCTCTGTTTTCTTTCAAAAAAAGGGATGTGTCCACGTTGCGTTTTGGGGCATTTCCTGGTGCGGGCGCTAGGCCTACCCACACAAGTGAGGTATCATTTTTATCGGGAGACTTGGGGGAACGCTGGGTGGAAGGAAATTTGTGCCTCCTCTCAGATTCCAGAAAAGAACTGTCTGTCACGGAAATGTGAGGAACATGTGTTTTTTTAGCCAAATTTTGAGGTTTGCAAAGGATTCTGGGTAACAGAACCTGGTCAGAGCCCCACAAGTCACCGCATCTTGGATTCCCCTAGGTCTCTAGTTTTCAAAAACGCACAGGTTTCGTAGGTTTCAATAGGTGCTGGCTGAGCGAGAGGCCAAAATCTACAGGTAGGCACTTTGCAAAAAACAGCTCTGTTTTCTTTCAAAAAAAGGGATGTGTCCACGTTGCGATTTGGGGCATTTCCTGTCGCGGGCGCTAGGCCTACCCACACAAGTGAGGTATCATTTTTATCGGGAGACTTGGGGGAACGCTGAATGGAAGGAAATTTGTGCCTCCTCTCAGATTCCAGAAAAGAACTTTCTGTCACAGAAATGTGAGGAACATGTGTTTTTTTAGCCAAATTTTGAGGTTTGCAAAGGATTCTGGGAAACAGAACCTGGTCAGAGCCCCACAAGTCACCCCATCTTGGATTCCCCTAGGTCTCTAGTTTTCAAAAACGCACAGGTTTGGTACGTTTCCCTAGGTGCCTGCTGAGGTAGAGGCCAAAATCTACAGGTAGGCACTTTGCAAAAAACAGCTCTGTTTTCTTTTAAAAAAAGGGATGTGTCCACGTTGCGTTTTAGGGCATTTCCTGTCGCGGGCGCTAGGCCTACCCACACAAGTGAGGTCTCATTTTTATCGGGAGACTTGGTGGAACGCTGGGTGGAAGGAAATTTGTGCCTCCTCTCAGATTCCAGAACTTTCTGTCACAGAAATGTGAGGAACATGTGTTTTTTTAGCCAAATTTTGAGGTTTGCAAAGGATTCTGGGTAACAGAAGCTGGTCAGAGCCCCACAAGTCACCCCATCTTGGATTCCCCTAGGTCTCTAGTTTTCAAAAACGCACAGGTTTGGTAGGTTTCCCTAGGTGCCGGCTGAGGTAGAGGCCAAAATCTACAGGTAGGCACTTTGCAAAAAACAGCTCTGTTTTCTTTCAAAAAAAGGGATGTGTCCACGTTGCGTTTTAGGGCATTTCCTATCTCGGGCGCTAGGCCTACCCACACAAGTGAGGTCGCATTTTTATCGGGAGACTTGGTGGAACGCTGGGTGGAAGGAAATTTGTGCCTCCTCTCAGATTCCAGAACTTTCTGTCAGAGAAATGTGAGGAACATGTGTTTTTTTAGCCAAATTTTGAGGTTTGCAAAGGATTCTGGGTAACAGAACCTGGTCAGAGCCCCACAAGTCACCCCATCATGGATTCCCCTAGGTCTCTAGTTTTAAAAAATGCACTGGTTTGGTAGGTTTCCCTAGGTGCCGGATGAGGTAGAGGGCAAAATTTACAGGTAGGCACTTTGCAAAAAACAGCTTTGTTTTCTGTGATGTGTCCACGTTGTGTTTTTGGGCATTTCCTATCGTGGGCGCTACGCCTACCCACACAAGTGAGGTATCATTTTTATCGGGAGACTTGGGGGAACGCTGGGTGGAAGGAAATTTGTGGCTCCTCTTAGATTCCAGAACTTTCTGTCACCGAAATATGAGGAAAATATGTTTTTTTAGCCACATTTTGAGGTTTGCAAAGGATTCTGGGTAACAGAACCTGGTCAGAGCCCCACAAGTCACCCCATCTTGGATTCCCCTAGGTCTCTAGATTTAAAAAATGCCCAGGTTTGGTAGGTTTCCCTAGGTGCCGGCTGAGCTAGAAGCCAAAATCTACAGGTAGGCACTTTGCAAAAAACAGCTCTGTTTTCTTTCAAAAAAAGGGATGTGTCCACGTTGCGATTTGGGGCATTTCCTGTCGCGGGCGCTAGGCCTACCCACACAAGTGAGGTATCATTTTTATCGGGAGACTTGGGGGAACGCTGAATGGAAGGAAATTTGTGCCTCCTCTCAGATTCCAGAAAAGAACTTTCTGTCACAGAAATGTGAGGAACATGTGTTTTTTTAGCCAAATTTTGAGGTTTGCAAAGGATTCTGGGTAACAGAAGCTGGTCAGAGCCCCACAAGTCACCCCATCTTGGATTCCCCTAGGTCTCTAGTTTTCAAAAACGCACAGGTTTGGTACGTTTCCCTAGGTGCCTGCTGAGGTAGAGGCCAAAATCTACAGGTAGGCACTTTGCAAAAAACAGCTCTGTTTTCTTTTTAAAAAAGGGATGTGTCCACGTTGCGTTTTAGGGCATTTCCTGTCGCGGGCGCTAGGCCTACCCACACAAGTGAGGTCTCATTTTTATCGGGAGACTTGGTGGAACGCTGGGTGGAAGGAAATTTGTGCCTCCTCTCAGATTCCAGAACTTTCTGTCACAGAAATGTGAGGAACATGTGTTTTTTTAGCCAAATTTTGAGGTTTGCAAAGGATTCTGGGTAACAGAAGCTGGTCAGAGCCCCACAAGTCACCCCATCTTGGATTCCCCTAGGTCTCTAGTTTTCAAAAACGCACAGGTTTGGTAGGTTTCCCTAGGTGCCGGCTGAGGTAGAGGCCAAAATCTACAGGTAGGCACTTTGCAAAAAACAGCTCTGTTTTCTTTCAAAAAAAGGGATGTGTCCACGTTGCGTTTTAGGGCATTTCCTATCTCGGGCGCTAGGCCTACCCACACAAGTGAGGTCGCATTTTTATCGGGAGACTTGGTGGAACGCTGGGTGGAAGGAAATTTGTGCCTCCTCTCAGATTCCAGAACTTTCTGTCAGAGAAATGTGAGGAACATGTGTTTTTTTAGCCAAATTTTGAGGTTTGCAAAGGATTCTGGGTAACAGAACCTGGTCAGAGCCCCACAAGTCACCCCATTTTGGATTCCCCTAGGTCTCTAGTTTTCAAAAACGCACAGGTTTGGTAGGTTTCCCTAGGTGCCGGCTGAGCTAGAGGCCAAAATCTACAGGTAGGCACTTTGAAAAAACAGCTCTGTTTTCTTTCAAAAAAAGGGATGTGTCCACGTTGCGTTTTTGGGCATTTCCTGTCGCGGGCGCTAGGCCTACCCACACAAGTGAGGTCTCATTTTTATCGGGAGACTTGGTGGAACGTTGGGTGGAAGGAAATTAGTGCCTCCTCTCAGATTCCAGAACTTTCTGTCACAGAAATGTGAGGAACATGTGTTTTTTTAGCCAAATTTTGAGGTTTGCAAAGGATTCTGGGTAACAGAACCTGGTCAGAGCCCCACAAGTCACCCCATCTTGGATTCCCCATGGTCTCTAGTTTTATAAAACGCACAGGTTTGGTACGTTTCCCTAGGTGCCGGCTGAGGTAGAGGCCAAAATCTACAGGTAGGCACTTTGCAAAAAACAGCTCTGTTTTCTTTCAAAAAAAGGGATGTGTCCACGTTGCGTTTTAGGGCATTTCCTGTCGTGGGCGCTAGGCCTACCCACACAAGTGAGGTCTCATTTTTATCGGGAGACTTGGTGGAACGCTGGGTGGAAGGAAATTTGTGCCTCCTCTCAGATTCCAGAACTTTCTGTCACAGAAATGTGAGGAACATGTGTTTTTTTAGCCAAATTTTGAGGTTTGCAAAGGATTCTGGGTAACAGAAGCTGGTCAGAGCCCCACAAGTCACCCCATTTTGGATTCCCCTAGGTCTCTAGTTTTCAAAAACGCACAGGTTTGGTAGGTTTCCCTAGGTGCCGGCTGAGCTAGAGGCCAAAATCTACAGGTAGGCACTTTGAAAAAGCAGCTCTGTTTTCTTTCAAAAAAAGGGATGTGTCCACGTTGCGTTTTAGGGCATTTCCTGTCGCGGGCGCTAGGCCTACCCACACAAGTGAGGTATCATTTTTATCGGGAGACTTGGGGGAACGCTGGGTGGATGGAAATTTGTGCCTCCTCTCAGATTCCAGAACTTTCTGTCACAGAAATGTGAGGAACATGTGTTTTTTTAGCCAAATGTTGAGGTTTGCAAAGGATTCTGGGTAACAGAACCTGATCAGAGCCCCACAAGTCACCCCATCATGGATTCCCCTTGGTCTCTAGTTTTAAAAAATGCACTGGTTTGGTAGGTTTCCCTAGGTGCCGGATGAGCTAGAGGGCAAAATTTACAGGTAGGCACTTTGCAAAAAACAGCTTTGTTTTCTGTGATGTGTCCACGTTGTGTTTTTGGGCATTTCCTGTCGCGGGCGCTACGCCTACCCACACAAGTGAGGTACCATTTTTATCGGGAGACTTGGGGGAACGCTGGGTGGAAGGAAATTTGTGGCTCCTCTTAGATTCCAGAACTTTCTGTCACCGAAATATGAGGAAAATATGTTTTTTTAGCCACATTTTTAGGTTTGCAAAGGATTCTGGGTAACAGAACCTGGTCAGAGCCCCACAAGTCACCCCATCTTGGATTCCCCTAGGTCTCTAGATTTCAAAAATGCCCAGGTTTGGTAGGTTTCCCTAGGTGCCGGCTGAGCTAGAAGCCAAAATCTACAGGTAGGCACTTTGCAAAAAACAGCTCTGTTTTCTTTAAAAAAAAGGGATGTGTCCACGTTGCGATTTGGGGCATTTCCTGTCGCGGGCGCTAGGCCTACCCACACAAGTGAGGTATCATTTTTATCGGGAGACTTGGGGGAACGCTGGGTGGAAGGAAATTTGTGCCTCCTCTCAGATTCCAGAAAAGAACTTTCTGTCACAGAAATGTGAGGAACATGTGTTTTTTTAGCCAAATTTTGAGGTTTGCAAAGGATTCTGGGTAACAGAACCTGGACAGAGCCCCACAAGTCACCCCATCTTGGATTCCCCTAGGTCTCTAGTTTTCAAAAACGCACAGGTTTGGTACGTTTCCCTAGGTGCCGGCTGAGGTAGAGGCCAAAATCTACAGGTAGGCACTTTGCAAAAAACAGCTCTGTTTTCTTTTAAAAAAAGGGATGTGTCCACGTTGCGTTTTAGGGCATTTCCTGTTGCGGGCGCTAGGCCTACCCACACAAGTGAGGTCTCATTTTTATCGGGAGACTTGGTGGAACGCTGGGTGGAAGGAAATTTGTGCCTCCTCTCAGATTCCAGAACTTCTGTCACAGAAATGTGAGGAACATGTGTTTTTTTAGCCAAATTTTGAGGTTTGCAAAGGATTCTGGGTAACAGAAGCTGGTCAGAGCCCCACAAGTCACCCCATCTTGGATTCCCCTAGGTCTCTAGTTTTCAAAAACGCACAGGTTTGGTAGGTTTCTCTAGGTGCCGGCTGAGGTAGAGGCCAAAATCTACAGGTAGGCACTTTGCAAAAAACAGCTCTGTTTTCTTTCAAAAAAAGGGATGTGTCCACGTTGCGTTTTAGGGCATTTCCTATCTCGGGCGCTAGGCCTACCCACACAAGTGAGGTCGCATTTTTATCGGGAGACTTGGTGGAACGCTGGGTGGAAGGAAATTTATGGCTCCTCTCAGATTCCAGAACTTTCTGTCATAGAAATGTGAGGAACATGTGTTTTTTTAGCCAAATTTTGAGGTTTGCAAAGGATTCTGGGTAACAGAACCTGGTCAGAGCCCCACAAGTCACCCCATCTTGGATTCCCCTAGGTCTCTAGTTTTCAAAAACGCATAGGTTTGGTACGTTTCCCTAGGTGCCGGCTGAGGTAGAGGCCAAAATCTACAGGTAGGCACTTTGCAAAAAACAGCTCTGTTTTCTTTAAAAAAAAGGGATGTGTCCACGTTGCGTTTTTGGGCATTTCCTGTCGCGGGCGCTAGGCCTACCCACACAAGTGAGGTCTCATTTTTATCGGGAGACTTGGTGGAACGCTGGGTGGAAGGAAATTTGTGCCTCCTCTCAGATTCCAGAACTTTCTGTCACAGAAATGTGAGGAACATGTGTTTTTTTAGCCAAATTTTGAGGTTTGCAAAGGATTCTGGGTAACAGAAGCTGGTCAGAGCCCCACAAGTCACCCCATCTTGGATTCCCCTAGGTCTCTAGTTTTCAAAAACGCACAGGTTTGGTAGGTTTCCCTAGGTGCTGGCTGAGGTAGAGGCCAAAATCTACAGGTAGGCACTTTGCAAAAAACAGCTCTGTTTTCTTTCAAAAAAAGGGATCTGTCCACGTTGCGTTTTAGGGCATTTCCTGTCTCGGGCGCTAGGCCTACCCACACAAGTGAGGTCTCATTTTTATCGGGAGACTTGGTGGAACGCTGGGTGGAAGGAAATTTGTGCCTACTCTCAGATTCCAGAACTTTCTGTCACAGAAATGTGAGGAACATGTGTTTTTTTAGCCACATTTTGAGGTTTGCAAAGGATTCTGGGTAACAGAACCTGGTCAGAGCCCCACAAGTCACCCCATCTTGGATTCTCCCAGGTCTCTAGTTTTCAAAAATGCACAGGTTTGGTAGGTTTTCCTAGGTGCCGGCTGAGCTAGAGGCCAAAATCTACAGGTAGGCACTTTGAAAAAACAGCTGTTTTCTTTCAAAAAAAGGGATGTGTCCACGTTGCGTTTTAGGGCATTTCCTGTCGCGGGCGCTAGGCCTACCCACACAAGTGAGGTATCATTTTTATCGGGAGACTTGGGGGAACACTGGGTGGAAGGAAATTTGTGCCTCCTCTCAGATTCCAGAACTTTCTGTCACAGAAATGTGAGGAACATGTGTTTTTTTAGCCAAATGTTGAGGTTTGCAAAGGATTCTGGGTAACAGAACCTGGTCAGAGCCCCACAAGTCACCCCATCATGGATTCCCCTAGGTCTCTAGCTTTAAAAAACGCACAGGTTTGGTAGGTTTCCCTAGGTGCCGGATGAGCTAGAGGGCAAAATTTACAGGTAGGCACTTTGCAAAAAACAGCTCTGTTTTCTGTGATGTGTCCACGTTGTGTTTTGGGGCATTTCCTGTCGCGGGCGCTATGCCTACCCACACACGTGAGGTACCATTTTTATCGGGAGACTTGGGGGAACGCTGGGTGGAAGGAAATTCGTGGCTCCTCTCAGATTCCAGAACTTTCTGTCACCGAAATATGAGGAAAATATGTTTTTTTTAGCCACATTTTGAGGTTTGCAAAGGATTCTGGGTAA
The DNA here is from genome assembly GCF_031143425.1 of Pleurodeles waltl. Lineage (NCBI taxonomy): Eukaryota > Metazoa > Chordata > Amphibia > Caudata > Salamandridae > Pleurodeles > Pleurodeles waltl. Next base: position 1,800,849,940 of record NC_090440.1, read on the forward strand.
CAGAACCTGGTCAGAGCCCTACAAGTCACCCCATCTTGGATTCCCCTAGGTCTCTAGATTTAAAAAATGCCCAGGTTTGGTAGGTTTCCCTAGGTGCCGGCTGAGCTAGAAGCCAAAATCTACAGGTAGGCACTTTGGAAAAAACAGCTCTGTTTTCTTTCAAAAAAAGGGATGTGTCCACGTTGCAATTTGGGGCATTTCCTGTCGCGGGCGCTAGGCCTACCCACACAAGTGAGGTATCATTTTTATCGGGAGACTTGGGGGAACGCTGGGTGGAAGGAAATTTGTGCCTCCTCTCAGATTCCAGAAAAGAACTTTCTGTCACAGAAATGTGAGGAACATGTGTTTTTTTAGCCAAATTTTGAGGTTTGCAAAGGATTCTTGGGAACAGAACCTGGTCTGAGCCCCACAAGTCACCCCATCTTTGATTCCCCTAGGTCTCTAGTTTTCAAAAATGCACAGGTTTGGTCGGTTTCCCTAGGTGCCGGCTGAGGTAGAGGCCAAAATCTACAGGTAGGCACTTTGAAAAAAACAGCTCTGTTTTCTTTAAAAAAAAGGGATGTGTCCACGTTGCGTTTTAGGGCATTTCCTGTCGCGGGCGCTAGGCCTACCCACACAAGTGAGGTATCATTTTTATCGGGAGACTTGGGGGAACGCTGGGTGGAAGGAAATTTGTGCCTCCTCTCAGATTCCAGAACTTTCTGGCACAGAAATGTGAGGAACATGTGTTTTTTTAGCCAAATTTTGAGGTTTGCAAAGGATTCTGGGTAACAGAACCTGGTCAGAGCCCCATAAGTCACCCCATCTTGGATTCCCCTAGGTCTCTAGTTTTCAAAAACGCACAGGTTTGGTAGGTTTCCCTAGGTGCCGGCTGAGCTAGAGGGCAAAATCTACAGGTAGGCACTTTGTAAAAAACAGCTCTGTTTTCTTTTAAAAAAAGGGATGTGTCCACGTTGCGTTTTAGGGCATTTCCTGTCGCGGGCGCTAGGCCTACCCACACAAGTGAGGTATCATTTTTATCAGGAGACTTGGTGGAACGCTGGGTGGAAGGAAATTAGTGCCTCCTCTCAGATTCCAGAACTTTCTGTCACAGAAATGTGAGGAACATGTGTTTTTTTAGCCACATTTTGAGGTTTGCAAAGGATTCTGGGTAACAGAACCTGGTCAGAGCCCCACAAGTCACCCCTCTTGGATTCCCCTAGGTCTCTAGTTTTCAAATATGCACAGGTTTGGTAGGTTTCCCTAGGTGCCGGCTGAGGTAGAGGCCAAAATCTACAGTTTGTCACTTTGCAAAAAACAGCTCTGTTTTTTTTCAAAAAAAGGGATGTGTCTACGTTGCGTTTTAGGGCATTTCCTGTCTCGGGTGCTAGGCCTTCCCACACAAGTGAGGTATCATTTTTATCGGGAGACTTGGGGGAACGCTGGGTGGAAGGAAATTTGTGCCTCCTCTCGGATTCCAGAACTTTCTGGCACAGAAATGTGAGGAACATGTGTTTTTTTAGCCAAATTTTGAGGTTTGCAAAGGATTCTGGGTAACAGAACCTGGTCAGAGCCCCATAAGTCACCCCATCTTGGATTCCCCTAGGTCTCTAGTTTTCAAAAACGCACAGGTTTGGTAGGTTTCCCTAGGTGCCGGCTGAGCTAGAGGGCAAAATCTACAGGTAGGCACTTTGCAAAAAACAGCTCTGTTTTCTGTGATGTGTCCACGTTGTGTTTTGGGGCATATCCTGTCGCGGGCGCTACGCCTACCCACACAAGTGAGGTACCATTTTTATCGGGAGACTTGGGGAAACGCTGGGTGGAAGGAAATTTGTGGCTGCTCTCAGATTCCAGAACTTTCTGTCACCGAAATATGAGGAAAATTTGTTTTTTTAGCCACATTTTGAGGTTTGCAAAGGATTCTAGGTAACAGAACCTGGTCAGATCCCCACAAGTCACCCCATCTTGGATTCCCCTAGGTCTCTAGATTTTTCAAAAATGCACAGGTTTGGTAGGTTTCCCTAGGTGCCGGTTGAGCTAGAGGCCAAAATCTATAGGTAGGCACTTTGCAAAAAACAGCTCTGTTTTCTTTCAAAAAAAGGCATGTGTCCACGTTGCGTTTTGGGGCATTTCCTGTCGCGGGCGCTAGGCCTACCCACACAAGTGAGGTACCATTATTATCGGGAGACTTGGTGGAACGCTGGGTGGAAGGAAATTTGTGCCTCCTCTCAGATTCCAGAACTTTCTGTCACAGAAATGTGAGGAACATGTGTTTTTTCAGCCACATTTTGAGGTTTGCAAAGGATTCTGGGTAACAGAACCTGGTCAGAGCCCCACAAATCACCCCATCTTGGATTCTCCTAGGTCTCTAGTTTTAAAAAATGCACAGGTTTGGTAGGTTTCCCTAAGTGCCGGCTGAGCTAGAGGCCAAAATCTACAGGTAGGCACTTTGAAAAAACAGCTCTGTTTTCTTTCAAAAAAAGGGATGTGTCCACGTTGCGTTTTAGGGCATTTCCTGTCGCGGGCGCTAGGCCTACCCACACAAGTGAGGTATCATTTTTATCGGGAGACTTGGGGGAACACTGGGTGGAAGGAAATTTGTGCCTCCTCTCAGATTCCAGAACTTTCTGTCACAGAAATGTGAGGAACATGTGTTTTTTTAGCCAAATGTTGAGGTTTGCAAAGGATTCTGGGTAACAGAACCTGGTCAGAGCCCCACAAGTCACCCCATCATGGATTCCCCTAGGTCTCTAGCTTTAAAAAACGCACAGGTTTGGTAGGTTTCCCTAGGTGCCGGATGAGCTAGAGGGCAAAATTTACAGGTAGGCACTTTGCAAAAAACAGCTCTGTTTTCTGTGATGTGTCCACGTTGTGTTTTGGGGCATTTCCTGTCGCGGGCGCTATGCCTACCCACACAAGTGAGGTACCATTTTTATCGGGAGACTTGGGGGAACGCTGGGTGGAAGGAAATTCGTGGCTCCTCTCAGATTCCAGAACTTTCTGTCACCGAAATATGAGGAAAATATGTTTTTTTTAGCCACATTTTGAGGTTTGCAAAGGATTCTGGGTAACAGAACCTGGTCAGAGCCCTACAAGTCACCCCATCTTGGATTCCCCTAGGTCTTTAGATTTAAAAAATGCCCAGGTTTGGTAGGTTTCCCTAGGTGCCGGCTGAGCTAGAAGCCAAAATCTACAGGTAGGCACTTTGGAAAAAACAGCTCTGTTTTCTTTCAAAAAAAGGGATGTGTCCACGTTGCGATTTGGGGCATTTCCTGTCGCGGGCGCTAGGCCTACCCACACAAGTGAGGTATCATTTTTATCGGGAGACTTGGGGGAACGCTGGGTGGAAGGAAATTTGTGCCTCCTCTCAGATTCCAGAAAAGAACTTTCTGTCACAGAAATGTGAGGAACATGTGTTTTTTTAGCCAAATTTTGAGGTTTGCAAAGGATTCTTGGGAACAGAACCTGGTCGGAGCCCCACAAGTCACCCCATCTTTGATTCCCCTAGGTCTCTAGTTTTCAAAAATGCACAGGTTTGGTCGGTTTCCCTAGGTGCCGGCTGAGGTAGAGGCCAAAATCTACAGGTAGGCACTTTGAAAAAAACAGCTCTGTTTTCTTTAAAAAAAAAGGGATGTGTCCACGTTGCGTTTTAGGGCATTTCCTGTCGCGGGCGCTAGGCCTACCCACACAAGTGAGGTATCATTTTTATCAGGAGACTTGGTGGAACGCTGGGTGGAAGGAAATTAGTGCCTCCTCTCAGATTCCAGAACTTTCTGTCACAGAAATGTGAGGAACATGTGTTTTTTTAGCCACATTTTGAGGTTTGCAAAGGATTCTGGGTAACAGAAGCTGGTCAGAGCCCCACAAGTCATCCCATCTTGGATTCCCCTAGGTCTCTAGTTTTCAAATATGCACAGGTTTGGTAGGTTTCCCTATGTGCCGGCTGAGGTAGAGGCCAAAATCTACAGGTAGGCACTTTGCAAAAAACAGCTCTGTTTTTTTTCAAAAAAAGGGATGTGTCCACGTTGCGTTTTAGGGCATTTCCTGTCGCGGGCGCTAGGCCTTCCCACACAAGTGAGGTATCATTTTTATCGGGAGACTTGGGGGAACGCTGGGTGGAAGAAAATTTGTGCCTCCTCTCAGATTCCAGAACTTTCTGGCACAGAAATGTGAGGAACATGTGTTTTTTTAGCCAAATTTTGAGGTTTGCAAAGGATTCTGGGTAACAGAACCTGGTCAGAGCCCCATAAGTCACCCCATCTTGGATTCCCCTAGGTCTCTAGTTTTCAAAAACGCACAGGTTTGGTAGGTTTCCCTAGGTGCCGGCTGAGCTAGAGGGCAAAATCTACAGGTAGGCACTTTGCAAAGAACAGCTCTGTTTTCTTTTAAAAAAAGGGATGTGTCCACGTTGCGTTTTAGGGCATTTCCTGTCGCGGGCGCTAGGCCTACCCACACAAGTGAGGTATCATTTTTATCAGGAGACTTGGTGGAACGCTGGGTGGAAGGAAATTAGTGCCTCCTCTCAGATTCCAGAACTTTCTGTCACAGAAATGTGAGGAACATGTGTTTTTTTAGCCACATTTTGAGGTTTGCAAAGGATTCTGGGTAACAGAACCTGGTCAGAGCCCCACAAGTCACCCCTCTTGGATTCCCCTAGGTCTCTAGTTTTCAAATATGCACAGGTTTGGTAGGTTTCCCTAGGTGCCGGCTGAGGTAGAGGCCAAAATCTACAGGTAGGCACTTTGCAAAAAACAGCTCTGTTTTTTTTCAAAAAAAGGGATGTGTCCACGTTGCGTTTTAGGGCATTTCCTGTCTCGGGCGCTAGGCCTTCCCACACAAGTGAGGTATCATTTTTATCGGGAGACTTGGGGGAACGCTGGGTGGAAGGAAATTTGTGCCTCCTCTCGGATTCCAGAACTTTCTGGCACAGAAATGTGAGGAACATGTGTTTTTTTAGCCAAATTTTGAGGTTTGCAAAGGATTCTGGGTAACAGAACCTGGTCAGAGCCCCATAAGTCACCCCATCTTGGATTCCCCTAGGTCTCTAGTTTTCAAAAACGCACAGGTTTGGTAGGTTTCCCTAGGTGCCGGCTGAGCTAGAGGGCAAAATCTACAGGTAGGCACTTTGCAAAAAACAGCTCTGTTTTCTGTGATGTGTCCACGTTGTGTTTTGGGGCATATCCTGTTGCGGGCGCTACGCCTACCCACACAAGTGAGGTACCATTTTTATCGGGAGACTTGGGGAAACGCTGGGTGGAAGGAAATTTGTGGCTGCTCTTAGATTCCAGAACTTTCTGTCACCGAAATATGAGGAAAATTTGTTTTTTTAGCCACATTTTGAGGTTTGCAAAGGATTCTAGGTAACAGAACCTGGTCAGATCCCCACAAGTCACCCCATCTTGGATTCCCCTAGGTCTCTAGATTTTTCAAAAATGCAAAGGTTTGGTAGGTTTCCCTAGGTGCCGGTTGAGCTAGAGGCCAAAATCTATAGGTAGGCACTTTGCAAAAAACAGCTCTGTTTTCTTTCAAAAAAAGGCATGTGTCCACGTTGCGTTTTGGGGCATTTCCTGTCGCGGGCGCTAGGCCTACCCACACAAGTGAGGTACCATTTTTATCGGGAGACTTGGGGGAACGCTGGGTGGAAGGAAATTTGTGGCTCATCTTAGATTCCAGAACTTTCTGTCACCGAAATATGAGGAAAATATGTTTTTGTTAGCCACATTTTGAGGTTTGCAAAGGATTCTGGGTAACAGAACCTGGTCAGAGCCCCACAAGTCTCCCCATCTTGGATTCCCCTAGGTCTCAAGATTAGAAAAATGCACAGGTTTGGTAGGTTTCCCTAGGTGCCGGCTGAGCTAGAGGCCAAAATCTACAGGTAGGCACTTTGCAAAAAACAGCTCTGTTTTCTTTAAAAAAAAAGGGATGTGTCCATGTTGCGTTTTAGGGCATTTCCTGTCTCGGGTGCTAGGCCTTCCCACACAAGTGAGGTATCATTTTTATCGGGAGACTTGGGGGAACGCTGGGTGGAAGGAAATTTGTGCCTCCTCTCAGATTCCAGAACTTTCTGGCACAGAAATGTGAGGAACATGTGTTTTTTTAGCCAAATTTTGAGGTTTGCAAAGGATTCTGGGTAACAGAACCTGGTCAGAGCCCCATAAGTCACCCCATCTTGGATTCCCCTAGGTCTCTAGTTTTCAAAAACACACAGGTTTGGTAGGTTTCCCTAGGTGCCGGCTGAGCTAGAGGGCAAAATCTACAGGTAGGCACTTTGCAAAAAACAGCTCTGTTTTCTGTGATGTGTCCACGTTGTGTTTTGGGGCATATCCTGTCGCGGGCGCTACGCCTACCCACACAAGTGAGGTACCATTTTTATCGGGAGATTTGGGGAAACGCTGGGTGGAAGGAAATTTGTGGCTGCTCTTAGATTCCAGAACTTTCTGTCACCGAAATATGAGGAAAATTTGTTTTTTTAGCCACATTTTGAGGTTTGCAAAGGATTCTAGGTAACAGAACCTGGTCAGATCCCCACAAGTCACCCCATCTTGGATTCCCCTAGGTCTCTAGATTTTTCAAAAATGCACAGGTTTGGTAGGTTTCCCTAGGTGCCGGTTGAGCTAGAGGCCAAAATCTATAGGTAGGCACTTTGCAAAAAACAGCTCTGTTTTCTTTAAAAAAAAGGGATGTGTCCACGTTGCGTTTTGGGGCATTTCCTGTCGCGGGCGCCAGGCCTACCCACACAAGTGAGGTACCATTTTTATCGGGAGACTTGGGGGAACGCTGGGTGGAAGGAAATTTGTGGCTCATCTTAGATTCCAGAACTTTCTGTCACCGAAATATGAGGAAAATATGTTTTTGTTAGCCACATTTTGAGGTTTGCAAAGGATTCTGGGTAACAGAACCTGGTCAGAGCCCCACAAGTCACCCCATCTTGGATTCCCCTAGGTCTCTAGATTAGAAAAATGCACAGGTTTGGTAGGTTTCCCTAGGTGCAGGCTGAGCTAGAGGGCAAAATCTAGAGTTAGGCACTTTGCAAAAAACAGCTCTGTTTTGTGTCAAAAAATGGGATGTGCCCACTTTGTGTTTTGGGACATTTCCTGTCGCGGGCGCTAGGCCTACCCACACAAGTGAGGTATCATTTTTATCGGGAGATATGGGGGAACGCTGGGTGGAAGGAAATTTGTGCCTCCTCTCAGATTCCAGAACTTTCTGTCACAGAAATGTGAGGAACATGTGTTTTTTTAGCCAAATTTTGAGGTTTGCAAAGGATTCTGGGTAAGAGAACCTGGTCAGAGCCCCACAAGTCAACCCATCTTGGATTCCCCTAGGTCTCTAGTTTTCAAAAACGCACAGGTTTGGTAGGTTTCCCTAGGTGCCGGCTGAGCTAGAGGGCAAAATCTACAGGTAGGCACTTTGCAAAAAACAGCTCTGTTTTCTGTGATGTGTCCACGTTGTGTTTTGGGGCATATCCTGTCGCGGGCGCTACGCCTACCCACACAAGTGAGGTACCATTTTTATCGGGAGACTTGGGGGAACGCTGGGTGGAAGGAAATTTGTGCCTCCTCTCAGTTTCCAGAACTTTCTGTCACAGAAATGTGAGGAACATGTGTTTTTTTAGCCAAATTTTGAGGTTTGCAAAGGATTCTGGGTAAGAGAACCTGGTCAGAGCCCCACAAGTCAACCCATCTTGGATTCCCCTAGGTCTCTAGTTTTCAAAAATGCACAGGTTTGGTAGGTTTCCCTAGGTGCCGGCTGAGGTAGAGGCCAAAATCTACAGGTAGGCACTTTGCAAAAAACAGCTCTGTTTTCTTTCAAAAAAAGGGATGTGTCCACGTTGTGTTTTAGGGCATTTCCTGTCGCGGGCACTAGGCCTACCCACACAAGTGAGGTATCATTTTTATCGGGAGACTTGAGGGAACGCTGGGTGGAAGGAAATTTGTGCCTCCTCTCATATTCCAGAAAATAACTTTCTGTCACAGAAATGTGAGGAACATGTGTTTTTTTAGCCAAATTTTGAGGTTTGCAAAGGATTCTGGGTAACAGAACCTGGTCAGAGCCCCACAAGTCACCCCATCTTGGATTCCCCTAGCTCTCTAGTTTTCAAAAACGCACAGGTTTGGTAGGTTTCCCTAGGTGCCGGCTGAAGAAGAGGCCAAAATCTACAGGTAGGCACTTTGCAAAAAACAGCTCTGTTTTCTTTTAAAAAAAGGGATGTGTCCACGTTGCGTTTTAGGGCATTTCCTGTAGCGGGCGCTAGGCCTACCCACACAAGTGAGGTATCATTTTTATCAGGAGACTTGGTGGAACGCTGGGTGGAAGGAAATTAGTGCCTCCTCTCAGATTCCAGAACTTTCTGTCACAGAAATGTGAGGAACATGTGTTTTTTTAGCCACATTTTGAGGTTTGCAAAGGATTCTGGGTAACAGAACCTGGTCAGAGCCCCACAAGTCACCCCTCTTGGATTCCCCTAGGTCTCTAGTTTTCAAATATGCACAGGTTTGGTAGGTTTCCCTAGGTGCCGGCTGAGGTAGAGGCCAAAATCTACAGGTAGGCACTTTGCAAAAAACAGCTCTGTTTTTTTTCAAAAAAAGGGATGTGTCCACGTTGCGTTTTAGGGCATTTCCTGTCTCGGGCGCTAGGCCTTCCCACACAAGTGAGGTATCATTTTTATCGGGAGACTTGGGGGAACGCTGGGTGGAAGGAAATTTGTGCCTCCTCTCGGATTCCAGAACTTTCTGGCACAGAAATGTGAGGAACATGTGTTTTTTTAGCCAAATTTTGAGGTTTGCAAAGGATTCTGGGTAACAGAACCTGGTCAGAGCCCCATAAGTCACCCCATCTTGGATTCCCCTAGGTCTCTAGTTTTCAAAAACGCACAGGTTTGGTAGGTTTCCCTAGGTGCCGGCTGAGCTAGAGGGCAAAATCTACAGGTAGGCACTTTGCAAAAAACAGCTCTGTTTTCTGTGATGTGTCCACGTTGTGTTTTGGGGCATATCCTGTCGCGGGCGCTACGCCTACCCACACAAGTGAAGTACCATTTTTATCGGGAGACTTGGGGAAACGCTGGGTGGAAGGAAATTTGTGGCTGCTCTTAGATTCCAGAACTTTCTGTCACCGAAATATGAGGAAAATTTGTTTTTTTAGCCACATTTTGAGGTTTGCAAAGGATTCTAGGTAACAGAACCTGGTCAGATCCCCACAAGTCACCCCATCTTGGATTCCCCTAGGTCTCTAGATTTTTCAAAAATGCACAGGTTTGGTAGGTTTCCCTAGGTGCCGGTTGAGCTAGAGGCCAAAATCTATAGGTAGGCACTTTGCAAAAAACAGCTCTGTTTTCTTTCAAAAAAAGGCATGTGTCCACGTTGCGTTTTGGGGCATTTCCTGTCGCGGGCGCTAGGCCTACCCACACAAGTGAGGTACCATTTTTATCGGGAGACTTGGGGGAACGCTGGGTGGAAGGAAATTTGTGGCTCATCTTAGATTCCAGAACTTTCTGTCACCGAAATATGAGGAAAATATGTTTTTGTTAGCCACATTTTGAGGTTTGCAAAGGATTCTGGGTAACAGAACCTGGTCAGAGCCCCACAAGTCACCCCATCTTGGATTCCCCTAGGTCTCAAGATTAGAAAAATGCACAGGTTTGGTAGGTTTCCCTAGGTGCCGGCTGAGCTAGAGGCCAAAATCTACAGGTAGGCACTTTGCAAAAAACAGCTCTGTTTTCTTTAAAAAAAAAGGGATGTGTCCACGTTGCGTTTTAGGGCATTTCCTGTCTCGGGCGCTAGGCCTTCCCACACAAGTGAGGTATCATTTTTATCGGGAGACTTGGGGGAACGCTGGGTGGAAGGAAATTTGTGCCTCCTCTCAGATTCCAGAACTTTCTGGCACAGAAATGTGAGGAACATGTGTTTTTTTAGCCAAATTTTGAGGTTTGCAAAGGATTCTGGGTAACAGAACCTGGTCAGAGCCCCATAAGTCACCCCATCTTGGATTCCCCTAGGTCTCTAGTTTTAAAAAACGCACAGGTTTGGTAGGTTTCCCTAGGTGCCGGCTGAGCTAGAGGGCAAAATCTACAGGTAGGCACTTTGCAAAAAACAGCTCTGTTTTCTGTGATGTGTCCACGTTGTGTTTTGGGGCATATCCTGTCGCGGGCGCTACGCCTACCCACACAAGTGAGGTACCATTTTTATCGGGAGACTTGGGGAAACGCTGGGTGGAAGGAAATTTGTGGCTGCTCTTAGATTCCAGAACTTTCTGTCACCGAAATATGAGGAAAATTTGTTTTTTTAGCCACATTTTGAGGTTTGCAAAGGATTCTAGGTAACAGAACCTGGTCAGATCCCCACAAGTCACCCCATCTTGGATTCCCCTAGGTCTCTAGATTTTTCAAAAATGCACAGGTTTGGTAGGTTTCCCTAGGTGCCGGTTGAGCTAGAGGCCAAAATCTATAGGTAGGCACTTTGCAAAAAACAGCTCTGTTTTCTTTCAAAAAAAGGGATGTGTCCACGTTGCGTTTTGGGGCATTTCCTGTGGCGGGCGCTAGGCCTACCCACACAAGTGAGGTACCATTTTTATCGGGAGACTTGGGGGAACGCTGGGTGGAAGGAAATTTGTGGCTCCTCTCAGATTCCAGAACTTTCTGTCACAGAAATGTGAGGAACATGTGCTTTTTTAGCCAAATTTTGAGGTTTGCAAAGGATTCTCGGTAACAGAACCTGGTCAGAGCCCCACAAGTCAACCCATCTTGGATTCCACTAGGTCTCTAGTTTTTAAAAACGCACAGGTTTGGTAGGTTTCCGTAGGTGCAGGCTGAGCTAGAGGGCAAAATGTAGAGTTAGGCACTTTGCAAAAAACAGCTCTGTTTTGTGTCAAAAAATGGGATGTGCCCACTTTGTGTTTTGGGACATTTCCTGTCGCGGGCGCTAGGCCTACCCACACAAGTGAGGTATCATTTTTATCGGGAGATATGGGGGAACGCTGGGTGGAAGGAAATTTGTGCCTCCTCTCAGATTCCAGAACTTTCTGTCACAGAAATGTGAGGAACATGTGTTTTTTTAGCCACATTTTGAGGTTTGCAAAGGATTCTGGGTAAGAGAACCTGGTCAGAGCCCCACAAGTCAACCCATCTTGGATTCCCCTAGGTCTCTAGTTTTCAAAAATGCACAGGTTTGGTAGGTTTCCCTAGGTGCCGGCTGAGGTAGAGGCCAAAATCTACAGGTAGGCACTTTGCAAAAAACAGCTCTGTTTTCTTTCAAAAAAAGGGATGTGTCCACGTTGTGTTTTAGGGCATTTCCTGTCGCGGGCACTAGGCCTACCCACACAAGTGAGGTATCATTTTTATCGGGAGACTTGAGGGAACGCTGGGTGGAAGGAAATTTGTGCCTCCTCTCATATTCCAGAAAATAACTTTCTGTCACAGAAATGTGAGGAACATGTGTTTTTTTAGCCAAATTTTGAGGTTTGCAAAGGATTCTGGGTAACAGAACCTGGTCAGAGCCCCACAAGTCACCCCATCTTGGATTCCCCTAGCTCTCTAGTTTTCAAAAACGCACAGGTTTGGTAGGTTTTCCTAGGTGCTGGCTGAGCTAGAGGCCAAAATCTACAGGTAGGCACTTTGCAAAAAACAGGTTCTGTTTTCTGTGATGTGTCCATGTTGTGTTTTCGGGCATACCCTGTCGCGGGCGCTAGGCCTACCCACACAAGTGAGGTACCATTTTTATCGGGAGACTTGGGGGAACGCTGGGTGGAAGGAAATTTGTGGCTCCTCTTAGATTCCAGAACTTTCTGTCACTGAAATGTGAGGAACATGTGTTTTTTAGCCAAATTTTGAGGTTTGCAAAGGATTCTGGGTAACAGAACCTGGTCAGAGCCCCACAAGTTACCCCATCTTGGATTCCCCTAGGTCTCTAGTTTTCAAAAACGCACAGGTTTGGTAGGTTTCCCTAGGTGCCGGCTGAGCGAGAGGCCAAAATCTACAGGTAGGCACTTTGCAAAAAACAGCTCTGTTTTTTTTCAAAAAAAGGTATGTGTCCACGTTGCGTTTTGGGGCATTTCCTGTGGCGGGCGCTAGGCCTACCCACACAAGTGAGATATCATTTTTATCACGAGGCTTGGGGGAACGCAGGGTGGAAGGAAATTTGTGCCTCCTCTCATATTCCAGAAAATAACTTTCTGTCACAGAAATGTGAGGAACATGTGTTTTTTTAGCCAAATTCTGAGGTTTGCAAAGGATTCTGGGTAACAGAACCTGGTCAGAGCCCCACAAGTCACGCCATCTTGGATTCCCCTAGCTCTCTAGTTTTCAAAAACGCACAGGTTTGGTAGGTTTTCCTAGGTGCTGGCTGAGCTAGAGGCCAAAATCTACAGGTAGGCACTTTGCAAAAAACAGGTTCTGTTTTCTGTGATGTGTCCATGTTGTGTTTTCGGGCATACCCTGTCGCGGGCGCTAGGCCTACCCACACAAGTGAGGTACCATTTTTATCGGGAGACTTGGGGGAACGCTGGGTGGAAGGAAATTTGTGGCTCCTCTTAGATTCCAGAACTTTCTGTCACAGAAATGTGAGGAACATGTGTTTTTTAGCCAAATTTTGAGGTTTGCAAAGGATTCTGGGTAACAGAACCTGGTCAGAGCCCCACAAGTCACCCCATCTTGGATTCCCCTAGCTCTCTAGTTTTCAAAAACGCACAGGTTTGGTAGGTTTTCCTAGGTGCTGGCTGAGCTAGAGGCCAAAATCTACAGGTAGGCACTTTGCAAAAAACAGGTTCTGTTTTCTGTGATGTGTCCATGTTGTGTTTTCGGGCATACCCTGTCGCGGGCGCTAGGCCTACCCACACAAGTGAGGTACCATTTTTATCGGGAGACTTGGGGGAACGCTGGGTGGAAGGAAATTTGTGGCTCCTCTTAGATTCCAGAACTTTCTGTCACAGAAATGTGAGGAACATGTGTTTTTTAGCCAAATTTTGAGGTTTGTAAAGGATTCTGGGTAACAGAACCTGGTCAGAGCCCCACAAGTCACCCCATCTTGGATTCCCCTAGGTCTCTAGTTTTCAAAAACGCACAGGTTTGGTAGGTTTCCCTAGGTGCCGGCTGAGCTAGAGGGCAAAATCTACAGGTAGGCACTTTGCAAAAAACAGCTCTGTTTTCTGTCAAAAAATGGGATGTGCTCACTTTGTGTTTTGGGACATTTTCTGTCGCGGGCGGTAGGACTACCCACACAAGTGAGCCATCATTTTTATTGAGAGACATGGGGGAACGCTGGGTGGAAGGAAATTTGTGGCTCCTCTCAGATTCCAGAACTTTCTGTCACCGAAATTTGAGGAAAATGTGTTTTTTTAGCCAAATTGTGAGGTTTGCAAAGGATTCTGGGTAACAGAACCTGGTCAGAGCCCCACAAGTCACCCCATCTTGGATTCCCCTAGGTCTCTAGATTTAAAAAATGCTCTGGTTTGGTAGGTTTCCCTAGGTGCCGGCTGAGCGAGAGGCCAAAATCTACTGGTAGGCACTTTGCAAAAAACAGCTCTGTTTTCTTTCAAAAAAAGGGATGTATCCACGTTGCGTTTTGGGGCATTTCCTGTGGCGGGCGCTAGGCCTACCCACACAAGTGAGGTATCATTTTTATCAGGAGACTTGGGGGAACGCTGGGTGGAAGGAAATTTGTGCCTCCTCTCAGATTCCAGAACTTTCTGTCACAGAAATGTGAGGAACATGTGTTTTTTTAGCCACATTTTGAGGTTTGCAAAGGATTCTGGGTAACAGAACCTGGTCAGAGCCCCACAAGTCACCCCATCTTTGATTACCCTAGGTCTCTAGTTTTAAAAAATGCACAGGTTTGGTAGGTTTCCCTAGTTGCCGGCTGAGGTAGAGGCCAAAATCTACAGGTAGGCACTTTGCAAAAAACAGCTCTGTTTTCTCTGATGTGTCCACGTTGTGTTTTCGGGCATACCCTGTCGCGGGCGCTAGGCCTACCCACACAAGTGAGGTATCATTTTTATCAGGAGACTTGGTGGAACGCTGGGTGGAAGGAAATCAGTGCCTCCTCTCAGATTCCAGAACTTTCTGTCACAGAAATGTGAGGAACATGTGTTTTTTTAGCCAAATTTTGAGGTTTGCAAAGGATTCTGGGTAACAGAACCTGGTCAGAGCCCCACAAGTCACCCCATCTTGGATTCCCCTAGGTCTCTAGTTTTCAAATATGCACAGGTTTGGTAGGTTTCCCTAGGTGCCGGCTGAGGTAGAGGCCAAAATCTACAGGTAGGCACTTTGCAAAAAACAGCTCTGTTTTCTGTCAAAAAATGGGATGTGCCCACTTTGTGTTTTGGGACATTTCCTGTCGCGGGCGCTAGGACTACCCACACAAGTGAAGTATCATTTTTATCGGGAGATATGGGGGAACGCTGGGTGGAAGGAAATTTGTGGCTCCTCTCAGATTCCAGAACTTTCTGTCACCGAAATGTGAGGAATATGTGTTTTTTTAGCCAAATTTTGAGGTTTGCAAAGGATTCTCGGTAACAGAACCTGGTCAGAGCCCCACAATTCACCCCATCTTGGATTCCCCTAGGTCTCTAGATTTAAAAAATGCACTGGTTTGGTAGGTTTCCCTAGGTGCCGGCTGAGCGAGAGGCCAAAATCTACAGGTAGGCACTTTGCAAAAAACAGCTCTGTTTTCTTTAAAAAAAAGGGATGTATCCACGTTGCGTTTTGGGGCATTTCCAGTGGCGGGCGCTAGGCCTACCCACACAAGTGAGGTATCATTTTTTTCAGGAGACTTGGGGGAACGCTGGGTGGAAGGAAATTTGTGCCTCCTCTCAGATTCCAGAACTTTCTGTCACAGAAATGTGAGGAACATGTGTTTTTTTAGCCAAATTTTGAGGTTTGCAAAGGATTCTGGGTAACAGAACCTGGTTAGAGCCCCATAAGTCACCCCATCTTGGATTCCCCTAGGTCTCTAGTTTTCAAAAACGCACAGGTTTGGTAGGTTTCCCTAGGTGCCGGCTGAGCTAGAGGGCAAAATCTACAGGTAGGCACTTTGCAAAAAACAGCTCTGTTTTCTGTGATGTGTCCACGTTGTGTTTTCGGGCATACCCTGTCGCGGGCGCTAGGCCTACCCACACAAGTGAGGTACCATTTTTATCGGGAGACTTGGGGGAACGCTGGGTGGAAGGAAATTTGTGGCTCCTCTTAGATTCCAGAACTTTCTGTCACTGAAATGTGAGGAACATGTGTTTTTTAGCCAAATTTTGAGGTTTGCAAAGGATTCTGGGTAACAGAACCTGGTCAGAGCCCCACAAGTTACCCCATCTTGGATTCCCCTAGGTCTCTAGTTTTCAAAAACGCACAGGTTTGGTAGGTTTCCCTAGGTGCCGGCTGAGCGAGAGGCCAAAATCTACAGGTAGGCACTTTGCAAAAAACAGCTCTGTTTTTTTTCAAAAAAAGGTATGTGTCCACGTTGCGTTTTGGGGCATTTCCTGTGGCGGGCGCTAGGCCTACCCACACAAGTGAGATATCATTTTTATCACGAGGCTTGGGGGAACGCAGGGTGGAAGGAAATTTGTGCCTCCTCTCATATTCCAGAAAATAACTTTCTGTCACAGAAATGTGAGGAACATGTGTTTTTTTAGCCAAATTTTGAGGTTTGCAAAGGATTCTGGGTAACAGAACCTGGTCAGAGCCCCACAAGTCACGCCATCTTGGATTCCCCTAGCTCTCTAGTTTTCAAAAACGCACAGGTTTGGTAGGTTTTCCTAGGTGCTGGCTGAGCTAGAGGCCAAAATCTACAGGTAGGCACTTTGCAAAAAACAGGTTCTGTTTTCTGTGATGTGTCCATGTTGTGTTTTCGGGCATACCCTGTCGCGGGCGCTAGGCCTACCCACACAAGTGAGGTACCATTTTTATCGAGAGACTTGGGGGAACGCTGGGTGGAAGGAAATTTGTGGCTCCTCTTAGATTCCAGAACTTTCTGTCACAGAAATGTGAGGAACATGTGTTTTTTAGCCAAATTTTGAGGTTTGCAAAGGATTCTGGGTAACAGAACCTGGTCAGAGCCCCACAAGTCACCCCATCTTGGATTCCCCTAGCTCTCTAGTTTTCAAAAACGCACAGGTTTGGTAGGTTTTCCTAGGTGCTGGCTGAGCTAGAGGCCAAAATCTACAGGTAGGCACTTTGCAAAAAACAGGTTCTGTTTTCTGTGATGTGTCCATGTTGTGTTTTCGGGCATACCCTGTCGCGGGCGCTAGGCCTACCCACACAAGTGAGGTACCATTTTTATCGGGAGACTTGGGGGAACGCTGGGTGGAAGGAAATTTGTGGCTCCTCTTAGATTCCAGAACTTTCTGTCACAGAAATGTGAGGAACATGTGTTTTTTAGCCAAATTTTGAGGTTTGTAAAGGATTCTGGGTAACAGAACCTGGTCAGAGCCCCACAAGTCACCCCATCTTGGATTCCCCTAGGTCTCTACTTTTCAAAAACGCACAGGTTTGGTAGGTTTCCCTAGGTGCCGGCTGAGCTAGAGGGCAAAATCTACAGGTAGGCACTTTGCAAAAAACAGCTCTGTTTTCTGTCAAAAAATGGGATGTGCTCACTTTGTGTTTTGGGACATTTTCTGTCGCGGGCGGTAGGACTACCCACACAAGTGAGCCATCATTTTTATTGAGAGACATGGGGGAACGCTGGGTGGAAGGAAATTTGTGGCTCCTCTCAGATTCCAGAACTTTCTGTCACCGAAATTTGAGGAAAATGTGTTTTTTTAGCCAAATTTTGAGGTTTGCAAAGGATTCTGGGTAACAGAACCTGGTCAGAGCCCCACAAGTCACCCCATCTTGGATTCCCCTAGGTCTCTAGATTTAAAAAATGCTCTGGTTTGGTAGGTTTCCCTAGGTGCCGGCTGAGCGAGAGGCCAAAATCTACTGGTAGGCACTTTGCAAAAAACAGCTCTGTTTTCTTTCAAAAAAAGGGATGTATCCACGTTGCGTTTTGGGGCATTTCCTGTGGCGGGCGCTAGGCCTACCCACACAAGTGAGGTATCATTTTTATCAGGAGACTTGGGGGAACGCTGGGTGGAAGGAAATTTGTGCCTCCTCTCAGATTCCAGAACTTTCTGTCACAGAAATGTGAGGAACATGTGTTTTTTTAGCCACATTTTGAGGTTTGCAAAGGATTCTGGGTAACAGAACCTGGTCAGAGCCCCACAAGTCACCCCATCTTTGATTACCCTAGGTCTCTAGTTTTAAAAAATGCACAGGTTTGGTAGGTTTCCCTAGTTGCCGGCTGAGGTAGAGGCCAAAATCTACAGGTAGGCACTTTGCAAAAAACAGCTCTGTTTTCTCTGATGTGTCCACGTTGTGTTTTCGGGCATACCCTGTCGCGGGCGCTAGGCCTACCCACACAAGTGAGGTATCATTTTTATCAGGAGACTTGGTGGAACGCTGGGTGGAAGGAAATCAGTGCCTCCTCTCAGATTCCAGAACTTTCTGTCACAGAAATGTGAGGAACATGTGTTTTTTTAGCCAAATTTTGAGGTTTGCAAAGGATTCTGGGTAACAGAACCTGGTCAGAGCCCCACAAGTCACCCCATCTTGGATTCCCCTAGGTCTCTAGTTTTCAAATATGCACAGGTTTGGTAGGTTTCCCTAGGTGCCGGCTGAGGTAGAGGCCAAAATCTACAGGTAGGCACTTTGCAAAAAACAGCTCTGTTTTCTGTCAAAAAATGGGATGTGCCCACTTTGTGTTTTGGGACATTTCCTGTCGCGGGCGCTAGGACTACCCACACAAGTGAAGTATCATTTTTATCGGGAGATATGGGGGAACGCTGGGTGGAAGGAAATTTGTGGCTCCTCTCAGATTCCAGAACTTTCTGTCACCGAAATGTGAGGAATATGTGTTTTTTTAGCCAAATTTTGAGGTTTGCAAAGGATTCTCGGTAACAGAACCTGGTCAGAGCCCCACAATTCACCCCATCTTGGATTCCCCTAGGTCTCTAGATTTAAAAAATGCACTGGTTTGGTAGGTTTCCCTAGGTGCCGGCTGAGCGAGAGGCCAAAATCTACAGGTAGGCACTTTGCAAAAAACAGCTCTGTTTTCTTTAAAAAAAAGGGATGTATCCACGTTGCGTTTTGGGGCATTTCCAGTGGCGGGCGCTAGGCCTACCCACACAAGTGAGGTATCATTTTTTTCAGGAGACTTGGGGGAACGCTGGGTGGAAGGAAATTTGTGCCTCCTCTCAGATTCCAGAACTTTCTGTCACAGAAATGTGAGGAACATGTGTTTTTTTAGCCAAATTTTGAGGTTTGCAAAGGATTCTGGGTAACAGAACCTGGTTAGAGCCCCATAAGTCACCCCATCTTGGATTCCCCTAGGTCTCTAGTTTTCAAAAACGCACAGGTTTGGTAGGTTTCCCTAGGTGCCGGCTGAGCTAGAGGGCAAAATCTACAGGTAGGCACTTTGCAAAAAACAGCTCTGTTTTCTGTGATGTGTCCACGTTGTGTTTTGGGGCATATCCTGTCGCGGACGCTACGCCTACCCACACAAGTGAGGTACCTTTTTTATCGGGAGACTTGGGGAAATGCTGGGTGGAAGGAAATTTGTGGCTGCTCTTAGATTCCAGAACTTTCTGTCACCGAAATATGAGGAAAATTTGTTTTTTTAGCCACATTTTGAGGTTTGCAAAGGATTCTAGGTAACAGAACCTGGTCAGAGCCCCACAATTCACCCCATCTTGGATTCCCCTAGGTCTCTAGATTTTTCAAAAATGCACAGGTTTGGTAGGTTTCCCTAGGTGCCGGTTGAGCTAGAGGCCAAAATCTATAGGTAGGCACTTTGCAAAAAACAGCTCTGTTTTCTTTCAAAAAAAGGGATGTGTCCACGTTGCGTTTTGGGGCATTTCCTGTCGTGGGCGCTAGGCCTACCCACACAAGTGAGGTACCATTTTTATCGGGAGACTTGGGGGAACGCTGGGTGGAAGGAAATTTGTGGCTCATCTTAGATTCCAGAACTTTCTGTCACCGAAATATGAGGAAAATATGTTTTTGTTAGCCACATTTTGAGGTTTGCAAAGGATTCTGGGTAACAGAACCTGGTCAGAGCCCCACAAGTCACCCCATCTTGGATTCCCCTAGGTCTCTAGATTAGAAAAAATGCACAGGTTTGGTAGGTTTCCCTAGGTGCCGGCTGAGCTAGAGGCCAAAATCTACAGGTAGGCACTTTGCAAAAAACAACTCTGTTTTCTTTCAAAAAAAGGGATGTGTCCACGTTGCGTTTTGGGGCATTTCCTGTGGCGGGCGCTAAGCCTACCCACACAAGTGAGGTACCATTTTTATCGGGAGACTTGGGGGAACGCTGGGTGGAAGGAAATTTGTGGCTCCTCTCAGATTCCAGAACTTTCTGTCACAGAAATGTGAGGAACATGTGCTTTTTTAGCCAAATTTTGAGGTTTGCAAAGGATTCTCGGTAACAGAACCTGGTCAGAGCCCCACAAGTCAACCCATCTTGGATTCCACTAGGTCTCTAGTTTTTAAAAACGCACAGGTTTGGTAGGTTTCCCTAGGTGCAGGCTGAGCTAGAGGGCAAAATGTAGAGTTAGGCACTTTGCAAAAAACAGCTCTGTTTTCTGTCAAAAAATGGGATGTGCCCACTTTGTGTTTTGGGACATTTCCTGTCGCGGGCGCTAGGACTACCCACACAAGTGAAGTATCATTTTTATCGGGAGATATGGGGGAACTCTGGGTGGAAGGAAATTTGTGGCTCCTCTCAGATTCCAGAACTTTCTGTCACCGAAATGTGAGGAATATGTGTTTTTTTAGCCAAATTTTGAGGTTTGCAAAGGATTCTGGGTAACAGAACCTGGTCAGAGCCCCAGAATTCACCCCATCTTGGATTCCCCAGGGTTTCTAGTTTTCAAAAATGCGCTGGTTTGCTAGGTTTCTCCAGGTGCCGGCTGAGCTAGAGGCCAAAATCCACAGGTAGACACTGTTTTCTTTAAAAAAATGTGATGTGTCCACATTGTGTTTTGGACCATTTCCTGTCGCGGGCGCTAGGCCTACCCACACAAGTGAGGTATCATTTTTATCGGGAGATATGGGGGAACGCTGGGTGGAAGGGAATTTGTGGCTCCTCTCAGATTCCAGAACTTTCTCTCACCGAAATGTGAGGAAAATGGGTTTTTTTAGCCAAAATTTGAGGTTTGCCAAGGATTCTGGGTAACAGAACCTGGTCAGAGCCCCACAAGTCACCCCATCTTGGATTCCCCTAGGTCTCTAGTTTTCAAAAATGCACAGGTTTGGTAGGTTTCCCTAGGTGCCGGCTGAGCGAGAGGCCAAAATCTACAGGTAGGCACTTTGCAAAAAACAGCTCTGTTTTTTTTCAAAAAAGGTATGTGTCCACGTTGCGTTTTGGGGCATTTCCTGTCGCGGGCGCTAGGCCTACCCACACAAGTGAGGTACCATTTTTATCGGGAGACTTGGGGGAACGCTGGGTGGAAGGAAATTTGTGGCTCATCTTAGATTCCAGAACTTTCTGTCACCGAAATATGAGGAAAATATGTTTTTGTTAGCCACATTTTGAGGTTTGCAAAGGATTCTGGGTAACAGAACCTGGTCAGAGCCCCACAAGTCACCCCATCTTGGATTCCACTAGGTCTCTAGATTAGAAAAAATGCACAGGTTTGGTAGGTTTCCCTAGGTGCCGGCTGAGCTAGAGGCCAAAATCTACAGGTAGGCACTTTGCAAAAAACAACTCTGTTTTCTTTCAAAAAAAGGGATGTGTCCACGTTGCGTTTTGGGGCATTTCCTGTGGCGGGCGCTAAGCCTACCCACACAAGTGAGGTACCATTTTTATCGGGAGACTTGGGGGAACGCTGGGTGGAAGGAAATTTGTGGCTCCTCTCAGATTCCAGAACTTTCTGTCACAGAAATGTGAGGAACATGTGCTTTTTTAGCCAAATTTTGAGGTTTGCAAAGGATTCTCGGTAACAGAACCTGGTCAGAGCCCCACAAGTCAACCCATCTTGGATTCCACTAGGTCTCTAGTTTTTAAAAACGCACAGGTTTGGTAGGTTTCCCTAGGTGCAGGCTGAGCTAGAGGGCAAAATGTAGAGTTAGGCACTTTGCAAAAAACAGCTCTGTTTTCTGTCAAAAAATGGGATGTGCCCACTTTGTGTTTTGGGACATTTCCTGTCGCGGGCGCTAGGACTACCCACACAAGTGAAGTATCATTTTTATCGGGAGATATGGGGGAACTCTGGGTGGAAGGAAATTTGTGGCTCCTCTCAGATTCCAGAACTTTCTGTCACCGAAATGTGAGGAATATGTGTTTTTTTAGCCAAATTTTGAGGTTTGCAAAGGATTCTGGGTAACAGAACCTGGTCAGAGCCCCAGAATTCACCCCATCTTGGATTCCCCAGGGTTTCTAGTTTTCAAAAATGCGCTGGTTTGCTAGGTTTCTCCAGGTGCCGGCTGAGCTAGAGGCCAAAATCCACAGGTAGACACTGTTTTCTTTAAAAAAATGTGATGTGTCCACATTGTGTTTTGGACCATTTCCTGTCGCGGGCGCTAGGCCTACCCACACAAGTGAGGTATCATTTTTATCGGGAGATATGGGGGAACGCTGGGTGGAAGGGAATTTGTGGCTCCTCTCAGATTCCAGAACTTTCTCTCACCGAAATGTGAGGAAAATGTGTTTTTTTAGCCAAAATTTGAGGTTTGCCAAGGATTCTGGGTAACAGAACCTGGTCAGAGCCCCACAAGTCACCCCATCTTGGATTCCCCTAGGTCTCTAGTTTTCAAAAATGCACAGGTTTGGTAGGTTTCCCTAGGTGCCGGCTGAGCGAGAGGCCAAAATCTACAGGTAGGCACTTTGCAAAAAACAGCTCTGTTTTTTTTCAAAAAAGGTATGTGTCCACGTTGCGTTTTGGGGCATTTCCTGTGGCGGGCGCTAGGCCTACCCACACAAGTGAGATATCATTTTTATCAGGAGACTTGGGGGAACGCAGGGTGGAAGGAAATTTGTGCCTCCTCTCAGATTCCAGAACTTTCTGTCACAGAAATGTGAGGAACATGTGTTTTTTTAGCCAAATTTTGAGGTTTGCAAAGGATTCTGGGTAAGAGAACCTGGTCAGAGCCCCACAAGTCAACCCATCTTGGATTCCCCTAGGTCTCTAGTTTTCAAAAATGCACAGGTTTGGTAGGTTTCCCTAGGTGCCGGCTGAGGTAGAGGCCAAAATCTACAGGTAGGCACTTTGCAAAAAACAGCTCTGTTTTCTTTCAAAAAAAGGGATGTGTCCACGTTGCGTTTTAGGGCATTTCCTGTCGCGGGCACTAGGCCTACCCACACAAGTGAGGTATCATTTTTATCGGGAGACTTGAGGGAAAGCTGGGTGGAAGGAAATTTGTGCCTCCTCTCATATTCCAGAAAATAACTTTCTGTCACAGAAATGTGAGGAACATGTGTTTTTTTAGCCAAATTTTGAGGTTTGCAAAGGATTCTGGGTAACAGAACCTGGTCAGAGCCCCACAAGTCACCCCATCTTGGATTCCCCTAGCTCTCTAGTTTTCAAAAACGCACAGGTTTGGTAGGTTTTCCTAGGTGCTGGCTGAGCTAGAGGCCAAAATCTACAGGTAGGCACTTTGCAAAAAACAGGTTCTGTTTTCTGTGATGTGTCCATGTTGTGTTTTCGGGCATACCCTGTCGCGGGCGCTAGGCCTACCCACACAAGTGAGGTACCATTTTTATCGGGAGACTTGGGGGAACGCTGGGTGGAAGGAAATTTGTGGCTCCTCTTAGATTCCAGAACTTTCTGTCACAGAAATGTGAGGAACATGTGTTTTTTAGCCAAATTTTGAGGTTTGCAAAGGATTCTGGGTAACAGAACCTGGTCAGAGCCCCACAAGTCACCCCATCTTGGATTCCCCTAGGTCTCTAGTTTTCAAAAACGCACAGGTTTGGTAGGTTTCCCTAGGTGCCGGCTGAACGAGAGGCCAAAATCTACAGGTAGGCACTTTGCAAAAAACAGCTCTGTTTTTTTTCAAAAAAAGGTATGTGTCCACGTTGCGTTTTGGGGCATTTCCTGTGGCGGGCGCTAGGTCTACCCACACAAGTGAGATATCATTTTTATCAGGATACTTGGGGGAACGCATGGTGGAAGGAAATTTGTGCCTCCTCTCATATTCCAGAAAATTACTTTCTGTCACAGAAATGTGAGGAACATGTGTTTTTTTAGCCAAATTTTGAGGTTTGCAAAGGATTCTGGGTAACAGAACCTGGTCAGAGCCCCACAAGTCACCCCATCTTGGATTCCCCTAGCTCTCTAGTTTTCAAAAACGCACAGGTTTGGTAGGTTTTCCTAGGTGCTGGCTGAGCTAGAGGCCAAAATCTACAGGTAGGCACTTTGCAAAAAACAGGTTCTGTTTTCTGTGATGTGTCCATGTTGTGTTTTCGGGCATACCCTGTCGCGGGCGCTAGGCCTACCCACACAAGTGAGGTACCATTTTTATCGGGAGACTTGGGGGAACGCTGGGTGGAAGGAAATTTGTGGCTCCTCTTAGATTCCAGAACTTTCTGTCACACAAATGTGAGGAACATGTGTTTTTTAGCCAAATTTTGAGGTTTGCAAAGGATTCTGGGTAACAGAACCTGGTCAGAGCCCCACAAGTCACCCCATCTTGGATTCCCCTAGCTCTCTAGTTTTCAAAAACGCACAGGTTTGGTAGGTTTTCCTAGGTGCTGGCTGAGCTAGAGGCCAAAATCTACAGGTAGGCACTTTGCAAAAAACAGGTTCTGTTTTCTGTGATGTGTCCATGTTGTGTTTTCGGGCATACCCTGTCGCGGGCGCTAGGCCTACCCACACAAGTGAGGTACGATTTTTATCGGGAGACGTGGGGGAACGCTGGGTGTAAGGAAATTTGTGGCTCCTCTTAGATTCCAGAACTTTCTGTCACAGAAATGTGAGGAACATGTGTTTTTTAGCCAAATTTTGAGATTTGCAAAGGATTCTGGGCAACAGAACCTGGTCAGAGCCCCACAAGTCACCCCATCTTGGATTCCCCTAGGTCTCTAGTTTTCAAAAACGCACAGGTTGGGTAGGTTTCCCTAGGTGCCGGCTGAGCTAGAGGGCAAAATCTACAGGTAGGCACTTTGCAAAAAACAGCTCTGTTTTCTGTCAAAAAATGGGATGTGCTCACTTTGTGTTTTGGGACATTTCCTGTCGCGGGCGGTAGGACTACCCACACAAGTGAGCCATCATTTTTATTGGGAGACATGGGAGAACGCTGGGTGGAAGGAAATTTGTGGCTCCTCTCAGATTCCAGAACTTTCTGTCACCGAAATTTGAGGAAAATGTGTTTTTTTAGCCAAATTTTGAGGTTTGCAAAGGATTCTGGGTAACAGAACCTGGTCAGAGCCCCACAAGTCACCCCATCTTGGATTCCCCTAGGTCTCTAGATTTCAAAAAATGCACTGGTTTGGTAGGTTTCCCTAGGTGCAGGCTGAGCGAGAGGCCAAAATCTACAGGTAGGCACTTTGCAAAAAACAGCTCTGTTTTCTTTCAAAAAAAGGGATGTATCCACGTTGCGTTTTGGGGCATTTCCTGTGGCGGGCTCTAGGCCTACCCACACAAGTGAGGTATCATTTTTATCAGGAGACTTGGGGGAACGCTGGGTGGAAGGAAATTTGTGCCTCCTCTCAGATTCCAGAACTTTCTGTCACAGAAATGTGAGGAACATGTGTTTTTTTAGCCACATTTTGAGGTTTGCAAAGGATTCTGGGTAACAGAACCTGGTCAGAGCCCCACAAGTCACCCCATCTTTGATTACCCTAGGTCTCTAGTTTTAAAAAATGCACAGGTTTGGTAGGTTTCCCTAGGTGCCGGCTGAGGTAGAGGCCAAAATCTACAGGTAGGCACTTTGCAAAAAACAGCTCTGTTTTCTGTGATGTGTCCACGTTGTGTTTTCGGGCATACCCTGTCGCGGGCGCTAGGCCTACCCACACAAGTGAGGTACCATTTTTATCGGGAGACTTGGTGGAACGCTGGGTGGAAGGAAATTTCTGGCTCCTCTTAGATTTCAGAACTTTCTGTCACAGAAATATGAGGAACATGTGTTTTTTAGCCAAATTTTGAGGTTTGCAAAGGATTCTGGGTAACAGAACCTGGTCAGAGCCCCACAAGTCACGCCATCTTCGATTCCCCTAGGTCTCTAGTTTTCAAAAACGCACAGGTTTGGTAGGTTTCCCTAGGTGCCGGCTGAGCTAGAGGGCAAAATCTACAGGTATGCACTTTGCAAAAAACAGCTCTGTTTTCTGTCAAAAAATGGGATGTGCCCACTTTGTGTTTTGGGACATTTCCTGTCGCGGGCGGTAGGACTACCCATACAAGTGAGGTATCATTTTTATCGGGAGACATGGGGGAACGCTGGGTGGAAGGAAATTTGTGGCTCCTCTCAGATTCCAGAACTTTCTGTCACCGAAATGTGAGGAAAATGTATTTCTTTAGCCAAATTTTGAGGTTTGCAAAGGATTCTGGGTAACAGAACCTGGTCAGAGCCCCACAAGTCACCCCATCTTGGATTCCCCTAGGTCTTTAGATTTAAAAAATGCACTGGTTTGGTAGGTTTCCCTAGGTGCCGGCTGAGCGAGAGGCCAAAATCTACAGGTAGGCACTTTGCAAAAAACAGCTCTGTTTTCTTTAAAAAAAAGGGATGTGTCCACGTTGCGTTTTAGGCCATTTCCTGTCGCGGGCGCTAGGCCTACCCACACAAGTGAGGTATCATTTTTATCGGGAGACTTGGTGGAACGCTGGTTGGAAGGAAATTTGTGCCTCCTCTCAGATTCCAGAACTTTCTGTCACAGAAATGTGAGGAACATGTGGTTTTTTTGCCAGATTTTGAGGTTTGCAAAGGATTCTGGGTAACAGAACCTGGTCAGAGCCCCACAAGTCACCCCATCTTGGATTCCCCTAGGTCTCTAGTTTTCAAAAATGCACAGGTTTGGTAGGTTTCCCTAAGTGCCGGCTGAGGTAGAGGCCAAAATCTACAGGTAGGCACTTTGCAAAAAACAGCTCTTTTTTTTTCAAAAAAAGGGATGTGTCCACGTTGCGTTTTAGGGCATTTCCTGTCGCGGGGGCTAGGCCTACCCACACAAGTGAGGTATCATTTTTATCGGGAGACTTGGGGGAATGCTGGTTGGAAGGAAATTTGTGCCTCCTCTCAGATTCCAGAACTTTCTGTCATAGAAATGTGAGGAACATGTGTTTTTTTAGCCAAATTTTGAGGTTTGCAAAGGATTCTGGGTAACAGAACCTGGTCAGAGCCCCACAAGTCACCCCATCTTGGATTCCCCTAGGTCTCTAGTTTTCAAAACCGCTCAGGTTTGGTAGGTTTCCCTAGGTGCCGGCTGAGCTAGAGGGCAAAATCTACAGGTAGGCACTTTGCAAAAATCAGCTCTGTTTTCTGTCAAAAAAAGGGATGTGGCCACTTTGTGTTTTGGGACATTTCCTGTCGCGGGCGCTAGGACTACCCACACGAGTGAGGTATCATTTTTATCAGGAGACATGGGGGAACGCTGGGTGGAAGGAAATTTGTGGCTCCTCTCAGATTCCAGAACTTTCTCTCACCGAAATGTGAGGAAAATGTGTTTTTTTAGCCAAATTTTGAGGTTTGCAAAGGATTCTGTGTAACAGAACCTGGTCAGAGCCCCACAAGTCACCCCATCTTGGATTCCCCTAGGTCTCTAGATTTAAAAAATGCACTGGTTTGGTAGGTTTCCCTAGGTGCCGGCTGAGCGAGAGGCCAAAATCTACAGGTAGGCACTTTGAAAAAAACAGCTCTTTTTTTTTCAAAAAAAGGGATGTGTCCACGTTGCGTTTTAGGGCATTTCCTGTCGCGGGGGCTAGGCCTACCCACACAAGTGAGGTATCATTTTTATCGGGAGACTTGGGGGAATGCTGGTTGGAAGGAAATTTGTGCCTCCTCTCAGATTCCAGAACTTTCTGTCATAGAAATGTGAGGAACATGTTTTTTTTTTAGCCAAATTTTGAGGTTTGCAAAGGATTCTGGGTAACAGAACCTGGTCAGAGCCCCACAAGTCACCCCATCTTGGATTCCCCTAGGTCTCTAGTTTTCAAAAACGCACAGGTTTGGTAGGTTTCCCTAGGTGCCGGCTGAGCTAGAGGGCAAAATCTACAGGTAGGCACTTTGCAAAAACAGCTCTGTTTACTGTGATGTGTCCACGTTGTGTTTTGGGGCATATCCTGTCGCGGGCGCTACGCCTACCCACACAAGTGAGGTACCATTTTTATCGGGAGACTTGGGGGAATGCTGGGTGGAAGGAAATTTGTGGCTCCTCTTAGATTCCAGAACTTCCTGTCACCGTAATATGAGGAAAATATGTTTTCTTTAGCCACATTTTGAGGTTTGCAAAGGATTCTGGGTAACAGAACCTGGTCAGAGCCCCACAAGTCACCCCATCTTGGATTCCCCTAGGTCTCTAGTTTTCAAAAACGCACAGGTTTGGTAGGTTTCCCTAGGTGCCGGCTGAGCTAGAGGGCAACATCTACAGGTAGGCACTTTGCAAAAACAGCTCTGTTTTCTGTGATGTGTCCACGTTGTGTTTTGGGGCATATCCTGTCGCAGGCGCTACGCCTACCCACACAAGTGAGGTACCATTTTTATCGGGAGACTTGGGGGAACGCTGGGTGGAAGGAAATTTGTGGCTCCTCTTAGATTCCAGAACTTTCTGTCACAGAAATGTGAGGAACATGTGTTTTTTAGCCAAATTATGAGGTTTGCAAAGGATTCTGGGTGACAGAACCTGGTCAGAGCCCCACAAGTCACCCCATCTTGGATTCCCCTAGGTCTCTAGTTTTCAAAAACACACAGGTTTGTTAGGTTTTCCTAGGTGCTGGCTGAGCTAGAGGCCAAAATCTACAGGTAGGCACTTTGCAAAAAACAGCTCTGTTTTCTGTGATGTGTCCACGTTGTGTTTTCGGGCATACCCTTTCGCGGGCGCTAGGCCTACCCACACAAGTGAGGTACCATTTTTATCGGGAGACTTTGGGGAACGTTGGGTGGAAGGAAATGTGTGGCTCCTCTTAGATTCCAGGACTTTCTGTCACAGAAATGTGAGGAACATGTGTTTTTTTTTAGCCAAATTTTGAGGTTTGCAAAGGATTCTGGGTAACAGAACCTGGTCAGAGCCCCACAAGTCACCCCATCTTGGATTCCCCTAGGTCTCTAGTTTTCAAAAACGCACAGGTTTGGTAGGTTTCCTTAGGTGCTGGCTGAGCTAGAGGCCAAAATCTACAGGTAGGCACTTTGCAAAAAACAGCTCTGTTTTCTGTGATCTGTCCACGTTGTGTTTTCGGGCATACCCTGTCACGGGCGCTAGGCCTATCCACACAAGTGAGGTACCATTTTTATCGGGAGACTTGGGGGAACGCTGGGTGGAAGGAAATTTGTGGCTCCTCTTAGATTCCAGAACTTTCTGTCACAGAAATGTGAGGAACATGTGTTTTTTTAGCCAAATTTTGAGGTTTGCAAAGGATTCTGGGTAACAGAACCTGGTCAGAGCCCCACAAATCACCCCATCTTGGATTCCCCTAGGTCTCTAGTTTTCAAAACCGCACAGGTTTGGTAGGTTTCCCTAGGTGCCGGCTGAGCTAGAGGGCAAAATCTATAGGTAGGCACTTTGCAAAAATCAGCTCTGTTTTCTGTCAAAAAAAGGGATGTGGCCACTTTGTGTTTTGGGACATTTCCTGTCGCGGGCGCTAGGACTACCCACACGAGTGAGGTATCATTTTTATCAGGAGACATGGGGGAATGCTGGGTGGAAGGAAATGTGTGGCTCCTCTCAGATTCCAGAACTTTCTCTCACCGAAATGTGAGGAAAATGTGTTTTTTTAGCCAAATTATGAGGTTTGCAAAGGATTCTGGGTGTCAGAACCTGGTCAGAGCCCCACAAGTCACCCCATCTTGGATTCCCCTAGGTCTCTAGTTTTCAAAAACACACAGGTTTGTTAGGTTTTCCTAGGTGCTGGCTGAGCTAGAGGCCAAAATCTACAGGTAGGCACTTTGCAAAAAACAGCTCTGTTTTCTGTGATGTGTCCACGTTGTGTTTTCGGGCATACCCTTTCGCGGGCGCTAGGCCTACCCACACAAGTGAGGTACCATTTTTATCGGGAGACTTTGGGGAACGTTGGGTGGAAGGAAATGTGTGGCTCCTCTTAGATTCCAGGACTTTCTGTCACAGAAATGTGAGGAACATGTGTTTTTTTTAGCCAAATTTTGAGGTTTGCAAAGGATTCTGGGTAACAGAACCTGGTCAGAGCCCCACAAGTCACCCCATCTTGGATTCCCCTAGGTCTCTAGTTTTCAAAAACGCACAGGTTTGGTAGGTTTCCTTAGGTGCTGGCTGAGCTAGAGGCCAAAATCTACAGGTAGGCACTTTGCAAAAAACAGCTCTGTTTTCTGTGATCTGTCCACGTTGTGTTTTCGGGCATACCCTGTCACGGGCGCTAGGCCTATCCACACAAGTGAGGTACCATTTTTATCGGGAGACTTGGGGGAACGCTGGGTGGAAGGAAATTTGTGGCTCCTCTTAGATTCCAGAACTTTCTGTCACAGAAATGTGAGGAACATGTGTTTTT
This sequence comes from Pleurodeles waltl, assembly GCF_031143425.1. Classification (NCBI taxonomy): domain Eukaryota; kingdom Metazoa; phylum Chordata; class Amphibia; order Caudata; family Salamandridae; genus Pleurodeles; species Pleurodeles waltl. The sequence goes on from NC_090440.1 coordinate 1,800,879,538, forward strand.
TTAGCCAAATTGTGAGGTTTGCAAAGGATTCTGGGTAACAGAACCTGGTCAGAGCCCCACAAATCACCCCATCTTGGATTCCCCTAGGTCTCTAGTTTTCAAAACCGCACAGGTTTGGTAGGTTTCCCTAGGTGCCGGCTGAGCTAGAGGGCAAAATCTATAGGTAGGCACTTTGCAAAAATCAGCTCTGTTTTCTGTCAAAAAAAGGGATGTGGCCACTTTGTGTTTTGGGACATTTCCTGTCGCGGGCGCTAGGACTACCCACACGAGTGAGGTATCATTTTTATCAGGAGACGTGGGGGAACGCTGGGTGGAAGGAAATTTGTGGCTCCTCTCAGATTCCAGAACTTTCTCTCACCGAAATGTGAGGAAAATGTGTTTTTTTAGCCAAATTATGAGGTTTGCAAAGGATTCTGGGTGACAGAACCTGGTCAGAGCCCCACAAGTCACCCCATCTTGGATTCCCCTAGGTCTCTAGTTTTCAAAAACACACAGGTTTGTTAGGTTTTCCTAGGTGCTGGCTGAGCTAGAGGCCAAAATCTACAGGTAGGCACTTTGCAAAAAACAGCTCTGTTTTCTGTGATGTGTCCACGTTGTGTTTTCGGGCATACCCTTTCGCGGGCGCTAGGCCTACCCACACAAGTGAGGTACCATTTTTATCGGGAGACTTTGGGGAACGTTGGGTGGAAGGAAATGTGTGGCTCCTCTTAGATTCCAGGACTTTCTGTCACAGAAATGTGAGGAACATGTGTTTTTTTTTAGCCAAATTTTGAGGTTTGCAAAGGATTCTGGGTAACAGAACCTGGTCAGAGCCCCACAAGTAACCCCATCTTGGATTCCCCTAGGTCTCTAGTTTTCAAAAACGCACAGGTTTGGTAGGTTTCCTTAGGTGCTGGCTGAGCTAGAGGCCAAAATCTACAGGTAGGCACTTTGCAAAAAACAGCTCTGTTTTCTGTGATCTGTCCACGTTGTGTTTTCGGGCATACCCTGTCACGGGCGCTAGGCCTATCCACACAAGTGAGGTACCATTTTTATCGGGAGACTTGGGGGAACGCTGGGTGGAAGGAAATTTGTGGCTCCTCTTAGATTCCAGAACTTTCTGTCACAGAAATGTGAGGAACATGTGTTTTTTTAGCCAAATTTTGAGGTTTGCAAAGGATTCTGGGTAACAGAACCTGGTCAGAGCCCCACAAATCACCCCATCTTGGATTCCCCTAGGTCTCTAGTTTTCAAAACCGCACAGGTTTGGTAGGTTTCCCTAGGTGCCGGCTGAGCTAGAGGGCAAAATCTATAGGTAGGCACTTTGCAAAAATCAGCTCTGTTTTCTGTCAAAAAAAGGGATGTGGCCACTTTGTGTTTTGGGACATTTCCTGTCGCGGGCGCTAGGACTACCCACACGAGTGAGGTATCATTTTTATCAGGAGACATGGGGGAACGCTGGGTGGAAGGAAATTTGTGGCTCCTCTCAGATTCCAGAACTTTCTCTCACCGAAATGTGAGGAAAATGTGTTTTTTTAGCCAAATTTTGAGGTTTGCAAAGGATTCTGGGTAACAGAACCTGGTCAGAGTCCCACAAGTCACCCCATCTTGGATTCCCCTAGGTCTCTAGATTTAAAATATGCACAGGTTTGGTAGGTTTCCCTAGGTGCCGGCTGAGCGAGAGGCCAAAATCTGCAGGTAGGCACTTTGCAAAAAACAGCTCTGTTTTTTTTCAAAAAAAGTTATGTGTCCACGTTGCGTTTTGGGGCATTTCCTGTGGCGGGCGCTAGGCCTACCCACACAAGTGAGATATCATTTTTATCAGGAGACTTGGGGGAACGCAGGGTGGAAGGAAATTTGTGCCTCCTCTCATATTCCAGAAAATAACTTTCTGTCACAGAAATGTGAGGAACATGTGTTTTTTTAGCCAAAGTTTGAGGTTTGCAAAGGATTCTGGGTAACAGAACCTGGTCCGAGCCCCACAAGTCACCCCATCTTGGATTCCCCTAGCTCTCTAGTTTTCAAAAAACGCACAGGTTTGGTAGGTTTTCCTAGGTGCTGGCTGAGCTAGAGGCCAAAATCTACAGGTAGGCACTTTGCAAAAAACAGGTTCTGTTTTCTGTGATGTGTCCATGTTGTGTTTTCGGGCATACCCTGTCGCGGGCGCTAGGCCTACCCACACAAGTGAGGTACCATTTTTATCGGGAGACTTGGGGGAACGCTGGGTGGAAGGAAATTTGTGGCTCCTCTTAGATTCCAGAACTTTCTGTCACAGAAATGTGAGGAACATGTGTTTTTTAGCCAAATTTTGAGGTTTGCAAAGGATTCTGGGTAACAGAACCTGGTCAGAGCCCCACAAGTCACCCCATCTTGGATTCCCCTAGCTCTCTAGTTTTCAAAAACGCACAGGTTTGGTAGGTTTTCCTAGGTGCTGGCTGAGCTAGAGGCCAAAATCTACAGGTAGGCACTTTGCAAAAAACAGGTTCTGTTTTCTGTGATGTGTCCATGTTGTGTTTTCGGGCATACCCTGTCGCGGGCGCTAGGCCTATCCACACAAGTGAGGCACCATTTTTATGGGGAGACTTGGGGGAACGCTGGGTGGAAGGAAATTTGTGGCTCCTCTTAGATTCTAGAACTTTCTGTCACAGAAATGTGAGGAACATGTGTTTTTTAGCCAAATTTTGAGGTTTGCAAATGATTCTGGGCAACAGAACCTGGTCAGAGCCCCACAAGTCACCCCATCTTGGATTCCCCTAGGTCTCTAGTTTTCAAAAACGCACAGGTTGGGTAGGTTTCCCTAGGTGCCGGCTGAGCTAGAGGGCAAAATCTACAGGTAGGCACTTTGCAAAAAACAGCTCTGTTTTCTGTCAAAAAATGGGATGTGCTCACTTTGTGTTTTGGGACATTTCCTGTCGCGGGCGGTAGGACTACCCACACAAGTGAGCCATCATTTTTATTGGGAGACATGGGGGAACGCTGGGTGGAAGGAAATTTGTGGCTCCTCTCAGATTCCAGAACTTTCTGTCACCGAAATTTGAGGAAAATGTGTTTTTTTAGCCAAATTTTGAGGTTTGCAAAGGATTCTGGGTAACAGAACCTGGTCAGAGCCCCACAAGTCACCCCATCTTGGATTCCCCTAGGTCTCTAGATTTCAAACAATGCACTGGTTTGGTAGGTTTCCCTAGGTGCCGGCTGAGCGAGAGGCCAAAATCTACAGTCAGGCACTTTGCAAAAAACAGCTCTGTTTTCTTTCAAAAAAAGGGATGTATCCATGTTGCGTTTTGGGGCATTTCCTGTGGCGGGCTCTAGGCCTACCCACACAAGTGAGGTATCATTTTTATCAGGAGACTTGGGGGAACGCTGGGTGGAAGGAAATTTGTGCCTCCTCTCAGATTCCAGAACTTTCTGTCACAGAAATGTGAGGAACATGTGTTTTTTTAGCCACATTTTGAGGTTTGCAAAGGATTCTGGGTAACAGAACCTGGTCAGAGCCCCACAAGTCACCCCATCTTTGATTACCCTAGGTCTCTAGTTTTAAAAAATGCACAGGTTTGGTAGGTTTCCCTAGGTGCCAGCTGAGGTAGAGGCCAAAATCTACAGGTAGGCACTTTGCAAAAAACAGCTCTGTTTTCTGTGATGTGTCCACGTTGTGTTTTCGGGCATACCCTGTCGCGGGCGCTAGGCCTACCCACACAAGTGAGGTACCATTTTTATCGGGAGACTTGGGGGAACGCTGGGTGGAAGGAAATTTCTGGCTCCTCTTAGATTTCAGAACTTTCTGTCACAGAAATATGAGGAACATGTGTTTTTTAGCCAAATTTTGAGGTTTGCAAAGGATTCTGGGTAACAGAACCTGGTCAGAGCCCCACAAGTCATGCCATCTTCGATTCCCCTAGGTCTCTAGTTTTAAAAAACGCACAGGTTTGGTAGGTTTCCCTAGGTGCCGGCTGAGCTAGAGGGCAAAATCTACAGGTATGCACTTTGCAAAAAACAGCTCTGTTTTCTGTCAAAAAATGGGATGTGCCTGCTTTGTGTTTTGGGACATTTCCTGTCGCGGGCGGTAGGACTACCCACACAAGTGAGGTATAATTTTTATCGGGAGACATGGGGGAACGCTGGGTGGAAGGAAATTTGTGGCTCCACTCAGATTCCAGAACTTTCTGTCACAGAAATTTGAGGAAAATGTGTTTTTTTAGCCAAATTTTGAGGTTTGCAAAGGATTCTGGGTAACAGAACCTGGTCAGAGCCCCACAGGTCACCCCATCTTAGATTCCCCTAGGTCTCTAGTTTTCAAAAATGCACAGGTTTGGTAGGTTTCCCTAGGTGCCGGCTGAGCTAGAGGGCAAAATCTATAGGTAGGCACTTTGCAAAAATCAGCTCTGTTTTCTGTCAAAAAAAGAGATGTGGCCACTTTGTGTTTTGGGACATTTCCTGTCGCGGGCGCTAGGACTACCCACACGAGTGAGGTATCATTTTTATCAGGAGACATGGGGGAACGCTGGGTGGAAGGAAATTTGTCACTCCTCTCAGATTCCAGAACTTTCTCTCACCGAAATGTGAGGAAAATGTGTTTTTTTAGCCAAATTAAGAGGTTTGCAAAGGATTCTGGGTGACAGAACCTGGTCAGAGCCCCACAAGTCACCCCATCTTGGATTCCCCTAGGTCTCTAGTTTTCAAAAACACACAGGTTTGTTAGGTTTTCCTAGGTGCTGGCTGAGCTAGAGGCCAAAATCTACAGGTAGGCACTTTGCAAAAAACAGCTCTGTTTTCTGTGATGTGTCCACGTTGTGTTTTCGGGCATACCCTTTCGCGGGCGCTAGGCCTACCCACACAAGTGAGGTACCATTTTTATCGGGAGACTTTGGGGAACGTTGGGTGGAAGGAAATGTGTGGCTCCTCTTAGATTCCAGGACTTTCTGTCACAGAAATGTGAGGAACATGTGTTTTTTTTTAGCCAAATTTTGAGGTTTGCAAAGGATTCTGGGTAACAGAACCTGGTCAGAGCCCCACAAGTCACCCCATCTTGGATTCCCCTAGGTCTCTAGTTTTCAAAAACGCACAGGTTTGGTAGGTTTCCTTAGGTGCTGGCTGAGCTAGAGGCCAAAATCTACAGGTAGGCACTTTGCAAAAAACAGCTCTGTTTTCTGTGATCTGTCCACGTTGTGTTTTCGGGCATACCCTGTCACGGGCGCTAGGCCTATCCACACAAGTGAGGTACCATTTTTATCGGGAGACCAGGTGGGAACGCTGGGTGGAAGGAAATTTGTGGCTCCTCTTAGATTCCAGAACTTTCTGTCACAGAAATGTGAAGAACATGTGTTTGTTTAGCCAAATTTTGAGGTTTGCAAAGGATTCTGGGTAACAGAACCTGGTCAGAGCCCCACAAATCACCCCATCTTGGATTCCCCTAGGTCTCTAGTTTTCAAAACCGCACAGGTTTGGTAGGTTTCCCTAGGTGCCGGCTGAGCTAGAGGGCAAAATCTATAGGTAGGCACTTTGCAAAAATCAGCTCTGTTTTCTGTCAAAAAAAGGGATGTGGCCACTTTGTGTTTTGGGACATTTCCTGTCGCGGGCGCTAGGACTACCCACACGAGTGAGGTATCATTTTTATCAGGAGACATGGGGGAACGCTGGGTGGAAGGAAATTTGTGGCTCCTCTCAGATTCCAGAACTTTCTCTCACCGAAATGTGAGGAAAATGTGTTTTTTTAGCCAAATTTTGAGGTTTGCAAAGGATTCTGGGTAACAGAACCTGGTCAGAGTCCCACAAGTCACCCCATCTTGGATTCCCCTAGGTCTCTAGATTTAAAATATGCACAGGTTTGGTAGGTTTCCCTAGGTGCCGGCTGAGCGAGAGGCCAAAATCTGCAGGTAGGCACTTTGCAAAAAACAGCTCTGTTTTTTTTCAAAAAAAGGTATGTGTCCACGTTGCGTTTTGGGGCATTTCCTGTGGCGGGCGCTAGGCCTACCCACACAAGTGAGATATCATTTTTATCAGGAGACTTGGGGGAACGCAGGGTGGAAGGAAATTTGTGCCTCCTCTCATATTCCAGAAAATAACTTTCTGTCACAGAAATGTGAGGAACATGTGTTTTTTTAGCCAAAGTTTGAGGTTTGCAAAGGATTCTGGGTAACAGAACCTGGTCAGAGCCCCACAAGTCACCCCATCTTGGATTCCCCTAGCTCTCTAGTTTTCAAAAACGCACAGGTTTGGTAGGTTTTCCTAGGTGCTGGCTGAGCTAGAGGCCAAAATCTACAGGTAGGCACTTTGCAAAAAACAGGTTCTGTTTTCTGTGATGTGTCCATGTTGTGTTTTCGGGCATACCCTGTCGCGGGCGCTAGGCCTACCCACACAAGTGAGGTACCATTTTTATCGGGAGACTTGGGGGAACGCTGGGTGGAAGGAAATCTGTGGCTCCTCTTAGATTCCAGAACTTTCTGTCACAGAAATGTGAGGAACATGTGTTTTTTAGCCAAATTTTGAGGTTTGCAAAGGATTCTGGGTAACAGAACCTGGTCAGAGCCCCACAAGTCACCCCATCTTGGATTCCCCTAGCTCTCTAGTTTTCAAAAACGCACAGGTTTGGTAGGTTTTCCTAGGTGCTGGCTGAGCTAGAGGCCAAAATCTACAGGTAGGCACTTTGCAAAAAACAGGTTCTGTTTTCTGTGATGTGTCCATGTTGTGTTTTCGGGCATACCCTGTCGCGGGCGCTAGGCCTATCCACACAAGTGAGGCACCATTTTTATGGGGAGACTTGGGGGAACGCTGGGTGGAAGGAAATTTGTGGCTCCTCTTAGATTCCAGAACTTTCTGTCACAGAAATGTGAGGAACATGTGTTTTTTAGCCAAATTTTGAGGTTTGCAAATGATTCTGGGCAACAGAACCTGGTCAGAGCCCCACAAGTCACCCCATCTTGGATTCCCCTAGGTCTCTAGTTTTCAAAAACGCACAGGTTGGGTAGGTTTCCCTAGGTGCCGGCTGAGCTAGAGGGCAAAATCTACAGGTAGGCACTTTGCAAAAAACAGCTCTGTTTTCTGTCAAAAAATGGGATGTGCTCACTTTGTGTTTTGGGACATTTCCTGTCGCGGGCGGTAGGACTACCCACACAAGTGAGCCATCATTTTTATTTGGAGACATGGGGGAACGCTGGGTGGAAGGAAATTTGTGGCTCCTCTCAGATTCCAGAACTTTCTGTCACCGAAATTTGAGGAAAATGTGTTTTTTTAGCCAAAATTTGAGGTTTGCAAAGGATTCTGGGTAACAGAACCTGGTCAGAGCCCCACAAGTCACCCCATCTTGGATTCCCCTAGGTCTCTAGATTTCAAACAATGCACTGGTTTGGTAGGTTTCCCTAGGTGCCGGCTGAGCGAGAGGCCAAAATCTACAGTCAGGCACTTTGCAAAAAACAGCTCTGTTTTCTTTCAAAAAAAGGGATGTATCCACGTTGCGTTTTGGGGCATTTCCTGTGGCGGGCTCTAGGCCTACCCACACAAGTGAGGTATCATTTTTATCAGGAGACTTGGGGGAACGCTGGGCGGAAGTAAATTTGTGCCTCCTCTCAGATTCCAGAACTTTCTGTCACAGAAATGTGAGGAACATGTGTTTTTTTAGCCACATTTTGAGGTTTGCAAAGGATTCTGGGTAACAGAACCTGGTCAGAGCCCCACAAGTCACCCCATCTTTGATTACCCTAGGTCTCTAGTTTTAAAAAATGCACAGGTTTGGTAGGTTTCCCTAGGTGCCAGCTGAGGTAGAGGCCAAAATCTACAGGTAGGCACTTTGCAAAAAACAGCTCTGTTTTCTGTGATGTGTCCACGTTGTGTTTTCGGGCATACCCTGTCGCGGGCGCTAGGCCTACCCACACAAGTGAGGTACCATTTTTATCGGGAGACTTGGGGGAACGCTGGGTGGAAGGAAATTTCTGGCTCCTCTTAGATTTCAGAACTTTCTGTCACAGAAATATGAGGAACATGTGTTTTTTAGCCAAATTTTGAGGTTTGCAAAGGATTCTGGGTAACAGAACCTGGTCAGAGCCCCACAAGTCATGCCATCTTCGATTCCCCTAGGTCTCTAGTTTTCAAAAACGCACAGGTTTGGTAGGTTTCCCTAGGTGCCGGCTGAGCTAGAGGGCAAAATCTACAGGTATGCACTTTGCAAAAAACAGCTCTGTTTTCTGTCAAAAAATGGGATGTGCCTGCTTTGTGTTTTGGGACATTTCCTGTCGCGGGCGGTAGGACTACCCACACAAGTGAGGTATAATTTTTATCGGGAGACATGGGGGAACGCTGGGTGGAAGGAAATTTGTGGCTCCACTCAGATTCCAGAACTTTCTGTCACAGAAATTTGAGGAAAATGTGTTTTTTTAGCCAAATTTTGAGGTTTGCAAAGGATTCTGGGTAACAGAACCTGGTCAGAGCCCCACAGGTCACCCCATCTTGGATTCCCCTAGGTCTCTAGTTTTCAAAAATGCACAGGTTTGGTAGGTTTCCCTAGGTGCCGGCTGAGGTAGAGGCCAAAATCTACAGGTAGGCACTTTGCAAAAAACAGCTCTTTTTTTTTCAAAAAAAGGGATGTGTCCACGTTGCGTTTTAGGGCATTTCCTGTCGCGGGGGCTAGGCCTACCCACACAAGTGAGGTATCATTTTTATCGGGAGACTTGGGGGAATGCTGGTTGGAAGGAAATTTGTGCCTCCTCTCAGATTCCAGAACTTTCTGTCCTAGAAATGTGAGGAACATGTGTTTTTTTAGCCAAATTTTGAGGTTTGCAAAGGATTCTGGGTAACAGAACCTGGTCAGAGCCCCACAAGTCACCCCATCTTGGATTCCCCTAGGTCTCTAGTTTTCAAAAACGCACAGGTTTGGTAGGTTTCCCTAGGTGCCGGCTGAGCTAGAGGGCAAAATCTACAGGTAGGCACTTTGCAAAAACAGCTCTGTTTACTGTGATGTGTCCACGTTGTGTTTTGGGGCATATCCTGTCGCGGGCGCTACGCCTACCCACACAAGTGAGGTACCATTTTTATCGGGAGACTTGGGGGAATGCTGGGTGGAAGGAAATATGTGGCTCCTCTTAGATTCCAGAACTTTCTGTCACCGTAATATGAGGAAAATATGTTTTCTTTAGCAACATTTTGAGGTTTGCAAAGGATTCTGGGTAACAGAACCTGGTCAGAGCCCCACAAGTCACCCCATCATGGATTCCCCTAGGTCTCTAGTTTTCAAAAACGCACAGGTTTGGTAGGTTTCCCTAGGTGCCGGCTGAGCTAGAGGGCAAAATCTACAGGTAGGCACTTTGCAAAAACAGCTCTGTTTTCTGTGATGTGTCCACGTTGTGTTTTGGGGCATATCCTGTTGCGGGCGCTATGCCTACCCACACAAGTGAGGTACCATTTTTATCGGGAGACTTGGGGGAACGCTGGGTGGAAGGAAATTTGTGGCTCCTCTTAGATTCCAGAACTTTCTGTCACAGAAATGTGAGGAACATGTGTTTTTTAGCCAAATTGTGAGGTTTGCAAAGGATTCTGGGTGACAGAACCTGGTCAGAGCCCCACAAGTCACCCCATCTTGGATTCCCCTAGGTCTCTAGTTTTCAAAAACACACAGGTTTGTTAGGTTTTCCTAGGTGCTGGCTGAGCTAGAGGCCAAAATCTACAGGTAGGCACTTTGCAAAAAACAGCTCTGTTTTCTGTGATGTGTCCACGTTGTGTTTTCGGGCATACCCTGTCGCGGGCGCTAGGCCTACCCACACAAGTGAGGTACCATTTTTATCGGGAGACGTTGGGGAACGTTGGGTGGAAGGAAATGTGTGGCTCCTCTTAGATTCCAGAACTTTCTTTCACAGAAATGTGAGGAACATGTGTTTTTTTTAGCCAAATTTTGAGGTTTGCAAAGGATTCTGGGTAACAGAACCTGGTCAGAGCCCCACAAGTCACCCCATCTTGGATTCCCCTAGGTCTCTAGTTTTCAAAAACGCACAGGTTTGGTAGGTTTCCTTAGGTGCTGGCTGAGCTAGAGGCCAAAATCTACAGGTAGGCACTTTGCAAAAAACAGCTCTGTTTTCTGTGATGTGTCCACGTTGTGTTTTCGGGCATACCCTGTCACGGGCGCTAGGCCTATCCACACAAGTGAGGTACCATTTTTATCGGGAGACTTGGGGGAACGCTGGGTGGAAGGAAATTTGTGGCTCCTCTTAGATTCCAGAAGTTTCTGTCACAGAAATGTGAGGAACATGTGTTTTTTTAGCCAAATTTTGAGGTTTGCAAAGGATTCTGGGTAACAGAACCTGGTCAGAGCCCCACAAATCACCCCATCTTGGATTCCCCTAGGTCTCTAGTTTTCAAAACCGCAGAGGTTTGGTAGGTTTCCCTAGGTGCCGGCTGAGCTAGAGGGCAAAATCTACAGGTAGGCACTTTGCAAAAATCAGCTCTGTTTTCTGTCAAAAAAAGGGATGTGGCCACTTTGTGTTTTGGGACATTTCCTGTCGCGGGCGCTAGGACTACCCACACAAGTGAGGTATCATTTTTATCAGGAGACATGGGGGAACGCTGGGTGGAAGGAAATTTGTGGCTCCTCTCAGATTCCAGAACTTTCTCTCACCGAAATGTGAGGAAAATGTGTTTTTTTAGCCAAATTTTGAGGTTTGCAAAGCATTCTGGGTAACAGAACCTGGTCAGAGTCCCACAAGTCACCCCATCTTGGATTCCCCTAGGTCTCTAGATTTAAACTATGCACAGGTTTGGTAGGTTTCCCTAGGTGCCGGCTGAGCGAGAGGCCAAAATCTGCAGGTAGGCACTTTGCAAAAAACAGCTCTGTTTTCCTTCAAAAAAAGGGATGTGTCCACGTTGCGTTTTGGGGCATTTCCTGTGGCGGGCGCTAGGCCTACCCACACAAGTGAGGTATCATTTTTATCAGGAGACTTGGGGGAACACTTTGCAGAAGGAAATTTGTGCCTCCTCTCAGATTCCAGAAAATAACTTTCTGTCACAGAAATGTGAGGAACATGTGTTTTTTTAGCCACATTTTGAGGTTTGCAAAGGGTTCTGGGTAACAGAGCCTGGTCAGAGCCCCACAAGTCACCCCATCTTGGATTCCCCCAGGTCTCTAGTTTTCAAAAATGCACAGGTTTGGTAGGTTTCCCTAGGTGCCGGCTGAGCTAGAGGGCAAAATCTACAGGTAGGCACTTTGCAAAAAACAGCTCTGTTTTCTGGGATGTGTCCACATTGTGTTTTGGGGCATATCCTGTCGCGGGCGCTACGCCTACCCACACAAGTGAGGTACCATTTTTATCGTGAGACTTGGGGGAACGCTGGGTGGAAGGAAATTTGTGGTTCCTCTTAGATTCCAGAACTTTCTGTCACCGAAATATGAGGAAAATATGTTTTTTTAGCCATATTTTGAGGTTTGCAAAGGATTCTGGTTAACAGAACCTGGTCAGAGCCCCACAAGTCACCCCATCTTGGATTCCCCTAGGTCTCTGGTTTTTAAAAATGCACAGGTTTGGCAGGTTTCCCTAGGTGCCGGCTGAGCTAGAGGCCAAAATCTACAGGTAGGCACTTTGCAAAAAACAGCTCTGTTTTCTTTAAAAAAAAAGGGATGTGTCCACGTTAGGTTTTGGGGCATTTCCTGTCGCGGGCGCTAGGCCTACCCACACAAGTGAGGTATCATTTTTATCGGGAGACTTGGGGGAACGCTTTGCAGAAGGAAATTTGTGCCTCCTCTCAGATTCCAGAAAATAACTTTCTGTCACAGAAATGTGAGGAACATGTGTTTTTTTAGCCAAATTTTGAGGTTTGCAAAGGGTTCTGGGTAACAGAGCCTGGTCAGAGCCCCACAAGTCACCCCATCTTGGATTCCCCTAGGTCTCTAGTTTTAAAAAACGCACAGGTTTGGTAGGTTTCCCTAGGTGCTGGCTGTGCTAGAGGCCAAAATCTACAGGTAGGCACTTTGCAAAAAACAGCTCTGTTTTCTGTGATGTGTCCACGTTGTGTTTTGGGGCATACCCTGTCGCGGGCGCTAGGCCTACCCACACAAGTGAGGTACCATTTTTATCGGGAGACTTAGGGGAACGCTGGGTGGAAGGAAATTTGTGGCTCCTCTTAGACTCCAGAACTTTCTGTCACCGAAATGTGCGGAAAATATGTTTTTTTAGCCACATTTTGAGGTTTGCAAAGGATTCTGGGTAACAGAACCTGGTCAGAGTCCCACAAATCACCCCATCTTGGATTCCCCTAGGTCTCTAGTTTTCAAAAATGTACAGGTTTGGTAGGTTTCCCTAGGTGCCGGCTGAGCTAGAGGCCAAAATCTACAGGTAGGCACTTTGCAAAAAACAGCTCTGTTTTCTGTCAAAAAATGGGATGTGCCCACTTTGTGTTTTGGGACATTTCCTGTCGCGGGCGCTAGGACTACCCACACGAGTGAGGTATCATTTTTATCGGGAGACTTTGGGGAATGGTGGGTGGGAGGAAATTTGTGGCTCCTCTCAGATTCCAGAACTTTCTGTCACCGAAATATGAGGAAAATGTGTTTTTTTAGCCAAATTTTGAGGTTTACAAAGTATTCTGGGTAACAGAACCTGGTCAGAGCCCCACAAATCACCCCATCTTGGATTCCCCTAGGTCTCTAGTTTTCAAAAATGCACAGGTTTGGTAGGTTTCCTTAGGTGCCAGCTGAGCTAGAGGGCAAAATCTACAGGTAGGCACTTTGCAAAAAACAGCTCTGTTTTCTGTGATGTGTCCAGGTTGTGTTTTGGGGCATATCCTGTCGCGGGCGCTAGGTCTACCCACACAAGTGAGGTATCATTTTTATCAGGAGACTTGGGGGAACATAAAATAGCAAATCAAGTGGTATTGCCCCTTGTCTTTCTCTACATTTTTCCCATCCAAATGTAAGACAGTGTGTAAAAAAGACGTCTATTTGTGAAATGCCCTGTAATTCACATGCTAGTATGGGCACCCCGGAATTCAGAGATGTGCAAATAACCACTGCTTCTCAACACCTTATCTTGTGCCCATTTTGGAAATACAAAGGTTTTCTTGATAGCTATTTTTTACTCTTTATATTTCAGCAAATGAATTGCTGTATAACCGGTATAGAATCAAAACCCACTGCAGGGTGCAGGTCATTTATTGGCTCTGGATACCTAGAATTCTTGATGAACCTACAAGCCCTATATATCCCCGCAACCAGAAGAGTCCAGCAGACGTAACGGTATATTGCTTTCGAAAATCTGACATTGCAGGAAAAAGTTACAGAGTAAAACATAGAGAAAAATTGATGTTTTTTTCACCTCAATTTCAATATTTTTCTTTTTCAGTTGTTATTTTCTGTAGGAAACCCTTGTAGGATCTACACAAATTACCCCTTGCTGAATTCAGATTTTTGTCTACTTTTCAGAAATGTTACGGTGTCTGGGATCCAGTGTTGGTTTCATGCCCATTTCTGTCACTGACTGGAAGGAGGCTGAAAGCACAAAAAAATCTTTAAAATGGGGTATGTCCCAGTAAAATGCCAAAATTGTGTTGAAAAATTGGGTTTTCTGATTCTAGTCTGCCTGTTCCTGAAAGCTGGGAATCTGGTGATTTTAGCATAGCAAACCCATTGTTGATGCCCTTTTCAGGGAAAAAAAACACAAGCCTTCTTCTGCAGCCCCTTTTTCAATTTTCTTTGAAAAAAAAGAAATTTTCACTGTATTTTGGCTACTTTCTTGGCCTCCTTCTGGGGAACCCACAAAGTCTGGGTACCTCTAGAATTCTTAGGAAGTTGGAAAAAAAGGACGCAAATTTGGCTTGGCTATCTTATGTGGACAAAAAGTTATGAGGGCCTAAGCACAAACTGCCCCAAATAGCCAAAAAAAGGTTTGGTACCTGAGGGGGAAAAGGCCTGCAGCGAAGGGGCTAAAGGAAGAGCACATCATTTTCCTACTTAATTGTAGGAGTAAAGAATGCAGAGCCCTAAAGCCAACAAAACAGATCAGGCAAATGTCTGAGGGAATACCACACAATGGAGGGCCACTTCTCAACAGTGGATAATTAACTAACTTAGGGCCATTGTTGATTAATGTCATCCCCCAAACCAAAGCATATTTGGCCATATCAGGGAGAATGAAGATAGCTTTGTATTGAGCTTTCTGAAATAGTTGTGATCAGACCAAAAAATGCAACTTTCATTTGCTAAATAAGCCAAAACGTAAAATAATTTGGGCTCTCTGGATACCTTTCAGGAAGTGTCATACCTGATTTACAGGGAGGGGCAAATACGACTATAGTTTGTAAATGTCTCCTATACTTGTCACACCACTTCCTGAAGGAGAGGCCGTATCCAGATTGGCACTTCCAAACCCATACCAAGATTATGATTTTCAAGCCTCAGGTTAAAATGGAGGTGAACGTTTTTAGCTGATTGATGCTATAAATGAGAAAGTCCCTCTCTTGTCAGGCCATTTCAATATCCTTTTTTACGTTATTGAAAGCTTTGGAAGTGGCCTTTACTGGATTTATCAACAGCATTAATAGACTATTTGGCCTGTACAATCACAAGGCTCTGAAAGACTAAGAATGTGGAAAGGGTCGGCTTTAGTGCTGGTGGTGCCTGGTGTGATAATCTTTTTGAGCCGTTCCCCCCACCCTCATGACCACCTCCTCTGATTCCCTCATTACCACACATGGCAAAAGTGCCTCTTATCTCTCCATAGACCTTTTCACATACATTTCATTTGTTTTAAAGTGCAGGTAAAGGCTGGTTTTACTACTTCACTAAGCTAGCCACATAAAATACAGATCTGATCTTTGCAGCAGGCATATTAACCCTCTGTGTTAATGTATTGTGATTCAAAACTGCCACTAAATAAAAATAAGTTCTGTGACCCTAGCAGAAACATTATTCATAGCAGTTATTGTGGCATTGTATTGCTGATGGAAAGCTGGATGCAGAAGGAACTGTGCAGCAAGTGTTTTAAAATCGAAAGCTATTGCTCAACACAGTGCCCACCTGAGACCAGTGCCCCCTATCCAGATCAGCTCCCAGTGCAGCCATACCACTTGCACCCTCCCTAAAACTGGCCCTGCATGTGGTAAGAAGTAAGGGAGAACACTCTGGGCCTCGATTACAAATGTGACGGATATCCTGTCCGCTGTATTATGATCTCCATATGCTATAATGGGATCATAATACGGCGGATGGGGTACCTGTCATGTTCGTGATAAAGTAACCCCCTCCACCAAACTGTCAGTCAAGCCCTCTGTCAATATCTTACAGAGCGGATCTCTACAGCACATCACAGATTAACCTGTAGTACATTGAACCCTCTGGTCTGTAACAAATTGACTGATGAACCCAATGAAACCTTCAGCTAAGGCACAGGCAACCTAAATGTGCATATGTGGATGATATCAAGAAATGCCCCCAAAAAAGAATAAAACAACAAGGGGGCACAAGAATAAAAATGTGAAAGGGCACACAAGAAGGACTGGAAGCTGGACTCCACATTTTGTTTTTGACGTGGCCTGTAATAGTAGGTTGAGGATGTAAAAAAAGCATTCTGATTGGCTGTCCAGTTAGCAACGTTCCACTCAGGATGCTAAAATTACTAAGAAATCCTAATTATTCATTGGAGGGGGTAGCTGTTTTACTGTTGCTTATGGTTAATTCCTTTTTTCTCAGTGGAATATGGGTCAACTTTGCCTTTGTGTGTTTTTTTCTTCATTTGCTATTTTTTAAAGAGATTCTTAAAGCTAAGGGTACCCTCAAGCCATTATTAAGACTGAGGAAAGGACAATTTGCAAACATGAATGTAATTAATGCCTGGCAGGGGTGGTTTCCTTCAATGAGTGCAGTGGCTGTGCCCACCCTACCACCGGGCCGGCACCTGCAGAAAGCATTTCTTGTAAAATGCAATGTAACACCAGTAGCGATGTCACATAGCATTCTAAAACTAACGTGGCAGCCGCTAAGTCCAGCTGCTGCCTACCTCCTGTCTGAGATGATGCTCCAAGTCAACACGGGCATCACATCAGACAGGGTAGTTAGGCAATCAGGCAGGGTTCTTGTGTGACACATGCACTATTGCACATGTGTCACATTATGAACTTTATTAAACAGGGCTGATATGGTGCCAGCCCTATAGTCAGTGTTTGAGGGCATATAAAACTGCCCATAAATGACACCAGGCAGCGTCATTTTTCCAAGCAGCCTCAGGCAGGAGCAGTTTAAGCCCTGTACCTCCCTAGGCTGTAACGTGCACAACTGCTGCATGACAACCCCACCCTTGTACAGATCGTCACTGTATAGGGTGGGGTCGTCAGTCATAAGTGACCCCACTCATCTCTTTGACAAGTTGGGAAAGGTAGGTTTCTTTTTTTATATAATGCCTGCAATGTTATTTCAGTAATCACTGAACTTTGTGATGAAGTGCTGTGATTACTGTAGCAATGCTGCATTTTTAAAAAATGCTTTCAATCACATTTAACCTAATGTCACAGAGTCATGAGTCTCAAATAATGATCCTGTGAGGTTGAGTCACATGATACATGGACTGAGACGACACAACAGCAACAGGTAGCACACCAAACCTGGCTTGGACTCATCAGCTTGCAGAACTGACTGGGACAGAAGCTGCCTGATAAGGTAAGTGTAAAATATTACATATTGTATTTTCTAATTATTTAACGATATTGCATTGCCACACAAATGTTTAACAGGTCTATCATGAGTACATTTGAGGCGTGGGTTCGAATCCCACCGATGCCACCAAAAATGTTGGAAAATGGGTTATTGGTAAGGGCAGGTAGGTACCTACACTTAGCAATAGGCCACTAACCTCCACTAAGGTCCAGTTAGGTCTCAGTAAATTAACCCCAGCTCAACCCTTGGTAGCTTGGCAACGAGCGTCAAGGCTTAACTTAGGAGACAGAGTGTAAAGCATTCAAATATCACAAAACAGTAATTAAATAAAACACAGGAAACAGTTTAAAAATCCAAAACCAATTTATAAAAATAGAATATATTTTTATCTTTAAAATGACACCAAAACGAATAAAATCGGATAAGGGGAACCGGAGATATGAATTTTTAAAGAATTATTATTTTTTAGCACCTAGAAACAAAAAGCGCCAATCGGGTCATCTGGTTGCACCTCGACCGGGGCAAAGTCAAAGTTTCAGACCGACCGCGATGGAGCCCTGCTCGGCTACAGGCTGCGGGAGGCCTCGGTTAAAATGTTACCTTCACACTTAGGCGGTCATTACGACCCTGGCGGTAAAAACCCGCCAGCGCCGGGGACCGCGGGAGCACCGCCAACAGGCTGGCGGTACTCCCTTGGGCATTCTGACCACGGCGGTACAGCCGCGGTCAGAAACGGAAAACCGGCGGTGTACCGCCGGTTTTCCGCTGCCCAGGGGAGTCCAGCTGCGCCGCCATGGGGATTCCGACCCCCTCATCGCCATCCTGTTCCTGGCGGTTTTGACCACCAGGAACAGGATGTCGGTGAGGGGTGGCGTGGGGCCCCTGGGGGCCCCTGCAGTGCCCATGCCAGTGGCATGGGCACTGCAGGGGCCGCCTAACAGGGCCCCTAAAAGATTTTCAGTGTCTGCCATACAGACACTGAAAATCGCGACGGGTGCTACTGCACCCGTCGCACCCTTCCCACTCCGCCGGCTCCATTCGGAGCAGGCTTCCTCGTGGGAAGGGGTTTCCCGCTGGGCTGGCGGGCGGCCTTCTGGCAGTCGCCTGCCAGCCCAGCGGGAAACACAGAATAACTGCGGCGGTCTTCTGACCACTCAGCGGTATTCTGGCGGCTCCCGCCGGCACCGCAGTTACCGCGGCCGGCGGGAATCAGAATGACCCCCTAAGTCTTTTTTTCGAAGATTTTCTTCAGCGGGACGAACCTGCCAGTCCAATCCGACCTCCTGGAGCCCTTCTCCGGATACGCGATGCTGGAATCCTTGGTGGAGATTTTTACCTTCGGACTTGTCGTTTTTTCGAGGTGAAAATCCTTCGACCGGGGTAAACCTGGATCTTGATCCGACGTCCATGGAGCCCTCCTCGGATACGCTGGCTGGGAGGTCCCGGTCAACTTTTTACCTTCGGACCTAGTCTCTTTTTCGGAGATTTTTCTTTACCGGGACGAACCAGCAAATCAGGCCGGGTCGCGGTTGAGGCAAGCCGGCTAGAGTTGCCGCGGCAGGTCGGTTCCTCTATGGAGCTTTTTTTCAAAAGTTGTCCAAACTTCTCCAAACTTCTGAGGCTTCTCCCAGATGTCCTTTTAAGGTTCTTTTGGGGTCCACAGCTCACCCCAAGGGTCCAGAAGTTCTGAGATGGTCCTTGGGGGGTGCGGACTACAGATCCCAGAATGCACCTGGCGCAAACTCCTTTTTGGCCACTGGACAGTGGTCAGCTGGTCGCTTTCTTCAGGAGTTGGTGCAGGGGACTCTGGTTAGCAATTTTTCACCTGTAGTAAACAGGGAGTCCCTCCTTGAAACAGTTGAAGCCAGGCAAAGTCCTTCTTGTGGTGAAGCCCAAGTGTGCAGCTGGTGCAGTCCCTCTGAGTGCAGGTTCCAGGTGCAGGCCAGGGGTCCAGCAGGGCAGTCCTTCTTCTTCTGTTGTTCTTCCTTGTTGGATGTGGTAGGGAACTGAGGTGTGGGTGCAGGTCTGCCAGTTTTATCCTTGCTCCTGGGTGAAACGCAGGGGGTCCTGGTTCTCCAATCAGGTGCAGGGTCCTTCCCCCTGTGATGACCACTTCCTGGGAAGTGTTGCAAAAATCAATCCCAGGAGGCAACATTCTCTAAAAATCCATCATGGCTGAATCTGATTTTTGGAGGTTACATCTGGCTGAGCCCACCCACTGGTGTGGCTAAAAATCTTAAACACACCCCTCTCCTGCCCTCTCCTAATCTAATCAAGGGGGCACCTAGTTGTCTGGGGTTGCAGGATGTGGGGGTGTTGCTGGTTGCTCCAAATGTCCTTCTCTGCCTTTGAAGACCAGTTTGGCAGCCCACCCCCTTCCTGCCTCACCATCTGCTGAGGGGAGATTCCCTCCCACAGGCACATTCCTTTGTGTGAAGCCAGGCCACTTCACACCTCATCAAGGCAGCTTGGCCAAGCTTCTCGTGGCTGGCCAATCAGAGCAAAGCAGCAAAAACAATGCAGGGCTGAAATTGGCAACTTTTCAGGTAAAGTTTAAAACTCTTTACCTGAACAAGTTATATTAAATCCAACAACTGGAAGTTGTGGCATTTATTACAATGATTAATTTGATACCAAACTCTTGGTATGCATCATTTAAGGAGACTTTAAAAATTAAAATAAAGTCTCCCCATTCTAGCCTATGAAGGCCATTTACTACAATGAGGGAAAAACGAATTTGGCTGTTTTTACCTCACCGGGGCTTATACAACTATTTTTATAAGGTCCCTGCTTATAGTTACATGGCACCCAGCCCTAGGGGCACATAGGGCACACCTTAGGGGTGACTTATATGTAAAAATAAGGTAGTTTAAGACTTTGGAACTCCTTTTAATTCCAAAGTCGAATTTGCATATAACTTTAATTTAAAAGCAGCCAGCAAGGCAGGCCGGCCTTTAAAATGACACTGGGCACCTCAGCAGGGCACCTATGGGTGCACTACCTATGCTGTGGTCCCTAAACCTACATGCCCTACCATATACTAGGGACTTATAGGTAGGTTAACTTAGCCAATTATAATTAGCCTAATTTGCATATTGATTTTACACAGAGCACAGGCCCTGGGACTGGTTAGCAGTACCCAGGGCACCATCAGAGTCAGGAAAACACCAGCAAAAAGTGGAAAATGGGGGCAAAAAGTTAGGGGGCCTCTGCAATCAGCCCTGTTTTCTCACACTAATTATTTAACGATATTGCATTGCCACACAAATGTTTAACAGGTCTATCATGAGTACATTTGAGCTCTGCCATTAATGAATTGCAACAAAGAGAAATGTGGCATTAAATCTATTCTGCTCAATTGTTTGAAAAGTCTGCACTTATATCTTCTGGGGTTAAGCCACCTGTCTTAGAGATCTTTGTGTGCCCAGAATATCTCAATGAATAATAACTCCAGGGGTTAGAGATCTTTGTTTTATCTAGTCCCAGTTTTGAATCAAAGTAGCACAGAGGGTTAATTTGTCTCCTGCAAAGCCGATCATGTGATATGTAGATGACCGATTTTTATTTGACGTGGCTAGATAACTCAAATATAATTTTGCTATTTACAGTTACTACATTGTAATCCTTCTAATGTAGCACAGTGAGCTATGAATAACGTGACTCTTCTCTTGTAACCCTCAGTGACTTATGTAACACATAGGGTACATTGATTTACACACTCATGATTTAGTGACAATACTTATTGTATACATGTGATCTAAAGCACTCCAGCACCCTACATACCGATTAGTAGCACTATCAAAAGAAATAAAAACAAAATAGTAGAATGTAAATTGTTATTTGTGTAAATACTGTAACAAGCCACACATCTGTCATTATTGTAGTGCATGCATAGCTCTTATAAAAAGGAAAGGAACAAAGGGTCATATGTACCAACAAATTTTCCCATAGACACAGAACGGGTAAAACCCTTTGCTACATCTGGCCCAAAGTCCTTTATGAATACCTGTGACAGCTGTATTTTAAGTCCATTTATCACCGAAAAAGTACTGCAAATTGCAACAAAATACACCACTTTTTAAACATTTTCTCGGGGGTAAAACCCCCCAAACCTCCTTTACTGATGATGGGTTTGCTCATTTCACTCGCTCGCTTGATTGATTCATTTTGCGTAGGCCCTTTTAGTTTCAAATTACACCAGCCACCACTGATGCCTAATATTTTTTATTCCACATTTTGGATTATGTTGATTTAATTATCGGATTACTTATCAATAACCTTCATTACTCCAATTCCACATTCCTCGTCCCATTAGTTACATAGGGGGTCATTCCAAGCCAGGGTGGAGGACCACAGAAGCACCGCCAACAGGCTGGCGGTGCTTCCCTGCCCATTCTGACCGCGGCGGTAAAGCCGCGGTCAGAAAAGGGGATCCGGCGGTTTCCCGCCCGATATCCCCTGTCTGGGCTGAATCTCCATGGCGGCGCTGCAAGCAGCGCCGCCATGGAGATTCCAACCCCCTTCCTGCCACCCTGTTTCTGGCGGTTTTTACCGCCAGGAACAGGATGGCGGGAACGGGTGTCGCGGGGCCCCTGGGGGCCACTGCACTGCCCATGCCACTGGCATGGGCAGTGCAGGTGCCCCCTAACAGGGCCCCAGTATGATTTTCACTGTCTGCATAGCAGACAGTGAAAATCGCGACGGGTGCAACTGTACCCGTCGCACCCCTGCAACACCGCCGGCTCCATTCGGAGCCGGCTTCTATGTTGTAGGGCCTTTCCCGCTGGGCCGTCAAGTGCTCCTTTGGCGGGCGCCCGCCGGCCCAGCGGGAAAGCCAGAATGGCCTCCGCGGTCGAATGACCGCCATAGTGCTGAATTGAGCGTGCCTCACCTTAAGCATGCATACCAAGAAGTTCATTTTATTTTTATACCAAATCACATCCAAATTATTAACCAGAAGTAGGAATACTTTATTTCCTGTTTTACAAGGACACCACTACCCTCCTGGGTGAATGAGGCGTAAAATGAGTAATGAGAGGAATGTGGAATCAAAGTAAAGAAGATTACCAGTAATTAATCCCAACCTTATCATCCTTATCCACTTTCCCCATTACATTACTCACTTATTTCAGCAATAACAAAGCATATTCCACCAGTAGGATAATGTATACATGACAGAAATCCATGCCAAACAAATGTATTCAGGAAAAAACATGAGACTTGTCACATGGCTTAAAGTTTTACGATTCATTTCTTACATTCAGAATCTTGGTACCAAACTATAATCCTTGAGCCAAAATCAGTCGATAGTGCTTCTCTGAAGTAAATATTTTCATCCAAGCAGCTACGAGAGAGATATTTGTCTTGGAAAAAACAAACCATTCACCCACGAAGCGGGCATCCCTCTTGTCTAGCGCGCCTGAACTGAAACGAGAAGTTTAAGACCAGTTTTTACATATGAGATTGAAACAATTTCCTTAATCCAGCCACTCAAAGAGGAAAGAAAGGCTTTTCAACCTTTTTTGGCTTGACAAAAGTAAACACACAATGAATCACATTTTCTGTTTTCAGCTGATCTTTATAAACACTGCCCGCGTTAACCAAATCAATTGACTCATTGTGTACCTTGACCTCAGACGCCAGTAGTAAAATAATCATTTGTTGTGATTTATGAAATCTGGAATTATTCTTTGAAATAAACTGAGGATCTGATATTAGAACTATGCGATCCTCAAAGATTTCTTGGACAACACAATACCGTTGTCAGTCCCCAGTCCTTCTAGTATGAACAGTTACTAGAAAAGCTACCTTCATGATGAGAAACTGAAGAGGCACTTCATTCAAAAGTTCAAAAGGATTCTAGTCAAGGAACCTAACACCATTAAAAGCTCTCAACTATGGAACACATTGTTGATTGAGGGTCCAACTAAGACACAAACTCTTAACTCTGAGTTTTGTTGCCATAAGATATCAAAACCTTTAAAAAGACCAGACATATGGAGTATGAAATGCCTTAATGGCAGCACTTCTGGCATTGTCGGTGGCCATTGCAGTAATGGGAAGAGCTGGTCAGACATCGCAGTTGGTCATTGCTGGACCTTCGCACCGACAGCTGAAGCATCCTCCCCAGCTTGGGTACCCACCAATGACTAAGTCACACATAGAGTTGTAAATCACTTCTTTATTTTTCTGCATGCACCTGCAAATTCCAACATTCTAAACCAAGCTTTCAACAAAATCTATTCTAGCAATTACATCACACAGCTAGGGAGTCTATTAGGAGCCAAGAAGGTTCTGTCATATATAAACTGCAAGACCCTACATCTCTCCCTCTATTAAATAAAAAGGTACAATTTTAACAAAATCAGTATATATATATATATATATATATATATATATATATATATATATATATATATATATATATATATATTTTATATGTATATATATATATATATATTATATGTATATATATATATAGAGAGAGAGAGAGATGGAGAGTACATGATAGCTCTTCAATTTGATTCAATTTTGATCAACCTGATGTGGTTACTGTAAGCAGTCATCTTCAGTATCAGAGATTGCTACAGATGGTGAAGAGGTAGCAGCAGTCACTGAGTTTTCAGGGTCAGTCTTTCTTTCACCATTTTGAGTTGAAGGCTGGTGAATCACAGCCCTAAATAAGGAAGAGTATCTGGAAACAGATGTCCCAGGGTGCCAGGCAGTCACCATGTGTCCCTTGGTAGACACTTCTTGGAAAGGTTCAGCGCCATATGGAGCATCAGATTTTCTTTTGTGCATCTGTCAGGCGATCACTGAATCACCTCTTTTAAATGTGATGTCCTTTGATTGTCACCCCTTGTCTGCATAAGCTTCCTTTTTCTGCTTGTTAACAAAGTACCTTGTACAAATCATGTTCTCTCTTTCGTCTCTATTGTTGGTCTATTGAGGTAACTTATTTGTCATTGTTCTCCTGAACATCAGTCACAGGACTTTTGCCTGTGGTTGAGAGGGGTGTTGAACGATAAGCTCATAAGGTACACTTTAGTTCTGTTTTCAAACTGAGCTTCCCAAGAGTTGCACGGTGTACTGCTTTAGCGTACTCCTAAAATTCTCAACAAGATGGTTTGCCTATTGCCACAAAGGTGTAAGTTTTTGATGCTTTATGTTCAGTTGGTCCAGGAATTTGTTGAATTGTTTCTTGTTGGGGGGCCATTATCAGACTTCATAATGGCTACAATGTCCCAGTTTGCAAAGATGCCATCACGTTTTTCAATGACTTGTTTGTGAGTTGTAGATGAGAGATCTTCAACTAAAGGTATACGTGAGTACTCATCCACAGTCACCATCAGGTGATGTCCATTATCATGTGGACCGAAGAAGTAGATGTCTATTCTCTCCCACACATGCTGAGGGAGTTCAGACAAGCTCAGACGTATATTGAGTAACACTGGTAGAAAAGTAGTTGCATATATGACAGGCCTTGAGTTTCCTTTCAACTCTTTGGTCTAAGTACAGAATCCAAACTCGGTTTCAGAGAACTTTTTTTCAGCAGTGATACCATGATGTCCTTCGTGAGCCACTTCAATTACTTTGTTGCAGACTCTCCAGAATCAGGATTCTCGACCTTCACTGTATAATTCCTTCCTAAGTTATGGATAGCTCATCTTTGACATTTCTGTATTTTTTATATCCCCCTTATTACTGAGTATTCTCCCTCCCTTTATCCAGCTTCTCCTCTTCCTCTTCCTTGGTCAGACCATCATGTGGGTCTTTTCTCATGGGACATGGGTCCCATGGAAAACTGATCTGTTAACAAGGGTTTGTTAGAGATGAAAGTGTGAAGTAAAGTTGATGCAACAGACATGAGTATCTTTTTAAGGAGCTTGCAACCCATTTTTTCAGGCAGCATAGACACCAATGCCGCACTCTTTAATATCTGGCTACAGAAGTTTAGCCTTTCTAGTTCCTGCTAAAAATAACTTATTTACAAAAATAAAGACACTCTGCACTTTGGTTTAGACCCAACCCTTCACCTTTAAGGAAGCAGTGTAAAAAACTTGAGCTAAAGTGGTGGGGGATTTATAGTCCTGACCACAAAGATTGTTACAAATTGGCCCTAAAGGAATTTCATAAAGCCATTAAAACACACAATGTTATTTTTTTAATGTTTGCATTGCTTAGGTGGAAAAGTCATCAAGGAAGATTGTTAAGATTGTAAAACCATATTTGAACCCAATATTGTGTAATCAGTCAATTCTGATCTTCATAGAGCTTTGTGGGTAACGTTTGCTTTAGGCTCCCTTGGAGAGGAAGATCTTGTAACTCAAACCTATGTATCGTGTTCTCTGCATTGCTTGGGACCTACCTCTCTCGCACAAACCCAGCAGACTCTGCTAACTTCCTAAGCCTCTCTCTGTCAACTTCCATGCTACCTGTCACAATCCCTGAAAGGATTCATGACCAGAAGATAAAGATGAAGAGAAATAAACCATACCTCAGCCACCTTCATTTTTCCCAGATGGGGAAACCAGTTTTTCCTTGGCCAATAAGGACAAACCTAAATCTCTTCTGCTTCATGCCTCCTGATTTTCATCAAGCAGTGATGACTAAGATACGTGAGTGCAATGCATACAACTCCTTTCTTGGACATTGGGACATTACTGCACCTACTCTCGGAGCAAGTGGGTTCAGAAACCCTGAAATAATTGTGTAAAGATAGCATTTAGGTGATCAACAAACAGGTCTATTTCTGGATTGTCAAACCTCTGGCAAATCTCTTTCACAGTGAGTCCTGAGAGTCTCAAATTCTGAGAGAAGGGAAATGTTCTAATTAATATGTCTGCCTTCTGACTGGCCATCTTCTTTATATGTATTGCTATTATGGACATGAGCTTCTTCTCTTCCCAACTGCAAATCTTGTGAACTAGGCGATTGAGAAACACCAACCACATGCCCCTCTGTCTGTTCATGCATACCATGACAAACAACTTCTCTTTCCTGATAAACACATGCAAAGCCTATAAATCTCCCCCTAAACAACTCAAATAGTTTATAGAATTGCTCCAAAATACCCTCCAGCTAGAAGAGTGGGATCTTTGATAAGTTGCCCACGATCCTTGGACTCTTACTGGATCCATAAATGTGCCTCAACCCTTCTTGCTGGCATTTGTAGTTAACACCAGATGGGAATAAGGTGGCAATGGGATTCCCTGATCCAAATTAAGTGTCCAGCCACCATAAGCTATATCTCTCCCCTATTTGTTTCGGAAGAGTTGTATCCTATCTAAGATATTTTTCTTATCTATATCAACTTGAACACTCAAACCCAGCACAGGAGGTGCAAAGTTGGTATGTGGGTGTCTCCCTTTCAATGACAAAAAAAGGCAAAACTTTGGTTATTGAATGAGAAGTGGTGTGATATTCCAACAACATCTTTCATTACACTATTTAACCAGAAGTTTGATTAATAACCGCATGTTGCATGCATTCGTTTATCAAGCGGTTGACTCTCAACCAGTCTGTTAGCCTCGGGACAATAGAGTGCAGTCTTTTGCTGGCAAATTGATAAGCCCTTTAAGAATGTGTTTCTTGAGAACTGAAGTAAACTGCATTCCACTGTCATCACTCAAATTTTAGGTATAACTTCCTATAGGAAGGTTTTTCCCAATAATTCGATTATTGCAGGTGTGAGAAGGTGATTGTCAATTTTTGCAGCAACCTGTTTATAATAGTATTCAACTAAAACCAAGATAAATCTATACTTGATACCTAATTCCTTCACCAGGTCGACGATTTCCAATGCAAGTTTGTACGGTGGATGCCCAGGAACTTTGAAAGAACTTAACTCTCCCTTTATCACTGGAAGCAGAGCCAGTACACACCCAACCTTTGTGATCAATCAAGGAATCCATCCACGGACACCAGTAGGAATTCCTCTCCCATGCCTTTGTTAGATTCCTGTCCAGGTGCCCTTCATGGGTTAAGTTCACAAATCGTTATCCAAGAGATGGTTGGGGGGGGCGGTGAGTTCAGTACCTCTTGTCTACTTTCCTTCTAAAATACTGAGTTCATTTTTAACTTCGCAGAAATATTTTTTATCTTTGCCTAAATCATGTCCTGGGGGCCACTCTTGGTGCACAAAGATGTTTATCAATCATGTTGATCTATGTTCATATGCAAAATAGATACAAGTATGTCCTTGCAGGATTCTTCATCCACCCAATCCTTCTCTAAGGGTTGCATTGAAGACAATTACCAGAAATCTTGTGTAAACCTGGTAATAATTAGGTAGTGAAACTGCAACTTTTCTAACCTTGAGGCTATGAAGCAAATCTGAGTGTTGTGAGAGCAGCACCTTTGGTGTTGAACACCTGAGTCAACAGTTTGTAGTCAATAAGGACCAAAATGGTAATCCCCACAGAAAGAATTGATTTTGATGGCCCAATAACATGCTACATCCTCCCTTCACAGAGCAGAATAGCATTTTTTTCTGTATATATAAGTATTCTGGAAGTAAAAAACATGACCCTTTCTTTACAGCCAGTGACAAGGTAGCTCCAAGTTCTTTGGAATGGTCATCAGGAGTTAGAATGGTTTCACGGTTCATATTAAAACATCCCAGATATGAAGCTTTGCAAATTTCAGTATTGACCATATAAAATACTTCTTGTAATTCTTGGGACTGTGTATAATTGGTATTTTTTTAAAAAGTTCTTAAATGATATACCATGCTGGTGAATCCCTGCACAGACTTTGAGTAGAACGCAGCACGTCCAAGAAAGTATTTCAATTATTCTTTGTTACAGGGGTTAAGGGTCTTCTTTATGAATTCTACTAACATAAACTATGGTTCCATGCTGTCCTTGGAGATAATGTAACCCAAATAGGTGCCTGATCCCCCTCAAAATGGCATATATCCTTGTAGATAGTTAGTCCCATATCTGTCCATCTGCATAAACTTCCCTTAGAATATAATTTTGTGATTTGAAATACTTGCAATTGACTATGTCATTTTGGAAATATGTGATGCAGTCAATACCCTTCAAAATGTATTGCACAATGCTTTGAAAAATCACTGCAGCAGATGCCAAACCAAGTGGCATGCTGCAAAATCTAAATACCCCTAATGATGTGCAGAACAAAGAAGGATGGCAATATTAGAAAGTGGTACAGGATATACATCATCAATGTACATCTTAAAATGTATAGTTACCTCTCGCAGTCTGACAATCATAGCGAGTTGAAGGTCAGCACATATACAGCTTGACATACCAGTATCATGAGCAAAATAGTACAATGAGATACATTACAACAATTATATAAACAAACACAATTTCAAAGGATTCATCAGGACACTGAGGATGAGAGCCCTCCATTCCATCAGCAGTGCACACATCCTGTCAGAGCGCATACAGTTTGGTAACGATGTTGTGCATTGGCAGTGCCGTTGGGCTCATCCTCTGTCACTTCTCCTTTAGCTAGGGAGCCAGCAGTGTCATCTTCAGTCAAGTCTCAAACCATGGCCACCTCTTGCAATGAAATCATCAGCAGGTCTACTGTCACATCTCACCTGTTTTATGTATCTTTCCTTCTCCCCAACCCGTTCTGTTCTCAGCCATTCAGTCGACAAGGGGTGTCTAGGACTCCACCTAGTGGCCATGCGTTGCTTAATAGAGTCATCCTGAGTATTTCAAAAAATCTGCTAAGTTTCAGTTTTTTCTTTATTAGAACGAGACCCAGCAGAACTAGTTTGAGTTATCTCAGGACCATCCATCCTGTGGCTCTGTGTAAGTCTTAAGAAACCTCCTCCCATAAAAATGTAATTTGGGGCCAATTCCACACAACATGGAATAATTCAGCTGTTCCATATCCACACTACCCACATCCAGGATTTCTCTCTGGGGAAATAGAATTCAGAGTTTTTAGGGAGAGCTACCCAATGTAAATTATTTTGTATTCGATTAGCTTCAATCAAGAATTTGCCAATATGACCCACACCCCATGTTTATGTTAGTCCATTCTGCTGATATGATGGGAAAATCACATTTCTGGCACCATATGTCCTATGATCTTTAAGGAGTGTTGTGGCCTGTATGTTCGGAGGGCCCGGTATAGGCGAGTACTGATTCTCCAACCTCCCACCATCGTCAGTAGAGTAATAAGTGTTGAGAGGGTTCTGGGGCCTCCGGGAATCCTGGCCAGATGCCTCGTGCTGTGGCAGTTATTTTGCCATACTGAATGAACCTCATCCCAAATTACATGTGTCATTTGCATTGTGTAATGTAATGAAGCAAACTGTTGGGTATAGATCATCTAGAGTGGCACAGCCCACATCCAACCCGTCGATCTGGGGCCATCGACCATGCTATCTGCATGAATGGCTGGATTTTCTATATTTCCAAGTTCCATGTATAAGGTGCTCTACAGAGCACTCCTCGGACTGTCCGCTGACAGAGTCTGCATACCAATCTCATCTCATGAGATATAGGCCCTCATTATGAGTCCGACACCACTAGACCACCAGCCTCGTGGACGGCGGTCAGACTGCTGCCGACGCCGTGGTCCAAGCACTATATTTCAACACTGGCGGTTGGGCTGGGGGGTATTGCCAGCTCCACCAGGATCAGGGATTCCAGCTGGTCTCGCGATAGGTGGTAGTTCTAGTCTGCCAGGGTAGCACTGCTTGCAGCGCTGCCCTTGGGATTACGACCTCATTCTCTGCCAGCCATTTCATAGCGGTAGCACAGCCATGAAAAAGCTGGCAGATAGTGGGTGCAGGAGGCCTCAGGGGGGGCCCCATACTGCCTGTGCACTTGGAATGGGCAGTGCGGGGCCCCCCCTGGACAGCATCCTCTCAATGTTCACTGCATGCTTTGCAGACAGTGAATATTGCCAGGGTGGTGGTGCACTCTGTAGTCTACAGCATTGTCACTGGCTCGAATACAAGCTGGAAACAATGTTGTAGGCTGTTTCCCGCTAGGTCAGCTGGCGGAAACTCAGGTTTCTGCCCGCAGACCTAACGGGAAACTCTTAATGGGCCTGGCAGTGAGGTAGCCAGTATGGCGGCAACCTCTCAGTTGGAAGTCTGCTGAACTCATAATCAGGCACATAGTCTCAGGCATCCGAGTACCACATAACAGAAAAGCTCCTAGGTCATCATCACCGTACATGCCCAATAGTAAGGATAACTCAAAAATTTGGTTGGCATCAAACCAGAGCACAGCGAGTTGAAGGTGTGATGCCAAGTAGTATATCCGCAGGTCTGGTATCTCCATGTCACCACTGTACCATTTCAGTTTAATTGTGGCAAAGCTCTCCCTATGTCATTTCATGGCTCAATACAGATTGATTCCCTGAAAACACCACAGGGGATCTCTTACATAGTGCCCTACAAAACATACAGGCAGCAAGGGAGATTTTCCATGTTTATCAGTGCTGTTTTCCCCATTAAGGAGAATTTTAGAGTCTTCCAAAATTAAATAAATGAACGGAGGATACAACCATAATAATAGTTAGTATAATCAAATTGAGAATGGAAGGTTAAAATGTGTTAAAAATGTACATCTATGTCTGTATAGGAAATGGGATTATTTAGCAATAAGGAATGAGAATGTTCAATGATATTCAGTATAATAGGCCATAGTATTTGCACTGGAAATGAGCCTAGAATAATTAGTGCTGTTTCTTTTTTGGATGACCACAGGTTCCTGGAGATGAAGTACATGAAGAAAGGAGTCCAGGAGTCCAGGAGTCCAGGGTAAACAGTCTTCTTTCTGTCTTTGATTAGGAGAGGATAAAATGCCTTTAAGAAGGTAGGTCCCTGAAAACAAAGGACTTGAAGGAGTGTCTCTGTCTGTAAATGTGGAAGCAGTCTGCTGTCCTAAAAAAAAAAAAAAAAAAGTACAGGGCTTCCACTTCCTACCTTGTTGCAGTATACACAGATGCTGAGGAGAACGAGAACCCCAGATGGTTGCCCAGGAAGAGAAGAAGCACCATTAGCAGTACCAGTGCTGTGTCATTGCTAATCAGAAAAGAAGAGAAGATGGGCCTGCGCTACCTGCCTGTCACAGTGTCTTCTAGCACCTACCATTCCACCTGTTGATGTGGCTGCCCCTTTTAAAATATCAAATGCAATACCTAAAAGATATTTAGCTTGAGATTCCATGGCCCTTTTTGAATAGTCGTTGACCAAGATTGAAAGTCTTTCACCAGGGACTGAGAAGTATAGACAGAATACATATATACATAAATATACACACACACACATATATACACATATATATATGCTCTAGTAGCTACATTGAAACCTGATAAGCTCTTTTAAGAGAAGCTTCAACCTTCTGTACACTGCATCAGAAAGAGACACATGAACCAACAAATTTCTGACTGTCCATTTAAGTTAGGAAGAGCAAGATCAATCACAGGTTTTCTGAGGATGGTCCACATATCCTTTAGCTAAAGGATATAATCTTCCCATAAACCTGGGGAACTCAATCCATCCAAAATCCTCATATAGAAAAAGGGTCCCAACATTGCCTGAGCAGAAAGAGATTTCTCCTTTTTCCTCTTAATTTGTTTTAAAAAATACAAAAAATTGAACAGATTCGATCTCTTAAATCTATAAAACAGAAGTACATACATGGAAGAGGAGACAAAAAAGGTAGAAACAGGCACTAAAATAGACAGCTAACTGAATATGCTGGGTCACAGGTACCTCTGAAAGGTACTCCCCTTCCCAAAAGAGAGGTTTTTATTGCATACATTTGGAAACCCAGCAATACCTCCACAGAAAAAGTAGTTTTTCAGTATATCAACAGCTAGCACCACAAGTCGGTATAATCACCTGTAAATGACTGTTTCCACCAGAACTTCCGGAAACTTAAAATCACTTTTTTAAGATACATCTGAATATCATCTGCATAAATATATCTGCCTGTTCTGTGTTGTTTCAGGATGTGAGATGGTGGGGCCAACCTGTATGTACTGAAGAAGAACTTATAGTAACAAGTCACCTGGATCCAGTCAGCAGCACCATTGGGCAAGAGGGACTGATTCTTATCCTGCACTGTGTGACAGTTATCAGCCTAACCCTTCCAGTCAGCTAGCAGCACCTCACCAATAACCAAGAGTAAAAGGTGAATTATGGCAGTCCTTTGCATGTCATCTGGATTTCTCTGAGAAATCGTGGTGGAGCAGACCTTATCCGTTTCTCTCAGTCACATATGTCTTACTCATAAAAAGGCAAAAGAGAAGCAGGACTAGGTTTGATGGGTTTTATTGAAGCAACTGCATTCTGTGCCAACAGGCTTGTATTGTGATTATAAGGATGATAAAATATAATAAAAGCAAAGCAGTGACAAGAAAAGTGATCATAGGAAATGTTCCACCAGACTGTCACAACAGTGTTCCTAAAATCCTTAGGTTATCCCCAAGAGCATGGCAGTCTAAATACTAATCTGCCCATCAGGCCCCCATATCTGTGATTACAGGCAAAGAAGAAGTCTGTTGGTCTTCTGCAAATTCTCCCACATGGAGGGAGAGACTGCATCAGATCTCATCAGAAACTCCAAAGGCGACATGCAATGTATTATGGCAAGTGTTTGGAATTCCCCTCTATAGTGTAGAGGGCAGTGAGGTGTTTTGTAAAAAAATATCTAGTGTTCTGAGAAAACTGCCCAGATGTGAAAACACATATATTTCTGTGTATAAGAGTTGGGGACATGATGAATGATTAGTACTGGAAATAATTCATAACTTATAGAGTACAACCTTGAATAAAGCACAGAATGAAAATGCTCCTCAGAGAAAATGATAACAGACGCCTGCGTCAAAGGACAAGTTAATAAAATAATAACAACTTCTCCACTAAAATACGACTGCTAATATAATAGAGGAATAAAAATACATGTCTCAGACTGAAAGGGCACAAGCTGCAGGCCTAGGCTAAAATAACCTGCCCGTGTAATAGCTAAAGTAACCTCACAACAGATATTCTCAGTGATTGAGGTTACTGCCTCTGCTGGCTATCGTTGTTGGAAGTATAGCCCAAGGAACAATATTTTTGGTAGTTGTTAGAAATGTCCACCTTTTGTGTGGTAGTGCCCTAGCTTTGTTTGTCTTCTTTTGCTGAACCTGTTTTTTTTGGCTCTGTGACCCTGAATACTTTCTTCCTACCAACCAGAGGTAAAGCGCATATGCCCTCCTTTTTCAATAATGTAAAATTGGCATACACCTAATTGGCAGATATAATTTACTTATAAGACCCTAGTCTCTGGTACTATATGTGCCTGGGCCAGTAGTTTAAGTGCTAAAAGTAGGCTGTAGCACTCAGTGTGCCACCTACGAAAGTAGCACTGAAAACAAGTCCACAGGCCTGCCTTTGTGTGTGGTTTTGATCTGCCACTTCAATCTAATGAAAAAAGCCTTTTGACAGGTGTTAGAAATGAGGTCTCTAGTTGGCAGGGGTGTGTTCTCAGTTGAATTAGAGACCACCACTCTAGTCAAGTTAAGTCTGATAAACACTAAAAGATTGCCTGTTCTTACTGTCGGGTAGCTTGGCACAGAGCAGTCTAAAAGATAACCTGTGCTTACTCTCCCAAAGCTTGGCACAGAGAAGTCTGTTCTATCTAAAAAGGCAATGTGTAAAGTATTTGTGCAACACACCCCCCAGAGTAACACAATGAAAACATCACACAAATACTCCACACCAGGCTAGAAACATAGACAACAATACTATAAATAAATCAAGACCAAAACAACAAAACTCTAAGTAGATTTTGAGTTATACTTCGCTAAAGAATAAAAAGAGTTATAGGATTTAGAAGCAAGGAGTGCTTTATGGGTTACTTGAAGTCACCCTGGACCGGGGCAAAGTCAATAGTCCAAGCCAGCTGCGATTACGTGCTGTCTGGGTACAGGAGTCACGCAGTCCCTAGGGAACAGAGTGCCTGATTTAGAGTTTGGCAGAGGGGGTTAGTCCATAAAAAATGTGACGGATATCCTGTTCACTATATTAGAATTCTGATATAGCATATGGGACTTGTAGTACTGTGGATGGAATAATCATCACATTTGTGGCGGAGTAAGCCTCCTCCAATCTTTAAATGAGGCCAAGAGTTCATTTATCCTGGTCGCAAACATGAGCTGTGTGGATTTTCCTCATGAAGTGCAGGTGATATGTCAGTTCTGAAGGTGAAGTGCCAGTGCTGCAGTGCATCAGTTCTGAAGCCGATGCACCAGGTTTTTTCATGCAGTGAAGGGATATGTCTATATTTCTTCAGGAGTGACAGCGATGCAGTGGTTCTGATACAATGGCGATCTGTTGGACCGAAGCCAATGCTTAGGATTTCTCAACACAGTAAAGGGATGTGCCGATCTACCTTCAGGAGTAGCGCAATGTTGTGGTTCTGATATGGTGATGATGCAATTGCGAAGTGCTGTTTCAGAATGGAATGCTCTGGATCTACTTCCACAACAGCACCAGTGCATCAGCTCTACCTCCTACAATAAGCAATATGTTGATTCCCGCTGGAGCAAGTATCTGTTTCCACCAGGAGCAGGGGTGATGACTTTGACATTCCTGAGTTTTAAACAACAGGAGGCAAGCCAATCAGCCCTTCGAGATCTCTTTGCGGTTCAAGGCAGATTGTAGCTTTCTTTCCGCAAGGTCAGAGAGAAGCAGGCAGCAGAGCAGCACAGCAGAAAAGAAGTCACTCCAGGTCAGTAGTCCAGCACGGTAACAGTCCTTGAGCAGCACAGCAGTTCTGACACACTC
This sequence comes from Pleurodeles waltl, assembly GCF_031143425.1. Taxonomy (NCBI): domain Eukaryota; kingdom Metazoa; phylum Chordata; class Amphibia; order Caudata; family Salamandridae; genus Pleurodeles; species Pleurodeles waltl. Next base: position 1,800,913,908 of record NC_090440.1, read on the forward strand.
CAGTTGTAGGTCCATAACTGTCTGATTTGTTGGGGCAGAGACCCAGTACTTATGCCCAAATGCATCTTTGAAGTGGTGGTGACTTCAAAGTAGGATATTTGAAGTATATAAGTATCCTTTCTTCCTCATCCCTGGCTCCAGACTGCCAACAGGTGGTAATCAGCCTTTTGCGTCCCCAGGAGCACCCAGAAACACCTAACCTTCCTTTGTTTGTGGCTATCTAGAAGGAATGCACAAAGTGTAGCTGTCACCCATCCTACACATGTATTGAAGACAGGTTCCAGGCACACAGAGCTTTAAGAGCAGAGACATACCCACTTTTCAACCATGAGATTTCTAAAATAGCCATGTTAAATCTGACTTTACCAGTAAAGAAGATTTATCATTACTTTTCCAAAGAAATGAAACATGGCATAGCTACTCTTTTCTAATCAGTAATTACAGTTTAAAGGTGTATTAAGGAATTCCCAATGTTAACCTGTGGGAGGAGAAGGCCTTACAGTAGTGAAAAATGAATATAGGTGTTTTCACTAGCAGGACATGCAAAACTTAAAAGTATATCTCCTACCTGATACTTACACAGCACCCTGCCCTATGTTCAACCTAGGGCCTACATAATGGGTAACTTATGTGTAATAAAAGGAGAACTTAAGGCTTGGCAAGGGTTTTTAATGCTAGGTTGAGGTGGCAGTAAAAGTGCAGTGGCAGGCCTGAGTCATGTTTAAAGGGCTACTTACATGGGTGGCACAATCACTGCTGCAGGCCCCCTAGAAGCATTTAATTTACAGGCCGAAGGAATATGGTATACCAAGTAACAAGGGACTTACAAGTAAATTAAATATGGCAATTGTGTATACATCAATGTTTAGAGGAGAAGCACATGCACTTTAGCACTGGTCAGCAGAGGTAAAGTGTTCAGAGTCCTATGTCTTACAAAACAAATCAGCACAGCACAAATACGAGGCAAGTGGCAAACATGTGGGGGAAGACCACCCTTAGGCTGACAGATATAACTCCAGGCCTAAACCTTCCTTTCAGATACCTATAAGTCACCCACAGGGTAAGCTCTAAATGCCCATACAGCAGGGTACATGATATTTAAAAAGTAGGAAATGCATGAATAAGTTTTACATGTCCTGGCAGTGAAAAACCTCCAAAGTCATTTCTGACTGCAGCAAGACATTCTCTCTCTTGGAAAAGCATTGGGTTATATTATAACTCCTTGTAATGCATAACTTCGGATTGAGGCTAGCTTGAGAAATTATTCAATTACTCAGTATAATATGAATTTAAAAAACAACCTAATTGTAAAGGTTGATTTTAAAATACTATTTTGAAAATGCCACTTTAAAAAAGTTGCCATTTTTGCCCATATGCAAAATGTGCCTTTATACTATTATCAGGGGACCCTTGACTTGTAATGGCTTAGCTGGGGTTGGGTGTGTATTGCTCCAAGACAGTAGATTAAGGCCTTTGGTGTGAGGAAGTGTGGCTTTTCCTGACACTAAGGATATGGAAGAGCTGTTCCTCTACACAGAAGAACTTGACACCAGGCCTGTTCAACTGTCAACTATCAACTGTTCAACTATCAACACATGAACCAAACCCAGAGGATAGGGAGGAACTGACAAAATCAGTTTTAGTGTTAGACAAAGGTGCTTCCTCTATTCACTGACTGGCACTGGGCCTAAAGGTGGCTTCCCCAGAACCTGAAATCAGTACATTCCTGGACCTGTGAAGACTGCCCTTCTTTTGGAAACCTGAAGGAAGACTGGACCTGTTGCTTTGAGCCCTGGGCCCAAGAAGTGACTTCAAGTGTCAGTTGGCTGCCTTGTTTGAACTGCAGGGATATACCAAGCTCCAAAGGCCTTTCCTTTTTCCCAGCTGACCAGATCTGACTGGCCCTGACCTGGTCCCCTCTGTTGGCCTCTTTAGGAGTGAGTCCTGACTGACAAAAGTTGTCACCAAGGTCCTGGAACCTTGCCTGCAGTCAGAGCGTGGTTCTTCCTGCCTAACCGAACCTTTTCCGAGGATCTGATGCAGAAGTCCTCAGAATTACTACCGAAAGCCTCACTAGATTCAACATGGAGCTCTTCTGAGCTGTGTAACTTCTTATAGAAGGCTTCACCTGATGTGAAACAGCAATTCAGGGCTGTGCAGCTCACGACTGATAGCCTCATTGGGTCTAATACAGATCGACACAGAGCCCTGTAAAGCTGCACCCTGCAGCTCCTCACTGAAGCTTCATCGGATCAAACACAGAGTGAAGCAGAGCCAGAAAGCTCCAGAATGGAAGCCTCACTGGTTCAACACAGAGCAATACAGAGCCTTGCAAAGCTCTGCTACTCCATCTTCGCATCACAACCTGGAGGAACAAATTCGAGCAGCACAAACCTGCTCGTTCATCCAGCCCATGCTCCATCACAGTCAGACTAAACTTGTGCCATTGTTACATTTCAGCAAGAGCAGAGTCCTGCATTTGATGATTTGCACCTGTTGGTACTATATTGAACCTTAAGATTTAAAACTTCATAATTCCGAGTTTACAAATTGGATCCAGATAGTACAGGAAAGCGCGAGCACTCACAGATGTGTGTCAAAGTAAATTTCATGTATCCACATCATTATCAGTATCAACAGTAATGACAGATGAACAGCACCCTACGCGTTTCGGCGCAACATCGGTTTGTTGTTCATGGGTGAAGGGCTGAGTTAACCATGCATTCTTTAATCGATGTGCTCAGGTGAAAATAGAAAAGGGACAAACAGGTCCAAAGCTATGCGTGTCTATTACGGTGGCCATATTTAAACATGAATGTTCCATTTTGGCACACCAGTCCACCCCTTTTCTCTATTCCATCAAAGTGAGAGTTAAAAGGACCTGCATTCATGTGCATTGTCCCTTTTGGCAACCATTGTAGCCATACCCACCCTTTTTATGTCATTTTTGAATCCACTGAGAATCCACTAGTATGCTGAGGAGTTCTCCCTGCATATCAGATCAAATTGCTGTTCCAATACTTATCCAAGGTCAGGTCCATACCATGCGTAAGAAATCTGTCTCACTCTTTGTGCATCAAACGCATGTGGGGTGAGGCATTTTCTTTTGCTTTCCGTAGTGAAATATATGATGGGTAGGAATTTCTGTTGGAGTTGCCAAAGTCTCGATTGAATGGGTAGTCTTCGAGGAGCCATCCAGATATCTCGCCAGTTGGCCTTATTAGCGGGTATTGCCCATTCCTCCTATTTCATTTTAAGGGTATTGAACACCTCTGGTGCATTCACCACTAATGAGCAATATAGTTTGGAGATCGCCACCTTCTCCATAAGAAAGTGAGCCTTGAGAGGACTGCATTGCAGCAGGTCGGTTCAGCCACTATTTTGTCTAGCCAGGCCACGCCATAATTGTAAATATTTTTGAAATTGCATGCTCAATAGGAAAAACTGCACTTGGAGGTCCTGAAAGGAACACATGTGGTTGCTTTGCAAAGCATCCCATAGGTCATGACATCAATTTCGTCCCAGGCTTCAAATCCTTCTAGTTAAGAAGAATGTTGAAACCACTGTTCTGTCCATAGTGGGGTGTATTGAGTCAGATTTTTTTTCCATTCAAGGAATCTCAGGTCTGTGCACCAGGTCCTGAAAACCACCACTGCACAGCTGGGAGGTGACAGAGATATAGTCTCAATAAAAGAGCCCAAAAAAGGAGTCCAAGCACAAGTGGGAAGGTTTGATCCTTTATGCTTCATCATCCCATCCACCTGTTAGCCAGTCTCTAACCCCCAACAAGTGGGAGGCCCAATAATATAGTTAAATGTCGGCCAACCACAGACCCCCATAATTTACCAAATGAACACATGTAGGAAAGCAGCCTCTTTCTAGCTTGGTTACCCCCACTTTTGGCCTGTTTGTCAGTGTGTTTGTCTGTGTCTACTGGGATCCTGCTAATCAGGACCCCAGTAGTTCTCTCCCTTACATTTGGTTGTCACATACTGGTACCACAGTATTTCACCCACAATTGGCATACTGGTGCCCCCTTATGAGTCCCTAGTATATGGTACCTAGGTACCCAGGGTATTGGGGTTCCAGGAGATCCCTATGGGCTGCAGCATTTCTTTTGCCACCCATAGGGAGCTCAGACCAATATTACACAGGACTGCCCCTGCAGCCTGAGTGAAATAACGTCCACGTTATTTCACAGCCATTTTACACTGTACTTAAGTAACTTATAAGTCACCTATATGTCTAACCCTCACTTAGTGAAGGGTAGGTGCAAAGTTACTAAGTGTGAGGGCACCCTGGCACTAGCCAAGGTGCCCCCACATTGTTCAGGGCAATTTCCCTGAACTTTGGGAGTGCAGGGACACCATTACACATGAGCACTACATATAGGTCAATATATGTAGCTTCACAATAGTAACTCCAAATATGGCCAAGTAACATGTCTAAGATCATGGAAACGTCCCCCCATGCCAAATCTGGTATTGGGGTGCCAATCCCATGCATCCCCGGGGCTCAAGCATGGATCCCAGGTACTGCCAAACTAGTTCTTTGGGGTTTTCACTGCAACTACCGCTGTGCCCAACCCACAGACAGGCTTCTGCCCTCCTGGGGTCTGGGCATCCCAGTCCAAGGAAGGCAGAACAAAGGATTTCCTCTGAGAGAGGGTGTTACACCCTCTCCCTTTGGAAATAGGTGTTAAGGGTTGGGGAGGAGTAGCCTCCCCCAGCCTCTGGAAATGCTTTGAAGGGCACAGATGGTGCCCTCCTTGCATAAGCCAGTCTACAATGGTTCAGGGATCCCCCAGCCCCTGCTCTGGCATGAAACTGGACAAAGGAAAGGGGAGTGACTACTCCCCTGTCCATCACCACCTCAGGGGTTGTGCCCAGAGCTCCTCCAATGTGTCCCAGACTTCTACCATCTTGAATGCAGAGGTGTGAGGGCACAGTGGAGGCCTCTGAGTGGCCAGTGCCAGCAGGTGATGTCAGAGACCCCTCCTGATAGATGCTTACCTGGTTAGGTGGCCAATCCTCCTCTGAGGGCTATTTAAGGTCTCTCCTGTGGGTTTCTCTTCAGATAACGAATGCAAGAGCTCACCAGAGTTCCTCTGCATCTCCCTCTTCGACTTCTGCCAACGATCGACTGCTGACTGCTCCAGGACACCTGCAAAACCGCAACAAAGTAGCAAGATGACGGCCAGCAACATTGTAGCACCTAATCCTGCCGGCTTTCTCAACTGTTTCCTGGTGGTGCATGCTCTGAGGGCTATCTGCCTTCACCCTACACTTGAAGTAAAGAAGAAATCTCCCGTGGGTCGACTGAATCTTCCCCCTGCTAATGCAGGCACCAAACTTCTGCATCACCGCTCCTCTGGGTCCCCTCTCATCTTGATGAGCATGGTCCCTGGAACACAGGATCTAGATCAAGTGACCCGGACAGTCCAATAGTCCTTCTGTCCAAATTTGGTGGAGGTAAGTCCTTGCCTCCCCACGCCAGACAGTAATCCTGTGTACTGCGTGATCTGCAGCTGCTGGGGCTTCTGTTCACTTTTGCAAAGAATCCTTCATGCACAGCATAGCCCAGGTTCCCAGCACTCCGTCCTGCATTGTTCAATTCGCTGAGTTGACCACCGACTTCGTGGGACCCTCCTTTGTAGTGTTGAGATGACCACCATGCTCAGATTTCTTGAATGCCTGTTCAAGTGCTTCTGCGGATGCTTCTGCGCGGGCTCTCTGTGCTGCTGAGCACCCCCTGTGTCTCCTCCTCCAAGGGTCGACCTCCTGGTCCTTCCTGGGCCCGGGCAGCACCCATTTTCTTCAACAGCGACCTTTGCAGCTAGCAAGGCTTGTTTGCAGTCTTTGTGCGTGGAACTTTGCATCCTCCAGCATGCCGTGGGACATCTTCTATGCAAAGGAGAAGTTCATGGAATCTTCAGCTTCTTTCACCCACAAGCAGCCATTTTGCACCGTCATCCGGGGTTTAGTGGGCTCCTTCCCCCCTGGACACTTTTGTGTCTCTTGGACTTGGTCCCCTTCCTTTACAGGTCCTTATGTCCAATAATCCGTCTTCAGTGCTTTGCAGTCAGTTGTTGAATTTGCAGATTCTCCTATCATGACTTCAGTGTGTTTCTGGGGACTTAGGGTAACTTTACTCCTACTTTTCATGGTCTTGGGGTGGGGTATCTTGGACACCCTTAGTGTTTTTATACACTCCCAGTGACCCTCTACACACTACACTAGGCCTGGTGTCCCTAAGTGGTTTGCATTCCACTTTCCTAGTATATGGTTTGTGTTGCCCCTAGGCCTATTGCATCCTATTGTATTCTACAGTGTTTGCACTACTTTTCTAACTGTTTACTTACCTGATTTTGGTTTGCCTGTATATTTTGTGCATTTTACTTACCTCCTAAGGGAGTTTATCCTCTGAGATATTTCTGACACATTGTCACTAAAATAAAGTACCTTTATTTTTGGTAACCCTGCGTTTTGTGATTCTTATGATATAGTGATATGTGATATAAGTGGTATAGTAGGAGCTGTGCATGCCTCCTAGTTCAGCCTAAGCTGCTCTGCTATAGCTACCTCTATCAGCCTAAGCTGCTAGAACACTACTAATCTACTAATAAGGGATAACTGGACCTGGCACAAGGTGTAGGTACCATCAGGTACTCACTATAAGCCAGGCCAGCCTCCTACAATCCGTTCACTAGTTTTGGAGATATTAGAGTTTAAAAATTATAGATATCTAGGGAAGCAAATCCTCCACTGATTCAAGTGCCCCCATGCTGATAACTGATTAGCTGCCAACACTTCAACAAGGAAGTGTTGGAAGCAATTTTGAGACTCTGCTTCAGCTGAGAACCACACAAAATGTAAAAATAAATAAAAGGGCCAGGGTAGGGTCACCCTGAGCCTGTAGCCTTGGTCTATGGGTCCCTCATGGACCCATCAGGACCTGAAAAGCATTTTACAAAAAACAAAGAACAAAACAACATTAGAACAATTCAGCAGATCTGGATCAGCGGATGTTTCCAAGATTATTTTGTTTTTAAAGGGAAGTTTCCCACCCTTTTCTTTTCTTTTGCCCCTGGGTGGGCCTATTTATTTTAATATAGAAAACCTACCCATGACCTAGATTGTAGCTTGGATAGAGACCATAGTGATTCATAATTAAAAGATTAAATATGTTGTACTGAGTTTTATAAACTTAGATGTGCATGTCCACACTGATATAGGAAGTTATCTATGAATGCGCAATTCATAGTAAAAGTCACATATCTATTTAGAAAAGGACACTGCTTCTCTTACATGCAAATAGATACAGAGACAGCCAGTTACATTTTGATGCACACATCAGAGAGCAGGTATGTACTGAGCTGTATCAAAGGTTGTTGGGTACTATACAGTCTCTAAAATATGTGATGGTGTACTTACGTAATTTGGTTGCTCATTCACATAAGTAGTCACTTAAGTATGGTTTGGGTGTAGCTATGAAGTGCTGATACATCCTACTTAGCCATACAGATAAGTAGCATTTGAAACATCACTGAGACGTGTTGTTGCAAAGCCTAAGTGTGAAGGCTTTTTGTCAGCTTGGCTTGGCTTTAGAAACCTGCTTTAAAAGCCTTAAACTTTCCTTTTGCTACCCAAAACTCGCCACTCAGGTAGGCTGTATGTGGGCTATACACCAGGGTACTATGTGCTTATAATATCAAGCATGCCCTTCTTAGTATCACTGAGTTAAACATGCACTTGTAGATCCCTATGCTGAGTCATATATGCAGTCTCCGACCCATACTACCAGTCATGTAGCTACTTACAAAAGCATAAATTCACACACACAGCCAGTCAGACAAAGAGTTATTCATACATTCATGTACACATCCAGACAGCAGCTATATATGCTGCAGTATGAGAACTGATCCAGTCACTCCAATATGTGGTGAACTACATTTATAACATAGGTGCTTATTCAGAGAACTACTTGTTTTAATATGGTTTGGGCCTACTAACAGTTACCCTGAGTATACAGTTGTACTGTCAACTTGAGTTGCCTTTAGAAAAGCTGTTTGAAAAGGTTCATACTCCCCTTTTATCACAGAAAAATAAACCCTTATGTGGGCTGTAAGTCATCCATAGAGGACAGTGGTTTGCGATTAAAAGTTAACACGTCATTAAGAGTTTAACTGACTTAGATGTGAACTTAACTTAGAAACCCCTGTGCTTAGTTATATATGCAGTTTAATAACTATATTTTAGAGATCATATAGCTAATAAAAAAAAAAAATGAGTAATTTGCACACACAGTCAGATAATGAAACAACCACTTGTAAATTCAAGTAGACAGCCAGAGAGCACTTATATATCTACTAGTATTGAACTTGGTTGCACACACGGTTAGACACCTTTATACTCATCAGTACAGCCAACAAAAATCTATATATACTGACCAAAATCCACATTTACAGAGCAATATTTTTTCTAATAAAAAACAATCATATACTCCCATATTTACTTAAACATCTAGTACTCACTCATAGAGGGAGTGATACATTCATTCAAACATTCATTCAGACATGCAGGCAATTACTGACATAACCTAGTTACCTAAAGAAGTTCTCCTTCCTGAGTGACACCTATTTATAAATGTAGAGAGCCACTGATACACTCCATCAGACAGAAAAACAGCCACTGATGTACACTTCCAGATACCAACTATATATGCTGGAGTATAAAACCTAGTTTGCAACTAATGCAGTCACTCCAATATAGATTGAAGTATTCACATAATCTAGTTCATTTAGGTTTGCCCCTAGAAATTATGAAGCTGAGTGTACGATTTTACTGTGAGCCCAACATTGCATTTGAAAAGCTGTTTGAGAAACATTAGACTCCCCTTTTAGCATATAAATATTGTCTTGTGTAGGCTGTAGGTAGGCCATAGAAGAGTGTGGTTTCTTATTAAGAGGTACAATGTATCCTTCTAATGCTTATACTGGCACATCAGATATACATTGAAGCATACAGTAACAAATACAGGTACACACTGATGTATTCATTTACACACCTAAGCATAGACTAATGCATGCACTGATATACCCAAACACACACTGACACACCCAGGTGAGTCATATACTCATTTACATATATATTTAGAGTACCATATGCTTACTAAAAGAATCTGTTATATAACAGTATACTTACTTAAACATCTGCTGGCACAACCTTAGAGGGACTTATATACACACTGAAATGGGTAGATCAGTATTTAATTTCCTAGTCACCCATCAAGAGAAGCATTTGAAGTGAAGATTAAATATTTTATCTTAATATTGAACAGAATGAGGACATTAGATAAAACTGAGATGTGCATGAGGAAAAGAGCATTAAGAAAAAGACTTCATAACAAAACTACTTTTTGCTATTTGTTTTTAAGGTGAATGGATGCACACATCCAGTACAGAGCCATGTTTTAATGTAGAGAGCTACTTACAAGACAACATATTAGTGCATGCAGTTGACACAACTGGTCGTTGCCATGAGGTAAAGAGACAGTGGTCCCATAGAAAAATAAAAGATAGTTCCTAGGAGTGTAGAAGACGTGATAGCAGAAGAGTTACAAGGAAAGCGTTAACAGGTCTCTGTGTAAAGGTGGAATTGTAGCAGTATTTGTACTATCCATCAGGAATCAATAGATACATTGAGAATTTCCTAAGAGAACATTCATGCAGATGTTTCACACAGAAAACTATAAACTAAGGTTTAGATCCATGCAAAGATAGGAAATACACTAACTGATAAAGTCATTCACCTGCATGTATTTTAAAGAAAGTGTGTAAAAGCTATTTTCATCACTTTAGAATGTTATGTGTGCATCATTCAAAAATTTGAAATTTAGTAAGGAGACTTTATTATGTGAAAACTCCAGCTTTATGTTCAGGAGAGATGAATAGAGCTTTTTTGAATGGTACTGTGGCAGAGGTAGAGAAAGTTTGTGAAGACATCCAGTTTCATTTTTTGTATTTCTGAGGAGGAGTGTAGGGAAAATGAGGGGGTAGTAACTGAAGATTTACAGCAACACAAAACATGGATTAGTATTGAAACGTAAAAAAAAAGAGAAGGAAGTTCAATACACTATCTTCTTAGAAAGCTGAATATGCTTGTATTTGTTGTCACTGCACTCATTAAAGAAACCAAACTCATAATGTGATTGTAATTTTGAAAACTGAGCAAGACAACAGAGATGAGTAGCAGGAATTAGGTGCACATCAATTTGTAGAAGAACGCTTTGATTTACCCACAAAGTGACCAATATGTTGTATTGTTATGATAAATTAGAGGATAATAAAATACCAGTAAAAGCAATTCATAATAGATCAGAATTGGTACTAATTTCCAAAGAACTAGAAGTATCAAATGTGCATGAATCAAATCTAATACAAACTGTCCATCTATCTCAAGCAATGCCTGACAGGGCAGCAAACATTCAGAAAGGACTTGAGGAAGAGCTATCCATTTAAAAAAAACTGTTGACACTGTGGATGTTGAGACAGATGTAGATGAACCACTCTTTATTCTAGCAAATTGAGTGCCCACCAAAAGTATAAATATCTGGCAAGAGTTAGTAAATGTGAGTCAAATGAAAAAAGCCTCATTATACTTGAAAAAATATTGTTCTTTTACAAAAATGTTGGTTACTGGACATGTAAGTTATATTGATAATGATGTTTTACAATAAAGTGGACAAATAGAAAAAGTAGATAAATGTTGGAAAGTGGATTATTGGTAAGGGAAGTATCTACACTTAGCAATAGGCTACAAACCCCCACTAGGTCCATTCAAGGGCTCAATAAAGTAATCCTTGCTCATCCCTTGATAGCTTGGCCCATGAGCAGTTAGGCTTAATTTAGTAGACAGGTGTGTAGTGCATTTAACATTAAATAAGTAAAACCCAACACTCAATAGAAATCCAACACTAATTTAGACAAATGGGAAATTGTTTGATCTTTAAAGTGACATTAAAACAACAAAAATCCAATTTAGGGAACCAGAGATATGGATTTGTAAAGGTTTAAAGTAAAACTAGCGCTTAGAAGCAATTAGCGGTCATAGGGTGAAAAAGGGTTGCACTGGACAGGGTTCAGGCCACCCATGATGTAACACTGTTATACTTACTTTCAGAAGTGTTTCTTGATCAGGAAACTGCACTAACCAAAAGTTCAGAAGCTATGCTTGCCTCTTGATGTCTGGGACTACAACTTCCACAGTGCACGTCTTCAACATATAGAGCTTTTTACAATAGTTGGTCCAGATGTCTCCAAGCTACTGTACCGTCTTCCAGAGGTCCTTTGTGGGTCCTTGAAGTGTCCACACACTTGATCCAAAGGTCCAGAAGCTCTGAGTTGCTCCTTGGAATTTGGCACTACAGTTCCCAGAATGCACCTGGTCAGAATCCTCAAATGGACAGGAGATGCTGGTCAACTGGGCTATTCTTGCAGAACTTGATTCAGGGGACTCTGATCAGCTCTTTTGTGCCTGTATCTTACAGCGAGTCTACTCCTGGAGTTGCAGAAGCAAGGCATGTCCATTTCTTGTTGAAGCCCAAAGTGTGCAGCTGGTACAGTCCTTGTGAGTATAGTGTCCAGCTGCAGGCCTGGAGTCAAGCAGGGCAGTCCTTCTTCTCCAGTATCTTCTTCCACCAGGGATCTGAATTTTGGGGCAGATCTACCATATGTACCTTGCTCCTTTGGATGGGAAACAGGGGAGTAGGAGTGCAGGCCACCACCCTCTACGGTGACCACTTCCTGCTAAATGTGGCAAAAATCAATCTAAGGCACCAACGTTCTAAAAAAAATCCAAGATGGCAAAAATGAATCCTTATAGGTTAAGCTAAGTCTCTCTTAAAATACACTCCATCCATCCCCTCTTCTAATCTAATCAGAGGGGCTCCCATCTGTCTCGGGGTGCAGGAATGGGGGAGGTTCAGTTTCTGTTCCAAGTGTATTTCCCTCCTTTGAAAGCCAGGCTGCCTACTCTCCCCCATCCTTCTCTGCCATCTGCTGCAGCAGTGCTCGGCCCACCAGATGCTTCCTTTGTCTCAGTCCAGGCTACTACACACCTCATTAAGGTAGCTTGGCTTAGGCTGCGAGAGGCTGACCAATCAGGAAATGTCACTACAGGGCTGAATTTGGTAACTTTCAGAAAGAGTTCTAAAACTCTTTCCCTGTGCTAGTCATATTAAATCCAACATTGGCAAGTTTTAGGATGTATTAAATCATTTAAATTGGTACCTAACATGCTATATTCAGCTCATCTCCATTGGAAAAAAAACTTTATAATTTTAAAATAAAGTCTTCCAATGTTAGCCTATGAAGCCAATTGACTACAATGGGGAAAAACAATTTTGGCAGTTTTCCCCCCACTAGGGATTATAAAACATTTTTATAAATTTCCTTCTTATGTTTACACTGCACTCAGCCCTAGTGGCAGATAGGGCAGACCTTTGTGGCTGATAGGCAAAAACAAAGTAGCTTGAGACTTTGGAAGTACTTTTAATTCCAAAGTCGAATTTTGAATAAATATTAACTTAAAGGCAGCCAGCAAGGAAGGCCTGCCTTTACAATGACACCAGGGACCACAGCAGTGCACCCGGCGTACCCTACCTACTCTGGGGGTCATAAACCTACATGCCCTGCCATATATCAGGGACATTTAGTTAAGTTGTCAGAGCCAATTATAATTATGCCTAATTTGTTTATACCATTTTAAACAGAGCACTGGCCCTGGGACTGGTTAGCAGTGCCCAGGGTACAGTCAGAGTCAGAAAACACCAGTAGCAGCTAAAAATGGAGGCAAAAAGTGAGGGGTCTTCTGCAATCAGCCCAGTTTCCCCAAATGAAACAAAAGTCAGAAGAAATATATGAGCACTACAGTATCCATCCACTTCATTCCAAAGATGCTTGATGTTGGAGATGCAATTGATATTTTCGGAATGAAACAAGCTAGAGGAGCTTCAACGAATGTGTGGGGAAAAAGGTTTAGAGGCTCACTGTTTTCCACAGCTATTTCCTACTGGTGTAGGTGGCTGATATAATGACTGGTCAATACAAATATTAGCAGCAGATTACAGGTCAACAAGACTATATTCAGAGTATTCGATTTATATTTCATCAGTTGTTTGAAAGTGACTTGTCAGGACTGTCTTATCTGTGAACCCTATTCTAAAGACAGGAGTTAATCTGCAAAATATTACTGCAAGGGAATTTGTTTATAAAATAGAAAGTAAAGATGGAAATCGGGAGTACAACTTATTTAATTTGTTGGCATGTCAAAGCAGAATTAATGAATATTGGTATTGTCGTCATGGAGAACTTACATGAATGCCCTGAAACGTAGGTCCACCTTCTTGGTTTGTGACAGTTGTGCAGAGCATGCTTTGGATAATTTACTTAAATTCCTTAGAGATGCAAACTCTGACATGAAGGGTATTAATTTGAAGACAACAGAAAACCTTTGCTCTTTGGATCCTACTAATGTACGTAGGTATTTTAATCACAAGTTTCAAATGATGCTGAATTTTTAAATGCATTAAAACAAAGCCTCCTCTTGTTGAAGTTACTGATTTTTTTGGCGAAAAGAGTACCAGGCAAGAGGTGCTCTTCATATGCACATGCTGTTATGGATAAAGGATGCACTGAAATTTTGAACTGATAGTGATGACTGTACTGTCTTTCATAGAACAATATGTTACATGCAGCACCCCAAATGAGAATCGCGACGGCAGCAATGCTGCTGCCGCAGGTTGTACCAGCACCCTTGCAATACTCACTGTCTGAGCATTTTAAGGATGATGGATAGGGGGACCTGGCATGGGCATAGCAGGCAGTGAGCATTTCAAGGGTGCTGGACAGGGGGACCTGCCATAAGCATGGACAGTGCTGGGACCCCTGTGGACCCCTGCACCTGTTCTCCACCAGCCTTTTCATGGCAGTGATACTACCATGAAAAAGGGTGGCAGAGAATGAGGTCCTAATCAGCAGGGGAGTGCTGCAATGCAATGCCATACTGGCTGATTCTGATCTCTGCCACCATCAGCCCATCGGGATCATCGATCCCAGCGGAGATAGCAGTACGCTAGTGGTCTGTCCGCTAGGGTAATAATGTGGCAGTCAGGCTGCCACAGCAGTGGTGGTCCAGATGGCTACCGAGAGGCTGGCATTCTCAAGACCACCAGACTTATAATGAGGCCCAGAGTCTTGAAGTCTTTCTCAGAAATTCAGGCCCATATCTATACTTTTTTAGCACTGCATTTGCGTCACTGTTTGACGCAAAAATGGCGCAAACTTACAAAATACAATTGTATTTTGTAAGTTTGTGCCGATTGGGCGTCACAAAACGACGCAAATGCGGCGCTAAAAAAGTATAAATATGGGCCTCAGTACCTTGCAGAGTTTGAGCCGGACACTACAGATATTATAAAAACAAATATGTTGGACACCTAGTATCCAAGAAGATGTCCACACCGCGAAAACATGTGTCTTTACATGATCTGTAACATTATAGGTAGAGAAATAATGTGACGGAAAACAATGATGAAGGAAAATATGCTGTAGTTGGTTGTGATGGTTGTTTAGATCGACATGCAGAAGATAACTTAATAAACTACTGAAAACATAGTTGTCAAACTTCTGAGAAAAAGTAATGTTTCTACTAATCACTTCTCTGGCTATTCAAACCTTGGTGCTTTGAAACAGGGTTACTTGGAGAAGAATATGTCTGCTATGAAGACTCTTAGTCAAAAGAAAAATCATGTGGAAGTGAAAGAAAAAATGGAACATAGTTTGCACCACAAAAAAATTCAATTCCTTTGTATGTCAGAGGACAAGCTGGCACTGGGGAAAGCTTTTTAATCCAAGTTCTAACAACTTTTCAACAAAGGACTACAGACTCCACGTTGTCATGTGTAGTAACAGCACCTACTGGATTAGCTGCGCACAACATCAAAAGAATTACCTTGCATTGTCTACTTATGTTACCTTTTGAACACAATAATAAACTGGAATACCAAAATATATCTGGTAAGCGTGTCAAGATGTTTCCAGAGTTTTAAAGAAATTAAAACTTTTAATCATTCTTGAGATGTGCATGGCCTGAAACTTAATGATTGCCTTTGTCAATTTGAAATTGCAACAAAATCTGAAGAGAGCATATGATGTACATTTTGGAGGAAAGCATGTCATGTTTTTCAGTGTTTTATTGCAACTTACTCCTGTATGAGGACAGCCTGTGTTCAAAAGTCTTGTACCTCAAGAAACTTGAAATTCATTAGAAAGTATTGGAAATGTAAACATATGGTTACATTCTGAGTACAAGAAACTACTTAGAAATATGTGTCAAGCTTGAGATAAGGATATACAAATATTCTGAAGGATACTAAAGTAGGAATGTTGTCAAAAGAAGGAAAATGATGCTATCAAACTTGATTTTAAGGAAGATAGTCCTTCAAACAAATCTGCAGCACAACCAATGTTTGAGTTTATTCCACAACAAATCCCATTGTGTGTCTAATGCCTACTATTCAAGAATGTACATCTTTTAATGAACATGTGACAGGGTCGCCATTGCGATCCCTGCACAATGCATGGAACAGCATGAAAGGGCACTAAGGCACCCCAGGGGAACACCGGAACTCCCATTCCCAGGGAGTAATAGAATTATCCGGGTCCCGACAGAAGGCATGCATGGAATCCCAGGGAGGAAAGAAGAAGCTACGGCGGGTGAAAAAACGGAAACGCGAAGAGCGTCGACAAGGCAGCCAAATGCCACAAAAGAAAGCGACACCATGGGAAATGAATGCGATGAGAACACAATGGATCCCAAGAACATTACAGATAAGGTGTAAGACACAACAACACCAAGAACACCCCAGCCAAGATAAATTTGTTCCCAAGAAGCAGTGAAGGAGAGACGCCAACAGCCAGAAGGCATGTCTTCCCTCCCCATCCCTGGAGGGATGTGGATAACCTAGGTAGGTTGGCATTTAGGGGCAGAGTCTCCTAGGTGGTGAAAACATGAGGGTGAGAGGATGGGGCAACAGTAGTAGAAGTACAGATGCATGCTCATAGCACATCAACACTAACCTTAGTCACAGGAGTGAATATTGTGAACTGTGTTCTTTTTGAGCACCTGTGTGTTGTGACCTCAGAACTGGACACTTCCTACTTTCTTCCCCCTCACGAACCTTCACAAAGCCTCCCAAATGTAAATTCCTGGACAGTGAAAACCACTTAGTTGGCATAGGATCTGTTATTCTTCTGAGGAACGATCTCTACAAGAATCCTGCCAGAGCAAGCTGCTCATGCACCTGAAAGGCCAACAAAGTGAAGACAATCAAGCCCTGATAAAGGAGAACAAAAAAAAAAAGACTAACAGGACTGATAAAAGGACAGATAAGAGAACGAAAAAAAAAAAAACGAGTGAAGAACAAATAAGAGAATAAAAAGAAAACGATAGCAAAAAGAATAAAACCCCAAAACATCTTTCTACCCATTTCTTTTCTTTTAAAAATACATCTAACGAGTCTCCACCCGGGGACAGTCTGATAACAGAACAATTGTTACAACTGGTGAAGGAGCAAATTGATAGAAAGGAACTACAAGGAGTGACACTAATGTTGACTGAAATCAAAACTGGATTCTTTGGAGAAATATGTTTCCTAAACTGTGGGAATAAAGTGTTTACGTATTTGTAAGAACTTTAGGGTAATTTTGCAGCATAATTTAAATGTTGAAAAATGATTAGTTAATGGAGCAATGGGTAAAATAATTTATTTCATTTTGCACCCAAATAGAAATGCAGTTGAATACTGAGCTGTTACGTTTGATCAACTTGAAGGTGAAAAGCAGATAGGTCTGTTGTACACTTCTTGCTTGTAAAAGTCTTATCTGTCACATAAAGCACTTCCTGGTATCTCTAGCATATGCTGTAACATTACATTAACCTCAAGGTTTAAGTGTAGATGCAGCTTTTATTAACATTGGTAGTACCATCTTAAAAGAAGGTATATCATATGTAGCATTGTCACAGGTTAGAACTTTGACCGGTTTGTATCTGATAGAGTCTGATGAAAGCAAAGTAAATTCTGATTCATGTTGTGTGAAAGAGTACCATTTAAGAAGTACATATGCTCTCATTTAGGACTGTATCTGGTTTACAAAAAGCCTAGAATCTTACCAAAATGAAAGGATTCAAATCAAGAAAGATGCCTCAAAACACTTTTTATAGAAACAAATATTAAAATGCTGGTGACATTGTTGATTACCATTTGTCAAACCCCTCTGGAGTCAACTGTTATGATAATGTAGTTCTTAATGCTGTATTCTGTTTACCTCATCTGGTTCAAGCAAATTAAGAGAAAAAAGACAAACATTGTGCTCTGCATTCTGTACCTTGTTACACTTGCATAGTTAAAGAACAAAAACATATTCTGCATCTTTTATTAGAAACCTTTTAGATGTGCGCATGGGATCTGTACACTTCAAACAAAACACTCAATAAGATGCACAAGAGTTCAGGATGGTTGTACTTGGTATCTTAGAAGAAGAGATGGTACCTATTAATGATAAATTAGGAGTAAGTTACTCATGACAGCATGACTGTGTGTCAACACCAGGGCAGTGCGCGGTCTATTGGCGACTAGAATGCAAATACCCAGCACTCTCAAAACAATGTAATTTATGCATTGTGCTGATATGTTGTTGTTTAACCTTTTGCATTGCAGAGTTCAATCCTGAAGACTTCTTTTTTAATGTGCTTACAAATGCTGTTCATTTGCAGTGTATTGCTGCAGGCTTTCAGAGTGTGTTAGGGTGTGGTCCCTTTCCAGGGCCTTCTAGAGACTTTCCCTGCAACATGCCTGGGTGTGGTTGTGGGCTGGGCCAAGACTCTATAAAAAGGAGCCAGCCCAGCTCCAAGTGCTCACTATTCAGAGGTCCCAGTGCAGAGCAGCAGCTATTTCCTGAGCTCCTGTCCCGGTGGTCTGTTTGATCTTCCAGACATCTGACTTTCATTCTTCATTTGGAGATCCTTGTACTGGGCGGTAAGACGGTGGTTGGGCTGGCCTCCCGACACCGTTATCGAGAACTCCCATGTTCGTGGGCCTAATTCTTATATGATTTCACAGAGTACTTTGCACGTGTGAAATATCATCAAGACACGCGATTTGTTTCATGATAATTTAATCTTGTTATTCATTGCATGCTACCATTTCTTGACATTTGCATGGTGGCTTAAGAATCGGCAAGACGCGCGATTCGTTTTATGGTGTTTTAACTTTGTTGTTCATTGCGCGCTACCATTTCTTGATATTTACATGGTAGCGTAAGAATTGGCAAAAGACGCGTGATTCGTTTCAATGTACTTTGATCTTGTTATTCATTGTGAGCTGTTATTTCTTGGCATTTACATTGTGGTTTACGAATCGGCAAGACGCGCGATTCGTTTAATGATGATTTGACTTTGATATTCATTGCGTACTAACATTTCTTGGCATTTTACATGGTGACACTCGAATCGGCAAGACGCACGATTCTCTCCTCAAGTTTAATTCATGTTGTTTATTGTATGCCACTATTCTAAGATATTTATCATGTAATATTCGAGTTGACAAGTTATTTGATTTGTTTTCCTGAATCCATATTGTGTTATTCATGGTGCACAATCCTTTTATGGTGTTTACTATATATATATATATATATATATATATATATATATATATAAATCTACATTATGCGCAATTTGTGTTGAAACATTTTAAGAGTACACAGAAGATCAGAGTTTCTAGATGCAATATTGTATGGTCCTAGTATGCATTCTCATAAAAGGATTTATATGACTGGTTTAAAATTTAGTTAGAATGTTTTTTCTGATTCTCATGTAAAGGAAAGTACTTGAATAAGAAAGTTTTCATTTAATCCATCTTGATTCCCTTACAGGTATCCGGCCATCTTGAAACTTAGTCATTTTAAACTTAATTCTTAGATTGTTCATGTTTTCAGAATGACTATGCTTAGAATCATAGTCTAGTATTGATTTCAGGAGATATAATTTTCATATTGTGTGTTCTAACCTTTTTCTTACTACAGGTCTCCTTCCCAGCTGTTTCCCTTCCTAATCCCCTCTTCCCCTCTTAGCCTCTGCGATTTATCTATCAGAGTCTTGGAGCTGTTCAGTGGTGGACGTGTTAGGAACGTGCGCAGACCCCGACGATCTGGTGACTCTGACACTGTGACAATTGTTCTGTTTCTTCAAATACACATGTAGATTCAGAACATTTATCTACTTAAATCTACCAGACTGTAAAATTGCCAGTTTTGACAAATTGATTAAAGGTGCATCATAAAATAATACATGCATTTTCGGAGAAAACATGCAGTTGTGTAGCCAATATTTTTAGCTATGAGTATTACATCTGGTGACTAGAGTGTAATGACAGCAACCTTACATTCAAGCATAGATTGACTTATAAACTATCAAATTTGTATCTTCTCTTTCTTGAACCATAATTCTACAGAAGATTATTACAGGAAAAATTGAATTGTACACTTCTGAGACTTGCAATACAATAAGTTAAGACATCATACGGCCTAGGAAGGGGGATGTTTTTATAAGGATTTCCAGATCTTAAAATGTAATTACTCTTGGAATGAAACAACAGAGATCGTACTAATTTGGAAAGACATATCGCAAACAACAAATTAGGACAAATAATTGTTTTATGGAGAAAGTAATACCACTAAGCTTATTAAACTTAAACATATCTTTGGATATTGTATTTATTTAAAAAAACCTAAACAGGATGAAAATCACAATTTAATACATCTTTCAAGAACAGCTGTGAAATTACTAAAAGAATTAGAACAGTGACATAGTCTACTCCTGTTTAATGGATTACCAGATTCTATTACATCATGTGGTCTAAAAATGGTGGTGCCTTTATGAGGCTTTTCATTTACTGCTTTGGTTCATCCACATGAATTGTATTATAACACTCTTAATAGAACATTAAACTTATATCTATTACATTACTTACCGAGTATAAGTGAAAGAGTTCATTAGTTATTTGTAGCAAGTGCAATACAAGTACAATGCATACTAATGTTAATTTAAAATAATATTCTATGCACATATGTTTTTTTTATAGTCTATATGATTGTTTTTCCCCCACTGTTTAGTGAGGAGTATCTATACACGCTTCATTTATAGTGAAAAATATCGAAGCTGAAAACAGTGGACATGAGATTTTTAAAATAATATGTATTATTGGTGTTAGACTGTTTATCCTTGCCGTGGTCTCCCTTAACTTCTTGCCTCTGTTTCCCAGGTTGTTGATGTTTGCTGGACTCTGTTCTTGCTGGTTTTGTTTTTACTCTGGGCACTTTACCACTACTAACCAGTGCTAAAGTGCAAGTGCCTCTATACAAAATGTGTATGTAATTGGTTCATCCATGATTGGCATATTTGATTTGCTGGTAAGTCCCTAGTACAGGTGAATTAGAGGTATCCAGGGCATGTAAATCAAAAGCTACTAGTGGGTCTGCAGCACTGGTTGTGCCACCCACATTAGTAGCCCTGTAATCATGTCTCAGACCTGCCACTGCAGTGTCTGTGTGTGCAGTTTTAAACTGCCAATTGGACTTGGCAAGTGTACCCACTTGCCAGGCCTAAACCTTCCTTTATCTTACATAAAAGGCACCCCTAAGGTAGGCTCTAGGTAGCCCCATGGGCAGGGTGCAGTGTATGTTTAAGATAGGACACATACTAATGTGTTTTACATGTCCTAACAGTGAAATACTGCCTAATTTGTTTTTCACTGTTGCAAGATCTATCCCTCTCAAAGGTTAACATGGGGGCTGCCTTTAAATATGATTAAAGTGTAGCTTCCATTTGGGAGCGGACAGACATGTGGAGTTTGGGGTCTCTGAGCTCACAATTTGAAAATACATCTTTTAGTAAAGTTGATTTTGAGATTGTGTGTTTCAAAATGCCACTTTTAGAAAGTGAGCATTTTCTTTGTTAAACCATTCTGTGGCTCTGCCTGTTTGGGGATTCCCTGTCTGGGTCAGTTTGACAGTTGGGTTTGTTGCACCTCTCTCTAGACAGTGACACAAAGGGAGCTGGGGTGTAGCCTGCATATCCTGGTGAGCCATCTGTGCTAGGAGGGAGGAAAGGAGTGGTCACTCATATCTGAAAGGGCTGTGCTTGTCGCAACACAATGCAGTCTCTAATCCCCTGGTGAGTGTCTTGGGCCTGTCTTGGGCAAGGCAGGATTTAACAAACAAGAGAGACTTTTCTTTGAAGTAAGCCTAGTTCAAAGGGCAAAATGGGTATAAGAAGGGCACCCAAAACCACAGACATTAGACCTCTTCTGGAAACCAAGAGGAACCTCTGCCTGGAGAAGAGCTGAAGAGCTGAGGAAGTAGAGGTGCCCCGCCTGTGACTGTGCTTTGTGGAGCTATCCTGCAGTTGCTGCTTCTGCATGTGCAAGAGGTCAAAGACTGGACTTTGTGTGTCTTCCTGCTTGTGAATAACTCTCCAAGGGCTTGAAATTGAGTTTGCCTTCTGTTGTTGATGTCTCAAGGACAGCAAAGACTTTTCTCTACCAGCACCTGAAGCCTCTGCTGAGACTCCTGCCAAGTGGTGCCCTATCCAGTTCCTGGGGCCTTGTCTGGTGAAGCTGGATGACCAAGGCTAGAAATCCACGCACAGATTGCCGTGCGGGGAAATTTCCGACGCGACCTCCGAGAGCGGCTAAAAGAACGACGCGCCACCAGCTCTGCGGCTGAACTCGATGAGCACGTCTGTGGAATCGACACACGATGCTTGGCATCGCTGATGGAGGCTGTAATGATGCAACAGCGCTGGGCGTGGAAAAACCTCGCAAGCCTGCCCGGACCTGAGGTGTTTTGTCTGGATCATCGCATCTCTCTCCTGCGGGAAAAGAAACAACGCACGGCAAATGACCGGAGAAACAACGCATGACCTCGCTTGCGGGTGAGAAATCAACGCACCACTTACCTTTTTTGATGCACACTCGCCCATTCGGGTTATTTTGACACGACCCAGGTAAATTTTCACTGTAATAGCATTAGTGTTTTGTTTAAAAAGACATGAAGTCTCTTTTTGCTTTTTAATTAATAACTTGACTTGTGTATGGTGGATTTTTGTTGTTTTGGTCTTGTTTTGTTCAGATAAATATTTTCTGTTTTTCTAAACCTGTGTTGTGTCATTTCGTCGTGTTTTCATTAAGTTACTGTGTGTGTTGGTACAAATACTTTGTTCATGCCAAGCTACAGTGAGGGTCCTTGCTTGGACGGGGGTAACCTGACTGCCAACCAAAGACCCCATTTCTAACAATTAGTATACAGTGATATACATTATTGTGTTTTAGTTTTAACAGTATTTTTTATTACAGATTTTAAAGCTTTCATAGATAAATTTATAATATGAAACTTTCACTTCTATTGATCTTTTCTCTCTTGATACACAGATTAAAAGACACATTTACTGCAGTATGTAGGTAACTAGTTACAACATTGTACAACTTTGTACATTGATAGATGATCCGTAAATATAACCAAGTAGACATAGCTAATTATTGGGATATAGTCATAAATGCTAATGAAAAAACAGCAGGCACACACATATGCATACACTGACACAACCAGGAAACACTAGGCATAAGCTTATATACCCAGTCCAACACTAATGCATATATTAACATATCAAGACATATCAAGGCACACAGTAACACATACATTGATACACCCAGGCACACACTGATATATACACTGACAAACCCATGGACACACTCAGGCATACACTCACAAAACAAGTATACACTTGCATAGACACTAACACACACAGACACACACTCTTTCACACAGTAACACAGCCAGGCACACATTAATACATACAATGGCACACCCACGTAAACACTGACACATACACTGTGACATCCAGACACACACACTGTTGCATGCACTAACACATCCAGTCACATGATACATACACTTACATACTCAGGCACACACTGAAGCATTCACTAACACACCCAAGGAGACAATCATTCATACACTAGTACACCCGGGCTCACACTGACACATATACTGATCTAGGCTCACAGTCTTCTATGCACTTACACACACAAAAAGACACTGGTACATACCCTAACACACCCTGGCACACAGGGATACATACACTAAAACACATATGCGCACACTCAAACATACAATAATACACACAGTGACACACTACTGCGTACAGTAATACACCAAGGGTCACACTGATACATATGCTGACAAACCTGGTACACACTGGTGCATACCCTAACACACCCAGACACACACTCATTCATACACTAACACAGCCAGGCACACACTGATATATCCAGACACACACTGATGCATACATTGCCATATCCACATGCACTCTTGCATGCATGCACTAACACACCCAGTCACACACTAATGTATAGAATAACACACCTAGATACACACTCATGCATAGACTAATACACCCAGGCACAGAGTGATAGAGACACTAACACACCCGCACACACACACACACACTCATGCAAATACTGACACACCCAGACATACTCACTCATGCATACACTAACACCCAGGCACGCACTCATGCTTACACTGACACACCCCAACACACATTCATGCAAACACTGATACACTGAAGCACAAATTGATGCATACCTTAACACATTCAGGCACACACTGATGCATACAGTTACACTCCAGGCACACACTAATGCATACACTGACATACCCAAGCACACACTCGTTTATACACTGACAGACCCAGACCTACACTGATGCATACACTAACACAACCAGACACTCATAAATACATTCATATACTGCACACAGAGAAATGCACAGGCACACAATAATAATGAGGCAGACATATCTCTTAATAGAAAATATGGTGTAACAAGAATCTTTTTATTAAATTTTTTTGAGAAGCAAGTTCCAAATGGTATGCAAAACAGTTGCATATTGTAAAATACTAGCATTTCAAACACTAACGTGAAAAGGAAAATAAATAACAGTGATGACTCTTCAACGTCTCCAACAACGTGGTTATGATGTTATCATTTTTTCTAACAACAAGCTCTTGCCACTTGCCACAGTAAATAACCATGTCTTTTAGTTCAACATAGTTTGCTAGACTTGAAATCTGAGCAGGTGGTTGTCCAAGGCCAGATGCTGATGGACCAGGATCAGCTGCAGTCAGTCTTCCTCACCATCCTGAAATATGCATGTTCATGGTTGCTCTTCATGTGTTTCCACATCGATGATGTGCCATAACTGTCTTACTTAAGAGTGCCTCTGGAAAGCTGTTTCCTACATAACTTACATTGTACATATCTAGCACACATCTTCTCTCATGATAGCACAGTAAACCAGACCCAAACATCACTCTTCTTTCTAGGTGAAGCCCATTCTTCATGTACACCATCTTCCTGCTCTGGTCCCAGAGAAACAGCTAGAGCATTGGATTCTGCCATAATTTCTGTGCAGCTAAAAAGTTTGCACCTTTCTCCACTAACACACAATATAAAAGTGACAGTATTGGGTGTGATATTTTAGAAAGTTGGGTGTGGTTCACGTTAACCATTAGAAAGGCAGATTTTTGTTTTGACAGCGAGCGACACCATGAATTCCGCCGCTACTCCGCTGATTCGCCACAATGTTAAAACACCTCATTTATGCATATCACATAAACAGATTCATTTATTAGGTTTGGAACATGTCTACCGTAATGGTATAGTTTAATTTAGAGGCTCCCATATACATAAACAAAGTTTTTAACAATTCATCACATTCGTGGATCAGAATCCGCAGGCTTGTTTACATCACATGATTGGAACAAAAACCATAGAGTGCAATCTTACGACAATTTGCGGTTCAACGAAGGATCATCAGGGCTGAACAAAAATGAAAACAAAGAAACATTATATTAATTGTAGTTATGTGTAAATGATCAGTTCTGTATTGTTTTACCTGCTGAATTTCATTTCTTTCTTCATATGCCCTCATTATCTGTACTTTGCTTTCTGTCTTTCTCCTCTTTTTAGTGTATTATCTCCTTCCTTGCCTCACATTATCACTGCTTTCTCCTTGCTTGTATAAATAAACATATTGGGTCTCATTGTGACAGGATGGGCCAAATAATCACAATGTTGGAGTAGAATCAAAGGCTGCAGAGGGAACACCACCAGGAAGTCATGCAGGAGTGGCAGGCATATAATGCTACCATGGTTACCATTACAGAGGTACTGAGGGACATTAATACCAGCCTCATTGGTTTCTCAACACACCATCAGGCCCCTTCTACTAGCAACCTAACACCATCCCCATCTACATCTATGCCAGCTAGTGGGATGGAGGCCCTCCAGAGGACCCACAAGCCTCAGATACCCCTCCCTCTGTAGCTGAAGAATCCTTCCGCAAATGTGGACATCCACCCAGACATCCGGCGGGAGCAGATGCCAAGACCAAACCCACTGCCAGGAAGTGAACATTTCCTGATATGTCACTCTTGTGTGCCACTGAGATACCCTGTAGACTGTTCTGAGGCATGACTCAATTTTCCCATGGTACAAGGGCACTGGACCTGTGTAACCAACTGGTGTAGCTGTTACTCTGATGACTCCATCTACCATGACCTAACTCATCATCCCTTTTTTCATTTTACCACTTTGATTTTGACCTTATTTATCATGATATGCACAAAAAATCACAATTGAGCACAGCTACTGTATATGTGTCTTTATTAATACCTCAACAATTGCCATGCTTGCCAACTCTGCTGAGGTCATGCCCCTTGCATCAAACAGCCCGCCTAATGTTCGTCAGATGGAGCCTGTCACATCATGAGACATAATACTGCAGAGATGTCACAGGACAGCTGCAAGGGAGGTTGCAATCCAGGCCAACACCTTAGTATAGTCAGTATTCCAATCTGCAAATAGAGCATGACATAGAGAATACTATCAGGATGGAAGGCATAATGGCACACAATGTACAAACACAGGTAATAGTAGTCATCGCCATGGTAACCCACCTACAAAGCAGGGACACTCAGAATGTACCTATATAGCACCCGGTACAGACTCCTCATATACCCATAACATAGCTACATGATCACATATCCCATGGAAAACACAAATGAAATCACAGAGGACCCAGAACATTAACCATACACAAACATAGGCTGTATACCTGGAGTTGCACCTTGTACAGCAACGTCAGAAGACAAACACAGCTAGGCCCCATGGCCGTCACAAACTACTCCACCCACTGTGTAGCCAGAGCCCATGATCCATTACTCACTTAACTGCCACATACTTCAACTGACATGAAAAATACCACTTCACATCCCTCTAACCTCAATGGTAATAAGAAAGGACAAAGCTGTCACATCTCCACATGTGTGAATGGAGTCCAAACGAGTTAACATCCCACTATAAATATATCCAATTTACCTGCTACCTTTCATTAACAACTCTCATGTCTGTCAGCTACTAACTTTGGCTACTGACAATGAATACTTCATACCATAGGTTGCAGAGGCAAACAGGAAAATGCAATTTAAGTTTGTGCAAGGAAAAGAGGATAGGAGAATGCAAGAAACATAGCTCAATACTGGATAGTCTTTTCCTGCAGTGAATATTAGGATCAGATCTAACTATACATGTTTGAGTTGACCCTTTATTACTGTACACCTTACAATCTACCAGTCATCTTCCCCAACTCACATATAGGCATTGGAGCTCATTACACCACCACTGATTAATCTAGTCAGGAGGTGTTATAACAGCCATCCACATAAGAAAGTGCACATGCAACAGTTGTAAGTGTCCACTTCACATACCTGGATGTCAGTGGAAGTACTGATTGATGAGCCCTGTCCTAGAGTCAGCTGCTCCTTCTTCCTCTGGCTCTTTATCACTTGCTATATCAGCATTACCAGCCACTGGTCCTGCTACCTCCCCCTCATCTGCTATCAATGGTGTCTGACGTCTCAGGGCTAGATTGTGGAGTATGCAGCAGGCAACGATAATTTGGCATATCTTGTTAGGTGAATAGAGGAAGGCACCTCCAGATTGGTCCAGGCACCTGAATCTTACCTTCAAGAGACTGAGGGCCATATTTATACTTTTTGACGCAAAACTGCGCTAACGCAGTTTTGCGTAAAAAAAATTAGCGCCGGCTAACACCATTCTGAAGCGCCATGCGCGCGCCGTATTTATTCAATGACGTTAGCCGGCGTTAGCTGCCGGCGCTGCCTAGTGCGTGAAAAAAAATGACGTACACCAGGCAGCGCCGGCGTAGGGAAATATGGAGCTTGGGCACCAAAAAATGGGGTAAGTCAGGCTGAGGCAAATTTATCCCCTCAACCCGATTTGCGCCATTTTTTTCGACTCCCAACCCCCATTGAAATGACTCCTGTCTTAGCAAAGACAGGAGTCATGCCCCCTTGCCCAATGGCCATGCCCAGGGGACTTCTGTCCCCTAGGCATGGTCATTGGGCATAGTGGCATGTAGGGGGGCACAAATCAGGCCCCCCTATGCCACCAAAAAAAAATAAAAATAAAATACTTACCTGAACTTACCTTAATGTCCCTGGGATGGGTCCCTCCATCCTTGGGTGTCCTCCTGGGGTGGGCAAGGGTGGCAGGGGGTGTCCCTGGGGGCATGGGAGGGCACCTCTGGGCTCCTTCCGAGCCCACAGGTCCCTTAACGCCTGCCTTGTCCAGGCGCTAAAAAACGGCACAAAAGCGGCTGGACGTAATTTTTTTTGACCCGCCCAATCCCGGGCGTGAATTTTGCCCGGGAGTGTAAATACGGCGCACATGCCTCGGAGTCACTTTTTTAGACGGGAACGCCTACCTTGCATCTCATTAACGCAAAGTAGGTGTCCACGCAAAAAAATGACGCAAACTCCATGGACTTTGGCGCTAGACGCGTCTAATGCCAAAGTATAAATATGGAGTTAGTTTTGCGTCGGAATTGCGTAAAAAAAAACGACGCAATTCCGGCGCAAACAGAGTACAAATATGCCCCTGAATATTTTCTGAATTACATGCCTTGTCCTCCCGTGGGCCTCATTGAAATGGAGTTCCCCTGGTATGGCTGGGTACCTCACTAGTGTCAACAGCTAAGTCAGAGTCACTTGTGAACACAATGGTAGAACAAAACATAAATTGCTTCAGCAATTGCCTATGATGTAATGACAGGTGACTTAACACTGAAACAACAATACAATGCATATTTACCAAGCAGCCAGGCCCTCTATGTTTGCAGTCGTGCCATCAGATGTGGGACATTGCTGCTCTGCAATATGTAGGAATAATGCAGTGATCCAAGAAATGTGGCTGTGGCTTGTAAGATGTACTTGTCTGCTAGATAGGTTCTTCCTGTTCCTATACGCATGTTCATTTGCATTGGAAGGGGCCAGGGCCACTTGAGTGCCGTCAGTGGCTCCTACCACATGAGGAATATGTCCTATCTCATAAAATGCTGCCTTCACAAATGCCAAATATGCACTTTGGCCGAACCTGATGTTGCTGTCCAGGTGCTTTAACAGTACATCCTTCATCACTAGACTGAACATGGGCTGAGACCTCCTTGATGATCAGTCAACAGTATTCTGAAAGGACCCTGTGGCAAGAAAGTGTAGCACTGACAAGACTTGACCTATGGGTGGTATGCAATGGGATTGCGAATGGCTGGCATAAGATCTGGCTCCAACGGTGTAGCTAGATCCATGATGGTATGACGATTCAGATGATATGTCTAGATGACATGCCTGTCCACCATGATCACCAGGTCAACTAGTGGATGGTACACTTCTGGTTGTGTCAATCAATCAATCAAAAAATGTTATAAAGCGCGCTACTCACCCGTGAGGGTCTCATGACGCTTGCAGGGTTTAAGGGGGGGCAGGAGGGTCACTGTTCGAACAACCATGTCTTGAGGTTCTTTCTGAAGAGCAGGAGGTCTTTGGTTTTGCGAAGGTTGGTGGGGAGGAAGTTCCAGGTTTTGGGTGAGAGGTAGGAGAATGACCTGCCTCCTCTGGTGGTGCGTTGGATGTGGGGGACTGTGGCTAGGACGAGGTCAGCTGATCGGAGGTTGCAGGTGGGAGTGTGGAAGTTCACTCTTTTGTTGAGGTAGGTCGGGCCGGTGTTGTGAAGGGATTTGTGTGCATGGATGAGGATCTTGAATGTGATTCTCTTGTTTATGGGGAGCCAGTTCTGGAATTTGAGGTGTGGTGAGATTCGTTCGTGGCGGGGGAGGCCAAGGATGAGGCGTGCGGCTGTGTTCTGGATTCTCTGGAGTTTGCATTTGAGTTTGAGTGTGGTGCCGGCATAGAGAGCGTTACCGTAGTCTAGTCTGCTGCTGATGAGTGCATGGGTGACTGTCTTCCTGGTCTCTGGGGGAATCCATTTGAAGGATTTTTTTAGAGTGCGGAGTGTGTGGAAGCAGGAGGAGGTTAGAGCACTGATTTGCTGTGTCATGGAGAGGGAGGGATCCAGGATGATGCCGAGGTTGCGTGCGTGGTTTAGGGGGGTGGGTGCGGGGCCTAGGGCGGTGGGCCTCCAGGAGTCGTCCCATATGGTTTTGTTGGGGCCGAAAATGATGATCTTGGTTTTGTTGGAGTTAAGCTTGAGGTGGTTAGTTGTCATCCAGTTGGTGGTGTTGAGGGGAGCAGCATGTAGGTTGGTTTTGGCGGTGGTGGGGTTGCGGGTGAGGGAGAGGATGAGTTAGGTGTCATCTGCGTAGGAGAGGATAGTGATTCCATGTGATCGGAGGATGGTGGCGAGGGGGATCATGTAAATGTTGAAGAGTGTGGGGCTGAGGGAGGACCCTTGGGGGACTCCGCAGATGTTCTTGGTAGTGGTGGAGTGGAAAGGTGGAAGGCGGACTCTCTGGGTCCGGTCAGTGAGGAAGGAGGTGAGCCAGTCTAAGGCTTTGTGGCGAATTCCTATGTTGTGGAGGCGTGTGCGGAGTGTGTGGTGGCAGACAGTGTCAAAGGCTGCGGAGAGGTCTAGGAGGATGAGTGCGATGGTCTTGCCTTTGTCGACTTTGGTCCTAATGTCATCAGTGCATGCGATGAGGGCAGTTTCCGTGCTGTGGTTCTTGCGGAACCCGGATTGTGAGGGGTCAAGAGTGTTTTTGTTAGAGGAAGTGGGATAGGCGGGTGTTGACTAGTTTCTCGGCAACCTTGGCAGGGAAAAGGAGGAGGGAGATGGGGCGATAGTTGGAGAGGATCTCCGGGTCGGCTTTTTTTTTTTTTAGGAGAGTGGTGATTTCCGCGTGCCTCCAAGGATCTGGGTAGGTGGCGGAGTCGAAGGAGGAGTTGATTATGTAGCAGAGTATGGGGGTGATGGTTGGGCTGGCTTTGTTGTAGATGCGCTGTGGACAGGGGTTGAAGGAGATCCGTAGTGGATGAAATTCATGGTTTTTTTTCGGTTTCTTCGTGTGTGGTGGGGGCCCAGGTGGTGAGTGTGGTGGGGGGGTCATGAGTGGGGGTTGAGTTGGGTGAGTGAGGGCGTCACATAGGGGCTGTGTGTGTGAGGGTCTATGTTGCTGGCTTTGGGTTTGGCTAGTTCATTAATGATGGTGAAGAGTTCTTTGCTGTTTTGAGAGTTGTTGACAAGGCGTGTCTTGTAGTGATCTCTTTTGGCGGTGAGCATGAGTTGGTGATGGGTGCGAATGGTGGCTTTGAGGGTGGAGAAGTTGGTTGTAGAGGGTTCTTGTCGCCATATTTTCTCCGCTTGGCGGCATTTGCGCTTGGAGCCTTGGAGTTTGGGGGTGAACCATGGGGCGTTCTTGATGTTGCGGTGGCGATGTGTTTTCTGAGGGGGGCTAGTGTGTCTGTGCAGGTAGTGATCCATTTCGAGAGGTTGTGTGCTCCTGTGTTTGGGTTGTTTGTGTGGGGGGGGGGGTTGTGAGCCAGTTGGAAGTTCAGGTGTTCTGTGGGGATCTTGTCCCACATGCGGTAGGGTGTGGTGTGTTGATAGTGTTGTGTGGGGGGTTTGGTGAAGGAGAAGTGGATGCCGTGGTGGTCAGTCCAGAGGAGTTCAGTGGTGTGGGTGTAGGCTATGTGTTGGCTTGAGGTGAAAATTGCGTTGAGCGTGTGTCTTGCTGAGTGGGTGGGTGGGGTGACCAGTTGTTTGAGTCTGAGGTTGGTGAGGTTGTCAATGAGGGAGGTAGAGTTGTGGTCTTGTAGGTTCTCCAAGTGAAAGTTGAAATCACCGAGGAGGATGTAGTCTGTGGAGGTGAGGGCATGCAAGCGGATGGTGTCAGCGATGGTGTCGCAGAAGGAGGGCGTGGTCCTGTGGTCTGTAGATTAGTCTCACTCTCCTCATGGCAGGATAACTATGTTGAGAGGAGAGAATGTACAATGAGTTATGCAGTATGCACACATCACAAACACATTGAATATTACCTGACAACTAACATCTGTAGAGATAGCATAGGGCTGCTGACATATATAATACAGAACACAAATATGTACCTAATTTACCCTCATTGCTGCACATTGACTTACATGTAATGTACATATGAAACATATGTCACTGTACATGTGTGGGGGACTTTGCTGTCATGGACTCATTACACATGTGTTTTGGTATCTACCTATACCTATACCTAGCCGTGGCCTATGTACCACAGAGTTGCGTTACGTAGTTCTCAACATATAGACAGCCTGAACATGTTGTTTTGTAAAGATTGTCACAATATGTTGCACAACTATGATAGCCAGACATACAGTTAGACTGAAAATAGGAGGAGTACACAGAGTATTTTGCACACCAATCGATTACGTGTGCCCAAATTGGAAGGCGCCTGATCTACTGTAGTGGACAGTTTGAAGTGACCTAAGTTTGCCGGCAAAAGTTGACATGGAGGTAGGTGACTTGTCATTGGTTAACACTGCTGTCTTTGATGGAGAGAGGCCAATGGGCATGACCACCGGCGGTGACAGTCATGTACGTGGCAGCCGTATCTGCAATTTTTTGTAGGTTTGCTCACTTGACTCCTTACACTGTTTCCAGCAAGACCGCCATCACATGGGCTGCTGTGTACTGCCTCTGAGAGCCATCATGCCACGTCCTGCAGGTGATAGGGCCCCTGCCTTTATCCCCAAAGAGCTTGATAACTAGTAGAGGAGGTCCTACCCCTGAATGGGCAGCTATATGGGGCACTGGAGGAGCAGGTGAGTTCAATGGTCCAGCCATGTGTGATAGGTGTTGTGTGTGATGTTTATTTGGGCATATGAACTGGTGAGGGTGTGGATGCATGCAGATGCCATATTGTGAAGGCGTGTGAACAGAGAGGATGGGTATGCGTGCCTACTTGCAGTGACAGATGTGTAGTCACTATTCCTATTGGCATGGTGCATGTATGCATGACTCTCTCCTTTTGTCTTTGTCATCCATGCAGGTGAACACCCTCCAGAAGAAGGGGATCTGGCATGCCATCGCCAAGTAATTGCGGACCCTGGGGGTCCAAAGCTGGCCTAGCACCCATTGCCACAAGAAGTGGGAGGACCTGAGATGCTGGGTCCGGAAGATCGCGGAGGCCCAGATAGGAATGTGCTCCCAACAAGGATGGAGTGCCCATTGGATCCTGACCTCCCAATGGCCTGCATTTTAATGGTCGCCTACCATGAGGTGGATGGGCATTTGAGGGCAGCACAGCAGCCACAAGGGGGTAAGTGCTGACTGTATCCTTGTACTTGGCTCTGGTTGTATGATGTTTCAGTCACACTGTAGCAGCTATGACAATGTTTTAGGTTCTACATGTATGTAGATTAGTGGGAATACGTAGTACCCACATTGCCTGATTATTAGATGTAGATCTGGAATTCATGGTTTGCTATGTGTACATTTATTTCACCTGTGTCAAGACATATCTAAGACTGCATCTGTATGCTCGGATGACAATGCCACATGTGTAACTCCACTCAGCCATTTTTAAGGTTGTAAGCTGCTGTGTCATTCGACCCATAGAGTATGTCCTGGTCCACCCTTCAGCATAGGTGCTCTAGTAGCTGCAAGGTGTCTGAGCACTCCTATCTGTCTTGATCTGATCACCTGTATTTGCAACTGGGTGCCAGACATATTTTCTACAGGGGCTATGTAACATTTATCCTGGTACAGGTTTTGACTCCATGTGAGGTAGGCCTCTCAAACATTACACAGAAATGTCCAGGATAGGATAGCACATATGGGTCTGTACATGTATCCTCATTGTCCCATCATCTTCATAATATGGGATATCTGAAGTAGTAAGGGAAGGCTCTTCTACTTTGGGTGTCTGATTTTGTCTATTTGTCCTTTTCATGCATTTCCATGGCATTGACATATGGGCAAATCACATTTATCCCAACAGCTTTATTCTCTAGGTGATAAGTGGCTTGGCAGAGCTACCCTTTTACAATATGCATTGTCCATGCTATGTGTGTCAATGTCCTACCAATTACAGTTACACATATGTTATTATCTGCCTACAACATGACTGCTTAGGGTCACATGTAATAGAGTGGGTCAATCATTGCTACCCTCTACCTAGCTGATGTGGGCAGTTTGGACAGGAATTGTAATTGAATGACTTCTAATCTCAAGGTTATGTATTTTAGCTGTACTACAATTTCTAATACAGGTGTTGCTGTGGAATTTGTTGTCAGTGCAGCGGCAGTCATGTAGTTTCATGTGTGCATCATGTGTACATATCTCTTCAGTGGGATATGTGTGTTGTCTGGACTTAGGTACAGGTAATCACATGTCAGAAAAGGTGTGAGTGGTGTTGATTTGCTCATGTAGTCATGGGTTGGAACTGTAACAGCATATCAGGTGGTATGTTAGGTGCCCTATGAAGTATTTTCTGTCTGGCTAAAGGTTAGGTGTTCTCACATTGCACTCAGTGATTGTCAGTGAATGTCTCATGTCACTGTAGCTGTACATGTATGAAGTGATGTGGTGTATCTGTGTTCAGTGTATGCAGAGACTCCTCTGGAATTTGGTACATGCAGTGGCATGGCTGTTCTTCAGCTATGTATTGTACATATCAGATGTCACCTGTATGGAAGTGCCACATGTTGTGATTACATTAGTGATTGTTATATGGCATATAGGTACAGAGGGTTCAGCTAGGCATGTGATTAGGATGGCATGTGCTGTGTGGTCTGTGAACTCAGTTTCTTAGCTATCATGGGACATTACTTATGGACATGAACTGGTCAGGTGTCGATTCAGAACACACATGTTATCTTGTGATCAGGAAACTGTTTTCCTAAAGGTTATAGGAGTATGGAGAGTTCTGATACAGATTAGGATAGCTTTTCTGCTTCACCTAGGGCATGGTAGGAATGGTGACACAGCTTTACAGGTGACTTATTGTACTATTCCAGCCTTGCTACCTCAATTGGATTATGATGTGGGTGAAAGGAAGACATGAAGGGGTGGATAGGAGTAACATGTTCTGACATAATGTATGCTATGTGGGTTACTAGATGACATAGCCTAACGAGGATATGTATAACTATAGTTGTCCTTGTTCTAATGTGTGTATGTAAAGATAGTGATAACCCTCTCTCTCCCTCTCTATCTCTCCCTCCTTCTCTCTCTCTATTTGTGTGCATCAGCATCGGCAGGTGAAGGAGAAGGAGCACAGGTGAGTGGGGGAGCTGCTGGCCAGAGGACACGGAGTGCTAATACCACCAACATTAAGGGACCCAGTGGCCCGGACAACGAGGGGAGTGCCACGGGGGAGACTGGATCTTCAGCTTCATCACCCTCGGAATCTTCCTCCAGTGGACACTCCCTGGCGGTGGCAGACCCTTCTGGGACCTCCGCAGCACCATCTTTGTCCTCCACCCCCATTACTACCACCACCCATACATTTATTTCATCTGTGTCAAGACATATTCAAGACTGCATCTGTATGCTCGGATGACAATGCCACATGTGTAACTCCACTCAGCCATTTTTAAGGTTGTAAGCTGCTGTGTCATTCGACCCATAGAGTATGTCCTGGTCCACCCTTCAGCATAGGTGCTCTAGTAGCTGTAAGGTGTCTGAGCACTCCCATCTGTCTTGATCTGATCACCTGTATTTGCAACTGGGTGCCAGACATATTTTCTACAGGGGCTATGTAACTGGTACAGGTTTTGACTCCATGTGAGGTAGGCCTCTCAAACATTACACAGAAATGTCCAGGATAGGATAGCACATATGGGTCTGTAGATGTATCCTCATTGTCCCATCATCTTCATAATATGGGATATCTGAAGGTAGTAAGGGAAGGCTCTTCTACTTTGGGTGTCTGATTTTGTCTATTTGTCCTTTTCATGCATTTCAATGGCATTGACATATGGGCAAATCACATTTATCCCAACAGCTCTATTCTCTAGGTGATAAGTGGCTTGGCAGAGCTACCCTTTTACAATATGCAATGTCCATGCTATGTGTGTCAATGTCCTACCAATTACAGTTACACATATGTTATTATCTGCCGACAACATGACTGGTTAGGGTCACATGTAATAGAGTGGGTCAATCATTGCTACCCTCTACCTAGCTGATGTGGGCAGTTTGGACAGGAATTGTAATTGAATGACTTCTAATCTCAAGGTTATGTATTTTAGCTGTACTACAATTTCTAATACAGGTGTTGCTGTGGAATTTGTTGTCAGTGCAGCGGCAGTCATGTATTTTCATGTGTGCATCATGTGTACATATCTCTTCAGTGGGATATGTGTGTTGTCTGGACTTAGGTACAGGTAATCACATGTCAGGAAAGGTGTGAGTGGTGTTGATTTGCTCATGTAGTCATGGGTTGGAACTGTAACAGCATATCAGGTGGTATGTTAGGTGCCCTATGAAGTATTTTCTGTCTGGCTAAAGGTTAGGTGTTCTCACATTGCACTCAGTGATTGTCAGTGAATGTCTCATGTCACTGTAGCTGTACATGTATGAAGTGATGTGGTGTATCTGTGTTCAGTGTATGCAGAGACTCCTCTGGAATTTGGTACATGCAGTGGCATGGCTGTTCTCCAGCTATGTATTGTACATATCAGATGTCACCTGTATGGAAGTGCCACGTGTTGTGATTACATTAGTGATTGTTATATGGCATATATGTACAGAGGGTTCAGCTACGCATGTGATTAGGATGGCATGTGCTGTGTGGTCTGTGAACTCAGTTTCTTAGCTATCATGGGACATTACTTATGGACATGAACTGGTCAGGTGTAGATTCAGAACACACATGTTATCTTGTGATCAGTAAACTGTTTTCCTAAAGGTTATAGGAGTATGGAGAGTTCTGATCCAGATTAGGATAGCTTTTCTGCTTCACCTAGGGCATGGTAGGAATGGTGACACAGCTTTACAGGTGACTTATTGTACTATTCCAGCCTTGCTACCTCAATTGGATTATGATGTGGGTGAAAGGAAGACATGAAGGGGTGGATAGGAGTAACATGTTCTGACATAATGTATGCTATGTGGGTTACTAGATGACATAGCCTAACAAAGATATGTATAACTATAGTTGTCCTTGTTCTAATGTGTGTATGTAAAGATAGTGATAACCCTCTCTCTCCCTCTCTATCTCTCCCTCCTTCTCTCTCTCTATTTGTGTGCATCAGCATCGGCAGGTGAAGGAGAAGGAGCACAGGTGAGTGGGGGAGGCTGCTGGCCAGAGGACACGGAGTGCTAATACCACCAACATTAAGGGACCCAGTGGCCCGGAAAACGAGGGGAGTGTCACGGGGGAGACTGGATCTTCAGCTTCATCACCCTTGGAATCTTCCTCCAGTGGACACTCTCTGGCGGTGGCAGACCCTTCTGGGACCTCCGCAGCACCATCTTTGTCCTCCACCCCCATTACTACCACCACCCTCCCTGTATCTCCTCACAAACTTGTCCATGTCTGCTCACCTAGGAGGGTGAGTGGCTCCTTTGCTGCAGGCACCTCTGCCCCTGCCAGCCCTGCTGCCCTCACTGAGGAGGCTGTTGAGCTCCTGAGGTTGATCTCTGTGGGTCAGTCCACAATCGTAAATGCCATCTAGGGACTGGCAACTCAAGTACAGCAGAGCAATGCATTCCTGGAGGGCATTCAAGGTTCACTGGCTAGCCTATAGAGATAATTTCAGACTCTGGCCTCCACACTGACAGCAGCCAATCACCCTTTGTCTTCTGTTCCCCCTCCACCTTCCTCTTCCCAATCCCATTCCCCTCTTCCCTGTCCCAGCCAAAGCACACAGACAGACAAGCATGCATCCACCTCAACATCCAAGGGTACCACTGACAGACACCAGCACCACAAGACCCACCACCAGCATGCACACAGACAACACTCACCTACAGACACACAACACTCACTAGCTACACTGACTCTCCCACCACCCCCACCTTCACAGACACTACACCGAACACACCTGCAGACACCACACCAATATTCACCAATACAGCCACAACTCCTATCATATCCACAGTCACCATAATAGCAGATCCACAGACATCCACCCCAGTCACCACATCCAAGACACCACAACCAGAGACGCACCTCATGCAGTACATCCACATACCTGCAGTCACCCCAACAGACAATCACCCATCCACCAAAACATCTCCCAACACCTCCAATCCCCCTCCTCCCAAAATACATAAACTCCCACACTCACCCACCCAACAGACACCCAGAACACACAAGCATACCTCACACACACATGCACCCAAGACATCTAACAAAACACATCTCACAACCCCTCCCCCTCTCTCCATTTCCAAACCATTTTGTCATGATCGTACCCGTGAGTCGAAGAAATGTTTCATCTCATAGTTAAACCTTTTCCCTACTCTTCTCCCACCTCGTGCAACCCCCTGATGATCTGTGTCCCACCCAAGTCCAGCTCTTCCGACTCCAATTCCTCCCCTGCCCCCCCTGCATGTACCCATGCCCCTTCCCCAAAGAGAAGTCGACCCATCCCAAGAGTTCCCAGCCCTCCCCTAAGCCTCAACCTAAGCCTCCCCTTTCCAAGCCCAAGCCCAAGGATCCACCTCTGAAACCGAATCCCAAGCCCAATCTGTTTCCCCCCCATTTCCTGAGGTGCCTGCCTACCCTCTTGATGCCCCTACCTATAGAGGTTTTATGTACATATATATATATATATTTCTTGCCATAAATCTGAGCCAACCAGTTGTTGGTTCCAAGGTTTGGGTGTGTGCATTGCATTTCTCCCGCCTTAATGGCTGTATATTGTGTGATGGGCATGTATGAGTTTGGGACATGGATAAATGTTGATATTGTGTGTAGTGATTATGTTGACATGTGTTACGT
Organism: Pleurodeles waltl; assembly: GCF_031143425.1. Taxonomy (NCBI): domain Eukaryota; kingdom Metazoa; phylum Chordata; class Amphibia; order Caudata; family Salamandridae; genus Pleurodeles; species Pleurodeles waltl. Next base: position 1,800,952,339 of record NC_090440.1, read on the forward strand.
CAAGTGCTGTGTGCCCTTGTTTGGTTGTACTGTGTGTGTGAGTGTGCGTGTTGATTGTTATGTCAGATTCATTGTGATGTGTGCTGGCGGGATACAACATATGCCTTGTTGTATGGATGTGTGATTGTGTGTGTTGGTTTTCTTGTGTTGTTAGCTTGTGGTGTATGTATGATTTGTGAAGTGGAGGTGTGTATTGTGGATGAAAGACAGTGATTTTGTGGTGTTGCGGTTGTAGTGTTGTGTCATTTGGTTGTGTTGTAGTGTGTGGCTTTGCCGGTGCTGTGTATCTGGGTTTGTGGTGTGTGTTTGGAAGTGTGTGTGTGCATGTTGGCCATAGTGTGTGTATGTGTGTGTGTGCATGTGCCTGAGTGTGGGTATGCATGTCAGTGTGAGGGTTGTGCTTACTCAAATAGGCAGTCACATAACTACTCACTTAGTCATACAATAACTCACACACCAATATATACATCCATACAACCATTCAGACAGCTACACAACCACCTACTCAGCTAAGATAATATTCACCTACTTTCAAATACAGTCACTGACTGAGCCACTCACAAACCATTATACTCACTTATACACCTGCTTACTCACGAATACAGACACATGGATGCTCACTCGCACAGACATACAGCCCCCACGCAATGAGTCACTCACGCATATAACTACTTATATACCCACTCACTTATCTGTGCAAATAATAACACATCCAGTCAGTCTACGGCACCATTATTCAAACACCCACTCACTTGCTCTTATACCTATTAATACATATACTTAATCTCTTATACAGTCACTGATACAAGTACACACTAACCCATACATACATTACTGATACACTTACTTACGCATACAGTCATTGAAAAACCAACCAATGTGCCCATACACATACTGACACAAGCAACTCATTCAGAGAGCAACTCACACAGCCACTCACTCAATATATATCTATACTGAAAAAACAAAAGGTTACAGGGACGTTATAGTTAGGAACTACAATTTAAAAAAGTTAGAAATTCACTTAATAACCAACCATTACAGGGACGTTACAGTTAGGCTCACATTTCAAATGTACAAAGCCACTATAATTCATGCCCTAAGGTAAGTATACTTCATGCTCTCACCATGCACTGCTAAATACCCCACAAATTACAGCACCCATGACATCTTTGATACTTTCATTGCTAATATCAATTCAACATGTGCAGTAAAAATATGAGGAAAAAACTGTGCACGGCGAGGGCACAAGTTATTGTTATCTTAGGTACGTATACCCTAACCCACAGCTTTTGTTCCCCTGGCCCCCACCTCCCCCCAGTCTTAAAAGTAAAAAAAAAGAAAAATCGAGGGGGGTGGGTGGGCGTACTATGGGGTGTGTTGGAGTGGACCTCCTACCAGTGACAAATAAGGAATTCCCTGTCACTGGTAGGGCCTACCGCTATGGATTTGATGGCGTTACGAACACCTCGAATACTATGGCGGTAGGCAGGATCATAATGCCACTGGCGGGACAGTAGAGGCCGCCGGGTTGCAAATTGTTATCTCCAGCCCGGCGGCTGCTACCGCCATGGCGGTCGGAGTGGTACATTGGTCGTTTGGCTTTGACCCTCATAGCTACTGGAAATAACCAACTGGTGAAAAGGTTTTGTACGAGTAAATTCAAAATCTAACTATAATGTCCCTGTAACCTTTGGCTTTATATGTGAAAAAAGTATATATATATATATATATATATATATATATATACACACACACACACACACATCACACATATATATATATATATATATATATATATATATATATATACATACACACACACACACACTAGTATACAGCAGTAGTTATAGATAGGACCTAGTTTCCATAGAAAGACAATTTTTCGTTTTGGCTATAACTTTGGCACCACTTGAAGAATCTCCAAATAATTTCAAAACGTATACTTTGCTAAGTCCAGCTTTCATATTGAAAGTTTCAGGGTGATCTTTCAAGCAGTGGCTGAACAAAAGGGGTGTCCCAAAACACGTCTTTCCCATTCATTTTTCCTCAGGACCTTTAGACATGCCTTCAGCCAGAACCACTGAACGGAATTACACGAAATGTGGCACAAAACTAGATTCTATAGCCGAGTGCGGAGAAAAAGACAAAAAAAAGGAAAAGGGGATAGGGTAGAGTCACCCTGACCCCTTCGCCTTTTTTGTTAAAACAATTGGAAACGTCTGCAGATTCTTATTTGATCCCGTTGGCAGCATAAAGAAGGGGGGTGCAAAAGCCCCCCTCCTTGGGCTTTAATAAGCTCCGGGGACTGCCGCCCCCCTAGGGCAAATATCCAAATAAGAGTAGGGGCCATGGCTCCCCCACACTCTGGGGACCACCACCCACAGGGCAAAAATATTTTTAAGTAAGTGGTACCTCCACCTCCCAGGGGCTACCAATTTAAAAAATGCAGGTGGACTTGTGGTCCACCACCTCCCTCGGAAAAATGTTTTAAAAAAAACAAAGGGGGTCCCTATGGGATCCCTGTGCCCTAGGGACCAACACCTCCCAGGGCTAATTTCTTGTTGGAGGGGGTTGTCTGGCCCCCCTCATGGAGCCACTGATGGCCCTGGGGACCACCACTCTCCAGGGCCGGCTCTTGCTGTGTTCAAGGGTGCCCACCCCCTGGACATAGCTGTTTGCTGTAGCATGGCTGCAGCACTGCAGCTGCAATCAAACCACAGCAACTACTATGCTGTTTGACAGTGGGGCCTTTAAAGCAGGTCCGCTTTCAAACAGCAGATATTTCATCTCTATCCCCTGCAGGCATGCTGGGAACAGAGAAGAGATGAAATGGTAAGACAGCTCCATGCTTGCTGGAGCAATGGTATTGCAGAGGAAGCCTTAAAGATTAAAATTTTGAATAAATAAATAAATAAATAAATAAAAAATATATATATATATAATTAGGCGGGACAGCTGGGGACACGGTACCAGAAAGATCATAAAGGGTTAAAAAAAAAAAAAAAATACCCTGTAACTCAGTGTGAAGGTCCCACACCTTCACATTGAGCTTTGGGGGTTCGAGTCCAGCTATTTAAAAAAAATATCTACCTTTTTTATTTTAATTTGGAAGACATATCGCATTCTATGTATATCAGACATCGAAGCTTAAAAACTCTATCTCTCTCCCTCTCACTTTCCTTCTCTCTGTCTCTCTTTCAATCAATTCGCCCACTCAAACACCTACTCAGACACTTACGCACCCACTCACAGACCCACTCAGACCCTCACACACCCACTGAAGCCCACTCAGAGAGTTCTGCACCCACTCACACACCCACTCAGACTGCCACACACCCTCTCACAGACCCACTGACACCAAATATTTTGGAACTAGTCCTCAAAAGTAGATATAGGCCCATTTTAATGAATGGTGTGCTCAGAGCGGTCATGCTGCTAAAATTGGTGCAATCTTTCAGATTTCATTCCTCCATTTTCTGAATCCCCTCTAATAGGGGAACAACCCTCCAGCATAGATTATGCCTGGCACAGGCATAATGTGGCACGAGGGGTTACAAAGTGGTGCATTGCATGCATTGCGCCACTTTGTTACTATGGTGCTGTGAATTTTAACGCCTAACACCACATTAGCATCAAAAAGTGACCATAATGTGGTGCTAGACCATTTTAAATCTGGGCCCTAATGATACCATATTGATCTTACCAATAATATCAATAATAACAGCATATTTACACTCAAAATAAAACCCACAGGAATCAATGTGGAACCTCATAACTACTCACTATCTTTGTACATTACTCAAAAGATATGTAAAAAGCTAATATCCAGAATTAATCATGTGAATAGACCCCATCCATCTACATGCTAATTCAAGATCTAGACCATCACAATACCTTCTATATTGGAGGACATCCTCTCCAGATAAAACAACATCACATTGGCCAATTCAAGCAACATACAACTGACACGCATACACACACCACATCCACACACACACCACTATAAAACACACACCCACATTACCCACAACCCTTTATGAACACAAGTCAATTCAACAAGACTGCCACCAAGACCACTGCGACAACTAGACACACACAACACTCACACCCATACACCCCTCACACATTTCACATCACACACCCCAACATATTACCCAACACACCCTCACCAACACACATCACATAACACCCAGGGCACCTCAAAAGCAACCCCATTTCACTGTGGAGGAGTTAAGGGTCATGGTGGAGGAAATAGTCAGGGTAGAGCCACAGCTATTTGGAGCACAGGTGCAGCGGATATCAATAGCAAGGAAGATGGAGCTATGGTGGAAAATCATGGAAAGGGTCAATGCCGAGGGACATCACCCAAGAACAAGGGCCGACGTCAGGAAGAGGTGGAACCTATAAGGGAAAGGTAAGTTCCATAGCAGCAAGACACCAGCTCGCTATACACAGGACTGGCGGTGGACCCCACCTCGTCCCCTACAACAAACAGCATGGAAGGAGCAGGTGCTGGCAATACTGAGGGACTCGCCAGAGTTGGCGGAGGACTGGACACTGGTAAGTCAACTTTGGACAATTATCACACCCCATACCTGCATGCCATCACACACTCTCACTCCCATCACTCCACCCCATCCCACACACTCCACCATCACATCACACTAATCCCAGTGCCAAGCAGTGCATGCTGTACCAAAGTATGGACACCCCCCCACAGCCCTTCATGGACACTCATCACCAAAGCATGCACAGCAGAGGGAAACTATCATAACCTCTATACACCAACATACACAAGCACAAGCTGGCAGAGGAACAACAACCATAGAGGGGAAGCTACAGAAGTACAAATGTCAGACATCTGAAGCATAATACTTCATTTTTTTCCCAATAGGTACCCCAGCCAATGTCAGTGGAGAGGAGGTGACTATCCAGTCCCCCAAAAGAAGAGGCCCACAGTGATGACAGTAACTATGGACTTTAGGATCTGGACGATCTACCTGGCCCATCAGGGACCACTGGACAGTCAGTCACCCAAACCCAGCCACACACCACCACAGAGCCTCCCCTATCAGGAACCAACACCACAGCACGCACCCAGTGAACCCACACCTCTGTCCCCAGGACACGTCAATCAGCAGTGTGCCCACCTGTACAGAGACCACAGGCCACACCTGGTACACAAGACAGTCAGGGACCTGGGGTCAGTGGCAGTGGCCACACCATTCATGGGACAGAGGCACAGGCCAACAGGGACACTGGGAGGACTGCTGTGCACCAGGTGGAGGACAGGACCAGGAAACCGATTCTCCGGGAGGCACTCTCTGAGATTCTGTGAGCCTACCAACATTCCCAGGACATCATGGGCCAGATCCGAGACAATATGCAGGAAAACAGGCTGCTGCAGGAGGGACAGTACCAGGACATCAGGGAGGACTTTCAGGCCATTAACACCACACTGGTCTCCTTAGCAGGGGTGCTGGCAGACATGGCCAACATCATGAGGGAGGCAGTGTCATACCAGTGGCCCCTACCACTAGCCAGTCATCTGAACAGCCCTCCACTTCCACTAGTGGCCAGGGGGCCCTGCCACATGACCAACAGGCCACCAGCAGCCTTCCACCTGCAGAAGGTGAACCACACCGCAAACTTTCCCTGCAAACCAGACAGAAGCCAGAGACACTTGCTAAAACCACCGCCAGGAAATGAGACTCTCCTGATTGTCCCCCTTGTGTCCCACTCAGTCACCTCGTCCACCTTGAACTGCCATTGCTCCCCTTCCTATGTCCCCATGGACAATGCACCTGTGCTATGAACAGACTGGAAAAATACCCTGGACTTTCCTCCATCATCACCCCATTCCATTGCTCTTTCTCCTCTATATTTTAGCACTACAATAAACACCCTTGGACAAAACTTGACTACTAGTATTTCATGTATTGATTGAAACAGCTACAACCATTGCAAATTAACTGTACATAGAATGAGCATAGAATTAATGACCTGTCGCTTGCTGTTGTGATCACACCAGGAAAAAGTGTCATATCACCAACATCTGCAAAATACATATCCTGAGTTAACAGTAAGTAGGGCAAAGAAGTGGCTAATGTCAGTATGGCAATGCCACACAGAATACAACAATAATCATAGAAATGTAAAGTTGCACTGTCTCACCTGTATGCCATTGGAAATACTGACTTATCACATATGTTCTGTTGTCCACATCCTCATACTCTGCCTCTTCATCCTTAATGTCTTCAGGGTCCACTGCTGCCACAGGGGCATCTCCAGTCTCCTTCTCCTGCAGAAAAGGTACATGCTGTCTGAAGGCCACGTTGTGCAACATGCAGCATGCTACTACTATCTGGCAGACCTTCTTGGGTGAGTAGCACAGGGATTCACCTGTTAGATGGAGGCACCTGAACCTGGCCTTCAGAAGGACAAAGATCCTTTCAATGATCCTTCTGGTTCACCCTTGTGCCTCATTATAACGTTCTTCTGCCCTTGTCCTGGCATTCCTCACGGGGTCAGCAGCCATGATAGGCTTGGATAACCAGAGGCACCTGCAAATATTGAGGGACAACATTCAGCCACACACTATCCTATATGTCCAACACCACAGGCATACACCAACATATACTGAGTGGGAACCAGGGAGTCACCTATTAGCCTCACCCTATGCCTCTGTAGTTGGGCCATCACATTTGGGATGCTCCTATTGCTCAGGAGAAAGGCATCATGCACTGACCCTGGATACTTAGCATTGATGTGGGAGATGTACTGGTCCACCAAGCACACCATCTGCACATTCATGGAGTGGAAACTCTTTGATTCCTGTTCATTCTGGCGGGGGGCACAAGTGCAATTTGTGTTCCATCAATCACACCAATTATATTGGGGATGTGTCCCATTGCATAGAATCTGGCCTTTACAGTAGCCCAAATCCTCAACCTGGGAAAAGGAAATGTAGCTACACATGTATTTTATCAGGGCAGACAACACTCTTGTTAGCACGTTTGAGAACATTGGCTTTGACATTCCTACTGCCAACCCCACTAACACTTGGAAAGAATCAGTTGCCAGGAAATGAAGCAATGATAGCACTTGCACAAGAAGGGGATCCCAGTGGGTTGACTGATATCAGATATCAGGACAGGCTCCAGTTGAGCACACACCTCTGTGACTGTGGCCCTGTCCAGTCTATAGGTGAGTATTATGTGCCTATCCTCCAGTGTAGCAAAGTCCACCAGGAGTCTGTACATGGGGGTATGTCTCCATCTTCTATTCATCCACAGCAGTAGGTATCTAAGGGACTTAAGAGTGAGTAGGCTGTCACAAACTGAACAATGGGGCCACAACAGCAGTCTTCAATGTGCAAACATGTTATGGGACAGTGTACTTAGTGAAGTATGTGCCTATTTATCCTGTGATGCAGCAATAATCAATAGGCCTGTTCACCCCCCCCTGAAATGGCGCCACCTGTCCTGTGTGTAGGGACAGGTGGAAGTGAGGTAATGCTGCTGAGGTTGTTCGCTATGGTGGTAGGCAGTCGTGAACCGCTGTGCAATTCCTCATTGGTTAATATTGCGCCCTATGGGGTACAGTGGCCAATGTTGAGCTACGCCGGGCGGTGACAGTATGCAACGTTGCAGACGTGACCACCATTTTCTATCTGATTCCTCACTTGTTTCTGACCTTCCATAAGAGAGGACCTACACTGCATGCACTGCTGTGACCTGTGTCTGGAACCTACTATGGCCCGTGTGACCAGGGAAAGGGCACCACCCTTCACTTCTGAGGAGCTGGAGTGACTGGTGGATGGGGTCCTACCCCAGTACGGACTGCTGCATGATGCATGTGGCATAAATGCTTGGAATTGTGTGTGAAGGCCTCGTTTAACTGGAAGTCAAGATATGCCAGGCACACCAAAGTAGTCCAAGAAGTAAATCCAAAATGTAGAAGAAACTTCAGAGTCCAGACACTTTGAAGTGGTTAATAGAGGTTTATTCCTCGTAGGCAATGGTACATCCATGAACAGCCGACACGTGTTTCATCACATGGACTTTCTCAAGGCTGTAGATCAAATTGGTAGACACAGAAGATGACAATAAGCATCCGGTAAGGGATGATAACAGGATATTTTAACCTCAATTAAAAGTAGGATAAAAGAGGGAAAAAAAGAAAAAAGAAGAAGGTGAAAGAGAGAAACAAGTGGTAAAGAAAACATTATTATAGTGAAATTCATGCTCTCTAATAGCAGAAATAGTATATAAGTGAGAGGGCATAGCTAGTAGGCAGCTACCGTGTGTTGGGGAAACCAGTACGAAAAAAGAGGGAATCATAATGATTGTGCAAAAGGATGAAAAATTACAGTGAAAAGGATCACACGTGTGAAAATTGAACCACTGATACTATGATAATGGTAATGTCCTAATTAGCGTGAGAAAAAGGTGCAATTGAAGGGAATAAAAAACAAAAACAAAAACCAGAAAAACAACCTACCCAGGGCACAAATGTATTGATAATTAAGGAGTAGTGTTGGAATGTTCCGATAAACAAGATAGTCCATGTTGTAGTTTGAAGAGTGTGCACGCAGGATTGTAGCCTGTAATGGCTGTTATTTCAGAAAGTAGAGTCCCAGATATCATTCATGAGATATCAATGCAGGGCAAGGCCATTATAAACCTAGAAGTATAATGAGGAAAATCAATCATAATATACGAAAAAAATAAGAATTATGGCACAAAAAATCATTAGTGAAAACTACTTATAAATGAGTACGTGGTTGCTCAAAAAAAGGGTGGAGCGAAGTAACTATAGGAAATATAGTAGAAGGGATGGGAATGTAGTAAACATACTGAGAACTTTAAGTTTCATTGGGTTAGGAAGGTGGGGCAGATTTGTATAGAAAAATATTTTTCTTTGTGCTAATGTTGGCACTTAGATCACAAAAGACTGAAATCTAAGATTAAAGGTTAGTCATCTGGCTTGACTACATACAAATCATTAATGAAAAGCAGATTGAAAGACGGTGGATAGAAGCTGTGAGAACCAAAAATTGGTCGGTTAAATGAAATGCATGCAAACGTATATCCTAGGGAGGGCTGCTCAATATGCAGAGGTAAGGGTATAAAAATCAATGGTAGCTAACGGGTGTGTGTATATTGAGTATCCGCCGTTAGAGCTGTGCAAGGTAATGTTTATTTTATATAAAACAATGTTATCCAAACAAATGGTAAAAGAAAAGAGTGTGTTACATTTGAGCGGACGCAAGTGTTCACCGGAAAGCGGCTCGATATAAATATGGAAGAAAAGGTCATGAGATAATGTGAAACAAAGGGACAAATGGAACGGGCATACAATCGGCCCAAAAAACTGACATGCAAGGCAAAATTCAGCCTCTTAGTTCAAAGAGGTTGCAAGTTAAACGCTTACCTCCAAACGCTGATCTATATCACTTTTGCACAATCATTATGATTCCCTCTTTTTTCGTACTGGTTTCCATGACACACGGTAGCTGCCTACTACCTATGCCCTCTCACTTATATACTATTTCTACTATTAGAGAGCATGATTTTCACTATAATAATTTTTCCTTTACTACTTGTTTCTCTCTTTCACCTTCTTTTTTTTTTTCTCTTTTATCCTACTTTCAATTGCAGTTAAAATCTCCTGTTATCATCCTTTACCGGATGCTTATTGTCATCTTCTGTGTCTACCAATTTGATCCACAGCCTTGAGAAAGTTCATGTGGTGAAGCACATGTTGGCTGTTCACGGATGTACCATTGTCTACAAGGAATAAACCTCTATCAACCACTACACAGTGTCTGGACTCTGAACTTTCTTCTCCATTTTTGATTTACTTCTTGGACTACTTTGGTGTGCCCTGCATACCTTGACTTTGTTCCAGCTCTGATTGTTTTTTCGAAGAGTGCGCCGACACCCGTGGTGGTTGGGTGTTGTACCAGTTTGGCACCCCCAACATTCTCTTGCACTTGAACTAATTTTCTCTATTATTGAGTCATATATTTGAACTTGGATGTGCGAACATTTAGCATTAACCACCACTTTGTTGGCCTCGTGTAAAGGGGGTGGGTGGATGTTCTTTTGGTGGTGTACATGTTGTGGGCTGGGCTATGTGTGTGCCAATGGTGATGCAAACTGGTATTGTGGGCCATTTGTGTGACAGGCTGGACTGTTTGTTTAATGGTGTTCTCCTGTCTGTATTGCCTCTGCAGGTCAGCGCCCATAAAAAGAAGGGAATATGGCGTGCCATCTGCAAGGACGTGCGGACCCTAGGGGAACCATGGGAGGCCGATCACCCACTGTCGGAAACGGTGGGAGGACATGAGACTCTGGGCACGAAAGACCGCGGAGGCCCAGCTGGGGCCTCCCAACGAGGAAGGAGTGCCCATCGGACCCTGAACCCCCTGTTGGCCTGCATACTGGCAGTGGCCTACCCTGAGCTAGATGTGCGCTTGAGGGCATCACAGCAGCCACAAGGGGGTGAGTACAGTAGCTATCATTACAACTTACGGCTGGAGGGGTGGTATCAGGGTGGGTGTTCTTGGGTGCCCCTAGGCCAGGCCAGACATAGCAGAATAGGTCCTCTGATGGCTAAAGGTTTGAATGGGAAATACTGCTTACCTAGCTTGTTAGTATTCACTCCTGGGCAGGGCTGCATGGGTCCCAGTTGTGGTGCAGTTGGCTGTGTGTGCCCCTCCTCAATCCTTGGTGACTAGCCATTTCACTGTTAGTGCTATGCATAGTGTGCAGGCCTGTTCCCTGTGTTTGAGGGTTCTGTGTATGCCAACTGTGGTGTTGGTGCAGTCATTGACCTTGTGTATCCTTTGTCTCTCTCTCTCCCCCTTTCTTGTTTTGTCATCCTGTCCATATGTGCATTAGCATCATCTGTCGGAGGAGCAGAGGCACCGGCGACAGAGGGAGCTGCATCCCACAGGACCCTGGAGGCAGAGTCCACCGACACTGGGGGCCTCAGTGGGACGGAGGTCAAAGGGAGCACCACAGCGGAGACTGGAGGGGACAATACACACTCTGATACCTCTTCCGAGGAGAACTCCCTGGTGGTGGCAGACACCTCAGTGACCACCCAAGCTCAGGTACAGCCACCACCCCCCTTACCAGCACCGCCCTCCCAGTAGCCCCTCAACGAGTTGACCGTGTCCCCTCACCCAGGAGGGTGGGCATCTCCTTTGCCCCAGTCACCTCAGGCCCTGCCCCAGTGAACCCTGCTGCCCTGAGTGAGGAGGCTATTGACCTCCTGAGATCCATCTCTGTAGGGCAAACATCCATTATGAATGCTATCCAGGGGCTGGCAGCCCAGATACAGCAATAAAATGGATTCCTGGAGCACATTCACAGTGGATTGGCGGCCCAACAGAGATGAAATCAAATCAAATCCTTAACATTTATAAAGCGCGCTACTCACCCGTGCGGGTCTCAAGGCGCTAGGGGAAAAAGGGGGGGGTTATCGCTGCTCGAACAGCCAGGTCTTTAGGAGTCTCTGGAAAGCGGAGTGGTCCTGGGTGGTCCTGAGGCTGGTGGGGAGGGAGTTCCAGGTCTTGGCCGCCAGGAAGGAGAAAGATCTCCCACCCGCCGTGGAGTGGCGGATGCGAGGGACAGCAGCGAGTGCGAGGCTAGAGGAGCGGAGGAGGCCGGTGGGGACGTAGAAACTGAGGCGTCTGTTGAGGTATTCCGGTGCCTTGTCGTGGAGGGCTTTGTGTGCGTGGGTGAGAAGTCGGAAGGTGATCCTTTTGCTGACTGGGAGCCAATGCAGGTGTCTCAGGTGTGCGGAGATGTGGCTGCTGCGGGGTATGTCGAGGATGAGGTGGGCCGAGGCGTTTTGAATGCGTTGCAGGCGATTTTGGAGTTTGGCTGTGGTCCCGGCGTAGAGGGTGTTGCCGTAGTCCAGGCGGCTCGTGACGAGGGCGTGGGTCACGGTTTTTCTGGTGTCGGCGGGGATCCAGCGGAAGATCTTGCGGAGCATGCGGAGGGTGAGGAAGCAGGCGGAGGACACGGCGTTGACTTGCTTGGTCATGGTGAGAAGAGGGTCCAAGATGAAGCCGAGGTTGCGGCCGTGGTCTGTGGGGGTCGGTGCAGTGCCGAGGGCCGTGGGCCACCAGGAGTCGTCCCAGGCGGACAGGGTGTTGCCGAGGATGAGGACTTCCGTTTTTTCAGAGTTCAGCTTTAGGCGGCTGAGCCTCATCCAATCTGCAACGTCCTTCATACCCTCTTGTAGGTTGGTCTTGGCGCTGGCGGGGTCCTTAGTGAGGGAGAGTATAAGTTGGGTGTCGTCGGCGTAGGAGGTGATGATGATGTCGTGCTTGCGTACGATGTTGGTGAGGGGGCTCATGTAGACATTGAAGAGTGTCGGGCTGAGTGATGAGCCTTGGGGTACGCCGCAAATGATCTCGGTGGGTTCTGAGCGAAACGGAGGGAGGTAAACTCTTTGGGAACGGTTTGCGAGGAAGGAGGCGATCCAGTCCACGGCCTGGCCTTGGATCCCGGTGGAGCGGAGGCGGGTGATTAGGGTGCGGTGACAGACGGTGTCAAAGGCAGCCGAGAGGTCGAGCAGAATGAGGGCGACTGTTTCACCGTTGTCCATCAGGGTTCTGATGTCGTCAGTGACTGAGATGAGGGCGGTTTCAGTGCTGTGGTTGGTTCGGAATCCGGTTTGTGAGGGGTCGAGCAGGTTGTCTTCCAGGAAGGTGGTCAGCTGTTTGTTGACGGTCTTCTCTATTACTTTGGCTGAGAAAGGCAGAAGAGAGATGGGGCGGAAGTTTTTCAGGTCGCTCGGGTCAGCCGTAGGTTTCTTTAGTAGGGCGTTGACTTCAGCGTGTTTCCAGCATTCGGGGAAGGTAGCAGAAGAAAAAGAAGAGTTGATGACGGTCTGGAGGTGCGGGGCGATGATGTCGTCGGCTTTGTTAAAGATGAAGTGCGGGCAGGGGTGGGAAGGGGCGCCGGAGTGGATAGAGTTCATGATGGATTTGGTTTCTTCCGTGTTGATGTGGGTCCAGTTGTTGAGGGTGATGGCCGTGGATGCCGGTTCGGTGGTGTTTGGTTGGGTCTGGTGTCCGAAGCTGTTGTGGAGGTCGCTAATCTTACGATGGAAGAAAGTGGCGAGGGATTCTCACAAATCCTGTGAGGGCGTGACGGCGTTGGCGTTGGCGCTGGGGTTGGAGAACTCCTTGACGATGCTGAAGAGTTCTCTGCTGTTGTGTCTGTTTTTGTCCAGTCTGTCGGTGAAAAAGTTCCTTTTGGCAGCACGGATCAGGTGGTGGTGTTCGCGGGTAGCGTTCTTGAGGGCGGTCATGTTGTCAGCGGTGTGGTCCTTGCGCCAGGCTTTCTCAAGGGCGCGACAAGTTTTCTTTGATTCTTTGAGGGTGTCAGAGAACCAGAGAGGTTTTTTGGTGTTGGTCTGTCGATGCGTGCGTTTGAGGGGAGCAAGGATGTCTGCGCAGTTGGAGATCCAGTTTGTGAGTTTGAGGGCTGTGTCCTTGGGGTCGGTGGTGAGGGTGGGTTGGTTGGCGGCGAGTGCGGAGAAGAGTTGCTCTTCGGGGATCTTGTTCCACTGTCGACGAGGGATGGGTTGGGTGCGGAGGTGGCGGGTCTCGCGTCGGAATATGAAGTGGACGCAGCTGTGGTCGGTCCAGTGTAGGGCGGAGGCGTGGCTGAAGAAGACGTGTTTTCTGGCGGAGAAGATGGGGTCGAGCGTGTGTCCGGTGATGTGCGTGGCGGTGTTCACCAGTTGTTTGAGGCCGAGGTTGGCGAGGTTGTCGAGCAGGGTGGTGGTGCTGGGGTCGTTGTTTTGTTCAAGATGGAAGTTGAGGTCGCCTAGGAGGATGTAGTCCGGAGAGGCGAGGGCGTGCGGGGAGATGAAGTCGGCGATGGCGTCGCTGAAAGGGGCGCGTGGCCCGGGAGGACGGTAGACGAGGGATCCTCTGAGGGTGGTCCTCGGGTCGGTGCGAATCTGAAAATGCAGGTGTTCCGCGGCGAGAGGGGTGTCCTCAGTGGAGGTGGTGACGCTGATGGAGTCTTTGAAGACGATGGCGATACCTCATCCTGCTTGGTTGGTGCGGTCTTTCCTGGAGATCTTGTAGCCTTCGGGGATGGCGGTGGCGATGTCTGTAGCAGAGGAGGCGTTCATCTAGGTCTCTGTGATGAAGGCGACGTCTGGTGCTATGGAGTCCAGGAGGTCCCAGAGTTCAACGGCGTGTTTGTGGACGGAGCGAGCGTTGACTAGGATGCACTTGAGGTGGTTGATGGCGCGTGGGCTTGTGGTCGTGGTTGTTGCGTGGTGGAAGATGCGTTTGCAGGAGTTGCAGGCGAAGGGTCCATGGGTGCGTTTGGGGTGAGCTTGGAAGCAGGTGTTGGAGCGCCCTGGGTTGAGGGCGTGGAGGGTGGTGGGGTCGTAGCGGATTAGCGGGTTTTGGGAGAGCTGGGGACCAGGGGTCGTGGCGCTGGGCGCGGGACAGGCGCGGACGGGCGCAGACGGGCTTGCCTCTGGCACGCCTCCGGCGCGCCAGCGGCGGGGTCGCACAGCGGCCGCCATATGAGGTAGGAGGGGGGAGGGGTCAGCTGGGGGCGAATGGGAGCTGGGGGGCGGGGGCGTGCAGGAGGTCGCGGCGGGAAAGCGCGAGGGAGGGGGGGACAGGTAGAGTGAGAAGAGCTGGACGAGGGGGGTTTAAGGGTGGAGGGGGGTGAGTGTTAGGAGATTTAGGAGATTAGGGAGAAAGATAGGAGTAGGGTTGTGAAGATAGGGGAGGGGGGGTCGTAGAGGTGGGTGAGGGTGAGAGGTAGAGTGAGAGGATAGGAAGATAGGTAATAGAGGGGGTGGTGGGAGTGGGGGAGAGATAGAGAAATAGATAGAGAAAATAGATAGATAGGGAAATCGATAGATAGGGAAATAGATAGAGAGATAGGAAGATAGGAGGAGGTGGAGAGTGAGGGAGTTAGATAGTGGGATAGAGAGATAGAGAGATAGGTAGATAGGAGGAGTGAGGGAGGTAGATAGTGAACAGGTTAGATAGGGGAGATAGAGAGGGGGATGCGAGTGAGGGAGGGGGATGAGGCAGGAGGGCAGGCGCGGGGAGAAGAGGACGGAGGAGGCAGAAGAGCCGAAGGCAGAAGATAGAAGACAGAAGAACAGAAGAACAGAAGAACAGAAGACCGGAAGGAGAGAAGAAAGGAAGACCGGAAACACAGAAGAACACAGAAGAACACAGAAGAAGATACAGAAAACGAAGAACAGAGGGCAGAAGACCACAGAAGAAGATGAGGAAGAAGAGAAGAAGAGTGAAGACGGGGAAAAGAAGAGTACAGAAGAAGATTACAGACGAGGAGCGAGGAGGAAGAACAGAAGAACAGAGAAGAAGAAAAGAAGCAGGAGCAGGAGAGAGGGTGAGTAGCGCGGGGCAGAGCGAGGGGCTGGGAGGTGGGGGGTACTTACTGTGAGGTGGTTCTCAGGAACTCAGGAACCTGGAGGGGCTGCAGCGGCAGGGGGAGCGACCTACCCTTGGGTCAAGGGTCGCTACCACTGTCGCGCAGCGGCCGCCATATGAGGTCGGAGGGGGGGAGGGGTCAGCTGGGGGCGAATGGGAGCTGGGGGGCGGGGCGTGCAGGAGGTCGCGGCGGGAAAGCGCGAGGAAGGGGGGACAGGTAGAGTGAGAAGAGCTGGGGGAGGGGGGTTTAAGGGTGGAGGGGGGTGAGTGTTAGGAGGTTTAGGAGATTAGGGAGAAAGATAGGAGTAGGGTTGTGAAGATAGGGGAGGGGGGGTTGTAGAGGTGGGTGAGGGTGAGAGGTAGAGTGAGAGGATAGGAAGATAGGTAATAGAGGGGGTGGTGGGAGTGGGGGAGAGATAGAGAAATAGAGAAAATAGATAGATAGGAAAATCGATAGATAGGGAAATAGATAGAGAGATAGGAAGATAGGAGGAGGTGGAGAGTGAGGGAGTTAGATAGTGGGATAGAGAGATAGAGAGATAGGTAGATAGGAGGAGTGAGGGAGGTAGATAGTGAACGGGTTAGATAGGGGAGATAGAGAGGGGGATGCGAGTGAGGGAGGGGGATGAGGCAGGAGCAGGAGGGCAGGCGCGGGGAGAAGAGGACGGAGGAGGCAGAAGAGCCGAAGGCAGAAGATAGAAGACAGAAGAACAGAAGAACAGAAGAACAGAAGACCGGAAGGAGAGAAGAAAGGAAGACCGGAAGCACAGAAGAACACAGAAGAACACAGAAGAACACAGAAGAAGATACAGAAAACGAAGAACAGAGGGCAGAAGACCACAGAAGAAGATGAGGAAGAAGAGAAGAAGAGTGAAGATGGGGAAAAGAAGAGTACAGAAGAAGATTACAGACGAGGAGCGAGGAGGAAGAACGGAAGAACAGAGAAGAAGAAAAGAAGAAAAGAAGCAGGAGCAGGAGAGAGGGTGAGTAGCACGGGGCAGAACGAGGGGCTGGGAGGTGGGGGGTACTTACTGTGAGGTGGGTCTCAGAAACTCAGGAACCTGGAGGGGCTGCAGCGGCAGGGGGAGCGACCTAACCTTGGGTCAAGGGTCGCTACCACTGTCGCGCAGCGGCCGCCATATGAGGTCGGAGGGGGGGAGGGGTCAGCTGGGGGCGAATGGGAGCTGGGGGGCGGGGCGTGCAGGAGGTCGCGGCGGGAAAGCGCGAGGAAGGGGGGACAGGTAGAGTGAGAAGAGCTGGGGGAGGGGGGTTTAAGGGTGGAGGGGGGTGAGTGTTAGGAGGTTTAGGAGATTAGGGAGAAAGATAGGAGTAGGGTTGTGAAGATAGGGGAGGGGGGGTTGTAGAGGTGGGTGAGGGTGAGAGGTAGAGTGAGAGGATAGGAAGATAGGTAATAGAGGGGGTGGTGGGAGTGGGGGAGAGATAGAGAAATAGAGAAAATAGATAGATAGGAAAATCGATAGATAGGGAAATAGATAGAGAGATAGGAAGATAGGAGGAGGTGGAGAGTGAGGGAGTTAGATAGTGGGATAGAGAGATAGAGAGATAGGTAGATAGGAGGAGTGAGGGAGGTAGATAGTGAACGGGTTAGATAGGGGAGATAGAGAGGGGGATGCGAGTGAGGGAGGGGGATGAGGCAGGAGCAGGAGGGCAGGCGCGGGGAGAAGAGGACGGAGGAGGCAGAAGAGCCGAAGGCAGAAGATAGAAGACAGAAGAACAGAAGAACAGAAGAACAGAAGACCGGAAGGAGAGAAGAAAGGAAGACCGGAAGCACAGAAGAACACAGAAGAACACAGAAGAACACAGAAGAAGATACAGAAAACGAAGAACAGAGGGCAGAAGACCACAGAAGAAGATGAGGAAGAAGAGAAGAAGAGTGAAGATGGGGAAAAGAAGAGTACAGAAGAAGATTACAGACGAGGAGCGAGGAGGAAGAACGGAAGAACAGAGAAGAAGAAAAGAAGAAAAGAAGCAGGAGCAGGAGAGAGGGTGAGTAGCACGGGGCAGAACGAGGGGCTGGGAGGTGGGGGGTACTTACTGTGAGGTGGGTCTCAGAAACTCAGGAACCTGGAGGGGCTGCAGCGGCAGGGGGAGCGACCTAACCTTGGGTCAAGGGTCGCTACCACTGTCGCGCAGCGGCCGCCATATGAGGTAGGAGGGGGGGAGGGGTCAGCTGGGGGCGAATGGAAGCTGGGGGGCCGGGGCGTGCAGGAGGTCGCGGCGGGAAAGCGCGAGGGAGGGGGGGACAGGTAGAGTGAGAAGAGCTGGGGGAGTGGGGTTTAAGGGTGGAGGGGGGTGAGTGTTAGGAGGTTTAGGAGATTAGGGAGAAAGATAGGAGTAGGTTTGTGAAGAGGGGAGGGGGGGTTGTAGAGGTGGGTGAGGGTGAGAGGTAGAGTGAGAGGATAGGAAGATAGGTAATAGAGGGGGTGGTGGGAGGGGGGAGAGATAGAGAAATAGATAGAGAAAATAGATAGATAGGGAAATCGATAGATAGGGAAATAGATAGAGAGATAGGAAGATAGGAGGAGGTGGAGAGTGAGGGAGTTAGATAGTGGGATAGAGAGATAGAGAGATAGGTAGATAGGAGGAGTGAGGGAGGTAGATAGTGAACGGGTTAGATAGGGGAGATAGAGAGGGGGATGCGAGTGAGGGAGGGGGATGAGGCAGGAGCAGGAGGGCAGGCGCGGGGAGAAGAGGACGGAGGAGGCAGAAGATCCGAAGGCAGAAGATAGAAGACAGAAGACCAGAAGACCGGAAGAACAGAAGAACAGAAGAACAGAAGAACAGAAGACCGGAAGGAGAGAAGAAAGGAAGACCGGAAGCACAGAAGAACACAGAAGAACACAGAAGAACACAGAAGAAGATACAGAAAACGAAGAACAGAGGGCAGAAGACCACAGAAGAAGATGAGGAAGAAGAGAAGAAGAGTGAAGACGGGGAAAAGAAGAGTACAGAAGAAGATTACAGACAAGGAGCGAGGAGGAAGAACAGAATAACAGAGAAGAAGAAAAGAAGAAAAGAAGCAGGAGCAGGAGAGAGGGTGAGTAGCGCGGGGCAGAGCGAGGGGCTGGGAGGTGGGGGGTACTTACTGTGAGGTGGGTCTCAGGAACGATCAGATCAGATCGATTCAGGCTCAGGCCTCCTCTCTGATGGCAGCCATTGTCCCTGTTTCAAGCATCCCCCTCCAACTTCCACTTCCCAGTCACATTCTTCTCAACCCCAACCCATCCCAAGGACACAGGCAGACAAGCATGCACACACGCAACTACACCCAAGAGTGTCACAGGCAAACAAAAGCACCACACTTCATCCCACAGGCACTCACACAAACACCATTCAGTTGCAGCCACGACAACATCCACTATCTCCACTGCCTCCCCCTCATCCTCATCCTCTACCTCCCACCCAGTTGCATCTACACTCACACCTGCATGCACTACTTCAATAACCACTACCAGCATCATCACCACACCAAGCAGAACACACACCTCACTGGCAGACACCTCCACAACATCCATGCACACATCCCCTGTGTCCTCTCCCACCTTGTCTGTCCCCCTCCCAACGTACACAAATGCAAGCACTCAGGCACCCAACAGCCAGCCGCCTCACAACAGCACACAGCCCATGCCCCTGCATCCAAATCCAGCAGACAAACACCTCCAAAAGCCACTCCCTCATCCTCCATTCCCATTACTCCTCCCTCTTCCGATCCCAACATCACTAAAAAACTTTTCCTTTCCACAATTGACCTCTTGCCTCCTCCTCCCCCCATCCTGCACGCATGGGCTGAGTAGCAAGGACCCAGCCCAGCACCTCAGCCAAACAGTCCACAGGCCCGGTGGTAGCACCAGCTACTCGTAGTGGTAAGGATTCCATGGCAACAATACTAAATCAGAAGGAGCCTGCACCAGCTGCAAAGAAGGGGAAAGAGCCTGCACCAGCTGCAAAAAAGGGGAGAGAGCCTGCACCAGCTCTAAAGAAGGGGAAGCAGCCTGCACCAGCTGGAAAGAAGGGGAAGGAGCCTGTACCAGCGGGAAGGAAGGGGAGTGAGCCTGAACCAGCTACATAGACGGGGAAGGAGCCTGCATCAGCTGCAAAGAAGGGGAAGGAGCCTGCACCAGCAGGCATAGGGGGGAAGAGCCCATCACCAGTGCCAGGAAGGGTAAGGGATCCCCAACCCATGAGCAGGAGGAGAGGAGGCAATATACGCCAGTAGAAGCTGCCAGCCAAACACCACCACCACCAACAGTCACAGGGCCCCCACCACCAGCTGTGGTTGTGCAGCCATCAGAGAGTGCAGGGGCTGAGCAGGAGCCTCCCCCAACCACCAACACAGTGCAGCCATCTGAGGGTGCAGGGGCTGAGCAGGAGCCTCCCACAACCACCACTACAGTGCAGCCATCAGAGGGTGCAAGGGCTGAGCAGGAGCCTCCCACAACCACCACCACCACAGTGGAACCATCAGAGGGTGCAGGGGCTGAGCAGGAGCATCCAACCACCACCACCAAAGTGCAGCCATCACCGCCGGCGGACACCTTCTAGTCCAGCCTCCAAGGGCTGCTGTGCAGCCTGCCCCAACAAGAACCAGTGGGAAAGACACCCCCTTGAGAGACTGTGGCCTTGCACTCCCCAGGACAAAGCACAGGGCATGTTGCCCCTTCTAGAAACCAGCGGGCAAGACACCCACTTGAGAAACTGTGGCCTTGCACTTCCCAGGAAAAAGCACAGGGCATGTTGCCCCTTCCTGAACCAGTGGGCAAGACACCCACTTGAGAGACTGTGGCCTTGCACTCCCCAGGACAAAGCATAGGGCATGTTGCCCCCTCCAGAACCAGTGGGCAAGACACCCACTTGAGAGACAGTAGCCTTGCACTCCCTAGGACAAAGCACAGGGCATGTTGCCCCCTCTAGAACCAGTGGACAAGATACCCACTTCAGGTACTGTGGCCTTGCACTCCCCAGGGCAAAGCACAGGGCATGTTGCCCCCTCTAGAACCAGTGGGCAAGACACCCACTTGAGAGACTGTGGCCTTTCACTCCCCAAGACAAAGCACAGAGCATGTTGCCCCCTCCAGAACCAGTGGGCTTGTTCCCGCATACGGCTGAGGTGCCCCCCACCCCCCTTGAGGTACCTGCCTATTTGACAACTGATGCCCCTGCAGTGTTCTATCTGGATTGGGGCAGGATTTGAGTGGGGCCTTGGACTGTGCCCTGTGGCCATGTGGGCCCTCTGAACTTTGAACTGGGCAGTAACCTTTTTTTTATACAAGTGTACAGATCTGTTTCATGGCCAAATTGGATTTTTGATTTTATTGTTGGACTGAATACAATCATTTTTGTAAATTCCTGTTGCCTTTGCATTATTCTGCAGATTTTTGTGGTCAAATTGTTTTTGTAATGCATATGGTTGTGTGTATGGCGTGTGTATGGCGGGTGTGTGTGGTGCGTGTGTGTGTCACTCTCTTTTTCCTCCCACCCTTCCTTGTGTGCTAGGTGGCTGTACTCACCGTTGTTGTCTTTGCCGGTGTTAGTGTTCCAGGTGGAGCATAACGTAGAAGATCATTGGAAGGACTTGCACTTCGGGTTCCATGGGGACGTGATTCTTTCCTGTGTCTCCAATGGTGAGACCTTTCTCTTCTGTGATGTGTCTCTGGCAGACTTTTGATGGCGTTGGTACCGCCCCAGAAAAGGTGACGGAATTGTGTGTCAAAATATGGTGGGTGGTACTTTGTCTTTCATCTGGCTGTAAGCGGCTACCGCCGTGGTGACTGTTGTTTCCGCCCTGGCGGTCAGTGTGGTACATTGGAGGTATATCGGAGATATCACCACCATGGTCATAATTTGGCGGTATTACAGACACTTTATCACCGACTGCCAGGGTCGTAATGAGGGCCTTAATGTCTCAACATAAATAAATAATCCTTAAAATGCATATCCCTTGACAATATATTATCTGTCCCCATATATGCAATACAAAATGTCCTGTGGATAAAAATACAAGAGATAATATTAATTTCTAATGGCAGGCCGGGGAGTAGAACCCCCTATTCATCAACACACTAGTCAAAGACCCATATTGCCACTCTACTTCCAGCATTGAAAGACATAGGCCCTCATTACAACATTGGTGGTAAATCCCACTTACCGCCGTGCAGAAGACCGCCAACACACCGCTGCGGCGTGGGAATTCCGCTACAGCTATTACGACCTACAGGCCGAAATCTGCCAAAATCAAGACACCCACACAAGTCTGCCACACCACAGGTCAGTGATAAACTGGCGATAACAAAACGACACCATCACGCCAACAGGAATACGCCCACACTATCACGACCCACGAATCCACGTGGTGGTCTTACAACCGCGCTAAACCATTGGCGGTACACAACGCCGCGCTCAAAATACACACACTCTTACAAAACACAACCATATTGGACAATTCAAAATACACACACCTGTTACACATACACATACCACTCCCACACACCCAAACCAATATAAAACACACACCCACATCACCCACAAACCCCTATGACAAAAATTGAGAAGAAAGCCCAGAGAGAGACACCACCAGAAACAACACTATCATCCACAGGCACACAACACCATCACTCACACAACATCCATGCACCTCAGACAACACACACAAACACATCCCCTCACACATCACAACACACACCACCTCACACATCACCCACACCACACCATGGCACCGCAAAGATGCCCCAGGTTCTCTGAGGAGGAGCTCAGGGTCATGGTGGAGGAAATCGTCCGCGTAGAGCCACAGCTATTCAGATCACAGGTGCAGCACACCTCCATAGCTAGGAAGATGGAGCTATGGTGCAGAATCGTAGACCGGGTCAACGCAGCGGGATAGCATCCAAGAACTAGTGATGACATCAGGAAGAGGTGGAACAACCGACGGGGAAAGGTGTGTTCAGTGGTCTCAAGACACTAGATTGCAGTTCAGAGGACTGGCGGCGGACCCCCACCACCTCCCCCACAACTTGCAACATGGGAGGAGCAGGTCTTGGCTATACTTCATACTGAGGGCCACGCAGGAGTAGCAGGAGGAATGGACTCTGGTAAGTCAAATATTAACTATTACATCCCCCACCCTACCTGCTTGCTAACAAATACCCCACCCTCACCCCATCACTCCAGTACCTCACATATGACCCACTATCACAACCCACACATCCCAATACCAAGCCCTGCATGCAACACCAAAGCATGGACACCCATCATAAAAGCATGTCCACTACAGATACCCACACAGATCCCCAAACCAAATATCACACAAGGTCCTAGACAAGAATGTAAGCACTGGGGTACAGGGTCACCCACACATTGCACACGATGGCACACACAGATGAAATAATCATGCCTTTACACCCCTGCAGGACCCCTACCCAACGTCACCGGACAGAGGTTCCAGACATGTCCACTCCCCCCACAGAAGAGGCCCACAGTGATGACAGCAGCTCTGTCCAATTGGATCTAGATGACCAGCCTGGCCCATCTGGAACCTCGGGACAGTCGGTTCCCACACTGGCACATGCCACCACAGTGCCTCCCCCCACAGGAAACACCAGCACAGTACCCACCCAGCGGACCCATACCTCTCAAACCCACAAACCCAAGAACATCAGGGACCTGGGGGCAGTGGCAGTGGGCACACAGTTCAGGGGACAGAGGAACAGGAAAACCGGGGAACTGGGAGGACTGCTGTGCGACAGGGGGAAGACAGGCCCAGGGAACCCATTCTCCACCAGGCCCTCTCCAACATCATGGGAGTGTACCGTCATTCCCAGGAGACGATGGCAACGGTACTGGCCAAGTTTCAGGAGACCCAGCGGCTGCAGGAGGAGCAGTATCTGGGGATCAGGGAGGAACTTGAGTCCATCAACACTGCCCTGGTCACCATTGTAGGGGTGCTGAAGGACCTTGTGAACACCAGGAGGGACACTGTGGCACAACAAGGGGCCTGAGACACTAGCCTGGATGATGAACAGCCCACCACCTCCCCCCGGCGCTAGTGGACAGGAGGCACCGCCACAGGACCACAACACCAGCACCCCACCCCCTGCGGATGGAGAACCACCCGGCAAACGGTCCCTGAGATCCAGGCACAAGACAGAGACCCCCCGCCAAGAAATGAGACCACCCTGAATGTCATCCTTCTGTTCTTTGGCACCCTGTACATCCTTAAACTGCCCTAGCTCCACTTCCTATGCCCCTTTGGACAATGCACCTGTGAAACAAATATACTGGACTCTGCCATGGACATTCCTCCACCATCACCCCTGACCATTTTACAACCCCCTCCACTAATTTGCACTTAAATAAACACCCTTGAATCACAAAACAATCTGGAGTCAGTCTGTGCTTTCACAAATGTGTATTTGCTATAACTAAGGAAAATAGCAATGTCGATTGTATTGTCAACATACCTATGTCACACAGCTCTAGTCCATGAGGTGATATAGCAGAGGTCACACATTGGGACCCACATCTGTGAAATGGAAAGGCAAAGTGACAAGTCAGGGTCCATACACTGGGTGAAAGTGAGACATATGATAGGTCTAACATTTGTATGGAATGTGGGAGGCAGTGATGTCTTCTTACCTGTGTCTCACTGGAAGTATTGCTGGATAACATTGTTTCTGTTGTCGATATCCTCTTCTTCTGCCTCCTCTTCTTCACTGTCCACAGGCTTCACAGCTGCCACAAGACCTCCTTCTGGACCATCCTCCTGCAGAAAAGGCACCTGTCATCTCAAAGCCAGGTTGTGTAGCATACAGCAGGCCACGATGATCTCGCACATCTTCTTTGGTGAGTAGTAGAGAGAACCACCTGTCATATGGGGGCACCAGAACCTGGCCTTCAGGAGGCCGAAGGTCCTTTCGATCACTCTCCTAGTTCGCCCATGTGCCTCAGTGTAGCGTTCCTCTGCCCTTGTCCTGGGATTTCTCACTGGGGTCAGAAGCCATGACAGTTTGGGGTACCCAAAGTCACCTGTAAATGTCAAGGGACAACTGTTAGACACACACTAACCCTTAGGGACAACCCCAGACAATCATTCACACAGTATAGGGTCCTTGTCCTCACCTATTAGCCACACACTGTGCCTTTGGAGTTTCCCCATCACATAAGGGATGCTGCTATTCCTCAAAATGTAAGCGCATGCCTGGAAACTTGGCATTCACATGGGATATGTACTGGTTGGCCAAACACACCATCTGCACATTCATTGAATGGTAGCTCTTCTGTTTTCTGTACACCTGTTCACTCCTGCAGGGGGGTTCCAAGGCCACATGTGTCCCATCATGGCACCAATGACGTTGGGGATATGTCCCAGGGCATCGAAGTCACCTTTCACTGTCGGCAAATCCTCCACTTGAGGGAAAACGATGTAGCTGTGCATGTGTTTCAGCAGGGCAGACAAAACTCAGGACAACACGTTTGAGAGCATAGGCCTGGACATCCCTGATGCAATGGCCGCTGTTGTTTGAAAAGACCCACTTGCCAGGAAACGGAGTACTGACAGGACCTGCACCAGAGGGGGGAATCCTGTGGGATGGCGGATAGCTGACATCAGGGCTGGCTCCAACTGAGCACACAGTTCGTGGATTGTGGCACGATCAAGTCTTTAAGTGATAATGATGTGTCTGTCTTCCATTGTCGACAGGTTCACCAGCGGTCTGTACATCGGAGGATGCCGCCATCTCCTCGCCTGCCCCAGCGGACTTGCCCTATGGACGAGAACAGTGAGCAAAGAGTCAGCCAACACTGAGGTATTAAAAAAAATATTTATTGCACACATTTGTCAATCCGCAATGTGCCTGTCACTATGTGTATGCAAGGCCTAGATAGGTGTGACACATTTAAAATTAATGCCATGTGGCCCCCTGAAATGGCAGCTGCCTGACCTGTAATGTGGGACAAGGCGATATGAGGTAACTACGCTGGCGTTGCACACAGTCGCGGTAGGCAGTCGAAGTCCGCGACGCAATCCTGCATTGGTAAACATTGGACCCTATGGGTCCAAGGAGCCAATGACGATGTACGCCGGCGGTGACGGTAAGCACGGACATGACTGCCATTTTCTGTCTGTTCACTCACTTGATACCTGACCTTCGACAGACGAGGACCTACACTGCAAGTGCAGCTGTGATCTCAGTCTGAAAGCGACGATGGCTCATGTGTCTGGTGAAAGGGCCCCTGCCTTCACTTCGGAGGAGTTGGAGAAGTTAGTGGATGGGGTCCTCCCCCAGTACATGCTACTCTACGGTCCTCCAGACAAAGAGGTGAGTACACTGTGAGCATGCTGTATGGGCAATGCCTGTTTGGAGTGGTGTGGATGGAAGATACAGGGGGGGACTGAGGCCTGCATGAACGGACGGTGAGTGTATGTGCATCAGGGCAAGGGTGGGAACGTGGGTCAATGACTGTGACGGTCCAGACGGTTAAAGATGATCCTTTTCCCATGTACTATTCCTCTAGGTCCGCGCCCACCAGAAGAAGGATATTTGGCGTGCCATCGCCAAGGACGTTCGGACCCTGGGGGTCCACCACAGACGGAGCACCCACTGCCGGAAAAGATGGGAGGACATTCGCTGCTGCAGCAAGAAGACAACGGAGGCCCAGCTGGGGATGGCCTTCCATAGTGGGGGGGTGCCCATCAAACCATGACCCCCCTGATGTTCCTGATCCTGGTGGTGGCGTATCCAGAGTTGTATGGGCACTTGAGGGCATCACAGCAGCCACAAGGGGATGAGTACAGTCACATCCATCTGACTCTGCGCGCATTACGAGGTGTCTGGGTGGAGGAGATAGGCTGTGGGTTCCCCTAGGCTAGGGCGACTTTTGTAGGCAAGGTCCCTTCGTGAGGCAGGTTATGTGGCACCCCAACCCCACCAGTGGTAAGAGCCAACTACACCTAGTCAGGCTCCTGTCACTTCCATGTGTGTAGCAATCGGGCATAGGCCTTGTACCCCATGTCCCTGTGATTTATTAGGGAACTGTAAGTGCATGGCGTAGTGCAGAGGGCTGCTGTGTCTGTAGTGTCCGTCAACGGTAGCAGTATTGCATGCACTGAACATGTCTTTCTTCTGTCTTTGCCACTCCACTTTTTGTGGTCTCCCTGTTCTTGTGTGCATTAGCATCATCAGGCGGAGGAGCAGTGCCACCGGAGCAGGAGGGAGCTGCATCCCACATGGCCCTGAAGGGCGAGGCAACAGAGTCTGAAGCCACCAGTGGGACGGAGGGTGAGGGGAGCTCTACGGCGGGGACAGGAGGTGACATCAGCGGCAGCGACTGCTCCTCTGATGGGTGCTCCCTTGCGGTGGTGGGCCCCTCTGTGCCCCCCGCATCAACAGGTACAGCCACCACCCCCCTACCAGCACCGCCCTCCCAGCAACCCCTCAGCGTGTGTCCCGTGGCCGCTCACCCAGGAGGGTGGGTATATCCTTCACCCCAGGCACCTCAGGCGCTGCACAAGTCAGCCCTGCTGCTCTCAGTGGGGAGGCTATTGACCTCCTGAGATCCCTCACTGTTGGGCAGTCTACAATTGTGAATGCCATTCAGGGTGTTGAGAGGCATTTGCAACAAACAAATGCTTAACTGGAGGGCATTCATTCTGGCCAGGCAGCCCAACAGAGAGCATTTCAGGCTCCGGCCTCTGCACTGATGGCAGCCATTGTCCCTGTGTCCAGCCTCCCCTCTCCAACTTCCTCCACCCAGACCCAATCCCCTGTACCTCAGCCTATCCCAAGCACACCATCAGACCAGCATTCACACACTTCAACACACAAGGGTGGCTCTGGCAACGATAAGCACCACACATCCCACAGGCAGTTACACAAGCATCATACCCATGCACACATACCAACATCCACTGCCTCCACTGTGTCCCCCTCCTCCACATCTCTCCTCCTTCCTCGTCTCGTCTCCAATCACACCTGCATGCACTACATCTTCAGCCACTACCTTCATCACCAGCATGGCCATCGCCACACACCGCTCACGTGCACTCACCACCCCCACTACCATTCACACATCCCCTGTGTCCTCTCCCAGTTTGTCTGTGAGCCCTCCTCCTAAAGTACACAAACGCAGCCACACACCCACCCAACAGCCATCCACCTCGCAACAGCCTCCAGCCCATGCACCTTCACCCAAAGTCAGCAAACGTACACCTCCTACATCCACCACCTCTTCCTCCACTCCCAAACCCCCTCCATCTACCTGTCCCAGTGTGTCGAAAAAGCTTTTCCTATCTAATGTTGACCTCTTCTCTACACCTCCCCCGTCCGTCCCCTAGGGCCCGTATTTCCAGGTCCAACTGAGCACCTCAGCCACCACATCACTGGGCACAGTGGTGCCAGCAATTACGGGCTTTGGAGTGCGCCAAGCAACAGGGCTGTCAGTGTTCCATGGAGTGAGGGCAAGGACATTCCGCCACCTCCAAAAGTCAAAAAGTTGCCCACATCCCAGAGGGAGAAGGTGAAAACACCTACCACCAAGGGCTCAGGCAAAACAAAAGTGGATAGTGGCAAGACAGCTGCGCCACCATCCCAGGTGGGGAAGGGCCAGAAGATCAAGGGCAGGACCACATCGATGCCAACCTGCACGGCGGACAGGACCGCCACCAGCACCGCCACCTGCACCGCCACACGCACCGTCACCAGCACCGCAGTCACTGAGCCCGCCACCAGCACCACAGTCACTGAGCCCGCCACCAGTACAGCCGCCTCAAAGACCGCTGCCATAAAGACCGCCACCAGCACTGATTCCACAGAGGCCGCCACCAGCACCGATGCCACAGAGCCCGCCGCCAGCACTGATGCCACAGAGTCCACCGCTACTGACACCGATGCCCCTGAGGCAGCCACAAGCACCGCCGCTACTGACACTGCTGCCAGCATTGCCAGTGGCCCGAGACATCCTGAGCCAGTGGCACCACCGCAGGCATGGCTGCCATCCCCAGTGGTCAGTCGCCCGAGGCTGGTGGTCAGTTCCAGGAGCCTGGGCAGCTTGCATGTTACACTACTGTCAGGGGAGTGTTACATCCACTACCTCAGTCCTTGGCAGGATGAAACACTCTGGGCACAAATCCACCTCCAGAACCAGTGGAGAGATACATCCTCTACCTCTGTCCTTCGCAGGATGAAGCACTCTGGGCACAAAGCCCTCTCCAGGACCAGTGGAAAAAGGCATCCAATGAGAGACTGTGGCTTTGCACTCCCCAGGATAAAGCAGTGGGCAACCCACCCACTTGAGAGACTTGAGAGACTGTGGCTTTGCACTCCCCAGGATAAAGCAGTGGGCAACCCACCCACTGGAGAGACTTGAGAGACTGTGGCTTTGCACTCCCCAGGATAAAGCAGTGGGCAAACCACCCACTGGAGAGACTTGAGAGACTGTGGCTTTGTACTCCCCAGAATACATCAATGGGCATGGAGCCCCCTTGTGGAGCAGTGGCATTGTGCGTTCATCAGGCTGAGATGCCCCCCTCTCTCTCCCCCTGAGGTGCCTGTTTCATTTTGATCTGATGCCCCAGCAGTGTTCTCTCCGTTTGGAGTCTGGCATCGATGTGTGGGACTCGCCCATGCTTTTTGGGGCCAATGGTCCACGGACTATGAATGGTTCACTATCCGTACTTGTATAGTTGGTGTACATAATTGTTTATACTGTATTTCAAGTTTTGACTAATGGATTTTTATTGATTACAATTGTTCAACTCATTTCCTTTTGTAATTGCGTTCTTCCAGGGGAAGTTTGGGGGGGTAAATGTAATGTTGCAGCATGTATTTGTGTGTATGTTGTTGTGGGTGAGGGTGGGGGTTTTGTGTGTTGCGTGTGTGTGTCACTCTCTTTTCCCTCCCCCCTCCCCTGTGTTGTAGGTGCAGTACTCACCGTGGTCATCGCCGCCATCGTTCGTGCTCCTGGTAGAGGAGCAGGAATACTATCGCAGGGAGTATTTGGAGTTCTGGCTCCATGGCATTCTGGTTCCTCGTGGAATGTGTAGAGGTGAGTGTTTTCCGCTGTGTTTTTGTTCACGTTGGTTCTGCCCCGGAAAAGGTGGTGGATTGGCCTCTCATAATAGTGTGGGCGGTACATTGTCTTCCAGCTGTCTGTTGGCGGTGACCGCCATGCTGTTTGTTTCTACCGCCATGGCCGTCGGAGTGTTAAAGTGGCTGTCTGTGTTGGGGGTTTCCGCCATGGTCGTGATTCAATTTTTTTTTACTGCCGGCTTGTTTTACGTCTTTCCACCACTTTAACACCGACCACCAGGGTTGTAATGAGGGCCATAGTTTCAAAACTGTACCATTGTCATCTCATGTGTTGAAGAGACTAGGAGGTCGCAACAAACTTTAAGCAGTCCTTAGTTGACCAATACAGGGAATATAACCCCTACATAAGAAAAATAATCCAGTTCAAAGCAATCACTCACAATTGAATGTTATCTGTCTAGAGGTACAAGTTCCACATAAAAAGAGTTTGCTAGTCACTCTGAGAAAATGTACACTTCCCAAATTTGCAGAGTGATAAAAAAAAAAAAAATTGGCAGTAAAAAGATGGATTATACTCCTCAGGGTCTCTTAACAACTCCAGAAATATGCAGCTAGACTTTAATTATCAACAAATAGATTTATTATCAGTCAAAGAGCCTAGATCTAGTCTCTAATGCTCTTGGGAAAGATCTAATGTCATTGCAACAAGGTATGCAACTCCCTCTCCAGATTCAAACCTGTCTTTACTGGGTTTAGTCTATGTTTCCAACTCGTCTCACTCCTAACTATCTTGTCTAAATCGGCACCATGTTTGTCCTTGACAATGTGCTCAATACCTATAAATTTAATAGAGTTCAGTTCCAAAACAGAATGTTCTCTGTTAAAATGTGTGACCTTTGGATATTTTTGATGTTTATTCTTAATTGCTCTCATATGTTCCTTGCACAGCTCATTAAGTTTGCGTGTGGTTAATCCCACATATTGTTTTCACATGCACACACAATAACATAGACAAAATTTGTTGTATTGCAATAAATAAATGAATTAATGGAAAAAGTCCTGTCCCTTGTGGTGTTAGTAAAAGCTCTGGCATTATCCAAAACATATTTACAACATACACATTTGATAAACAAAAATAAGCATAGGTTTGTCTACTAACCACCCAAGGACACCACTTCTTGTCCCACTCGAAAGACAGCTATAAGTATCACTAGGACTCAGTAAGTCTCTGAGCATGGGTGCTTTTTTAAATGTTATAATGGTTTGTCAGAAATAAACTTAGAGATATCAGTTTCCAAAAATAGAATTTTCCAATATTTAGATAAACTACTATATAATAGCTTGTTCCCATTGCTATAGGCAGTGCTAAATCTTACTTTCTCTGTCATCTTCTCCTTATTAAGACTTTTATCTATAAAAGTGAATCTCTGCTAACTCTCTTAGCACCTTCAGATGCTGCATTGACAAACCTTACATTGGAGCTTCTCTGCAAAAAAAACCTCTTAGTTATTTTCCTTCTTTGATTCTCATACACTGACTGACGACTGCAATTTCTTTTGGCTGTTAGAACAGAATTGATAGACGTCAGTTTCCAATACAATTTAGTTACCATTTTACCATCACATATGTATAGCTCTAAGTCAAGAAAGTAAATGCTCTCTTTAATGAAATCTAAACTCAAACCCACATTGAATCTATTATTAATTAGATAATGAAGGAACTCCTTAAGATCTGAAACAGAGTCTATCCAAATTAGAAAGATATCATCAATATAGCACCCCCAGTACACAAGACTATCTGTGTTCTCCCAAAGACCAGTCCAGGCATGCTCCCTCTCATACAGTCCCATAAAGAGATTTGCATAAGGGAAAGCAAACCTGGAACCCATTGCCGTGCCTGTCAGCTGATGCTACAAATCATTCTAATAGTAGAATAAAATATTTTACAAAACAAATTCCACTAGGTCTAGTAACATTGAGAGTGATGGAAAAGCTAGCAGATGTGAACAGAAAGGATTTAACTGCTTCTAAACCAATCCTGTGTTCTATGTTAGTATATCATCTATTTACATCCGTGGTAACTAACATGCATTCAGAATCTCATGCAATATCTCTAATCTGAGAAAATCTTTAGTATCTTTGGTATAAGATGGTAATGTTATCACAAAAGGTGCTAAAAAAACATCAGACACCGATACATGCTCAGTAAGTGCACCTATTCCGGATATTATGAGATGCCCTGGGGGAATCTTATCATCTTTGTGCACCTTAGGTAAAAAATAAGTGATAGGAGACAAAAAATGTGAGACATTAGGATTTTCTAAATTCATCCATGTCCAGCAATTGTTTTTCCAAATACATCTACAGATTTATCCAACATTCTTTTGTCAACCTTTTCATAATTAGTTGTAATACTCAATTGTCTAATGGCCTCATGATGATAGTTTTTAAAATCCATAACAACAACGCTCCCCCATCTTATTATGATTGAAGTATCAGGCTTAAGTTCAGAAGAAGCCTTTATCTAACATTTATTAATATTGCATTTCACAAGGCAAGAATGTTTAGATTTAATGTAATTAAGACTTAACTCTTGAAACAAGTAGATTACATTATCATTTTGCTGTACAGGAGTGAATTGTGATTTATCTTTCAATCTAGTTTTCTCTGCAAGATTAATGTCAATATCCAAGTCCTTTGCTACATGCTCAATATCACAGCCTTCCTGGTTATCTAAACTTATAAGGAAAGACATATCCGACAGCTGTAATAAATACGTGTTCACATCCTGTCTAATTCTCATATGTTTACAAATGGAAAGTCCGCGGGTACACCTAATTAGATCAGTTTTTTTAAGGTTTGGTGTGAAGATGGGTTTTTGGATGGCAAGGGTAATTTTAGGGTTTAGGTTATATAGGGTTTTTGGGTGGCAAGGGAATTTTTAGGGTTTAGGATAGGTATGGATTTTTGAGTGGCATGGGAATTTGTAGAGTTTAGGGTGGGCGTGGGTTTTCATGTGTCAATGGTAACTTTAGTGTTGAAGGGCTATTGGTTTTTGGGCTGTAAAGGGTAATTTTATGGTTTAGGGTGGGTATGGCTTTTGGGTGGCATGGGTAAATTTAGGGTTTAGGCAGGGTATGAAATTTGGAGTAGCAAAGGTACTTTTAGGGTTTAGGGTGGGTATGGCTTTTTGGGTGGCAAAAGCTTTTTTAGGGTTTAGGGTTGGAATGGTTTATGAGTTAAAGGCAATTTTAGGGTTCAGGTGGGTATGGGTTTTGGGTGTCAAGGGAGTTTTTAGGGTTTAGGGTGGATATGGGTTTTTAAGTGGCAAGTGTAATACAAGGGCTTACGGTAGGTATGAGTTTTGGGTGGCAAAAGGAATTTCAAAGGTTAGGGTGGATTTTTGGGTGGTAAGGACAAATTTAGGTTTTAAGGTAGGTGTGGGGTGGCAAGGGAATTTTTAGGGTTTAGGGTGCGTATGGGTTTTTGGGAAGCATGGACGAATTGAGGGTTTGGGATGGATATGTCTTTTAGGTGGTGTTAGAAATGGGGTCTCTAGTTGGCAGAGGTACACACCCTTGCCTGAGTAGGGACCACAATCCTAGTCTGGGTAAGTCACACACAATCCAAATGATCCTGTACCCACCCTCTGATAGCTTGGCACTGAGCAGTCAGGCTCAACTTAGAAGGCAATGTGAAAAGTATTTGTTTAATATATCATACAGTAACCCAGTGAAAACACCACAAAAATACACCACTCAAGTTTAGAAAAATAGATTATATTTATCTCAACAGATTAGTGTCAAATCAACAAGGATCCAATAAGGACAAGTTGAAATATCACTTTTAAAAGGTTTAAAATAGTCTTAACTTAAAATCTAGAAATAAACAGTTGTCTCTTTGTTACACACAGTACCTGGTATGGGTAAAAAATAACAATGCACGGAGACTGCAGAGGAGGCGATGCATGGAAAAATAGGGTGTTGTGTGGAATTTTCCGACTCAGTACAGACGATGTGTCATTTCTTTCCATGCTGCAAGGGGTTGTGTCATTTTTTGGTGTGCAGCCTTGGTTCTTCACTGCGGTGCAGAGTGTCCTGAAGAGATGAAGTCTTTTTGGCCCTGAGACTTCATAAAACATGAAGCAAGCTCAATCCAGGCCCTTGGAGAGCACTTTTGGGGAAGGCAGAGACCTTCTCAACAAAGTTATAGGCCAGCAGAGCAACAGCAGGGCAGTAGTCCATGTTAGCAAAGCAGTCGAGGTGCGTCCTTTGGGCAGCCAGGCAGCTCCTCTTGACAGGGTGCAGGTGTAGGTCCAGAAATTTCCAGTTTGGTGGAGTCAGAGGCCCAGTTTATATACCCCAAAATGCCTTTGAATTGGGGGATACTTCAAAGAGCGGTTTTGAATTGCACAAGTTCCCCTTTCATTTCAGTCCTGCCTGCCAGGGTCCTAGTAGGGGGTCCTTTGTGTCCATTGTGAAGGCAGGCCACTGGCCTTTGTAATGTAAATGTCATGCCCTCCATCCTTTCAGCCCAGGATCCCATCCAATATACAGATGAATGCAGATGTGACTGAGTGTCCTGTGCTTGTGGTTTTCTGGATGAAATGCACAAGGGAGCTGTCAACCAGCATAGACCAGGCATTGATTGGAGACAGGCTGCAAGGCACAGGTGGTTTTAAGTGCAGAGAAATACCCACTTTCTAAAAGTGGCCTTTCTAAAATTGTAATATTAAATCCAACCTCACCAATGAGCAGGATTTTCTATTACCATTCTAGCCATACTAATATATGAGGGCAGTCCTAATGATAGTTATGAAATGACCTCGGAGTAGTAGAAAATTAATTTAGGAGTTTTTCACTACGAGGACATATAAAACATATGTACATGTCCTGCCTTTTACTTACATAGTACCCTGCCCTATGGGTTACCTGAGGCCTACATTACTGGTGACTTATATGTAGAAAAAGGGGAGTTTAAGGCTTGGCAAGTACTTTTAAATGCCAAGTCGAAGTGGTAGGGAAACTGCACACACAGGCCTTGCAATGGCAGGCCTGAGACATGGTTAAGGGGCTACTTATGTGGGTGACACAATCAGTGCTGCAGGCCCACTAGTAGCATTTGATTTACATGCCCTGGGCATATGTAGTGCACTTTACTAGGGACCTATAAGTAAATCAAATATGCCAATCGGTTATGAACCAATGTTACCATGTTTAAGGGAGAGAACATATGTACTTTAGCACTTTTTAGCAGTGGTAAAGTATGCAGAGTCCTAAAACCAGCAAAAACAGTATCAGAAAAGTGGAGGGAGGCAGGCAAAAAGTTGGAGGATGACCACCCTAAGGCTGTCAGGTCTATCAAGTGGCACGATAATTTCTAGGGTTTCGGTTGGGTATGGGGTTTTGGGTGGCAAGGGAATTTTTAGGATTTAAGTTGGGTATGGGTTTTAGGGGTTTAAGGTGTTTTTAGGGTTTAGGGTGGGTATTGGTTTTTGGATACTAAGGTGTTTTTAATATTTAGGCTGGGTTTGGGAGTTGGCTGGAATAAAGTATAGTCATTAAAATTACTTTATGTTGAAAATTAGGAATTCAATGAAAAAAACAAAGGTTACAGGGACGTTATAGTTAGGAAATTTACAGTTCTGGGCCACTCACAAGAAATCCAGGTTTCCCTAGGAATGAAGAGTAAGACCCACTACCCTGTGGACTAGACCTTCATTGAGGTTACAAGCAGTGAGCGGACTTTCATGAGGGGGGGAAGGGTAGGGAACAGGGAGATGGGAAGGGGGGTGTATGACAACAGGTCCTGAAACACCTCGATTCTGCAGTGCTCGCTAGTGGGATGGTTTCTGTCATGTGTAAAGGACCCTGGGCAAAAGACAGAAATAGTATTAACATTGAGCATTAATTCACCCTCCAGCCTTTGTTAGTATATGTTTAGACGATTAACCATTGACAAAATACACACCAATAAATATCTTGCTCTGAATCTTTCAGCAGACAAAACAACAGTGTTCAAGTCACACAAAGCCTCATATACAGTATTCTTGTTGCAAAATATCCCAGTGTTCCTATACTATGATATGCAGAATAATAAGTGGAGTCAAAGGTATTTAACTTTAAGAGGTTACGTCAGTATTTAGAAAAGTTCTTAAATACCTATTTCACCATAGATGTCTCTTGGGTATGAAAAAAGTGACAGTATTTCAAGTAAAATAATATTCTGGATTACTATCTGTTTTAGGTCAACAAAGTAATTCAGCAAGATACAATGTCCAGTGCTGTTATCAGTTTTTACCTCGCTTCTTTACTAAATTAATTCCCAAAGTTTGGCATTGTTGATCTTTTTAGAATTGCAAACAACTAAACTAAAAAAAAACATTTAAGTTTGTATCTCTGTTGAGACAGTCTGAGAGTCCAGCCAGTCCTTTACTCAGTTTTCGCATATTTACTGTGACATGCTTCTTTTCTCTTTCTGTTTTTATTTTGCAGACATTCCACTGCAGGAGGACTTGGTCAGAAGGAAGGCTGTTGGGAACCAATAAACTGGAGAAGACTGCAGACTGATCAGGAGCTGGAACCACACAGGTAAGGATCCTGAAGCCAAGTGATGAAAGGCACCATGTAGGTGATTTAAATAGGAAGTCTCTCACATGGCTTGACCCCTATGGGGAGCTGGGGGAATGAGGCATCATTCTCTCTCAGGTGCTGGGAGCAGGGGAATGAGTGATTGTTCTTCCTCAGGTGCTGGGAACAGGCAACGTGCAAGGACATGAGTCATAGATAGCACATTTTGAAGCCGTGAAAAAACACACATTGAAGTAATAACATTGTACTCTCATTCTGGGTTACAATATACATGAAATCCGAAGATTATACAGAGAATAAACAAAATATAAACGTTCACCAGACTAATAAATAAATGGTCACCGGACTTGTACAGAAATGTGCAGGCCCTGGGAATGGAATCTAGATGTGCAGGCCCTGGGAATGGAACCTAGACGGTTGCAAATAGTGTATGATGAACGAGTTGTAACAGAAATAGTATTTAATTATACATAGAAATTCAGTTAAAAACAAAGGTTACAGGATGTTATAGCTAGGCTCGTATTCTACACATACTAAACCATTGACATTCAGCTACTATAGCTATAGTTATTTTTATGCAACTATAACGTGTGCCCTAAGGTAACCATACCTCACACCTTCGCCATGCACTGCTCAGATATTACAATGCTCATGACATCTTTTAGAACACCATTGATAATGGTATCGCAACATTAGCAGTAACATTATTTAGGGGACAATTGTGCATGGTGGATGCACAAGTTATAGTTACCTTAGGGCACGAGTTATACTAGTTATACCTACTTGAAATAACTCTAACTATGATATCTGAATTTCTATGGTTGTGTATGTTTAAAATGTGAACCTAATTATAACATCTCAGCAACTTTTGGTTTTGAAAATGAAAAAAAAAAAATAATATATATATATATATATATATATATATATATAAATATTATTTTTCACTGCAAAAGCCAAAGCTTACAGATACGTTATAGTTAGGTTCACATTGTACATGCACAAAACTATGGAAATTCAGCAAGTTACAGTTACCTCAGCCAACTATAACTTATGCCCCCCCCGATACACTGCTTTTGATCTCACATATTGCATCCCTGTTGACATGGTCAGTAACATCACTGATGACATCTCAAATAACATCCCTGATGACATCATCCACAGATTCCTTGGCATACTCAAGCATCCAGAGAACCACTCACAAAAGTGCCATATAAATATTCATATAACCTCAGGCATGCCTACACATGTGCACATATATTTACTCCTACACCCACATAGTCAATCACACACGCTTCAATAAGCAAATAAAACTACTCACAAGCCTACTGACAGACACATATAACCATTAACTTGCACACACAGAAAACCATTCAAATACCCACTTATATAGCCATCTAACCACTTAGGGCCAGATGTAGGAAGAAAGCAAATTGTGAGTTGTATTTTGCGAGTCCTTCCGACTCGCAAATTGCAACTCACAATTTGCTATGCAGAAAGGTGTCTGAGACATCTTCTGCGACTCGCAATGGGTTCGCAAAGGCCCACCTCATTAATATTAATGAGGTGGGTCGCAATTTGCGACCCCATAGCGAGTCTGGGCACTCACGGGGATGGTGGCCTGTTGGAGACAGCAGACCACCATGTCCGTGACTGCTTTTAAATAAAGCAGTTTTTTTTTTTTCTATCTGCAGCCCGTTTTCCTTAAAGGAAAATGAGCTGCACATAGAAAAAATACCGAAACCTTTTGTTTCGGTTTTTTTTCAGAGTAGGCAGTGGTCCATTGGACCACTGCCTGCTCTGAAAAAATACTTTTGTGATCATTCACAAAGGGGAAGGGGTTCCATGGGGACCCCTTTCCCATTTGCGAATGAGTTACCATCCACTTCAAGTAGATGGTAACTGCGAGTTGATTTGCGACCACTTTTGCGGTCGCAAATCAACTTACATCGCAGTGAGAGTCGCAAATAGGAAGGCAACACCCCTTCCTATTTGCGAGTCGGAAACACATTTTGCGAGTCGGTTCCGACTCGCAAAATGCGTTTCTGTATCGCGTGCGGGCATTAGCGCCTCCAAACTACGTTTTTCGCCGTTTGCGAGGCGCTAATGCCTTGCTACATCTGGCCCTTAGTCACTTACACACACAATCACTGACATACCCACTCACACACCCATACAAACACTCACATACCCATTTATGCACTCACTCAACCACTGAGACACCCACTCACACACCCATGAAACTACTCACACAGCTACTTACTCACTCACACACCAATTGAGCTACTTACATACGCACCTACACAGTAATATATAACTCATACACACATTAAGATATCCATAAAAGAACATGCACACCTATATAAACTAGCTAAAATGTAGTAACAAATGCATAGACCCCTGACACAGCCACTCATACACCCAATACAGCGCTCAAACAGCCATTCACAAAGCTATACAGCCACTTACATACCCACTAAAAAGATATACAGTAACTTACATGTTCACTTCCACATCCTTAAAACCACTCACATACCCATGACATGCTAATATGGGCAATCAGGCAGCCACTCACACACTGATACACCCAGCCCACAGCTACATGAATGATTTATGGTAGAAACAATAACTCTTATCACTAGTATACAACGAATACCATATAAAATTATGCTGTACCATATTATATATCTTTGAATCTTATTAAAATTTAAGGAACACTCATTGGATGATATCATCTGTGATGTCATAAGTGATATCATTTGAGGTGTCCTTAGAATGTCATCAGTGCCTTTTCTGCAGGGTCATCCCCTGATTTGTTGCCTTTCTCCTCCTTGTTTTTTTACCTTGTTTTTGTTGGCTTTAGGTTTATGTGCACTCTACCACTGCTATCCAGTGCTAAAGTGCTTGTGTTCTCTCCTTAAAATGCTGTAATATTGGCTTATCAACAGTTGGCATATTTTATTTACTGGTAAGTCCCTAGTAAAAAGCACTATATATGCCAAGGGACTGTACATTAAATGCTACTAGTGGACCTGCAGCAGTGATTGTGCCACCCACTACAGTAGCCCTCTAAACATGGCTCAGGCCTGCCACTGGTGAGCCGGTGTGTGCAGTTTTAAGCTGTCATTTCATCCTGGCAAGTGCACCCATTTGCCAGACCCAAACCTTCTTTTTTATTATATATAAGTCACCCCTAAGGTAGGCCCTAGTTTACCCCAAGAGCAAGGTGAAGTGCATTAAAAAGTTGGACATATACTTTTAAGTTTAACATGTCTGGGTATTGAAAACATATTCAATTAGTTTTTCACCAATGCAAGGCTTATCGCTCCTATATGTCAATATTGGGCTTGCTTTGAAGCGGACTTTAAGTGTACCTTCCAATTGGGAAAAGACAGAGTTTAGTGTCTCTGGCCTCCTAATTTTTAAGTCCGAAAATTGCACTTTAACCTTTCTGTGCTTCTGCATGTCTCTGAATACTCATGTGGTGTTGGTGACAGCTGGGCTGTGTGTAAACCCTCAAGACTGGTGTTAATGGGTCATTAACTGACTTGATGGGGCAGTGATTTGCACTGCCTCACTTACACCTGAACACGGCTGAGCCTTCACCAACAGGCAGGGGCCTTGTGATCTTCAAAGGCCTCTTTGAAGTCTCCCTCACTTCAAAGGCACATTGAGGTATAAGTACTGGACCTCAAACCCCACCAAATCAGAACTCTACTGGAACCACGGCACTCCGGAAAAAAGGACTGCCACTCTACAACTGCTTTGCCGTATTAGCCTACTGCTTGCTGTGTGCTGTACTATAGGAGGGACTTTCACGTTGCTATTTGCTTTGCTGTGTTTGCCTGCTGCTTCTTGCCTGTAGTGAGAAGGATTGGACGTGTTCTCTAAATCCTTTCACCCGAGGGTCTCAAAGGGCTTGTTGGCTTGCCCCCGTTCTTCTGCAATCTCAGCAACACCAATGACTTCCTCCTGGTGCTGCTGGACTTTGCCATTCGTGACTCCTACCCTTGCCTGACATGTCCCTATCCAGTCCTAAGCCTCAGAAGTGGGTTCTGCAGCTGATTTCTGCAAACACTGACTCATCACCCAAGTGCAGGACCAATTTTGATGCATCACTCCCTCGGTGCAGACACAGATGCTGTTCTATGACAGCAGATTCACAGCCTTTACAGCTTGATGACAACGCATCGCATTCACTTCAGCAGAGCCTGAGTATGACGCAGTGACCCGACTGCATGAAAAATACAAACTTATTGTGCCCTCTTGCATCAGCGCTTTGCTCCATCAAAGGTACTCTTTCAGTGGGCCCTGCGTTGGTTCTATAGCCAACCTGCCCTCCATAGCAATGCGCCTGGATTTTGGATTTGCACTGGTCCCTCGTGCCTCATGCAACTTTTGACCACTAGTGACTTCTAAGTACTATTTCTCATTCAGGGGGTCATTATGAACACAGTGGTAAACACCGTCGACTGCCGTGGTGACAGCGAACAGACACCCACCATATAATGATGCAAAAATCAGAAACCGACAAAAATCTCCCTGTCACCATTCACCGCCAAATCGGCAGAAATGCTGGACCTCCCACCCCGCCACCACTGAGCACACAAACTCCCTGCCCTCCAAATAATGATGCACAAATCACCATGGTGATCAGTGGAAGCTGAACGACCATTGGCGGTACAGACCGCCACGGCCAGCAAGTGGACCCAACAGCAAGAAATGCACACATTGGCAAGTTTGGAACCCACACACCTGAGACACATCCACAACATTATAAAACACTCACAGACACACCCCACAATCCTTTGCAATGAAATTAGGACAACTAATACAGAGAACCCCAGATGCAGACCCCGACGCCACAATACACGATACATATACCCAACGACACAAGAGCACCCTCACCTAGATCCACACAAGAGACCGTTCACAACACACACCATGGTACCCCTCAAGCACCCACGCTTAACAGAAAGGGAGCTAAGGACCATGGAGGATGAGT
Organism: Pleurodeles waltl; assembly: GCF_031143425.1. Taxonomy (NCBI): domain Eukaryota; kingdom Metazoa; phylum Chordata; class Amphibia; order Caudata; family Salamandridae; genus Pleurodeles; species Pleurodeles waltl. The sequence goes on from NC_090440.1 coordinate 1,800,993,435, forward strand.
AACTGAAGGTCGAGCCACAATTATTCAGGGACAGAGATCCAGCACACACCCATCACCAGGAAGATGGACCTATGGCAGATAATAATGAACAAGGTCAATGCAGTGGGGTACCATCCATGCACGAGGGCGGACATCCACAAGAGATGGAATGACCTGCATGGGAAGGTAAAGTCCATGGCATCCCGGCACAACATTACAGTCCAGAAGACCTCCACCAACACCACCGACTACACTGATTGGGAGGAAAAGGTATTGGCCATCCTGCACCCTGAGGGACTCACTGGAGGAATGGACTCGGTAAGTCATCTACAATTACCCCATATCCATCACACCTGTAATGCTTGTACCACCCACCTCTCCAACAGCCACCAAGACCACTACCCCACCAAGCCAACATTCAGAACACCCAGTCACCCTGCATGCCCACAAACCCACTAACAGGCCCACATCCCTCCCCCTGTGCACAGCCACCTACCCCTGCAAGGAATAACAAAGGCATTACACCACCCACAATGCACCTCCACATTATAAGCAAAATGCAATGCAAACCTCACAAAGGTACCCTGCATGGCCCCAACGTGTAAAAACCTCCACAAAACAGCCTAGACCTGTGCGCCCCATCTGATCATGTAATTGTAACAGACATATCCATTTCCCCCAACAGGCACCACCACCCATGCCACCCTGACGAACAGGACAAGGAGTGGCAGTGCCCCACAGGGAGACAGAGGTACTACCCAGGACACTGGAGATGGATCCCTGGACATTGACGAACACCATTGCCCCTCACACAGTCATAGACTGTCACCATCCAGCAGTCAAACCCAGGACACCACTGACACCACTACCACCCAGCCAACAACATCAGCACAGGGCAACCGTCCCCATACCTGTGTATCCAGGCAACAGACTGTTGTAACACATGGACACAGGCCACAGTCACCCCATACCAATAGACAGGAAGCCAATGGCCCCAGTACAAGTGGTACCGCCAGACATGTGCAGGGGACACAGGCACAGGGGGCTAGGCCCAGTGGGAGGTCATCAGTGGCCCAGGGGGAAGGCCACAGGATGGATGCTGCAGCCCAGGACGTGATCTCTGAGGTCCTGGGAGCATACCACCATACCCAGGACAGATTGGCCCAGATAGTGTCCACCCTGGAGTAGAGTCAAAGGATGCAGGTAGCACACCACCAAGAGGCCATGGAACAGTTGAAACTGCACCATGCCACCATGGCCACCATAGCAGGTACGCTGCTGCACCTTGTCCCAACCCAGCCCGAGAACCCCACAGACCAGGAAGCCCCTATTACAGGCCAAGATACAGACAGGCCAACAACAGCAGCAGCAGCAACTGGACTTGTGCCACTATCTCAGGACATACAGGAGACCTGCATCTCAACCCGTACAGGCCAACACCAGGCACCCAAACGGTCCCACAGGCCAAGATATGGGACAGGAACACCTGCCAAGACCAAGGCACCCTCAAAGAAGTGACCATGGCAAGAACTGTCCTCCAAGTGTCCCATTGAACCAACGACCAAACTGTGTAAAAACAACACCAAACACTGGAAATGATAGATGGACATACCACTACTGCCAACAAATTCTGCAACCATGTTGCCATATTGTACAACCACCAGTAGCCCATTCGAATCAATGTAAACTGCACAATGTAATCTCCACACCAAATAAAAAAACAGTTCACAAATTACAATGTCCCCTGTCATAATGTCGAAAGAAATTGAAGTATGGAAGTAATAGTCTTATAAATCATTAATTCTTATCTGAGAAGCAGGAATTGCACATCACGCATAACATGTGGTTGTGCCAACATAATTACCATAATGTTACATGTCCTATGCACACCTGGTCACAGTGGCAATGTCTATTGACCCAACACCCCCCTAGATGAAAAGGCACACTGATAGTATGCTGCACAGACAGCAATCTCATTGATTAGTCCCACATAGTTACTGGAAGCAAAGTTGTATCATTTGGTTCCTGGAATGTACATCTTCCCCTCCTCAGCATCACCATCACTCTCATCCCCTCTCTGAGGAAGCAGGTCTGGATATACAGCACCCTCCTCCTCCAAGAGGAGGATAGAATTCCTCACAGCCATGTTGTGCAGCACTCAGCAGGCCACCACTATTCTACACACCTTTTCAGGCTTATAGGCCAGTGATCTGCCAGAGATATGTAGGGAATCTAGCCTTCAGTAGACCTAGTGGGCACTCTATCACCCTCCTAGTGCATCCATGGGCTTCATTGTAATTCCTCTCTGCATCTGTCCTAGGATTCTTCACTGGTGTCAGGAGCCAACGCATGATGGGGTAGCCAGAATTACCTAAAAGAGGGGGCAAAACAGGACTGTCAATGACAACCCTCAGTGGCAGACAGCCTGGCTGTCTGCTATGTGCTAAAAAGTGTCAGACACACCTACCTATGATCCATCCTCTGTCCCCTTGTAGTTGTTTCTTCTTGTATGACACACTACTGTTCCTTAGCACAAAGGAATCAAAGACTGATCCAGGGAACATGGCATTCACATGTAGGATGTACTAGTCTGCAGTACACATCAATTGAATGTTCACGGAATAAAAGTTTTTCCTGTTTCTGTACACTGGTTCACTGACTCTTGGGGGAATGAGCGCAATGTGGGTTCCATCAATGGCACCTATCACATGGGGTATGTTGGCAAAGGCATGCTGGTAGAGAAGTCAGCACTTTTGTGAAACCTCACATAGGACTGCATGTGTCGTACAAATGTATTCAGGAATCTGGACAGTATCATGCTAAACATTGGCTGTGAGAAACCTGCACCCATGCCCACTGTCACTTGAAATGAGCACGTCACCAGGAAATGGAGTGCAGAGAGCACCTGCACTTCAGTAGGGATGGCATGCTGATTACAATTAGCTGATCTCATTACTGGATCCAGTAATGCACAAAGTTCATGAATAGTAACACGATGAGTCTGTAATTGATAATGATGTGACGCTCCACCATGGTCCGCAAATCAACAAGTGGTCTGTACACCGATGGGGCCCTCCTTCGTCACAAGGGTCTGTACCTAAGAGGAGTATAGAACACATGTGAGGAACACGCATACATCTGCCCACAATGTTTCCTATTCAGCGCTGCTAGCACGATTGTCGATGACACAAATGCATAGTAAGTGTGACACTGTAGCAACATGTCCACAATTATACATCAGGAATGTTCAGGTGAGCAAATGTATATTGGTTCATGCCTATGGGTGTTTGGGGACAATAGGGTCTGGATGGGGCAGGTGAGGATTTAACAACTGCGTAGTTAAGGCCAAAATGTCTGCCCCCTGTAATCCAGAAGTATTTTGGTGGAAGTGACCTCATACCGCTAGCAGTTGACGTAATAGCATAAGGCGGTGTTTACAGCTGTGTGCAAATTCATTGGTTACCATGGTTGTCAATGGATATTCTTAGCGTATCATAATCGCCATGGCGGTGACGGTGCACACCGCCGTGGTGCGTACACTAACTCGTCTCCCCAACTTCACTTGACTCCTGGATCTCGTGCATGCAGGTAATCCACTGAATGTGCTGCTGTGTCCTGCCTCTGGTCATGGAAATGGCACGTATGGCAGGAGAAAGGGCCCTGGCCTTCACCAGTGAGGAATTTGAGAAGCTCGTGGATGGGGTCCTGTCCCTGTACGCCAAGCTCTACGGTCAGCCAGAGGTACAGGTGAGTAGGAGGATTGGGGGGCATGGATGTGTGTAATGGTGGTAGATGGCTGTAAACTTGTGTGCGCGTGTGACACTGTATAGTCCAGGGTTCCTGTGTGTGCTGTTATATATGTCCATCCCATAGTGGACGTATAGCCAGCTGTATGTAATGGCCATTGTTTGACCTCTGTGTTCCTTTTTCTGTGGGCCCCATATGGATCAGCGCCCATCAGAAGAGGGGACTTTGGCAGGCCATCGCCATGGAGGTGCGGACCATGGGGGTCTACAACTGGCGGACCACCCATTGCAGGAAGCGGTGGTAGGACCTGCGGTGCTGAGTGAGGAAGATCTGCAAGGCTCAGGTCCTCCCAACGAGAAGCATTTACCCCCCCATGCAATGCATTCTGGCGGTGGCGTACCCGGATCTGGATGGGCGCTTGAAGGCAGCACAGCAGTCACAAGGGGTGAATGCGAAAACCATACTTTGGCTCCTTGATGGATGTGTGTGTGTGCGGTCATTTGTATGCTATCTAGTGTCAGGGACTCTGACTGATGTCCATCTACATAATGGCCCCCGTGGGGAGTAGGGTTATAAGGGTCAGAGCTGTGGGGATGGATGTGGAGAAGTATTGTGGCCACTAGTCAGGGGCATAGCCATGTGTATAGCGGCAGGTGCTGCATGGTCAGAAAGTTGTAGAATGGGTGTATGTGTGAACCACTTATGTACCTCCATTCAGCTGTTTACAATTGTCTTTCCTGTTTTGTCTCCCCATCCCTGTTCTCTTGTATTGTCTGTGTACATCATCATCATCTGGTGAGGGAGCTGAGTAACCGGCGAGTGGGGATGCAGGGGCCCACGGTTCCACGGAGGCAGAGTCGTCCGACGCCAAGGGGGCCAGTGGGTTGGAGGGTGAGGGGAGTACCACGGGGGAGCCAACTACCACTAGAGGTAGTGACTCTGATACCTCCTCCGATGGGAGTTCCCTGGCGGTGGCGGACCCTAGTGGGCCCATCCATTCTGTGTCATCTTTCGCCATCCTCAAACCATCACCGGCCTCCCATTTTCTCCCCACCGAGTTGCCCGTGCCCGTTCACCCAGAAGGGTGGGTGTCTCCTTTGCCCCAGGCACCTCATCCCCTGCCCCAGTCAGCCCAGCTGCCCTCACGGAGAAGGCTATTGACCTCCTTAGAACCATCTCTGTAGGGCAGACAACCATTGTCAATGCCATCCAGGGGCTAGCATCAGAAATGAAGCAACCAATGCCTATCTGGATGGCATTCACGGTGCCGTGTCTGGCCTACAGAGATCTTTTCAGGCTCTGGCCTCCACTTTGACGCAGCCAATGTCCTGTTCATTCTGTCCCCCCTCCAACCACCTCTACCCCTTCCAGCACCCCACTCCCTTCACCCATCCAAAGCACACATTCTGACACGCAGTCACACACCTCAACACACAAGAAGCACACTTCAAAACACAAGAACCACACCTTCCACCACAGGCATACACAGAGCCAACATACACAGGCACACACACCAACATCAACTTCCCCCAGTGTGTCTGCATCTTCCGCCTCCCTGTCTGTCCCCTCTACATGCACACCCACAGGCACTGCACCCTCATTCAATTTTTCTGACCCTATTGTTGCAGTCACCACGATTTCAGACTTCCATTCATGCACCCCAGACACCAAACCTGCACTTACCACAACAACTTTAGTTGACACATGCAGCACACTCACCAGACTTGCAGACACCCAGACAACATACATTTACACTGCCAGCCTGTCTTGTCCCACTGTGTCCACCCCCTCCTCCCTAGATACCCAAACATACCAAAACACCCACCCATCACACATCCACCACACCTCAGCATACTGCCCAGTCACCTGCACCAAAGTCACGCACACCTACACCTTTCATGACCACTCCCTCTACCTCCACTCCCACGCCTTCCTCCAGGTCCACCCCAATTGCCCCTAAGAAACTTTTCTTATCCTGTGTAGACCTATTCGAACCCACTGGCCCACCCCATCTTGCCCCTAAACATGCCCACCTCCTTGCCCTGTCCTCTCCTCCCACATCACAGCCCACCACTGTCCGCCCTGCCCATTCCCATGCTACCTCCCCCATGAGCAAGAGACACTGTGATGGCCCCGGAACATCTACCGCACCCCAGGCCAACTCCGCTCCACCTGTCTCAAGGTCCAGATCCAAGCCCCCTCCACCATCCAAACGTAATGACAAGCCCCCCTCTCCCAGTCATAAGTCCCCACCCCCAACACACCTGCCCCTGTTCCCTGAGGTGCCTGGATGCCCCATTATTGCCCCTATGAGGTGGAGTACCTTTGTATTTGTGGGAGTCAAGTTGGGGCCAATTTGGGCCGTTCGACTATGTACACTGGACTGGCCATTAGCCTTATGTTGCACTTATAAAAAATTCATGTGTGGGCATGGTTGTTTATGGCACACTCTGGATCCGTGGTTCATCGTTTCTTTGGTTGGGGGTGTTGGGCACATGTGTGTACTTTGGGCAGGTTGGATTTGCCTTGTGTCGGGTAAGTACCTCTTGCAGTGGGGTGTATGGCTTGTGCTGTTGTGAAGGGTTGTGGGTGCATTGCTGGGTGGGTATGTAACTGTGCTCTTTCTTTCCTTGTTTAGAAGGTTGCGGTACTTACTGTTGTCGTCTTCATCGGCGGTCTCGGTTGTGGAGGAGTATGGCAAGAAGCAGGGCTGACATGATCTGCAACTCTCTATCCATTTCTGCTTTGGAGTGTTGTGTGTGCCTCCGGTGAGTGTTTCCTTTTATTTGGTTGGTTTCCGCATGGCTTTGGTGGCGGTGGTTCCCGCCCCAGAACTGATGGTGGTCTAGTGCTTCATTATTTGATGGGCAGGTAGGGCCTTTCCGTCGGACTGTGGGTGGGCTCTGCCGTCGTTGTCGGCACTCCTCTGCTGGCGGTGAGTGATTTTCAAGCTGCCTGTGTTTAAGGTGGTTCATTATTTGGCAGTCCAGACCACACAACTGTTGACTTTACACATCGCCTCTTCAGTTAAGCCTGACTGCTCTGTGTCTAGGTACCAGAGGATGAAGACAGGTTAATTTATGTTGTGTATCTGACTTACCCTGACTAGGACTGTGGTCCCTACTGGGACAGGGTGCATATTTCTGATAACTAAAGACCCAATATTACTAGGAACTTTCTGTTCACTCTGTAGTAAAACGCAGACTGTCGGCAAACAGCCAATCCCAGCCATTCTGGATGCGGCAAGAAGCCACACATTATTCTTTTTTTGTCGTTGTAAACTTGCTGCACAAGTTCTGTGTGTTCTGTTTTTACAGTTTATATTTACATTTGCCAATTTTTTAATTTTAAAAAAGCATTCTTTTTAAAAACACAAAAATATAAAAAACTACAAAACTCTAAAAAAGGTTCTCTTTAGGACCACCTTTTATGTTTTAAAAAAGGTTGATTATATGTTACACGTTTGTCTCTGAATGCCTGCATGTCTGCTTTTGTATGTTTATATATATAATTTAGCTTGACTGGCTGTTTTGTTCTTTGTATGGCTGTATTCGTGTTTGTGTGGGTGAGGAAAAGTATCCTCTTTTTGGCATGTTACCCCCAATTTCTGCCTGATGTCAGTGTGTTTGTCTGTGTCACTGGGATATTGCTAACCAGGACCCTAGTGCTTATGCCCTCTCTCCTCTAAATTTTGTCACTGCATACTGATAACCCAAGCAAAGGCTTCTACAGGACTGCCATTGCAGCCTGTGTGAAATGGTGTATGTGCCCCTTCACAGCCATTTACACTGCAGCAGGTCACTTATAAGTCACCCATATACCAAGCCTTCCAACCCTGATGGCTGGGCGCAGAGTACCTGGGTGTGAGGGCACCCCTGCACTGGCAGAGGTGCCCCAATGTCATCCAGGAACATTTTCCCAGGTTTCGTGAGTGCAGGGACGCCATTTTATGCATGCACTATACATAGGTCACTACCCATCTACAGCTTCACAATGGTAACTCTGAATATGGCCACATTTGCTATCAACCATGTTGGAATCATACCCCAAGGCTTTTGCAAGCATTGGTTGTATTGTTTCATGCACTCTGTAGGCTCCATAGAGGACCCCCAGCACTGTCATTAAAGCTTCTGAGGTTTTCCAGGCAGCCCCAGCTGCTGCCACCTACCAGACAGGTTTCTGCCCTCCTGTTGCTTAAGCAGCTCAAGCCCAGGAAGGCAGAACAAAGGACTTCCTTTGGGAAAGGGATGTTATATCCTCTCCCTTTGGAAATAGGTGTTACATGCCTGGGAGCGGTAGCCTCCTAGAGCCTTTGGAAATGCTTTGAAGGGGACAGCTGGTGCCCTCCTTGCATAATCCAGCCTACACTGGTTAAGGGACCCCCAGTAACTTCTTTGGTGCAACACTGGACAAAGGAAAGGGGAGTGACCACTCCCATGTCCATCACCACCCTAGGGGTGGTGCTCAGAGCTCCCCCAGAGTGTCCCTGTGTTTTGCCATCTTGGATTTCAAGTTGGCAGGGCACTCTGGGAGCATCTGATTGGCCAGTGCCAGCAGGTGACGTAAGAGCCCTCCCTGATAGGTGCTTACCTGTTAGCTAGCCAATCCCCCTTTCAGGGCTATTTAGGGGTGGTTCTTTAGATTTGGATTGCAAGACTCCAGCAGGAATCCTCTGCATCCTCTACTTTACCTACTTACCAAGGAAACTGCATCTGGACCAAACTCTACAACTGCAACGAAGAAGCAAAGATGACTTCTGCAACATTGTATCTTCAGCTCCTGCCATCAACTGTTTCCTGGTCATGCATCCTCAGAGGATAGCCAGTCTTCAGCCTGCACCAGAAGAATGAAGGAATCTCCCTTGAAGTGAAGGAGTTGATTACCTGGTTCAGCAGACACCCCTCTGCAGCGACGACCAGTGGCTTTGGTCCTCTCTCCTGAAGAAGTGCATGGATCCACCAACACAGGTGGTAGACTGAAGTGGTCTTGACGGTCCTGAAGTCCAGCTCTCCAACTTTGGTGGAGGTTAGAGCTTGCCTCCCCACACAAGACAGTACCCCTATGCACCACATATTTTGAAGTTGCCAAGGCTTGTTGGCATCCTTCCATGACGTTCTTCATGCACCATGCAGGTCTGTCCTCCAGCACTCCTTCCTGTGATGCTCAGCCTCCTGCGTGGTTCTCCGGCAGCGTGGGATCCCTTTGTGTAGTGCTAGGTGGGCCTCCTTTTGCACCTTCCTTGTCCTCGTGCTGTGGTACTCCTGTGTGCACTGTCTGGTCTTCTGATCGCTCTCTGAGTTGCTGAGAGCCCCCTCTCTCTCTCTCTTCTGGGTAGAGGCCACCAGGCCCCTCCTGGTCCCCAACCAGCACCATTTTCCGCTAACCGTGAGCTTTGCATGTGCCAAGGCTTGTTGGCAGAATCCAGTGACGCAAACCAGACTACAATCATCCATCTGGCATGGGGCATCATCTGCACCAATCTTCTTGGATGCAGTAGTGACTGTTCTTCTTCACCTGTGGTTCTTCTTTTGCACCTTCATCCGGGTTAGCAGGGGCTCCCGTTCTTCCCAGACTCTTCAGTGCTTCTTGGACTTGGTCCCCTTCTTCCACAGGTCTACAGGTACAGGAATCCATCTTTGATGTCTAGCAGTTTCTTCTGGTTCTTGAAAAATCTTCTATCAGGTGTTCTTGTGTGTTCTAGGAAAATTACTGTGATTTACTCCTGCTTTCCTGGGCTCTTGGGTGGGTTCTATTACGAACCTTTGGTGTTTTCTAATACTCTAATACCGCTATTTTAGTATATGGTTTGTGTTTCCCTTAGGCCCATCGCTAACTATTGTGATTTTCATTATTTGCACTATTTTCTAACTGTTTTTACAGCTATTTTTGCATTGTTGTGTGTGTACTGTGTATATTACTTATATCCTAAGGGAGCATAGTCTCTAAGGTATTTTTGGTATCTGTGTCAACAAAATAAGGTACCTTTATTTTTGTAACACTGAGTATTTTCTTTCATGTATGTGAGTTCGGTGTGACTACAGTGGTATTGCATGAGCTTTGCATGTCTCCTAGATAAGCCTTGGCTGCTCAGCTACAGCTACCCCAATAGAGCCTGGCATCTAGACACTTCCTATATTTCACTAATAAGGGATATCTGGACCTGGTATAAGGTTTAAGTACCATAGGTATCCACTACAGACCAAGGCAGCCTCCTACAGTGGGTGTGAATGTAGGTTTGTACGTAGGTGTATGGGTGTGTCAGTTTTAATATCAGTGAGTACCTGGGTATTTTAGTGACTTTATTGTTGTATGCCTGGGCATGTCAGTGTCTGTATCAGTGTGTGCCTTCTCTTAGGTATACTTTATCACTAATCTGCTACTTGTAATGACACTACTATTTTTTAAAGCATTGCACTTTTAATTTTTTGATATTGCACCTACTTTTATTCAGTCATTTAGCAGGGCCTTTTAGAGCCCAGGGGCAGCCATTTTACTAGTATTTTTGTGCTGGAGGAAGGTGGACCATTTTCTTGTTCCTGTTGCCACGCCCCCTCCTCACAACATGGGCAAACAAGCACAAGGGGGTGACGCGGATGTGCAGCAGGTAATTGTGACATTTGCCTGAGGCAAACCAGTCCGGGCTTGTCCATGACCGACCGTGACCAGGGGCCAGAAATTCTGCAGGTTCTAAAGCAAATTGGCCCCAGCGGCACTATACAGGAACGCAACTTAGGAACCTTATGCCTAATTCCTGCGGTAGGAAAGAGGAGATGATTCTTCTTCCTTTCCCTCCCATGGAAAGATGGAGCTGTCAATTATGTACCTGCCACCGGATTATAGACACCACAACAGCAGGGGGACGGAAACTGTGGGGACCGGGACATACAGCTCATTGGGGCATGCTAGTATTAATATACAGGGCTCCATTAAACACGGCTTGAGCACTGCCCGATCGCTCGTCAGGCATAGCCTGGAAATAAGGGAACTAATTTTAGAAAAAATCTGAATTGCCTATTCCTAACAGAGTCATGGGCTAGAGCGGATTCAGAACCTGACTTTGTCTCTGCCTTACCCATGGGCTATGGTATCGAAAGGATGGATAGACACAACAAAAGGGGCAGTAGCGTGGCAATCTTCTTTAAAAAAAATCTGGATTGCAGCCTCATTCCATTAACAGACGACTCAAGCATTTGCAATGGCGCATACTTCAAGATCAAAATTGGTAACTCCTCTAAAATGGAAGGCTTATTGTTATATCACCCACCAGGTCCAAAGAAGCAGTTCCCGGATAATTTGGCCCAAATTATTGAACCCTTAATTTTGTTATATCATAACGTAATTCTCAGTGATTTCAACTTCCATTTGGAAGATAAAGAGGATAAAGATACCTCTGTTTTCCTAGATCTGATGACATGCTTGGGATGGTCCCAGGCAGTCAGTACACCCACTCATCTAGCAGCCCAAACTTTATGTGGTATTTTATCCACAATTACAAATCTGTCAATAGGGGAATGCATGCAATTAGACTGGTTGGACCATAGTTTTATCTTATTTGAATTTAACTTTAGGGGACAAAATGAACTTAGACAGTCTCACGCCATTACTTACAGGAAATGGAATCAGACAAAGAGAGAAGAACTGTCCTTCATCCTAGGGGGCAGTAAGGGGAGGCCTCTGGAAAGAACGGGGTCACGAGTTGCGGACTTCAATACATGGATTAGGGATGCTATTAAGCTTGTGGTCCCTTTGAAGGTAGTCTACCACAAAGTGGGGAAAAAGACATCGGCCCCATGGTATTCCAGTGAGCTTAGGCTCTTCAAAGAGTTTGCAAAAGGCAGGAAAGGAAATGGAAACTCTACCACAGCTTACCAGAAATTATGCAACTCAGAGAACTGAGAGACACATAGAAATTGGCCATTAAACAAGCTAAGACTTGCTACTACTCACAGAAAATCTTAAATACGGGCAATACCCCTAAAGAACTGTTGAAAACTGTCAGGGCCTTAACTGCCCCACTTTCACCACAAGTACTAGACAATTCTCAGATTTTCTGTGACAGAGTAGCTAATTGATTTAAAGATAAGATCGTAAAAATCTACTCTGAATTTCGAGACCCTCATCTACCTGTGAGAGAACAAAACAGGTGTCCAAAATGCAGGGTTTGTAGATGATCCCACAAAGGATAGTTTTGCTCCCTAAACTACTGAGCAAATCAAATGCCTTCTACCCAGGACTCATTCAGGGTCCCCTGTTGAACGGTGTCCTCCCAGCCTGCTGCAGCTGGTCTGTGACTTAATGGCAGCACCACTGGAGAGGATGTATACAGAAGTCTTAGAACAGGGCGTATTCCCATCAGAATTGATAGAAACAGTAACAATACCCATTAGAAAATCAGGGGGAGATCCAGAAGATCTCAAGAATCCATGCCCAATCGCTTTCCTACCTATACTAGCAAATATTTGAGAAAAGCACTTAAATCAAGAGCTTACCTCCTACCTGACAACTTACAACTGCCTGGGTATATCCCAAAACATTTTCCATAAGCATCATAACACGGAAACGGACCTGAATGGGACTACTGACACCATTAGGAAACAGGTAGATCTAGGTGGAGGCGCAATTCTAATTTTGCTTGATCTGTCAGCGGTATTTGATGTAATTTTGCCCCTGATATTAACTCATCGTCTTCGCCGGGTATGACATAGGGGACCAGCCCTGAACATTTTGGCAACATTCTTCCAAGATAGACCATTATTAGTTAAATGCTTTTAGCTCAGCTCCATTTCAGCTCCCTTGTGGAGTCCCACAGTAGTCCTTGCTAAGTCCGACCCTTTTTAATTTGTACGTCGCACCTTTGGCAGATTTGGTGCAGTCCTTCGGGTTCCAGGTGTCTTCCTATGCTGCTGACACCCAAATTATAGTCTCCTTTCAGGATAGGACTACTGTTACAGCTAATAAATTCCAGTCTTGTATTAGAGAATTTAAAAACTGGATGGATCAAAACTGGTTAAGATGAATAGGGACAAAACTGAGTTTATTATCTTCAGTGCAAACCCCTCTATCTGGAATTCAAACTGGTGGCCGGAGTCATGTGGGCACCTACCGGTTCCCTCCTCAGTGGTAAAAAACCTCGGGATTGCCTGTGATTGTGCCTTAACTTTTGACACCCAAGTGAATAAAGTCACCAATTCGTGCATTTCGACTATTAGAATGCTTATGAAAATCCTCCCCTTCATCCCTAAGGATCTTAGAGCAACGGTAGTTCTGGCCCTGATTGGGTCAAGGCTAGACTATCGTAAAGTTCTGTATCTCATCATTAACCAAGCATCCTTAAGCAAGTTACAACTCATTCAGAACCAAAATGTTCTTCTGGTACTTGGCCTAGCCAAGTTCTCATCTGCCAAAGAGAGTCTGAAGGAGCTACACTGGCTGCCTATTAGGAAGTGTATCATTTTCAAGGCACTTTGGGGGTCATTCTGACTCCCGCCGGACGCGGTCACCGCGGGCCCGGCGGGAGCCGCCAAAATACTGTACCGCGGTCGGAAGACCGCGGTGGGTATTTTGAGGTTTCCCCTGGGCTGGCGGGCGGTCGCCAAAAGACCGCCCGCCAGCCCAGGGAAAAACTCCCTTCCCACGAGGATGCCGGCTCGTAATCGAGCCGGCGGAGTGGGAAGGTGCGACGGGTGCTGTTGCACCCGTTGCGTATTTCACTGTCTGCCAAGCAGACAGTGAAATACTTGTAGGGGCCCTCTTACGGGGGCCCCTGCAGTGCCCATGCCAGTGGCATGGGCACTGCAGGGGCCCCCAGGGGCCCCGCGACCCCCCCTACCGCCATCCGGTTCCCGGCGGGCGGACCGCCGGGAACTGGATGGCGGTAGGGGGGGGTCAGAATCCCCTCGGCGGCGCAGCAAGCTGCGCCGCCTTGGAGGATTCCATCGGGCAGTGGTAAACCGGCGGGAGACCGCCGGTTTACCCTTTCTGACCGCGGCTGAACCGCCGCGGTCAGAATGCCCTCGGGAGCACCGCCAGCCTGTTGGCGGTGCTCCCATGGTCGGTGGCCCTGGCGGCCACCGGCCGCCAGGGTCAGAATGACCCCCTTTGTGTGGCTCCTAAGGTACTTCATCTACAAGGCCCTTGTTCCCTACATCTGTCAATCAGGTGCTATACTCCTAATTGCCACTTAAGATCAGGTGACCTTAGGCTAGAGCCCCCTCATAGAACAAAAAAAGTTAAGTGGGGGGACAGAGCTTTCTCTACAGCCGTTGCAAGATTATGGAATTCGCTCCCTTTTAAGATTAAGAATATCCTTATTCTTTTGCCTTTACGCAAGCAAGTCAAAATTTGGCAATTCTCATCCTAATTGTTAGGTGTAGTACCTGTCACGATTACCCCTCTAGCGCTTTGATACCTCTGACCGAAATGTGCTTTACCAAAAAACACATAGATATATACATACATGGGAGTGTGCCTGGATGTGTTAGTGTCTGTATCCGTGTGTGCCTGGGTGTGTTAGTGGTTGTATCTGTGTGTAGGTGTGTGTGTGTCAGCACCTGTACTGTGTGTGCCTGGGTGTTTTAGGAGCTGTATCAGTGTGTGTTCTTGGATGTGTGAGAGGTTGTATCAGTGTGTACCTGGGTATGTCAGTGAGTGTATCACTGTGTCTGCCTGGATGCGTGAGAGGCTGTGTCAGTGTGTGCTTGTGTATGCCAGTGCATTTATCTGTGGCTGTGCTAGGGTATGTGAAAGGCTGTTTCACTGTATACCTGGGTATTCCAGTACCTGTATCAGTGTTTGTCCCTGGGTGTGTGAGAGGTTGTATTTGTATGGGCTTGGGTATGTCAGTGCATGTATCAGTGTGTGCATGGGCCTGTCATAGGCTGTATTGGTGTGTCTGGGTATGTCTGCTTTGGTGTGTGAGAGGTTATATTAGCATATGATATGTCATGGTATGTCATTGCGTGTATCAGTTTCTGTGCCTAGGTATGTCAGAGGCTGTATAGGTGTGTGTCTTGATATTTCAGTGTCTGTATTACTGTGCTTTCCTGTGTGTGTGAGAGGTTGTGACAGTGTGTGCCTGGGTATGCCATTGCATGTATCAGTGTGTGTCCCTGGGTGTGTGAGAGACTGTATCAGTCTATGCCTGGTTATGAGAGTGCCTCTATCAGTGTGTCTGCCTGGGTGCGTGAGAGACTGTATCAGCAGGTGCGTGAGTATGTCAGTGTGTGTGTCAGTGTGTGTGCCTGGGTGTGTGAGAGGTTGTATCAGTGTGTGTCTGGGTATGTTTGTACCTGTGTGGCCTTGTGTACTGGATTATGAGTAGCTATATTGATGTGGGCGTGGGTATGTTAGAGTCTGTGTCAGTGTATGTGCCTGGGTGTGTCAGAGGTAGTATGGGTGTGTGCCTAAGTACGTTTGTGTCTGTATTGGTTTGTGTGGCTGGGTGTGTGAGAGGTTGTATTAGTATGTACTTGGATATGTCCTTACATGTATCATTGTGTGTGCCTGAGTATGTCAGAGGCTGTATCAGTGTGAGTATGGGTACATGAGTGCCTGTATCGATCTGTGTGGCTTGATATGTGAGTTTGTGTCAGTGTGTGTGGGGTAAGCCAGTGGATGTATCAATATGTGTACCTGGGTGTCTGAGAGGCTGTATCAGTGTACGCCTGGGTATGTGAGTGCCTGTGTCAGTGTATGTGCCTGGGTGTGTTAAAGGCTATATTGGTGTGTTCTATGAGTATGTGAGGGCCTGTATCAGTGGGTGTGTGAGAGTTTATGTTAGTGTCTGTCTGGGTATGACAGTACCTGTATTACTGGATGTTTGAGAAGCTGCATTGGTGTCCATCTGGATGTATACTCTGAGAATGTTATGTTATTGAACAACACTAAGAGAACCAATTAGTAATATACATTACTCCAATAGATGACATGGTTGATCTGTATAAAAAGAAAAATACACATATATGAGTTAGAAATGTAATTTATAAAGTTAAATAGGGACTGATTTAGAGTTTGGGGGATCAATATCCTATGGAAATCATAATATGGCGAACGGGATATCCATCACGTTTGTGACAGAGTAACCCATTCGCCAAACCCTAAATCAGGCCCTCAATGTACTTACAATTTTAATAGTGTATAATTTGATAATATGAACACAGTTGAACCATTACACAAGTGCTATACATTTCTTATGCTGTAATACTATGTAATATCAAATTAAATAATTTAATTTTCCCTTTTTTCTGTTCTCAGGTCGTATACTTATATGCCACATCTGATGTAATGCATGAAGAATAATCCTTGAACAGTGGGAAAAACGATTGTATAGATTATAAACAAAAGCAGAACTGCAGACTATGGCCCTCATTCTGACCTTGGCGGGCGGCGGAGGCCGCCCGCCAAAGTCCCGCCGTCAGGTTACCGTTCCGCGGTCGAAAGACCGCGGCGGTAATTCTGACTTTCCCGCTGGGCTGGCGGGCGGTCTCCTTCAGACCGCCAGCCAGCCCAGCGGGAAAGAGGCTTCCACGATGAAGCCGGCTCGGAATCGAGCCGGCGGAGTGGAAGCTGTGCGACGGGTGCAGTTGCACCCGTCGCGTATTTCACTGTCTGCGCAGCAGACAGTGAAATACATTTAGGGGCCCTCTTACGGGGGCCCCTGCAATGCCCATGCCAGTGGCATGGGCACTGCAGGGGCCCCCAGGGGCCCCGCGACCCCCCCTACCGCCATCCGGATCTCGGCGGTCCGACCGCCGGGATCTGGATGGCGGTAGGGGGGGTCGGAATCCCCGCGGCGGTGCAGCAAGCTGCGCCGCCGCGGAGGATTCAATGGGGCCGCGGTACACTGGCGGGACCCCGCCAGTGGTGCCGGTCCGACCGCGGCTTTACCGCCGCGGTCGGAATCCCCATTGGAGCACCGCCGGCTTGTCGGCGGTGCTCCCGCGGTCCTCCGCCCTGGCGGTCAAAGACCGCCAGGGTCAGAATGAGGGCCTATGTCATAATAAATAAGCAACAATGTAACTACAAATCTGGAAGTGATTGTGTCACCTGTACTTGCTGTACTAATCCAAAGAAAGATATGCTAAGAATATCTCTCCTATCATTAGAAGTGCTACAGTGTTATTACTAATATACATATATAAAACAGAAGCAAATGGAAAGTCTTATAAAAACATCCCTCTGGTAGGCTGTGTGATTTCATAAATACTGATAATGCATCAACTACTACTACTGCACTAGTACACTTTTATATTTGTAATCCTCCTTGGAACTTGGTAGTTTATAATGTATTGTTTAATTGAATTTCAGGTTGATGTCATCACATAGTTTGCATCCACTTATCTTTTAAAATAGACAATGTAGTGTCCAGATATGCAACTAACTTCTTCATGAAACATGGTAGCCATAGTAGTTTATGGTTTTCCAGAAATAGATATTTGTCCTGCTATAAAGTTTAAATATGGTGTTTCCAATTTAGGACCATGTCCTGTGCAGCATTTTATAGTAAAATGTACTTCATCATATCAGAATTGTTATAAAGATATCACCCCTGGTAAGCCATATGATGTCATAAATACTGATGATACATACACTATAACTACGCTATTACACTTTTTCAATTGTAATCCTCCTTAGAAATTAGGTTCAAGAAACAAAATATAAGAATTTGGTAGCTTACAAAGTAATCTTTACATGATTTGAGTTTGCTGTCATTGCAATATGTCGATCAAATTTTACTTTTTAAATAAACAGTATAGTGTCCAGATGTAACAGTATCTCATTCATAAAATATTATAGCCATAGTAGTATACGTTTGTCCAGAAATATATTGTCCTGTTTCAAAATCTGAAATGCCTGTTTTGAATTTAGTTCCATCTGCTTTGGATGTATTGCAGGTAGTGTTTTGTGTAGATTGTTTGATCAATCTTTCAAGATTTACGGTCTTACAATCTGGTGGTGTTAAGTAAATAAATCACTCAGAATCTTTTTTTGTACTTGATGTAAATGAGCAGTCTTCACAGTTATGGTTCCATGAGTAACAAAATCCAAATAACTCCTCAAAAGGTACTCCCTCTTCTTCTAAAAAAAACAAGATCATCATTAAAAATTCCTCTTCATCTACTTGAATGTTTTGTTTAAACTGTACAGACCCAATGCATACATCAACAAGATCTTGAATATGTTATGTACAATGGCCCAGATTTACTAGACAATCATGCAGCACAGTGCAGCAGTGGTAAGTGCTACTCTGCATGAGAAGGATAGAGCAGGGGAGTGCAATATTTTCAGAAATATGGCACTCTCCTCCCCTCTCCCTAGTGCCAGTGCAGGAATGTGCTGCCGTGGACCTTGTACACACCTTTGTACCATAGTGCACGGGTGTCTACATGAGCCTAGCCCAGGCAATATACTATGCCTGGACTAACCTTAAAACCTTTCCATCTTGCATGTCTGCTGTACAGTGCAATGCACATGCAAAGTCAGAAAAGAAAGGAGTAATGAAAGCATTTCTCCATGATAGAGCCCGACTGAAGTGGACACTATTTTCCGAATGTAAACCTCGTCTATGTTTTTAAGTAAATAGGGCTTAGCACCAGAAATCTTGGATGGTTGCATGGAAATTCTCATGCATCACCTATGGTATGCACCCTTGGTGCTAAGTAATACAAAGCAGCGATATGCATTACTTTGAGCTACTTTCAAGTTGCACTAAAAAGTTTAGCACTGTAAAGTAAATTTTAAAAAGTGTTAGTGTCGATTTACATCACTTTTGTGATGCAAACCCAGCTGTAATACTTAGTAAATACACCCCAATGTGGTTAGTTATATTACTGCACACACACTGCAAAAACCATACAGTGCAGAACACAATGGGCCTGATTCTAACTTTGGAGGACGGTGTTAAACCGTCCCAAAAGTGGCGGATATACCACCTACCGTATTACGAGTTCCATAGGATATAATGGACTCGTAATACGGTAGGTGGTATATCCGCCACTTTTGGGACGGTTTAACACCGTCCTCCAAAGTTAGAATCAGGCCCAATGTGTTGTTTTGTTTCTGTTCAGTTGCATGAATAACATGAGGTAATGTAAAGTGCACATTTGAACAATATTAGCATAGCAGTTCACACCAAAGTAATTTGACAACTGGCAACCAACAATATCTGCCTCATTATTGTTTTAATTTTTCTTATCAACTTCCTTATTCTGTTTTTTATTATCACTACAATCTTTTGAAGGTTTTTGCTTTAGACATTTGGTGCGTTTTACAATAAAATGGAATCCGTCTAAAATGCAGTGTAAACACTTCTTAATCTGTAGTATTCTTTCACACAACTTGGATCGGCATTTACTTTGCTGTCATCAAATTCAACAAACCGGACCATGCCCTAAGTTGAGATAAGACTACATTTTACATACCTTCTTTAAACAATGTACTAACAATTTTAATAAATGCTGCATCTACACTTAAATCTTGAGATTTGTGAATACTCAAAGCCTATGCTAGAGAAAAAGGAAACTGATTCCATCAAACTTACAAGCCCTTCACTAGCAAAAACGAAACAGTAGACCTTCCTTTCTGTTTTAGGCCATCAATCTGATCAAACTTTATTGCTAGGTATTCCACCTCATTCCTATTAGGAAACCAAATGAGATCAATCACTTTACCCTTAGCACCATTAACTAATAATTTCTCAAATGTTAACTTTTGATGCAAAATTACTCTTGCAAACTCTTTTTGCAAACACTTAAACATTTCTCTAATCCTTCAGTTCTGGAAACAGATTTTTCCAACTAATCCAGGTTTGCTTGCAAATTTTCATTTAGGAACACTGTCACAACACAGTGTTCCATTTTGTCTATTGTGTATGTTCCATTATTTCCTCTTCTTTCTCCAATTCCAGGAATTATTTGTTGAAAGTGTACACTCCACCACTGTAGGCATTAGGCACACAATTGATTTATTTCCTGAATGAAACTGAGCATTAGCTCTGCAGCTTTCTTGTTTGTAGAAAACAGTTTTTTTTAAAGCTGACTTTGTAGGAGACGCTTCAACTCTTTTGATAGAATACCTAGCCTAATATCTTTGATAATATTTTCATATTCAGCATCAGCTGCTGGTTGCATATTCCTAAGTAGTTCTTTCTATTGGAAGTTTTACAAAATATTTACATTTCCAATACTTCCCAAAAAATTCTGAGTGTCACTGTTGAGCAGTGTTTTGATCACAGGCTATCCTTTGACCAATGTAAGTTTTTGTAAATCACCAAACACGATAATTTTTTTTCCTCCAAATAGCACATCACAGTCTGCCCTTAGACACTGTTGCATTCTAAATTGTGCAAAGTCGAGCATTAAATATGAGACCATGCTTATCTAATCGATGATTCCACTTTTAACTTTTTTATTACCTTTGACACTTTATGACAAGCTTTACCAGATAACCTTTGGTACTCCAGTTTGTTGTCATGTTCCACAGGTAGCATGAGAAAATGATGTAAATTAATTCCTTTCCTATTATGTGCAGCTAATCCAATGGTTGTTGCTACTACACATGACACATTGCACTATGTAGTCTTCTGTAGGAAAGCAGTGAGAACTTGCATTAAAAAGCTTTTCCCGGTACCTGCTTCATCATGTACATTTAACAGCATAGGTTTAAATGATGTGCTTGCACACTCTTTCTTCTCATGAAGGAAAGCACACTCAACTCTCTCTTTCACCTCTGTATAGATTTCTTTTTGATCATCATTTACTTGTACGGCTAACTCTTCTAAATCAATATTTTCCTCTCTTGCTCGTTAGTTGCATTACAGTCTCCACCTTCTTTATTGCAATGGCAACTTGATTTTCAATGATTGGTTATCCAATAAGATTTTGACTAAGAGGTTCTGAATGTTGATTGATTTGTGAACTGTCCTTAACCATCTCAGGAGCAATTATTTCTTGCTGTTCAATCTCATCATTTAACATTTTCAAATAGTTTGGATATACTAACCCCTCAATGCTGTCCTTTGTCCTTCTTAGCAGTCAAACTCTCCAGGTAATTCAGATTCAGAATGCCATGGTTTTGTAAATGTAGAAGTTTCAAATAAAATAACTCTCTTTTATCAGGAGTTTGTCAGCTAGGTTTGCTGTGGTCAATTAGACTGCCTTTGCTGTCTCTGACCAAACAACCATCACAGCTAACTACTGCAAATTTTCCTTCCTCTATATTTGCTGTTACATTGTTTCTATATCTGTAGTGTTGAAGTATTCCAAAAAGACAAATATTTTCAAGATGTGGACTGCTTTTTGGAGGTAAGTATGCAATATTTGTTTTGACAATGCCCGCACTTTCTGGGTCAAATTATGCAAGGTACTGAATTTCTGGAAAAAAAGTTCAACTCTATTCACATATATGCTAGGGCTGACTTACCCATACAATCCCTCTTGATTTTGATGTAAGCTAGCTGACTTTAATAGGTCACAGCACTCATAGGATTCAACTTCTCTGTGTGAAAGCATCTTCAAACTGAAGATGTACAATTTCTTGGTTGGAGACTTCAGCTGAAATCCCCTCCCCCATCTCCTTTGCCTCCATATTCTCTGATTATGTTAGACTAGGAAGTAACATAATGAGCACCAGCTATGGAGCTGTCTGCCTCAAACTGAATATCCATATTGGCAGTCCACATTTTGAGAATCACATGAATATAGACATTAATATATTTGGAGGCCTCTACTCTTCTCAAGTTGTATGTGCTTTTGAGTGATTTTCGAGAACGTGTATGTCTCACTGCAGACAAAACCTGTCCACTCTTCCTTTGGAAATTACAGTTCTTGGAAATCCAAAACAACAATCTGTGTAAAATGTTCCTTTAGCTCTGTATTTTTACCTGGAGTATTTCACACAGTTTTGTGATTGAAAGTGGAGAACTTGATGTCCAGACAAATCTGTTTCAAATAACAAATGGAATATTTATGGAATACTTTGATTACATTTAGGGTGCTCTGGATATAATCTGGTTCACCTATACTTGGCTGCTGGTATTTGCACTGGGCAACCATTAAACCATTCACCTGCTCCAGTTGGAAATTATCTGATTTAGATCAATGGCATTCCCCATAATTTCTTTTGAATGCACTGGATGGATGTTGCAGTGTTCATCTATTTATTCACATTTACTTGTATCCACTTTTTTGATCTGTCCACTTCCATACAATTTCCATCTGCAACAACATATTTGTAATAAACATTACTTTGTGTCAGGTATTATGTAGCTTCTTTACCCGATTTACATCCACTATTTCCTGCCAGATTTCTTGTTTTCTGTGAGTATATTATTCACTAGAATTATAGGTAGTTTATCTACATCTCTATCTACACCTACGGTTTCAATAGTGCAAAAACAAAGGTGAGTGCACAACTCTACCTTTAAGGACTTTCTGTATCCCAGTCATTGGCAATTTCCCTGTCTTTAGTTCCATACAAACTATTGCTTAAGAAAGGTGAATAAATTGTACCAGTATTTTTCATAAATATTTAATGGTTATGATGTGTTGAAAAACCAAAGCATTCCTCTACAAATAAATACACAGCAAATTCTAGCCACCTATCTATGTTTTCTCGTTCAGTTTTGAAGAACAAATCAAAATTTCAAGTTTGACTTTTGTAGAGAGTATGTTGACAACAAGTAGAAACACAGTTTGGTTTTAACTAGAAACTGAATTAAACTTTGAAATTTCTTCAGTACTAATATCTGTATTCTGTTTCTCTGCCCCTGGACACACTGACTTCTCATTTTCTCTGTACTCCTTTATAGAGCGTAAATTTTAGCTCTGTTGTCTTGTCACTGAAGACAGCAGATGATGATAAGTTAGGCTTATAAACATACATGAGTGAAAACCTAAAGTAGACAACTGCACTGACTCACATTTTAAATGTGACATTTTCTTCTATTTCACATTTTCTATTGTGATCACATGATAGAAGGTTAAAATTGATGTTAAATTGTAATTGAGATGCTAAATTAATAGCCAATGTTGAACCAAATTTGTATTCCTAATATTTAGTGAAAGATTAATGACTTTAGATTTATGTGCAAATGAGAAAATGCGCTTCTCTGTTACACTTAATATTATGCAATAACAAAGGTTTTACAATTTATAATGAAATGTACTACTTATACTTATGAAAATTTCAAGTGATGAATTTATAATGTTTGCTTATTATATGTTTTATCTACAAATGTTTTTTCCAGTGCATTTTATATTTTTTGGTGTTATCACAGTAAGGCCTACAGAGCTTGCATTTTGCAGTGATGAAAACGTGATGAATTGTTTTTTTCATAAATAAAGTCTTACTTCAGATTTCTTTCCCATGAGAAGCAAAGCCCTCCTTGTAAGAAGTCTATTGTTTAACTGTAGAAGAACTGTAATATTTTTGCCTTCAATTGGATATAATGCAGGAACACTGCATACTTTTGTTACCAATCCATTTGGGTCACACGTAAAAGGAGATGTTCTCATGACAGGCTTGGGAAAATTAAAGACTGTTGCAACCTGAAGTTTACTAGTGATCTTGATTGGATGATTTTTCTTTTTTGTAATATGAACTAATCCTAGAAGCCAATTGGAACATTTTATGTGGATTGATATATCGTTTGTGGATCAAACTTTGCTCAGATGCTGTAATGCAGATGCAGACCACCTCTCGACCTGTCTTGGCCAGAAACAGACACTTTCCTGATGCTTACCATATGCTTTGCTGATGAAGATTCCCTGATTGCTGTATTCATTGGAGAGGGATCTTACTCTCTATCATTTGCCCTTGCCCCTTGAAGTGCTCTTTTAGGTTAGACTCTCCACAATGTTGAAACTTATTTGTATTTTTAGATAGTGTTTTGTAACCCAAGTTATTCTATTTTCCAAATTCATTTTGTCCTTTTTTTGTATGTATTTTGCCTGCATGTGTTACTCACCACACATGTATGTTACTTATTTGACTAGATGTAGGGATGACCTGTGCCAAGCCTTTGATTATTGATTTAATTGAATTTGAATTGACTACATGATTTCACAATCTGAGCACCATGTGATTTTTGTGTCTCAAATATTTCTTTTAACTTTTTGTATCAGTTTTCTTGAATGTTTAGTTTTGTTAATGTTAGTATTCCTGAATTTATTTTGCCGCCATGGCCATCCCTTGGGGATTATGTATCTTTATAACTTGATTTAGTGCATAGTCCACATGACTTTAAGATTGTGCTTTCAATAAAGCTTTTAACTATATTCCTGATTGGAGTATTCCTTCTTTGTCCACATTGGTCATAGTAACTAAATTATTTGGGTCGTGTTGAAGTAATTTCCTATGGTTCACCACACATCTTACTGGGTCAAAAAGTTTGTCAACCTCAATCTGCTTTTGGTTCCAGAAAAGGATGAAATATGTGTTCACATCCTCTTCAAGATGGAAGAAACATAACTGAATTTCATCACACACTTTATTTACCTCTGAGAGTGTACCATACAAAAGAGCTTTATTCATTTCTCCTCCACACAATTCTGAACTTTTTACAAAGTAGTCTGCTTACTAATTTCACATTCTAGAATGATGAACAGCCAACATTCCAAAATGAAGAAAGGTACTTGTACATACTTTCTTGGAGAGACATGCCAGTAATTGGCCTTGTAAATATGTTTATTTTCTTATTTTGCACATATCTAAACCTTGCAACAATGCAATCTTTCAGTTCACATTTCTATCTAGAAATTGACGTTAAATATCAATTGATTCCTGGCACACACAACAAATACCACTTATATTAATGGGCATGGCTACCCCATCCGTGTACCTCTTCAACTATCTCTTCTTCTATATTTCTAGGAACCATCACCTCTTTATCTTTCAGTTCACATTTCTATCTAGAAATTGACATTAAACATCAATTGATTCCTGGCACACACTACAAATACCACTTATATTAAGGGGCATGTCTACCCCATCCGTGTATCTCTTCCTCTATATTTCTAGGAACCATCACCTCTTTTGAAATTGTAGTACCATCTTTTACCTCATAGCATCGATAAGTTGCCACAACTACATGCACTAATGTGCTCTCTTGTAAGTAGATTTTTTCATTAAAAAAGGCTCTGTACTAGATGTGTGCTTCCATTCACCTTTCCATTTTTTTACAAAAATTACTTTTATCAATTAGCATTTTTTGGCTTCTTCCCTTCATACGCAATACTGTTTTTTCCAGAGTTTTTATTCTGTGTCAATATTAATGGTTTTCACTTCAAGGCGATAGCTTTATTAACTAGACTTTCAATTTGTTGTTGTTGTCTTCAGTGCTGCAGTTCTCCTCGTATACTCATTCATATTTCACACCAAATTTTGTACTACTCTGTTTCAAAATATTCTCATCCTTATTTTTTAAATTGTTTCTGTCTCCTTTTTAGACTGGCTGTCTGATTAGCAACTTTCCCTTCATTTTGCAGTCTTCCACATTTTATTTTGAAAAACCTCTTAATTCTCTTACCAGCAACTTGTTTCCCAGCACATTCTCCATGTCATCTTCCTTTTCTTTCTGAGTTTTAAGCTGATAGTACTCTTTCTTCTGTTGTTTTCTTGCTTCTGTCTTTTTCGGCATCATAATTTGACCTCGTTAAACACAAGCAAATATTTAGAACCCAAGTAACAAATAGATTTATGTTTACAGTACATAGTGGTACATCACATACTATTAGCAAATAAGTACCTACATAAATGTTAATCTCACAGTGTATCAGGTTCTGTAAGCCTCTCACTATGGATATATACATTTATATATGATTTACTGTACAGATCGATGAATAGGTGGTTCAGTCCTGGAACACATAACTGAGTGGGTCTCAGTCCTTCCGTGAGTATATGACTACTGTTAGAAATGGGGTCTTTGGTTGGCAACCAGGTTACTCCCTGTCCAAGCAAGGACCCTCGTTCTAGTCAAGGTAAAGGAGAAACACACCTGGCTAACCCCCACTCACTCCCTTGGTAGCTTGGCACAAGCAGGCAGGCTTAACTCAGAAACAATGTGCAAAGTATTTGTGCCAACACACACAGTAATACAGTGAAAACACTACAAAATGAACACCACACCAGTTTAGAAAAATAGGTAATATGTATCTAAATCAAACAAGACCAAAATGACAAAAATCCAACATACACAACTTCAAATACGAATTTACAAAAAAATAGGAGTCTTATTCTATGGAAAACAATGGAAATGATGTTTTTGCACAAAGTACCTGGTTAGCATAAAAAATAAAGCTGCACATGCAAGTATGCTTTGGAAAGAGCAGCAATGTGTTGCTTCCTTCCTTGCAAGGGAGGCCGTGCATCGTTTCTTCTTCATTCGGGTTGGCGATGCATAGTTTTTTCTCCCTCACAAGAGAACGATGCATCATCTTCCGGATGGGCACCTCGGATCCGCGCAGAGTTGGGACAATGCGTGAAAATCCTGTTGCATGGTGTAGAAAACGGCGCTGCGTGGGGTTTGCATCATTATCAGCAGCTACAAGTGCGTGTTGTGTGTCGTTTCTCCTGCCGCGATGCATTGATCTCCCAGCCGTGAGGCAGGTGGAGCAGCGATTGTAGCCACGAAGCCGGCGGCGTGTCTATTATCAGCCGCATTGCAGATGGTGCATTGTACATTTGCCTGCATGGCGTTCTGTGCATGGATTTTCAGCTCTTGTCTGCCACCTTTACCTTTCAAGGGCCCATGGACTGGATAGGGCACCACTTGGCAGGGCAAGAGTTTCAGCAGAGAGCCCAGAGGTTAGCAGAGGAAGTCTTTGTTGGCCCTGAAATTTCAAAACAGGAGGCAAGCTCAACTCAAGCCCTTGGAGATTCTTCGCAAGCAGGAACGCACAATAAAGTCCAGTCTTTGTCCCCTTTTCAGAGGCAGAACCAGCAACTGCAGGATAGCCCAATTAAGCACAGTCACATGCAGGGGCAGCACTTCTACTTGGCAGAGGTTCCTCTTGATTCTAGGAGTGATCTAATTTTTAGGGGTTTTGGGTCCAATACTTATACCCCTTTCTGCCTTTGAAGTAGGCTAACTTCCGAAGAAAGTCTCTGCTGTTCACAAGATCCTGCCTTGCCCAGGCCAGACACACACCAGGGAGTTGGAGATGGCATTGTGAGAGGGCAGGCACATCCCATTTAGGGGTGAGTAACCATTCCTTCCCTCCTACTAGCACTGATGGATCATCAGGATATGTTGGCTACACCCCAGCTCCCTTTGTGTCACTGTCCAGAGGAGAGGTGCAAACAGCCCAGCTGTAAACTGACCCAGACAGGGAATCCACAAACAGGCAGAGTCACAGAATGGTTTAAGCAAAGAAATGCAGATATTCTAAAAGTGGAATTGTCAAACTAACAATCTAAAAACCAACTTCACTAAAACATGTATTTTTAAATTGTGAGTTCAGAGACCCTAAACTCCCTATTTCCATCTGCTCTCAAACGGAGGCTACACTTTAAAGTAATTTAAAGCAGCCCCAATTTGACCTATTAGAGACATAGGCCTTGCAACAGTAAAGACTGGATTTAGCAGTATTTCTCACTTATAGGACATGTAACACACAACAGTACATGTCCCACCACTAACATACACTACAACCTGCCAATTGGGCTACCTAGGGCCTACCTTAGGGGTGCCTTACATGTATGAAAAGGGAAGGTTTAGGCCAGGCTAGTGGGTACACTTGTCAAGTCGAATTGGCAGTTTAAAACTGCACACACACACACACACACACACACACTGCAGTGGCAGGTCTGAGCCATGTTTACAGGGCTATTAGTGTGGGTGGCATAACTAGTGCTGCAGGCCGACCAGTAGCATTTGATTTACAAGCCCTGGGCACATCTAGTGCACTTTACTATGGACTTACTAGTACTTCAAATATGCCAATCATGGCTAAGCCAATTTACATATACATTTTATATAGGGGCACTTGCACTTTAGCACTGGTTAGCAGTGGTAAAGTGACCAGAGTATCAAAAAAAGCAACAAAAAAAGTCCAGCACATATCAACAACCTGGGAAGCAGAGGCAAAAAGTTAGGGGAGACTACACCAAGTATGCAAAATCTACCAACTACATATGGAACAAAGCATTTTGTTGTACAACTGGCTGTCATACTAATTCTATCAGTATGTAAATGGCTATGGAGGTGGCTATATACGTTGTTTACTGGCTGTGTTAGAGTATATATATATAACTGTCTTTAGATGAGCCTCTGTTACTGCTACATACATACGCACTGTACAAGTGTGTCACTGGTTGTGTAAGCTGCTTCTCTTGCTGTCTTACTGTGTGTATGTATGGCTGTATGGTTTTGTATATAGGCATGTCAGTGACTACATGGGTGGGATAAATTAAGAGTAACTAGGTGTATGCCTGTCTACATCTGGCTCTAACAACATAAGTGGTAGGTTTATCAATGGCTGTATATATCTGTGAGTTGACCTGACAGTGCCTGCATAGCATTGTGAATGACTACCTAGCAGGATCTATACATCAGTTAATGGAAGTGTGAATGGGCTTCTTTGTGTCTTTGATAATGTGCTGCTTACTGTCTGGCTATATCAGCGGTGAGCATATAAGTGGTATCCTGACACTGTTACCAAAGTAATGGTTATTCAGTGCATAACAGTCACTATACATCCCTCAGTATGGATCTTTAATATTGCTATATAGCCCGCCATATTGGGCGATACAGGCCATTAAAACCCTGCTCCAGCATTAAAGGCCAGAGCCAAAGGTGTGGGCCTTTAACAATTGAGCCGGCCTATAAAGGCCAGCGTAGCCCAGCTATAGGGTGCTATAAAGCTATTAGACTACTCTGGCCCATCAGGGGCATCAGGCTACCCAGCCACAGTAGTTGTGAAGGCCAAACATAAGATCAGCGATATCAAACATCAGTCTTTACTTGAGAAAAGCCTAAACAACCAGATGAGACACCTCGGCTAGCACTTATTACACCTTATCACAATTTGAGTCATTTGTTTTTACATGTTCTTTATCCCCTTTGGCAAATACTTACCCTTGATACATGATTGAGGGATACATAATTTCTCTGTCTGAGTTTCCTAAAACAGGAAAAATCCCAAATTTTGACTGGATGGCTTAGACCACTACCCTGTGGCTTTTTCAAATGCGGGCACTGAAACATGTGACTGTATGCATTGGATAAATTAAAATATTTTCACTACAACACTTTGATGGTACACACCATCAATGCTTTAAGCAATTCTAATTCTAAGTTTGTGATCTAGTGTATTATGGGGGTTATTCCAACTTTGGAGGAAGTGGTAATCCGTCCCAAAAGTGACGGTAAAGTGACGGATATACCACCAGCCGTATTACGAGTCCATTATATCCTATGGAACTCGTAATACGGCTGGTGGTAAATCAATCACATTTGAGACGGATTACCACCTCCTCCAAAGTTGGAATAACCCCCTATATGTATATCTAAAAAAATCTATGTAGGAAGCAAAATAAGTAGATTAAAAGAAAGAATAGAGGAGCATATTTGTGCCAATAGGAACTGTAATGAAACTTATCGCCTTGCATTGCAGTTCAACACGCAACACAAAACCTGTGAACTAATGAAATTGAGGTTTCATGCCATAGTAGTAGCAAAGGAAAACCCCAAAGGTGGTGGCAGAATAGGAGTACTTCACAGACTGGAATCTAATTGGATCACAAAACTTAGAGCTGTGGATCGAAGACTCAAGGTGGATCCCTTTTTCCTATTATGAGTGCAAGAACCGATGGTCCAATGGTCATATTAATGATAAGCAATATCGCTTGATGGGG
Organism: Pleurodeles waltl; assembly: GCF_031143425.1. NCBI lineage: Eukaryota > Metazoa > Chordata > Amphibia > Caudata > Salamandridae > Pleurodeles > Pleurodeles waltl. The sequence continues at coordinate 1,801,023,012 of NC_090440.1, forward strand.
CGTATGATCACGATTTTACACTCTATTCTTTTTGTACTCAAAGTATATCATCCATATGCTTCTTTTTTGTTTCAAATGAATAGTACAATTGCAGCATTTAACATGTATCTATGCAATGACACTGTTGTTTATTGAACTGTCTTTTCCTTCTTTGGTTTCTGTTGGTTACTTGTCAGACCCACAACATGGTTAGATGCTTGTCTATATTGTTTCCATCTTTCCTTTTTTAGCTCCGCTGCACCTGGTGTCCCACCCTACCGGGATTGTTCTTTAACCCTTTCATCTGCTATGTCGGTTACATTTGGGGTGTGCCGTTCACGTTTCTACTACAATACCTCCTACTAGTTTCTACAGGATACTGTACTTTTTGCGACACCATTGTAATGTCACAGCTTGTACACTTAGGACTACGTGTCAATAATATACTTTTTCTTTTCCATCTATTTTGTACCTAAATTCCCCAACAAGTATGATTTTATTTATTTTCAAAAGCTATATTACTTTTGGCATTCCTTTTTATATACAGATTATTGGAGATACTTATCACGGTTTCTCTGAATGGCACTTTCCCTTACACTTCATTCTGGCACACCTTTTTCCTTTATCAAGTATGTTTTGTTGGTTTTACAGGTTTGGTCCGATTTCATAGAAGTTTTTGTTGGACTTGCTGGTGTCACACTTTCTCATTTTTCTCATTTTTAAATGGTTCCTGAAATATTTGGTGTACGAGTAGGAGGCTGCACCTTGGCACCACTCTTTCCTTGCTGGACATATTTATTATTACTGCCCATCGTAATACAGTTTGCACAGTTACTACGCCTCATCCTTTTTAATTACAACCAGAGGTAACTTAGTTTAAACTAATTCTCTGCTTTCTCTCATCTTTTTCCCAGCACTAATGGTGTTTGTGCATTTTCTTTCAAGTTATTCCATACCAGGTATTTACTATGTTTCACATGGTGAGATTTTTTGGTTTCCTTGGACAATCTTCCTAAGGGAATTCCCACTATCATGGCATTCTGTTGTTGGATAACATTCTTTACACTTGGGGCACGCTTTAGGGTGTACGTTTTGGGTCTATTGTATAACTATATATTTGGGACTTTGTGTGCTTATTTTTGCTATACAACATTGTATTTTTGCATCCTAAAAAAAGTTGTCATAGACGAAACACGTGTCGGCTGCCTGTTCGTTATGAATTAAACACTGTATTTATCTACTGATTCCTCACATGGACTGGATTTATTGGTGTTATTGGATTCCTTTCCAATGACCTACAAATAATAGAGCTCTGCTCTTGGGTATTAGGATGTTATTGTTCATGTGGGATCATCTCCCACTACTTAAAGCACTCATACTGCTTTCACCCATTAAGCAAACTATTATATCTCAGTAGAAACCTACATTGCTTACTAAAGTGAGGTGCGACATTGAGAATACCACTGTCCCCAGTCCTCTGCTTGCAATACAGAATGTTCTAAATAGTAAAACAAAGGCCTCACAGAGCCTAAGGGGTGAGACCTTTGTTCACAGCTATTGTAGTGAAAGACAAACATTGAAATGAGTATACCAGCTATTTGAAGCCTTGAGCTACTACATTGCCTGCACTGGAGCTCTCAACATTCCTGCTTCTATGAGTTAATGCATAGATGGGTGACTAGGTGCATCAGTCCTTGCGTGTACATGTCAGTAACTGTATCAGTGTCTATCTGGGTGTATAACTGTTTGTATAAGGATCTACGTCTGTGTGTGACTTACTGTCTTAGTAACCACAAGGTCTCTCAATAGACATATAACTGGCTACGTGTATTAATTACTGGCTGTGTTGTTGAGTGTTTAACTGTGTGCCTTTAGCTATCTATAACTGCTCTGTAACTGTCAGAGTGGATGTGTAAGTCCCTCGGTTGATCTGAGACTAAGTCCTTGATCCTTGAGTAGCTGTGTACTTCTTTAAATAGGTATTTGTGTACCTGTTTTGATAAGTGAAGTGATATATAATTGATTGTATAGCTCTATGTGTTTCTAACTTACTCTAAGTTCCTGTGCATGTTTGCAACTGAGTCTCATAGTGCTGACATGAGTTTTTGAATCACTATGTAACAGGTTCTATAGGAGAGTGAATGTGTGTCTTAATTGTTTTGCTGGTATCATTCCCACTGTGTCAGTTATTGTCTGATTACATTTCTCCTGGGTTCATAGCTGCTACTCTGAGAGTGAAACTGCATGTATGAGTGCCTGCCTCTCTCTTTGTCGAGGTACAAATATATACCATTATGTTATTTACTCTAATAATTCACCAACATCTACTCCCAAACACATTCATTCATTGCAGCTGAATGAAATACCTAAAAAGAAATTCTGAAGACATTTTTCTTCCTTCTTTGTTGCTTTTTTGTTAATTTCACCATTTACCTTCCTTTTTATTTCCCCTTTTACTTTTGTGTACAACCTACACAGTTTCTTTTTCCTTACATAACTTCATAAACCATTGTGTACATATACATTTTACATTAGTTACATACCTGTGAAATCTGTTTGCTGTTGAACAATTGTTATCTCTTTGTGATACTACTGTTACCAATTTGGTAGTGTTTTTTGGGTGAATCCGCTGATCTGCTGCATTGCTCAGCATGACCCCAGTGGAAAATCATGGCAGATCTGCAGATCCACAAGGGAGTCCATAAAAGCATTTACTAATCTGCTCATACAGCAGAGCATTTATAATCTATGTTGTAACAATTAAACAATTTGAAACCAAACACTCACTAATCAGCAATTTTCATCATAGCTCTCTTCTTTTGTGGTAAGCAGTCTAGACTTTTTTTGTTCCCTTCCCCCATGCTCTTGCAGGTCTATTTCCATGGTCACCCTGTTTCAAACATTCTCGGCTAACATTAGCTCAATAGTTCACAACAATTTCACTCAGCAGCATACTGGCTTCAAATCCAACTAGAGCAGGTGTGGTTGACTGTTTGCACTCACAAGCATATCCCAAACAGCTTTATGCTTTTTTTCATTTTTACAGGACCAAACACACATGAAGTAATTTTTTTCCAAAATATCTCTACCTAGTTTTAGCCACATACATGTTCACATGCATATTTACACCTCTGAACCAAACATTTTCTTTTAAAGTTTTGATATCTGTACTTTTATATTTTATTTTCAGTGCTGTCCTCCATTTTAACTGGCTTGCATTTTGAAGACTGTCTCATTTGGCTACAGCTTGGTTACATAATAGAAGTTGGGTCAAAGTTTTATGTTTTGGGCCAGAGAGAGTGCTAGAAAGTGTGGCATTGATAGGGGTCTGGGTGTACCTAACATGAACATTACATGGGTTGGCCAGAGAGGGGTAATGTGGCATCAATCACTTCCTTTGGTTGAAAGAACTACAGACTGCCAACATCCAGACCTCAGGCTTGTGCACTGTGGTGGCAATGACCTCGGAACAATTTCTGGGGTAGGAACGGAAATCCTAATGAAGGATACCTCTGGTAAATTAAATTTCACTTTTCCAATATACTGCCTTGATGTTTCTAACATTTGTCACAGGCGGAAGAGGAAATGGTCAAATCATTCTGCAGTACACATGGAGGAAACAAAATGCCATGGACGATTGTTCAGAATCATTCAGAATTATGCTTTGGTACTTCTATGTGTGTTGCATTTTGCAGAACACATAGAAGTGCCAAATCACCATTAGAGATTGGTTATTTGCAGGAAGGGGTGCAATCTATCCCCTCAATGCAGACACCCTTGAACTATGGTGCAATGATGCCTGCGTTGGTGCTAGGCAGCTTAATTCAGTGCCAGCGCAAAGGGGAAATGCAGGGATGTGCTGTATTCCTCTAAATACAGCACACCTCTGCATTTGTAAAGAGGCGCAATGCTGCTATTTTTGGTGCAGCACCGCGCTGCACCACTTTAACATAAATCTTGGCCAAAGGCTGTTTTCAGGGCCAACCCTATTTCCAAACTCTACCTACATTTCTTTTCAAAATAGTTTTTTCCTTATCTCACACAGAGTTGTGGATCCGTCACAGATTCACAAACTAAAACTAAGGGCCTCATTACGACCTGGAGGTAGCACCGCCAACAGGCTGGCGGTGCTACATCAGGTATTCCGACCGCGGCTGTGAAGCCGTGGTCGCCCAGCCGGGTCCGGCGGTTTCCCGCCGGATTTCCCCCGGCTGGGGGAATCCTCCATGGCGGCGCTGCATGCAGCGCCGCCATGGGGATTCCGACCCCCTTCCCGCCAGCCTGTTCCTGGCGGTTTACACCGCCAGGAAGAGGCTGGCGGGAACGGGTGTCGTGGGGGCCCTGGGGGCCCCTGCACTGCCCATGCCAATGGCATGGGCAGTGCAGGGGACCCCTAACAGGGCCCCATTAAGATTTTCAGTGTCTGCTTGGCAGACACTGAAAATCGCGACAGGTGCAACTGCACCCGTCGCACCCCAGCAAATCCGCCGGCTACATTCGGAGCCGGCTTCATCTTTGCTGGGGCTTTCCCGCTGGGCCGGCGGGCGATCTTTTGAAGATCGCCCGCCAGCCCAGCGGGAGAGTTAGAATGGTCCCCGCGGTCATTTGACCGCGGGGCGGTGTTTGGGCGGTTTCCACCCGGCGGGCGGTGCCCGCCACCCGCCGGGGTCAGAATGACCCCCTAAATATGAAACACAAAATAGAAGCACATTTTGACTGCACAATCGGCCAGGGATCCATTCTTAACCCAAAGCATTAATACAAAACACCAATACATTTATTATATTCCACTGATGACTTCCTGCATTAATATATCACAAACTGTGGAAATTACTATCTACTTCAATTAGTGGATTTCTCGCTTTCTCTATGGATCTGTGAGTGTGCACAGGAGTGGGCATTTGAATAGCTCTGTAAGTGGTTGTGTGGGCCAACAAGATGCCATCTGACTGGAGATATCATTGGGTATGTAACCGCCTAAATGGATGTTTCAATGGGCTTCTCAGTGATTATACAAGCCTCTTAGTAGTAGGGGTGGGTGGTACTCACAAAGTCCCATTATATAGAATTTCATAAAGTGGTTAAAAAATTCTGCATGATCTGCAGAATTCGGCTGGTGGTCGGAGTTGGTCGATGTGCCAGTTCCTTTTACATTTTTCAGGAACATGATTTTTGTTCTCGCGTTGAAAATATCGCGTGAACAGCACCACGCTATGGGTGTGGTCATTTTGTTTTCTCTGTCTCTGTGCATGGTTCCGGCTATAACTTTTAATCCACCCGTAATCTTTTCAATCACACCCTTTTCTAAAGTATCCACCCCTCATTTTCCTTTATTTCATCAGCGTGTGTCTCTGTGTTTGTGCATTTTACATATCTGGCATATTTTGGTGTGTTTTCTGTGACTTTTTGAATACTTTTTTCTGTTCCCTTTACTGTTTTATATATTTTTTTCTTTCTTCCTTCCTTCTATTTATTTCACTTTCTTTTTCCCACCTACCTCTGTGGCAAAGAGAGGCATAGAGAGTGGGCGTTGACACTCTCAAGGGTGCAGCCCTTCCCCATTTTTACAGAGGCGGAGGTGGAAGTTCTTGTCTTTTTTGTGCAGTGTCACCTCACCTCCATGCTGGCAGCAGATGGCAGACCTGGGAGTGGTTATGCCCTTCGGAGTGTTGACTGCTGGGGGGAGGACACACCAGTTGGATCATCGGCACACTGTGGTCCAGCTCACACAGCAGCAGTTAATGCACCGTTGGGCAGACATAATCAACTGTGAACAGGACAAGCGTGACCTGATAGGCACCGAGGTGTCAGGGCTCGGTGAGTAATATTTATCCATTTGTTGTATGTATTCCACAATGCTATTCTTTTCTTCTAGCAATGCTGACTCTAAGAGGTAAGTTAAGGTTACATTTATTTATTATGTGATCCAGACAGATGAGTTAGTACTTCCTAACTGTACTCATTGGCACATGTTTGGGCTGATTACTTAAGAGTGGTAGTAGTAAATAAGTAATATTAGTGAATTAGCATTTCCTTCTCTGTGCCTTTCCTTCTGTAGCTTATGCAATCCCTGCCAATTGCAAGCTCCTGCTGATGTGTAGTATGATGTCAGCATAGTCCTATGCATCTATGCATTGAAGAAAATTGAGGCCCCCATCAAAGGCGGTTGAGAAGCAAAGATCATTCATTACAATGTAAATCTACTTTTAGTCATACGTAGATGTAAATGTAGGGCCATATTTATTTACATGGCCATTTAGGCTGCTGGCAGTCACCTTTAATGATTGTTGGTGGCACACATTGCGGGCCATATTTACAATCACACATTAAACCACCCTCTGTGGCTCTTCATGGCCTTGTAAATGTGGAGTGAGTCAACGCAGCACAAGTCACTTCATTGACTCACCCTGTGACAGAGAAGAATGCAATGGGTGTTATGGTGGGTGTTCCCATGTAACACCGATGCCATTTGGCCGATCCCCAGATTTACCAGGTTTTGTAAACCTGTGAATGTGTCAAAAGCCTATGGCTACCCAGAACAGGCATAAGGGAGACTCAAGGTGGAGTATTACTTTTATTTCCACTTATTCCTTTAACTTTTTCTAGAGGTGCTGCCATCTGTCTTTTTTTTTACAGGAGGATGTCCTTTCAAAAGCAAAGACTATTGTTCCCCGCAGCATAGTGCAGGAGATCCTGGATTGGCTCCTGTTATCCCATTGTGCACCAACGCAGGCGAAAAGGACAGGAATGCCCCACATCTTGCAGATACATCACATTCCTGACCTTTTCTTTTGAATCAGTGCAACACTTCAAGAAGGCCTGCGGAACTGCTCTGACCTGCGTCAAAAGTTTGGAAAATGGCCAGTTGTTTAGGAAATTTAGAATAGGGCTTAGGAGTTAGGAAAGTGACAGTTTCCTAACTCAAGTTGAGTTGATCATACTAGGCAAACTGATTTTAGAAAAGTACAATGTTACTGTGTTTGCCTATGCTTGTCAAAATATTATTTGGGAGATTAACTGTACCACTAATCTAATTTTTTAATCTTCTTTATTTCTTACCTCAGCACCCAAGGGGAAGAAGAGGGCATCATCAGAGGTGGGTCCAGAAGAGGAGATGAGGTTGCCAGTGCCACCACCAGTGCGGATGCTGGTGGATCTGCTGGTGCCTGTAGTTATAGTATTATTATTATTATTATTATTACTATTATTATTATTATTATTTTCCTAATTTTCACCTCTCCTCATTTTGAATAATTTTTCTTTCAGTTTTACCCGGCTTGTCTACCTTTTTTTGTACTTATATTCATTCTATCTAAGCTTTGTTAAATTCTTGATATCCCTGCATTTCTCTATTTTTCATGTTCCTGTACCTGACTTTCTCCTGTCTGTGCAAGCTTTCTTCTGCTTTGTTACTAAGCTTAGCTTTCCCCTTTCCCCTTATATATCTTGCGGACTGGTACTTTAATACTAAGAGGACAGATATTTAGGGAAGGTACTCTACCAACAATATTGCATGCCCAAGTCAGCTTTTTTATGCATGTTTGTGAAGATTTGCTTTGCTCATGCTCATTGCACTTGCCAACTAAGACCTCACCATAGATTCTCCTAGATTGATCAAAGTATTTATTGCGCTTCAGTGACTTAGCTCTGCCCCTCCATTACAAAACGTTTGAGGTTGATTTGCCTACCTGGCTTTTCTAAAAACCGAAAGAATTCCTAAAGTGAATGACAGAAGAAGATAGAGCTGTAATGATCTATTAAGGTTGCATTTTGTTGAAATCTAAACATTTCTCAAGCTGCACCAACCACCAGTGTAGAGGCTATCAACAGCACCAGTGCACTTGATGTGGCAGCGGTCAGAGGGGAAGAACAGGTGGCAGCAGGGATGGGCGTTGGTAAGTCAAACTGCCATTGCTCATTTACAATTACTAATATACTCACTGCAAGGGTCTTGCTTGTGAAACCCCTAGTTTAGCAGCTACAGTGGTAGTGGGCACACGGTCCAGGGGACGGAGGCCCAGGAACACAGAGGAACTGGGAGTGCTGCTGTGGGACAGGGGGCGGACAGGCCTAGGGAACCCACTCTCCATGAGGCCCTCTCCTCCATCATGGGAGCATACCACCACTCCCTGGAGACGATGGCAACAGTACTGGCCAAGTTTCAAGAGACCCAGCGCATGCAGGAGAAACAGTATTTGGGGTTCAGGGAGGAATTCAGAACCATCAGCTCCGCCCTGGGCACCATCGTAGGGGTGCTGAAGGAAATACTCAACACCAGGAGGGACACTGTGGCACTACAAGGGGCCCCTGACACTAGCATGGATGATGAACTGCCCACCACCTCCGCTGGCGCTAGTGGACAGGAGGCACCGCCACAGGACCACCACACCAGCACCCCACCCCTTGCAGACGGAGAACCACCCCACAAGAGGTCCCTGAGATCCAGGAACAAGACAGAGCACGATGCCAAGTCCCCCGCCAATAAATGAGACCACCCTGATAGTCATCCCACTGTCCCACTTTGTCACCCTGTCCATACTTAAACTGCCCCAGATCCACTTCCTATGCCCATATGGGCAATGCACCTGTAAGACTAATAGACTGAACCCCCCTCCAATATTGAGCACTGCAATAAACAACCTTGAAGCACAAAACAATCTGGAGTCAGTCTGTGATTTCGAATATGTGTATTAGCAATGACAGTGACAAAATGTGTTTTCAAATGTAATGTCAACATACCTATGTCACACATCTCAAGTCCATGAGGAATCTAAGCAGATGACACACGTTGGGAACCACACCTGTGAAACCATAAGGGAAATGTACAACTCAGTTACCATATACTGAATGAAATCGACAGACAGGATAGAGGTAGAAGTGTGAAAGTACTTGTAGTAGCCAGGAATGTGTTCTCACCTGTGTGTCACTGGAAATATTGCTGGATAACTGAGTCCCTGTTGTCAATGTCTTCTTCCTCTGCTTCCTCCTCATCACTGTCCACAGGCTCCACAGCTGCCACAACACCGTCATCTGGACCATCCTCCTGCAGAAAAGGCACCTGTCATCGCAAAGCCAGGTTGTGAAGCATACAGCAAGCCACGATGATCTGGCACACCTTCTTTGGTGAGTAGAATAGCGATCCACCTGTCATATGCAGGCACCTGAACCTGGCCTTCAGGAGGCCGAAGGTGCGTTCGATCACCCACCTAGTCTGCCCATGGACCTTATTGTAGCGTTCCTCTGCCCTGGTCCTGGGATTCCTCACTGGGGTCAGTAGCCATGACAGGTTGGGGTAACCAGAGTCCCCTAATAGCCACACCAGGTGCCTCTGGAGTTGACCCATCACATAAGGGATGCTGCTATTCCACAGGATGTAGGCATCATGCACAGAGCCAGGGAACATAGCATTTACCTGGGAGATGTACTGGTCTGCCAAACATACCATCTGTACATTCATTGAATGATAACTCTTCCGGTTCCTGTACACCTGTTCACTCCTGTGGGGGGTACCAGAGCTACATGGGTCCCATCAATGGCACCTATGATGTTGGGGATATGTCCAAGGGCATAGAAGTCACCTTTAACTGTTGGCAAATACTCCACCTGAGGGAAAGCGATGTAGCTCTGCATGTGTTTCAGCAGGGCAGACAACACTCTGGACAACACGTTGGAAAACATAGGTTGGGACATCCCGTGATGCCATGGCCACTGTTGTTTGAAATTACCCACTTGCAAGGAAATGGAGCACTGATAGCACCTGCACTTGAGGGGGGAACCCTGTAGGATGGCGGATTGCTGACATCAGGTCAGGCTCCAACTGGGCACACAGTTCCTGGATTGTGGCACGGTCAAACCTGTAGGTGATGATCAAATGTCTTTCCTCCATTGTCGACAGGTCCACCAGTGGTCGGTACACCAGAGGATTCCACCATCTCCTCACATGGCCCAGCAGACGGTGCCTAGGAATGACAACAGCCACCACAGAGTCAAACAACTCAGAGGTATGTACACACAGTCTACACAGAACACCATTCATACACAAAATGTGGCCTGTATTTGTGTTGTGCGACAAGGCCTAGGTCTGTGTGACGCAGTTGGTAATTAGGGCATGTGGGCCCCTGAAATGGCGGCTGCCTGACCTCTAAAGTGGGACAATGAGATGTGAGGTAACTGCGCTGGCGTTGTACACCGTCGCGGTAGGCGGTCGAAGACCGCGACGCAATGCTGCATTGGTTAACATTGGACCCTATGGGTCCCAGGTGCCAATGACGATGTACGCTGGCGGTGATGGTATGCACCACCGTGGACGTGACCGCCATTTTCTATCTGTTCAATCACTCAATACCTGATCTTCGACAGGAGAGGACCTATAGTGCAAGTGCTGCTGTGACCTCGGTCTGGAAGAGACAATGGCTCGTGCGTCTGGGGAAAGGGCCCCTGCCTTCACTGCAGAGGAGTTGGAGAAGCTCGTGGACGGGGTCCTCCCCCAGTACACGCTACTCTACGGTCCTCCAGACCAACAGGTAAGTACACAGGGAGCATGTTGTATGGGCTATGCCTGTGTGGAGAGGGCTGGTTGTTAGAATGAAGGGGGCACAGTTCTGCGTGCATGAAGGACTGTGAATTCATGTGCCTCATGGCAAGGGTAGGGATGTGGGCCACTCACTTAGACGGTGCAGTTGTTAATGACTTCTCTTCTTTCCCTGTACATGTCATGTAGGTCAGCGCCCACCAGAAGAAGGATATTTGGCGTGCCATCGCCAAGGACATCCGGACCCTGGGGGTCCACCACAGACGGAGCACCCACTGGCAGAAAAGATGGGAGGACATTCACCGCTGGAGCAAGAAGACGACGGAGGCTCAGCTGGGGATGGCCTTCCAACGTGGGAGGAGTGCCCGTCAAACCATGACCCCCCTGATGTTCCGGATCCTGGCGGTGGCCTACCCTGAGTTGGATGGGCGCTTGAGGGCATCACAGCAGACACAAGGGGGTGAGTACAACATCATTCAGCGAACTTTGCGCACAGTGAAGGTGTCTGGGTGGGGGAAGAGGGCTGTGGGTTTGCCTAGGCCAGGGCGAGTTCCATAGGCTAGGCCCCTCCGTAATGCAGGCCATGTGGCACCCCACCCCACCTCTGTAGAGTGCCAAGTACAGGTATTCATGTCCCTTTGTCATCTATGTGTGCAGATGTCGACCATAGCCATGTAGGCCATATCCCAGGAATTGCATCTGTAGAGCCCAACAGTGCGACGTAGTGCAGAGGGCTGCTGTGTCTGTATTGTCCGCCAATGGTAGCGGTAAGCCATGCACTCAACCTGTCTTTCTTCTGTCGTCGTCCCCCTTTTTGTGGTCTCCTTGTTCTTGTGTGCATCAGCATCATCAGGCGGAGGTACAGTGGCACCGGAGCACAAGGGAGCTGCATCCCACATGGCCATGGAGGCCCACACCACGGACTCAGAATACACCGGTGGGACGGAGGGCGAAGGGAGCACCACGGCGGTCACAGGATCTGCAACCAGCGACACGGACTCGTCCTCCGATGGGAGCTCCCTTGTGGTGGTGGCAAAATATGTGCCCCCCACTTCTACAGGTACAGCCGCCACCCCCCCTACGAGCACCGCCCTCCCAGCAGCCCCTCAGCCTTTGTCCCGTGCCCGCTCACCCAGGAGGGTGGGCATCACCTTCGCCCCAGGCACCTCAGCCCCTGTCCCTGTCACCTCTGCTGCACTCAGTGAGGAGGCCATTGACCTCCTCAGGTCCCTCACTGTTGGGCAGTCTACCATTTTGAATGCCATCCAGGGTGTAGAAAGGGCATTTCAACACACAAATGCATTCCTGGAGGGCATTCATTCTGGTCAGGCTGCCCTTCATCGAACCCTGCAAACTCTGGCCTCAGCACTGATGGCAGCCATAGTCCCTGTGTCTAGCCTCCCCCCTCCAACTTCCTCCACCCAGACCCAATCCCCTGTACCTCAGCCTATCCCAAGCACACCTACAGACCAGCATGCACACACGTCAACACACAAGGGAAGCTCAGGCAAACATAAGCACCACACATCCCACAGGCACTCACACAAGCATCACACATACCGACACACCAACATCCACTGCCTTCACTGTGTCCCCCTCCTCGTCGTCTCCCTCCTCCCTCCCAGTCTAGTCTACACTCACACCTGCATGCACTACCACTACAGCCACTACGTTCCGCACCAGCACACCCACCACCATACCCCACTCATGTGCACTCACAACCCCCACTCCCATTTACATGTCCCCTGTGTCCTCTTCCAGTGTGTCTGTGACGCCCCCTCCGAAGATACTCAAACGCAGGCACACACCCACCCATCAGCCATCCACCTCACGACAGCCTCCAGCCCATGCAACTGCACCCAAATCCACAAAACTTACACCTACAACCACCACCTCTTCCTCCACTCCCAAACCCCCTCCATCTATTCGTCCCAGTGTCTCCAAAAATCTTTTCCTGGCCCCCCTTAAGCTATTTCCCACCACACCCCGTCCAACTCATAGGTCCCGTACTAGCACCTCAGCCAAAAAATCTCTGGGACCAGTGGCTGCTGTTGTCACAGGTATGTGGAGTACACCGGCCACCAGGACAGCCAGTGTGGCACGGAGCCACAGCACAGCCAGTCCCCCCGTCAAGCTTTAGAAGTTGGACAGTGCCCGGCGGGAGAGGGGGAAGACTCCAGCCAGCAAAGCCGCTCACAAGGGTCCCGGGGGGAGTGTCCACTCAGCTGTGACTCCTCCCAAGGTGGGGAAGGGGCAGAAGAAAACTCCAAAGTCTGGGAGGAGCAGCACGGCGGAGAGGACCACCATCATCCCCGCTGCCCCGGAGGCCACCGCCAGCCCCATCGTCACTGGCCAGGAGGCCACCACCAGAGTCACTGCCCAGGAGGCCAGCCCCATCATCACTGGCCAGGAGGCCACCGCCAGAGTCACTGCCCAGGAGGCCAGCCCCATCGTCACTGGCCAGGAGGCCACCGCCAGAGTCACTGCCCAGGAGGCCAGCCCCAGAGTCACTGCCCAGGAGGCCAGCCCCAAAGTAACTGCCCAGGAGGCCACCGCCGGCCCCAGAGTCACTGGCCAGCCACAGCCCTGCTGGGCAATGAAGGACCGCCTTGGAAAGCACCGCTGAACAGGCCAGGGACCGCTGAACAGGGCAAAGACTGCCATGGAATGCACCGCTGAACAGGTCTGACACTGGCAACGCAACCACCGCTGAACAGGCCAGGGACCGCTGAACAGGGTAAAGAACGCCATGGAATGCACCGCTGAACAGGTCTGACACTGGCAACGCAGGCACCGCTGAACAGGCCAGGGACCTCTGAACAGGGCAAAGACTGCCATGGAATGCACCGCTAGCCCATTTGCAGCAGGGGCAGTGACGCAACTGGGACCGTCACGGGGTGTGTGCTGCACTCTGGGCACCAGTCCCCCTCCAGAACCAGTGGAGACTGTTATCCACTTGAGAGACTGTGGCTTTGCACTCCCAGGATGGTACAGTGGGCAACCCACCCACTGCAGAGACTTGAGAGACTGGGGCTTTGCACTCCGCAGGATTGAACAGTGGGCAAACCACCCACTGTAGAGAGTTGAGAGACTGTGGCTTTGCACTCCCCAGGATTGAACAGTGGGCAACCCACCCACTGCAGAGACTTGAGAGACTGTGGCTTTGCACTCCCCAGGATTGAACAGTGGGAAAACCACCCACTGCAGAGACTTGAGAGACTGTGGCTTAGCACTCCCCAGGATTGAACAGTGGGCAAACCACCCACTGTACAGACTTGAGAGAATGTGGCTTTGCACTCCCCAGGATTCATCAATGAGCATGGAGCCCCCTCGTGGATCTGGCATGGTGCACTCATCCGACTGAGGTGCCCCCCCCTTTCCATTCCCCCTGAGGTGCCTGTTGTATTTCTATCTGATGCCCCTGCAGTGTTCTCTCCGTTTTGATCAGGTATCTTGTGTGGGCCTGGCCCATGCATTTTGGGCCCAGTGGTCCACGGACAATGAATGGTGCATTACCTGCACTACTAATCGTGATGTATATTTTGTTTAATGTGTATATATATGTATATATTTGCTTACTGCATTTTGATATATTACAATGGTTCAACTCATTTCCTTTTGTCTTTGCATTCTTCCGGGGGGGTTGGGGGTGTTACTGTAATGTATAGATATGCATTGGTGTGTATGTTGTAGTGGGTGAGGGTTGGGGTGGGGGTTGGGATGTTGGTTGTGTGTGTCCCTGTGTTTTTGCCTCCCACCTCCCCTATGTCGTAGGTGCAGTACTCACCGTGGTCTTCGCCGCTGGCATTGATGATCCTCGTATAGGAGCAGGAAGACTATCGCTGGCAGAATATGGAGTTCCGGCTTCATGGTGTCGTCGTTACTCGTGGAGTGTGCAGAGGTGAGCGTTTTCCCTTTGAAATGGCTGTTTCTGCCGTGTTTTTATCCGCAGTGAATCCGCCCCGGAAAAGCTGGCGGATTGGTAGGTTGTGAAACTGTGGGCGGTACATTGCCCTCCGCCTGTCTGTTGGCGTTGACCGCCGCGCTGTTTGTCTGTACAGCCGTGGCAGTTGGAGTGTTCAAGTGGCTGTCTTTGCTGGCGGTTTCCGCCACGGTCACAATTCCAATTTTTTTACCGCCGGCCTGTTGCCGGTTTTACAGCCACTTTAACACCGTCCGCCAAGGTTGTAATGACCACCATAGTTACTTACACTGAAGTGTCCCAGTGGTGGGATAAACCTACCAAAAGTCAGAACCAGACAGCATACTAATGAGCTAACTCAATTAGGCTAAACTAAACAGCCAGGTTTTTGAATTTTTATACAACAATGATTACAATTTTTCCTCCCTAATTTGAAGGGGGGGATGTTCCACAGCTTAGCTGCTAAGAAACTAAAGGAGCAACCCCCAATATGCACTCTTTACACTGGGGATGCATGCCAATAAGGCCCCATCAGTTCTTAGGTTCTTTGTAGGAGAATAGGGCTTAAAGAAAAGGTACAATTAACAAGGGCCTTATCCTTAAGGACCCTATAGCAATACCCCATGGCTCTGAAAGTGAGTCTTTACTTCTAGTGTAGAGAGTGCAGAACCCTTGGAGGAGATTCATTGGCAGGCGGGCAGCTTCGTTCTGCACATGCTGAAGTCTCATAAGCCATGACTGTGAGACTACCAGATAAAGGACATTTCAGTAGTCCAGCCTGGATATACCCAGGGCCTGGACTACTGCCTTCCTGGCAGCTTCAGTGAAATGTCCAAGGATCTCCTTAAGAGTTTTTAAGTTCCCAAAACACTTGCCTGCCAAGTCATTAATCTGACTGTCAAAAGAAAGCTTAGTATCAAACCAAATGCCAAAGTTTATAACTTTCGTCTTTGGGTGAGGTAAAGGTCCTGGCGAGTCTGTCCACGAGGCAGAGGACCACATTGAAGGCTGATTACCTAAGATAAGCATCTCTGTTTTCCCAGCATTCAGTTTGAGACAATTGAGATCTATCCCCTGGGCCACCTTCAACAAACAGTTTCTTAGCTTCTTTCTGTGACAGCGTGATAATCAGTTGCGTAACATCGGTGTATGTTATGATGATGAATCAATAATGCTCGGTGATATCAGCCAGGGGTTCATGTACAGATTGAATAAAGTAGGGCTCAAGGAGGAGCTCTGAGGCACCCCTTGCTGCAGCAGAAAAAACAGAGATTGAAACTGTTTCAATGACACCTGAAAAGTGTAGTCCTGCAAAAAGGAAGCTAACTACTGTAAGGTATATTGGCTGACTTTTGCAACTCCACATCAGTCCAAGTAAGCGGTTGTGTGATATGGTGTCAAAGGCTGTGCTGAGTTTCTGCATCAGCAGTGCTGCAATGTCACTCCGTCAACAATGGACTGAGAAGCATACAACAACGGAGACTCTGTACTATGAAGGGGCAAAAGCCTAACTAAGTCCTATGGAGAATCTCTTTTGCCTCAATAAGGGTTAAAAGCTGTATAATGTCCACATTCATCTACAACCTTAGAGACAAAGGGAAGCAGTGAGATAGGCCTAAAATGTTTAAAGTTAGTTGGATCTGAAAAAGGTTTTTTAAGAAGTGGAACCCCTACAGCATGTTTCCAATGCTAAGGGACCTTGCCTGCTTAAAAGAGCTGTTTAATAGGTCACAGAGCACAATCACTATTGCTGCCATTCCCTGTTCCAGGATCATATGAGATGCAGGAGCAGAAGGGGAGTCTGACTTGATGGATGTTAATAAAGAGGACAGCTCCTCAGGCTCAATAGATTTAAACATTGATAGCCCTGAACTATCAACGGGAGGTTGGATCCACAGATTGAGACAAGGAGCACTGTGAAATAGGTGGAAAAGATGGATGCAACTTTATCAGAAAAAAAACTGAGCTAGGACTTTACAGCATTCCTCTGAAGGTGGAGTAGATGCTGAAATTCGTAGGAGGACACTTCACAATTGAGAAACTTTCTTGAGAGGAATTCTGAGCTGCCTCAATTTTTTTGCCAGCCTAAAAATCATGTCAGACAATCCTGATGTGCTATGATATGCCTTCAAAGCAAAATTGTAGTTGGCCTTGTCGGTGAGATTAACAATTCTGGGCCAAGCGCACTTCAGGCATTTGCAGTTCTTTTTCAGAGCAAGCAATTTGTCACTAAACCATTCTACAGAGGGTTTGGTTCTTCTAATAGGATAAAGAGCCACAGATGCAATTTGGTTAAGTGCACCAGTTATCTAGACTTCCATTTGAGAGTTGGCTGTCACAGCTTTCTAAAGTAGAACAATTCATGTTCAGAGTCTGGGCAAAATTAGCACAGGTCACTCTTGCCCTTTTCTGTATCCTGCTGACCAGGTATGGATACAGGTAAAGATTTAGCAACAGAGACCTAGAATGGTATGGCAAAATGTTTAGAATACAGAAGTGGAACAGGACAATCCACTGATAAACTGACAATGGTCAAAAAATGGGGTGTAGAATGCAACCCAACCTGTGCATGGGGGACAACACCAATTGCAATATCTGAAGAGCACAGCTACCCCAAGGCACGAAGCATCACAAAACGGAGATTAAGGTCTCCAAGAACAATGAAATAAGAGTAATGTAAAATAAGTGGCGGGAGTGTGTCTACTAGGGATCTCGTAAAACCAGATGTTGGGCTCAGAGGCCGGTAGATCAAAAGGCCAGCTAAGGTTAAATTGCTGGAAGGGTGAGAAAAAAGAAAGTTGCCAAACACCCTGTAATGGCGATCAAGCTCCCCCCTTTTTAATTGCCTGTCTTAGGGGATGGTAGCGAGCAATCGCATATTCTTAGGGGATGGTAGCGAGTATGTCTGGCACCAAATGTTTGATCAAACATGTCTCTGATAAAAATACTGTGCAAGTTATCTGTTAAAAAATCAACCATTTCTAGCTTATTCTTGACTAGTGAGCCCAATTAAGGGAGTAAGACTGGGCAGCATGAGAGGGTTCTAAAGTCAGGCTCCCTTCACTGCTGGTCGGCAATGAGGTCAAGGGTGCGAATCCCGTACTTATTGCAAAGGGAAGTCAAATGGGTAAGGTCTATAAGTGTAAAACACGTGTTTGGAACATTAGAAGCCAGTTTCTGTAGCTCAATGGAAGGGTATTGTATACTAACTGGCTCGGAACAACCATGGGTACAAAATTATATTATTTCCTAACTATAACGTTCCATTAACTTTCGTTTTTTTCTGTGAATTTCTAAGGTTTTTATAACGTAAAGTAATTTTCATTACTATACGCTAATCCAACCACTGCCCCACACAGCCTTCAGAAATGTTCAGGTTTGCTAGGTTTTCCTAGGTGCCAAATGAGCTAGAGGCTAAAATCCACAGCTAGGCACTTTGTAAAAGAACAGGTCAGTTTTCTGTGGGAAAATGTGATGTGTCCATGTGGTGTTTTGGGACATTTCCTGTTGCGGGCACTAGGCCTACTCACAAAGATGAGGTATCGTTTTTATCAGGAGACTTGGGGGAATGCTTGGTAGAAGAAAATTTGTGGCTCCTCTCAGATTCCAGAACTTTCTATCTCCAAAATGTGAGGAAAAAGTGGGTTTTTTGCCAAATTTCGAGGTTTGCAAAGGATGCTGGGTAACAGAACCTGGTGAGAGCCCCACAAGTCACCCCATTCTCAGTGTCTAATTTAAAAAAATGTATAGGTTTGCTGGATTTTTCCAGGTGCCGTCTAAGCTAGAGACAAAAATCCACAGCTAGGCACTTTCCAAGAAACACGTCAGTTGTCAATGTAAAAATGTGATGTGTCCATGTTGCATTTTGGGGCGTTTCCTGTCACGGGCACTAGGCCTACCAAAACAAGTGAGGTATAATCTTTATCGGGAGACTTAGGCAAGTGCTGGGTGGAAGGAAATTTATGGCTGCTCTCAGATTCCAGAACTATCTATCACTGATTGCTTTGCCACGTTTTTAGGTTTGCGAACGATTCTGGGTAACAGAACCTGGTGAGAGCCCCACGAGCCACCCCATTCTGAATTTCCCTTGGTGTCTAGTTTTAAAAAATGTATAGGTTTTCTAGCTTTCCATAGGTGCCTGCTGTGCTAGAGGCTGAAATCCACAGCTAGGCACTGTGCAAAAAACAGGTCAGTTTTCTTTGGGAAAATGTGATGTGTCCATATTGTGTTTTGGGGCATTTCTTGTTGCGAGCATTAGGCCTACCCACACAAATGAGGTGCTATTTTTATCAGGAGATTTGGGGGGAATGCAGGGTGGAAGGAACTCTTTGGCTCCAGTGTGTAAAAATACATCTATTTGAGAAATGCCCTGTAACTCACATTCTTGTATGGGGACCCCAAAATTCAGAGATGTGCAGATAACCACTGCTTCTCAACACCTTATCTTGCGACCATTTTGGAAATATAAAGGTTTCCTTGATATCTATTTTTCACTCATTATATTTCACCAAATGAATTGCTGTATACCCAGTATACAATGAAAACCATTGCAAGGTACAGGTCCTTTATTGGCTCTGGGTACCTTGCTACCTATACAAGCCCTATATATCCCCACAACCAGAAGAGACTAGCAGACAAAACGGTATATTGCTTTTAAAAATCTGCCATAGCTGGAAAAAGTTATAGAAGAAAACGTGGACAGAAATGGCCGTATATTTTCACCTCAATTTCATTATTTCTTTATTTTAGATATTACTTTCTGTAAGAAAGACCTTGAAGGATCTACACAAATGACCACTTGCTGAATTTAGAATTTTATCTACTTTTCAGAAATGTTTAGCTGTCCGGGATCCAGCATTAGTTTCACATCCATTCCTGTCACTAACTGGAAAGAGGCTGAAAGCAAAAAAAAAAAAAAAACTGCTGTATGTCCCAGTAAAATGCCAAAATCGGGTTGAAATATGTGATTTTCTGATTCAAGTCTGCCTGTTCCTGAAAAGCCGGGAAGATGGTGGATGGTGATGTTAGCACCACGAATCCTTTGTAATGCCATTTTCAGGGGAAAAACCACAAGCTTTCTTCAACAGCCCCTTTTAAAAAAAAACGAATTGTCAGCTGTATTTTGGCTAATTTCTTCTTCCCCTCCAGGAGAACCCACAATCTCTGGGTACCTCTAGAATCCCTAGGATGTTGAAAAAAAGGACGCAAATGTGGCGTGGGTAGCTTATGTGGACAAAACGTTATGAGAGACTGAGCGCGAACTGCCCCAAATAGCCAAAAAGGCTTGGCACCGAAGGGGGAAAAGGCCTGGCAGTGAAGGGATTAAAGGGACATTATAGTTAGGAAACAGAATAAATGAAAATAGAAATTTCAAAGGTTACAGGGGTATTATAGTTAGGCTCACATTTAAAAGGTGCAAAACCATACAAATTTACTTGTTAGAGTTATCTCAAGTACTGTAACTCGTGCCCCAAGGTAATTATAATTTATGCTCTCGCCATGCACTAATTCCCCTACATATTATGCCACTCATGACACCAATGTAATATTTGCAGTAACATTTTTGACAAAAAACATGTGCATGGCGGGTGCACAAAT
This sequence comes from Pleurodeles waltl, assembly GCF_031143425.1. Lineage (NCBI taxonomy): Eukaryota > Metazoa > Chordata > Amphibia > Caudata > Salamandridae > Pleurodeles > Pleurodeles waltl. The sequence goes on from NC_090440.1 coordinate 1,801,043,042, forward strand.
TATATTTACCTTAGGGCACAAGTTATAGTTACTTGAGATGACTCTAACTATAACAAGTGGATTTCTATGGTTTTCTATGTTTAAAATGTGAGCCTAACTATAACGTCCTTGTAACCTTTGGCTTTTTAAGCAAAAAAAAAAAAAAATATATATATATATATATATATATATATATATTCATGCACCAACTGTTCTCAATCAAAAAGAAGTCCCGGACACTTGTGGGTGCATTTGCAAACCAAGTTTAATATCGCAGACAGTTTACTCCTAATGCGTTTCGACAGTAGTTTTGATCACGGAATGGGGCACTGAACATTCTATTCACCACATAGTTAAAAAAAGTGAAAACAAAAAATGGACACATCAATTCAGTGAATGTGAAGACAGACACCATCTTGGAATGTTATAAATTTATCCTAGCAAAATGCATAACATTCATGCATTATTCAGTTAAAACACTGAAACATGAAATGTTATATCCAATTGCACCTTTATTATATTGTTTCTTATCAATAAATAATTCCAGAATTCAAGTCTTATTCAACTGACAATATAACGGTATGTTGCCCAGGTGTTCCAATGCTAAAAGGACCATAATTTCAAATAAGTACAAACATTCACTTCATTTGAAGTTCACCACAAAGTTAGACAGAGTGAAAAAAAACAGACACAACAATTGCTATCCCGATGTAGTGAATGTAAAGACGGTCGCCATCTTAGAATGTTACACATATTAGTAAAATGCTTAACATTCATGCATCATCTGATTTAAATACTGGAACACTAAATGTTATATCCAATCACACCATTCTTATACTGTCCCTTATCAATCATATCTTATTCAGCTGACAATATTTCAGTATGTTACCCAAGTGTCCATATGCAAAAATGGCCATAACCTGAATATAGACTCCCCTGTTAAAAGAACCATTCATTCATATAAATACGAACCCCTCATGCAAAATATCAATCTCAAATGTATAATCACAATCCTCCATTTTATATGTGCAACATTATAATATCCCTGGATGAATTAATTAAATTAGATCAACCCCAAGTGGGCATAATTTCACAGGGTATAGTATGTTAAAATCCAAACTATACCGGGATTCCAGAATTCTCAATTTTTGTTCTCTATTTCCCCCCTCATATCAGGAGCAATTGAATTAAGAACCAGGAACCATAACAATCTGTCATTCTGAAAGTGTATTCCGCAAAGTGTCTTGCTATTGGATACTGAAAATTATGATGGCGTATCACTTTCTTGTGTTTCAAAATCAGTTTATTTGCTTTATGAATTGTACTGCCTATATACATCTTTTCACATGGATCGATCACAGCATAAACACAATAAATGGTGTTGCAATTATAAAACGCTCCTATTTTAAAGGTATGTGTGCTGTCAGGAATTCACAATTCCACCCAGTTTTGAGTGTCCATGCATGCTTTACATTGCATGCAGCAATAAAATCCCACACATTGAACTTTCCTCACTACTTCAGTTGTTATCATATCATGACATAAATTATTTTTTAATGACCTGCTCCTACGGAAATTAACCTGAGGGGTTTCAGGAATCTATTTATCTAAGATGTTATCTGTTTTCAGAATAGGTCAATTAGTACTGAGTATCTTTCTTACATCATAGGCTTGACTGTAGTAACAAACCTAATACAGTCTTTTGCATGGTCAATCTTTTTCTGTTCTTCATATAATAGATTAGTTCTGTCCCATGTCTCTACTTTCTTGATAGCAAGGTCAATTACCCTTTCTCCATAACCTCTCTCACTGAATCTCTGAGTCATTATCTTGATTTCCTCCTGAAATGTGCTTGTCATGAATAGAGACCCAGGTGGACCAGGTCCTTTTTTTAAAAGGAGGGGGGTGCACTGAGACCCCCTCCAGGGCTTATTGAACCCCTGAGACAACCACTTCCCCTGTCCCAAGGCTTGGTTTTTAATAATGGAGGGAGCCATGTGGATCCCTCTACTAGGTTTCTAAGAAACCACAGGAACCACCACCTCCCTGGGGATTTGATCTAAATCAGGGAGGGGACCTTGTTGCCCCCCTCCCAGGCCATATACAGCTTGGGTCTGTTGGTCTGTGATTGGGTGTGTGAGTGTCTAAGTGGGACTGAAAGAGGGTGTATGACTCTCTCGTACCCTAAGGTAACTATAATTCATGCCCACGCCATGGAAAGTTTTGTCATAAATGATTTTACAGGAAATGTTGTAGTGATATTATCAATGCTGTTATAAAAGATGTCATTAGCCATGTAATATCTGGGGTAATAAGCAGTGTATACCTAGGTATAACAGTCAAAAGTGTGAAGGGACTCACTACAGTGAACAAGACTCTAGAAGAGTTGAAACATGTTGGTGGCTGTGAAACTCAATAAAAGACTGATAATTGGATTTCGTGGAGTGTTGTGAATTTCCTTTGGTTGAATAATTATTTACGTGGCTAGTCTCAGCCGTCACAAGCACTAGCAGATGAGTGCGTCACTTAAACAGACTGACTTTGTCTTTGATATATATATATATATATATATATATATATATACGTATATATATATATATATATATATATATATATATATATATATACACACTACACACTGTACCCTAAGGTATTCTTTACAACTCTTGTGGCCTGCCTCCTACAAATACTGAGACATGTCCAAGATTTATTCTGTTTTGAAGCTTTATCTTTGGTACAGTGCAAACAGCCTTTCAACAAGGAGAACATACTGAAAGCCAATAATGCCATTGTACTCTGGTCATAAAGGATACAGTGTGTAACTCAGGTACTTTCAGGGATCGGCATTTAGAAACACTTATTCCCTTCTTCAGAGGCAGATTTTCATCCATTGGGTAATAGGCTGATTCAGAGGATTTGTTTATAAAATCTTCCCTCTATTCGTCAAAGGCATCTTTCCTTCCAGGTAATACCCATGATCATTTTTGACAGGACACATTTTGTGATGTGCGCTTCCTGTAAGCATTGTGTGTGATCCCAGATCATGAGGACCTGTTTGGGGACGTGGGTTAGTTTACTCATTCCTATATCAAGGACCTCTTCTTTAAGAAGCTCCTGTCAAAGATGTATCTCTTGGCAGTGTTATTGCCTCCTATATCTTAAATGTTTCGAAGTGCTGCAGTAGCGCCTAAGAAATTTCTAGCCTGGTTGCATGCCATGTCCAAAACCGGTCCCAGGATGCTTGTTTCTAGACCAGGGAGGACCTGGTCTGGCAGTTCGGGCTGGACTGTTCCCATAGGGAGCAGGGTCAAGACTGATTTGCATATGGCTGTGTCCAAACTGGAATGGCATGGTGAGCAAAAAACTGATGGATTAAACCTAGATCTGTGACTGGGGGTGAATGTTTGATTTGTTCTGCATGCCGCCCATCAACTGTTGTTTTTGCATTTGTCGCCCCAAGTGGGAAGGGTATGCCCAGACGTGGGTCCTGTGCACACTATGCCACCAGATTCAAGCTATCCTGGCTGAAGAGGGGTGAAACCCCGAAACCGGTCCCAGGGTGCTTGTTTCTGGTCCAGGGAGGACCTGGTCTGGCAGTTTGGGCTGGACTGTTCCCATAGGGAACAGGGTCAAGACTGATTTGTATATGGCTGGGTCCAAACTGGAATGGCATGGTGAGCAAAAAAACTGATGGATTAAACCCAGATCTGTGACTGGGGGTGAATGTTTGATTTGTTCTGCATTCTGTCCATCAACTGTTGTTTTTGCATTTGCATGCCATGTCCACATCAGGCCCATTATCCATCTGTCAGGATCTACTAATTCCCAGACCAGACAATGTGCTACCTCTTCTGTTCCTGGTTCCTGCAGGGCTTCCCATACAGGAAAGTTTCAGACCTTAGACAGGGGTGTTAATGGTTTGTTCACAGACTTGCAAGTAGATATGGAGAGTAAATAAGAAGAGCATGAAGATAGTTAAGAACAGATTTTCCCTTGTGTTCATTATCAGTGCTTGGATTTTTCTTGGGCTTAAACCATCTGCACTGTTCACAGAATGAAGGGAATTTTGGATGTTCAGTTCATGTTCAATTAAACAAGAGTAAATTTATATTTGTCGTTGTGTGACTATTTAGAAAAAATGCATTAATGACCTTAGCTTGGTATTCTACTTCACCAACAGTCAGAAATTGTTGAACAAGGTCAAATGTTATATAATATGGCCTTTTTACCCTTCCAGATATATGGACAGAAGCTTGAATAGTGTATATCCTGCTGTAATACCTCACTTACAAAATCAGTTGAGTGCTTATGGAAAAGGCACAAAAAAATCTTAACTGTATTTCTGTCCCAGGATCAAAGGTCAACATTCTCACATTTACAAAATGCCTGACCAATGAACAAAAAAGCACATTTCATGGCATATTTGACTATTTTACAGACAAAGGCATTCAATGATTGCAGGAAGATGAGTTTTGACTCTGTCTGGTCTGGTTAATTTTGGGAACAAAGCTCCACTTTCATGACTTTGCACACAAACTAAACAAACCTATGCAATATACATACATATACATTGACAGTGATACCTCTCTTTCTAAATTAAGTTCTGTGTTTGGAGATCGGAAACTACAAAATAATTTCAGAAATATCACTTATAGATTAAGGCCCGTATTTATACTTTTTTTGCACCGCATTTGTGTAGTTTTTTGACGCAAAAACAGCGCAAACTTGCAAAATGCCAGGTTTGCGCCGTTTCGCGCCGTTTTGCGTCAAAAAGCGGCGCAAATGCGGCACTAAAAAAAGTATAAATACGGGCCTAAAGCTCTGGCCCTAGCACCGTCAATCTATAGTGATGCACTGATAGGAAGATAATGTGGCTATATAACCATTATTAAAAACATCTGCCTTACCAACAAATACAAAATGTAAATGTCATAACTATTAGAATTGTTAGCCTTAGGGTGATTATTCCCCAAGTAATTTGCCTCCCTCCTCTATTTTTACCTGCCTTGTTTTTGCTGACCAGTGCTAAAGTTTGTGTGCTCTCTCCTCTAAACAAGGTAGCATTGGCTTATATCCAATTGTCATATTAGATTTACTCATCAGTCTCTAGTAAAGTGGCGTTACATGTGCCCAGGGTCTGTAAAGGAAAGGCAACTAGGGGCCCTGAAGCACAGGTTGAGCCATCCACTTACATGTATGTAAGAAGTTGGACATGCACTTTTAAGTTTTACATGCCTTGATAGTGAAAAAATCCTAATATTGTTTTTAGTACTGTAAGGCGTATTGACCCCACTGGATAACAATACAGTTGCCCTATTATACTTTATAAGTCTAATTTCCAAATGGGAAGATATAATCAGTTCATATTTGGTGTCTCGAAAATCACAATTTAAAATCCTAACTTGTGAAGTCGAATTTTAAATTGTAATTCTGAAAATTCCACTTTTAGAAGGTTGGAATTTCCTGCCTTAGCCATTTAGTGCCTGTATCCTGTCTCTGGTAACATGAGTAGGTGTAGCTGACAGTTGAGCTTTGTGTATTCCTCCTAGACATCCACACACATTAGGGAGCTTAAGTGTGCTTGCAAGGGCCATTTTTGGCAGGATGGGAGGGAGGAACTGGACACAGCATTGGATACAGATGAATAGGCTGCATTCTGTGACATGGAATGGGCCTCTTCCCACTGTGCCGCTCGCACTGAGAAATCAGCACAAACCGCCGCCAGACAGTCTCTTCGCACAGCAGCATCAACAGCCCACAGGGAAACACCAACTTAAAGCTCCAGCCTGCTCATCTGTGAAGCTTGGCTTGTTCTTCAAGCCAGGTTGACAAGCACCAGGGATGCCCTCCTTGTTCCCTGTGAGCATCTTCAGCATGAACAAGACTCTTGGCACAAAAACTTAACAATGTGAAACTTTAGCTGGCTTATCTGGGGTTGCTTCTGACCCATGTTTCATTGCGGTTGGCCTCAACTTTTGACTTTGACTGGTCCAGCGCGACCAGATAGCCACAGCTAGTGCTTTCAGCTTTTAGGCACTATTTTTCACTTTATTCTTAAAATATTCACATCTCCAGTTCTACGGATTGCATTTTTGTAATTTTGGCCTTGTTGCATTTATTAAATGTTGCTTTATTCTTCAAACCAGTTGTGGGATCTATTTGTGTGTCATTATAACAGTGTTACTGTTTGAAGTGTTGCACAAATACCTTACACATTGCTTTTAAGTTAAGCCTGACTGTTGTTTTCAAAGCTGCCACAGGATTGAGCACAGGTAATTTGGGAGTTAACTTAGGGTTTGCTTGTGCCTTACCTTGACAAGGATTATGATTGCTTCTTGACCACCTCCCAGCCAACCAGTAACCCAGTTTCTTACAGTAAAATTCCCAAGGATACCTCACCTAAGCAAATTTCTTTCAGGTTCCCCATGAGGAAATCCCTCAAATTAACACAGATTTCTTAATTTTTTTACAGACAAGCAGAAATCCCTTGGCTGTGCCTCCCAATTGTACTTTCATTGAAACACCTGTTCAAGGGTTTGTTCAGTCTTTATTGAAATGGGCCAGAGTACACATTTGTATCGACTTGCAGAGACAGTTGAAGGATATGCAACAGTCACTGAAAACAAAATTTGCAATGGGTTGTTAAAAAAGTCAAGCTAAGAATAAATGTGTTGTTTCAGGCAAAGGCTCATAGAATGGCTGTCACAAGACCGAGCGATTGTGTAAAATAGAGGGATGAAAAACAAATTAGCCAAACAGAATGTTTTTAAAAGCCAATTACTGTGACATTTATCTTTCTTACTACCTACTGTAAGGAATGCATGACAGTGGATAACAGCTCACCACTGGCTCCTTTGTGAACTATTCGGAAGAATCATCTTCTGTAGCATGATTCTAGAAGTCACTTGTGGCTAATCTTTCTGACCTTGCGTTATGGTTGTAACTATGAAACACCGCAAGCTTGTTTTTTTTTTTTTAAAAACAGTCTGTCTCGCTTCCTATCCCAAAAGAGTGCTAGATGATGTGTGTTTGTGAAATCGCAAAAGTGAAACTTGCATTCTATCCTGCCCATTAGCTTTAATGCAGGGCATTACTTTTAATGACAAGTTCTAAAATAAAACAGTAAGACTCTGTTGTCATGCTTCTGAAGTTTTACATTTCCACAGGGAAACTTACAAAGAGATTGGTAGCCAGCCACCTTCAGACAAGCAGTTGAGCATCCTAAGATAATCCGTGGAAATGTCTCTTATTCGTTTCAAATGGCTGGTAGCATCAGTGACCTGGAAATACTTTGTAACCTCTATTCCAATGCTAAATATCTCAACCTTTTTCAATGGTTTCGTGAGTGAACTGCGGGATCTCAAAATGACGGTAGGGATGCAGAATAAAACACCGATTTTTTTTATTTATTTTTATTAGGAACAAACTATTATTCAATTTAATTAGAAGCAATGCTTTTTTCTTTCAGTCATTAAATTCCTTTTTAAAGTGAGGATGCTGAATCCAATTTATGGGCATGGGTGGCATACTACTTCAGGAAAAGTATGCACCAAATGTTTGAAGGAATCATTTATGACTCTTTTGTTGAAAGGCCTGTATTGTGAATGTTTGAAGGTATGACACAAATGGAAGGACACATCCTTCAACAGGAAGGCAAGCACTGGTGAACAGTCCAAAAGGATAGTTAATACATTGCTGTGGTAGGCGAATTTCCATAGGAAGAGGTGCACTACTCTTTAAGTTCCATAACATAGCATTGGATCCCTCAAGGTAGCTTGAAGATACCTCATGATGTGGTAAAGTACTCTGAGCATATGTCAGTGAACAAGGTTGTATCTCTGCTTAACAGAAAACTGACTGCTGTCAATTTTGAATCCCAGTTGCCAATACACTGGGGCCCATATTTATACTTTTTGCCACAAAACTGCACTAATGCAGTTTTGCAGCAAACAGTTTAGCACCAGCTTGCGTCATTTAAAAATGCCAGCCAAGCATAGTAATTAAAAATGTCCACGAAATAGATAAATACCCATGCCCCATTGCCCAAAGCACAACCTTGAAGACTGATGGAGTGCAATTTTCTAAGGAGGTTGCTGAATTGGAGGTGTGAGTATCAATAGGGTTATGCATCAAAATTGAATATTGTGGTTTAACTCAAGTATTGGTATTGATGGATGAATGTTGAATGAATTATTGAAGCTTAAGAATTGTTGATGCTTATGCACTTTTGTCAGAGAAGATAAAGAGAGTAATCTACTAAGAATTAGTCTAAGATTCTGTGATAAATAAAAAAAAGAGTTGATTTATGGTTTTCTTGTCTGCTAATGATTTTTGGTGCACGTTGTGAGGCATCGTCAACTGCTCTTTTGAAACAGGGACAGTAACAATTTGTTGTGATTGTACTAATATTGGTCATTGTTAGTGGAACCTGATGCTCAAAGGTGACACTGCATTGATTCAGGTGATTTCCCGCTGGTCAAGATTTCATTGGTGTGCGTCAAACTCTTTTTGATTGAGAAAAGTCAGAAGCTGTAAAAAATCTGAATTGTTCTTTTTGTTTCCTTTAGAAGGGGGAGACAAAGACTGTTATCTTATGTTGCATGGAATGGTAGAATTGAAGCTTTGTGTGGATATGAAAAAAATGCAATGGAGTGGAGCCCCTAAACGGAGATGGCTCTTGTATCACATTGCACAGCACTGGTATTGGTCAGTTGGTGTGAAATGCCATGCTGAAATTAATTGAGCTGTGTGGAGAGCCACACAGTGATTGGTTAGTTGTTGGACAGAGCTGCCCTGAGCTTGGGTGACAGGCTTACTGAAATTTATGTATACGGAGCAGAATCAAATCATGGAAGATTTGTATTTCGTTGTTTTCCATTTGTTGATTACATTTGAAATCATTTGTCAAAGCTATTAGAAGTTTAATGAGAGGTGATGTAACTATTGCCGTACAAGAGGGCGATGAGGCACTTCCTGCAGATTCTCCAGCTTATCCTATGATGATGGAGGAAGGGTTTCATACCTGTGTATCACTTCCCCGATTGTCCAAGATCACTGAGAAAGAAGGTCCATTAAGCTTTCCTAGATGAGGTACATTTAATTTGAGATTTATAGACTGACTATGAGAAACACTTTGTGACATGAAGCTTCCTCCTAGACCTACACAATTTGAAACACTCAGTGCTTGGGAGAAGATGACTCTTACTAGGGATAGAGAAAAATACAAAAGACGAACAAAGAGAGGTATGAGATGCAATATAGGATGTACAACAACAGAGATGAAGAAATAACATAGTGGCAGGAGCTATATTATATCCTGTCACTACTGATGATAAATCAAAGAATCTTGAGAAACAAAAAAATCCCAAAATTAGGAAGGGCACAATTGAAAAAGATAATTAAAAAAATGTAATTGTGATAGTGATTTATGAGATGAGATTTTAGATCAATGATTGACAGCATTTCCATCACCTTAAGTGGCTCCTGTAACAAGTACTGGGGGTATTTTAACTAATAATGTGACAGTAGCTACAACCCCTGTTGATCCAAATGCATGTCAGATTGATGATGACTGTTTATTTTATTAGTTAATTAAAACCATAACAATATTCCTTCAACATAAAATTTAACAAAACAACATTAATGCACTAAAACATATATATTACTGTAACCGGGTGGGTCCCGCAACAAGAGAACCTGAAGGAAAGGTGCCCTGGGGGGACCGCGCACGTCACCCCGGGAGAGGAAGTTCGGGTTACCCACAAGACAAAAGAGGGACTAAAAACGTGCACTGCGTCGAGAAAGGAAGAAGAAGAGCTGCAGGAGGACTGCGAGGAAGAAGACACCAGACTTTGACAGCACGAGCCAGGAGTATACCGCAACGCGGGCAACAGAAGCCCCGGAAGGCAGACTGGGTATCGGGCTCTTTTGGGAAGGAAGGAGGGAGTGGGAGGAGGAAAGTGGTAAAAAGGGGACGACCCCACGCGGAATAGGGGGGTAATACTGAAAGAACAGGCTCATATCGAGTTGCAAGAATGTTCTTTCAGTAGTTTCTATTTGTTTCTTCTCTTTCTTCTTTCTTCTATTCTTCCATTTCCGTCTTCATAATTCCTGCTTTATTTTTTTCGCCTTAATTTAAAGGGAAAATGACACAAGAGAAATACTTGGGGCACCAACCCATTAACCCACTGCACACCACGCAAAAAGGGAGGAAGGGGACTGTGAAAACAACAGACCCTTCGACAACCGATTAAGATTTCTTTATTTATGCAGTTTTTTTCTTTTCTCTTCTTCTTCTTTGTTGGATCTGGGGACAAACTAGAGTAAAATAGGAACATACACTGCACAAGGGGGAGCACCACCTGGGCAAATAAAGAGCACATAGGATGAGTGCAACCCCAAGACCCCTACCAACCCCAAGACCCCTACCACCTCATCGCACCCTTCCCTTACTAACCGCAACCCAAGCTCCCTAATCCCGGCTGTCCACATCACCGACTTTCACCTGAGCAGAGATGCCAGAGGCTTGCATCCGGAGGGACAACTGAGCAGAGGAACAGAGAGGATTTTACAATAAGAACAGTTGGGACTTGGACATAATAAACCGTATAGCCAAAGAGAGTCTTCCGAAAATTATAGAATAAAGTCACCTTAGAGCACTAATTCCCTGACCTGGTTCTATTCTATCTGCGCCGCTACACCCACACTCCAACAATTACATAAAATTTATAAAACTGGGAAGAGTTAAATATATTCTACAGATTTGATTTGCTCCTGGTTGAATCCGTTTCCTTTCTTCGATGTGTTCACTCAAAATAGATGGATTTTGTTTCTATTTGCGCCCTCTCTATCGCTGGTTGTTTCGGCAGATGTTAGTTTAGCAGAATTTTTTTGCAAAAATTTAACCAATCTAATATTTAATATGATGTTTTGTGGATTAAATGCTTCAATTAGTGCTTGTCTACAGGATCTAATCCCTAAGCCATTTAATTAATTGTTCAGCAGCCAAGGCTAGGGAAATACAGACCACATGCACCAGGTTTTCTACCGCCAGATGACAAAGGCAGCACTCAGGCACACATGCTCGTGGCCCCTTCTTCCATTTTGGCATGAGGTCTAGGGTTGGAACTTTACCCAGCCTGATCCTTAGAAAGCATTGCTTGATTTTCCGTGAGTTGGGGGCAGCCATAAGTGATGATTCTGAGAGAGCGTAGTTTTAAATATTATATATTATAGACGTGTAATGCTTACATTCGACTAAAACAGTCTTAGAATATATTAAATAAAGGTATAAGTTTTGCTCATGTATGAATGTTAATGCTGAAATAATAATTATTTCTAGTTATATGTAGAGTCGTGAACTAGCCGTGTAACTCTCATTTAAAATCTATTTTTCTGCTTTTCTCCATGCGGACTCGCAAAAGAACTATGACCCAGCTATTGTTCTCTTCTGTTGATGTTCTCCAAATTGATGTTCTAAAATTGTTTTGCATGATGCCCAACATGCTAATGCTAATTTGAGGTAAGGAGAGGTATTCAATTGACTGACGAAACTGACGTGACTGACATGAAGCTATGCTGAACTGATATTCTGTTGTTTATCATGCACCATGGTTTAATCTCTGCTGTTATATCTATCCTATGATCTTGATTATCGCATTCTTGAAAGTTCATTATAATTGCCACTCTGTGATTATGCTTTTATGTCCCTTGGGTTTGAGACTAATGCGTTTAATATTAGATTGTAATCAATAAGGAATAAATTCACAAAATCTTCCTTCAAGGTGTGGTTATTTGAGTCTGAGAATTAATTAATGCGCCGAAGGTTCAATTAATGGTTATTGTGAAACATAATTGATGTTTGGTAATCTCGTCCTACGGAGACTCACCACTGGGTCAAAAGGTTCATCGACCTAAACGAGTCCTGATGTGTATGAATTGACATATACGGACGCGTTAACAGTTTTTTGAGAATTTTATATGAGTTAAGAATCAACCAGCCATGTGGCCTTTTAGTCAGAGCCTCCCTGTCTTCTAACCAGCTGTATAGTTTACTTGACTTATTCACTGCTTTGTTAAAAGCCGGTGCGGGAAGCGAGTGGTCCCATACCTCACCTAAGTTCAAGAGGGTTATACTCTTTTCCAGATACCTTTTATAATTGCTATTCCCTCTTTCTAAAGTAAATTCCTGCCAGACTAAATTGGCTAAAGACCCTTTTTGGGCGCGTCTAAGTTTGTAACAGCATTTGATGAGAGCCGCAGTACTAGCCAGCGACTGCTTTACCAACATAAATTCTAGTCTGACCTGGGCTCCAGAGGCATGCCTTGGTAACCGAAAGACACACTTATATGTCTTTAACAGAAGGTTCTCCAGGAGAGCTACCTCCATCCCCCCTCATTATTTCGGGCCCGTAGGAGAGGGTTGGCAGTAGTTTTGCTCTCATTATGGCTCTCAAAGGGTTCAGGGCATGGCCACAGATTGAATTTGAGAGCTTGCAAAAGGCGTAAGCAAGTGTTTGCGCCTTATTTTTTGTTGCTTCTTTTTGTGGCACGCAGTTGCACCTGGCATCAACCACAACTCCTAGGGACCTGTAGGAGCTTACTTCCTCCAAAGTCTTTCCATTCAGGTACCATTTACGCTGGCTGGTGGGTCTGAGATTTATAGTAATCATTTTATATTTGTTGTAGTTGATTTCTAATTTATTTATCCTTGCAAACTCCTCAAGTTTGTTTAGTAGTTTTTGCATGCCTATTCTGGTGTTGCTAATTAGTAATAGGTCATCTGCATATAGCAAACTAGAAAGTTGTTAGCCACCCAGAGAAGGGGAATGGGATGATTCATCATTTAACTTGGCAGACAGATCTGCTATATACAGGTTAAAGAGTGTTGGGGCCAATACGTAGACTTGTTTAACACCAACTGTTGTTTTAATTTCCCTAGATAAATGTGAGCCTTCCCCTAGTTTTACCTTCACCCATGTATCGGAGTAAATCATCTTGATAGCATTTAAAATAGTACCTGGTAGCCATCAAAGCTGTAATTTGGCCCACAGTTTGCCATGTGGGACACAGTCAAAGGCAGCTTTAAAGTTAACAAAATACATGTAGGTGGGAGCCCTGGTTGCTTTTTGCTCTGTTGGTGATGAGTCCCAGTGCCATGAGGTTCGCTAATGTTCCTTGATGTTTAGTGAAACCGCTTTGATTTAACAGCAGAATGTTTTTATCTGTAATCCACGTCTCTAAGTGCTTTAACACACAAGATGAAAAATACTTAAGGTCAACATCTAGGAGAGCAATAAGTCTGTAATTGCTTGAAGAAGCCGCATTCCCTCCTCTGTAGATGGGTTGAATTATTGAGCCTCTCCAGGTTGCCGGGACAATTCCCATTGTGAGCACACAGTTGAACATTGCAGGCAGGAACTTGGCCCATCTTTCTGTTTCCAGTTTAAACAGTGCCTGCGGTAAACCGTTTGGTCCTGGTGCACAATCAGTTCGTGACTTCCCGATGATTTTTATTAATTCTGGTGCTGAGATCTTCACGCTTTCTGAAACATCAGGTTCCTGTTTTTTTTTAAACCTGAGGGGTTCGCGGCTCATTTTCGGTAGACAACTCCTTTAGATGCGACTTTAAATAGTGCACCCATACTTCTTCTGTTATATTTGCATTATTAGCTGCCTTTGGACCCTTATCCATTGTATTAATGATTTTCCAGAATCATTTGGGGTCAGATGTTTTGGACGCAAAGTATAGTTTGGCCGAAAGCGTCTTCTGCTGATGTTTTTAAAGGACCATAGTTCCCTTTTAAGTAGTTTCCTTTGCTCTCGCAAGGCAGCCAATAAAGATCCATTGTCTGGGAACTTACGCATTTGCCTTAGTAGTTTACCTACAGCTGCTTTCCTTCTACAGACTGGCAGTGGTAGATGTAAAAGTTTTTGATAGTTCAGTTGTGCTCCCTTTCTTGTGTTTCCTGTGGAGTCTTTATTTATAAGGTCGGTTGCGAAGTTCTCCCAGACCGTTGCCAATTTCGCCCCGCTCATGGCCATTGATTCTAGCCTTAGTAGAGCCCCTTCTGCTTGGCTTTCAGTAGTGTCTGATGACCATTTAAGTCGCTTTAGGTTTTCAGTGCCAATCACCCCTTCCAGGGCTACGGCTTTCTTTGGCTTATGTGGTGATGAACGAATCCCGATTACCTGCGGCTTGTGATCACTTTCTACGCGGTCCAAGATGCTCAAGTCACTCACTAATGTATACAGGGCGGGGGTTACCAGTGTGTAGTCGAGGTGAGAGACTGTTTTCCCGGAGGATCTTGTCCACACCGGTGGGATGTCAGGTGACTTTTGACCATTTAGCACAAAGAGGCCTAGAGCTTCACAGGTGCGTATAAAACTCTCACCTGACTTGTCTTTCCTGCGTTTTAATGGGAGGATTTGGGCGAGCACTAATGCCACTGTTTGGGTGTGATCTTCACCAGGATTGTGGAATAGGTTGAGGTTGAAATCGCCTGAAATTAGTCAATATGCTGACTGCACCATACTTTTCATCCTTATCAGTTGGTTTAATAACTTATATACTTCAGCTGTTTTGTTTTTTGGATTAATATATATCTTGACCAGGATCAGAGATTCCTGTATATTCTGTCCCCATCCATCAAGCGTGACTAATTGAAAGGGTAAATCTTCCTCCTTGTACTCTGAGATCCTTGCTAGGGTGCTCATGCTAATATATATCGCTAGGCCTCCCTTCAGCCAGCCAGGCCTATTGGTTCTTGTGGCTGGACTGAGATATTCTATAAATCCTACTAATGGTATTGATTCCATTGCCCAGGATTCCTGTATGAATATAATATCAAAGGTGCTAAAAAACGTTGTTACTTCTGGATCCTCCAACTTTGCCCTCAGGCCACCTATGTTCCAGGAGCAGATGTTCAAAACGCCTTGTAGGGATAGTTCTTCAGCTGTTCAGCTGTTGCCCATCGGTCCTGGGGGGGAAGACAACACTACCCATTCCCTTCCCTGGTGGATCTCTGACCTAAAACCAATCTTTTCCTGCTTTCTTCTTTCCATATTTGAACTTTCAACTGGGTCTTGGGAGGTCTTCTCTTGCTAATCATTTCTTCAGTGACTCTGCTGTGAGGGATGACTGCGCATGTTCCGTGCAGGACAGACCATGTGCCTTTGGGCATTTCCAGTTGTTGAGAGGCTAGTAGCGGGGTGGATATTGTTCACCTTTATTTATGGCCACCTCAATACCCCAGGCTTTCAAAAGGTCCCTTCTCTTCATATTCTGTTTGGGTAGGACCAGCTCTGCAAAGATAGTGAGTGTTGGGTCCATATGTTGGCTGCCTCTTGCTTGAATAAATTTGATTGCAGCAATGTCATCCGAGGCCACGTGCTGTAGGTCCGGGAGTGCTTTTATGAGTCTTAAAATAGTAGACCAATTGAGAACATCTGTGGAGGACCATGAGGTGAATTCCGGAATCCTGATCAGCTGGTAATTTGGTTCAGCATTTTTTTTACCTATTTGTGAGGCCTGGTTTTGCTCTGCATGCTTGTTGTGTTCCAGATTGAAAAACCATTACAGATGACACAGCCCATTAGGGCACAGCCTATTGTGACACAGCCTGGTGTGACACAGACTGTTGTACACTCTGATATACCTAATAATGTGACTGCCCAATTTGTGACTGACCTGGCTGTGATACCTACAGGTGTTACTGATTCTATTGTGACTTTATCAGGACCTGTTGCTAGGGTTATCAGAGCACAGCCAGTAGAGATGTACACATCAAATGCTCCAACATATTGTCCCACATTCAGCAGCTGGAGGAGCTGTTGGAGAAGAACCTGCTGCAGGGTTTACCCCAACTTCACAGAATTTGAATGGCCACCCACACAGGCTACTGATCATTAGTAGATGAATGAGAATTGTTTTTATGACACAGACAGCGCAAGCTGAGACAAATGTGTTTGAAGATGGGATTTTACACCATGATTTGAGGAAGCTGCCATGAAGAGTGCAAAAACAGTGAATGCCGAAATCCCAGATACTATTCACAATACAGAAAGAGAGAGACCATTAAATGACCTGAGATTAAAAATAGAATTGGAAGAAATAATTAGAGGGTGTTTAGGTCATGATCATGTTAATCAATACCAAAAAAAATAACGATTTACCTGTGCAAAGAAATTACCAAGTGAGCTGCAACTGTACATGCCAAATTGACTGAACTAGAAAATAAATATGATGTTGATCTTTCTAAGAGCACCCTTTTGCAGAAACATTTCTGGGTAAATTTGGATGAGTAATCAAATGAGGCAATGCATTCTTCAGGAATGTGATTGCACATTATTGAATTAGTGTAGTGCTTTGTCAGATGGCGTGAGGTTAAGAAATTAGAAAGCAAATTGGCAAAGAAGCCTGAAAAGAAAAATACACCATTAGAGGCAGCTGAAGTAAAGGGAAAGCTACCTCCAGGTCCCCAGATGATGGAGAAGTTTTCACTTATCCATTGAGAGAAATACCTGGTGGAGACTATGTTCATGTGCCTTGTGGTAGGGGAGATCTTGCCAACAATTTCCCCAAGTTGGGAGAAAACCCTATGCAGTGGTAAACATAGGTTGAAAGATTTGTTAAGGTTTCAAAAGTATTGTTGATGATTTGAATACATTTATTGAAATTGTTGTTCAGAATGTAAAAATGCTGTACTTTGCCAAATTCTTAGCCACCGAGAGATTCCCACATTAATGCACCATCACCTACCATGATGGATAAATACAATGAGGTGGCTACTTCCCTGAAAGGCAGTGCTCCTTCAAAGAATTGTAATTATGTGAGGTTGAACAGGATCCAACAGGAAGTGAAAGAGTCAGTGCATGAATATTGTGATAAGTTATTGAAAGCGTTTCAACAGCATAAAGGTCAAAAACATCTTGAGCAGAATGAGATGGCATTCTTTATTTCAAAGTTTGTTCTTGGACTGAGGCCTAAGATTAATCAGCATATACAGCAGAATGTGATTTGTTGGCAGATAAAGTAATTGGATGAGATTCTGAAATATGACAAATATTGTAGTGATGGACAGGTGTTGAAGCACAAGCAAAGATGGTCCAGAAAGGGTTTTCCGGTACAGTCATTTACAGCAAATGTTAGTGAAATGCAAGGTGCCTGTTTTCAGCATGGCACACAAGGAATTGGGTTTCAAGCTGGATTGCAAGGTGTTCAAGGAAGTATGGTTGCTTCACAGAGTAGAGTTTGAGGAGATCTGATTGATCTGAGTTTTGGTGTAGATGTTGCAACATTGAAGAAAATGACTTTCTTCTCACTTTTGTAACAAGATTGGGCAATAGAAGAGGGTGAATCCAGATTGAATGAATGCTAATAATCGAATGCAAGGCGGTAATAAGGTGCAGATGAAAATGGACCCATTAAACAAATGCAAAAGCCAATACAAACTCAAGCTATAATGATGCAGGTTCCACAAGTTCAACAAAATGTGGGTAATCCTAAAATTAACAGGAATCAGATGTCCAGAATAAACAAAACTCAGTTCAGGCTCAGAACGATAAAACATTTCAGCAGTTTCTTAAAAGAAAAAGGGGAGAGCTTTGACTCTGACACTTCACAATGACGGTGCCTGAGTGGGGACGCAATTTGCATGCCATGCACAGTCGTAGAGGTAGACCAGAGTGTGCCATTTGTAGAAGGTGTGGTAAAAGGCCACTGAGTGTAATTTCTTATTGACACCAGTGCTACCTGTTCCACTGTTAGAACAATCGAAGTCTCACACCTACCCCTCTCAGTCAATCAATCAGAGAGTTTGTAAACTGCACTACTCACCTGTGAGGGTCTCAAGGTGCTGAGGGGGAAAAGGGGGGGGCTGCTACTTCTTGAACAGCCAGGTCTTCAGAAGTCTCCTGAAGGTAAGGAGGTCCTTGGTCTGATGCAGGCGGGTGGGAAGAGTGTTTCATATCATAGCTGCGAGGTGCGAAACTAATCTGTCACCCATTGTAGTTCTGCAGATGTGTGGAACGGTTGCGAGGGCGAGGTTTTTAGAGCCGAGATGTCGGGTCGGGGTGTAGAAGGAGAGTTGTCTGTTGAGGTGTTCTGGTCTGGTGTTGTGCAGTGCTTTCTGAGTGTGGGTGAGGAGTTTGAAGGTGATAATCTTGTTGACGGGGAGCCAGTGCAGGTCTCTCTAGTGGGCTGTGATGTGGCAGTGGCAGGGGATGTCCAGGATGAGGCATGCATAGGTGTTCTGGATGTATTGCAGCCTTTTCTGGAGTTTGGCCGTGGTTCCTGCGTGGAGGGCATTGCCGTAGTCCAGTTTGCTGCTTACGAGGGATTGGGTGACTGTTCTTCTGGTTTCTGTGGGGTTCCATTTGTAGATCTTTCGGAGCATGCGGAGGGTGTTGAAGCAGGAGGAGGAGATGGCATTGACTTGCTGGGTCATGGATAGTCAGGAGTCTAGGATGAATCCTAGGTTGCGTGCATGGTTGGTGGGAGTCGGAGGGGACCCGAGAGTGGCAGGCCATCAGGAGTCATCCCATGCGGAGGGGGTGGAGCCAAAGATGAGGAACTCAGTCTTGTCAGAATTGAGTTTGAGGCAGCTGTTCTTCATCCATTCGGTAATGGTCTTTATTCCTTTATAGAGCTTGGTCTTGGCAGAGTGAGGGAGAGGATCAGCTGGGTGTCGTCGGCATATGAGATGATGTTGAGGTCAGGAAAGACAATCCAAGTTGTTGGAGGTACAAATAAATAGCTTACAAATCCTATCTCATAAGAGGTTCCTTTAGAACTAGGTAAATTTGAAAAAGCACACATTTGTCATAAGGGGGTCGATTCCTGTAAATCTCCTGGGAAGGCATTTGTTTTGAAAGTTAAATTGCACAATCTATTGTACACCAGAAGGAGAAGAGTTTCAAACCTCCCATGATATGAAATTTAAGGTAGCTCAACAAGATTATTTAGGGCTTTATTCAATAAGAACAACAGAGGAATTGTCCCCCTGATTTGAGTGAAAGTGTAAATCAAGAAGTATGGGATCTTACAGGTAAAGAAATTGAACAAATCATCAATGTACAACCAACAATCTGTATTACAATAAAGCCAAATGCAATTTTCCTGAGAACACCACCATATCATTTGACCCCAAAAATAGTGACAGGAATAGCACCAATAATTGAGGACATGCTGAAGAAAATGGTATTTTTTTAAAACATGTTTGATTGCATTTTAGAAACATAAACATAATGCTTGCCTTAGACATCAATAAGTACAGCTGGTCAAATAACAGCTACTACATATACAATTGATGTAATCTAGGATAAAGATATAGTAGGGAGCCATGTACAGTACATGTAATCTTGGTTTATGAAGTTGTAATGACCAATGGAGGAAAAAGCAAGCATAAACAGCAACAAAACTATCTCAATCCTCCCACTTTATTTGCCCTACCAATTCCACATACTGCAATCAGTCAACCTGTTGAATTAAATGTGTGAGAGATCCCCGCACACAAGATGTCATAGAAGGCTACATACAATGCTGCTGTTGGATAAAAGGGTGAACATCAAGGGCAGAGATCCATCCTGTTTGTCTCAAATGCATTCCAGAATCAGTCTGTGCCCTCCCCTATAGCACTGAATTGACCTAACATGGCATCCAACAACATAGCTATGGGCTATTTGTGTTGGCCACGATATTCCTCCCTCGGTAACACTAAGCTCTCAGCTAAAGCCCAGGGTCAAACTTCTTCATGCTAGCCCCCACTAGGGGCGAAGCAGGGGGCTCCCAATGCTTGTTATCTGATGCTTAGCCCAGAGAAGTGCTAAATCCACAAAACAAATTTCAACCTTCGAGTGCTTGGGTCTAGGGTATAGTCCCAGAAGAAAGTGATTGTGAGAGAAACAGTAGGAAGTCTTTGTAACTTACTGATTATGGAGACACAGAAGCCCAGTTGGAAGTTCAGAATAGTTCAGGATTTTAGAAAGTTAAATGAAATAGTTATCCCATGTTGTCCACTGGTACTGAATCCAGCCCCCATGCTTCATCAAATTCCATGCACAGCAGAATTGTTCACTGTTGTGGATCCTTGTCAGGCTTTCTTTTCAATTCCATTGCATGAATGCAGCCAGCTCCTGCTCTCATTTATATTTTGAGAAAGAGTGTTCGCATGGTATCCAGTCCCCCAAGGGTATGCAGAGGGTCCTTCAATTTTTAAGCAGATTCTGAAGAAAAATCTTGAAACATTAAAAATGTCTTGCATTTTAGTCTTTGTACAATTTATCAGTGACCCATTTGAGACATTGAGTACACGAGGAGATAGTAAACAGGACACTACTGTGCTCCTAAACCATCTAGCTGAGAATGGAATATACACTGTCTCAGAGTAAACTGCATTACTGTTGAAAAGAAGTCCAATATTTGAGAGATATAATTGAAAAGGAATAAGAAAAGTATCACACTAGAGAATGGAGGTTGTTCTAGTGTTGAATCCTATGTAAATGCAAAGATCACTGAGATTGTTTCTTGGAATGATTGGCTACTGTAAAGAGTGAAAACCTAACTTTTCCCCTAGTGTCTAAAGATTAACTGAGGCTTACCCAGAAAGATGTGCCTGATCTGCTTCCATGGGACAACAAATGCATGAACGCTTTCCTAGAGTTAAGAGAAAGTATCTGCCATGCCTCAACACTAGGAATGCAAGACTACAATAATATGTTTACCTTGTTTGCAGTGAGAGGGAGGGCTGCGCTCTCTCAAAGCTTACTCAGATGCATGGTGAGGCAAGAAGGCCAGTGGCCTATTTTTCCATTACCCTTGATCCCATTGCTGCAGGGTTGCCCATAAATCAGTGACTGCCATGACTACAAGTCTCAAGAGGTGTGCAAACTTAGTGATGGGACATCCTTTAACTGTTATGGTCCCTCACTGCATAAAAATATTTCATAGCAGAACGAAGACCCAATACATGACACGCTTCTCAAAATGTGACATTAAAGCATTGCCAGGTTTTAAATCCCAGCACCTTTCTAATGTTTCCTTAAAGTGATGTATCTGATAATTTTGCACATGACTGTCTTGATGTTATGGATTTATGGACCAAGCTAAGGCCTGACATAAAAGATGAGGCTTAAATTAGACCTGCTTATATACTTTTTGTTGATGACTCATTTTTTTAGAACAAATAGGTTCCTTAAAGCAGATTATGTTGTCTGCACAATGCAAGACACTGCGGGAGCCTTCTGGCTTTGAGCTATTACCACAGCACAATTTACAGAGTTAATTGCCCTTACCAGAGCTTGCGGTTTAGCAGGCCAAATGAGAGTGACTATATTTCCAGATAGTCAGTATGGTGTTAGTGTGGTCCATGATTGTGAGCAGTTATGGTCAGAAAGGGGTTTCATTACATCATTATGGTTTACCCCAAGAAACGGAAAACATGTGAGGAGACTGATAGAAGCTTTGCAGATCCCTACTGAAATCGCTATTGTCAAATGTGCAACTCACAAGAGTGACAATGATTATGTCACATTAGGAAACAGGTATGGAGACAAGGTTGCATGTTATTGTGCAGTTGTGGTTAGCATATTTAATGGAACATTGACAGATGAATCTCATGAGGACACTGTCTTTTCGACATTGATGTCTGTAGATAACACATGGGAAGAGCTCAAAGATTGCAGGAAAATGTTTCAAAAGCAGAACAGCAGAGTTGGATCACAGCAGAATGTGGAAAGAATGCAAATGACATTTGGATTTTCAGAAGATGGGACACCAGTGTTACCAGACAGTTTGTTATCTCCCATGACATGACATTTCCATGGCCCAACACATTTAGGTAGGGATGCAATGGTCAGATCCTTCAGATGGAATTGGTTTAACCCCAGATTCAAGATGCATGCAGAGATTTTTGTCACCACTGCGTAACATGCCGACTGATGAATGTAGGGACATAAACACCACTTACACTGAGTCTTGTAGGGAGATCAGGTGGTCCCTTCAACAGAATGCAGATGGACTTTATCAAAATGCCTATCTGTAATGGGCTGACGTATGTCCTGATCATATTGTGAATTTTCTCTTGATAGATGGAAGCCTTCTCAACAAGAAGAAATTACAGTTTCACTGTAGCTAAACAGCCTTTAAGAGAGGTGGTACCCAGGTACAGAATTCAGGATACTATGGAGTCAGATTGAAGGACTCACTTTAACAAGGAGATCTTTGGAGCAGTGAATGTATTGTAGCTATAGACCAGTGGCTTCTGGAATAATCAAGCAACTAAATGATGCAATAAAGTCCTGATTGGCAAAAGTCTGTGCATCCTCTTCACTAAAATGGCCTGAAGCTTTGTATTTAGTGTTGATGCGCCTTCGAGGTACAACTGATAGGAAGACAGGTTTATCTCTGTACAAAATTCTGATGGGAATGGCCATGAGATTACCTGCTGTGCCCGCAAATGCATTTATGAACATAACAAATGACATGGTACTCGATTGCTGCAAAGGATGGCTGATGTGGTGTAGCCTGTTTCTTGGCAGGTTGAAGCTGTCACTGCAAATCCACATCAAGAGCAGTGCCATGACCTCAGCCCCAGTAAGTGGATGCTGATAAAAAAGCATGTAAGAAAGTCCTGTCTAGAGCAGATGTGGAACTACCCCTATCAGGTGATTTTAACCATAAACACTGCTGTGAAAAGTGCTAGAGAACATAACTGGGTGCATGCCTCAAGCACCCAGAGAACAGGAGATTGGTATGAAGAAATAGAGTTCAATGAGCCAGAAATGAGAACCTGGTGACGGTAGCACTGCTAATTTTAACAATCGCACAAGTACAAGGAACAAAACTGAAAGAGGCAAAACAGCAAGAAGAAAGAGGCAAATAACTGCAGACAGGTGACGAAATCCAATTCTTGAAAATCTCACAGAATGGGAATGGAACTCTTGATATAGAAGGAGGAGAAGCAAGAACTCAATTTGAATTGGTAGTTAAGACACCTGCAGAACAACAAGAAGATCCAGGGGTAGGAGCTAGCATTGAATCGAGCCCAAGAAGAGACTGCTGAATGGCCAAGAACATATTGTCAAAAGAAATCAAAATCAAGTGTCAGTTGGATATGTACCACCAACAATTGCTAACGAGACAGAGTCTAGTGGTATAAGTGAAACAGGACAAACACTCAGAAGATCCAAAAAAACAACAATACCTTATTGGAGGTATTCAGCACCTGAATGGACTAGATATGCTAAATGTCCCAGTATAAGATTTGCTTCAATAGAGTAAAGAACTACCTGAGGTACCTTGAAGTTGAATTTAGTTCAGGAAACTTGCATTTCTGAAAGGAACAAAAGTTACAAAAAAACTCATTGAATGAATTGTGCTAAATAAAGCTGCAAAATACTAACTTACAAAGAAATAGAACAAAAAATAAAAACTGTTTGAGGAAATATGTAATTCTGAAAGGAAAGAATCAACTCTTGCTGCTACACCTATTGAAAAGATATTACTTTAGACAAATGTGTCTCCTAGCCAGAGCTATATGCAAGATTATTGTGGTTATGGCATGTTTGGCAATAGTATTAGTAGCCATAACATTATAGTTAGTTATACACTTTAAACCAGCGAAAGAAAAATCTGTATTTTCATTTACTAAAATATCCATTCCTGACATAGATGAGGATGATTTGAAAGCCTCATTTATAGTTTACATGAAAGAAGATTATTCAACAAATGTTAAAATGCATTAGCTCAAGAATATACACAGGATTTAGATGGAAAGGATTGTTTTGTGTGTGCTCACTTATCTTTGTCGGCTGAGGAAGAAGTGGTATACCATCACATTACCCTGTCATATTCCATTGCATGCAGTACTTTACTTAGCTTAGTTTACAGACAATGACACTTTGAAATGATTATTTCAAAAACGCCTTTTATAAATGCATGGAGTTACATCCACAGCCAAAAGAAATGGACACTTCTTAGCATTATTTTTGAATTTTTCTTCCTATAAACACTGATAAGGCATATCAAAATATTCTAACTTGCTTAATGAGCCCACCAGAGAAAACTTTTACCATGATGTTAGAGGAAGGGGAACACACTTTGCATGTAGCATTCATCAATATAAGGATGTTTTGAAGACTGTTTGGAAAAAGGAAGTTGAATACAGAAGAGAGATGTCTTATCCAAAATTAAAGTTAGAGAGGAGGCATAAGGGAAAAGTATGTGTTTTTAAAAACAGAAATCAACTTAGATAGGGACCTGTAGGGAACAGTAATTGTGTGCATATATTTGAATTATCAGAAGGTTCACGGAAATTTTACAGGGAAATTATCCACTTTTATTAGGAGTTTATTTTATTTGTGGACAAGATGCATACTTCAAGTTACCTGCTGATTGGGAGGGTATTTGTTATTTAAGTTTGCAATTTCCAAAGATATATCATGTACATAGTTTACATGCTTTAACAATGACACATGCACACAGATACACACATACCATTAGTGAAGGAAGATGATTAGTGGGAGACATATTTGGAGCAATTATTCCAGCAGTAGGGGTGATAATAAATATTGAAGAGACCTGGAATTTTTTTTGTGGCTAACACAGAATTAGTAGCAGTTAGATCAAATGTTTTACAGAAAAGGTATGCTTTAGGCACCATCCTTGCAGATAAAGGTATTGTCTGCAAGATATTAAAGTTACAAATTGTTGCACATACATACCTGACGAGGATAAGAAAATCACACAATATGCAAAGAACAGTTCAGACATATAACTTGATTTGGAACCATTAGAAACCACTGGTAGTGTAAAAGGTTTCTCAAAGGGGGTTTCTGCAATAGGCAATTAGATTGCAACATCAGAAAGAAGAATCCTCAAAGCCATATTTGTACCTATAATAATTGTTGGCTTGTTTCCTGACCTCATTAGGAGCCAACAAAGCTATTAAAAGTAACTTACAAATTGAAAAGAAATAAAAAAATAATTAAACAAAAATTTTGAATAAAATGATCACATGAACAAAGAATAGAACAGACTAAAAGAAAGAGACAATTTAAAAGGAAAAAAAAAAAACTAAACTGAGGATGAGAGTGAGCTCTGATATCATTTGTGAATGATTAGTATGGTGCTTAGAAATCATCAGACGGGGGAGGTTGCTAAAGTATTGTTAAAAAATGAAAATTAATGTAATTAAAATGTAGAAATAACTAGTAGGCCTTAAAGTCATATTTTAAAATCAAGTGAGAGCACTAGGCTTTCACATTTACTAGTATAAGTTTGAATAGCTAGAGTGCCTTTTTCTTTTTACCAACTGGACCTAGATCGGAAATGTGCTGTGGAGAGAATGACAATAGAAAATGTTAGGTTTTGGTCTTCTTACATGCTTTGTTTTCATATAATATAATAATCTATTAAAATGTTTAGTCTGGTTTCTGCAGAATCTTTGTTCTGAACAATAGCCTCGTTAGCTAGAATGGACAAGAAACCTATGATTTTTTTTTTTTTTTTTTTATCGGTACAAGTGAGTGGCATAGTGAGCCATGTAACATTCTTGATAGTGTGTGCTGTGGAATATTCAGTTGTATTTGTAATTTTCATTTCAATTACAAACATAGGTATATATTTAGTGATCATGACATCAAGGAAAAGAGAAACATACAAGCAAAAACAGTGTTAATGGAGTCATCAGAGGTCATTGTTAAGTAATCTTTCCTAGGGAAGCAGTACTGAGATACGTCATTAGGGGTTCAAGTGTTATGTGTTAATCGACATCCCATGGGGGCAAGTTGCACATACAATTTGCATCCCAGACAATAGTTGAGTATTCAGGTTTTGAGTCAGCCTGGTCCCTGGAATGTGTCAATAGGGTTTGTTAAATAACAGACTAATGTGTGATGGGGTACTTCATTTGGCTTATGGGATGCCGAAAGGGTGGTCATTCCTCTTATTTCACCTCTAGATTCATTATATATTTCTCCAAGTTTCCTTTGTTCATTGGACTCCCCCTCCTCTAGCATGTGCTGTTTTCTTGGTGTCAGATTCAGCTCGCACACACTTCAACAGTGAGCCTTTAATCTCTGGGGATGCAGGTGCCTTCCAGGTCATTACAATGCTGCCCTTAAACAGGATGAAGGCCAGATCAATTAACATGTGTAGGTATTTGTCTCCTTTCGATTTAGGTCTGAGTCCCAAAAGGCATGATTCAGGTGAAGCCACTAATGTTTGCTTGGTAATCGCTGCAATGACTCCTGTGACCTCTTCTCAGGCCTTGTGGATCACAGTGCTTTCTTAGACCATGTGGTAGAACTCAGTGTTAGATGCGCCACACCTATGACAGTCATGAGGTACCACCGGGAACATGCAATGAAGTTGATGTGGTTTCAGGTACGTTTAGTGGAGGTAGTTAAATTGAGTAAACTGAAATTGAGGGTTTTGGGACACCTCTTTAACCTGTTGTAGTGCCTGGACACCAAGTTTATCCATCAGTGGTTGTGGGAGGTACACAGCCCATCTGATTTTAATGCAGTCAGGTGCTCCCATTGAGGTGGAGTTCAGGTCAATATATAAACATTTTAAGCACATCGTGCCCCTCCATGTGTCAGGAGTGTGTGCAGTGCTGGGGACTAGGACAGTTCCACCAAGTCTGGTCCCCAAGTGGCATTAATTGCATGCTGTGTTGCATCATATGTCAATAAATGGGCTGCTATTAGTTCAGAAGTGTCCATAGTACCTTGTAAGGACATGATCAGCATAATAGTCAGTCTATTCCTGCTTCCCTCCAAGGCTCCAGATCTAATTGTCAGATTACGTTGTGAAACTCTAGGGGCCATATTTATACTTTTTGACGCAAAACTGCACTGCCGCAGTTTTGTGTCAAAAAATTTACTGCCGGCTAACGCCATTTCGTAGCACCGTGTGGGCGTCATATTTATACTTTGACGCACGGCGGTGCAATCAACAGGTGGGAGTCATTATTTTTTACGCACATCGCGGCGTCAAGTCGTAAAGGAAAACGACGTTAACGCGGCGGAAATGTCTGTGGGTCGATTTACGACACCGCAACACAGATAGGCGCCGTTTTTTGACGCAATAGCGTCAAAAATACCCGCAAACACTGCCATTTCAGCAGAGGAGAGCCAAAATGGATCCCAGATGCCACTACAGACCCCAGGAAGATGACAGCAGACCAGGAACCAGCCAGGACGATCCATACAAGAACCAGGACATTTATAGAAAGAAAAGAATGTGTCGCTTCAGTGCAGAGGAGCAGGAAAATCCTGGTTAAAGAGGTGACGGAACAACAGCACCAACTGTTTATCACCTCAAAATTGCCAATCAGTAGGAGAGAGGCCATATGGCAACAAATTGTTGACACGATCAACAGTGTGGCTGAAGTACGCAGGTCAGTCACTGAGTGTAAGAAACACTGGCATGACTGCAAACGTAGGACAAAGGAAAAAATGGCCAGGAACAGGAAGGCAGCACTGCAGACTGGAGGTGGGAGTCCAGCACACCAGGAGGCCCTGGACCACATGGAGGAGATGGTCGCAGCCGTCATCCCTGAGGAGATCGTCACAGGGATTCAAGGACAGGACAGCGCAGACTACCACGAGACAACGCATATGCAGGGTAAGTCGCATGGGGAATTAAAATACAATAATGTTGACTGTAAGCAGGGGGGAAATACCTACTACACATTGCATGTAAGTCATCATATACATGGAGTGGCATGGGTAAAGGGGCATGGTATTGGGGCATGGCCTGCACAGACAGAAGCTGGGGCACAACATTACACTACACCACTGGCTCAGCTTGTCCACCTTCCTCATAAATTTGTCCATTTTGCGTTCCAAAGCCTGGAATGCCGCAGGGTCAATTGGAGGTGCTGCTGCTGTTTGGGTCCCAGCAGAGGTGCTCTGTGTTGGTGTTGAGCCTAGCCCACTGGACTGTCCTGCAGCTGTCATAATGCTGGGTCCTGGTTGTGCTGCAGAGGCAGGGACAACTGTCCCCACTGTGGCTGGGGCCACTTGGGGAGAACCGGTGGTTGTGGTGGTGGTGGCTTTAGTGGGCAACATTGGGCCACCCTGTGGTGAAGCCCACCATGCTCCGGAAGCCCGATCCGACTGGTATTTACGGGCCATCCTTCGGAACCCCGACTGCACCTGCAGGATGTGTCGGTACCTCATGGCCCGCCTCTCAAATTCATGCCTCTGTGCGGCACTCATGTTTGCAGCTGTGAAGACAAAGGGCAACTATTTACCATAGGAACTGCATTGTGTGGAATAGCACAAGTGGTCAATCTGACAATACATTTACTGTACTTGTAACAGCTCATATCACCATCTAGATAATTGAAAGTCTCAGAGGAAGTACATGGGAAGCCTGCATACAAAGGTCATCTCACACATAGCATATCCAATAATCTACATGATGGGTAACAACTGGCAATAACTTGTCATCAAAGTACTTACAGTTGCAGCTAACAATCATGCTGCACCTCCTCTGACTATTGCCTGGACTACATATGTCAGTGTATGTGATACCAATCACAAACCTCAAGATCTGCAATTTGTAATGGGATTTGCTAGTATAGAACTCATGTGCCATAACTGAGTGTGTACACTAGGTTCAAAAACATATTTCATATAATCACAAGTATGTGTAACATACTGGTTGCTTCAGTCCTAGGTACCCTATTCACAAACCCATGCCTGTCTTTGAGGGGGGGTGGGAAGAACAACAAACAATCCCAAAATAGATGCACACCCAGGAGTGTATAGAAAGCTCAACAAGTTTTTGCCTCCACACACACCACCAGTAAGGGCTATCAACAAATTGGAGTCAGCTAAACCTTGTCCTATCCAAGGTCCACACATGTCAAAATGTACTGACCTAGGCCAACATCACATACTTCCAGTGAGGCATATTTTTCTACAGACACAGAGGAGCAAGAACACCCATGATCATGAATAGCATACACATCTAGGCCGTTGCACTCTAGTTCCACACACTTCTAGTACAACTTGTAGAAGTACATGCTCCTGGAAGATCCAACCTACAGTGTACTCAGTACATCGGTTAATAGCGAAGCAGCAGATTTCAGACAAGCCATTTGCAGAAGCTATCTGGGAGAATGTCAGTCTGACATGCAGACTCAGTCCGAGACGAGTCCCAGTGCAACTCTTATAGTAACTAGTGTATTCCACATGACTCACCCCATTTCCCATAGCGGGCCCCACAGGAATGGCCTACAGAGCCAAGATCAGACAAATGGATAAGTATAGGTCAACTAAAAATGAAGTGATAACTGAAATCCCACTAATGGAACAAGACTAATGATTGGGCAGCGCATCAAACCTTGCAATGTGTTCAACGCACAGTAGTCCATCACACATCACCAGCAAAAAAAAACATACCACACATGCAACACTCACTGTAGGTGTCGGTGTCCTCAAAACGAGCCACCTCTCCCACTGTGTACGGTGCAGGTCCACCTGTAAAGCATGGAAGGAAGAATATACTCAGAATCCGTGCACTGACAAACAATTTCAAATACAAACACAATGTGATAATATGACATGAGTAATGAATCACTTTCACACATCCTCATACTGCAAGGAATAATTAATGTGCAACATTTACATAGGATGGGTCTCCTGCTACAGTTACACACACTTCTACACACATGCAGTGGCCCGGACTGACATGTGGTGGCAAACATGCACCTCCATTAGTATGCAGCAACAATATAGGTGTGTATTCATCTCATCATGTGCATCCAAGAGAGACATCCAAAAGCTGGTTACTTGAGGACTGCATGACCTGTCAAACAGCCTATGTGGTCATGACACATTTGTGACAGATAGGTACATGGTACAGAGGGCCAGGTACTTTGGCAATACCTCATGTTGTTACATTTTCATAAATTGATGTGTCCAAACAATGGTGATTGGCACCAAACATAGATGTTTGTACCCTAGTCCATACCTTTGGACTGCCATCCCTAATCGGATTTTGGCACAAGTGTCAATAAATACCTGTCTAATATGTTAGCTGAGGGCACCTGAGTCCTTTACAAATATGGTTCATGCTCAGATCTGGCATGTATCAATAAAATGTGAAGGAGCACATTTATCACGAACAGGCATGGCACGTCCATCAACACTTTCCCTACACACTAACCAGACACACATGTGACATATGTGTGGGCCACATTGCTAAGTTCAATTGACGTGAAGGTAGCACTCAATTTCACAATCATGTAGGGTTTCAAATGTCAGTTTAGCTATAGCGTCAACATATGTAGGTATGCTGTTACTACATCCATACTTCACTGGCAATTGTGACCTGTAGAGTCCTGATTGCGTCATTAATGTGTCGCTTGTCTGACACAAAGGCGGCACTACATTACATTCTGCTACAAGCAACCTGTATGTGTGTAAAACCTGAGCTGCCTGACTGCTAGCATTTGTCATCCTTCACATAGTGCATCAATTACCCTGTATGTTTCCCTAGCATTACACACAGTCAGCTACTTATTTGGCAGATTGGGTAACAATCATCACATGTCACTACACAGCTTTAAATTGTGCACATTTACATGATCTGTACTCACCAACATGGCTACCAATCCTGATTCCCAGGTGGTCCAGCAGGTCTTGCTCCCTGGAGATCACCCCCCCCAATTCCTCCTCACCCATCCTGGAAAGCCGTGGCCTACCAGACATTTGAGCACTGAAAATGGTGAAAAAGTAGTAGAAAAAAAGAAAAGGGGGAAATGGGGAAAGTTAGAGTGAGGAAATACAAAGAAAACTTAACAAATAGAAGAGCCCAACTATCCCCTATATCACAGTACCCACAACAGACTCCCACAGACAATATATACAACACTGGACTGGACATATTTATACAACACAGACTCAGACAGTATTCTACAACAATATATTGATGACAAAACAACAAGTAAGATGGCACACTGGACACAAAAGCACTAATACACAGGACCACACTTTTCACACAGCCACACAGTCTAGAATAATCAGAGACTGCAAAGTGAAAGTGAAAGTACACCCACTGTACAGAATCTGTAAACAGGATATCCTATTACATCACATCCTGCATAAAATGGGCGCCGTTTTTTTCCATTATGCGTCATATTTTCACGCATAAAGGTTGTGCGTCATATTTTTTGACGCACAAGAGTGCAGATAATGTAGAGTCAAAATATTTTTCATATTTGGTAATACTATTTGTTTGCGGCATAATTTACAGTTCTAGAGGTGAAAATGAAGCCGCAGCCAAATATGATATCTATTTATGAAAAAAAAAATTGACTCTGCATTATTTGCACTCCTGTGCGTCAAAAATTATGACGCGCAAGCTGTATGCGTGAAAATATGACGCATTATGACAAATATGTATTTCCTTTGTCCAAATGAGTAATGGAATTTTGAATGACCAAATGGTGCTAAGTGATAAACTTTGGGGTTAGCTATAGCAAATGTCCCTTATAGGATGTATAGAAGGTATTCACAGTGCAATAGTAATGATTGGCCAGAATGGATATTACTCATAATTGTGCACATATGTAGGTAATTGCTGATTGTAAATTTCTAAATATGAAAGAGATACCAGGATGTATTCCTTAGCAAAATTGTGAGCACATGTATCAAGCTATTCCAAATAGCATAAAGGCCAATTAGGTAATGCAATTGTCGCCTAAACCTTTTTTGGGGGTAAGCATGTCCTAGTTACGAGTTAATGTATCTAAAATGTGTTTCACTATTGACATGTAGGGCACACATGCGCCTTATGCATGTGTGTGCTTCACATGTGCATAACAAATTTATATTTGTGGTGCAGCAGAGGGGGACTTAGGCCCCCAGCACCCTAGGGTTTGCTGTTCCTGACTTGCAACTTTATCCAAGGTTTTCCCAAATTCAGTAATGCTAAACCATTGGCCGCAGGCCCATGGAAGCAAATTGAGTATGATTCTCTGTTTGCTAATCAGTAATCCCATTTGCCCATTTAACGTTTGCCCTATTGATTCTTTGGAGAATTCTGACATACCATTTAGCATTGATTTAATAGCAAAATCTCAATGTTCTTTATGTCATGTTAGCAAATAGGTTGTTGATGTATGTGGCCCTTTATGCATTACCTGGTTTAGTAGCATGTTTCTTTCTTCCTGCTAGGTTACAACTGGGACACCACTGTGATAGGCTGCTTGCAACCATTTTGTTGATTGGATGGTACGTGTACATGTGTGTGGTCCAATGTTGATCCAGTATCAAGTGTTAAGGTGTATGTTGCCACTGTAATGTCCACGTCTCATCATGAGTTATTGGCAGCTAATCGTGTATCTAATGAGTATCGTTTGTAGCTAAATTGACAAAAGTCATTGAGGACATGGTAACCTACACGTGGATGGTCCCACCATGTCACTGAAGACGTGTAATGAGACTTTCAACTGGGCAACCGTGGTGTGCTGAGTGAGAGAACGTCTGAGGTGTCTGGATCCGGCATGTCATTGCATCATTTGTACAGAAGTTGGCCTCTGTGGATGGAAATGCATCAGGAAACATCATAGCCTCTGTGCAGAAGTAAATGGCTGGTATTCAGCACACACGACTCATCTCTATTATTTGAACAATGTTACTCAGCGTGTGAACTGTCAGTGTCCTCATATATGTTGACTTTTCATGGACATTATCTGAGGTTGCTGGTTCTGCTGGAGCCCACGTACACCATGAAACGCTATGGGCCAGGTACACTGTCACACTTTGTAGTTTAGGCATTAATGAGGCCCAGACAACGGAAGGGCCATGATTTAGCTATTCAAGGGCACTATCAAAAATATGATACAAATTACAGTCAGATGATGCAATACAATGTATTTGAGTATACATTGATGAGGCAAATGACAAATTAGCCTCTGAGGAAAGAGAGGTTTTGGACAGCAAGTGTGGTCCATAGGTGGACACTGGGTATCTTCAGGGTGACCCACGGACAGGTGCCAGTCAGGCTGACAGGATGCTGGGTCAATCAGGAGCCAGCTCTTTCACAAATTACATGATCAGTGGTCTGACTAGGACAGGTCAGAGGGAGGAGTAAACAGTTGACATGTCACACTGTGTATGTCCTGTGTTGTCTTGAAGGTGACACATGAACCCTGATAAAGTGTTACATGGCAACATTAGTAGCAATGCTTAATGGTGCAATTGCCCAAATGTTACATCTATGCTGTAGGAGGCATCAGCAGGGACGGGGCATGTAAATTTGGGTGGTGTGCATGGAGGGAATCACTGGTGTGGCCTCCATCAGTGTCTCACAAGTCCTGTCGGATGAGATTTGCTTTAAAATGGCCTACAGTACCTTTCACACGAGAATCAATCTACAGGTGATACCAGGCCTTCAAAACTCCAAGCCAGTGTATTATATGAGCTGTGTTCCATGCAGTGAGATGGTACTATGACAATGGTAGGCATAGGAAAGGGTGTGGCACACTGGATGACTCTTGTGAGTGTGTGTATGTAGATGAGGGAATCTCAGGGTACACATATCAGCATTCCAGGGACCTCTTCAGACAGGTGGGGTGTGACCAGCCACATGGGTGTGTAAGGTTTTTAGAAGAGGGCTGACATGTAGATGGGATGTGATGTGCTGGATGCTTGTCATATGTGTGGCACATGTGCTGTGTATGTTCTGCTTATGTGTAACTCTAGTGACAGATATTCATTGCAAAGATTGTAAGGAGTTGGAATTACTGCTGCCAAGAGTCTGGTAATACATTCCTGATCCTGAAGCAAAAGCATGTCAACTGCCTGATGTATGAGGCCTGTTTTCCCCTAGTTGAGTGATGGTGTTTTAGTTGTGTGCCATCTGCTGCGATGAACCATGTTTCCGACATGTATGTGTGTAATAGGTGTTGTCCTCAGCTATTGCCCTTCAAAGATGAACTGTACAGAATGTCAGTAATTTACATTGTGTGTGTATGTGACCGTTGTATGATAGGCATTACATTTGTAGTGCGTTTTTCTGTGTCCTGATTGTTATATCATTATTGCTCCATGAGACGACATTCTTCTGCTGATATTTAGAGCTAAAGGTGTGCAGGAATGAATAGGCCAGACCATGATGTGGTTTTTGTTATCAGTGTTTATTTACAATAGTTCATTAAGTGGTGATGGTGATAATTATGAAAATAAATTGTTCACACGCACTCCAGCAGCCGTGTTTGGTTGTTCCCCCTCCTGTTGCAGGCCAGCATCCTCCTCTTCCTCGTCTTCAGGCATGTATGGATCTGGTTCAAGGAGGGGAATGTTCCTTTTGACACAAATGTTGCACATGTGAGGATGATCCTACAGACCATCTCGGGGAAATATAGTAGGCTACCACCAGTGATGTCGAGGCAGCGGAACCTTGACTTCAGGATGCCGAAGGTCCGCTCGACAATGCTGCGTGTCCTCTTATGGGAGTCGTTGTATGCCCGCTCTGCAGCAGTACTCGGGTTGCCAAATGGTGTCATTAGCCATGGCTGGATGCCATACCCCTGATCAGCTGAAAGAGAAAAAGAATGGGATCATGTTGATGTAGCTTGCACTATTGAATGGACCTTCAATAGCAGTAGTTGTCTTGTGTTGTCTGTGACTATTTTGTGTACTAATGTGACATCCTATACTTGTAGGCTATACCATCTGCATTGTGTTGTTTCCTTGGCTGAGCACGTGTTTGTCTGCTAACAGTTTGTCATCAGTATGTTTTGTGATTTTCAGTGCAGTGTGCCCTCCCTAGCATTGTGACTTGTGATACAGGTGTCCTTGTGTCTTCACTTGGGGTGAGTAGACAGTTCAATGTAGAGTTTCATTTATAAGTGTTGTTAGCACGTTCATATGAAAGTACCCTGGACATCCCATACCTTTAGACTTAGGCAGTGTATTAATGTAAAGGTCATTGTGACACTTACAATTTGCAAGGTGACATTTCGGCTACCACACTCATTGACATCTTCACATTAGGCTGTACAGTAAATTCCGATGTTTGACAGGTTCAATGGTGAGTTAAGAAACATGGCTAGTGATGTCAGGACCTCAGTGTGTTCCTGTCTAGATGTTGTTGTTGTGGTGTATGTGTTGTGTGTCCTAGAGGGTTGCTGTGCAGTGTGTATATAAGTAGGTTTTTGTACTTACTAACAAGTAGTCTATTGCCATACCGTCCATCCTGGAAGTGTTGGTTGATGGTGCAGTGACGGAAGATGAATGAGTCATGGACACTCCCAGGATATATAGCCACGATGTTGGTGATCAATCCCTGGTGATCGACTATGGCCTGCACGTTGATGGAATGTGTGTGCTTCCTGTTGCGGTAAAGGTGTTCAGTTGCAGCAGGTGGCACAAGGCGTACATGTGTGCAGTCAATTGCACCAAGGACGTGTGGGAAGCCACTGATTGCGTAGAGCCCCTGTTTAGTTTCCTGCTGCTTCTGCAGTGTGTTAGGGAAGCAGATGTGGCGGGGTGTCAGGCGAATGATGGCATCCAGTACTTTGGGCAGAAATGCAGAGAATGATGGTTGTGATATTCCGCCAACCAGGGCACCAGTTGTTTGAAATTAGCCACTTGCCAGCATGTGAAGTACGGCAAGCAGCTTTGTTTCTGTTGGTATGGTGTGGGGTGTCACCAAAGTAGGGGCCAACTGCTGTTCAATGTTTCGCAGCAGCTGCTGAATGGCCTGCCAGTTCAACCGGTACCTCTGTATGATGTCGTGTTCCCTGAGGTCCTGAAGGGTTGTTCTTGGGCGGAATATCCTCTCCTGCCTTCTGCGCTGCCTTTGGGGTCCCTGCTGGTGTTGTTGTAGCTGCTGTTGTTGCTGCTGGGCTCTGCGTCTGCGTGCACGCTGGATAAGAATCACTTCCATGTCTCCCTTTTGCTGCTCTGCTGCTCTGCTGTTTGTTCTGTGTGTTCTGATTAAATACAGGTGTGTTTGCCCCATTTTAATGCCTGCCCTGACCCAGGCGTTAAAATTTGACGCAAATCGGGTTGTGCCTCATTTTCGGGCTCCGCCTCCCGGCTGTGCGTCATTTTTGCCCGAAAGCATAAGTACGACTCACAACCGTTTGCGTAATTTTTTGGACGGGAACGCCTACCCTGCATATCATTAACGCAGGGCGGGTTGCCGCATCCAAAAAATGACGCACACGGTGGAATTTTGTCGTCCGCGGGCTCGGTCGTCAAAGTTTAAATACGGGGCAACGTTTGCGCTGATTGTGCGTCAAAATTTTTGACGCACAATCAGCGCAAACGGAGTATAAATATGCCCCTAGGTGTTGCCACACTGGTATTAACCGGTAGTAAGGGGGTTTGTGCACAAACTTTTGCCAGCTAAGTTTGGCCACCTTTATTTGGCATGTCTCATTTCAACTGCAGATCTTGAGGTCTGTTAGCCAACTATATATCAGGTTGGCCCAAGTATCTTGCCTTCGGTCACCTTTTCAGGGTAGGCAGTGTTACTCAGTCACCACATTGGTCAGTGTAGTTGTGCCCCTCTGTAATATAACATGTAACTGGGGGCTCCCAAGCCTCCCTCAGTCAATGGTCATTGTAGTGTTCATAGTGCCACTCTCCATCTGTTTGAGACCCATATCAGTTCTGTCAAGATAATATGTTGTTCTCAGAAAAATATACTAGATAGGGTAACCGGTAGCGCAGTGAAGAAGTAAGGAGGAGTAGGAGTATTAGCATCTTGTGCAATCTGCACCTGCCCTAATGGAGAGAGTGGTAAGGGCCACCACAAAGGAAGGGATTTACAAATCGAACCCACTGCTTTGTCTTTGTTTCCTTGTACAAGGTTAACGTCAGTAGTGTAGACCTGGACACCCAAGTACCTAAATGATTCATACCACCGTTCAAGACTTGCTCTTGGTATGTTCTCCATCTCTTTGTCTGGGACCGGAGAGAGGAAGAACAGGCACGACTTGGTCCAGTTTACTTGGAGGCCCAATAACTCTCTGAACTCCTCCATTAGTCTTATCAATGCAGGGAGGGAAATTGTGACATCCTGTAAGAAAATCAGGTCATCATCTGTATACAGCAAGACTATGGCCCTCATTACAACCCTGGCGGTCGGTGTTAAAGTGGCAGTAATACCGCAAACAGGCCGACGGAAAAAAAATGGAATCATGACCATGGCGGAAACCGCCAACATAGACAGCCACTTTAACACTCTCACCGCTACTGCGGTAGAAACAAACACCGTGGCGGTAACCGCCAACAGACAGGCCGAAGACAATGTACCGTCCACCCTATCACAAGATGCCTATCCGCCACCTTTTCCGGGGCAAAACCAATGCGAACAAAAACATAGTGGAAACAGTACACAGAAGGGAAAACACCACCTCTCCACACCCCACGAGGAACCAGAACGCCATGGAGCCCGAATTGCAGATACTGCCGATGCTGGTCTTCCTTCTCTTCTATCAGGAGCACCAAAGACGGCGGCGATGACCATGGTGAGTACTGCACCTACAAAACAGGGGAGGGGGGAGGGAGGAGGGAAAAGAGAGTGACACACACACGCCGCACGCAACACCCCCACCCTCACACAAAACACCATACACACAAATACATGCAGCAACAGTACACATACACCCCCCCAACCCCTGGAAGAACGCAAGGACAAAAGGAAATGATTTGAACAAATGTAATCATGTGAAATCTCATTATCGAAGTTCAAAACCCAGTAAATATAATTATGTACACCAACTACACAAGTCCGGATAGTGCACCAATCATTGTCCGTGGACCACTGGGCCCAAAATGCATGGGCGAGGCCCACACTAGATACCTGACTGGAAATGGAGAGAACACTGGAGGGGCATCAGATCTAAATGAAACAGGCACCTCAGGGGGAGAGGGGGCACCTCAGCCAGATGAACGCACGACGCCACTGCTGCACGAGGGGGCTCCATGCCCATTGCTGTATCCTGGGGAGTGCAAAGCCACAGTCTCTCAAGTCTCTCAAGTGGGTGGTTTGCCCACTGCTTTATCCTGGGGAGTGCAAAGCCACAGTCTCTCAAGTCTCTCAAGTGGGTGGTTTGCCCACTGCTTTATCCTGGGGAGTGCAAAGCCACAGTCTCTCAAGTCTCACAAATGGGTGGTTTGCTCACTGCTTTATCCTGGGGAGTGCAAAACCACAATCTCTCAAGTGGATGTCATTCTCCACTGGTTCTGGAGGGGGCCTGGTGCCCAGAGTGCTTCATCCTGCCAAGGACTGAGGTAATGGATGTCATTCTCCACTGGTGCTGGAGGGGGCCTGGTGCCCAGAGTGCTTCATCCTGCCAAGGACTGAGGTAGTGGATGTCATTCTCCACTGGTTCTGGAGGGGGCCTAGTGCCCAGAGTGCTTCATCCTGCCAAGGACTGAGGTAGTGGATGTATCTCTCAACTGGTTCTGGAGGGGGCATGGTGCCCGGAGTGCTCCACGTGCAGTGTGGCCGTTACAATTCCCTCACCTGGGTGTGTGTGCCACGAGATTGCCGAGGTACAGGTAGCATGATACGCCATGGAGGCAGCGACATACCCCACACTGCTGCGGCTTCGCATTCCACCTGCAGGTGCCAACAGTGATGACAGTAATGCGTCATGGAAGATGCCCAGGGTCCTGGAACTCAACACCAGCCTCAGACGACTGACCACTGGGGATGGTAGGCATGTCAACAGTGGTGCCACTGTCCGAGGACGTCGCGGGGCTGCTGGCGGTGCTTGCGGTGGTGTCTGTTGTGGCGGTGCTTGTGGCGGTGTCTGTGGTGGCGATGCTGGCAGCGGGGCCTGTGGTGGCAGAGCGGGCGGCGGGGTCTGTGGTGGCGGTGCTGGCGGCGGGGTCTGTGGCGGTGGTGATGGTGGCGGGGTCTGTGGTGGCGGTGCTGGCAGAGGGGTCTGTGGTGGTGGGGCATGTGTCAGCACCTGCTGAGGGAGAAAGGAGGATGTCTCCTGCAGCCTCGGACGGCTGCCCACCAGGAAAGAGGCTGGGGACTGTCGCAGCAGTTGTAGACGTACCGGAGGCAGTGCAGGTGGCGGTGTTTGCCGCCGTACAGGTTGGTGTGGACGTGGACAGAAGGTGTGACACCGGTCCCTCAGTCTGTGCCACCATGCCCTCTCCTGACTTGCCCTTCTGTTTTTGGCCCTTCCACACCTTTGATGGTGGCGCAGTTGTCTTGCAACTCTCCCCTTTAGTTTTCGCTGACCCCTTGGTGACTATTGGTTTAGGCTTCTCCCTCCGGGATGTGTGCACCTTTTTCACCTTGGGAGGTGGCGGACTGTCCTTGCCCTCGCTACGTGGCACACTAGCAGCCCTGATGGTTGGCGCACTCCATGACCCCGCCATTGCTGGCACCACTGTTCCTGGGGATGTGGTGGATGAGGTGCTAGGGTGGGACCTGGAAAGCCTGGCACTAGGGGAAGGACGGGGGGAGGTGTAGGGAAGAGGTCAATGTTAGCCAGGAAAAGTTTTTTAGACACACTGGGATGGGTAGATGGAGGGGGTTTGGGAGTGGAGGAAGCGGTAGTGGTTGTAGGAGGTGTACATCTGCTGAATTTGGGTGAAGGTGCAAGGGCTTGAGACTGTTGTGAGGTGGATGGCTTTTGGGTGGGTGTGTGCCTGCGTTTGTGTACTTTGGGAGGAGGGCTCACAGACACACTGGGAGAGGACACAGGGGATGTGTGGATGGTAGTGGGGGGGTGCTTGCACATGAGCTGTGTGTGGTGATTGGCATGCTGGTAATGGAGGTAGTGGCTGAGGATGTAGTGCATGCAGGTGTGAGTGGAGATGAGACTGGGAGGGAGGAGGGAGACATGGAGGAGGGGACACAGTGGAGGAAGTGGATGTTGGTATGTGTGCATGGGTATGGTGCTTGTGTGAGTGCCTGTGGGATGTGTGGTACTTATGTTTGCCTGAGCCACTCTTGTGTGTTGATGTGTGTGCATGCTGGTCTGATGGTGTGCTTGGGATAGGCTGAGGTACAGGGGATTGGGTCTGGGTGGAGGAGGTTGGAGGGGGAGGCTGGACACTGGGACAATGGCTGCCATCAGTGCTGAGGCCAGAGCCTGAAATGCTCTCTGTTGGGCTGCCTGGCCAGAATGAATGCCCCCAGGTATGCATTTGTTTGTTGCAAATGCCTCTCAACACCTTGGATGGCATTCAGAATGGTAGACTGCCCAACAGTGAGGGATCTCAGGAGGTCAATAGCCTCCTCACTGAGGGCAGCAGGGCTGACTGGGGCAGGGCCAGAGGTACCCGGGGAGAAGGAGATGCCCATCCTCCTGGGTGAGCGGGCACGGGACAGACGCTGAGAGGCTGCTGGGAGGGCGGTGCTGGTAGGGGTGGGTGGTGGCTGTACCTGTTGATGCGATGGGCACAGAGGGGCCCGCCACCGCAAGGGAGCTCCCATCAGAGGAGGAGTCACTGTCGCTTGTCTCTGCTCCTGTCCCCGTCGTGGAGCTCCTCTCGACCTCCGTCC
Source organism: Pleurodeles waltl (assembly GCF_031143425.1). Classification (NCBI taxonomy): domain Eukaryota; kingdom Metazoa; phylum Chordata; class Amphibia; order Caudata; family Salamandridae; genus Pleurodeles; species Pleurodeles waltl. Next base: position 1,801,083,528 of record NC_090440.1, read on the forward strand.
CACTGGTGGCTTCAGACTCCGTAGCTTCACCCTCCAGGCCCAAGTGAGATACAGCTCCCTTCTGCTCAGGTGCCAATGCTCCTTCGCCTGATGATGCTATTGCACACAAGAACAGGGAGACCACAAAAAGGGGGGGGGGAAGACAGAAGAAAGACATGTGCACTGCATGCAACACCACTACTGTTGGCGGACACAACAGACAGTTAGCAGCCCTCTGCAATATGCCATGCACTTATAGTTCCTAGATTTTTCACATGCCCATGGGGTACGAGGCCTAAGCCCAATTGCTGCACACCTGGAAGACACAGGAGCCTGACTAGGTGTAGATGACTCTAACCACTAGTGGGGTTGGGGTGCCACATAGCCTGTCTCACAAGGGACATTGCCTACCAAGATCGCCCTGGCCTTGGCGAGCCCACTGCCCACCTCCCCTGCCCAGACACCTCGTAATGCGCGCAGAGTCAGCAGAATGAGAGTGTACTCACCCCCTTGTGGCTGCTGTGATGCCCTCAAGCGATCATCCAACTCTGGATAGGCCACCGCCAGGATCCGGAACATCAGGGGTGGTCATGGTGTGACGGGCACCCCCCCACATTGGGAGGCCACCCCCAGCTGGGCCTCTGCCGTCTTATTGCTCCAGTGGCGCAGTTCCTACCATCTTTTACGGCAGTCAGTGCTCCGTCTGTGGTAGACCCCCAGGGTCCAGACGTCCTTGGCGATGGCACGCCAAATAGCCTTCTTCTGGTGGGCGCTGACCTAGAGGAATGGTACAGGGGGAAAGGACATACTCACCGGTCTGGACCATCATACTCATTGCCCACCAGTTCCCACCAATGCCAATACGCACATACACTCACCATCAGCACATGTAGGCCTCAGCTCCCCCCCCCATGTATCTTCCACCTACACCACTCAAAGCAGGCATTGCCCATTCAGCATGCTTACAGTGTTTTCACCTGTTTGTCTGGAGGACCGTACAGTTGCATGTACTGGGGAGGACCCCATCCACTAGTTTCTCCAACTCCTCCGAAGTGAAGGCAGGGGCCCTTTCCCCAGACACATGAGCCATTGTCGCTTCCAGACACAGGTCACAGCAGCACTTGCAGTGTAGGTCCTCTCCTGTTGAAGGTCAGGTATCAAGTGAGTGAACAGACAGAAAATGGCGGTCACGTCCGCGGCAGTGCGTACCGTCACTGCCGGCGTACATCGTCATTGGCTCCTCGGACCCATAGGGCCCAATGTTAACCAATGCTGAATTGCGCTGCGGTCTTCGACTGCCCTCCGCGACGGTGTACAACGCCAGCGCAGTTACCTCATATCCCCTTGTCCCACCTTACATTACCAAATGTGTCTTTAGCTCACAGCAAATGCTTGAGGCAGAAGAATAAGCCCCAGCCCTCAAAAATAAGTGCCGGTGCTCAGCACCGAAAACAACAAGCACAAATTAAGCACTGCATTAGCAATACAAATGTATTTCTACACAAGCAAACCTTTTTTAGCAGGATAAGGAAAATGAAAGACTAGGAAAAAAACAACTTTCTAATTTGTGCCATGCAGTTTGCATGCAGCTCTTTAATGGCAGTTCACAGATCACTGTGCTAGATTACGATTATGAACTGCACAGTAAAAAAAGAATCTCTGTGACAAAAGCAGTAACCCACTTTGCTGTGCACATAAAATACTGTTCTCCGCGTAATACACATTCTTTGCAGGAGGCATATTAACCATCTGCACTACCTTTGAGTCAAAACTGCCACTGCACAAAACTCCCATCTCTTTCCAGCAGATACATTAATCACTTGAGTTAGTTTGACGCTTTTATTTTTGCAGTACATGGAGCTTTGCAGTACATTTAAAACTGCTCTACAAAGGAAGTAATAGATATGAAAATACGCATGCACGTGTTTGTCAGAGGCCCCAGCTGGAGAAGTGCCTTCCTGCCAGCCCAGGCCTGTGGACCCCTTTGGAATGTGTCACGGACCTTTGGGGGTCCGTGGACCACAGGTTGGGAACCACTGTAATAGACAATAAATATTTAAGAAGGTACTATGTCCTGCTATAAACCCAGATTGAGCATTGTGTTCAAGGGTGAACAAGGGTGCCAATCACACGGAGGAGTTTGTTGGCTAACACCTTCCCCAGATTCTAGTTTGAGGACCAACAGTGAGCACTATGATTTCACATCTGGTAGGTTTCAACCGGGGTAGGAGAGAATCACAATCAACAGCTCACAGTGCGAGTCTGGGAGTTGGCCCAGTATCCTTGCCTCATCAAACATGTCTAGGAGAGAGGTGAGCACAAAACATGGTGTAGTACTCAATTGGTAGGCCATCAGTGCCCGGTGTATTGTTCCCACCAATCTTAGCAATGGCCGCTCCCACCCCCTCCAGTTGGAGAGGTGCCTCTGGCTCAGTTTGTTGAATTCCTCCATGCAGTCAGGAGGTCGATGTCTTACCGGCCGCGTATAAAGTTTGGTAGTAGTCTCGGAATGTGTTGTTGACGTCTGTTTGACAGTTAACCACTGTGCTGTCTTCCAATTTGATGGTACCTAACGGCATCCTATGTTGATCCTTCTTCACCAGTCAAGCCAATAGCCTGCCTGTTAGGGCTCCCTTCACATGGAATAGCGCAGTCCACCACTTGTAACCATGTTTCCCCAGCCTCACCTCAATCTCCCTGTGCTTGGACCGTAGATGTTAAACTCAGTCAACATCAGCGGTCTGTTGAGCCAACTCTATCTCAAGGAGATGCAGTTCTCATTCCGTCATCAATAATTTGTCAATCAGCATGCAGCACCCCCCCCCCCCAGGTGGTGGCAGTGCATTGTCCTCTTATAACCACTTTGTAGGCATCCCACTCTAGAGCTAGAGTGGGGATTCTATCTTTGTTCATGTCAAAGAATTGAGTAATAGATGGCACTTTAATTTCTCTGTGGGGGGGGGGGTCCCTCAATGCTTCACTTTGGAGGCTCCAAGTCTGTATGGCAAGGCGTTGTTTTCCACGGTGTAGCATTAGTAGCAATGGGCAATGATCTGATAGACTGTTGGCCAATTATTCAGTGTTAATGATCTGTGTGTTCACGAGTGCACTATAAAGAAAGAGGTCAAATCTTCATGTGTGCGCAATCCGGTCCTGAAAATTATGTGATGGGAATCAAGAGGTGGGGTAGACTTAACATGAATACCATCTGGTACGTAATTAAAGTCACCTACCCAGATGCCCAGGATATGAGGGATATGAAGATTGCTGGTATTAGTGGGTCATAGAAGGCTATCTGATTAGTGTTGGTTGCATAAATGCCCACCAGTGTCAATGGCATCCTACCTAAGTGGCCCTCAACAATCATGTATCAACCCGATGTGTGTTCTCCACAAAGGGGGAAACTACCCGCGCATAGGCTGATACCGTACTGCCATACAACTGACCTCTCCATTTTGTCTCTGTATATGTATTTCTTATAAGAATGCAAAGTGAGTGTGACAGCTATTGAGGTAGGTTTGCAATGCTGTGTAGCCATGAGGCTATTGCTCCATGCACGTTATTTTAGCACACTAGGCCAGCCGCTCTGCACTTTAAGCTTTGTTTATTATTTTAACAATTGACACATTTGCGGTTTTGTTTATATTTCTCTCTATCTAGCTGTTCTTTGCCTAGGTCAGCACTGCATTTTTAAACAAGACATTTCTTTTCCTCGAGGCTGCAGTAAGATAGGTTGCCAGTAAACGTGGTAACACTTTGTCTCTGGTATTCAAAGAAACATACACATCATTACGTAGGGAAATTTTCTCAGAACATCAACTGTTTTATTATAAGAATACTTCTCAGTCCCATACACGTTAGCGGGAGATTCCAGCCAGATGACCACGACTGTATGCTGATTGCTGAACGCTTCACTACAGCTACTTATGCAAAGTTCAGGTCTCTTGCTCAGGTATGAGGGATGATGTCTTCCCAGGGGCACCTGAAGGACAGAACTAGAGCTTAACATGCTGTGTTCTAATACAGCCTAGGTAGGAATTATAGTAGTGACTCTAGTGACAAAATGGTAGTGTTTTTTTCATGCTTCACTCTCCTTGTCACAATTTTAATCTTGTCATACTTCATCGTCCTGGTTATTGCAGTACATGCTTTATTATCTAAGATGCAGTTGCTTTATTAAAACATTATTGAAGCATATACTTGTCCTTGTATATGTAAGACTAATGTAAATGAGAGAAACAGGTGCGATCTGTTTGACGGCAATTTCCCTGAGTAGTCAATTGTGTCATGCGCTCGGCTTCACAACCATCCCTACTCTAGGTTAGAGATGAGGCACTGCTAGTTAGCCAGAGCAAACCCCGGATGTACCTGTAGTGGGTTAAACCCAGTCCCCCATTCAGCAGGTGATTCTGCTGTTCAACTCCAGTACTCTCATTACAATAATGAGAGCCTACACAACAGCACCCACCAGGGTTTCATGGGGGAGTAGCTATGCCGCACATGTTCCACATTACCAAGTTATAGCTCAGCATGAAGATGTGTGTTTGTGTGCTTATGGTATAAAGTGTTAGGAGACAGCAGATTGTGGCCCAGTGTACACATCCCAGCACATCTCCATGTGTATTGCTTCCCCTTCATCCCAGATGTGTCTAGGTGTTTGATGGCTATCTAGGTCACTGTGTATGATAAAATTTATGACCATAACCTGAGTAAAAACCCAACTGAACTTACCACTCCCACCCCATCCCAGGTCAGAAGCAATATATGTCCCAAGCCACAACTACTTATTCAGCAGTAACAAATACGTATATAAATTGTAAAATAATCCATGTCTTGTTTGGAGTGCCCGTGGGGCATGGCACCCCTGTTAGCAGAGATCTTCAACGATGAGGGGGGTCCTATCAGATGCAAGCCAGCACAGAAAGAGTTGGCCTGCATCCTGCAAACAGGGTCTAGGCTCTGCTATTTGGAACAGACACTGACAATGTTCATAGGATATCATCAACCAACCTTAGAGTCAGTTCCTCATTTTGGACTGGTTCCACAGTGGAAGACTGAGAATGTCTGAGCCAATTGTGGAGGCTTGGAAAAGGTGCAATGCCTTGTAGGTATTTTGACTATGGTGCAGTACCTCCACCACTGCTTGTGCCAGCTCCAAAGCCACCTGGTCTTGGGTCGGTGACTTCCCACTCCTTGGCATCTCCTACACCACAGTGGGAGAGTTAGCCATTCACTCTCGGTAGGGTCCTCAGAGTTATTAGGTATGAGGTCTTTTGCATGAAGCCATGTCCATTCATTTTTCAGGGGAGGAGAAGGTCTCACCATCCACCACCATAGGTTTTGCTGGGTATAGTAATGCATACTTCAAGTATGACTCAAGAGTCGCCGTTTGACTGGTGAGTAAGAGCTGAAAAGCCATTGGACCTCCACAGTAAAGTCTGGGTTTGCAGTCATGGTATAGTTCTCAAAGTGTCACGGACGTTTTATTCTGTACAGTTGTAGTATCATCTCCCTATCCCTGAAATTAAGAAGTCATGCTATATCATGTCTTGGTTGAGCTCCTGGTGGATGATGTGCATGCTCTACAGAAAACAGTTTCCATAAATTTCCAGTCATTACTGCATTCAGCAGCAGTTCTAAAGAAATATTTCCATGAGTGCCCCTTCAGAGTATACAGGGAAGCCCAGGAAATGGACGTAGCAAGCTATTTCTGCATCTTACGCTCATCTGTGGAGGGAAGACACCTCTGTTCGAGTAACAATGGATGCATAGAGGTCAATGAAGATTCCCCAGAATCCACCTTCTCCGTCAGCTTCTTGTGGTCTGTCACTTCCAATGACACAGCATCTATCTTGGTTTTCAGCGACATCGTAGTGTCAGGATTGATGTGCAGGACTTTTTTTAACTGGACTGAATGTTTTCACACTGTGGACTCCAGGTTGGCCAGTGGGCCGAGGCCAGGCTGCGTGGGGGCAGGAGGCACTGTGTCTTCTTTCGGGTTTGGTTTTTACTACCGCAACCCTCTCAGAGGTGATGGGTCATGTAGCACTGTGAATTCTCTCTCTCTGAGTGACAGCAGGCACTGCATGTGTCCCCAGGTCAGTCTCCAGGTTAGAAATGGGGTTTCTGGTTGGCTAGGGTGTGCACCTCAGCCAGGCAGAACTTACCCACTCTAGTCAGGCCAAGGGAGTTACACGTCCAAGATAACCCCTGCTCACCCCCTTGGTAGCTTGGCGCGAGCAGTCAAACTTATCCCAGAGGCAATGTGCAGAGCGTTTGCACAACACACACAACACACGTGATGCAATATCCCCACCACAAAGGAAACACAACACCAGATTATATGAAAGTATACTGTATTGTACACAACGCAATTATCAGACCCAACATCACATATCAGTACTATCCTGCTACCTTAGCAGTTGACAGAACGTTACACATTAGTTACTCTGCAAATTAGCAGTAGTCACACATAACACACAGGTTACTCAGTATTCTGCAACATAAACAGTAGTCAGGAAACACGTTATCACATTAGAACACTTGTCATAAGAATATCATAAAACGCCCATACTAGGAACATTAGAAAACATATGGCAAGTTAGAGAAACATATTAGCAAGTCATGCCCATAAAAGGAACATTTGCCCATATATGTAAAAACATCCTCACACATCAAAAACAGGTAGTCAATATATCAATCCACTAAAGTTTCTAAAAGGAACTCCTGAGATATATTGTCCCTGTAAACAGTACCTGAGTTGATGAAGGCACCTCCAGTGCCTAAAAGACGAACAATGGGGCCCCCGGCGCTCCTCTGTGCAAAACGGAGGCCTCCTGTGAGCATTGGGGACCGGGAGGCGCGGCACACACCCTCTCTGAATTCCTGACGGGCCCCTCCTGGGACCCGTGATCACTGGGGCCAAGATCGGCAATTCCCTTAGGTAAAGGAGGGGGGCGTCACACACCCCATCCATTTTCAGGACGGGCCCCTTCTGGGACCAGTGATTACTGGGGGCCCCCCAGGCCTCCACTGGCCCCCACGATGGGGGGGGCAAAGTCAGGGAAATACTTATTTTGGAACCCAGGAGCGAACACGCTCCTCATGCAGGGTGCCGGGGAGATGGATTCTCCCTCGTCTCCCGTGTCCTGCTCTGAGAGCGGCCCTGGAATCCAAAGGGAGATCTCAGATGAGGTCTTCCTTCCTCCCAGGGCCGCCAAAAGGTGTTGACGGTGTTTGGGCCCAAGTAAGGGCCTCCTGGTGCCCTGGGGGCACTCCTCGGAGCAATCCTAGCCCCGGGGGGCACCGCTAGGAGCACACTTGCTCCAAGTTATTTCTGTCTGCTTTTCCTCATGCCTCGAGGGCACTGAAGCTAGGGCGTCTCCGACGCGCTCGAGTAGTTAGGAAACCCAGGCTGCAGCGGTGAATCTCTGCCACCACGATGCGCTTTTAAAAGCGCTTTTGCATAAAACGGAGCCCAGGTCGCGGCCGTGATGTCTCCCTGCAGAAGAGCACTTTTCAAAGCGCAAAGGAACAACAGGGGGCAGCGCTTAGAAGCGCCACTTTTGATAAAGAAGCAAAGCACTCCCCGTGCTGAGGATGGCTACAGGGGTCAGGGGCCACGGCACACTGCCCCTGGGGAGCAGATCCTGAGAAGCAGGTCCACAGGTGGAGGGGGGCCCAACAACAGGCCAGCGCAAAGAGGATGCAGGCTAGTGGCAAGTCCTTACAGTGACCAAGCAGGTCACAGTTCAGCACAGCAGCCGCAGTCCATGGCGGTTCCTGGTGAGTCCTTCCAGCAGTCTGTGTCCAGTTCCAGGGTAAGTTCAAAAAGTCTCCAAATTGTGGGGAAAATTCCCCTGTACTTATAGTCAGTTCTTACAGTGTTTTACAATGGTAGGGAGAGGAGGTTCCAGCCAATTACAACTGGTTCTGGGAGTGCCCCCTCTTTCCTTTCAGCACAGGCTCCAAACATCAGTGGGGGGTTAACAACCCTATTGTGTGAGGCCAGGGCACAGCCTTTACAAATGTAGGTGTGCCCCGCCTCTCCCTTCTCTCAGCCCAGGAAGACTATTCAGTATGCAGATGCACCTCTGTGAGACCTCCATCCTCCCTGTGTACAGGCTGTCTGAAAAGTATGCACAAAGCCCCAACTGTCACTCTGCCCAGACGTGGATTGGAGTCAAGCTGCAAAACGCCAGAGTCATAAGCACAGATAAATGTGCACTTTCTAGAAGTGGCATTTCTGTGATATTAATAAAAAATACACCCACACCAGTAAGCAGCATTTATTATCACCATCACTTCCATACCAAACACGCCTACGCTACCCCTTATAAATCAGACAATACCCATTACACATAAGGCAGGGCATTTCTAATGCAATCCTATGAGAAGGCAGCACTCACAGCAGTGAGACACCAAGTTAGGCTGTTTGTCACTACTAGGACAGGCCATGCAATATGGCACATGTCCTGCCTTTCTACATACATGGCACCCTGCCCATAGGGCTAGCTAGGGCGTACCTTAGGGGTGACTTACATGTAGTAAAAGGGGAGTTCTGGGCCTGGCAAGTAAGTTTAGATGTCAGGTCCCTGTGGCAGAAAACTGCGCACACAGGCCGTGCGCTAGCAGGCCTGAGACAGGTTTAAAAGTCTTCTTCAGTGGGTGGCGCAAGCAGCACTGCAGGCCCACTAGTAGTATTTAATTTACAGGCCCTGGGTATAGAGATACCACTGTACAAGGGACTTATAGGTAAATTAAATATGCCAATTACGTATAAGCCAATCATACCAACTTTAGATGGGAGAGCACCTGCACTTTAGCACTGGTCAGCAGTGATAAAGTGCTCAGAGTCATAGAGCCAACAGCGAGAGGTCAGAAAAACCAGGAGGAAGGAGGCAAAAAGACTGGGGATGACCCTGCATAAGGCAAAAAGTCCAACACAACCCCCTACCAGCCAAAAGTCAGGGGAGAACAATCAATACATTGATGTACTTCCCTGATTGGGGCGATAGAACAAGGACATGGGGCCCATAACAGCAGGGGCATGTTCCAGTTCTACGCCTTCCTGACTACACTTGGATCTCTCTTTCAATGCTTCCCAGGCAGCCTAGACCAACCCAAGGAGGTTCTCTAGCTGCCAATGGCCAGAACCTGGCCCCAGGCCATCTAGGAGCCTCAGATCTCTCAAAACCATAATGAGCCGGGGGCGGTAGCCGCAGGTGCAAAGCAACCTGTCTCCACTCCATTTCGAATCAGTTCAGGGGCTCTACCCTGCCACTGATCCACCAACGTAGGGTCCGCATCCATAGGTTCTACAGGGGCTAGAGGCTAGGCTCTCCTCCCTCTACCCCTCCATCTAGGATCCCGCCCTCCTCTCCTAGGAGGGGTATCACCAGAATCCACACTTGCCAGGATGCAGGGTAGAGCAGCCTTGCACAACTCTCTCGCCAGCCCAGGATCACTACCTGGCGACTGACCACCCAACCTAGGGATGACACCCTTGTGTTGCACTGGGGTCCGGGACGGGTGTCCCCCTCCCTGAACCCCACTTCCAGAGTCCTGCATCTCCCCACCTCGGGAGAAGCCACCAGAAGTTTCACATGGGGGTGAGCACACTAACCGCCCCCCCAACCAGGTCAAAGTTTTCCCCCTGAACCTGTCTATCTATTCCAGAGACGACACCCTTAGACTGGACCATTGGCAAGCGAACCAGGACTTCCTTGGGAGCACACCTACCCCCTACCAGATCAGAGCTTACCCCCTGAATCTGGCAATCCAACCCAGAGTCACTACCCTGCGGTTGAACCACTGCCTGGAGCACCAGGACTTCCTTGGGAGCACACCTACTCCCCATCAGGTCAGAGTTTACCCCCGAATCTGGCAATCCAACCCAGAGTCACTACCCTGCGGTTAAACCACTGCCTGGCGCACCAGGACTTCCTTGGGAGCACACCTACTCCCCATCAGGTCAGAGTTTACCCCATGAACCTGATCATCCAACCCAGAGTCACCACCCTGCGGTTGAATCATTGCCTGGCGCACCAGTACTTCCTGGGGGGCACACCTACCCCCCACCAGGAAAACACCTTCCCCAAGGGCCAAACAAGAGACTGGCTGGCTCAGGTCTCCTGATCTCTGCCCATCTGACAGATTCTGAATTCCCCCAGCCCAGAAATGGTCTCACCAAGGTCATTCCTGGGGGGCTCTGCTCTCAGAGCTGGCCCCTGAACCTCCAGGTTCTCCACTGGGGCCCGCAGCCCCCTCTCAACCCTACACCTAGATTTTCGCATCCTCCACTCTGGAGTGAGACTACCAGACAACAGAACCGGCGGAACGCTATCACCAGCCACCCGCCTAAGTCCTACTGATAAAATGGGATCCTTCTGAACAGCTGGCCCTACGGTGCAGGCGGGGGTCCTCTCCTGGTGTTCCCGCATAGAACATTCCAGGACCTGGGACGGGATCTCGGGCACCTTGGGCCTCAGCCCAGCCCCATTTCCTCTCCTCTGAGATGGGACATGGGATCCCTCACCCACCCCAGTCCACTGGGACCTACCTGGGACACTCCATTCCTTTCCTACCCCACCTGGTTGGGAAACACCTAGACCACTCTCATTAGGAACACCCCCTAATGCCACACGAGACCCTCTAGTACGAACCAGAAGTCTGCCTCCTTTGCAAGCTCCCTCGGGTCAGAGAGCTCACACACTGACAAGTGTTGGCGTAACTCTGAAAAACAACAACGAAGCAGGTGCTCTCTGACAATCAGATTAAACAGCCCTTCAAAGTTGTTTACTGTGCTACCCTTCACCCATCCATCTAGTGCAATGCAGCAATCCTCCACAAACTCCTCCCAATACTGGAGGGACAGTTTCTTACCGCCCCTAAACCTCTTTCAGTATTCCTCAGGGGAAAAACCATACTTCTCAATCAGTGCGTTCTTCATAGTGGAGTACCCCTCCCTGTCACTCTCTTCTAGAGTCAGTAGGGCATCCCTCCCCTCCTCAGGAATAAAGCTCCCTAGGCCAGTTCCCCAATCCTTCTCAGGGATCCTGCGCTCTACCAGAGCCCTCTCATATTCCTTTAACCACTGACGTATGGCACCCCCCTCTTGGAACCTAGGTACCAGATCTATGGGTATGTGAGGAACATCTTCGCTACAGCACCCTACATTGCCGCCACCACTGGACTCTGTAGGAGGCTGGCCTGGCTTGTAGTAGGTACCAGAGGTACTTACACCTTGTGCCAGGTCCAGTTATCCCGTATTAGTGTAGAAGAGGTGTTTCTAGCAGCTTAGACTGTTAGAAAGTAGCTATGGCAAAGCAGCTTAGGCTGAACTAGGAGACATGTAAAGCTCCTACTATACCACTGGTGTCATATGCACCATATCATAAGAAAACACAATACACAGAAGTACTAAAAATAAAGGTACTTTATTTTTATGACAATATGTCAAAAGTATTTCAGTGAGTACCCTCAGTATGAGGATAAGTTACATACACAAGATATATGTACACAAACCAAACTTAGGTAAGTAATAGCAAGAAAAATAATGCAAACAGTGTAGAATTACAGTAGATTGCAATAGGAGCACATAGGTATATACTCCAAAAGTGGAATGCGAACCACAAATGGACCCCAAACCTACGTGAGCTTATAGAGGGTCGCTGGGACTGTAAGAAAACAGTGAGGGTTAGAAAAATAGCCCACCCCAAGACCCTGAAAACTAGGTGTAAAGTGCACCTACTACCCCCAGAGAGCACAGAAGTCGTGATAGGGGGATTTTGCAGGAAGAACAAACACCAGCAATGCAACAACAGTGGATTGCCGGACCTGAGTACCTGTAAGACAAGAGGACAGTGTCGAGAGTGGGCAGGAGCCCAGGAAATGCCAGCTGAGGGTGCAAGGAAGCTGCCACCTGTTGGAAGATGCTTGGAGTTCTGCAAGAAAGAAGAGAGCTAGGAACTTCTCCTTTGGAGGATGAATGTCCAACTTTGCGATGAAGCTTGCAGAGGTATTCCCACGCAGAAAGACCGCAAACAAGCCTTGCTAGCTGCAAGGGTTGCGGTAGAGGTTTTTGGGTGCTGCTGTGGCCCAGGAGGGACCAGGATGTCACCACTTGGAGGAGGAGACAGAAGGGGCATCCAGCAACTCAGTGAGCCCTCACAGAAGCAGGCAGCACCCACAGAACTACCTGAACAGTACTTAGAAGAAAAGTGAACTGGAGTCCATGCGAAGTCACAAAAGGGAGTCCCAGGACGCCGGAGGACAACTCAGAATGTTGTGCACTGCAGGATAGAGTGTCGGCGACTAAGGCTTGGCTGTGCACGAAGTAAATCCTGGAAGAGTGCACAGGAGCTGGAGCAGCTGCAAATCACGTGGTACCCAGCAATGCAGTCTAGCGTGGGGAGGCAAGGACTTACCTCCACCACACTTGAACCGAAGAGTCACTGGACTGTGGGAGTCACTTGGACAGAGTTGCTGAGTTCCAGGGACCACGCTCGTCAGGCTGAGAGGGGACCCAGAGGACCAGTGATGCAGACTTTTGGTGCCTGTGTTAGCAGGGGGAAGATTCCATCGACCCACAGGAGATTTATTCAGAGCTCCTGGTGCAGGGAGGAGGCAGGCTACCCCCAGAGCATGCACCACCTGGAAAGAGTTGAGAAAGCCGGCAGGATGAGGCGACACAAAGTTGCTAGTAGTCGTCTTGCTCCTTTGTTGCGGTTTTGCAGGCGTCCTGAGCAGTCAGCGGTCGATCCTTTGGCAGAAGGTGAAGAGGGAGATGCAGAGGAACTCTGGTGAGCTCTTGCATTCGTTATCTGAAGAATTCCCCAAAGCAGAAACCCTAAATAGCCAGAAAAGGAGGTTTGGCTACCAGGTTAGGAGGATTGGCTACCATGAGAGGTAAGAGACTATCAGAAGGAGCCTCTGACGTTACCTGATGGCACTGGCCACTCAGAGCAGTCCAGTGTGCCCCCAACACCTCTGATTCCAAGAAGGCAGAGGTCTGAGACACACTGGAGGAACTCTGGGCACCTCCCCTGGGAGGTACAGGTCAGGGTAGTGGTCATTCCCCTTTCCTTTGTCCAGTTTCGTGCCAGAGCAGGGCTGGGGGATCCCTAAACCGGTGTAGACTGGCTTATGCAGAGATGGGCACCATCTGTGCCCATCAAAGCATTTCCAGAGGCTGGGGGAGGCTACTCCTCCCCAGCCTTCACACCTATTTCCAAAGGAAAATCCTTTATTCTGCCTTCCTGGGCCAGGGCTGCCTGGACCCCGGGTGGGCAGAAACCTGTCTGAGGGGTTGGCAGCAGCAGCAGCTGCAGTGGAGAATCCGGAAAGGCAGTTTGGCAGTACCCGGGTACTATGCTAGAGACCCGGGGGTCATGGAATTGTCCCCCCAATACCAGAATGGTATTGGGGTGACAATTCCATGATCTTAGACATGTTACCTGGCCATGTTCGGAGTTACCATTGTGACACTATACATAGGTAGTGACCTTTGTGTAGTGCAAGCGCGTAATGGTGTCCCCGCACTCACAAAGTCCGGGGAATTTGCTCTGAACGATGTGGGGGCACCTTGGCTAGTGCCAGGGTGCCCACACACTAAGTAACTTTGCACCCAACCTTCACCAGGTGAAGGTTAGACATATAGGTGACTTATAAGTTACTCAAGTGCAGTGGTGAATGGCTGTGAAATAACGCGGATGTTATTTCACGCAGGCTGCAATGGCACGCCTGTGTAAGAATTGTCAGAGCTCCCTATGGGTGTCAAAAGAAATGCTGCAGCCCATAGGGATCTCCTGGTACCCCAATACCCTGGGTACCTCAGTACCATATACTAGGGAATTATATGGGTGTACCAGTATGCCAATGTGAATTGGTAAATTTAGTCACTAGCCTGTTAGTGACAGATTTGGAAAGCAGAGAGAGCATAACCACTGAGGTTCTGGTTAGCAGAGCCTCAGTGAGACAGTTAGGCATCACACAGGGAACACATATAGGCCACAAACTTATGAGCACTTGGGTCCTGGCTAGCAGGATCCCAGTGACACATAACAAACATACTGACAACATAGGGTTTTCACTATGAGCACTGGGCCCTGGCTAGCAGGATCCCAGTGAGACTGTGAAAACACTCTGACATATACTCACAAACAGGCAAAAAGTGGGGGTAACAAGGCTAGGAAGAGGCTACTTTCTCACACAACCCCCCCCCCCCCCCCCGAAATGAAGGACAATAAGGCTAACCTTGGCCAGTTGAGTCTTTATTGTGTAAGGGGTGATAAGTGGAGAGTAGCTCTGCAATAGACTGGTTACTCCCTTTATCATCCACTATACAGTATGGTTACTTCCCTGTGGGGATGTAAACCACCCTGTTTGAAGTTTTTTAGCTAGCCAACAATGTGAAGATATATTCTCAGAGTTCCTATCAGTAAGTTTTAGTTTAGAGCAGTTTGAATTGTCCACTGGACCTATTTCAAGTGATGAGAATGCCAGACAAGGATGGTGTCTCAGTAAAGCCATAGCTGGGCAAAGACTTTGTCCACATGGCTGTAAGAGAGAACAGGGTTGCTGTTTCTCTTGAGTTGGAGCAGGGCAGGGATGCTGTCCTATGAGCTCCACAATAGGGCAGGGCTGCTGTCCTAAGAGTAGTGAGGTAGTGCAGGGTTTCTGCATTAAAGTTTATCTGGGAGGGTTGGAGTGATGCTCCATGTTAACTAAAATGGTGCCCTTTGCCTCACCAATATTAGTTATCCCACAGAGAGGTACTTTTACCTCAGGGAGTTTAGCTATGCCAGCTGATGGTTCCCTTGGTACAGGTGCCACCCCGGGAGAGGTTTCTCCCACCACAGGAATGGTATCCTGAATGGCAGGGTGGGTAGGGGATACTTTGATACCCTTTTTACCTGTTGTTGGAGAAGGATACTGAGCTTTCAGGTCTATTTCTCTCCTTTGCTTTTTCATTTCACTAGAAATGAGAGGAAGCAATTCCTCAGGGATACCCTGGATGGCTGCATGGGTATGAAACTCTACCTCAGCCCAACCTGAGGCCTCTAGGTCATTACCTAAGAGACAGTCTACAGGTAAACTAGGTGATACTACCACCTGCTTAGGGCCAGTAACTCCACCCCACCTAAGCTGAACTATAGCTAAGGGAAGAAACTTAGTGGAGTTATGGACATCAATAATCTTATACTGTTGTCCAATGATGTGTTGTTCAGGAGACACTAGGTTTTCAGTCACCAAAGTGATACTGGCACCTGTGTCCCTGTAGGCCTGGGCCTCAACACCATTTATTGAAACTGTCTGCCTGTACTTACCCATTGTAAGGGGACAAGCAGCCAGTGTGGCAAGGCCAATGCCACTAGGTGTGACAGAAACTGTCTTGGGACTGACTACCCCAGTTTCTATGATGGACCCATAAGTGAACCCAACTACACCCTTACTTTTGCTGTTGCCAGCAGTTTCACCACTATTACCACTACTGCTAGGGGCACTAGAGTTTGATGTATTAGTGGTGGTTGGCTCAGGGGGTTTACCTGGACAGGACTTACTCCCTTGCCAATGGCCTTTATTTTTACACACATAGCACCAAGGCTTTTTAATGTGTGTAGGTTGTGAAGAAGAGGAAGCATTTGATTTATCCCCACCCCCTGAAGAGTGTTTAGGATTTGAAGAAGGATCTTTGGTTTTACCCTTATCCCCATGCTTATCCTGAGATTTCTCACCATCTTTCTTCTTGCCATCCTTGTCACCCCCTGTATGAACTTTTCTGTTCACTCTTGTTCTGACCCATTTGTCTGCCTTCTTTCCCAATTCTTGGGGAGAGGTCAGATCTGAGTCCACTAGATATTGGTGTAACAAGTCAGACACACAGTTATTCAGAATATGCTCTCTCAGAATAAGATTATACAGGCTTTCATAGTCAGATACTTTACTGCCATGTAACCACCCCTCCAAGTCCTTCACTGAACAGTCCACAAAGTCTTTCCAGTCTTGAGAGGACTCTTTTCTGGTGTCTCTGAACTTAATCCTGTATTGTTCAGTGGTTAAACCAAACCCATCCAAGAGTGCATCCTTCAAAACTGCAAAATTGTTAGCATCACTTTCTCTAACAGTAAGGAGCCTATCCCTACCCTTTCCAGTGAAAGATAGCCACAATACAGCAGCCCACTGCCTTTGAGGGACCCCCCTTGTGCCATACAGGCCCTCTCAAGTGCAGCAAACCACTTGTTGATGTCATCCCCCTCCTTGTAAGGGGGGACTATCTTGTGCAGATTCCTGAAATCATGCTCTCTAACAGGATTACTATCAGGAATACTGTTGCTGCCACCATGGGGTCCAATCCCCAGCCTCTGTCTCTCCTTCTCAATGTCTAGGGATTCCCTTTCTAAGGCCAGCTGTTGCTGATTAAGTTTCAGTCTGGTCTCTTCAACCCTCAACTTTTTGAGTTCCCTTTCTAACATGTTGTATTTAGCGTGGGTGGGTTGGGAATTCTTAGACACAGAAGATAAATTGGAAACAACAGAGGGAGATCTGTCCCTAACTGACTGAACCCTAGCAACTAGGCCTCTAGGAATAAAGACTTCCCTACTGTAATGGGAACCTCCATTACTACCAACATTACTGGGCGTCCTGCTAGGGGGCAGATCCTGATCAGTACCCTCCCTACCTCCCTCAAGGAGATCCCCTGATTCAGATTGGGAACCTTCTATTAACCTCTCATTTGATGTGCCTGCTTGGGACTCATCATTCACAATAAGCATGTTAAATAGAAATTATTTGGTAGGGTTCTTTCCTATCACTAAACCTCTCTCCAAGCAGAGACTCCTTAAGCTCTTGTAATTCAAATTGTCATGAGTAGTATTGCCCATTTTAAGAGTAGAGTCTTCTACAGACATGATAGCAAAAGGTTTAGAAATAGTGAGAAGGAAGAAAAAGTTTCAGGACTTTTTAAAGAACAGCGAAAAAACTTTTTCTAACTTTTAGAAAACATTTAGAACTTTGTAAAAAGTTTAAGAGGAGAAAAGCAAATCTTTTTGGTTAGGTGTACATACACTGAACTGTTTTGTATATTATTCTCTTATGAAAAGTATACAATGACCAAGTGGTAAGTTGTTACAAGTACTTATCCCACTGCTGCACAACCAATGTAGGAGGCTGACCTGGATAGTAGTGGGTACCAGAGGTACTTACACCTTGTGCCAGGTCCAGTTATCCCTTATTAGTGTGGAAGAGGTGTTTCTAGCAGCTTAGACTGATAGAAGGTAGCTACGGCAAAGCAGCTTAGGCTGAACTAGGAGACATGTAAAGCTCCTACTATACCACTGGTGTCATATGCACCATATCATAAGAAAACACAATACACAGAAGTACTAAAAATAAAGGTACTTTATTTTTATGACAATATGCTAAAAGTATCTCAGTGAGTACCCTCAGTATGAGGATAAGTTACATACACAAGATATATGTACACAAACCAAACTTAGGGAAGTAATAGCAAGAAAAGTAATGCAAACAGTGTAGAATTACAGTAGATTGCAATAGGAGCACATAGGTATAAGGGCAACACAAACCATATACTCCAAAAGTGGAATGCGAACCACGAATGGACCCCAAACCTATGTGAGCTTATAGAGGGTCACTGGGACTGTAAGAAAACAGTGAGGGTTAGAAAAACAGCTCACCCCAAGACCCTGAAAAGTAGGTGTAAAGTGCACCCACTACCCCCAGAGAGCACAGAAGTCATGATAGGGGGATTCTGCAGGAAGAACAAACACCAGCAATGCAACAACAGTGGATTTCCGGACCTGAGTACCTGTAAGACAAGGGGACCAAGTCCAAAAGTGGCGACAGTATCGAGAGTGGGCAGGAGCCCAGGAAATGCCAGCTGAGGGTGCAAGGAAGCTGCCAACTGTTGGAAGAAGCTTGAAGTTCTACAAGAAGGAAGAGAGCTAGGAACTTCTCCTTTGAAAGATGGATGTGCCACGTCACGCTGAAGCTTGCAGAGGTGTTCCTACGCAGAAAGACAGTAAACAAGCCTTGCTAGCTGCAAGGGTTGCAGTAGAGGTTTTTGGGTGCTTCTGTGGCCCAGGAGGGACCAGGATGTCGCCACTTAGAGGAGGAGACAGAAGGGGCACCCAGCAACTCAGGGAACCCTCACAAAAGCAGGCAGCATCCGCGGAAGTACCTGAACAGGCACTTGGAAGGAAAGTGAACTGGAGTCCATGCAAAGTCACAAA